>NC_138768.1:428071669-429569169 GCF_965119305.1 Pelophylax lessonae | reverse complement strand
AACTTAGATGCGCTTTGGGAAGGCCTACCCTTTACATTTACCAGTTGGAGTTTCAAACCAATCTAGTCCAGTGGTTCTCAAATCCGGTCCTCGGGACCCACCAACAGGCCAGGTTTGCAAGATAACTAAATTACATCACAGGTGATCTCATTTGCTTCTCAGTGATTGCAGTATTCTAGTCTGCATCCCCCAAGATAATACTTAAAATCTGGCCTGTTAGTGGGTCCCGAGGACCGGATTTGAGAACCACTGATCTAGTCAATGGGAAAATAAGCATGGTACTAAGTTACCAATAAAAAGAATATCTTGAAAGGTTACCAAAATACATTTTGCTTCAGAGCGGTCCAGCCAGGAGGCAAATAATTGTATGATTAAAATGGGTTTTTCTCAATTTAAAATATGAGTTATAAAAAGGTACAAAAGTTTTAGAATTAAATTAGCAAACATTATATGCTGCTGGAAAAATTTATCAGCAGGCTGAGTTTCTGTCCAAATGCCCTAAAACCTCTCCAAGTTGCGAGGCACACACACCTATTTAGCCTGTGATAAGAAATCTTTATTAGCATTCTGTAATGGTCAGGGTTGATAAGACATTTTGGGCGGGAAGACAAGTTTTGCAGACACTCCTTATTCAAAATTAAGTTTATTTTGAAATGACTGTGCCTAGCAGTTGAAGCAATACAACGTACCAGCAGCTTCAATAAAAAATGGATGGTTTTAAA
This sequence comes from Pelophylax lessonae, assembly GCF_965119305.1. Taxonomy (NCBI): domain Eukaryota; kingdom Metazoa; phylum Chordata; class Amphibia; order Anura; family Ranidae; genus Pelophylax; species Pelophylax lessonae. The sequence continues at coordinate 429,568,447 of NC_138768.1, read as the reverse complement.
AGAGACCATCACTCTTCGGAAGAAGCAGAACACCCTGCCCCAGCAAGTCAGCACCATGAAGAGAAGAAAGAAGCTCCAGGTAAGACAGCAAAACTTTTTATGTCATTGTAAATGAAAAAAACATATGCTAAGCTACTCATACATATTGGATAATGATCTTTCACTCAGAACATTCTTCTGTACTGTAAACAGACATACACTGCAGTTATGTATATGTCACATGAAACTGATATATGTGAATAAAGGGACTAGGTTGCAATTTAACTTTGAAAATGCTTAATCAAAAAGTTTAGCACTAGGTTAATAATGTCAATTGAAATGTATACCTGTCATGTTAATACAATATCAATTCTCAAGCAGGCATGCTAGCTTATAAATATTTCAAATATTTGTTATATGTATTTAAAAAACTATTTTATAGGTTTTAAAATATTCAAAATCACCATCATTTTCACAGATTCTAATCTGAAATTTTTTAAACAAGTAAAATTTACAACTTAAGTAATTCAAAAATGCATGCTGTAAATAAATGTCAACATATCCTATCCTTATATATATATTTTTTTTTTTGTTCATGTCAACAACTCAAAAACAATTGAGGCCAAAGCATTAGCATGACAGTCAAGAAGTTGGCATTCTCAAAATGACAATTCCTTAACAGCAACTTACTTTATTCTCTCATGGCAAGGCGGCAAATATACAAAGTTGACTTTTCACTTACTGAACATGTACATTTATATGGGTTTCTATTTACTAAATATAAAAATCAGCTTTGTCTTTTTTTTTCCAGCAAGTTAAAATAATAGCAATAGTTTCCCTAATCTTCAATGAGAGCAGAAAACATTAACACATGAGAAGCCCATTTAAAAATGTAAAAGCCCTATGTACCCATAGATTTTTACTCTTGTATTACTGGAAGATGCTGCCAATGAAGGACAAACACCTCTTGCAGTTCTGGTTCAGGGGTTTGAATCTGATTGAGGATGCATCTGCATACAACTCCATGTTTGTGGGTCTCCTTCAGCAGTCCTAAAAATATATTTGTAGGTTAATTGTCTTCAGGGATTCTGCATACACTGTATTTTTCATGGTAATATGTCAGTGCTATATACATGCAGTATATGAAATAGAGGTTTGTTTACAGGTCTGGTAAAATGAAAAGTGGGGCAGTGGTTTAAAGCAACCATTCAAAGTCATTATTTCTGTTGGTTATGCTGATTAAATGGCCTTTTTTCTTTGAATGTGTTCTAGTTTTTTCTCTGTCATGTGACAGAGCAAGATAAATTATATGGCACTGAATGAAAATGTAGAACCAAACCTAATGGCCTTTTGGAGGGTTTTGGTGATAACAATACCTTAGTTTGACAATATGGGTAATTTAATGGCAGGACATACTAACATTCAGGGGTAAATTTCTAAGAATCACTCACTATAAACCAAGTTATTATAATATGTAATTTACCTTAACATTACTGCACTTAGTCAGCTGGGCAGTGGCTTGCAAGTCCCAGTCTTGGCCCTTTTGCTGGCCCCATCTGCTGGACTTCAATATCCTACCACTAGGTGTCAGGACAATAGAATTCTTGAAGTCTCAGGAGATATGTTTGGCATGTAGTAACACAGAACACATAAGTGAGCGGGAGTTTCAAAAGGCTGATCGTTAGACTTTGGGCACGGAAAAATAATTTATAAACTAATGTGCAACTGGTGAGAAGAACCAGCATAGCTACACTGGTGAGAAGAACCAGCACACATACACACAAAGCAAGTGCATTAAAAGCATATACTCTTTAATAATATAAAAACATTATATTACACTTATAAGAGTCCAATAGAAAAACATGTGTAACAGCTAGTGGCGAATATGTTATCTACTGTACAGCCTACATGGCCAGAGAGTAGTCCAGCACAGTCTATAGACCTGCACGCAAAAGACCAGCTTGTAATGGAAAGACAGCAACCACCTGACACTCAGACTTGTAGGTGTATTGTATCTCTGTAGCAGCAAGAATGCCTAAATAATTTCAGACAAGGTGTTTGATGTGCTGGAAATATTCTGCTGTGGCTGGCATTAAGGGTTTCCCTTACTATTCTTGTTATTCCTGGTTTAACCCATCTACCACTAAAGCGGCTGCATCACTTGCAAAGATAACTTAAGAGTTGGCAGAATTTTACAATATTAACAATCCAAGATTCGTATGCATTCACTGCCAGCATTGTTGCAATTTGTAAATGTCTGAGGAAGCAAAAGGAATTGGTGAAATGCAAAAAAATGTGTCAACTGTATCGCAAATGTGGGCTTGGACAAGTGAAAAAATTTGAAATTGCCATTTCACAGTGGCTAATGTTAAAAAGTCTAGGGATTGAAAATCATATGTCTAAATTCCAAATGTTGGCGAATCCTCGGCATGGGGTAAATGCTTTGATTAATTTTTAATTAGAATGATAGATTATTATTGAATAATACGGTAAGGTGACAACAGTGTGCTACAGCACATGTCAAATTCCAGCTCTATTTGTTATTTCAAAGAAGTTCCCTGAACTTTTTCTTTGATTAGCAATAAAGCTTTTGTGGCTGGACCTCAGGTATGGATTACTATTGCCTTTGTGGGTATTTTTGACAATAAATTTTATGTCTGGAAACTGTGGCACACTGAATGGACAGAGTATATGTAGTAATGGATTTTTACAGTGCCTTGCGAAAGTATTCGACCCCCTTGAACTTTGCGACCTTTTGCCAAATTTCAGGCTTCAAAAAAAGATATAAAACTGTAATTTTTTGTGAAGAATCAACAACAAGTGGGACACAATCATGAAGTGGAACTCAATTTATTGGATATTTCAAACTTTGTTAACAAATAAAAATTGGGCGTGCAAAATTATTCAGCCCCTTTACTTTCAGTGCAGCAAACTCTCTCCAGAAGTTCAGTGAGGATCTCTGAATGATCCAATGTTGACCTAAATGACTAATGATGATAAATAGAATCCACCTGTGTGTAACCAAGTCTCTGTATAAATGCACTTGCACTGTGATAGTCTCAGAGGTCCGTTTAAAGCGCAGAGAGCATCATGAAGAACAAGGAACACACCAGGCAGGTCCGAGACACTGCTGTGGAGAAGTTTAAAGCCGGATTTGGATACAAAAAGATTCCCCAAGCTTTAAACATCCCAAGGAGCACTGAGCAAGCAATAATATTGAAATGGGAGGAGTATCAGACCACTGCAAATCTAAGAAGACCTGACCGTCCCTCTAAACTTTCAGCTCAAACAAGGAGAAGACTGATCAGAGATGCAGCCAAGAGGCCCATGATCACTCTGGATGAACTGCAGAGATCTACAGCTGAGGTGGGAGACTCTGTCCATAGGACAACAATCAGTCGTATACTGCACAAATCTGGCCTTTATGGAAGAGTGGCAAGAAGAAAGCCATTTCTTAAAGATATCCATAAAAAGTGTTGTTTAAAGTTTGCCACAAGCCACCTGGGAGACACACCAAACATGTGGAAGAAGGTGCTCTGGTCAGATGAAACCAAAATCAAACTTTTTGGCAACAATGCAAAACGTTATGTTTGGCGTAAAAGCAACACAGCTCATCACCCTGAACACACCATCCCCACTGTCAAACATGGTGGTGGCAGCATCATGGTTTGGGCCTGCTTTTCTTCAGCAGGGACAGGGAAGATGGTTAAAATTGATGGGAAGATGGATGGAGCCAAATACAGGACCATTCTGGAAGAAAACCTGATGGAGTCTGCAAAAGACCTGAGACTGGGACGGAGATTTGTCTTCCAACAAGACAATGATCCAAAACATAAAGCAAAATCTACAATGGAATGGTTCACAAATAAACATATCCAGGTGTTAAAATGGCCAAGTCAAAGTCCAGACCTGAATCCAATCGAGAATCTGTGGAAAGAACTGAAAACTGCTGTTCACAAACGCTCTCCATCCAACCTCACTGAGCTCGAGCTGTTTTGCAAGGAGGAATGGGCAAAAATTTCAGTCTCTCTATGTGCAAAACTGATAGAGACATACCCCAAGCGACTTACAGCTGTAATCGCAGCAAAAGGTGGCGCTACAAAGTATTAACTTAAGGGGGCTGAATAATTTTGCACGCCCAATTTTTTATTTGTTAAAAAAGTTTGAAATATCCAATAAATTTCGTTCCACTTCATGATTGTGTCCCACTTGTTGTTGGTTCTTCACAAAAAATTACAGTTTTATATCTTTATGTTTGAAGCCTGAAATGTGGCAAAAGGTCGCAAAGTTCAAGGGGGCCGAATACTTTCGCAAGGCACTGTATGTTGTAAAGGGGATCTGGAGTGTGGCTGTTTAACCTCGAAGAAGGCAATGAGTGAGATAGTGTGGTTTTGGTAACGTTTTCTTTATCGTACCATTTGTAAGTGAATACATGCTGAATCTACGGTGAATGTGAAATTTGACTATTTAAAAATAAATGCTCCATTTTTGTATTACCAGAATGCTTTACAAAAAAAAAAAATCATGGTAAATGTTTACCTCTGAGTTAATATTAACAAGGAGTCTAGCCTCAATGTCTCAAAGTTAAACGTGTATTTGGCTTATGACAATTGTGTTATGCATTGATCTGCTGTTACATCTTCCAATGTAGCACAGGATCCATGACAACTTGCTATGAGTATGTTTGCTGCTAAACTGTATGTATACAGTATCCAAGAAGATAAGGCATAGGCCTATCAGTTATTGCTAGCTGTATTGAGTAGCCCAGCAGATAAGATGTAGGACAGTGTACATTTGTAGATATACAAGAACATTTCAGTGCACAGGAGAAGGTGTTTTAAGAGATAGAAAGGGGATTCTACTCAGCACTATTTATTTAGTGCCCATTCACAAGAGCTGATAAGCTGTGTCTCTAAGTGCATGCTGTCATTGTGCCATTCCCTGGCAGACTTTAAAGCCTCCTACACACTACTAGTTAAAAAAAAAAAACTGACAGCTCAGGTTGGAGCCACTGTACTAACCATCCAATGTTAGTACAGCGATCTCCTCTGGTAGCCGCTGTTTTACTCTGTTATATTAAACATCGGACTGTGAAAATAAAATAAAATTTAACAGCACTGCCTATATAGCATATAATATAAGTGCAAAAATGCCACATGTAGGGGGAGATTTACTAAAGCTGGTGCACACAGAATCTGTTGCAGCTGTACATAGTAACCAATCAGCTTCTAACTTCAGCTTGTTCAATTAAGCTGTGACAATATAACCTGGCAGCTGATTGAATACTTTGCACAACTTCACCAGATTCTGTGTGCAAAAGTTTTAGTATATTCCCCCCATAGAGGCCACAAAACAAGTTTCCATGTAGTTGTGATCACTCCAATGACAAAACATTACACAATAAAGTGTTTCAAAGAAAAAAGTGTTTTCACAAAGGAATGCTCTTCCAAGGAAAGACAGCCCACATGGATTCACACCACACTCACCAGATGGAGTTGACCCCTTGTTGTTAGCAAGTGAGTCAAAAAGGCTTGTGTGTATAAGACCAGGGATATATTGCTGTCAGTTCTTCCAGAAATCTTCCTTCAGCTCTATGAAAAATATACAGTTACGCCCCATAATTTACATCTTAAAACAGTTGTTCTCCACATAAATAATACAAAGAATTATATTGAAAGTATGTTTTATTAAAAACAAATGACAAGCACCACACTTTCAATAAAAGAAACTGTCACCAGCCTGTAATAATCTCAGAAGACAATCTTATCCAAGATGGCCACCACGCACTTCCTATTCCAGATGTGACATCAGCCAGAAGTACCTCCCAGCATGTTTCGTCATCAAAAATTGACATCCTCAGGAACTAGCCTAGCATTGCAATTGATTCTAGCATCACTTCTAGCACACACCTTGGTCGCATAGAGGTATATTACTAAAGGCTTCTGATCATGCAAAGCAATCATTATTATCACACAGTTCACTTCCTTTACAATGAGAATAGGGGACAGAATTTCACCACATAAGTGCCACAGCTGAACTGAGAACATGACCACAGTGAGTCTAAACAGCAAAATAATCATTGCTTCCAATTAAACATTTGTCTATGGCCACTCATAAAGTTTGTTTTACAGATTTCAGTATACAGTAAAACCTTGAATTGCGAAAATAATTTGTTTCTGGAAATGTGCTGGTAATCCAAAGCACTCGTATATCAAAGCGAATTTCCCCATAAGAAATAATGGAAATTCAGATGATTCATTCCACAACCATTGATTCCTATGTCCTTCAATCTATAGTCCATATAAAAATATTAGAGCAATGTGACTTCAAGGCAACTTCCAAGGCAATTTCAGGGAATGCCTGGGTAATCTTCCTGTAATGTTGAGTCCAAATCACATCGGTTAGGATGAGGATCTGACTTAGGGCTCATGCACACTGCAGCTCAATACAAAAGCTGCTTTTACAGGCATTTGAGCTTTTATTTCAGCTTAAAAAAGCCTGTGCCTTTTTGTGCTCCTGTGCATGTTTTCAGTGAGCTTCCATGAGCTCTTTTGAGCTTTTTTAAACATAACAGTTTTTTTCCCCACAAACCCTTCTTAGGGCTCATTCACACTGCATCTCAAAGAAGCTGCTCCTACAGGCTTTTGAGATTTTTTGAGCTCTTATTTTGTCTGCTTGGAAACTCCCCACTATGTTAGCCAATGTGTCCATCCACACTATAGCTTTTTCAGGAGTTTACAGGTGTATGCTCTTACAGGCAGAAAACTACCCCACCAAAGTCACGCTTTTAAGAGCAGTTTTCGAGCAGAAAAGAAGCCTAAGTGCCTGATACCGTGCGGAAAAGCATAAAAAAGCTTGAACAAACACAAAAAAATAGGAAAAATGAGCAGGAGGGTTTGTGAGAAAAAACTCTTATGCTCAAAGAAGCTCAAGAAAGCTCAAAGAAGCTAAAAAAAATGCAACATAGTACAAAGAAGCACAAACTTCTTCAAGCTGAAATAAAAGCTCAAATGCCTGTAAAAGCAGCTTTTTTTTGTGTTGTAGCTGCAGTGTGCATGAGCTCTTAAAGTCTTTGGGCACAAGTCGCATAGAAGTCGCCTTGAAGTAGTTCAGGAAACTTTTCTAAAGTCGGAGCAACTTCAGTAGTGCTAGATAAAGTGACTGTAAAGTCTTGTTTTTTTTAAAAAACAAACATGTTATACTTACCTGCATGGGCATCCGCAGAACTTTTTTCAGGGGGGGGGGCATAATTTTAAGGTCACCCATGCTCCGCCTCTTTTTGACAATGTCATGAAGGGGAGGGGCTTAGTCATTATCTCATAAAGCGCAGGCATGCAAAGGTTTGAGAAACCTGATGCAAAAGCTTAATAGAAGGATCAAGCTGCAAATTGTCTGATTAGCAGTTTCTAATCTGTTTTTATGTTTACACTATTGAATGCACCGCATTATTCATACACACGTTAAAGGCATTAAAACTGTATTATAAAAAAAAACACATGTTTAGACACAGCAGGAGGCAGGCCAGGGGAGGAGGCGGCTCGATCGCCGCCAGCCTCCCGCAATCGTCAGTGACACTGACAGGATAGCCACCTTGTATGTAAACAATACAAGGCGGCTCTCCTGTCAGACAGGCAGAGAGGGATCTGACTATTCAGTGAAGTGGAATTACCGATCTCTCTTTGCCTGTGTTCTACCCATGCCCCACACAGTAACACACTAGGGACACACATTTAACCCCTTGATCACCCCCAGTGTTAACCCCTTCCCTGCCAGTGTCATTTATACAGTAACAGTGCATATTATTTAGCACTGATCACTGTATTGGTGTCACTGGTCCCCAAAAAGTGTCACCCTGTGTCAGAATTGTCTGCTGCAGTCCCGATAAAAATCGCTGATAACCACCATTACTAATAAAAAAAATTTAAAAAATGTAAAAGTTCAAAAATCTATCCCGTAGTTTGTAAACGCAATAACTTTTGCGCAAACCAATTATTATACGCTTTTTGGGATTTTATTTTACCAAAAATATGTAGAAGAATACAAATTGGCCTAAACTGATAAAAAAATTAGATTTTTTAAATTTTTTTATTGGGAATGTTTTATAACATTCAAAATTGTCGCTCTTATTTTGTCTATAGCGCATAATCAAAAAAACGCACAGGTGATCAAATACCACCAAAAGAAAGCTCAGTTTGTGGGAAAAAAAGGACATCAATTTTATTTGGGTACAGCATTGCACGACCGTGCAGTTGTCAGTTAAATTAACGCAGTGCCGTTTTGCAAAAAATGGCCTGGTCATTAAGGGGGTAAAACCTTCTGTAGGGGAAGTGGACTGACTGCAGGAAGAGAGAGATCGCTGTTCCTGATTAGTAGGAACACACAATCTTTCCCTTCCTGTTTGACAGAACAGCCATCTGCCTTGTCTCCTTGACAATCACGGGTGGCCAGGAACCATCAGCTGAACTGGCACGATTTCAAGCCGATGTTTTAGTCTGACTTCAGTGGCGATTTCACAGACATCTGTGCAGGTTCTTGCACAGATGTCTATGGAAATTGCCCCCCAAATCGCCAAACGTAGTACAGAAACTACTTTTGGGAATCGGTATGGCGCCGCAAAGTCCGCATCGCACCGATTCCGCCGATGCCATTGCCGGCAATTGGCTCCAATTTGACATGCGATTTGACATGTCAAATCGGACCAATGTGAACGTAGGCTGAGGCAGGGGCAGCGTTGAGAGCGGACAAGGAAAGTCTCTCCTCCTGCCTCTGGTGCATAAGCAGTACTCCTTCTGCTTTCTCTGGCCTGGTGCATAACATAACCCACCAAATGTATCCCATTTCATTCCCTAGGGTTAATATCCTTCCCTGGCTTCAAATCAACATGTTGTGAGTCAGGGCCAGGGGCAGTCCTCTATTCAATTTAAACCCCAGGGAATGGAATGGGATGAATTTGGTGGGATATTATGCACCAGGCCAGAGGAAGCAGGAGGAGTACAGATACAGCCAGGGCAGGGAAGTGCAGAGCTCTATTCACCATGCCATTCAATTGTGAGTGACTGAGGGACAGTGACTTACTTGCTTGCTTTTCTCACCAGTCTCTCACAGTCACTCGTTGTCAGTCTCACGCGGCGCCTCACTTGTGTGTCTGTTGCTCCCGTCCCGCCGCTGCCTCTCTCTTCAAGTCCTCCAGGCTCCTCTCCTGTCTCCTCTGCGGGCCTCAGCTCCGCCCTCCAGACTTCCATCCACGGCCCGGCCCGCCCCCCTGCAGCTGTCGGACTCGGAAGGGAGAGGAGGACAATAACAGAGAGAGGAGAGGAGGGAGCCGGTGTAACGTGAGAATTACCTACCCCGTGAGAAAAACCTACCGTCGTCACTTCCTGCCAGAAACAGCTGAGCAGTGCAGCAGTGCGCATGCTCACAGCCCCGGATACGTAATGGAGCAGCTGAGGAGCTGACTAGTGCGCATGCGCACTAGGATGAAATGATCACGGAGTCCGTGAAAAAACCTACCCACGCGGCGGTGACATTAAAACATCTCGGCTGCAATATGAGTCATCTCCTCTCCTGTCACTGTCACTTCCCTGATCTGGGCTAGTAAATATAAAAGCGGCTCTCGGCTCCGTGATTTATCTTTTCATACACCCGCCGCCGCTTTTATATTTACTATCCGAGATCAGGGAAGTGACAGGGACAGGAGCGGAGATGACTTATATTGCAGCACAGCTGTTTTAATGTAACCGCCGCATTACACACACTGCTGTGCAACCGGAAGTGACGAGGGTAGGTTTTTCTCACGGGTAGGTAATTCTCACGGAACACCGGCTCAGCCGCGGTTGCGGATCACTTGGCAGCGATCGGCTGTAAAACAGTGCACTTCTGGAGACTGGATGGAAACAAGGAAGTTGACATTCCAGGGGGGGGCACTCGCCCTCCCTTGCCCCTCCCTGCGGACGCCCATGCTTACCTGCCCTATAAAGTGGTTTTGCACAGAGCAGCCTAAATACTCCTCTTCTTTGGTCCCTCTTGGGTACTCATGGCCCCTCCCCCTTTATGGGTGCCCCCACAGCAAGCCCCTTGCTATGGGGGCACCCGAGCCAAGTCACAGCTCCGTGTGTCAGTTTGGACACGGAGTCAGGGCCCGCCCCACCCCTTTTCTCTTCCTCGTTGGCTGACTGACTTTGATTGACAGCACCAGGAGCCAATGGCGCCACGTGGCTGCCTCAGCCAATAAGGAGGGGAGTTCCAGGAAGCCGAGACACTGCTGCAACATCACTGGATGTATATGGGCTCAGGTATGTGTTGGGCATATAATACATTAAGATAAAAAAAACCTTCTGCCTTTACAATCACTTTAAGACAGCTCTTATTGACTAAAATGGGAGGATTTCCCTTCTCTTTTATACTCAGTTGTGATGTGACACTGCTTGTATTGCAAGACCTCGCTCGTTTTTTAAGTTAAAACTTATTTAAAAATTTTGATCATATTACTCGCAGTCCATGGTTTTACTGTATAACTATTTGCTGTATCCAAATATAACATTAGTTCAGTTTTCCAATCTTCCAAATGATAATACCCTTTAATTATATAAATGCATCTTGTTGTCATTAAAGGGGAGTCAGGACACAGTATTTTGCTGCGACTTTATAGATGTGTGATAAGACAATGCGATTGTGAAAGTAATACAAACTGTTTATGCAGGAGCAGCATTGAATTACAAAGTCACTAAACACGGCTATAACTGTTGGTAAAAGCATTTCTGATGTCACAAAGCTCGTATTTGACCACAAGATGAAGAAGGCCTCCTTAAAAGCTGTTATCTTAAATCTTATGAAACACAGTGCAATGGTAAAATGCTAAGAAAATCTGAATATTATAAAAACAAGGAATATGGTCATTAAATGATGTTAGATTATTCTAAGTTCTTCTTTAAAATGTTAGTTCATCTTTACAGAAAAAAATGTACCCTCCCCACACCCTCCCTGCACCCTTGGTCCCCGCTGTACTTACCTCTGGTAATGCTGAACTGTCAGTGCACACAGAGGCGGTCCAGTGGACTGAGGATATGAAATCCCTGCTCTCCTTTCTCATGCAGAGCTTCTGGGACAGACCAGAGTGATTCTGATTGGTCAGCGCCTACACAAAAAATCACACTTGTCCATCCCTTAAGTGCTTCACGGAGAAAAGGGAGAAGAGTGGGGATTTCAAATTACCGGGCTACTGGAGTGGCTGCGTTCCTGTGAAGTAAGTAAAGTGGGGTCTGGAGGGGAAAAGAGGTAAGGGTAAAGTGAGAACGTTGTTCGTTTTTTTTTTTTTTTTTTTTTGAGTTACAACAGGATAAAGTGGATAAAGAAAATAGTAAAGCAGTGGGTAAATTATGACTAGTAAGTAAATATTAGTAACCATTTAAACCTGCATATAGAACTGCAGTTGTCAATAAATCCATAAAGTGGGAATATTTGCATGGAAATATAGGATGCTAGTGAGATGAGTATAGGAATAGGCTTTGCTTGATATGGTAGTGTGGTCTATGAGGGCTTATACATTTATTTATTCTAGAAATGTGTCTTGTGTACAAAATTGTTGGTGATGATTTTTTTTTCTTTCTGCCAAATCAGTGATCAATTTTTGCACATTGATTTTTTTTTTCCTCATTTTCAAATCCAGTAAAAAAAAAATAAATTAAAATAACAATAGTAAAACAATACACTTGCTGGTCTTTTATTCCATGTTAAAATGAACACAAAACACCAATTTGGGTCCCATATAATCTATTAGTAGGTCTGTCTGGACTGTAAGGTTTTCTATAGTTTGCCAAGATAAAAGCACTGATCATAAAAGCAGAATGGAGAGGAATGCTAAACAATGAGGAGTTGCAAACAAGCAGAAGATTAAACCCGCATGGAAAAAATAGATTTTATGTTTTAGAAGATATTACGGCCAATGTCAAGGAGAATGCACATTTATGGGCATATCCAAGATGTATAAATGACCATGCAACATTTTCACAATGCTTTTGCACAAAAACCTTATGTAGTAGAAGGATATTTTAGTCTCAGAGCACATTGATACACACATCAGGTTTAAGTAATCCTATGAAACAGCTGAAATGAAGCTGGATGCCATACGTAATGACAGTTTCTACCTTTTACCATGTAAAGCATGTATTGCAGGTTTGTAGCTCAATGTTGCTACTACCTTCAAGATTAAGTGTTACATTGTTAATCCAGTAAAACCTTCCACCTAATGACTGCATTCAAAATAAACTGGACATTACAAACCTGCACAACCAGTATTTTTTAATAAGCCCAATTATTTGTACTAAAATTCCAGATGTAGATAAATGACTCCAATATTAGGCTAGTATTGGTGTGGCCTATTTCTAGAATGCATAGGCATTATTAAAGTATATGCCAAGCCAAAAACTTGTTTGGATAGATTGCAGAAGGTTTACAATTCCTGGGTTTTTACTGTTGACCTGGGCTCAGTTAGAGAGATACAGTACACTATATTACCAAAAGTATTGGGATGCCTGCCTTTATACGCACATGAACTTTATTGGCATCCCAGTCTTAGTCCATAGGGTTCAATATTGAGTTGGCCCAGCCTTTGCAGCTGTGACAACTTCAAATCTTCTGGGAAGGCTGTCCATAAGGTTTAGGAGTGTGTCTATGGGAATGTTTGACCATTGTTTCAGAAGCCTATTTGTGAGGTCAGGCACTGATGTGGACGAGAATGCCTGGCTCACAGTCTCTGCTCTAATTCATCCCAATTGGGTTGAGGTCAGGATTCTGTGCAGGCCAGTCAAGTTCCTCCACCCCAATTTCGTTCACCCATGTCTTTATGGATCGTGCTTTGTGCACTGGTGCGCAGTCCTGTTGGAACAGGAAGGGGACTTCCCCAAACTGTTCCCACAAAGTTGGGAGCATGAAATTGTCCAAAATGTCTTGGTATGCTGACACCTTAAGAGTTCTCTTCCCTGGAACTAAGGGGCCAAGCCCAACCCCTGAAAAACAACCACACACCATAATCCCCCCCCTCCACCAAATGATTTGGACCAATGCACAGAGCAAGGTCCATAAAGAAATGGATGAGCGCGTTTTGGGTGGAGGAGTCCTGACCTCAACCCGCTAGAACACCTTTGGGATGAATTAGAGCGGAGACTGCAAGCCAGGTCTTCTCATTTACACCAGTGCCTGACCTAGTTACATAGTTAGTGAGGTTGAAAAAAAGACACCAGTCCATCCAGTTCAACCTATAAATGAACTTCTGGAAGAATGGTCAAACATTCCCATAGACACACTCCTAAACCTTGTGGTCAGTCTTCCCAGAAGAGTTGAAGTCATTATAGCTGCAAAGGGTGGGCCAACTCAATATTTAACCCTACGGACTAAGATGGGGATGCCATTAAAGTTTATGTGGGTTGGTAACATAGTGTATATCCTCACTAGAGATAAGCTTGAGCATCCTCCGATCCCACCTCTAGCCGAATGTGAAAGTTGCTGACTGGACGGCAAAAAAGCGTGACTTTAATGTACGTATAGAGAGGAATTCAGAGAAAGCCTGAGCTCATGTCAAATCCTCACTTCCTGTTCAGCTGACAATAGTTTTACCAGACAATAACTAAGCAAAAATTGGGGTTTAGCCTTCCTTTATTCTGTTATAGAAAGGCATTTTTTTCTGTCTGTGTTACTGTTGGAAAGTTTCCATCAGTTTCTGTCTAGATAGCAGTAAAGACCTGAAAGGGATTCCAACCCTTCCCCAATCTAACAAAAATTAAGAAAAAAGTTTTTAGCTAAATATACTTGATTGGATATAAAGAGAATCTATAGCAAGAATAAAGACCAAAGCAAGTATATTTTAATTCTATCTTAGATTTTTAATTTTTGGACATTTCTTTACAGGGGTTGAAAATGAGGAAGTATGTGCATATTTTGACAGCTGTGAATCTTAGGAAAAGGTAAGGGCCGATTTATAGGATGCATAGCTAATTAGGCAAAATGACTGTCTATTATCCTTCATATTAATAAAAAGATGGCCAGCCATTCCTGATCGTGAAATATATAGGTGACTTTTTTTATCATTACAATTTATGAGTATTATCTAAGTTGATCTCAACAAACAGCAAGTGCACAGATACTATTACTCACTTAGCAAAATATGAAGGTTGGTGTGAAGGGATGGATCCCCAGTTTCAGTGATCACAAACAAATTGAGGGAATCTCCTATGTAGGAATGCAGATGTTTGACAGCAGGACTAAAGGCCCGTACACACGATCAGATTATCGAATGATCTGTCATCCGTTTTTTGTGGCATGCTAGTCTGATGTGGAAAGTGAAGAGGTTATTTTCATACAAATTTTCCCGTACGATAGAATTCTACTTCAGAAGTGATGTCATGTGTTGGATTGCTTTGTATGTGTTCTTTCCTCTCTGAGCATGCCTAGTATTGCTCTTAAGATTTTTTTCCGTCGAAATCTGTACTAATGAGACGAAAATCAGACGTTGTATTACGGACGACAAAAATTTTATAGCCTGCACATCAGGATTTTGTCAGCCGAAAAGTCGGAGTTGGCTGTCGAAAGCACGATACTAACAATCCGAAAATCGGCAGATCGGTCGTCGGACGAATTTTCCCTACAGATTTTCTTATCGTGTGGAGGGGCCTTAAATCTTGCTGTATTTTCTCATTGTTCAATCTCCTTTAGGTATTAAAAGCAACTATGTGTCATGCTAATTGGATATACAGTACAGTACCTTGAAATGATTATAGTGGGCCCTTGCACTCCATAGTTTAGTAAATCTAAAGGAGATGGATTTGAGTGTGTAAAATTAGATTGTAACAAATCTAAATGGTGGGAGTTCCTCTTTAAAGGTCTACCATTTTTATTTTTTTACTCCATACCCACATTTCACTGTGCTTCTAAATTGCAGACTTTGAGATTTAGTGTAATGTGTAGGGTGATTTACTAAATCTTCTTAGGTTTTTAGGCTTAGGTTTTATTTTAATATTTATTTTTTTATAACAGGTACTTATCCACTTGAAGACCAAGCCTTTTCTGGCACTTTTTGTTTACAAGTTTAAATCAGTATTTTTTTCTAGAAAATGACTTATAAACCTAAACTTTATATACACTATCTCACAAATGTGAGTACACCCCTCACATTTTTGTAAATATTTTATTATATCTTTTTATGTGACAACACTGAAGAAATTATACTTTGCTACAATGTAAAGTAGCGAGTGTACAGCTTGTATAACAGTGTTAGTTTGCTGTTCCCTCAAAATAACTCAACACACAGCCATTAATGTCTAAACCGCTGGCAACAAAAGTGAGTACACCCCTAAGTGAAAATGTCCAAATTGGACCTAAAGTGTCAATATTTTGTGTGGCCACCATAATATTCCAGCACTGCTTTAACCCTCTTGGGCATGGAGTTCACCAGAGCTTCACAGGTTGCCACTGGAGTCCTCTTCCACTCCCCCATGACGACATCATGGAGCTGGTGGATGTTTGAGACTTTGCGCTCCTCCACCTTCCGTTTGAAGATGCCCAACTGATGCTCTATAGGGTTTAGGTCTGGAGACATGCTTGGCCAACTTTTACCCTCAGCTTCTTTAGCAAGGCAGTGGTCTTGGAGGTGTGTTTGGGGTCATTATGTTGGAATACTGCCCTGCGGCCCACTCAGATAAGTTTATCTTGGTCTCATCAGACAACATGACATGATTCCAGTAATCCATGTCCTTAGTCTGCTTGCCTTCAGTAAACTGTTTGCAGGCTTTGTTGTGCATCATCTTTAGAAGAGGCTTCCTTCTAAGACGACAGCCATGCGGCCTATGGTCTGAGCACTGACAGGCTGACCCCCCACCTCTTCAACCTCTGCAGCAATGCTGGCAGCACTCATATGTCTATTTTCCAAAGACCACCTCTGGATTTGACGCTGAGCTTGTGCACTTCTTTGATTGACCATGGCGAGGCCTGTTCTGAGTGGAACCTGTCCTGTTAAACCGCTGTGTGGTCTTGGCTACCATGCTGCAGCTCAGTTTCAGGGTCTTGGCAATCTTCTTATAGCCTAGGCCATTTTTATGTAGAGTAAAAATTCTTCAGATCCTTAAAGAGTTCTTTGCCATGAGGTGCCAAGTTGAACTTCCAGTGACCAGTATGAGAGAGTGAGAGTGGTGAAACCAAATTTAACACACCTGCTCCCCATTCACACCTGAGATCTTGTAACACTAACGAGTCACGTGACATTGGGAAGGAAAAATTGCTAATTGGGCCCAATTTGGACATTTTCACTTAGGGGTGTACTCACTTTTGTTGCCAGCAGTTTAGCCATTAATGGCTGTGTGTTGAGTTATCTTGAGGGGACAGGGGAGCATCCTAAGAAACAAAATGGCAATTGTTGAAATTTTTTATGTCACATGGTATTTGCTCAGCGGTTTATAAAACGCAATTTTTTGGGAAAAAATACACATAAATAGAAAAAAATAAAATAAACCCAATATATGCCTCCATTTTTTTTAATTAAATATGAAAGATGATGTTATGCAGAGTAAATAGATACCAACATGTCATGCTTTAAAATTGTGCATGTCCGTGGAATGGCGATAAATTTACGGTACCTCAAAATCTCCATAGGTGATGCTTTAAAAATTTTTACAGGTTACCTGTTTAGAGTTACAGAGGAGGTTTAGGTCTAGAATTCTTACTCTCGCTGTAACGTTCACCGTATTACCTGACATGTGGTGCGAAAAACCGTTTACATATGCGTGACCTACCTATGCGTTCACTTCTGCATGCGAGCACGGAGGGATGTAGGAGCCTATTATTTTTTACACTGTTCCTTTCATTTTTTTTTTTATTACTTTTATTCCTATTACAAGGAATGTAAACATCCCTTTTAAAAGAAATATGGATGACAGGTCCTCTTTATGGAGAGATCTGGGGTCAAAAAGACCCTAAAACTCTCCTTTTCCTATAAAAGCGAAAGAACAGAAAAGAAAATTAATCTTTTGCTTAAAAAAAATAAATAAATAAATAAATAAAAATTTACTTTCACCCTGGACGAAAAGTAACGTCATGACGTCACTTTGGTTCTCTATGGCCATAGGGAAGTTCAAAGATGATCTGGTTTTATATTGCCTCTGTGACCAGCCAGCTGCCCCTTAGATTGTTTCTCAGCTGCACTGGTGAAAACGGTAAGCCCGAGAAAAACTGGTGAGTGCCCCTCCCTCCCGCCACTTCTGAAAATGTTCCAGCGGCTCATGAGCCACTCAGACTGCTTTCATGAGAGAGCCAGCAGCCAGCTAAAAAAAAAAATATACTGGGGTTTCGGCTGATAGCTTCAGCCATAACCCTGGTAAACCACTTGCAAACCGTATCATATATATATATATATATATATATATATATATATATATATACGTATTGCGGACGGCAAGTGCTTACATAGCGCTGTCAATTTATGCAGCACTTCATATATATATTGTACATTCCCATCAGTGCCTACCCTCAAGGAGGAGCATCTAAGGTCCTTAACTCAAGGAATCTAAGGTCCCTAACTCACATATACTTGGACCAATTTAGACGGGATCCAGTTAAACTAACAGCATGTCTTTGGAGTGTGGGAGGCAACCTACACAAACACAGTGAGAACATGCAAACTGCAAGCAGGTAGTGTCATGGTTGGGATTCAATCCAACGACCCTAGTGCTGCTTAGCCACATACTTAATCTTCTTAGACTTTAAGTATATCACACACATACTAGTTTAAGCAAAATTATTTTGTTTGAATAGTATTTAAATGTATATATATATAAATGGGCATCTCTATATTTGCTCATTAAATATGCAGGCTCTGTTTACTACTTACCCAAGAAGCAAGGGTAACTTACCACAAATTTGTGGCAGTTGAATTGTAAGTCTGTTAACTTGCTACACATTTTCACTGGCAAGTTGTAGACTTGCAGAGCACTTGAAGCACAAGTTCTAGTTGACACTTTTCCAATTTGTAGCAAATTTGTGTAGCAAGTCTCTAGCAAGAGCAAAGTTGCAGTGGTGAGTCTACAGCATGAGCTATGAAAGTCACAGTGACCCCTGTGGTGGGATGACTATTGCACAACATAACTGAACCAGAACTTGCAGCAGATTTGCAGAATGTTTGCAAAGAAAGTTGATCTGGAGTCATGCAATGTGGACTTGCTGCAATTATGCAACAAACCTGTGAAGCCTGGCAGCCTAGCAATAGCTTAGCAAGTCATTTTCCAACTTGCAGCACAATTGCTTGCTGTCTGGGTAATAGCACAGTGCAATAGTTGTACCTTACTTTAAGTGCTGGGGTAGTTACTCAAAAAATGTAACTAGTTACTAGTTACTTCTGTAAATTGTAACGAGATTACTTTACTAGATACTGCATTTGAAAAGTAACTTCACTACTTATTACTTTACTTTCCTCTTTCTTAATTGACCGTGTAGAAGACGATACATGACACTCTTTCTGCATAGAGTTTATTGTATAAACACAGGCTTTGAGAAACATGAGAACAAAACCTGAAAAAACAGAATAAAACATAAAGTGCAACAAAAAGTCATAAACTTCATCCCTCTCTATTCTTCGAAATAACGATTGTATCACACGGCTTGGGTAACGCAGGAAAGCGCAGTCCTATAGCCTAGTAAAGTAGTGTAGTTACCTCCTATAGCCTAGTAAAGTAGTGTAGTTACCAATATTAGTATTGTAACTAGTTACATTACTTCGTTACCAAAAAAAGTAATGTAGTTACTGTAATCAGTTACTTTGTAACTAGTTACCCCCAACACTGCTTACTTTTATATTCTCTCAGTGTTAGTATATGGGTCATGGTCTGCCTGGAATTAAACACTCCGTGGCTGAGATTTTATTCCAACAGACATTAAGCAATGGTACAAATTCCACATGTATGATATATAGACTGCCACCACTGAGAGAATCTACAAAAATGTAAATCTAATACAATATTGACATAATGGTACAGCAAACACAGAAAAAGTGAAAGCAACTTAATCAATTATTTAAGGATAAACCTTATAGTAATAGGTCAAAAGATGTGCACTATCCTTTTAAGTACCAAATAATATGCAATTCCTATATACCGACTAAAGATTTATTTTCTCTAGACAGCCAGCTATATTCAGATAAATTGGCTGTAATTGGTGAACAGAAGTTCACTTTCTCTCGTTCTTCCGTAAATCTTACCTTCAGTCATAAAACCTAATGTACACAATATCTGAACACCTGCTTATCGGGTGTGGTTTAAATGCGGCGGGGGGGGGGGGGGGGGTGTACTAGAGCAGCTTTAACAGAAAAGTAATACTTAATGCTAGCATTGTTCTGTAGAAAAACATTGTTGACACTTCAATTGTACAATCTTTCCTAGTGCATTCTTTTCCTGTGCTTGTCACAGTAAACTCACTTTCGTGAATGACATTCTTTGAAAAGCACACTATTTCTATCAATAATACTGGGTATATTTAAAGTAGATGTACTGTACAGTGTCTTACATGAATATTAAAATAGATATAAAAGATGTCAGCTTAATGTCTTAATCTTGTTTCACTGCATAGTTTACTGTGATCAGTAATAACATTATGACCACTGACAGGTAAAGTGACTAACACTGATTATCTTGCTATAAGATCTGCTATATGCTGGCATCTAAAAGTGGGTGGGAAATATATTAAGCAGCAGGAAAACATGTTGTCCCTGAAATTGATGTGTTGAAAGCACAAAAATTAGCAAGCGTAAAGCCGGCCATAGATGGTTTGAATCTTGAACGGTTCAGCAGGGACAGACCAAGATTCGAACCATCCATGGGCAGGTTGAATGTACCCAAGTCGATCCACTGATCGATTTGGGTACTACCAGCATGTCGGATTTTTGGCACACGATTATTGCCAGCAGCTATAGCCACTGGCAATAATCACTGTGTTCTCCCAGCATGGGGTGACTCTTCGCACACCCCCACCAGCACTGTGTTTTGGCCTAAGCTGACAAGGCCCAGGCCTAGGGGCCGCGGCAAAAAATCTGCTCCCTCTCATGAAAAAAAGCCCCCTCCTCTCGAGTCCCAGCTACCGCCTCCCACACATAGGGCCGCACCAACTATTAGGGCACTGAGCTCCGGTAACTGGTCTGTCAGGGGGCGCTACATCTGCCGCCCGGGGTCCCACATGCAGCGATCGCCTTTTTTTGGCAGCCGACACCTCTCTCTCCACTGACAGCTGCACACAGCTCACTAGGAATACATCTCTCCATCCTCGGCTCCAATGTTCTTGTGTACACAGCCAGGAGGAGGAGGAGCCATGGAGGAGGGACATGAGTGCACTGCAGGAGCTGTGCTGCTGTTCTGAGGTCTGTGAATTGTTTTTCAGTGGAGGGGGACACAGTAACTGGGAAGGAAGGGGGGGGGGCAGGTTACACAGATGCACACATGGTGGAGTGATGGCAGGGGAGGGGGGTAGAGAATATGTGCTGGTGGATGCTTTGGAAGGGGAGAGGACATGTGCTAGTGGGGAGATCTGACCCTCCACTAGCAAAAGTCCTCTCCATTCCCAAAGCACCCCCTAGCACATATCCCCTTACCCCCGCCCTTCCCCAAATCAAGAGATGCCGCGTCCATCTCTGTCCCCCCCCCCGGTGTTCCTCTGTCCTCCCCCCACGGTGTCCCTTTGTCCTCATCCTATGGCGTCCCTCTGTCCTCATCCCACGACGGGCGTCCCTCTGTCCTCCTCCCATTGTGTTCCTCTGTCTTCCTCCCACGGGATCCCTCTCTCCTCCTCCCACCGTGTTCTTATGTCCTCCTCCATGGCGTCCCACTGACCTCCTTCCATGGCATTCCTCTTTCCTACTCCCACGATTTTCTTCTGTCCTCATTCCATGGCGTCCCTCTGTCTTCAACCCACGGCGGGCGTCCCTCTGTCCTCCTCCCACTGCGTTTCTCTTTACTCCTACCACAAAATTCCTCTGTCCTCCTTCCATGGCATCCTCCTGTCCTCCACCCACGGCGTTCCTCTGTCTTACTCCCACGGCATCCCTCTCTCCTCCTCCCATGGTGTTCTTCTGTCCTCCTCCCACGGCGTCCCTCTGACCTCCTCCCATTGTGTTCTTTTGTCCTCCTCCCACGGTGTTCCTCTGTCCTCCTCCCACGGTGTCCCTCTGTCCTCATCCCATGGCGTCCCTTTGTCCTTCTCCCATGGTGTTCCTGTGTCCTCCTCCCATGGTGTCCCTCTGTCCTCCTCCCACAGTGTCCCTCTGTCCTCATCACATGGTGTCCCTCTGTCCTCATCCCACGGTGGGTATCCCTTTGTCCTCCACCCACAGCTTTCCTCTGTCCTCTCTCTCATGGCATCTCTCTGTCCTCCTTCCATGGCATCCCTCTCTCCTCCTCCCACGTCGTTCTTCTGTCCTTCTCCCACGGCATCCCTCTGACCTCCTCCCATGGCGTTCCTCTGTCCTCCTCCCACTCGTCCCTCTGACCTCCTCCCTTGGCGTTCCTCTGTCCTCCTCCCACGGTGTCCCTCTGTCCTCATCCCACGAAGATGACAGGGTGGGTCTTAAACTGGAAGGGGTGTGGCCTTGACAGAAAGAGGTGGGTCATATTTAAATTAGGGGGTGAACAAGTTTAGTCAGGCCTAGGGCAGCACAAAATCTAAATACACCACTGCCCCCCACCGGGAGAACACAATAGCTCCACGGGAAGGATTTCTCCATCAACACTGACTGTGTTGATGGGGGAGTCAATCAATTTTCTTTCCTGCTACCCGTAGTTGCAGGAAAGAAAATTGCACCGTCTATGGCTTGCCTAAGGATTTGAGTGACTATGACAAGAGCCAAATCATAATAATGAGATGACTGGGTCAGAGCAACACCAAAACTGAAGCTCTTGAGGGATGCTCCCTGTCTGCAGTGCTCCGGACCTGCCAAAAGTGAAGGAAAAGGAAGGAAAACTGGTGAACCAGTAACAGGGTCATGGGCAGCCAAGGCTCATTGATGCATGTAGGGAGCGAAGGCTGGCTCATGTAGTTCAGTCCAATAGGAGATCTACTGTAGCTTAAATTGCTGAAAACGTTAATGCTAGTTTCGATAGAAGGGTGTCAGAACACACATTGCATCTCAGTTTGTTGCATGTGGGGCTGTGTAGCTGCCCATGCTGACCCGTATCCACCGCCAAGAACAGCTACAATGGGCTTGTGAGGATCAGAACTGGAGCACATAGTAATGGAAGAAGGTGACCTGGTCTGATGAATTCAAGAATGATTGGTAGAAACTTCAGGAAGCCAGTCTTCAACTGAGCAGTTACACACAGCACTTATCCATCTTTATGTAGTCACCATAAACCTAGTCTGCAGGCAATGGTCTAAAAGTTTCACTGCTTATGAAGAGGTAATAAACTCTTAAAATGAAGATGAATTCAAGAATGATTTGAGGAATACAACAATGAGTTTGAGGTGTTTACTTGGCCTACAAATTATCCAGATCTCAATCCAATCAAGCATCTGTAAGATATGCTGGAAAAACAAGTATGATCCTTGGAGGCCCCACCTTGCAAGTTACAGGACTTAAATTACCTGCTACTGATAGCTTATTGCCAGATACCACAGCATGGATGGTCATATTGGTATGGCTGGTCGTGTATTTGCTTAATACATATTAAAGTAGAGCAATAGTCAAAACTTTTTTTCCTATTTTAGATAGAGGAAGAAAGGGTTATAATCCATGTCAGCTTTTGTGTCCCATTTGTGTCCTATTGAGACCATTTACCTTCACTTCCTGTCCCATTACCAAACCAGGAAGTGAGAGGAAATCCCTGGAAAACTAAGGGAATCCCTTGGGGCCTTCCAGGTCACCAGAATTAGTATCCCTATAGTAAGATGCCCCCTCTATTCCTGGGGGCAACCCAACATTTGAGATTTTCTTTTACTTTTACATTCAATGATAATGGTAAAAGGACAAATAGAGAGGGTGAATCTCCCTAACAGGGACACAGACAGCAATACAAATCTGACAGATGTTCTAATCCTCCTCCACTCTATCCAAAACTAAAAAAAAGTTGTGCCTTTAGTGATATTTTAATGCTGAGCTTCTTGTTTTGCAGTGCTACACAGTGGTTGTGTTTTATGGTTCCTTCCCACAATGCAACTCTATTAGGACATGTATATACCTGTGTTGCACTTTTCAAAAAGCAGTGCAGGTGTGGCTGACAGGCATTCAAAAGGCCATGCTCCTGCCTCCAAAATGCCTGTTTTTTGACAGCCTACCAGACTTTTTAAATGGGATTACTGTTCTGCTTAGCATTTGGCTTGTGGCTGCTGTGTAGCCCCATTCACTTGAATGGGTCACTTTCGGGAAAGGCACTGCCTGTCAAACACTCAAGGGGGGGACCATTTTTTTCTGCACCACAAAACAAAGCATATGTACAACCCTATCCGGCGCCAATTTTTACCTGCTCCAACTGGAAGGGTAAAATAAGTCATAGGCTGGCCATAGATGGATTGAAATTCACCCGGTTCAGCAAGTCAATCTATAGATTGACTTCAGTACAAGCATACAAGCAGCCTACTGTGTTTTTTTGTGCGATCAATGGCAGGTGATCCCTGGCAGTGATTATTTTTATTTTGGGTACTTATATAGCGCTGTCAATTTACGCAGCGCTTTACATATACATTGTACATTCACATCAGTCCCTGCCCTCAAGGAGCTTACAATCTAAGGTCCCTAACTCACATACATACATAGTAGGGCCAATTTTTTTTATACAGGATCCAATTAACCTACCAGCATGTCTTTGGAGTGTGGGAGGAAACCGGAGGAAACCCACGCAGACACAGGGAGAACATGCAAACTCCAGGCAGGTAGTGTCGTGGTTGGGATTCGAACCAGTGACCCTCTTGTTGCTAGGTGAAAGTGCTAACCACTACACCACTGTGCCACTCACTGTATTCTGCTGGCAGGGAAGGCCTCCTGCGCTCCCCACCAGCAGAAAACAATAGCATTGCGGGAGGAATTCCCCCATCAACACTGACTGTGTTAATGGAGAAATCAAGCAATTTTCTTTCCTGCAACCTGTGGTTCCCAATTGTAGATGACAAACAGGGTTCAGTCTAGACTGATCTGTGGGCCCATGCTCGCTTATCCAGATATGAGTTACCAGTTTTTGCTTCCCTCCCTCCTGGTGCGCCTGCCCCCTTTTTCCACCCCCCCCCCGTCTCTCCTTCTCCCCCATTTCCCCCCCCCCCCTTTTCCTTCTGTCTGTCTACACTTACTCTTTGTTTCTATCTTTTTGACCTCTTGCTAATAATCTCTTATATATTATACACATTTGTTTTCCTTTTTTCGTATGGCATTGGTCTCCGATCCCTAGTAGGCAGCCAACACGGGAGCCTCAGTTGTTCTTGTTGAGGACATCTCAGCTTCACCCTGTAGTTTACCAATGACTCCTGTTTGATTGTTTTCTACCACAGATCTTTGTCTTACTGAGTATATGGTGTCATGACGCAACTCTTTGACCTCTTTCTCCTTTCTCAGATGCGTTTGAGCTGCCAAGGAATTGTCTTTGTTGTTGTGAAAGCAAATTGTACTGCTCATGCCTTCCGTTAAAAAAAGTATTAAAAAAAAATAGAAAAGTCCCACCAACAATTACCTTATGGTAAACACTGCAGCAAAAAAAAAAAAAAAAAAACTTGAAATATGCCTTCATTAAAAGTTTTTATAATTTTTTTTTTTTTTTTTTTATAAGGAACAGGCAAATTTGGGCACAGCTTGGTAGCAGCTTTACCAAATTTTAACAAAAGTGTGCTTACTACACTAGAATCTGTATGCTAACCTGCAAGCTCCATAACATAAACTTATCTTTTGGCACTGCTTGAGCAAGGTAGATGAATGAGCACTGAGAGAAACAGACTAGTGACAGGTTTATTACACTGACTGAAGTTTTGTGCTAACACCATTCTTCTTTTTTTGAAGCTCTTATTCTTAAAAAAAAGTTACTGAATCAACAATGAAAGGGCATTTGTAATATCTCCAGAATATAAGCTAAAAAGCTTCCAGATAGGTAACTGACCTGGAAGAGAAACTGTTTTCCTTTTAACAGTCTGGATTTTACTGTTAATGTCATTGCATAACTATAAACCATTTTGTTTTTCAGTGATTTCTCCACGTCGTTTAAGAGATCGTGAGCTTTTGAAGAGAAAAAAAGAAGAGTCCCGGGAGAAAGATACATACTTGTGGGTTTTTGGGTACACGTTTGGGTAATCAAAATGTATTCTGAAACATGTTCATCACATGTATTTAGTGAAAATTTTCAGTATGTAGTATGTGACATGAATTAAAGCAAAACTGTTTTTTTTATAGCTGTTTTGGACAAAGTGCAGAGGAATTAGAACTCATGTCAGGTTTTTTTATTGCCGTCTGTGCCCCCCGTTAGGGAGAACCACCCCCTTTATTTGTCCTGGTTACCGTTATCATCTAAAGTGAAAAGTAAAAGAAAATTTGCTTGACATTAGAACAGGAAATCTTTTAATGGGGACACTAGTTCTTTTCAACCCTGGTGATAACTCAGGATATCCTCACTTTTGAAGGGTTTCCTCTCATTTCCTGTTATGACTATGGGACAGGAAGTGAAGGGAAGCCTCCTCAATGGGACACAGATGGCAATATGGCAGATGTGCACGAGAGCTTCAGTTCTTTGGGGACTCTTCGTCTTCATTGGCTAAAGCAGCAAGTCAGCCAATGAGGAGAGAGAGGTGGAGGGGATAAACTGTGGCTCTGTGTTTGAAGCGGCTCAGGAGCGCACCTGCTTGGGTGCCCCATTGCAAGCTGCTTGCTCTGGGGGCACTCGACAGGAAGGAGAGGTCAAGAGCAGAGGCGGCTCTCTAATTAGGCTGGTAAGGCGGCCGCCGAAGGCCTCGCAGTTAAAGGGGCCTCGCATGATCTTTCCCAAACATTTTTTTTTTTTTTTTTATTGAATAGATCCGGGGTCCTCAATAGGCGGACTCCGGACCCACACGGATTAAAATCTGGACCGCCGAAGCGGTCTGCTTCCTTCTGTCTCAGCGGGGGGCAGAATGGAGAGGATCGGGAGGATCAGAGTGGCTGTGTTTACCGCTGCATGATTACAAAAAGCCGAGTACACCGGCGGAGAGATGTCCTACAAAGTCCCGCCTCCTGGGCCGGCTCTTACCTATGATAGACAGAACACTGGTGACGTCTATCATAGGAGCCGGTGTCCAGGAGGCGGGACTTTGTAGGACATCCTCTCCGCCGGGTAAGAAGAACTTGTACTCGGCTTTTTGTAATCATGCAGCAGTAAACACAGCCACTCCGATCCTCTCAATTCTAACCCCCCCCCGCTGATGACAGAAGGAAGCAGACCGCTTCGGCGGTCCAGATTAATGGGGGCACACACACTGGTCACTGCATTATTGGGGGCACACACTCTGGTCACTGCATTATTGGGGGCACACACACTGGTCAATCTGCAATATTGGGGGCACACACTCTGGTCAATCTGCAATATTGGGGGCACACACACTGGTCAATCTGCAATATTGGGGGCACACACTCTGGTCAATCTGCAATATTGGGGGCACACACACTGGTCAATCTGCAATATTGGGGGCACACACTCTGGTCAATCTGCAATATTGGGGGCACACACTCTGGTCACTGCATTATTGGGGGCACACACACTGGTCACTGCATTATTGGGGGCACACACACTGGTCACTGCATTATTAGGGGCACACACTGGTCACTGCATTATTGGGGGCACACACACTGGTCAATCTTCAATATTGGGGGCACACACTCTGGTCAATCTGCAATATTGGGGGCACACACTCTGGTCACTGCATTATTGGGGGCACACACTGGTCACTGCATTATTGGGGGCACACACACTGGTCACTGCATTATTAGGGGCACACACTGGTCACTGCATTATTGGGGGCACACACACTGGTCACTGCATTATTGGGGGCACACACACTGGTCACTGCATTATTAGGGGCACACACTGGTCACTGCATTATTGGGGGCACACACACTGGTCAATCTGCAATATTGGGGGCACACACTCTGGTACACACACTGGTCAATCTGCAATATTGGGGGCACACACTCTGGTCACTGCATTATTGGGGGCACACACACTGGTCACTGAATTATTAGGGGCACACACTGGTCAATCTGCAATATTGGGGGCACACACTGGTCAATCTGCATTATTGGGGGCACACACTGGTCAATCTGCATTATTGGGGGCACACACTGGTCAATCTGCATTATTGGGGGCACACACTGGTCACTGCATTATTGGGGGCACACACACTGGTCACTGCATTATTGGGGGCACACACACGTCACTGCATTATTGGGGGCACACACACTGGTCACTGCATTATTGGGGGCACACACACTGGTCACTGCATTATTAGGGGCACACACTGGTCACTGCATTATTGGGGGCACACACACTGGTCAATCTGCATTATTAGGGGCACACACTGGTCAATCTGCATTATTGGGGGCACACACTGGTCACTGCATTATTGGGGGCACACACTGGTCAATCTGCATTATTGGGGGCACACACACTGGTCACTGCATTATTGGGGGCACACACTGGTCAATCTGCATTATTGGGGGCACACACACTGGTCACTGCATTATTGGGGGCACACACACTGGTCACTGCATTATTGGGGGCACACACTGGTCAATCTGCATTATTGGGGGCACACATACTGGTCACTGCATTATTGGGGGCACACACACTGGTCACTGCATTATTGGGAGCACACACTGGTCAATCTGCATTATTGGGGGCACACACTGGTCACTGCATTATTGGGGGCACACACTGGTCAATCTGCATTATTGGGGGCACACACTGGTCACTGCATTATTGGGGGCACACACACTGGTCACTGCATTATTGGGGGCACACACTGGTCAATCTGCATTATTGGGGGCACACACTGGTCACTGCATTATTGGGGGCATACACTGGTCACTGCATTATTGGGGGCACACACTGGTCACTGCATTATTGGGGGCATACACTGGTCACTGCATTATTAGGGGCACACACACTGGTCACTGCATTATTGGGGGCACACACTGGTCACTGCATTATTGGGGGCACACACTGGTCAATCTGCATTATTGGGGGCACACACTGGTCAATCTGCATTATTGGGGGCACACACTGGTCACTGCATTATTGGGGGCACACACACTGGTCACTGCATTATTGGGGGCACACACATGGTCGCTCTGCATTAATGGGGGCACGCACACTGGTTGCTCTGCATTAATAGGGGCACACACATGGTCGCTCTGCATTAATGGGGGCACGCACACTGGTTGCTCTGCATTAATAGGGGCACACACATGGTCGCTCTGCATTAATGGGGGCACGCACACTGGTTGCTCTGCATTAATAGGGGCACGCACACTGGTTGCTCTGCATTAATAGGGGCACACACATGGTCGCTCTGCATTAATGGGGGCACGCACATGGTCGCTCTGCATTAATGGGGACACGCACACTGGTTGCTCTGCATTAATAGGGGCACACACATGGTCGCTCTGCATTAATGAGGGCACGCACATGGTCGCTCTGCATTAATGGGGACACGCTCTGCATTAATAGGGGCACACACATGGTCACTCTGCATTAACGGGGGCACGCACAATGGTCGCTCTGCATTGGATGAGGGCAAGTTTTGGGGGAATGCCTTTTTTTGTTATTGGCGTTCTGTATAGCACATGGTCGCTCTGCATTAATGGGGGCACGCACACTGGTTGCTCTGCATTAATAGGGGCACGCACACTGGTTGCTCTGCATTAATAGGGGCACGCACACTGGTTGCTCTGCATTAATAGGGGCACACACATGGTCGAAATTTTTTATCGCGCAAGGGGGGCCTCATATTTTAATTTTGCCTAAGGCCTCAAAAAGTCTAGAGCCGCCTCTGGTCAAGAGCGCCAGTGGGGGACCCAAGAAGAGGAGGATTCATCTGCTCTGTGCAAAACCACTGCACAAAGCAGGGAGGTATGACATGTTTGTTATACAGTTGTCAAAGACTGATGCATAGAGCCCTTCTGAAATGTCACCTTAACTATAGCTAGAAATGTTCTACAACATATATGTTGAGCACTTTTATGACCTGGCTTTCCTACCAACAATAGGTGGGAATGTCTATACATAAATGTTTTCCAACATGTAGGCATTGCCATTTATTTTGGATAAGCTACCAATGCACCAAAACCCAGAATAAAATGCAACACACAGTAAGTACATTACATGCTTCACTGCAGCGTAGGTCCATTAACACCTACTGAACTTTTGCATTAAGGTACCATTTGTAATGAAAGGCTACGCATTTTGCCAACTGAGTGGTGTGCATTGGACTGCATTACTGTGCATTAACCACTTAAGCCCCGGAAGATTTTACCCCCTTCCTGACCAGGGCCTATTTTGCGATTCGGCACTGCGTTGCTTTAACGGACAATTGCGCGGTCGTGCGAAGCTGTACCTAAACAAATTTCGAGTCCTTTTTTTCCCACAAACAGAGCTTTCTTTTGGTGGTATTTGATCACCTGTGCGATTTTTTGATCATGCGCTATAAACAAAAAAAGAGCGTCAATTTTGCAAAAATAACAATATTTTTCACATTTATTTATATGAAATTCCCCCCCCAAAAAAATGTAAAAATCAAAATTTTTTAACATTTTAGGCCAATTTGTTTTCTGCTACATATGTTTGGTAAAAAAAAAAAAAAAATCACAAAAAGCGTATTTTGATTGGGTTGCGCAAAAGTTATTGCTTTTACTAACTAAGAGAAAGATTTTTGTAACTTTTGTTGTTTTTTTTTTAACGAGTAGTGGCGGCGATCTGCGTTTTTATTTGCGCGACTGCGACATTGCGGCGGACAGATCTGACCCTTGACTGACATTTTTGACACTTTTGGGGTTACCAGTGACATTACTACAGTAATCAGTGCTATACATATGCACTGTTACTGTAAAAATGACACTGGGAGGGAAGGGGTTAACTTTATTGGAGAGGAAGGATTTAAGTGTGTCCCTAGGGGCGTGTTTCTAACTGTGATTGGATGTGGCTTGATGTGTAAGAACAGAGATCAACGGTCCTACATAGTAGAACCGTATGATCTTCATTCTTACACAGGGGAAAATGACAGGCGGCTGTGTTTACATTAGCCGCCTGCCTTTCTCCCGCTCTAACGGATGATCGCGAGTGCCCGGCGGACATCGGGTCCGCCGGGCACATGCGCAGGGGGGGTCCATGAGCGAGCGGGAGCGCGCCTCCGGCGGCGCGCGCTCACTCCCCAGAGCCTCACAGGCTAGCGACGTAGACCTATGTCGCTTTGCCTGTGAGGGGCTGACTGCCGCAGTAAATATACTGACGGCAGTCGGCAAGTGGTTAAAACACATAGGTGTAAAGCAAAGCCTAAAAGAACTGTGAATCTTACAAAAATTTCAATGCTCTGCTGCAGATATAATTGCCCACAGAAAGACCTAGGGGCTCCCATGTGCTACTTCCGCCATCTCACAATCAATCACAGTCAAATAAGAAAGCAGCCACGCTCCACAGTAAAAAGCCCTGATATGTATTATTGATGAATCTCTTACTGATGACTTTCACTCAAAGTGAGCCTATTCGTATAAGCTCACTATGAGTAAAATGTGTCAGTGGCAGGAGCTCAGGTGGTCTGCTGTTCAGATTCATCAATAAATAAGATTTTTAATCTGGACTGTGGCTACTTTCTTCTTTAAATTTGATTAAAAATAAAATTTAGTTAAAGGTAACATTAAAAGAACATTACTCATGGGACTTTTAAAGGTACATTACCATTTATGTAGTACCCACATTTGATTACAATTCATAAATAAAACCTCAAAAATTAAAAATGTAATTGAACAGTGAATATCGGACTCTCACCACCCTCCTTATTCCCTTCTAATCAATATTAGAGCGTGCATTATATCTCTTCGCTAGGAAGTTAGTGGACTTTATTTATCCATTTTTATTTATTTTAGTTTTTTTTGGCCCCAATTCAGCAAGATCTTCAGCCAATCTTGGACTCCAGTTGTCCATATTGGGGGACACACAGCCGACAACCATCTGGGCAACGCCAACTATACCCTATTCTTTTCCAGGCCATATACCACCAGTCAGGTTCCAATACAGCCTGTTTGATTTTAAACTCCAGCAAGCATGTAATTCTCACTAACAGCAAACCATAAAACCACCCAAAGCTATCCTTGAAGAAGAAGCTGCTCAGTCACTTTCAAACGCGTTGGGTATTATCTTTGAATTGTGTGGTTGGTTTCTGATACAGTGAATGTTTTTTGCTTGATTATAGCTTTAGCAATTATCGCTGTTCTGTCTACACCTTTGCAACCAATGCATTAGTAACTTTGGTAATCCTGAAAGCTTTAATAAAAATATTTGAATAAGGTGGCCCATTACATGGGTATGACAAGTTTGGATTTGATATACTATTAGATTTTTATTTTATTTTTCTATTACCATTTCAGATATATGGAATACTGGCTTGTTCTTGTGGCTGTTATTCTATCTGTGCTCCTCCTCTACTCCTCTTTAGGGGGGTCTCTTCCCCACCCCAGCTCCTGGGTCAGACCCGCTTTGTTGCTGCCATTCCTGGAAGTCTGTGGTTTTATTTAGGCTGATTTGTGAGTTTTACCACACCAATTCTATATACTGACGCTTTGGCCTGGACATGAATTTGTTATAAACATATGGTTTTCTCTATTGGACCTTAACATTTTTTTAAATTTCTCAGACCTTGTCAATAGCATCTATTCCTGATGAAGTGAATTAAAGCTCATGAAACCTGTTGAGAAATAGGATGCACTTCTCCATGTCTTGTAATTGTTTATAAACTTATTTTAAGACAAGCTTGGCATAAATGCTATGTGACGTATATAAATCTTATACATGTATGTTGCCAGGGTTGCTTTGGTAGGCACCATCATCTATAAAATTACAAACGACCAAGACAAGTTTCCTCCAACATGGAGCTTTAAAGGTCCCTAATAATGCAGTTGCAATGCCATACTATTAATATGCATCAATTTATTGTAAAAATATTAAAATATGTGGTGTATTTCATTTAAAGCGGAGTTCCGGCCACGAAAAAATGTTTTCAATAAAAATAGCCCCGGGACAGTCAGGGCTAGTACATTCCACAATGGATAGCCTCTGTACTGTCCCGGGTCACACTTACCTTTTAGAAGAAATACTTACCTTGAAAATTTCTTCTCCAGCGCTGCCATCTCGGATGTGGGCAGCTGAAGCCAGCGCGTCCTCTTCTGTGTCCTCTTCCATGTCCTCTTCTCCCAAAATGCCCTGCACCGGCCCCGCTTGTCACTTCTGGTGCGGGCGCGTCATCCCTCCACAGCTTCTGGGCATGCCCAGAAGCTGTTTAGCAGGGAATGAAGCTCCCGCACTGGAACTGACGAGCGGGGCCGGTGCAGGCGCATTGATTCCTGGGAGCGATGACGTTCAGCTCCCAGGAATCAATGCAAAGAGGAAGTGACATTGCGGGCCGCGGCCACAGAGGGAGGAAGTTGAAGAAAGGTGAGTATATTTTCTTCAATAACAAGGTAAGTAAACAAAAATAAAAATCGTAACTATCCATTTATTTTACAGGTGACCAAAAGCAAGCGAATGGCCCAAAATCGACTATGTTGATTTTGTGGCCGGAACTCCGCTTTAACAATACTTCTGTTTCAGGTCTACAAACATGTAAAGCATGAAGGTATTCATGTATACAAACATATAATACATACAAATTCTGCAAATATGTTTCACCACATATGGTATTTGTCCCACCCGAGTCAATCTATCTTGACTTCTTGATTTTTCCAGAACTTAATAATGTAAAATACAATCTTGCTTGGGGGTGGCACAATATATCACCATGATGCATTTTGTGGGTCTCAAACCTAATTTCTTCAGGTTCTGTGAAACTATAGACAACAATTAACATTCCAGCAGGACTATGAGCGTGTATAGTAAATTGTGTTTATAATAACTTATACCTTTCATTAAACTGTTTTGGTAATTTGATGTGAATGAATGTTTTTGAGAATGTATGTTGTCAACATGTAAAAAGATTACACATTGTATTGAATCAGCAGCATGTGTTTTTATGTATTTTTTTAATGATGCATTCAAAAAATGTTTTTGTATTAATAACATATAAATATTAGCCAAATGTGGTTACTACATAATGGTGATGTACCTTTTAAAAGTCCATTGTCTATCCAAAGTCCTTTTTTTTTTTTTTTTTAAATAATATTTATTGAATTTTTTTTTAACATACAAAATCCAGACCAAAAATAAACAAATACAAAACAACAGTATTGGTGCAAACAAGTACCAGGAGGGAGCGCCCCGAGGTAATGTATAGTAGTTCAACAATAAGCAAAACATAAATTAAAATAGAAAAATCTGGGAAAACGGAAGAAGGAATAGAATAGGGAAGGAGAAAGACAAGAAGAGAGAAAAAAAAAAAATAAAATAAACGTAGCAGTCCAGTCTGAGCCGATTGGGGGAGCAACCTTCAAGTTGCCAAAGGAGTTGGCTGTGTCTCTAGCAAGATACCATTCAGTAAATCTGAAAGGACGTATCATGTCCGCCAGGGTCTTTCCTGAAAATGCGTGCTTTAGAAATGATCTCCATCTAATAAAAAATCTAGGGGGTAGAGCGAAGACTAGACAGCATAGCATCAAGTCTCTCCAATTGGCATAAGGATATCAAAGATCGTTGAACCTGTGAAAGGTTTAGGGGGATGGAGTTAATCCATTTGGCCATGATGGTCCTACATGCTGCCAAGAGACAAAGGTGACTCCATTGTGAAAGAGAGGTGATGCTGGGGCCCGCCCCAGAAATAGGGGAGGGTATGCAGCTGAAAAGACAAGTATCAGGGACCTTAGGTAAGCACGTACCGGAAATAAGACGGATATAGGCTAGGACTCTATCCCAAAAATTGCTGATGTGGGGGCAGTCCCAGAGTCGATGTAAAAGTGTGGGGGCACATAAATTTGCACCACGGGCATTGAGATTGGGTGGGGTCATCTGGCTGATGTTGAAATGGAAAATAGGCCAGATGCATTATTCTAAAGTGAGTTTTGCGCCAGCTTTTTGAAGTGATATTGGCATGTACACTTTTATAACGCTTGATAAAGTCCTTTTGACGTGTACTCTAAAAGTAGGGATGTTGGTGCATCATCATGTGTGCCAGATCACTATAACAATAATGTTAGGTAAAGGTACAACCACCATTCATGAATAGTAGTATCTGTCCTTGCCAAATTTTTAAAGAATCCTTATATTTAAGATTTTTATAATGAAAGCTGTGTTTTACACAATTCTAACTCAGGACACGTGTACATAGTAATATTAGTACAAACTGCTAGTAGAACAATATTGTGCATTTGCAATTTAGCGACATTTTGAACATAGAAATGTGGTATTACTGTTGACTTATATTTTAATTTGCTATGAGTTTTCTGCTTACATTTTAAGCAACTCTCCCCTTCCAGGGTTATTTAAAAAGCATTTTTTTTTCTAGTGAACAGACCCAAACCAGAAGTAAGCGTCCTCGACAAACCAGGGGTACTGGCAGCAGGAGAAGAAAGCAAGTTACAGAACCTGAGCCACAGCTAGAGCCACAGCCTGAACCTGAACCAAAGAATGAACCGGATCACAAACACGAGCAGGCTATTGAACCACAGCATGAACCTGAACCAAATATTGAACCAGATCATGAAGATGAGCAAGCCACTGAACCACAACATGAGCCTGAACCAAAGAATGAACCAGATCATGAGCAAACCACTGAATGGCAGCAAGAATTTGAGCCTGAAAATAAATTAGGAATAGGGCATGATGTCCATCAGGATTTCAGCCAGCAAGAACATCTAGAGCATCTAGAACATCATGAAGATCCAGTTGTAACAGCAACGGAAGAAGAAACATATGCTGTACATGAAGAATCTGATGGACACTTTCAGCAAGACATCACCCCTTTAATTACAGGTAATATAATGTGGGGTTTAAAACTTCACATGTTGCTCAACCTGCAAAGCAGGGAACCACAGATAACTTTGTCTAAAGTACAGTTAGACACAACAATTAATGGTAGACAATATTCAAGAAAGGGTCATGGCTAGTGGGGATGTTGCTTGCCTTGGGAATAAAACACAATATTTCTCCTGAAAGTGGTGTCTGAAAGATTATTAAACACAAGATCATTGCTTGATCTACAAAACAGCTAGCTTGTCCTTTCACTGTTGAAGCACAGGCTGGGGAGGGACAAGGTGACCCTTCTCCA
The DNA here is from genome assembly GCF_965119305.1 of Pelophylax lessonae. Lineage (NCBI taxonomy): Eukaryota > Metazoa > Chordata > Amphibia > Anura > Ranidae > Pelophylax > Pelophylax lessonae. Next base: position 429,533,044 of record NC_138768.1, on the reverse strand, counting down.
TAGGTTAAACTGAATGTTTCTGGTACAGGATGTCTAAGGACAATCAGATAGTGTGTACGCATCTGACTGCCTTCTGTATGTTCAATAAAGTAACACTATTGGAAACAGAGCAAAGTATAGTAATATATCTTGTTACTTGTCACTTTATGCATGCTTACCATGATACACAGGCTTTGGCCTTGCCTTAAAAATAAATTCCTGACTGATATGACTGTACAAAAGGTAGTTAGATAAAAGTAATGGTCAAACTTGTCCTGGAATTTTCTTTTTGTTATTACAAAGATATCATTTCATGGATATACCTTCTTAATGCTCACCTTTTTTTTTTTTTTTTTTTATTCAGATAAAGAGGAGGTGTCCGAGGTGGAGCCTGAACCACTTATTGATCGACCTGAAGTTCTCCGATTCTCTGAGCAAGAGGAGCATCCATACTACACTCCACTACTTTAAGTTTCTAATAATTATCCAGACCATTTGTAGAAAAAAAAAAATAGTAGGGTTAATAGAAAACCTTTTTTTGTGTTTATATAATAAGAAAATATACTACATTTTCTTTGCATGTTTGGTTTTGAAGTCTGTAAGTTGTAGAATGACTATTGTGTGTTTAGGAAGACATTTCTATATAAGACTGACAGTTATTACCACGCACCTCCTTGTTAATATGTGAGATATTCAATAAATAGGTATTACTGAGTTACATTTCATCTCTGTTGCAAAATTATTTTATATGATTGCAAATTGACAAATCACATCTATACAATTTATGTGTATCAAGTACACCAGCATGATTAAGGAAAGATTTATATGATGAAAATATACCAGTAGCACTGAAATTACATATTTGGATACAGGAATCCATCAGTGAAATGGGTGGCATAATAATTATATTTTGTTGATAAGGTATGACTGATACAGTAGCTATGCTTATCAACTAGATGAATAATGCAAATCTGAGACGGTGTCTTTTAAAGAGGTTGTAAACCCCCCAAAATTTTTTTTATTTTTTTTGCAAGCTGCAAGAGAAACACATAATGAGCTAGTATGCATCGCATACTAGCTCATTATGAAATACTTACCTTAGAACGAGCCCCCGCCGTGCTGTCCGCTTACCTGTATGACGGGCGACATGTCCAGTCTCCCGTCTTCCGGGATCGCGGCATCCGGCCATCTGATTGGCCGGAGCCGCGGTGACGTCACTCCCGCGCACACATGGGGAAGCCGACGGTCACGGCATGGAGCTCTGAAGGAACGGCACGAGCGGCCGTTCTTTCAGAGCGCATGCGCCAGTGACGTCACTGGCTGCATGTAAGGTGAATATCTCCTAAACGGTACAAGTTTAGGAGATATTTACAGTATCTATAGGTAAGACTTATCATAGGCTTTCCTATAGGTACAAGTTGTAGAGGAGGGTTTACTTCCTCTTTAAGTAAGCCGCAATCTGTGAACTATAAAAATGAACAAACTTATCTTTATTAAATATGGCAACTGACAAAAAACATTGTTCAAGACAGAGTAACCTATAATTTGCAGTTGGCCATCTATTACCTTATGTAGCACCCTCCTAGTTAGGTAGGTGCTAAGTAAAGCATTTATTGCTCCTGCTGCTTATCAGGGGAGCCTGATCTATTAGGTTGCATGTCACATGTTTCCAGGTGTGATTAACTGGGTCTGAGGGAGTGTCCCCACTGCATCCAATGAGGGAGCTTGTTGGACAGTGGAGGAACCCTAGCCAGTGACACATCATGTTTTATGGCAGTCCCATTGGGAGGGCATTCTCGCAATGCATCCTAGGATTGACAATAAATACGGAGGGGACATGCGACAGATCGTCTTTGGCTGGAAGCAGAGTCCCAGGAGGAGGAGGTGGACAGCTGTCTCTCCTCCTGCAGTGTGAGAGGAAAGTGGTCTTAGAAGGTCGGCCTAGTGAACCAGGTGTGGAGCTGAGCTGCAGAGGATCCGGTGTAACTGACGGTGGAGCTGCTGGCAAAGTCTTTTGGGAAAAACAGTGTCCGTGAGTACTGAGGGACCTGCCAAAGGGTCTGGCCCAGGTAGGGGGACCACTCCAGTGAAGTCAGGTGATCAAGGAGCTAGCTCACACGGAGAGTATTACAGTAAAGGGGGTGCCATGTAGAAAGCCCGGAAGAATAGGAACAAAAGGGGGTGCCAGGAAGGGCTCTGAAGAGTGTTCTGCAGTACAGTGTACAGCTTATCTAAAGTGGTTCATTTATTACCACTTCTTCGCTATTGACAAGGTGAAGCAGCGGCCTTGCCGCACTCAAGTACAATTAAACGTCCCAGAAAATTGTGCATAGTTTATTCAAGCTGGAGTATCCCACTCATTCCCTTCTCCTATCCAAGTTCTCAATAAAACAACAAAAACCAAAACCCCTAGACTGTTAAATGAGCCAAGCACTTTAAAATCGCTAAACTATAGTGCTGTTGCTATGGGTAACCCAGGGGAACCTGTCACCAGCAGCTCCCAAGGGAGTAGTGCTACATTATATATAAACAAAAATACATTACTTTAGTAAAAGTTGTTTTACATTTGTGTACTTAAAACCCAAGTACTACATGGTTAAAAATAAAGATTGCAATTCCAACCATATTTTTAAAGGGTAACTTCGCTTTCATGGGGAAAGGGGGGGGGAGGGGGATTTGACACAAATAAAAAAAATAATAATATAGTGTATTCAATTGCGACACAAGTCAAAATATAATTAAATGTTATTAAAAATTACCTTTCCTTTTCAATCTGAAGCCGCTGTAATTTTCTGAAAATGCAATATGGCTACCTGTAATTCTTCTGTGCATGGAATGTGTACTGACCACACCCCAGAAACATAATTTCCTGCTTGTGTGATTGGCTCACTGATTTTCCCAGAAGTCTGCACTAAAATACAAGTCAGATTTGAGGCATCCCCTGGAACCAAAATGTAATTTTTGGTGGGCTATTCCCAATAGGGATGCAGGCCCAGCAGATTTCCTCATTAGTGCTCTACTGGTGCCACAGCTGATTGATAATTACAAAGCCACTCCCATTAAATTCATTTCCCACAGGGGCACAGAGAAACACAGAGGGATTTCTTCAGAATAACAAAAGGTAGGAATCTGCAACAAAGGTTGTTATAATGCTTGCAATGTACATAAATCACCCAGAGGGGAATGTTTTTTCTCAACAAAAGTGGAGTTACGCTTTAATAATTTTTAAACAATTTTTTAGCAATAAAATATGCTAGGCAGCTGCTATACTCACTCTCCAGTGCTGCCACCTGTTGACTCACCCACACCAATTCAGCATCATTTAACCGAATTCCTGTGAGCCCAGGGCATCAAGGGCCTGCCCCCCTCCCTGGTCTCAAGATCAGCACCATGTAATGTCTGCTTTCAGAATTTGCCCATCGCCAAAGTAAGACGAGGGTAAAGAGGACCGAGGACATCACCGGAAAAAAAGGCACCTGCAAAAAAGGTATGTATACAGAAAATGAATAACAAACAACAAGCTCATGTGCTGCCAACTAATCCCAAAAATACCTCAATTCAGCTGCTGCTATTATACTAATGTGTTCCCACATCAAAGCAATAAATAAAATATAAATTTGATGTGCTACTAACCGTGCTTAATTAAAAGAATAAATAAATAAATAATATATTCAGTGTATTAATGAATAACACAATCACAATCAATGTAGATGTGAACCCTCTGTAGAAAACCATGATAAGTAATTCATACATATTCATACAAATTTTTGTAATCAAAATTTTATGATATTGTATCAATAGTAAACCTGTGATCAAGCTATGAACATTCAAGTAGTTGCTTAGTTATTTATAGCAAGTATTTAATGAGCTATCCACTGTAAAGCTGCTCAGATTTTTCTGCTCCTCCCTCCCAGCAGTGATTTGGTAGCCTTTCAACCTCCTAGTCTTTGATGTATACAAAGAGCAGGTGCTCTGGAATGTGAGAGGGGAAAGCAGGGGGAGCCTGTCAGCTGAGAGGTAGGGACTTCAGTGCTTCTGTTGGAAGCTTTGAGGATAGCTCCCGCTTGAGAAAGGGTTGTCAATGACCTGAAATGTGACAGTGTATTTAAACCATCTTTAACTGGCTTAATTTTGTATGGGTTCTCTCTCTCTCTCTATGGAATTTGATTAGGCAAATATTATAGAATTTTGACATTTTCTGGACTTCTTTGGAGACTATAGAGCCATGGAGGTGTGCAGTCTTTGAAATTTTACTAATGCATTAAAAAAATTCCTGAAATGTCATATAACATAGCAGTATAATTAAAAGAAAATGCTACCTTTGTGGGCAGTTTGGAATAGTTAGTTAGATGCTGTCCCAGCTGGGAGGGTAGGAGTTCATGCCTTTCCTGGTCCGTTGATTGTTTTGGGGGGTTCTTCTCTGGTTCCGGCCCACTAAACCTGTGATATATAAATATGGGACAGTGGTCCAATAAAGAGGTAGCTGGGGAGAGTTTGGGTGTCACACTAATGAGAGCCCCAGAGAGTAAGTCTCCTCTACACATCTACAGAAGAGAAATTGTGTACCCATAAGGGAGTAAGACGGAGAATGACACTTGCAAGGTGCAGAAGGAGACCAGCTATCAGCATCAGACCTATCAGACCTGTTCTAAAATTTTGTCGGACCCATGAAAATTCCGGACCTCGTCACTTCCGGTGACGCTACGTCATAACCCAGCTGGTGCGAGCCCCGGTGCGCATGCGCACAAGACATTTTCAAGGTCCGATGAAATTCTAAGACTTGGCGAACAGCTGATTGAGAGGAGGAGGTGGGACGCACTGCGGGAAAATTGCTGTCACGGGCGAACCAAAGGTGCTGGAGACCCCAAAATTTTATCGTAGGTGGCCGAGACCCGTCCCTACAGCTGATAAAAGTCTCGGGTATGAAAGGGCGCGGAGCAGTGACCCCAAGAACTGGGTCTCCCCCTGCCATAGACTCCAATGTTAAACCTGGTCACCTCACGGTTTGGTCACGGTCCCTTTGGGGAGCTGTCACGGGCGAGCCATAGGTCGCGTCAGACATGAAAATATGGTAGGTAGCCAAGACCCTCAGGTACATCTGGAAAAAATTTGGGGTCACCCTTCTGGAGAGAAAGGCAGATGAAGGCATTGTCATAGGAGTACGGTGAGCTCTGTGAGAGATAATAAATACTTGTAAAGCTGGCCAGCGGGCAGAACAAAAAAACAAAAAGGTTCTTACCTCCTCGCAACTGAGCTAAATGGAGAAATTCTCCCTGCTGAGATGTATTCTGACAGCCGGGACTGTGACAACCCCCCCCCCCCCACACACACACACACACACACCTTTTCCATCCCTCCTGCTGCTTTCTGGTGGTTCTCCAGCTTACCTGGCCCGAGAACCAATCCGGCGGTTGAGGTGTCTGGCCTTAGAGATAAGCAAAAGAAGGATGGCTTCCACTCATCTCTATTGTCAAGGAGGGCCGGAGCAAAGTCATGACATCACTTCCGGTTCATGGCTTATGTAAACGAGGCCATTTTCATCAAAGCATCAGATCAAATTTTTTTTGATCTGATGCTTTCCATTGTAGAGGAGAGATGTAGGGTCTGGTCTTATTGACCCCATCTTCTCCATAAAGAGGATGTTTACATCCTTGTGATAGCAATGAAAGTGATCAAATTTTTTTTAAAGGGACAGTGTAAAAATAAAAAAAATGTAATAAACTAGTTAGTGTGTTTTTTTTTTTTTTTTTGATTCATCAAATTGTATTTTGTTCCCTAAAAAATTGCATGTGAAAAACTGCTACACAAATACCATGTGACATAAAGTTGCAATGACCACCATTGTATTCTCTAGGACTTTTGTTAAAAAAAATATGTATAATGTTTGGGGGTTCTATGTAATTTTCTAGCAAAAAAAAAATCCCCACAAAAAGTGTCAGAATAGGCCTGGTCCTTAAGTGGTTAAAGGGACTTTGTCAGAGAGAAAATGCTGCAGGTAAAAATTCAGGAACCTAGAGGTATCTGCACACATATGCAGCTACCAGCAAATACTGGACATTAAGACAAGCATTTTGGATAGTGTCAGAGATACCTCCTGTCCCCACACATTGCTAATGTAATGGCCCATTACTATGATGGGTCTCTCATTGGCCAATTGGGATTCACAGATGACACAAAGGTGCTTTGGCACTATCAGGACATACTGGAACTGCAATACAGCCCAAATTTTTAGCAGTAACTACTAGCTTTTGAAGGCTGCTGCAAATGCTCTGGGTGCACGCGCTTTAAACCTATAGTAAATAGAATATCTTTACCCACTTTACCCCCGGAAGGATTTGTCCTCTTTCTGACCAGGCCCTATTTTGCGATCCGGCACTGCATTACTTTAACGGACAATTGCGCGGTCGTAAAATTTACGTAATTTACAAAATTTACATCCTTTTTTTCCCACAAATAGAGCTTTCTTTTGGTGGCATTTGATCACCTGTGCGATTTTTAATTTTGCGCTATAAACAAAAAATAACGACAATTTTGAAAAAAAAAAAACAATATTTTTTACATTCTGCTATATGACATTCCACCCCAAAAAAATGTAAAAATCAAAAATTTTTAAAGTTTTAGGCAAATTTGTTTTCTGCTAACTTATTTTTGGTAAAAAAAAAAAAAAGGCAATAAGCGTATTTTGATTGGTTTGCGCAAAAGTTATCACATTTACTAACAACGGGTTGTCATTTTAATTTTTTTATTTTTTTTTTACTAGTGATGGCGGCGATCTGCGATTTTTTGTGGGACTGCGACATTGCGGCGGACAGATCAGACCCCTAACTGACATTTTTGACACTTTTGGGGGTACCAGTGACATTACTACAGCTGCTGGTTACGGGTTCCCCTGGGTTACCACTAGCAACAGTAGAACAGTCTGACATTTTTCCAAGTGCTTTACCTCAGAGAAGAATCAATCCAGTGTCTTTGGTTTTTATGTTTTATTAAGAACTTGGATAGGAGAAGGGATGAGTGGGATACTCCAACTGAAAAGAACTATGCACAATAAGCAGGGACCACTTGAAAAATGGGGATTAGCCCTGAGTAGTGCTGAATTCAGCTAGTCACGGCTAGGCCGCTGCTTCACTTTGCCCTTGGCTGTGAAAGATATTACTAAAGCTTCCTGAGGTAACTCTATCCTGAGGCAAGCTGTACTCTGAGGTGGACTGTACTGCTGACAGGGCTGCTGTTAGCAATCGCGGGGGCCCCGTAAAGACTACCTGGCAGGGCCCCCCCAAGAAAATATTAAAGATATATTTAGCTAAAATTACATCAAAATCACTATTAGCAGACACAAATATAACATAAATCACATAATTCCTGCTAAATCTAAAAAAAAAAAACCATGTTAATAAATAAAAATGAAGAGGAGATTCAAAAAATATACAGGCTGGGCAGTTGGAGCTCCTGGATCAGAGAGACAGAGGGAGAGAAACAAAGTTACAAATAAACTCCTGAGCAGAGATAACATTATAGCCAGTGCTGGGAGGGAGGCACACAGGAAGGGGGATTAGTGAGGGACAACTGTCTCTTTCTCAGCAGATGAAAGCTGATAGCAGGGAGAGGGACAGCTCAGATTCAGGTGCTGGAGGAAGATTTCTGTATTTGTTGTCCATCACTAATCCCCCTCCCTGTGTGGGCCCCCCTGTGTGCTTGGGCCCCCTAGAAGAGGGCTGGTGGTCCCCCCCTATCAGCGGCCCTGACTGCTGAACAACTTCAGGGCCCTTCCTGGCACCCCTTTTATCCCTAATCTTCAGTGTTTAAACTATCTGGCACCCCCTTTACTGTAACACTCTGGGTGAGCTGGCTTCTTGAGCTCCTGACTTCTCTGGAGTGGTCCCCTCTCTTAGGCAGACCCTTCGGCAGATCCTTCAGTATTCACAATCCTTTTTTTCCCAAAGTCTTCTGCCCAACAGCTCCACTGGTCAGCACACTGGATCCTCTGCAGCACAGCTCCACACCTTGTACCTAGGCTGACCGCCTGAACCACCTTCCTCACACCTGCAGGAAGACAGACAGTCGTCCACCTCCTCCTGGGACTTTGCTCCCGCCAAAAGACACCCTGTCACATGCTCCCTCAGGATTTATTCCCAATTCCAGAATGCATTGCAGCAATGCCCACCCACTGGGACAGTCATAAACCCTGGTGTGCTATTGGTTAGGTATCCTCCACTGTCCAACAAGCTCCCTCATTGGATACAGTGGGGATACTCCCTTAAACCCAATGAGTCACACCTGGAAACATGTGACAGGCAGAACTAACAGATCAGACTCTCTTGATAAGCAGAACAGAGCCACCCAAATGTGTTTTCTAGCACCTACCTAGGAAGGTGCTACAAAGCACTGCCCAGAACCCTTCCAAAGAGCCAGGGACATAGATAGGCGGGGGGGGGGGGGGGGGGGGGGTTGCAGGTCTTAACCCCCCCCCAGAGCAATTTTTGACTGTCTGTTAGTGGAGGAGACTGTAAAAAAAAACAGGACATTTTGCTCCCGTCTGCTATTTTCAATGTACAGGAACAAGTTGCAGTGAGGACGGCCACCTATGCACTGCCTTTTGTAGTTCTGACAGTTCCGATATCAGCAGATTTGTGAGAGAGAGAAAATGTTCTGTGGTGTGTGTGGGGGGGGGGGGGGGGGGGTATGAGAACAACAGGCCAAATCCATCACATTACAGGGCTAATTCATCCTCACTGACTCAAGTGCTAATAACGAATGTAAGTGCTGCTGGCTCCACTCTAGTCTCCAATCATCTTCAACAGAACACAGTACATTCACAGGGGCACACAGGGCAGATAGTCTGCTGCATTCAGAGGCAGCTAATCGGTACCTCTGGATGCAACAACACTCTGTATTATGGATGTCTATAAACTGGCTGATTAGCTGGGGTCAGTTTGTCTGCAGCCAGAACTCTACAGAAACTCTGAGGCTCCATTCACATCTAGTGATTTGTGATCACCGGCAAAATTGCTTTGATTCCGCCCGTGATTCCAAATCGCACTGCAATCCTGAAAAAAAAACGCAGCACACATGTTTTTGTGCCAATCATTTTTAATGCAACCTATAATGAGGTGCAGTTTTGCCACAATTGTCACATGAAGTTTGTCGCCTAAACAGGAGCAGGAACTTCTTTTGGGCGATAAGCTTTGTGTGATATGGTTTGCAACACAACAATCGTTGCAAACCCACACCACGTTTTAGGGGCCATTAAAAATGAATGCCACAAAAACATGTATGCTGCATTTTGCCAAGATTACAGTGCGATTCGTAATTGTGGATAGAATCACAGCAATTCCGCCCGTGATCGCTGGATGTGGACAGGGTCTGACTCACAATGTACAGCATCTGCGTGCAGAATCAGTCGGAGTAAGGCTGGCCATACATTAGATAATCAATTTGTGCAATTTTCCTTTAGATTTACCAAAACCATATAATATGAAGTCACATCTAAACACTTTAAATTTGTATGCAATCAGGCACGTCCATGCACTACATAGTTAAAGGTAAATCTAAAGGAAATCAAACAAGAAAATTGTATGTAGCAATATTTCCAGGCATTGAGCCTGATATGGGTCTGCCATTGTTACCGGTAACACTTCCAGCACATTTAGGTTGAATACCCGAGGGTGAGATTGGAGACCATGACCATTCCGGCATCTTTGGTTTGTTTTGTTTATTTTGAAATGGGGATGGGAGAAGGGAATGAGTGGGATATTCCTCTGGCTCAACTAGGTTTAACTGGGACACTTGACAGAAAAATGCCTGTTGGCGCTGTTTTGACGCCAGCTGAATGCCGACCAACGCTTCCTGGCGCTTGGAGATACTGTTTTGCTGAACTGTGCTAGAACTTCGACTTTAACACTCTGGTTAACTTAGAAGATCACGGACTGTAGTGACACATGACTCCTGACACTCTGTTTAGCTCAAAAGTCCAATGAAGAGCTCCCTCCAGCCCTTCACTGACTGAGGTAGCTCCTTGTAACTGCTTGTGCTGCTGCAACTCTCTACACTGTACACTGCACACTGCACGCTGTACACTTAACTCTTCAGGGCCCAACCGCTGGCGCCCCCTTTACACTTTCAAGGTCCTCTTACTAGACACCCCCTCTGACACTTCAGGGTCCTCTCACTAGGCACCCCCTCTGACACTTCAGGGTCCTCTCACTAGGCACCCCCTCTGACACTTCAGGGTCCTCTCACTAGGCACCCCCTTTGCGGTTAGCTAGCTCCTGAATCCCCAGGACCCTCACTGGAGTGGTCCCCCTTAAGCTGGGCAGACCCCCCTGGGCAGTTCACAGTACTCATGAACTTGGAATGCTTTCCTCTTTCTCCGCTGGTCCTCGGCACACCAGATCCTCTCTGCAGCTCAGCTCAGCTCTCTCTGGATTCTCAGGCAGACCACCCGAGACCCCCGATCCTTCTGACAGGAGGAGAGACAGCCATACTCTCCCTCCTGGGACTCTGCTTCCCACCAAAGACACTGTGTCATTTGCTCCCTTCAAACTTATACCCACCCCAAGAATCCTCTGCGGCAGAATCTACCTTCTGGGGCAGATACAGGCCTGAATGTGCCTCTGATTGGGTTTCCTCCGCTGCCCAATGAGAATCCTCTCATAGAGCCAGTAGGGAGACTCACCTCTCAGCAGCCACACCTGGGAGACATGACAGCCCAGCTGAAAATCATGGCCCTGCTTTTGAGCAGCCAAGGCCCACTATACTTTACCTAGCACCTACCTTGTAGGGTGCTAAATGTATAATGTATGGCCCGCTTTAGTTAAATGTGAACAACAGCACAGGTGATTGACAGCTGCTGCTAACAGCCGTTGCTGGTCACACACAGAGTGTGAAACAGCTTTACAATCGGGGCCAAGAATCTATTGATTTTTGCTGGTGACTGCTCCTGGATGTAGCTTTATTCTCCTTATAAAGCTGGATACACACTATACAACTTTTGTTGTTCAATTTCCTTTAGATTTACCTTTAACTATGTCATGCAAGGGCCTGCCTGATTGCATACAAATTGAAAGTGTTTAGGTTTGTCCTCATATTAAATGGCTTTGGTAAATCTAAAAGAAAAAAATCTAAAGAAAGTTGTATAGAGTGTATCCAGCTTAACTCTGGGTTCACACTTGGGTTCACACATATACTGTACATGCAATTATTATCAAAAAATATAACCTAGTGTAAAAAATAAAAAGCTGCAGCTTCCAGTGTGATATCACCAAATAAACAATAATAATAAACAAGCTGCGCTAAATGAACTAAAAGGTTGATTAATCATATGTGATCAATCCCAAATCACAACTAATATGATGCAATTAAAGTGTGATCAAATAAGCAAATTAATAGGTGACCAAAAATTATACACATTAAATATTGATGATCAAATAACAAATTTCAGTGAATAAAAATAGCACAAAGTAAATGAGTGCAATAAATAAAGTCTCTAATAAGAGTCCAAGACCCCGTTCAAGGGATGTGATACAAAGTGAAGCTAAAATATATGTGCAGTCCACCACGAGTGTTCGATCCTCCACCAACATTAAAGCTGCTTACCAGATATTGGTAAAATTACGCCTGTAAATCCCGACAGGAGACAGTCAGATTCTTTCAACCGGACAAAGAAGGGTGGCCAGGTTGCCTGATAATATCACCCTAAGACCAGCTCTATTCCGCTAACACGTTCCCCAATATTTTGCCACCGTCATGCTCCTTCCCCATAGAAATGTCAGCTGGTGACTTACTTCCTGTGTCTTTTTTTTTTTACCAAATATTTTTGTTGGAAAGTCATACTAGAATAACAAAAAGATCAATACAACAATATAGAGATCGATGTAGTAACAGTACAATATACACAAGAATATTTGCATAGATTATAACTGTGTTTTACCAGATTTCTTATCCTAAATCTACAAATCCGATTCCAAAAAAGTTGGGACACTGTACAAATTGTGAATAAAAACAGAATGCAATGATGTGGAAGTTTCAAATTTCAATATTTTATTCAGAATACAACATAGATGACATATCAAATGTTTAAACTGAGAAAATGTATCATTTTAAGGGAAAAATAAGTTGATTTTAAATTTCATGGCATCAACACATCTCAAAAAAGTTGGGACAAGGCCATGTTTACCATTGTGTGGCATCTCCTCTTCTTTTTATAACAGTCTGCAAATATCTGGGGACTGAGGAGACAAGTTGCTCAAGTTTAGGAATAGGAATTTTGTCCTATTCTTGTCTAATACAGGCTTCCAGTTGCTCAACTGTCTTAGGTCTTCTTTGTCGCATCTTCCTCTTTATGATGTGCCAAATGCTTTCTATGGGTGAAAGATCTGGACTGCAGTCTGGCCATTTCAGTACCCGGATCCTTCTTCTACGCAGCCATGATGTTGTAATTGATGCAGTATATGTGGTCTGGCATTGTCATGTTGGAAAATGCAAGGTCTTCCCTGAAAATGGCGATGTCTGGATGGGAGCATATGTTGTTCTAGAACTTGGATATACCTTTCAGCATTGATTGTGCCTTTCCAGATGTGTAAGCTGCCCATGCCACATGCACTCATGCAACCCCATACCATCAGAGATGCAGGCTGCTGAACTGAGCGCTGATAACAACTTGGGTTGTCCTTGTCCTCTTTAGTCCGGATGACATGGCGTCCCAGTTTTCCAAAAAAAACTTCAAATTTTGATTCGTCTTCAACATTTGATATGTTATCTATATTATATTGTGAATAAAATATAAGTTTATGAGATTTGTAAATTAGTCCATTCCTTTTTTACTCACAATTTGTACAGTGTCCCAACTTTTTTGGATTTGGGTTTGTACATACCAGGAAGTCATGAACATTTCTATGGGGAAAGAGCATGACGATAGCGCAATATTGGGGACCATGTTAGCGGAATAGGAACTGGGAAACTAGTCAAGGTCAAGGGAAAGATGAATGCAGCAATGTACAGAGACATCCCTGATTAAAACCGGCTCCAGAGTGCTCTGAACCTCAGATTGGGGCGAAGGGTCATGTTCCAACAGGACAACAACCGTAAGCACACAGCCAAGATAACAAAGGAGTGGCTACAGGACAACTCTGGGAATGTTCTTTTGTGGCCCAACCAGAGCCCAGACTTGAACCCGATTGAACATCTCTGGATAGATATGAAAATGGCTGTGCACCAACGCTCCCCATCAAACCTGATGGAGCTTTAGAGGTCCTGAAAAGAAGAATGTGAGAAACTGCCTAAAAATAGGTGTGCCAAGCTTGTAGCATAATACTCAAAACTACTTGAGGCTGTAATTGGTGCCAAAGGTGCTTCAACAAATAATTGAGCAAAGGCTTTGAATACTTATGTACATGGGAATTTTTAGTTTCTTATTTTTAATACATTTGCAAAGATTTCAAAACAAACTTATTTTATGTTGTCATTATGGGGTATTGTTTGTAGAATTTTGAGGAAAATAATGAATTCAATCCATTTTGTAATAAGGCTGTAACATAACAAAATGTGGAAAAAATGAGACGCTACGAATACTTATTGGATGCACTGTACATGGATCGAAATTTGGCCAGTCCCTGCTAAATGTTGATCCATGTGTGGACAGATTCAGAATACAATAACACAGTGGGGAGGATTTCTCCATCCACCTTGCTTTTGTGGATGGGGAAATCTATTTATTTATTTATTTTTTTTGATCAGCCCACTGACTGATCGAAAAAAAAAGATCTGTGTATGGATAGCCTTACACTTGCATTCCATATATCTTATGTGTTCCATATATCTGATAAAGGTAAGATTAAGGTTTTTTGTTTTTTTTTTTTTACATTTTTTTAACAGTTGCCCATTGCTGTGTAGGTTGCAACTGTTTTAATGAAATTTATTTTCAGGGTAGGCTTCGACAAAGTGTTAGCTCTCTGTCTTTATTCTGTTTAGGTTTATGCATCTGTGAGGAGGCATTAACATTGCCTCCTCACCACCTGTTTCAACCCCTAAAAACCTGCACCACAACTGCATGGTAAATGGGTCACATTTGATAGGCGCTACTACCTACTGAGTGTAACAGCCTGTATAACTGTTGCCCCCGTCTGCTGGCTTTGCAGTTCAAAGGAATTGTAAGGTCTCAAGGTTTTTCACCTTAATGCATTCTATGCATTAAGGTGAAAAACCTTCTTGGTTGCAGCTGCCCCTCAAGACCCCCCCCCCGTTATTCTTACCTGAGCCCGAACGTTCCAGTGACGAGCACAAGCCCAGCAGCTCCAGTCGTTGTCTCAGGTCCTCATTGGATAGATTGATAGCAGCAGGAACCATTGGCTCCCGCTGCTGTCATTAAAATACAATGACACAAAGGGGGGGCGGGCCGAGTCCTGCTGTCTGTGTCAGTGGACGCAGCAGCAGGATTCAGGAGCGAGCCCCCATACGTGCCCCCATGGAAAGCGGCTCTTTGTGGGGGCACCCAATGAAGAGGAGGAGCCAAAAGCGACGCTGGGGCAAACCAAAAGAGGAGAATCTGAGCTGCTCTGTGCAAAACCCTTGCACAGAGCAGGTGAGTATAACATGTTTGTTATTAAACCACTTGCTGACCACCCGCCACAGGTATACTGCAGCAGGCTGGCTCGGATGCCCGAACTGTCGTACCTGTAGGCAGCGGAGATGCCGATCCAGGGGGCCGGTGGCCACGATTGCCGCTGGGCAACCGCGATCGCTCCCCGTGGAGAGAGAACAGCGGTCTGCCATTGTAAACACAGCAGATCACCCCGATTTAACGCCTTCCCTGCCAGTGTCATTATTACGGTAACAGTACCGCAAAAAATGGCCTGGTCATTAAAGGGGCAAATCCTTTCGGTCCAGAAGTGGTTAAAACAAATAAAAACACAAACCTTTACAATCATTTTAAGGGAGAGCAGTTGGGGAAAGGTAAAAATGAAGCTCAGCCATAACCTGAATTCCTACCAGGAAAAAAAAATATCTATGGCCCTGCAAAGGGCCTATGTAAATGTTTTATTTTTTCTTAGTCAGAATAAGCATAACCAGCCCCCACATGGCAATGGTCAGACCTACCAACAGACTACCGAAATATGTTAATTCTCTACTATGACATAATAGAGACACTTCTAATGCACTTTGGGAAGCAGTGGAGGGGAGCATCACCAAGGAAATTGTATTAGCTGGTAAATTAGGAAGTCAGATATCTGTTATAGCTTTTAGTTTATTTAATTTGATTTTTTTTTTTTTGCTTTGTTTTGAGATTCGCAATAACCATAAAAACAATCACACTATAATTTACTAAAGTCACTTCAATGAAAAATGGTTGACAATTCGTTTCTATGGATTTCTGTAATTACATTAGCTATTGCATTAAACAATAATAATATTTTATAAATATTTTATTTTATCCATAAAAAATAAATAATTATTAAAAATAATAATGTTTGTTTTTCCTACTAGCATTAAAGAGGCATATTTTAATTAGCATCTTCCTAAACATTCTAAATATTGGTTTGTACAGCAGGCATTAATAAAAGTCAGGCATTTATATTGTTAACTACCAAACATAACTGTGTGTTCAATACAAGTCAATGATTTCCTGTCAACAAACCACTCCCTGCAGTATCAATTACAATGGAGAAATTACAGCTCTCCTGGTGACAGAGAAGAGGCAACATCAGTAACAGTTTAACAATATAACTCTGTTACAGAGCTGAATGAACAGCTGAGCAGGCTCTCCTCGCTTCATCTGAATAATATACATTATCTGTGCTCAGTCTGTCTTGGCTAAAGATGTTACCCTTACTGGATGTTAATATGGCATTAGCGAAAGGGGACTTTAACCTTCTAAGAAACCTTGTGGAGTCTGGGACCAACGTTAACATCCAAGACAAGGAGGGCCGTACTGCTTTGATAAACTGTTGCCTTCATGATGGAGAAAAGTGGGCTTTGGGATCTGCTAGGCTGCTCCTTACTTATGGGGCAAAAGTAGGTCTTTGTGACAAGGTAGGTCGAAACGCCTTAATGTATGGTATCATGTATGGGAGAGAAGATGTTGTCAAGCTTTTCCTTGATGCACTGGACTATGACCTGGAACACACTGATAAGTGGCATCGCACCGCAATGTGGTATGCAGCTCAGTGTGGAAACACTAACATTACAACAATGGTAAAAGAAGTTTCAAAGAAGTATTGTTCGGACGCAGAAGGTTCTGGAAAAAATCTAAATTTGAATACATCTATTCAAAATAGGCCTTCGCAACCACAACATAAACTTTATACCCGTGACTATACAAAGAACAGCCTTAACAATAAACGTTCTACAGCCAATATCAACAGGACATCATATTTGCTGCCTTTCAAACCATTGCCAGCAAACCTTTGGGAAAAAAGAGTGAAATTCTACAGTAATAAAGAGAATTTCTCCAGTAACAGCAAACAAAGATCCACAAACTATCTTCCAGCACTGCAGAAAACCACAAAGCTCAGCACCATTCCAAAGAAGGAAGGAATCCAGGAGAGTTCACCTGACTATACCTGGAGAGAAGACATAAAAAGACTGACTGCCATGCTGGAAATACAACTGACTTCATCATACCACACAAAAGCCAGACTTTTGCCTCCAAGTATAAAACGGTATCCTAAAATTCCCAAGGATGAGATTTTGAAAAATGAGGCACAGGCAAAAAGAAGAGGTAAAAACAGGAGGTTATCATTTGATGGGCTTGATGTCTTGCAGAACAGGTTATCTGCAAAAGGTCTTTTCCGAAGGAGATGCAGTTTGGCTGTGATCCCTTTAATCAGATTTAAGAATTACAAATCATCATTTTCTATTGAACAGGAATATCAAAAAAACAAAAGTTCCTTTGCTTAGATTACATTGTTGTTTACCCATAAAACTTTAATGAACCAATGGCAGCATTTCATCTGGTCTACCAATGCCTAGGAGTTCAGTTGCTCATAATGTTCAGTGTCACTTTATTTAACCACTTAAGCCCCGGAAGATTTTACCCCCTTCCTGACCAGGGCCTATTTTGCGATTCGGCACTGCGTGACTTTAACGGACAATTGCGCAGTCGTGCGATGCTGTACCTAAACTAATTTGACGTCCTTTTTTTCCCACAAACAGAGCTTTCTTTTGGTGGTATTTGATCACCTGTGCGATTTTTTGATCATGCGCTATAAACAAAAAAAGAGCGACAATTTTGCAAAAATAATATTTTTCACATTTTTTTTATATGAAATTCCCAAAAAACAAATTAAAAAATCAAAATTTTTAACATTTTTGGCCAATTTGTTTTCTGCTACATATGTTCGGTAAAAAAAAATAAGCATATTTTGATTGGTTTGCGCAAAAGTTATTGCGTTTACTAACTAAGGGAAAGATTTTTTTCATTTTTGTTGTTTTTTTTTTTTTTAACGAGTAATGGCGGCGATCTGCGATTTTTTTTTTGCGGGACTGCGACATTGCGGCGGACAGATCGGACCCTTGACTGACATTTTCGACACTTTTGGGGGTACCAGTGACATTACTACAGTAATCAGTGCTATACATATGCACTGTTACTGTAAAAATGACACTGGCAGGGAAGGGGTTAACTTTATTGGAGAAGGAGGGGTTAAGTGTGTCCCTAGGGGCATGTTTCTAACTGTGCAGGGATGTGGCTTTACATGTAACAGCAGAGATCTACGGTCCTACATAGCAGGACCGTTAGATCTCTGCTGTTACACAGGGAAGAATGACAGGCGGCTTTGTTTACATTAGCCGCCTGCCTTTCTCCCTTCACAGCGGACAATCGCGAGTGACCGGCGGACATCGGGTCCACCGGTCACACGCGCAGACTTGTTAGGGAATGAGCCAGGGCGGGAGCGCGCCTCCAGCGGCGCGCGCTCGCCCCCTATTGGCTCACAGGCTAGTGACGTACCGGTACATCACTTTGCCTGGCCGGGGCTGACCGCTGCAGTATATGTACTTGCGGCGGTCGGCAAGCGGTTAAAGCCCAACTCTAGGAAATTTGAAAGTTACCACATTGCAAGGATTAATTGCTTGTTTAGGTCTAGGGGACTTGCTAGAGTAGATTACCCTACTCAGTCCTCTGCTAATTTGTTTTTTTAGACCGGTCCCCTCTGTACCTTCTCCCCCATGCTTCATCAGTCTAAGGTTCAGACGTCATCAAGACCAAAGCAGGGACCATAGCCAAGCCTAATGTCAAGGGACAGTCCACCACTGGAAAACAGGGAAACACTACCTGCTGGGGAGCAGAGGATCACGTAAATAAAAGTGCTTTTATTCTCTCCTAGACTAAACAAGCAATTAAAGAGGTTCTTCAGTCTGTAGTAAAAAAATCAAAGTCAGTAGCTACAAATACTGTAGCTACTGACTTTGAATTTAAGGACACTTACCTGTCCAGGAATCCAGCACTGTCCTCACCCCAGCTAGTCTTTGGGTCGCCGATGCTGGCATGTCTAATGTGGGAAGCCAGCCAACTCCCCACTGTAAATGTTAATTGTGAATGGTCACGCAGCCTCTTGGGACCTGTGATGTATCCCAAGAGGTTGCAGGCAGGGAGAGGAGGGGGGACCTAGGCAATTCCAGTAGAAATGGGAGTGGGTACCTGCCATAACTAGGTACTCACTAATGTTAGAAGAGTGGGGGAAGAATCTTTAAAGTGGAACTTTGGTTTTAGGGTGAATTTCCACTTTAGCCACTTCTGGAACGGAAGGATTTGCCCCCTTAATGACCAGGCCATTTTTTGCGATTCGGCACTGTGTTATTTTAATGGACAGTCGTGCGTAGCCGTTCCTAAACAAAATGAATGTCCTTTTTTCCCACAAATAGAGCTTTCTTTTGGTGGTATTTGATCACCTGTGCGATTTTTATTTATTGCGCTATAAACAAAAAAGGTGTGACAATTCTGAAAAAAAAAAAAAAACAATATTTTTCACTTTTTGCTATATAGCATTCCCCCCAAAATAATAAAAAATCTAATTTTTTCATCCTTTTAAGCCAATTTGTATTCTGCTACATATTTTTGGTAAAAAAAATCCCAGTAAGCGTATCTTGATTGGTTTGCGCAAAAATTATTGCGTCTACAAATTAGGGAAAAGATTTGTTTCATTTTTATTTATTTATTTTTACTAGTAATGGTGGTGATCTGCAATTTTTAGTGAGACATTGCAGCGGACAGATCGGACCCTTAACTGACATTTTTGACACTTTTGGGGGGGACCAGTGACATTACTACAGTAATCAGTGCTAAAAATATGCACTGTTACTGTACTGACACTGGCAGGGAAGGGGTGATCAAAGGGTTAAGTGTGAGCCTAGGGGGTGCTTTCTAACTGTATGGGGGAGGGATTGTGGAATCAACACAGAGACCTGTGATCCTAAATAGGAGGAGCACAGGTGCTCTGTGTTCATTCCAGAGAGAACAACGGTCTGCTGTGTTTACAACAGCAGACCATCGTTCTCTCTTCATGGGGAGCAATCGCAGGTGCCCAGCGCTAATTGTGGGCGCGGCCCCAAAGATCGGCTTACCCGCTGCCTAGTGGGGACGGGCTCGCCCCCCAGGAGTGCTCCCGCGCACCGCTGTACAGGTACGGCAGTTTGTGCAGCCGAGCCAGCCTGCTGCAGTATATCTGCAGCGGGTGGTCCGCAAGTGGTTAAAGAGGATGTAAACTCTCACATATACCCAGTGAAGTGAACAGCCTCAGATGATACATAGAGATGAAACAAATCCTCCTACATAAGTTTTACTTGTATATATGCTGTCTTCAGCTTTCTACACGGTTTAGAAAGTGCACTTCCTGTTAGAATTTTCTCTTCCTGATTCAGCTTTGGGAAGGGAGTCTTTGCATACACCGTGAGACAGCTGATTGGAGGAAAGGCACACACTCCCTCTCCACATAGGCAGAAAAAGGAAGAAATATGAAAAGCTGTCTGCTAATCTATTTCTATGCCTCCACCCCAACATAAATTTAAGCCTGGTTTTATCTCAGTTGGCGGAGAACTTGTCAGAAGTTTTCATGCTGATAACAGAAGAATGAAGCAGCAGAAAGACACAGACTTAAGGCTCGTGCACACTTGTCGGAAATTGGACGAAATATCCTCCGATTTTCCTCTCTCTTGCTCAGCGTTCATAACCGTTTTTAGTTGACGGTGTATAAATGTTCACGAAAATTTCTCGTCCGTTTTTTTTTTTTTTTTGGGACATTTGTTCCTAGACTTCCGGGTTGTCAGCAACTTCAGATCATGCGTGGTCTTTCGTATCCAATTTTTCATGGACGTACTGCATACACATTAAACGAAAATTGGTTGTCTGGGGACGGAAGATAAAAAATTTTGGTGTTTGTCCCTCCTTTTTTTTTTTTTTGTTGAAAACGTCGGCTTCGGCTGCTGAAAGTTGTGTACACACTAGCTGGAAATCGTACGATTTTACCTCGGACAGGAATTTTCGGCAGATTTTCTACTAGTGTGTACCCCACTTTAGGGCTTTGGAGAGAGATAAGTAAACACTACAGATAGATGTGCCCAGGTCAGATTTCATGAATGGTGTTTACATCCACTTTAACTCTTGCAGTATAGACGCAGCCTCACTTCAAGTGAAAATTTCCATGTTTCCTGGAGTTGAGCTTTAAAAGTAACTTCAAAGGATGAGGGCTGCCATTGCTGACCTCGTCTTTGAGAATTTTAGTCAACTGGCTGTCAAACTGTTGCTTTTGGTGCAATGCTTTTAGAGTCCCTGACCTGGAATAAGCATAAAGTAAGTTAAGAAATTCTGACACTTTTTGGTGCCCATTTACAGCATGTTCGTTTCAAGTCCTTGTCTAAAAAATTTGGAAGGTAGACACAGTCAGGCAACTAGCATTTTCAAAAGAGGGCCAGCAATGGTAATTTCATGAGAAAAAAAGTTTTTGGCATAAAATGTATTACAATGAGACTTTGGTATAATAAAGTTTGCACAGTATCAATCAGACTCCATATTTCTGCTTAGCACTTGAAAAGATCTGATCGGCTTGTTTTTCTAATTTGTTCAATAAACCAATAAGAACCTATAAATTGTCTAACATGAAGATATATTGTTTTTAAACAGAACTACTGCATATTTAAATACCTGCAGTTTGCTTTAGGTCCTGTGCACATTTTTTCCCCCACCTTTTTAATGCATTTCCTCCATGTACCAAACTGTGGCAGTTAGCAAGGCGCATGCGCCAAAATTGCACCACACGTTTTGCCATATTTCTGAGAGCACGGCACAAATGTGTGATTCTTTTCCAAGTGACCAAGTGGAAATGCAGCCTAAAATTTCAACCAGTTATATATATTTTTTAATGTAATTGCCACATTCATAATTGTAACAGTTCAATTAGTCTTATCTGTGCTAAATAATTTTTACTTAGGCTGCATTCACACGGTGGTTCTGAAAATATGTCAAAATGCATGGCTCGCTTATTATTGTTTCTTAATTGCATCCAAAATGTGGTCTGGTTTTGTCATGTTTGTCGAAAGCCAAATGTGCAAAAACTGCAACAAAACACAAATCTCCAAGCGTGCCTGGCACTGATACATGAGGTTCTTTGGTGTGTTTGCTATTCAAATAAATGCGTGAAAAATGCGCAAAAAGAAACGTGTGGAAACGTGCATTCCTGCTACACATAGTATGAATAGGGCCTTATCATCATGTATGTATAACTTATTAGCAATAATATCTATCTATAAGCAGATTTTGCTTTCTGTGTTTGTAGGATTTGCCGTGTTTACTCTGACAAGAAGAGCTTACCATTGTTATGTCTTTTATATAAAATAAACATGTAAAGTGCTCTTATTAACTAATTAAATAAATAGATTATAGAGCTCTGCGGTCACTGTAATTCATCTGCTGTCAAATAAAGTACCTGACTTTTGTTTGATTACACAAACAATATTTGACTAAGACTTGTTCTTACATGTACCAATAAATCATCTTTTCTTTTTTCAGATAGTTTATTAAGTACATTAAATACAATACCATCCTAAAATGAAGACAGTGTTATAGTAAAGCCAAACTACAGGAAAAAAAAGATCATGCATTGGGCATCAATTGCCTTACTCCTCAATCCTAGTTCCAAACACTTCTTCCTAAGTTGGCGGTCAGCAACCAGTAAATCACAGAGAGTTGACTGGTAGATCGCGGTCTGTACTTGCTAACACTGCCATCCCAGACCATCAAACAGAGTGCAATGCAGATGGACTACTTGTAATGTTGAAGCTGTAGTAAGGAGCAAGAGCCGCATAAGTCGATGCCTCCTCTGTAGTGCTGGCTTCTGTCCCATTCAGAGTGGTACCAACTGCACTCCACCTCCTGTCCCCGGTAGTGGTTTCCAGAGTGGTGCCAGCAGCATGAAAGAAGAGATCTTAGTATATAAATGCGGTAGTAGCGCGCTGCCACCTATTGATGGAAATTAGGAAATTACAGGGTGCAGCTGCTGCAATCACCAAATGTGGTCCCACAACCAAAATGAATCAATACTAAAACGTGTGATCGTGTTGCCTCTATATCAAGGTAAAAATAATAACTAGAAAGTGACAAAAAAAATGACTAAATAGGTAAGTGTTTCATATATACAAGTAATATAGAAATTGCTGCTCTTAGCTAAAAAATTGAATATCATACACAAAAGAAGCAGCTGGCACAATATTGTTAATCAACAACAAAAGCTAAAAATAGAATTGTGCAGCGCTATATAAATAAATAAGTTCATATAAAACTCTGTGAAGACAGATGGAAATTGTTCTGTGGTCCTGTTAAAAAGCCTTCACCAGCACCCCATCACACAGCTGCTTACCAGAAGATGCAGACCCCCACTACAGAGATCTACATAAGCATGAAGTTAACGGCATTAAACCACAGATATGCAATCCCTTTTTATGGATCCAAAGGCAGGCTCATATGGATGTAGTCACTTGTCAATATGCCATATACTACAGATATGCAATTACTCGTTATGGATCCAAAGGCAGGCTCATACGGATGTAGTCACTTGTCAGTATGCCATATACTACAGATATGCAATTACTCGTTATGGATCCAAAGGCAGGCTCATATGGATGTAGTCACTTGTCAGTATGCCATATACTACAGATATGCAATTACTCGTTATGGATCCAAAGGCAGGCTCATATGGATGTAGTCACTTGTCAGTATGCCATATACTACAGATATGCAATTACTCGTTATGGATCCAAAGGCAGGCTCATACGGATGTAGTCACTTGTCAGTATGCCATATACTACAGATATGCAATTACTCGTTATGGATCCAAAGGCAGGCTCATATGGATGTAGTCACTTGTCAGTATGCCATATACTACAGATATGCAATTACTCGTTATGGATCCAAAGGCAGGCTCATATGGATGTAGTCACTTGTCAGTATGCCATATACTACAGATATGCAATTACTCGTTATGGATCCAAAGGCAGGCTCATATGGATGTAGTCACTTGTCAGTATGCCATATACTACAGATATGCAATTACTCGTTATGGATCCAAAGGCAGGCTCATATGGATGTAGTCACTTGTCAGTATGCCATATACTACAGATATGCAATTACTCGTTATGGATCCAAAGGCAGGCTCATATGGATGTAGTCACTTGTCAGTATGCCATAAATCCTCTTATTTGCTACATATTTTTGGTAAAAAAAATCCCTATAAGCGTATTTTGGTTTGCGCAAAAGTTATTGCGTCTACAAACTAGGGGAAAGATTTATGTCTTTTTTTTTTACTAGTAATGGCGTCGATCAGCGATTTTTAGCGGCACTGCGACATTGCTGCAGACAGATCGGACCCCTAACTGACATTTTGACACTTTTGAGGGGACCAGTGACATTACTGCAGTAATCAGTGCTAAAAATATGCACTGTTACTGTAATAATGACACTGGCAGGTAAGGGGTTAACCTAGGGGTGATTAAGGGGTCAAGTGTGATCCCAGGGAAGTGTTTTCTAACTGTGCGGGGGATAAGCTTGTGAAATCAACACAGAGACCTGTGTTCCTAAATAGCAGGAACACAGGGGTTCTGTGTTGATAGCAGAGAGAATAACGGTCTGCTGTTTTTACAACAGCAGACTGCTGTTCTCTTTTCTCTGGGAGCTATCGTGGGTGCCCGGTGGCGAGTGGGTGCGGGCACGCGCCCACAGGAGCGCTTCCGCGAACCGCCGTTCAGGTACGGCGATTCGCGGGAACCTGCCACCGTATAACTGCTGCGGCTGGTCGGCAAGTGGTTAAACCGGACAAATAGAGAGGGTGAATCTCTCCTAGATAGCAATAAAAACCCTACAGGTATTCTAATATCTCTCCACTCCATCCAAAACTAAAAAAAGGGCATGATCGCTTCCTTCTACAGCATTATAGTAGAATACTGTAAGAGCCCTTTCACACTGAGGAGCTTGAAAACTGCCTATAAAACTCTGAGTGCTTTTGCTGCGCTTTTAAAGTGGTAGTATCCCCCTGAGAAAAAAAAAAGCCCTTACACAGTTGCCAAGACACCGCTGAGGGAGCTGTCATGATCCCTCGGCGTCTCTTCTGGTTTCAGCAGCTCCTGCGCTGTGAGTGGCCGGAGCCACGATGACTTCACCCCCGCGCATATGCGTGGGAGTTCACTTTTCGGCAAGGAGCCGGCAAGGAGCTCTGAAGGTCCGCCGGACCTTCAGAGCGCATGCGCTGCATGTAGGGCGAATATCTCCTATACTGTGCAGGTTTAGGAGATATTAATTTTACCTACAGGTCAGCCTTATTATAGGCTTACCTGTAGGTAAAAGTTAAAAAGTGGAGTATATTACCGCTTTAAGACGATTTTGAGGCATTAGCAGTGTGCTTTTTTTTTTTAT
Organism: Pelophylax lessonae; assembly: GCF_965119305.1. Classification (NCBI taxonomy): domain Eukaryota; kingdom Metazoa; phylum Chordata; class Amphibia; order Anura; family Ranidae; genus Pelophylax; species Pelophylax lessonae. The sequence goes on along the minus strand of NC_138768.1, from coordinate 429,508,173 downwards.
ACACACGTGACTCAAAAACTGCTTTAACCACTTACTACCCGCCCACCGTCAAATGACGGTGGAGCGATGTAGCTATTATCCTGGGACGCCATCATATGACAGCACACCAGAACAGCCTCTCTTGCACACCCCCGGGGGCGAGCGGAGCGGCGATCGTGACCGCGCCGTGTTGCTAGGACACGGCACGATCCCGATCTCGGTAAAGAGTCAATGACATGACTCTTTACCCATGTGAACGGCTGTGTCCAATTACAGCCGGTCACATGTAAATGAGGAAGTGCCGTTATTCGGCTCTCCTCGGCTCATACTGTCAGTGAGTGAGGCGAGGAGAGCCAATCAGCCGCTCCTCCTCATAGGGGACACAGGGAAATGTAATCAGGGCACTGATCACCAGTGCCCTGATTACACAAGAGTGAAATAAAGTGCCATAACTGCCCATCAGTGCCCATAGTGCTGCCAGTCAGTGCCTATCAGTGCCTGCTCATCTAGGCACTGATGGGCACTGACTGGCAGCACTATGGGCACTGAGTGTGGGCACTGATGGTGCCACCCTTCAGTGTCCCTCAGTGCCGCCCATCAGTGTCCATCAGTGCCACCCGTCAGTGTCCATCAGTGCCGCCTGTCAGTGCCCATCAGTGCTGCCCGTCAGTGCTACCTCTCAGTGCCCATCAGTGCCACCTATCAGTGCTCATCAGTGCCGCCTATCAGTGCTCATCAGTGCAGCATATTAGTACCTCCTCATCAGTGCCACCTCATCAGTGCCCATAAGTGCCACCTCATCAGTGCCCATCAGTGCAGCCTATCAGTGCCCATCAGTGCCGCCTCATCAGCGCAAATCAGTGAAGGAGAAAAATGTATTTTTTTTCAAAATTTACTCACAGAAAATAAGAAAAACTTTTTTTTTTTTCGAAATTTTCTGTCTTTTTTCTTTATTAAGAAATAAAAAACCCAGCGGTGATTAAATACCACCAAAAGAAAGCTCTATTTGTGTGGTACAGTGTAGCATGACCGCGCAATTGTCATTCCAAGTGTGAGAGCGCTGAAAGCTGAAAATCGGCCTGGGCAGGAAGAGGGTGAAAGTGCACTGTAGGCAAGTGGTTAAGAACCATTTTGAGGCGCTTTTGAGACGCTTCCCATTCATTTCATTGGAAAGGGGTGTTCTTGAGGCGCTTTTTTTAGCGCCCCAAAGATGTTGCTTGCAGTATTTTTTTCACCTACCTAGTGTGAAAGCATTCATTGATTTCATTAGGAATAGGTTTTCCTGAGCTATACAGGCGCTTTTTTTTTTCAGCCAAAGCGCTTAAAAAGCTCCTCATCGTAAAAGGGCTCTAATAATAGACTTCATAGTAGAGCATATAGCTGTCTACCTTTGCTTTTATCAAGCATTGTTACTAATTGCTTCAAGCGGAGAAAGAATTCGTTTTATGTTACATTACAATTTATACAAACATTTTTAGCTAGAGCTGAGGAGAGGAACAAACAAGGGGACGCACAGAGTAGTACTGATTGGAGCACGGCATGTCACATGACCAGCAGCATGTCACAACCAGGAAGTGTCTGCAGACAGTGTGCAACGAGGAGTGGAAGTAGCAGAGTCTATGCAATAATGGGGGCTGTATAGAGGAAAAGAGGACAGGCTGTGCTGTATTATAGGGTGCACTGATAGAGGAGAATAGACTATACTGTGTTCTTACTAGAAGTACTGACTGAGAAGAATATCATTTATTAGATATAAACACACTGCATTCGACTGGACACCTTATATAGTGGGTAACCATTTTGATATAGGAGGTGAATAGTATACGAGCTCAGTGTTTTGTATGCACTCTATTTGTGAAAGGGGCTTAGGTGACTTAAGCAATTCCCAGAGAAGCCTACACAGCTCTGCGATTAGAGCTTTAGCCTGTACAGGAGATACAACCAAGCTTCGTGCCGGTCGGAGGCAACATAAATGGACAAGAAATGTGAAAAGTGCCAAGAGAAGAGGGATACGGAGCCCACGATGTCTTCACTGGAGACAGGTAGGCACATGGGCAGCCATGTTTAAAGTGGAACTACACTGCATCTGAGCACTAACCAAAAATGCTATTTAATTTGGTTTTATCATTCAAAGCAAACTCCCCCATCCATCCATGTCTGTCTCCATGCTTTTTTTTTTTTTTTTTGTGAGAAATCACTTTGAAAAACATCCCCTAGCATTTCTGGCCGTGGTCATCTTGAGTAAGGGCAGATGATTCATGTAGAATTTATTTCCTGGAATCCATCTGCCCTGAGCTATAGCATGCAGGTGTTCTGTCAGAATACCGCTACCCATCAGAAAATGTAACAGAAGTGACGTTCTGAGCAACAATTGCTTACTGCGCATGCGCGATGCGTTCCAACATGGCCGCTATGTATCTTCTTACACCCATGCAAGTCTTGAATTTTACATTTATTTTAGCAGTAAACTCAGCTTATAGACTGAATCAGAGTATTTTATTTGTAATTTTATTGTATTATAGTAACTATAGTGAGAAACCTGCAAGCAGAAGGTGGTGACGGCCATCTTGGTACACCCCGCACTGCTCAGCGACAAACTGATTATATAGTGAAACAGACTATTTCATTCGGTTGCAGTGAAGTAGTCTATTTCAGTATTTAAGGTGATTTTACTGCTAAAATAAGTGTGAAAATTAACCTTTGCCTGGGTGTAAGAAAATGTCCGCTGCTGCCTTCATGTTCTGTCACATTAGGAAACCTATTGAAACGCATAGCGGCCATGTTGGAACGCATAGAGCGTGCGCAATAAGCAATTGTGTTCGCAACTTCACTTCCATTGCATTTTCTGATGGGTAGCGCTATTCTGATAGAACACAGGCAGAAGGGGGTGCTTAGCTGAGAAAACCCATCCTTCTCTTCTGAAGACTCCTGGGATGTATAGCATCATTTGCCTAAGCCTGGAATGCAGGAAGTAACTGCAGAAATGGAAAAAAAAAGTTTAAAACAAGTAAATATAGAGATTATTCTTCCACTCTACAAAACTCTGGTCCGGCCACATCTGGAGTATGCTGTCCAGTTCTGGGCACCGGTCCTCAGGAAGGATGTGCTGGAACTGGAGAAAGTCCAGAGAAGGGCAACAAAAATAATTAGGGGAATGGAGGACATCAGCTATGAGGAAAGACTACAAGCACTGAACCTATTCTCTCTGGAGAAGAGACGATTGAGGGGGGATATGATATCAATGTACAAATACTGTACTGGCGACCCTAGCATAAGGAACAAACTATTCAGAGTAAGGGAATACAATAAGACACGTGGCCACTCACTAAAACTTGAGGAAAGGCGGTTTAACCTTAAAGTGCGTAAGGGGTTCTTCACTGTAAGAGGGGTAAGGATGTGGAATTCTCTTCCGCAAGCAGTCGTATCAGCGGGGAGCCTTGATAGTTTCAAAAAACTATTGGATGGACACCTTAAAGACCACAACATACAGGGGTATACAATGTACGGTTAAAAGCAAACACACACACACACATCATAGGTTGAACTGGATGGACTTGTGTCTTTTTTCAGCCTCACTAACTATGTAACTATGTAACTAAATATACTTTTTTTAAATCAAGAAACATTTTTATTGAAGAGAGAGTAAACCGATATCCACATTAGATACATATTATCATAAGAACAATCTTATACAGTGCTATGCACTAGAGCAGCAAATATAAACTCATCAGGCACATATTTGCATGATCACCATACTGATGTTTCCTTAGTGCAGGACTTGACACATTTGTTTGAAATCTAGGAACCAGCTAAAAAAGTTTGGAGCCAGTTTTTTTCGCGCATGCAGAATGGCCGGCTTCTGTCGGACCAGCTGCTATACACACGGGCCAAATGGCGGCCAGTTTTTATTGAACCGGCTGATGTTGCCCGGTGTAACGTTAAAAAACCATACCCCGTGAAGGAAACCATACCCCCTCGTCACTTCCGGTCTGAAACAGCAGAGCAGCGCAGCAGAGCGCATGCTCAGAGCCCCGGAGACGTAATTGAACAAGAAAGAAGTTCACAAGTGCGCATGCTCGGAGGGTATGATATGTTAACGGCACTAATACTTGCGGCGGTAACATTAAAACAGTTCTGCTGCAACATCAATCATCTCCTCTCCCTGTCACTTCCCTGATCTCCCCTAATAAATATAAAAGCGGCGGCGGGTGTATGAAATGTAAGTGACGGCGATCTGTGCTCCGTGATCCGCTTTTATATTTATTAACCGAGATCAGGGAAGTGACAGGGGAAGAAGCGGACATGAGGCATGATGCAGAGGAGCTGTTATAATGTAACCGCCGCAAGTTAAACTACCGTGAGAAATCCATACCCTCCGGAAGTGACGAGGGTATGGTTTTCTCACGGGTATGGTTTTTTCACGGAACACCGGCATTCGATCCATGTGTACTTGTGTGCACTTCAGTGATTTGAAGTGGTCATGGTGGTAGGAGTCAGAAACACTGCACATGCTGGGATATTTACAGTTATATGCTGGGGGCTAGTTGCACCCCTAGCACATGTGACGTAATGCTGGTGGGTACTGCTGTGGGTACTGCTGCCTGGTACTGTTGGCGGGAAATGCTGGCCGAGATCATTGAACAGCGCTGGAGGAAGCATACAGAGCTGATGCTTCCTGTAGCTCTCCTGTCACAGGCGGAGTGCATTTGATATCACTCAGCCTGTGACAGGACGGAGCCGGAACTACACAAGAAGCATCTGCTCCGTTCTGTCACAGCTGACAGACACCACTCTTTTGCCTGACATCCCCAGTCTCCTGGGAGATGTGGGAGTCTGCCGCATGCGGGTGTCAGGGAGCCGCAGCCCGCATGCCGGAGACTCCCGCACCTCACAGGAGACCTGGGATCAAGACCCCTTCGGCAGTGTAACCCAGGCTGCTAATTCTAGTCGCCAATGCGACCTGGCACCCGGGGTTTGTCAAGCCCTGCCTTAGTGGATAGAACACATATAGATCTCCTTAACAACAATACAGTATATCATAAAACAATTCCTGAGACAGGTGGCCTTGGGTACTGGGCAGAGATGAGGTCAGGCGTGTTCGAGTTCATACGTGCCCAATCCCGGTCAGGAAGCCGACACTGCACTCCTCTAATCACAGGCAATGAGACATTTCCTGATCCGCAGCTGCACAGATCGGGAAATGTCTCACTGCCTGTGATTAATGGAGTGCAGTGACGACTTCCTGGGGGGATCGGGCACGTATGAACTCGAACACGCCTGACCTCATCTCTTGTACTGGGTTGGGTATATAAGGTAATGTTCCCAGTAGGGCTGGGCGATAAAACGATAACGATATGTATCGCGATAGACACGTGATCGATATCAATAAAAAAATTGTTCGATAAAACGTTCGATATTTTTCCTTAAGCAGTCTCACTCATAGCGCTGCAAGTCGGCTTCTATTCCTCCTGCTTTTTCTCTTTTTTACAGTTGGAAGTTGCCGCCTACTTGCTCGGAGGCTATGATTGGATAGCGGTTAGGTACTGATTGATTTTCATTGGGACTTTGGATGACGTCACGCTTTGACGAAACCGGTAGGGGACCGGTGATCGTCCGCCCTGTGTATACCCTGTAGTGTCCTCCTGTTTTACATCGCAGGAGACCGGGCTGCAGCTGCCGCACCATCCATTCAGAGATCCCCGCAGGATTTTACCAGGATGTGGAGGTCACATCTTTTCAACTTATCACCTGAGCTTCTTATTGGACTTTTTCCTCTCCACGGACTCTCCTTCTACTGTTTTTTCAGTACACTCTGATACATTGTGGAAATTCATCTATATATATATATATATCAGTGATTGCCTGTTTTTGTGTTTTCCATCAAGCGCTGCATACTTCTGTTTTCATTTTTTCTTCTTCGTCGGAAGCAAACAGAGGACGCAAAGCAAGTATGGTTGTGTTGACATTTTATTGTCTTAAGAACTGAGGGGATTATGATCAGAGGAAGGTTAAGTTTAAAATAAAAATGTTTAAATGTAACATTTTTCTCCTGGTCCTTATTTTAAATGGGTAATAAAAAATATCAATATTTATCGATATCGACCGATATGAAACACTGATATCGTGATACAGTTTTCAGCCATATCGCCCAGCCCTAGTTCCCAGCCCATAAGGCTCCATTCACACCAATGTGTTTTTTCATGCTTTTTGCAGAAATGCAGGACAATTTTTTAACATGGGTTCCTATGGAACACATTCACATCAATGCATTTTTGTGCCTCTGCGTTTTTGGAAAGGGTCAGGGAATTTTTTTGAATGCAAAACTATGCTTTTTTTGGTTCAATAGAGAAGCTGCAGAAAAGCATGTATTGCATTTTTACATGCGATTTTGCTGCGATTTACGTTTTTGCGTTTTTAAATCTTCCCAACAACAAATTTTCCCAAAAAATTTAACTCGGAACGCAAATCACGGCAAAATCGTCAAAAAACGTGGAAAGCACTGCAAAAAGCACTACAGAAATGCTCAAAAGCAACATGCATAGGTGTGAATCGAGCTTTATGCTCATCATTTCCTTTAAGTGCCTTAGTAATTCTAACCCTGTAGTCCCTCCATGATCAGTTGTTGTGGTGAAAGACCTAGTGAATCTAACCATGACTGCCACATGTTAAAAAATTTACGAGGTACATTTCTATGCTGATAGGTGAAGTTTTCCCTAATTAACCACTTCTATACCGGGCCAATTATAGCACACCACTCCTACATGAAAAAAATCATTATTTTTTTGCTACAAAACTACTCAGAACCCCCAAACATTATATATGTTTTTTTAGCAGAGACCCTAGGGAATAAAATGACGGTCATTGCAACTTTTTATGTCACAAAGTATTTGCGCAGCAATTTTCAAACGCGTTTTTTTGGGGGGAAAAAAACGATTTGATAAATTAAAAAAAAAAAAGACAACACTAAAGTTAGCCCAATTTTTTTGTATATCGTGAAAGATAATGTTACGCCGAGTAAATAGATACTGAACCTGTCACGCTCGTGGAATGGCACCAAACTTCGTTACTTAAAAAATCTCCATAGGACACGCTTTAAATATTTTTACAGGTTACCTGTTTAGAGTTACAAATAATTATTTCTCTCGCTCTAACATTCGTGGCAATAGCTTACATGTGTGGATTGAATACCATTTACATATGTGGGCACGACGTACGTGTGCGTTCACTTCTGCATGCGAGCGCGGGGGCACTTACATTTTTTATTTATTTATTTTTTATTTTTTTACATTTTCTTTTAGGCCCCATGCACACGGGACGTTTTTAACGCCGCTGTAAGCAGCGTCAGGCGTTTTCTTTTTGCAGCCTAAAAACGCCCCTCCATGTTATTCTATGGCCTCATGCACACTCAGACGTTTTTGAGCTGTAAGTGGCTTAGGCGTTTTTAGGCTGCAACAAGAACCCACCACCTGCGCGTTCTGAGGACCAGCGTTACAGCGTTAAAAACGCCTGACGCTGCTAAAAGCTGAATAACTTTGCTATAACGTTGCTTAACGTGCGTTAAGCCACGTTATACATTTTTTTTTCTTCCATTCAAAATCAATGGTTCCCTATGGGAGCCTATTGATTTGAATGGAGGTCGCACCGCAACACCGCAAGTCGGATCCGACTTGCGGGGTGACTTGCGCTGTGGGAATCTTGAGGGGGAACTCCACGCCAAAATGGGAAAAAAACGGCGTGGGGTCCCCCCCCAAGGTTCCAAACCAGGCCCTTCGGGTCTGTTATGGAATTTGAGGGTAGCCCCATGCCGAAAAAACGGCGTGGGGTCCCCCCCAAAATCCATACCAGACCCTTATCCGAGCATGCAGCCCGGCAGGCCAGGAGAGGGGAGGGGACGAGCGAGCGGCCCCACCCCCCCTGGACCACACCAGGCCACATGCCCTCAACATGTGGGGGGTGTTGGTGCTTTGGGGCAGGGGGAGCTCTGCACCCCCCACCTCAAAGCACCTTGCCCCCATGTTGATGAGGACAAGGGCCTCATCCCCACAACCCTGGCCGGTGGTTGTGGGGGTCTGCGGGCAGGGGGCTCATCGGAATCTGGAAGCCCCCTTTAACAAGGGGGCACCCCAGATCCCGGACCCCCTCCCTATGTGAATGGGTATGGGGTACACTGTACCCCTACTCATTCACCACATAAAAGGCAGTGTATGGAAATAACGACAAGAGACGTTTTGGAAAATTTATTAAAAATCTTCATCCGACTCTTCTTGTCTTCTCCTCTCCGGGGTCTTCTCCGGGGTCTTCTGCTCTTTTGCTGTCCGCCCTTCTTGTCTTCTCCTCTCCGGGGTCTTCTGCTCTTTTGCTGTCCGCCCTTCTTGTCTTCTCCTCTCCGGGGTCTTCTGCTCTTTTGCTGTCCCCCTCTTCTTGTGTTCTTCTCTCCGGGGTCTTCTGCTGTCCCCTCTTCTGCTGTCCTCTCTTCTTTTCTTCTCCTCTCCGGTCTTCTGCTCTTTTGCTGTCGGCTGTCTTCTTCCTCCGGTCCTCCTCCGACGACGTCTCCGCTGATTATGCCTATCTCCGGTCTCTTCAGCTTATTATATAGCCATTAGGGGCGTGGCCCCGATGACGTCATCTGGAGACCCCGCCCCCTCATGTCACATATGACGTCATCTGTGACATGAGGGGCGGGGTCTCCAGATGACGTCATCGGGGCCACGCCCCTAATGGCTATATAATAAGCTGAAGAGACCGGAGATAGGCATAATCAGCGGAGACGTCGTCGGAGGAGGACCGGAGGAAGAAGACAGCCGACAGCCGACAGCAAAAGAGCAGAAGACCGGAGAGGAGAAGAAAAGAAGAGAGGACAGCAGAAGAGGGGACAGCAGAAGACCCTGGAGAGAAGGACACAAGAAGAGGGGGACAGCAAAAGAGCAGAAGACCCCAGAGAGGAGAAGACAAGAAGGGCGGACAGCAAAAGAGCAGAAGACCCCGGAGAGGAGAAGACAAGAAGAGTCGGATGAAGATTTTTAATAAATTTTCCAAAACGTCTCTTGTCGTTATTTCCATACACTGCCTTTTATGGGGTGAATGGGTAGGGGTACAGTGTACCCCATACCCATTCACATAGGGAGGGGGTCCGGGATCTGGGGTGCCCCCTTGTTAAAGGGGGCTTCCAGATTCCGATGAGCCCCCTGCCCGCAGACCCCCACAACCACCGGCCAGGGTTGTGGGGATGAGGCCCTTGTCCTCATCAACATGGGGGCAAGGTGCTTTGAGGTGGGGGGTGCAGAGCTCCCCCTGCCCCAAAGCACCAACACCCCCCCCATGTTGAGGGCATGTGGCCTGGTGTGGTCCAGGGGGGGTGGGCCCGCTCGCTCGTCCCCTCCCCTTTCCTGGCCTGCCGGGCTGCATGCTCGGATAAGGGTCTGGTATGGATTTTGGGGGGGACCCCACGCCGTTTTTTCGGCATGGGGTTACCCTCAAATTCCATAACAGACCCGAAGGGCCTGGTTTGGAACCCTGGGGGGGACCCCCACGCCGTTTTTTTCCCATTTTGGCGTGGAGTTCCCCCTCAAGATTCTCACAGCGCAAGTCGCCCCGCAAGTCGGATCCGACTTGCGGTGTTGCGGTGCGACCTCCATTCAAATCAATAGGCTCCCATAGGGAACCATTGATTTTGAATGGAAGAAAAAAAAAAACGCTGCTAAAAGCAACGTGGCAAAACGTGCAATAACGCCAATGGAAAAAGCTACTGAAAGCACGTTTTTACAGCTGCTTTTTCCGGCGTCAGAACTAACTTTGACGTACGTTTTTTCTAACGCCCCGTGTGCATGGGGCCTTAAAAAAAAATTTTTTTGATCACTTTTATTGCCATGTTCACATTCCTTATAATAGGAGTAGTGCAAGACAGGTCCTCTTTATTGAGAGATCTGGGGTCAGTAAGACCCCAGATCTCTCCTCCAGGCTGGAATGCCTAAAATAAAAAAAAAAAAAAATAAAAAAAAAAGATTTTGGTTTTCCAGTCTAGATCATGGCAGTATTTACAACTGCCATGCCAGACGTGACGTCAAAACGCAGTGCCCAGGCCTCCGAGAGTCATAGAGACTGCCGGGAGGGTCCTTCTCTGTCTCGCTGATCGCACGGGCGAGTTGGTAGAAGCATCGGGGGGGGGGGGGGGGGGGGAATGGAACACACGTTGAATTGCCGGCTGAAAGAAATGATATCTGAATGATAGCTGCAGACATCATTCAGATATCCCCACTCAAAGCTCAGGCCGTCATATGGTATGGAAGTGGTTAACATATTTACTTGGTCTAATTTCCTATCTATTAGCTAATGCTTGCAGCATGAGGTATACAAATAGTCAATAGTTGATTAAGGCCTCTTTCACACATACGGTCCGTTCAGTTCATCAGTTCAGGTAGGTCAAAATGTATCCGTTTTTCATCCGTTTTTCGTCAGTTGTTATCTGTTTTTCATCAGTTTTTCGTCCGATCCGTTTTTTTTTGACGGATGAAAAATAGGGCATTCATCCGTTCAAAAAAACGGACATTGAAGGAAGCCGATGAAAACGGATGTTAACTGATGATCATCCGTTGTCATCCGTTTTTACATAGAGATACATTGATGTCCGTTTTTCATCCGTCAATGGATGGATGAAAAACTGACAAACGGACCGTATGTGTGAAAGGGGCCTAAGTGAGTGAAGTTCCACTTTAATGTGGGCAAATGGAACACACGTTTAAAGCAGATATAAGGCAACAAAAGAAAATGGGTTTATTCCATATTTTATAGATCATAACCTCTTTCTGGGAGAGAACTCTGAGGTACACAAATCCTGTAAAAATGAATGTGAGCTAGGTCTGTATGTAAAATAAAGGCACAAAGCGTAAAGTAGACCCTTAAAAAAAAAAAAAACACAAAAAAAAATTCCCAAATGTGCATCTTAGGGATTTTCTTTTTATCTGTTTGCAGTTCCAGCCTAAATGTTTTCTATGGTTTTGGACATAATGGGGAAACATCAGCGCTTCTTTCAGGTTTTTATTGTGGTCTGTGTTGTGACTAGGGATCAGCATAGGGATGTTTGTTTCTTAGTCCGAACCCATTTGAACGAGCCCACCAGGAAGCTGTCACTATCCTGGGCTAATCCTCTGCTGCTAGGGCATTTTTCCACGCTGTAGCTGCAAGCAGGACTGTTGATAAGGCAGTATAGCCAGCCCTTCTGTATGGGGCTTGGGCTCCATCAGTTCAGCAGTGTGGCTTGAGCACCTAACAAGCAGGATGGCCAGCTATACTACCACCAGCAGCCCTGTTTGTGCACCTGATCGGCGGGGGCAATCTGTGAAACCGATCCCCTTGTGGCTACCCTTGAAGCACAGGTGGCTTCTTCTCCTCTCCCTCCTGCTGACTTTCAGCTGATGCAGGGGGATCAGCCTCACTGCTCTATTCACCTCCCTTCCCATTGCTTTGAACGCCTTGTTGGCCCCTTTCTGCAGTGCTACCAGCTTCTTCTCTTCTCTCTCCCACTGGCTGCAGCGGGGCACAGAAAGATTGAGTCATATTTACCGGCATTTTCCTTTCCTGAATGAAAACAGTGAGTAATCATTACTAATCTCTTCCTGTGTTCATTCATAACTGAAGCATAGCAAACAGGATTTTCAGTTTATGAATGAACTGGGAGCTTCTATACAGAGCGCTTCATTTATTCAGCGTAGCTGAGGCTGTGGAGAAAAGGATTAAGACATTTGTGTCCTCAGTCCCTTTTTATGTCACAAAAGTGAGACATCAGGGGTCTATTTAGACCCCTGATATTTCACCAAAGTCCCCCAACAGGGCTGTTATCAAAATGTAGGGTTCGTTCATGTGTGCTTTTCCCCCCTGAAGTGTGATCTGCTTACAGATCGCTCTTCAAAGAGCATTTGACAGGCAATTAGGAGGTTTTGTATCTCCTTCTCACAGCCTGTTTACTCTTCAACCCCACATTAGCATGTCTTACAATGCATGTGGTTGCAGGGCACTTGCAGAGCAGCATTATTCACTTGAATGGGTCACATTTTAACAGGGGTTTCAATCCTGCCACGGCTGTAGCATGTTTTCAACCCCAGCTGCTGCCACTGCAGCTAAAGGGGATAGTGGTTGGGATTGTTAAAGGAGCAGCTTAACTGTGGGATTTTACTGCCCCCCAACCTCACATATGAACAAGCCCTAAGGGCTCATTCACACAAGTACTCTGGCTGTCTGAAAGAGTGGTTTGTTCATGCTCCTTGAGCTGCCTTTTACTCTATGGGAACACAGAGACTGTACGAAGCCAGCTGCAGGTCCTAATTTGAAGGTGAATGGCCTTGAATGCACACTGTCTATGTTCAGGGCTGTACACCTGCACCCACACACCTGGCAACAGTGCTGTATTTTGGCATAGGCTGACAAACAAAAACCCCCATCCGTCCTCTGAGTCCCGCCTCCTGTGTCTGCCTCCCACGGCCACCTCCCACACACATACAGTCCCCGGCGGCTTGCTATACAGTGTCACTTATCGGCATTCGGCAGTGAGTAGGGGGCGTACTTTGCCAGGGAGGGAGGGACTGGCACCCCCATAGAGCGGCTGGTGACTGGCCAGACCGGCTGTACGTAATTAAATGGGTGGGGGCAGAGCTTAATGCTCCGCCTACTCTTCTCCACGCGGCATCCTTACACACTTAACTTCTCGCCAGGGCGGGGTCTGTCTGTGTCAAGGAGGAGGAGGAGAGAGAGGAGGACAAAGGAACCCCTAGGCCAGGACAGCAGGTAAGAAACACAATTTTAGGCTACCGTTACTATTACTCTCTTCAATACTACAGTATTCAGTGCTAAATATATGCACTGTTACTGTAATATGGACACTGGCAGGGAAGGGGTTAACCCAGGGGTGATCAAAGGGTTAACTGTGAGCCTAGAGTAGCTTTTCTAACTGTATGGGGGAGGGACTTGTGAAATGACCATAGAGACCTGTGATCCTAAATAGGAGGATCACAGGCGCTCTGTGATCATTTCAGAAAGAACAGCAGACTGTCATTCTCTCTCAGCGGGGAGCGATCGTGGGTGCCCGGCGGCAATTGTGGCCGCCAGCCCCGTGGATCGGCATCCCTGCTGCCTAGTGGGGGCCCCCGGGAGCGCTCCTGCGAACCGGCGTACCCATACAAAACAACAAAATATACAAGTAGGCACTTTGTACCCACTTTTAATGAACAGAGAGGAAAAGGTGGAGCCTAAAGAGAAAGGTGTGGTTTACAGATGACAGGGTGGGTCTGAAACAGGAAGGGGTGTGGAATTGACAGGAAGGGGTGGGCCGTAGTTAAATTAGGGGGTGCACGAGTTTAGAACAGCCTAGGGCAGCACAAAACCTAAAGATACCACTGATTCAGACCACTGGGTTTAATTAAAAAAAAAAACTGTGTGTAACAGGCCCAATTTCACAGTTTTATTTAAATGCTGATAAGACTTGCATCAATAACTTTACAACAGAGAAAAGTAGAAATCTGCAATAAAGTTTGTTAAAATCCTTGCAATGTAAATATTTTTTTGAACATGATAATTTTGTCTCAGCAAAAGTGCACTTGTCCACCCTGCCTAGTCCCCCTGATCTAAACTAGCCAACCACCCCCCATGCTTATCTAGGTTTTGCAGCTGTGGCCCTCCAAGATAGTGTGAATTCTGCTGCCACAAGCCTCCTTGTTGTTGGCAGTGCTTGTGCCGTAGGCCCTCATGGATTTCCATGGCACAATCTGTAGAGACTAGAGACACTTGGCAGATGGCCCACTGTCCAGCAGTAAAAAAAACATAAGTGTGGGCTAGGCAGGGTAAAAATGTTCTCTTTGAATGTGCGCTTGTCCTTTTAAAACTGTAGTAGTGATTCTCTGCAGAAGTGCCCTAATGACACTTGCCTCTGATAGGCCTAGTGCCTGGAACTTCAGGCTGTCAGTGACCAAGGATTTAGGGTTGTGGTGACATGGTTGTCTGCATGCTCCAGCCTCTGACTGTTTATCAAGTTTTCTTCAGAAGAAGAGAATAATATCGTAGTAAACAAGTTGTGGTACATTCTAACCATATGTATTCCTTACTCCATCTGAACTAAAAAGAAAACCTCTCCTGCTTAAAGGTGAGGGATACTGGGCCATGTAAGAAAGAATGAAGAGAATGTGCCCTGGCAATGTAATGAAGAACTGGAGTGGCAGCATACTTAAATATTTAGCTCCTTTCACATGGGTGCCCTCTGTTCCATCTCACCTGGGAATCCTTGACTTTCCCGGTATGTCAGATCAAAACAGAAATGGATGTCACAAATGTGACATCTGTGTTCATTCTGATTTTATCATGGAGGAAAAAGAGAACACAAAGGGGGCTAAATACCTAACCACATCTGATCAGATCAAAAAAGCGGGCCTGGATGCAACTGTATTGCACTTGGTCTAATCAGCCTAAATGGACCTGGATGAGGGTGGATATTTATTTTATTTTATTTCAGGTACTTGTATAGCGCTGTCAATTTACGCAGCGCTTTGCATATACATTGTACATTCACATCAGTCCCTACCCTCAAGGAGCTTACAATCTAAGGTCCCTAACTCACATACATACACAATAGGGCCAATTTTTTTTTTTTTTTTTATACAGGATCCAATTAACCTACCAGCATGTCTTTGGAGTGTGGGAGGAAACCCATGCAGGCACAGGGAGAACATGCAAACTCCAGGCAGGTAGTGTCGTGGATATAGGTAGATGCACACACAGTTTACTTGCATCTGGCTGCCCATAGGGATAAATCGCAGTCCATTTTTGATCCAACATTTATCAGTGATCATTTCTTGAAAATATGTATTTAGACAAATAGTTCACTTTTGTATAAGGGAGTGACAGAGTCTCATATCAAGGAAGTGATGCCCCTCTTTTTTTTCAGCATTGACCTGAAGAGGGCAGAACTTTTGGTGTAATGTAATAAATGTGTGCAGGCTTATGGTGCTCAAGCTTATTTTTAAAGCCAAGTTGAACTTGCAGAAATAGATATGCAACCAGACAGACATTGTACGCCATACAATCTCAGTTTTCATAATCTTACCTCCATGTTGCTGTTGTAGCAGCTGTGCAGGTTGTCTAAATATGATTGTGCAGTCCAGTAAGCACCCGAGTTAGATCTTGTGTATTTAGTAATTGGCACTCCGTAGCAGAGCTGATCAAATGTGCCTCCTTTTTTCCTCGTCAAAACAAGTCTCTATGAGAGGTGTGGCTGTTACTCAGCTATAGCAGCACAGAGCACTGCAATGTGAGGGCAGGAAACAAGATTTCCACTTAGGCCCCTTTCATACAGGAGCTCTGTTTGTCTGTCTTTCATCCATCCGTTGACGGATGAAAAACCTACATCAATGCATCTCTATGGAGACATTTTGAAATCAGTTTACATCTGCTTCTGTCAAAATCCATTTTTTTTAAACTCATCAAAGCCCTATTTTTGTTCCATTGAAAAAAAATGGAATGGACGAAAAACTGATTTAAACCGACAAACGGTCAATTTTTGCTATTTCCAAGTTGTAATTGGTCATCAATTCTAACAGGACTACAGAGGAGTAAAAATAAATGTTAAATTATTTATAAACCCTTTTGCAAAGTTCTTTACAAATTATAGTATTTGAAGTTTTGAAGAGATTGATAGAGTAGTTCTATGTTATGATCTACTGTCACAAATTCATAAAATAATTAAATGCCATTTCATTTTCTTTTCTAGGAATCAAAATAAATGCTTTTTTTTCTTTTCTGAAAAAATATTTTAACAGGTCATCTGTTGACTAAACCAATTGGATACATTGAATCCTGCTTCGCTGAAAAAAATGGCACACCAAGGCAACCTTCTGTTTGCAGTTTGTCTCGTGGATGCTTAAAGATAAGCAAGAGTGTCTTCAATAATCCTGAGCATTCTGTGATTGATCTACAACAGTTTTCTCATGTGTGGTAAGTTGTTAGAATTAGAGTCTTGTCTAGAAAAGGTTTTACTTTGTTTGTGGCAATATTTGTGTTACATATTTAAAAGTTTAATAAATATTCTGGTCTGTAGGCCTCATTCACATAGAGTGTACTAAAGCTTATGCCTGTGAAGGGCCGGATTTACCCACACGGGAATGCACCAGTGTTCAGTGCATCCCTGTCCAAGCAGCCCTATTGATGTCAGTGGGGACACAGCGGCTGCACAGACACAGCTGCTGCTCCCAATTGGACATGTGTGTTGATGCAAGTGCATGTCCCCAAATGCACACTGTATGAATTTGGGGACGTGCACCTGCACCTACAACAGTAACAAGGTGAGAGACTGCAGAAGGGGCTAGTTTGTGTCAAACATTTGTTATTATAGTCAGGAACTACATAGACACCAGGATGTACTTAACTGTGTCCTCTGAGCTGGTATCTCAGTCCAGGAAACAGATGCTGACTATTGATGTCGTTTGAACAAAGATGGCTGTTTTCTTCTAAAAAGGAAAGACACTAGAGGCATTGTCTGGAGGAGTACTATGATCCATAAGATGTAATAAATACCTGTAAGTCCCATATTTAAACATTACTGACATGCATGCTCTTAACATGATAACATTTTTCTGATGCTAGGTTCACTTTAAGTTTATTCCATGAGCACCAAAATAAGTGTTTGGTAGCCTGTCAGAATTTGTATTTGGCTCTTTCCAGTTTCCAGGTGGCAAATTGTTTAAGACCAACAGTACAATATATTTAAATATGAAATTCACCAAACAAAAAAGCTCTGCACCAAAGTGAAATCAGACTGTATTTTTATTTTATTTAACTGAAGCCATGACTCTAGTATTAGCGCCCCTGGGCTTACCCATACACAGGTATAGTTACTGGGACAATAAAGTGTGTATTTTTTAATTTTAAAAGGAAAGTTTGCACACCTTTTGAGCTACATTATGTGGCGCTGTTAGCGGAATTCCTAAAACAGACAATTTAGAAATCCACTATTCAGAAAAGTTCCAAAAGCAAAAAATTAAGTAAAGCATTAGTTAAAAATGAAGAAAAAGTCACACAAACAAGCCTTTACAAGTATTTTCTCACGTGGTACAGGCTCATTCCTATTGATAAATAAATATGTGCAAGTAATACAATTATTTGTTGTGTACTTGGATGCAAATTATGTATATGGATTATGCGTTTATAAAAAATGCCTGACTCTTTTCACACTAGCAGTCCCATCGGGTCCATCTGTCAGTTTTTCAGGCGGACAGGATCAGACCTTTCATTCTCCTCTATGGAGCAGCGGGTGTAAATGGACATTAGTCTGTTTACACCTGCTTACATCTGATCCGATAAAAACAGATGGATGGGGATCCGTTTCCTTCCGTCTAGCAGCTCAGATGGCAGTGGGGTGTAAACAGACATGCGGTCCATTTACATCCAACTACCCATGGAGGAGAGTGCATAAGCAGAGTGGACGCAGACCAGCCATCTGCCTGTTTAGCAGGGATCAGCGGACAGATTCCCTTCTGAGCAGGCGGACTCCTGTCTTAGTCCGTCCCATGAGGAAGAGGCCTTCTGCTTTGCAATGCAGGCTAGCACTGAAAGGCAATTATGTTGTGTACAGTACTATGCTTAACATATTGAAGTGCATTGCTTGCTGACCTGCATGTGCTGGGTCACTAAAGCAGTGAAAAGAAGCTTGAAGAATACATGAAGTCATAATAAACCTGATCAATTAACATTTATATGTAATCGCGGGTTGGCCCAAGCAATTAGGTGATAGTAAGGGAGAAGGATATGCCACACACCAAGGACAGCCATATACATGGATGAATGAAAAACAGCTTCAGCTAGTCTCCTCCCAGGCCACGCCATTCTGACATGTGTCCCCCACCCACAGGGCTTAAGTCTCGTACACACGATCAGAAAAGTATACAAAAAATACCGCTTTCAAATCGATTGTACGATAAAGCTGACCATACATGGATGGAAAATTCGGATGGTTCAGCCACGAGCAGCCACATTTCGATCCATGTGTTGCTGCCCCTGCTTGATAAAAGACTTCTATAGAACTTGATGTTGTAAAACTTTTGTCAACTACAACCACTGATCATTGTATTCTGGCAGAGGAGAGTCCATCTATGTCCAGCTTTAGTTTTGGGGTGTGGAAGAGTTAGAATGTCTTGCCAAGTTTTTGTTGCTGTCTGTGCTGGGTAGATTCCTACTCTGTGTTTTACAATGGTGCAGAATGTGATGGGAAATCCCAAAATTTACAGTTGCTAAGGTAACAGAAGGCGGGAGGAAATCTCCCAGTGGGGACATCTGTTTGATCAATTTGTAGAGATTTTCTCCAAATTTCTTTTGTGCCTTCTGTACAGAAAGTGAAAGGAAATCTCCCCAACACTGACAGCAAATAAAACATCTCCTCTCAAAAACAAATCTAAAAGTATTTTAATTATAATTTCTACAATGTCCGAATTGTGTGGATTACAGTCAGTTCCATAAATATTGGGACACAATTCGAATCTTTTTGGTTCTATACACCACCACAATGGATTTGAAACGAAACAAACAAGATATGCTTTAACTGCAGACTTTCAGCTTTAATTTGAGGATATTTACATCCAAATCAGGTGAAAGGTGTAGGAATTGCAACAGTTTGTATATTTGCCTCTCACTTTTTAAGGGACCAAAAGTAATGGGACAATTGGCTGCTCAGCTGTTCCATGGCCAGGTGTGTGTTATTCCCTCATCATCCCATTTACAAGGAGCACATAAAAGGTCCAGAGTTCATTTCAAGTGCATTTGGAATCTGTTGGTGTCAACTCTCAATATGAGATCCAAAGAGCTGTCACTATCAGTGAAGCAAGCCATCATTAGGCTGAAAAAACAAAACAAACCCATCAGAGAGTTAGCAAAAACATTAGGTGTGGCAAAATCAGCTGTTTGGAACATCCTTAAAAAGAAAGAACGCACCAGTGAGCTCAGCAACACCAAAAGACCCAGAAGACCACGGAAAACAACTGTGGTGGATGACCGAAGAATTCTTTCCCTGGTGAAGAAAACGCCCTTCACAACAATTGGCCAGATCAAGAACACTCTCCAGGAGGTAGGTGTGTGTGTGTCAAAGTCAACAATCAAGAGAAGACTTCACCAGAGTGAATACAGAGGGTTCACCACAAGATGTAAACCATTGGTGAGCCTCAAAAACAGGAAGGCCAGATTAGAGTTTGCCAAACAACATGTAAAAAAGCCTTCACAGTTCTGGAACAACATCCTATGGACAGATGAGACCAAGATCAACTTGTACCAGGGTGATGGGAAGAGAAGAGTATGGAGAAGGAAAGGAACTGCTCATGATCCAAAGCATACAACCTCATCAGTGAAGCATGGTGGTGGTAGTGTCATGGCGTGGGCATGTATGGCTGCCAATGGAACTGGTTCTCTTGTATTTATTGATGATGTGACTGCTGACAAAAGCAGCAGGATGAATTCTGGAGTGTTTCGGGCAATAATATCTGCTCATATTCAGCCAAATGCTTCAGAACGCATTGGACGGTGCTTCACAGTGCAGATGGACAATGACCCGAAGCATACTGCGAAAGCAGCCAAAGAGTTTTTTAAGGGAAAGAAGTGGAATGTTATGCAATGGCCAAGTCAATCACCTGACCTGAATCCGATTAAGCATGCATTTCACTTGCTGAAGACAAAACTGAAGGGAAAATACCCCAAGAACAAGCAGGAACTGAGGACAGTTGCAGTAGAGGCCTGGCAGAGCATCACCAGGGATGAAACCCAGCGTCTGATGTCGTCTATGCTTTCCAGACTTCAGGCTGTAATTGACTGCAAAGGATTTGCAACCAAGTATTAAAAAGTGAAATTTTGATTTATGATTGTTAATCTGTCCCATTACTTTTGGTACCTTTAAAAAGTGGGAGGCACATATACAAACTGTTGTAATTCCTACACCGTTCACCTGATTTGGATGTAAAATACCCTCAAATTAAAGCTGAAAGTCTGCAGTTAAAGCACATTGTGGTGGTGTATAGAGTCATAAAAATTAGAATTGTTTCTATGTCCCAATATTTATGGACCTGACTGTATGTCTGATGAGCTTTATTGGTAAGTAAACTGTGAAGCAAAAAGGGAATCTTGAGAGTCTGCTGGTTGTTGTCAGCAGCTGTTGTTTCAGCCTAAGTTAACATTTGTGCAATGCAGAAACCCACAGAGAAATTGCACGTGTTCCTGCAACACACAGGGCTTGCACATTCTGCAGGCACACGGCACTGCCATTAATTCTTGATGGCACTCCAATGAGCCTTTCTAACATGTGAGCCAAAACGGGTGGTAACACAGTACCATACAGTCATGCAATTCCTTTGTGCAATTTATGTGCGTAGGTAAGCCCATTGAAATGAATAGGCTGCCCTAAATGCAACGCACAAAATCATGCAAAAAGGTGTGCACACCATTGTACCTGCACAGGCGTGAAAAAAGCCTCAGGGTTTACTTTGCTTGGTATGATGCAAAAATAAATGAGTATTTACATTGTACAGTGGAAGGAGATAAAATATACAAAACTTTCTGATTTATTTGTGATTTTCCTTATGTTGCTCTACATGTTATGTTTCATACTATCATTTAATTTGCAGGATTTTATTTATTTTCCACAAAAATGGACGTTTGAGTTGCAAAGCAAAAGTTCAACCACCAAGACTAAATGGAGCAAAAACTGGGGTGTTCTCTACAAGAAGTCCTCATAGACCTAATGCAATTGGACTGACTCTTGCCAAACTAGATAAAGTAGAAGGTAATGTAAATGTAGTTAAATAGGCAGCATACTAATCCATTCTATTCATTTAAAGAACCTCTTGAAATGCAGATACTCCCAGACTTGCAGTGTCGGAAAGTTCATGGTTAATTGGACAATCAAAGGCTCACTTATCTTTATTGTCAATCTTTTGGATTATTTAGGTATTGTAAACCTTCTAACTAATGAATAACAGGTAGGCCTGCTTAAGCATAAATTAGTTGTAGGAGGTTCTATTTGATATAAGAAAATGGAATGTCATGGTAAGCATCATATGGCTGTCATCACTCTAGACCACTGGTGCCCAACCTACAGCCGAGGGTCACAGTGTGGCTCTTTGGTACTTACTGAACAGCCTTCAGGCCCCAGTAGTGTACAGTTTTGTGTACACTAATAGCAAAAAGTTTATTTTAACCTGGTGATCCTGACAGTAATACACTTCCTGTCCGTTTTTACAGTGCTCATTCACTGCAATTTTGTATTGTCGTGTACAGGAAGGGTGTTAGGACTACAGCTACTACTACTACTACACCTCCATTTCCTCTCATGTCCATAATATAAGGGAGAGGTGGTCTGTAGTCAGCAGAGAGAACTTTGAACAATACTTACCAATAAGTATTTTTAGCTTTTGCTGCTAAACCAACCCTGACCCATCAAGGCATAGATGCCACTAGAACTCTGAAGATGCTGTGGTGTCTGGCTCCAGGCTGTCAGTAGCAGATCCTTTAAGTCCTTTGAGTTGCAAGGTGAGGCCTCCATGGATTGGCCTTATTTTTACAGCACATTCCACAGATGCTCGATTGGATTGAGATCTGAAGAATTTGAAGATCATTGGTTATGTTTTTCAAACCATTCATGAACCATTCATGAGTGGCTGAGGAGCTGGTGTGAGTGGCTGAGGAGCTGGTGTAGTAAGGAGGGTTTCGGGTTCCTGGAGAACTGGGCCGACTTCTCAGTCGGTCACCGGCTCTTTGGTAGGGACGGATTGCACCTAAATGGGGAGGGTGCAGCCGTACTGGGTGCGAGGATGGCCAAAGAGTTAGAGGGGCTTTTAAACTAGGGAATGGGGGGGAGGGTACAGATGTAGAATTACCCAGTGGAAAGCAAGTTTCAGAGGGCAGAAATGGGGGCATTAGCGATAGGGTGTGCGGAGCTCCTATACCCAGGGTGGGTACGGGGAAAAATCAAGAGAGCAGCCTAAAAACATCAAAAGAGGATAAATATAACCGATCAAAATTACGAGGTTTGTATACCAATGCCAGAAGCCTGGCCAACAAGATGGGAGAGCTGGAGCTGCTGATATTTGAGGAGGACTTAGATTTTGTGGGGATAACTGAGACTTGGTTTGACAGCTCTCATGACTGGATGGCGTCCATTCAGGGGTATTCCCTTTATCGCAGAGATAGAGAAAGTAAAAAAGGGGGAGGGGTATGTTTGTATATTAAGAACAGTATACAGGTAAATATGAGGGATGATATTAATAATGGAGCTATGGACGAGGCAGAATCCCTATGGGTAGAGCTTCAAAGGGAAGGCACAGCGGGGAAGGTAATATTGGGCGTATGCTATAGGCCCCCCAACCAGAGGGAGGAGGGTGAGGCGGACCTCATGTTACAGATAGGATTGGCAGCAAGGATGGGAAATGTCATTATAATGGGGGACTTTAATTATCCGGATATAGACTGGGCAGAAGGAACCGCACACTCAGCCAAGGCTCGGCAGTTCCTAAATGTTTTGCAGGACAATTTCATGGGTCAGATGGTGAATGCACCGACAAGAAACAATGCGGTACTTGACCTACTGATTACCAACAATACAGACCTGATCACGGATATAGAAATACGGGACAACTTAGGGAACAGTGACCATAGGTCAATTGGTTTCAGTATTAATTACAGTAATAGGAAACACAAGGGTAATATAAGGACGCTGAATTTCACAAGAGCCAATTTCCCTAAACTGCGCTCGCTGCTAGAAAATATCAAATGGGATAGAACCCTGGGAACAAAGAACACGGAGGAAAAATGGGAGTGCTTCAAGAGCATACTTAACAAGGGAGTGGGCCAGTGCATTCCACAGGGAAATAAATTTAAAAGAGCAAAACTAAACCCTGGGTGGCTAAACTCCAACATTAAAATGTATATTAGAGCTAAAGAAAAGGCCTTCAAAAAATACAAGACTGAGGGGTCATTGGCAGCATTTAAGCACTACAAAGAGTGTAATAAGAAATGTAAAGATGAAATCAGGGCGGCTAAAATAGAACACGAGAGACATATAGCGGAGGAGAGCAAAAAGAACCCCAAGAAGTTCTTTAAGTATATAAACAGTAAGAAAGCCAGGCCAGAGCACATTGGCCCCATAAAAGATGATAAAGGAAAAATGGCCACTGAGGACAGAGAAAAGGCGGAAGTGTTAAATAATTTCTTTTCTTCAGTCTTCACAAAGGAATCGGGGGGCTACACGAAACCCGCTTGTAAGGCCGAACTAAATAATACACCT
Organism: Pelophylax lessonae; assembly: GCF_965119305.1. Classification (NCBI taxonomy): domain Eukaryota; kingdom Metazoa; phylum Chordata; class Amphibia; order Anura; family Ranidae; genus Pelophylax; species Pelophylax lessonae. The sequence goes on along the minus strand of NC_138768.1, from coordinate 429,484,901 downwards.
CAGGAAGTGCCGCCATGGCTAACAGAGGATAGACTTAGAGCTAAACTAGAGAAACTTAACATAAATAAATCCCCGGGACCGGATGGCTTGCACCCGAGGGTTCTTAATGAGCTCAGCCAGGTGATTGCCAGACCATTATTCTTGATCTTTAAGGATAGTTTACAGACGGGTATGGTGCCAGCTGATTGGAAAAAAGCCAACGTGGTACCAATATTTAAAAAGGGGCCGAGATATATCCCGGGTAACTATAGGCCGGTCAGCCTAACATCAGTAGTCTGCAAAATTTTGGAGGGGATGATAAGGGACCACATACAAGACTTTAGTAATGAAAATGGTATTATAAGTAGAAATCAGCATGGATTCATGAAAAATCGTTCGTGCCAAACCAATCTGTTAACCTTCTACGATGAAGTGAGCTGCCACTTAGATAAAGGTAAGCCTGTGGATGTGGTGTATCTGGACTTCGCAAAGGCCTTTGACACCGTTCCTCACAAACGCTTACTGTACAAACTAAGGAAGGTAGGTATGGATCATAAGGTGAGTACCTGGATAGAGACCTGGCTCCAGGGGAGAGTACAGAGGGTGGTGATTAATGGGGAGTACTCGGATTGGGCGGGTGTGGAAAGTGGGGTCCCCCAGGGTTCTGTCCTGGGACCAATCCTGTTTAATTTATTCATAAATGATCTAGAGGAGGGGATATCTAGTACAATCTCAGTATTTGCAGATGATACTAAATTAGGCATGCCAATATCTTCTATGCAGGATGTGGAAATCTTGCAAGCAGACCTGAACAAAATAACGGGGTGGGCAACTACATGGCAGATGAGGTTTAATGTAGAAAAATGTAAAGTAATGCACTTGGGTGCCAGAAACCAGAAAGCAAGCTATTCACTAGGGGGTGAACCTCTGGGTGAGTCTAGGATGGAAAAGGACTTGGGGGTACTGGTAGACAACAGGCTTGGCAGTGGCATGCAATGCCAAGCCGCCGCAAGCAAAGCCAACAGAATACTGGGATGTATAAAAAAGGGGATTCACTCCAGAAATAAAGAGATTATTCTCCCGCTCTACAAGACTCTGGTCCGGCCACATCTGGAGTATGCTGTCCAGTTCTGGGCACCGGTCCGCAGGAAGGATGTGCTGGAACTGGAGAAAGTCCAGAGGAGGGCAACAAAAATAATTAGGGGAATGGAGGACATCGGCTATGAGGAAAGACTACAAGCACTGAACCTATTCTCTCTGGAGAAGAGACGATTGAGGGGGGATATGATATCAATGTACAAATACTGTACTGGCGACCCTAGCATAAGGAACAAACTATTCAGAGAAAGGGAATACAATAAGACACGTGGCCACTCACTAAAACTTGAGGAAAGGCGGTTTAACCTTAAAGTGCGTAAGGGGTTCTTCACTGTAAGAGCGGTAAGGATGTGGAATTCTCTTCCACAAGCAGTCGTATCAGCGGGGAGCATAGATAGTTTCAAAAAACTATTAGATGTACACCTTAAAGACCACAACATACAGGGGTACACAATGTACGGTTAAAAGCAAACACACACACGCATCATGGGTTGAACTGGATGGACTTGTGTCTTTTTTCAACCTCACTAACTATGTAACTATGTAACCATTTTTGCAGTCTGGCAGGGCACACTGTTCTGCTGAAAAAGGCCACTGCCATCAAGGAATACTGCTTCCATGAATAGGTGTACTTGGTCAGCAACAATATTTCAAATTTTTAGGTAAATGGTATATGTCAAGTAACCTCGTCATTAATGACAGGACCCAAGTTTTCCCACCAGAACATTGCCCAAAGCATTACACCGTCTCCACCAGCCTGCGTCTTCCCATATTGCATCCTGGTGCCATGTCTTCCCAAGGTAAGCAATGCACACGCACCAGGCCCTCCACATGGTGTAAAAGGAAATGTGATTCATTGGATCAGGCCACCGTCTTTTGTTGCTCTGTAGGTGCTTTTGGCTGTGGATACGGGTTGGCATAGGCACCCGGACTCGTCTGCGGATAGACCGCCCCATACTGTGAAGCCCATTTTTCTCTTACGTCCTCCGACAGTCCCTGCCCCCTTCCAGGTCCTCACCAATGGGTATTGACCTTTGCTCCGCAGGAGTAGCTAGGCAACAAGAATTGTTAATACAAAACCTTTTAGCATAGACACACCCCTAGGGGCTGTCCCCTCAGTCAATACCTCCCTGCACCAGCATTCCCAACTCAGTTTGATCTTGCCTAGCTTAGGAGTAGCTGGCTTTCCTGTGCTGGGGCTCAGTCTCAGCCTTCTACCCTTTATTTGATTTTATTTCAAGTATTTTTCTCTTTTCCTTGCTAGCAGTTATTTTGTCAGCTTTAGTTTAGGGATCTTCTGATGAAGAATCGTCATGCGGAGCTGGGTCTCGGACTGGCAGCCCTGGATCCCAGGGCTGAGAGCCAGATGGATCCCCAGCCTGCCATCGAGCGTTCAGCTTAGGTTTGCCCTGGCACATTGAACGACCCATCCCTGTTCGCTGCAGGGATGCTGCCTGTGAGGTGGCTACCTCACTGGACGCCATGACTGCGGTCCACAAGCGTCCTGGCTGCGGCACTCCCTGTCTGCCTTGATAGCGGTTTGTCGCTGGAGACGGCTCCCCACGCCATCTGGTACGGTAAGCACCTTCTGTGTGGGGACCTTTCTGTACGGGTGTCAGTATGTGGCTGTTTAGTACCCTTCATGTCTGTGTAACTGCGGGCTCCCTGTCAGATCCCTGTGTGGCTGCACTGCCTGTGGGCTGCGAGGGGGGGCCATCCTGCTCTGCTGTTTATTATGCTCTGGGTGCAGTTTTTGTGTGCAGACATGTGTGTGAGCGGCGGTCGCTGCGTTTTTTTCTTTGCCTAACTACTGTGACCGGCCCTGTCCCTATGCAGCGCCGTGTTTTGGCGCCATTCGCCGCCATTTTGGCGGGCGGTGCTCATCCATGCACATGGCGGCGCCATTTTATTGTAGCCTTCTCCCCCGGGCCGAGCGGCCATTTTGCTGGAGCCTTAAATTGGCTATATATCAGTCAGCCAGCATTGCATCACTTCCTCTTTCTCTGGGAACAGCGATCGGTGGCAGCAGTCTGGTGTGCTCTCTCCAGGTTTTTACCTTCTTGTCCTGTCATTCCTTGCTCAGTATTGTCTATCCCTGCGGGGTCAGTGCATACAGCAGTGTGCGGTGGGCTGCGCTCGCCGTGGTATTAAAGGGCCAGTACCTTTATTACTTTTCTGTACTGGGGCATGGATTCTCAGGATAGCAAGTTTCCCCCCACCCTGGTGGGGGACCAGGGGGCTGCTGCACCCCCCGAGGGGGCCGATCTGACCACTGTGGTGGCTTCCTTAGTGTCTCAGGTGCAGATGCTGTTGGCTGAACGATCCGCAAAAAGGGCCAGGTTATCCATTTCCTCTGATTCAGAGGGCGATGTGGCTGCTGTGGCTGGCGTACCCTTCTCGGGGTCCCGCTCATCTTTGGACCTTGTGGGGTCCGAGGGGGAGGCAGAGGTGGAGGGGGTTGATGTTTCTCCCCCTGACTCGCCTGAAGAGCTTGCACTCATGAACGAGCTAATTGCTTCCATAAAGGATACCTTGCACCTGGAGGATGAGCCTACTCCTCCTGCTAGGGTGTCTTCTTTTGGAACACAGAGGACTCGCAAATCGGAGCAGGTTTTTCCCTGCCCTGCTGAATTTCACCATACGGTTAATGAACAGTGGCGCAATTTAAAGAAGCCCTTTACTGTGCCAAATAAGTTTAAACTGCTTTATCCGTTTGCGCCTGCCACCGACGAGCGTTGGTGTGTGGCGCCTCCGGTGGATCACGAGGTGGCCGTGTTGAACAAAGCTACTGCGGTGCCTTCTGAGGATACCCCGGTTTTCCGGGACCCTACGGACAGAAGAATAGAGTCTCTTGCCCGTCATGCCTATATGGTGGCTGGTTCTATGCTGAAGCCTATTTTTGCTTCCATTATGGCGGCACAGGCTGTTGCTGATTGGACTAAGGTGCTCAGGCGCACCTTGGTGGCTGATTCAGCTTCACCTACCACGTTGGCTATAGTGGATCAGATCCATCAGGGTGTCATGTACTTGTGCGATGCGGACTTGAATTTAGCTCCCTTGGCTGCACGCCTGTCCAGCGTGGCTATACTGAATCGTAGTCTGATTTGGCTGAAGAATTGGTCGGTCGACCAATCTTCTCGCAAGACGCTGGCGGATTTTCCCTACGCGGGGTCTCGCCTTTTGGCGAGGCTTTGGATACCCTGATAAAAGGGGTTACGGGGGGCAAGAGTACTCTCCTGCCTCAGTCCTACAAGCATAAGTCCTTCCGTGGTAAACGTAATTCCTCGTCTAGGCCCTCTCAGGGGTCCTTTCGTGCCTTTCGGTCACAGTTCAAGGGCCAAGGCTCCCAGAAGAAGCCGTGGGCGGGGAAACAGAAGTCCGGCCAGTCCGGTTCCACTTCCCATACCACTTCGGCCTGAAGGGGCACCCTCACCCGTTTCTGGAGTGGGGGGGATGTCTGCTCGGTTTCCTACAACCTTGGCTGACCCGCATTCGGGACAGATGGGTTCAGGAAATCGTTCGATCTGGTTACAAGATCGAATTTCTCTCTCGGCCGGTGGGCAGATTTTTTCCCTCAAATCTTCAGCTGTCTCCGGAGCGCTTGCAGGATTTGCACCTGGCGGTGCGGGCCCAGGGGGTGGTGGTCCTTGTGCCTCATCGGGACAGATTTCGGGGGTTTTACTCCAATCTGTTCACTGTGCCCAGAAAGGAGGGCAAAGTGCGTCCGATTCTGGACTTGAAAGCTCTGAACCGCTTTGTACGGGTTCGCAAGTTTCGCATGGAATCTCCGCGCTGAGTGGTGGCTGCCCTGAGTCCGGGGGAATTCATGGCCTCCATCGATCTGAAGGATGCGTTCCTACACATCCCCATTTTCGAGGGTCACCAGAGGTACCTTCGATTCGCCATTGCGGAGGATCACTACCAATTCGTGGCGTTACCTTTCGGTCTCGCTTCGGCTCTGCGGGTTTTTACCAAAGTGCTGGCGCCGGTTCTGGCCCTGTTGCGAGCACAGGGCATTGCTGTCTTGGGGTATCTGGACGATATCCTGATAAGGTCAAACGCCAGTCAGAGCCTGGTGACCGACCTGTCCACCACAATGCGGACACTGCAGGAGTTCGGTTGGACTATAAACATTCCGAAGTCGACTCTGTGTCCTTCCGTTCGTCTTCCCTACCTGGGAATGATTCTGGACTCTGTCCAAGCGAAGGTCTTCCTGCCGGAGGACAAGCTTCAGACTCTTCAGGACGAGGTCGGTCCCTCAGGGACAACCGGAGCTCGTCTCTCCGGACATGCATGAGATGTCTAGGTTTAATGGTCTCGTCTTTTGAGGCGATCCCCTTTGCCCAGTTTCACACGCGGAGTCTCCAAGCGGAGATTCTGACCGAGTGGGACGGGCGGCCGCAATCCCTGGATCTGCGGATCTCGTTGAGCCACAGCACCAGAAGGGATATTCTGTGGTGGCTCCAGTCCCTGGCGGTGTCGGGGGGCAAGTCTTTTCGTCCATTATCGTGGACGGTGCTCACCACGGATGCCAGCCTGTCGGGCTGGGGTGGTGTTCTGGGCGTTCTGTCCGCCCAGGGAACTTGGTCGGAGGAGGAGTCCTCCCTTCCGATCAACATTCTGGAACTGAGGGCGATAAAGCTTTGCCTTCTGAGATTGACGGACCGGCTTCGGGGCCGTCCAGTTTGGGTTCAGATGGACAATGCCACCGCGGTGGCCTACATCAACCATCAAGGGGGCACCAGGAGTGCCCGAGCGGCTCGGCAAGTAGCCGACATTCTGTCTTGGGCCGAGACGCACGTCCCGGCGATAACGGCCGTTCACATTCCGGGGGTGGAGAACTGGCAGGCGGACTATCTGAGTCGCCATACCCTGGACCAGGGAGAATGGTCCCTTCACCCGGATGTCTTCCAGATGTTGTGCGCGAAGTGGGGTTCCCCGGATGTGGACCTGTTCGCGTCTCGTTTGAACAACAAGGTGGAAAGGTTCGTGGCAAGGACGTGCGATCCTCGGGCAGACGCCTCAGACGCGTTAGTGGCGCCCTGGCATCAGTATCGTCTGATGTATGCCTTTCCACCGATTCAACTGCTGTCCAGGCTTCTTCGCAGGTTAGCCTCGGAACCGCACACAGTGATTCTGGTGGCGCCGGACTGGCCTCGCCGGTCTTGGTACGCAGACCTCGTAAATCTGGCAGTCGACGCTCCGTGGCGTCTGCCACTTCGAGAAGACCTCCTGTCTCAAGGGCCGATATTCCATCCTGCTTTACAGTCGCTGGCTTTAACGGCCTGGCTGTTGAAAGCCAGGTCCTGAAGGATAGGGGTCTCTCCCCTGAGGTCATTCCCACTTTGATCAAGGCTAGAAAAGCCTCTTCGGGGAAGATTTACTACCGTACTTGGAAGGCGTATTTTTCCTGGTGTGAGTCCAGGGGGTATTCCCCTCGCTCATACTCGGTGTCGAGAGTGTTGGCTTTCCTTCAAACGGGAGTGGACCAGCGTTTGGCGTTGGCCACGATTAAGGGTCAGATTTCTGCGCTGGCCGTTCTCTTTCAACGCCCTGTGGCGTCTAATTCATTGGTCAGCACCTTTGTTCAGGGGGTGCGACATTTTGGCCCCTCCTAGGAGGGAACCTTTACTTGAACTTGGTTCTGTCCGTGTTGCAACAGGCTCCCTTTGAAAAGATCAGGGAGATCTCGTTGTCTCTGTTGTCCAAGAAGGTTTCCTTCTTGGTGGCGATCGCTTCGGCTCGCAGGGTGTCGGAGCTGGCGGCTTTGTCCTGCAACTCTCCCTACCTGGTGGTCCACAAGGATAAGGTGGTCCTGCGGCCTAACCCATCTTTTCTTCCGAAACGGATCTCGGAATTTCACCTGAATGAAGACATTGTCTTGCCTTCGCTCTGCGCGAAGCCTAAGCATCCGAAGGAGGTTGCCTTACATTCCTTGGATGTTGTCTGGGCGATCAGGGTCTACCTGTCGTCCACTAAATCTTTTCGCAAGTCGGATTCCCTCTTTGTCCTTCTTGAGGGACCTCGGAAGGGCATGGCGGCGTCGGCTGCGACCATCGCCAAATGGATCAGACAGATCATTGAACAAGCCTATGCCTTGAAGGGGAAGGTTCCTCCCTTCCCTGTGAAGGCGCACTCTACCAGGTCTTTGAGTACGTCTTGGGCTTACCGTCATCAGGCTTCTGTGGCCCAGGTGTGTAAGGCGGCGACTTGGTCGTCCGTTCACACCTTCTCAAAGTTCTATAAGGTGGATGTTCAGGCATCGGCTGATGCCTCCTTTGGCTGTAAAGTTCTCAGTGCGGCAGTTTCTTAGGGACCCTTGTTTTTGTGGGCCATTGGTTATTGGGGTGTTTTACCCCTGGGTTACTTGTTTTTCCTGGGTTGTTGCTCCTGTTGAGCAAGCTTTCCTGTTGCCCAGTTGGTTCTCTTACTGTGGTAAGGTTCCTTTCTCTGATGTGGGTACTGCGTTGCCTTTCTACGGTTGCGTCTCCCACCCCTCATGTCTACACTGCTTTGGGACATCCCATTGGTGAGGACTTGGAAGGGGGCGGCGACTGTCGGAGGACGTAAGAGAAAATGGAATTTTTGTAAAATCTTACCGTAAAATTCCTTTCTCTGAGTCCTCCGACAGTCGCCGCCCCCCGCCCCTCTTTTGGGGTTTTTGTGTACTCTTACTGCTATGCTACCAAGCTGAGTTGGGAATGCTGGTGCAGGGAGGTATTGACTGAGGGGACAGCCCCTAGGGGTGTGTCTATGCTAAAAGCTTTTGTATTAACAATTCTTGTTGCCTAGCTACTCCTGCGGAGCAAAGGTCAATACCCATTGGTGAGGACTTGGAAGGGGGCGGCGACTGTCGGAGGACTCGGAGAAAGGAATTTTACGGTAAGATTTTACAAAAATTCCGTTTTTTCCTGCTTTCAACATATCAACTTCATGAACAAAATATTTACTTGCTGTTTACCATACCCCACCAACTTTCAGATGCCATTGTAACAAGATAATCAATGTTATTCATTTAACCCCTCCATGGTCATAAAGTTATTGCTGATTGGTGTGTATAGAGCGAGTTGAAAGCTGATACCAACAGTGGGCACAGAGAATGACACTGTGACTCAAAAACAGGTACTGACTTTAGTATGCACAGTTTAAATTCAAACCATTTATAAACAGATCTAATCTCTGGCCCTACCTCTGTCTGTGAGGCTGGGTTGATGGTCTTCATGGTTGATATCTTCAACATTAAGCATTGCTTCTTTAGTCCTGGCTGGATAGGTCTCCCATGTGCTTTCTGGAGTCTAATGCCATTGCAATGCTTAAATGTAGGCTATAATTCCAACAGCCTACCCATAATTTAACCTCTTCTTCCACAAAGAGCAAGCTGTGTTAAATTGCATCTAAAGCTATAAACATAACTTTTTTACTTTTTATATATATATATATATATATATATATATATATATATATATATATATATATATATATATATATATACAGTATTTCTTCAGCTTACCAGTGATTTACATTTCTCCCTTTATTTTAACCTGGTGATCCTGACAGTAATACACTTCCTGTCCGTTTTTACAGTGCTCACTCACTGCAATTTTGTATTGTCGTGTACAGGAAGGGTGTTAGCACTACAGCTACTACTACTACACCTCCATTTCCTCTCATGTCCATAATATAAGGGAGAGGTGGTCTGTAGTCAGCAGAGAGAACTTTGAACAATACTTACCAATAACTGTCAGCACCATCAATAGCACAGGAAATTGTCAGTTATCAAGATTTCTGGCAGGATTAACAATTATTCTTTGGACTTATCAAACATCTGTAACAAAGCACATACAATGGTATATTAAATAGACCAAAAGGTAGCAGTAAGTATGGGTACGCACTGGCCGAAAATCATCCGTAAATGGTTGGTTCAGCAGGAGCTGGCTGATTTTCGGCAGTCTGTTCTACAGAAGCTGGTCGTATGACCAATTTCTGTAGAATGGTCCTACTGGAAAACCAACATCTGACCCGCATCCAATTGGGGTAGCCCCCCTGGCAGAACACAATAGCAGATCAGGGGGAATTGCTGCACTAACATCACTTGTGTTAGTATGGCGACCACTGGGCTGAACAAATAAAAACTTCTTGTGTGTACCCCACATAAGTTCTTTGTTGGAGTTTACATACACTTTAACATTTCTGTCTCAGAAGACAGGATAAGATCTCTTTAACTAAAAAGCTTAGCTTTCATTTCTTTGGCAGGCTGAGGCATAGTCCATTTGAGATTCACTTTGATTCTGGCTTCTCTATGGCAGTCCTAAGGATTTCTTCTTGGTTTGGGGCATTTGGCAAATATGCAAAATAAATGGCTGAGCATACAGATGGGCACACATCTGCGCTTTAAAATTTGACCTGTTTATCGAAACACTAAGCTTACAGTAGAGTTTGCATTAAATAACTCTGAATGGGTTGTTTACCAAATATAAAGACCTGTATAGTTATAGGTGATGCCTGATGGACTAAACACTTTGAAAGCATAATTTACAAGTATAGTCCTACTTGGGGGGATAGGGAGTGGGTTTCAAAGAGCCAGTCAAGCTGTGCTCCAGTTCATATGTGCTGACAGGAAACTTGCTAGAGCAGAGTGAGCTGAGTTGATCACTTCTTAGTATGTTATTGCTCCTTCATTGTCCAATCAACAAGCTGCAGACGGTAACGTCATTGTATGTCTTAACTGTAAGTGCTCAGCCACCCATTATTGTTCTGCTGAGGTGCGTTTAGGTATGCATTAACTTGTGTTGCAGCAGCTGATTCATTATAAATCGGTTGCCAACACACCACAACAGCTGAAAAACCATGCATGACTGTTTGTTGACAATGCAGCACACTGCAACAGACAATATGTGTATTGTGTTCTGCTGTATAATGAGTGGTGGTGCCTTTCACAATGAATGGCACTGCTACACTTGGCACATAAAGCAGGCAGCTGTAAAGGGCCCTAAGTCCTTTTGCACACAGGCTTTCAAATCAGGTTCGTCTATCAGTTTTTCAGATCTATTGGCAGGTCCATTTACACATGCCTACCTCTTATTCTGTCCAGGTCCAGGGAAAAAAAAGGAAAAGGACTTTCCCATTTTTCCGAACTAAAAGCGGTGGTAGCCTCATGTAAATGGTCACAAGTCTATTTACATCTGGCTGCCCATCACGGGTCTGCCACAGTTTGCTGTCAAAATGTGGACAAAAACCGAACGGGCATGAATGTCACAAAACTGACATCTGTCACGTTCAGCTTCGAATTATCAGGAGATTAGTTCAGATCCCCTGCTTAATGGAGAGCAGTGCCATATGTGAAAGGACCCTCAAAGAAAAAGTGGGGTTACTCTCCTGTCTGATTGGGGTATATGAATTGCAGAAGTGGCTGAACAGAATAACGCATCTATCCGCATATAAGACAGTTAACATATGTGTATTTCAAATACATATTTAGCTGTTTCCTTAGGGATTTCCTGTTTTGATGCTTTGTTTTTTTGGGGATATTTTGTGAGCAAAGACATTTGCTGCTAGTTCATAGATCTTGTACTGTTTTGAATAGAACTGTTAATACCATCAATCAGATAGATTTTATTTTTAATAACATGGCTCAGAGAGCAGTCAGTTTTATTGGGGCCTTCGGTATTTAGTGTTATCAGGCAAATAACCGATTTTCTGTTGAGGGCTATAGGTTAAAGTGGAGCTCCACCCAAAAAGGGAAGTTTTGCTCCTGTTTCTCTTGACGAATTGGCACTTTTGAGGAACGGGGAGGGCGGGTACCCGATTTTGACAGGTACCCACTCCCACTTCCACTCCGATCGCCTAGGCAATCGGAAACTGAAGTTCTCCCTCCCTACTGCAGTCTTCTGGGGCACTGACAGGTCCCAGAAGACTGCATCCACAATTCACGATGCGCAGCGCTGCTCTCGCACGTGCAGAAGCCGACAGGCTGTGAAGTCACAAGCTGTCACAGCCGTGTGCCCACAGTTGAGATGCAGCACGGAGGAAAGAAGACAGCCGGTTAAACCGTCAGGGGTGAGCACACCGCTGAATCATGGGACAGGTGAGTGGCTGTTTTTAAAAGTCAGCAGCTACAGACTTAGGCTGGGTTCACACGTATGCGAATTGGATGCGGGTTTTCTCGCATCTTATTTGCATGACGGGAGACTGTGCTGGCTCTCAAAGGAGTCAGTTCACACACCTCCTGGGCGGCCGCGGTTCGCACTTCAAAAGGGTCCTGTGCGTCTTTGGCTCGGTTTCAGGTCAAAATTCAGGCCAAACAGTGGACCTGATTTGTCCCTAAAAGGAGCGGCTGCAGCTAGTGTGAACCCAGCCTCACTCTTCTATAGTGGATGGCTGGAGAGTGCCATGAGGAGAGCTTGTCATGGATGTCTAATTTCCAAAGGCTGTGCAGTGACATGCAGGGCCCACACAGTGAAGATCACTGGAACAGTGATGAATGTAACTATTTTAACAGGGGGGATGTACTCAGGGAGGTGGAGGTTACTTATAGGACAACTGTGACTATGCCTATACCTGATAGGAGCATCTTGGGAGAATGATGTCATCAATTTGTTGCAGGCTAAAGGAAACGTGAAGGATGCCAAGAATTAGCATACAGGGCATAATCCTATACAACAAGGATGTAGGGCTGCTATTTGGAGCAATAATATTATTTATGTGAATGGTATTACCCATTCTAACATTTTAAGCAATTTTTGGACTACCTTTCTTCTTTTAAATTGGGAATGCTTTTATTGACACTGAAAATCTTCAAGATCATAACTTAGTATTCTGTTCCACCCCACAGTTACCTTATTCTTAAAGAGGCCAGGACACTGCTGGACTTTTTACCCTTAGCAATGCCTGCTGTAAGCTACACACACACCACCAGTTCAGCCCACACTTGCCACACCTATTCACAAGTATGACTCTATAGGATCGTGGGAATTGTAATTTCGCCCCCTAGCTTCCTGCACGCGACTGACGTAGGTCTATATCGTATGTATAGGAAAATTAACCGCGCTAAAGGAAGCAAAATTAAACAGCAGCAACTTCTAGTGTGACCACACCCTAATGAATATTTGTATATTAAGTCGCGCTATATGATAATCAATGGAGATATAAAGTCCAAACAGTAAATGAAGATGTAATCCAGGAACAGGCTCCCTTAAGGGTATATGCTTACCAGATTAAGGTAAGGTAAAGGCAGATTCTCTAGGTAAATCTTGTCACCTTGATAGTAGATCCAGGTCCACGTGAACGATTAGCTCAATGGTCATTGGATCATGGAAGTAAAGTAAAAACGCAATAGCGTAAAACCCAACAAACTGTGATTGATTTAAACACCACAGTGTTCTTTGAAAATAGGTAGAAGTGTATGAATAAACCTCCACCAATAGGATTAATCACTGATATCAGTGAATTAGTATAAAGTAAACCATGCAAAAGAAAGAAAAATTGTGTGATAGATACCCCTTACCCATAAATGGTAAGGGTTAACATAAAAAACATATATGGCGTATTCTGGCTGAAGTCACCTCTTACCAGACAACAATGATTGAATAGCCAAGGTAAAAGGACAATGTTGTGAATATTACGTGCTGAACCACCACCTCTTAGTAAATAGAAAGATTTAATGACGTGAACAAAAATTTTTTTCATTCCTAGATATTGATGTGGCCAACCCAATTGGCCCCTAATTTAGTAATTGGGCCCAACATAGTGCTAATAAAGTGAAATAAATATTGTCACACATATGTCGGTTCCAAATAGTCGATGCTGTCCCGTTACAGTGACAATTAAGTGATAATGGACTTAAAAAGAAAGTCAATATAAAAATTACAAATAATTAGAAAGAAAGGATAAATAGAACCAATCAAATTAGGTAAATTATGCATTGTCTATAAAGGCATTTATTTCAATGTCAACATTGAGTCCAAATGGCACGTATGTTTTGGCCCGATGAATCCAGGTCATCTCTAATTTAGAGATGCCTCTAACTAGGGGTTCACCCCTCCAATGAGGTACAAATTTGTCTATCCTTAAGAATAAAGTATTCCTGGGATTTTTGTCATGGACAAGGGCATAGTGTTTGGACACCGAATGCTTGGGAAAACCTTTAAGTATATTTGATATATGTTCATTAAGTCTAACTTGTAACGGTCTTTTGGTTCGTCCTATATATTGAAGCCCGCATGGGCACTGGAGCAAATAAACAATGCCAGTGCTCTTGCAGGAAATAAATGGCCTAATGGCGTGAACTCTACCTGTAGCTGTAGACGTGAAATCTTTGACTGATCTACATTTATTAGAACTAAAAGAACAGACACGGCATCTGTTACATTTATAAAACCCAGTCAACTGACTTAAAAAAGTAGGTTTGGGAGCTGGTGGTTCTAAAACGTTGGGTGCCACTTTATCTCTCAAAGTCGGAGCCCCTTTGAATACCACACGTGGTCTATCTGGCAGAGTACTGCCCAGGACTGGATCATTGCCAAGAATGTGCCAGTGGCGACTAACAATATTTTTAATAGTCATGTGCTGACTTGAAAAAGAGGTAACGAAAGGTAAATTATAAGAAGAATCTTTACTGTCAGCTTTAGACACATTGTTCAGTAATTGTGTTCTATCCAATCGACTAACCTCCATAAGTGTTTCATTGAGAAATTTTTCACTGTAACCCTTATCGAGAAACCTCTCAGTGAGAATACAGGCCTGAGTTTGGAACTCCTGAAAATCACTACAATTACGCCTAATACGAAGGTATTGGCCTTTGGGTATGGCCCTCAGCCAAGGAGCACGTCATCTATGTACCTAGCCCAGAGCAGTATATCGCCAGGTCACTGGGGTGGCCATGGGCGCTAAATATGCCCCGTCTCTTGCCAACTTGTTCATGGCCCAGTGGGAGGAGGACGTCATCTATGCCCACCGCAGGCTGCAAATACTGCTCTGGGCTAGGTACATAGATGACGTGCTCCTCCTCTGGGATGGCCACTACAGTGACTTGATATCCTTCTTGGAATATTTGAATTCCAATGATCGGGGTATCCAGTTAAATTATGAGTGTAGTCAGTCCACTATCAATTTTCTTGACCTTACCATAAGCATTAAAGATGGACAATTTTCCACATCCACATACTTTAAAACAACCGACAGGAATTCATATATTCCTGTCGACAGCTGCCATTATGCACCTTGGCTGAGGGCCATACCCAAAGGCCAATACCTTCGTATTAGGCGTAATTGTAGTGATTTTCAGGAGTTCCAAACTCAGGCCTGTATTCTCACTGAGAGGTTTCTCGATAAGGGTTACAGTGAGAAATTTCTCAATGAAACACTTATGGAGGTTAGTCGATTGGATAGAACACAATTACTGAACAATGTGTCTAAAGCTGACAGTAAAGATTCTTCTTATAATTTACCTTTCGTTACCTCTTTTTCAAGTCAGCACATAACTATTAAAAATATTGTTAGTCGCCACTGGCACATTCTTGGCAATGATCCAGTCCTGGGCAGTACTCTGCCAGATAGACCACGTGTGGTATTCAAAGGGGCTCCGACTTTGAGAGATAAAGTGGCACCCAATGTTTTAGAACCACCAGCTCCCAAACCTACTTTTTTAAGTCAGTTGACTGGGTTTTATAAATGTAACAGATGCCGTGTCTGTTCTTTTAGTTCTAATAAATGTAGATCAGTCAAAGATTTCACGTCTACAGCTACAGGTAGAGTTCACGCCATTAGGCCATTTATTTCCTGCATGAGCACTGGCATTGTTTATTTGCTCCAGTGCCCATGCGGGCTTCAATATATAGGACGAACCAAAAGACCGTTACAAGTTAGACTTAATGAACATATATCAAATATACTTAAAGGTTTCCCCAAGCATTCGGTGTCCAAACACTATGCCCTTGTCCATGACAAAAATCCCAGGAATACTTTATTCTTAGGGATAGACAAATTTGTACCTCATTGGAGGGGTGAACCCCTAGTTAGAGGCATCTCTAAATTAGAGATGACCTGGATTCATCAGGCCAAAACATACGTGCCATTTGGACTCAATGTTGACATTGAAATAAATGCCTTTTATAGACAATGCATAATTTACCTAATTTAATTGGTTCTATTTATCCTTTCTTTCTAATTATTTATAATTTTTATATTGACTTTCTTTTTAAGTCCATTATCACTTAATTGTCACTGTAACGGGACAGCATCGACTATTTGGAACCGACATATGTGTGACAATATTTATTTCACTTTATTAGCACTATGTTGGGCCCAATTACTAAATTAGGGGCCAATTGGGTTGGCCACATCAATATCTAGGAATGAAAGAATTTTTTGTTCACATCATTAAATCTTTCTATTTACTACCTTTATTCACAATATGATGGTTAATATTGGTGCTGTCCTGTTGTACTTGATATGATATTTAAACTTGTAATATTCCTGTATATCCACTGGATGGCGTTATGACGGACCCTTTTTAGGTGGTTATGATTACCATTTGTCTGTTAATCAATTTGCTGTTCACTATATGGGTCTAAATTATAGCTGTCTTGCGTGATGCTCTTATACAATTTTAATTTTGCTTATGTATAATGTATATCGTTATTTGCCGGGTAGAGTGTGGGTTATCGTTCCGATCCTAATTCCCTCACTTAAGATGGCGTGATGATCCTCACCCTCTTCCGGTTATTCAGCTTACCCCCTCGCATAAATAGATGGCGTCCAGTACGCCGTCCGCACCTTTGAAAACGTCATCTGTGACGAAACGTCGTTAGGTCACGGCGCATTGATGTCATCGGATTGCGACCGGAGAGTGCGGACGAGCGAAGCCGTCCGGCCGGCGGCTGACAACATTGCTCCTTCATTCCTGGTCCTTTGTAAGTTATTTTGCTTTTATTTGGAATAAATTTTAAATGGTTTTACGCTATGGGAGCCCTCTTTTCTTTATGTTGGTGAACACTTGCAATACCGGATACATCTGAGGAAACAGCACCCCAGGTCAAGGGCCGGGTTCCTGGATGCTTGATTACCATACAGGCTTGACTGCTTTTTCCATTTGGTAAGAGGCGACCCCTACTGGTGTGTCTTGTTACTGGTTCCGGGTGTTACACTGGATTGTGATCTGCACTTATTTTGATATATTTCTTTTTCCACATGGTAAGAGGAGAATCTAACTATAAGAGGTGGTGGTTCAGCACGTAATATTCACAACATTGTCCTTTTACCTTGGCTATTCAATCATTGTTGTCTGGTAAGCGGTGACTTCAGCCAGAATACGCCATATATGTTTTTTATGTTAACCCTTATCATTTATGGGTAAGGGGTATCTATCACACAATTTTTCTTTCTTTTGCATGGTTTACTTTATACTAATTCACTGATATCAGTGATTAATCCTATTGGTGGAAGTTTATTCATACACTTCTACCTATTTTCAAAGAACACTGTGGTGTTTAAATCAATCACAGTTTGTTGGGTTTTACGCTATTGCGTTTTTACTTTACTTCCATGATCCAATGACCATTGAGCTAATCGTTCACGTGGACCTGGATCTACTATCAAGGTGACAAGATTTACCTAGAGAATCTGCCTTTACCTTACCTTAATCTGGTAAGCATATACCCTTAAGGGAGCCTGGTCCTGGATTACAACTTCATTTACTGTTTGGACTGTATGGACTTTATATCTCCATTGATTATCATATAGCGCGACTTAATATACAAGTAGGTCTATATTGGTTTGCGCAGGAGAACCACCCTGCCGCAGTAAAAAGGCAGCGGGTGGTCGGGAAGTGGTTAAAAAAAAAAATGTATTGTATCTGTTAACAAAAATCAATGCAAGGCCTCTTTTACACAGGCACCTCCATAGAACGGAATCAGTGGGGGATCGGTCTGCTAATCCCCCGCAGATGACAGGTCCGTCTCTGCTCCGGTGTGCAGAGCGGAGACGGACACAGTCCCAGTCTCTTCTATGGGGAGATCGGGTGAAAACAGACCACCCGTCCATTTTTATTTGATCCGATGGATGGAAAATAGGACAACCGGCACTTCCCCAATAATTTGAATGTGTAGCGATCAGCAGGCGACATTGCTACAAGTCAGGTCAACTTTGCCACGGGCGCAAAGCATTGCAGCCCCAGCATGTAAACCCCCCCCCCCCATCCACTGCCTACTGCAGCTTGAGGGCTGTGGTTCGTGGGTGGCAGAAACGCGGCTCAATCGTGCACTTTTGCCGCCCGCCCCCCCCCCCCCCCCCCAACCATAGGTCATAACAAATCAAAAAGGCCTTATTTACGCGGGGCATACTACTAAAGGGCTGTGTTTAGCTGCAGAGGGATGCACAGGTGTTCCGTGCATACCCATGCAGGCAGGCCCATTGATGTAAATTGGGACACAGGAGCTGCAAGGAAATGCACAGGTGTTCCGTGCATTCCTGTGCAGGCAGTCCCATTCATGTCAATTGAGATGCAACAGCTGCAAGGACACAGCCACTGCTTTCAACTTGACATCAATGTGGATGCATGTCCCTGAACTCTCACTGTCTGCATTTGGGTCCATGCACCTACACCCGCATGGATGTCAGATCTGTCCTTGCAGCTGGTGCTTCCCAATTTACTTGAATAGGACTGCCTGCACAGGGATGCACAGAATACCTGTGTATCCCCATGCAGGTAAACATGGCCCTTCACGGGCGTACGCTTTAGCACACCCCCACTGAACAAGGCCTTAGTAGGAATTTAGCAGGAATTGCAGGAATTACGTAAGTTATATTGTGTTTATGTGCAAATAAGGATTTTTGTTTTGTTTTTTTGTTTTTTGTGAAAATAGTGATTTGATAAACATTTGAGCAAAAATCGTGGGGCCTTAAAAATCAGTAGCACCTTTTTATTCTACTGGTCATGTTCTTTCAGAAAATATATGGTTGGGGGGGGGGGGGGTATTTTACAAAGATGTAGGTGAAAATCAAAACCTCCAGATTTTTTAAGAAATTTTTGGGTATGTTTGTTTTACACCATTTTGCAAAAAAGGCACAATGTAAAATTTACAAGTATTTATTTATTAACTCCACACAGAGTAAGCTTTTATATTTAGTAGTAATTTAGCAGTGTTTTTATCTGTTAATAGTGTATTTTTAGCGAAAATATTGTTTTGATAAACGTTTGCGCAAATACCAAGGGAATTATATAATCAGTAGCACCTTCTTGTTAATCTAGAGGTCATATGCTTTCAGAAAAAATATGGTTTGTGGGGCCTTTCACAAATTCTGAAAGCTGTAAGGGATAAATGAAAACCTTTAGATTTTTATAGAAATTTGGATATTTACATGTTTGCGTACGTTCGATCTTCACCAATTTGCAAAAAGGTGCAATGAAAAAATGACAAATATTTGTTATTTAATAACACCATACAGGTAAAGCTTTTAAATTTAGCAGGAATTTTGTAAAATGAGCTGTGTTTTTATCTGCCACTACTGGTTTTAGTGCATTTTTTGCAAAAATATTGTTTTGATAAACCTTTGCGCAAATACCACAGGGCCTAAAAAAATCAGTAGCACCTTCTTTTTATTCTAGAGGTCATATGCTTTCAGAAAATATATGGTTTGGGGGGTCTTTCAGAAATTCAGAAAGCTGTAAGGGAAAAATGAAACCTTCAGATTTTTATAGAAATTTTTAATATTTACATTTTTGCGTATGTTCGATCTTCACCATTTTGCAAAAAGGCGCAATGTAAAAATTTCAAATCTTTATTTATTAACTCCTTACAGGTTAAGCTTTTATATTCAGTAGGCATTTAGCAGGAATTTTGTAAAATTAGTGTGTACAGAACATTTTGCCATATTGCATTGCGTTTTTACAGAAAATTACAGAGCTTCAGATTTAAAAGGAAAGGTCATTTTTAATACCATTCAATTACAATATGATTTGTGTAGCAATTGTATATGCTAGATTATTTTTTTCCCATGAAAGTGGAGTTACACTTTCAGTGAGGACTGTTTCTTAAAATAAGGGAGATTGCATCTTAGCATGCATGAGTTCTATAATGTACATATTTATTTTTTACAGGCGGAACACTGTATCTGTCTGGAATTGACATGATACAAGGAACGCCAGTTCTTGACATCAAGCCA
This sequence comes from Pelophylax lessonae, assembly GCF_965119305.1. NCBI lineage: Eukaryota > Metazoa > Chordata > Amphibia > Anura > Ranidae > Pelophylax > Pelophylax lessonae. The sequence goes on along the minus strand of NC_138768.1, from coordinate 429,465,665 downwards.
TATATTGCAGATTATGATTCACCAAGACCAATGCATTCATTTGTTAAGGACCCAGAAGAAAACAAAAAGAAACATGAGCGTAGTTGTGATACATCCGGAAACCAGCAAGAGACATCTTCAAATCAATTTAATACAATCTGTCATAGTGTGGAAAATGAAATGGAAGATACAGCTGAAATATCTAGCAGTCATGGTAAAATATTAGATAACCATAAGGAAAAGGTGGCTTTGGAGACTACTGATGGATCATCTCTTCCTGTGGAAGAATCATGTTCATTGCAGGAATATTCTTCCAGGCAACAAGGAAAGGATTTAAATATACTAGCTGAAAGGACAGAGCTTGCATATCAAGTGAACCCAAGTATAAAGGATGGTGAAGACATAGCCAGCACTTTTGATAGTTTTGTCCCAAATTGGGTGACAGAATCACCCGTGCCCAAGTTAAAAGTCAGGTTTACACCACATGCAGAAATGGAATTGAAGCAGTTTCAAGCAGAATGTGACTCAGGTAAGATATACAACCTGCATGATTCAATGGAATAAGTATAGAATGTGTTGTAATGGCAATATTTTGTATCCTGCTGTTCCATTACATAGTGGGAGATTATTAACATTTTTTAAAAGGTCGGTCTACCAAAATATTTTAGTGGAGCCCAATAGGCAATGTCAGTCCATAGGTTCCCTAAATGTCTTAGATACTCTAAGATGAGATTTCCCTGCGATAGTTCTCAACTATATACCTATCCACTTTTGAAATTCTGTGTGCAGAGATCCCTTTTGAGAGGCACGAGAAGCTATCAGGTGGTTTACATCTCCAACATCTGCTAAGAACTGAAATGCCAGCTTTGAGTGGAATGACACTTCTAATGGTCAACAGTAACTATGAAGTAGAAGACACCCTTCCCTTCTTAATTCAGAGCTTTAGCCACAGAGGAAGCAACGATAACATATATGCATACAAGCAGGTCATTATTCATTTTACAGTGAACTTATATACTGGATATGAATTTCCATTAACATTTCATGTCATAATATAAACAAATGGGTCTCTATAAAAATAATTTTTACATATCTTAAAGGTTTGACTATGGCTTTATTTTAGTATTTGTAAATTAATTCTAGAGTAGTTGGGTTCAATCTTGAATGTTTGCTATACTGAAATGGTACCCATACAGTGAAGCTGTACTACTCCTCTACACCTGATTTTTGTGTGATGTAATGCTTGTAAAAAAAAAAAACATGGTAATAGAATTGGTCCTGCAAGCATGATGCATGAAATGAATAACCATAATTTACTTAAATGTATTTTCTCAGGGGGACCATCCTTCCGCTACTTTCATTCAATTGAAGAAGCAAAGTGTGCAATCAGCACTGTACTATCAGCTGACCCTCGCTCAGTTTACAGAAGAAATCGTTGCCTGGATCGTCTGTTTTATTTTAGCCTTGATACCATGCACATGACATGCTGGTTTGGTGATGGGTTTGCAGAAGTAGTTAGAATACAGCCAGTTTCACAGGCTCGATGCCCGTAGTTTTGTACTTTTGAGATTTAGACTTTATCGTTTTATTGAAAAAAAAAGTTAAAAATATCTCCGAGCTATAAGAAAAAGAAGAGAACTCCTAGTCTTATACTTACTAACCCAGATAGGCATCTGCTGCTGTAGCTTTTCGACAAAGCTCCCCTAGGGATTCAGTGAGAGTGCAGAGTGCTTGATTGGGCCTAGGCAAGAACATTTTGACTAGCAGCTATGCAATGCTGACAAGGCCAAATATTCAACATCTTGCTGGATCATGAACTAATGACAGGACTGGGGGGCAGGGATGATTACAAAGGTGCTGTTACATATAAAAGAGCAAAATTGCTCTGCATTTTAAAAATACTGTCTATTCTTGTTTTACACAATAGTGCACGTTATTAACATGCACTGCACATGCATTTCTGGGTACATTCCATTCATTTCTATCTATATTTTCCCAGTACGTCCTTACAAAACAACAAACCTGACCCTTCAGCCCCCCAGTAATGCATGAATGTTTTACACTTGTGGTTCAGAAAATATGTCACCTAGACACCTTAATTCATGTCGAAAGTCAGATTTTTATAGCAACTTGATAAAATTGCACCACAGTGCAATGTTTTAGAGCCAAGCAGGACACCATGAAAATTTAAAGGAAAACCGCTACCAGTAGAACAACACCTTTCAGTTACCGAAACATAATGATGTCAGAATCCTGCCAAAACAAACATTTTTAATTTCACATGGGTACAGTATATTGGGGCTTAATTATGTACATTGTCATCTGAAAAATAAAAAAGGATTTCCTCCAAAGTGAATAGACATGAATAAAATCATTAATTTGGCAGTAGTCATGCAGCTACCCCCCTAGGCACCCGGTATGGTCCTGTCAGTGTACTTATAAGTACAATCACACTTACTATACTATAGATAATGAGGAATAACATATGATAGAGTCAAGTACTATTTTTGGTGCATTAGACTCGTAGGAAATGAATGGGCCAACGCACATGCCCAAGTCTGAATGGGTGCTTAACCATATGGCACTGTTCTTGTTCATTTTGTGTTAGCATAGCCATAGTCCTGTTCCAAAATGCTAAATACTGCTTATCAGAGCCAGTATTAAAACAAGACAAATGGATTCCAAGAAACCTGGTCATGAAAGCATAGTACAGAGAACATGAAATATTTGGCTGCAGTTGAATTTCATTTTAAAGTAATAAAATATTCACAAGAATTGTTTTGTTTTTATTTTAATAAAATTATAGAAAGTTTCTGCTCTAAGGACAAGTGCACACTACAGTTTCTGCATTCCAGATGCGTTCCTGCATGCACATTTACATGCATTTTTGATGTGTTTAATGCATTTTCCCCCTCTTTTTCCTTCTCTCAGTTCAGGGCATGTGTGTTCTTGTGCATTTCTGTTTTATTTACATGCATTCCAGTGCATTTTCCATGTGTTGTCATGTTCGAGATGCATTCCATACAGCAAAAAAATGCAGCATGTTCTGCTTTTTTTGACTGCACTGGAATGCACTGCACTGATGTGAACTAGGGCCATTGGGTTACATGGAAAACACTCTGCATGCGTTTTTGATGCAGGGTAAAAATGCACTGGACTGCATCTGGTTTGAACCAGCCTTAAATGAAACCCCATCTGGTTGTGAAGCCTCGCTAAATTGTAAGAGGACTAGTTTCAATCAAAATGTAATTCTTTATTTAAGCTGCAGTGCCATCTACTGATGAAATCTGGGATTATGGCTCTTCGAATGCGGTATACAGCTCTGAACTCATTCAAGATTCATGTATCAGTGCTCCATAAATAGGTTTAGCCAGTTACAATCTAGCTGAATATTGACCATCATTATGCTTGTTTTTTGCATGAATATTTATACATGTTTACTTCTACCCCTTTCCCACATGCAGAGTCAGGTTTTAAATTGATCATTCATTTTGTGACTATAGCAGATGAATGATCCTTTTAAACCAGTGGTTCTCAACTTCTGTCCTCAGGGCCCATTAACAGGCCAGGTTTGCAAGATAACTGAAATACATCAGAGGTGATATAATTTGCTGCTCAGTGATTGCAGTATTCTAGTCTGTGTCTCCCCAAGGTAATACTTAAAATCTGGCCTGTTAGTGTGCCCTGAGGACTGGAGTTGAGAACCGCTGTTTTAAAGAAAACTACCATTACTACACCTGTCAAAATATTAAAAGTGAAAATGAGGTGTCCACTCAGGGTTGGACTGGAGTATAATGTTACATTATTGCTGAACCTTGACAAGCATACTGTATAAATATGTTTATATTGGCACAACTGTTATTGCCTTCTTACTAATGTACATAATTTGTGTAAGGTTCAGTAAAAATATATAATCAAGGAAAGACAGCTCACCATAGATGAAGTGCCAGAATCTCCTCAGCTGGTGGTTCATGGCTACATTTTTCAAGCAGTGTCAAACAATCCATAGATGAACTGGCCACCATTCTGAAATCCACTTACAAGCTTTGTGCAATAACATAGTAGACATGCCTTAATCATAGTGTGGAACAGGTAGGTTTTGATCCTCTTTATATACCCACTTATCTATAGGGTGGAGCGTAATAAGTAATAGCCAACCAGTTTGGTAGTACAACTTACAGAGTGATAATCATGTTTTGTAAGTGAGCATGTACTCTGCCTTTTTATGTTTCCAGTACTCTCCTGTAACCAGTGCAATGTGAGACATTATTCTTTGTTATCAACCTGCTTGTTAACCACTTGCCCACTAGGCACTTAAACTCTCTTCCTGCCCAGGCCAATTCTCAGCTTTCAGCGCTGTCACTCTTTGAATGAGAAACAATTTCAAACAAATAGAGCTTTCTTTTCTTTTTAATCCCCACTTTTTTTTTTTTTTTTTTTTTTGCTGAACAAACAAAAGACCAAACATTTTGGAAAAAAAGAAAAACTGTTTTTATGGTTTGTTATAAAATTTTGCAATCAGGTAATTTTTCTCCTTCATCGATGTGTGCTGACGAGGCGGCACTGATGGGCCCTGATAGGCACTGATAGGCTGCACTGGTGGGCACTGATAAGGTGGCACTGATGATAGCACTGATGGTGGCACTGAAGGGCACTAATAGATGGCACTGATAGGTGGCACTCATGGACACTGATGGACACTAATAGGTGGCACTGATGGGCAATGATAAGCACTGGTAGGTGACACTAATAGGCAGCACTGATGATGGGGTGCTGGTGGGCACTGATAGGTGGCACTGATAGGTAGCACTGTTGGGCACTGGTAGGTGGCACTGACCTGCATTGGTAGGTGGTGCTGGTGGGGACTGGTGGGCACAGATGCTCCTCTTCGGGATTGATGTCCCTCTGACAGCAGCGGCGATCGGTTGTTTTTTCTCCTCACGCTGACAACGTGAGGAGAAAAAAAATAGCTGATCGCCGGCTGCTTTTTACATCACGTGATCAGCTGTCATTAGCTGACAGCTGGTCACGTGGTAAGGGGTGGGGACCGGCCCCTCACTTCGATCTGTGATCAGCCGAGTCTCATGCTAATGTGGTGCGATTTGAGCCATCAAAATTAATGGGCTCAAATCCCACTGCGCAGAATCGCATGTGATTTGCACAGGAATGTAGTGCGATTCCTGTATGAATGACATGCGATGTTACAGTTTGATGTGGTTGTAAACCTTTACATATACAGTGGGGAAAAAAGTATTTGATCCCCAATCAAAACATGGCTTAGTACTTAGTGGAGAAACCCTTGTTGGCAAGCACAGCGGTAAGACGCTTCTTGTAATTGGTGACCAGGTTTTCACGCATCTCAGGAGGGATTTCGGTCCACTCTTCTTCTCTAAATTCTTAAGGTTTATTGGCTGTCTCTTGGCAACTCTGTTTTAGCTCCCTCCATACATTTTCTAAAGGATTAAGGTCTGGAAACTGACTAGGCCACTCTGACCTTAATGTGCTTCTTCTTGAGCCACTCCTTTTGTTGCCTTAATGATATGTTTTGGGTCATGGTCATGCTGGAAGACCCATCTTCAGTGTTCTGGCTGAGGGAAGAAGGTTCTCATCCAAGATTTTACAATACATGGCCCTGTCCATTGACCCCCCAATGTGGCAAAGTCAGCCAGTACCTTTAGCAGAGAAACAGCCCCCATCATGTTTCCACCTCTGTGCTTGACCGTAGGGATGGTGCTCTTAGGGTCATAGTCAGCATTTTTCTTTCTCCAAACACGGCGAGTTGAGTTAATGGCAAAGAGCCAAATTTTGGTCTCATCTGATCACAGCACTTTCTCCCAATCCTTCCCTGAAACATTTAGCTATTCATTGGCATGACTATACATGTGCCTTCTTGAGGAGGGGGACTCGCCGTGTTTGGAGGAAGAAAAATGCTGACTATGATTCTAAGATCACCATCCCTACAATTAAACAGGTGGAAACATTATGTTTTGGGGCGGTTTTTCTGCTGAAGATACGGACAGACGTTGCCGCATTGAAGGGCCAATGGATGGGGCCATGTTTTGTAAAATCTTGGATGAGGACCTTCTTCCCTCAGCCAGAACACTGAAGATGGGTCATGGATGGGTCTTTCAGCATGACAATGACCCAAATCCTACCGCCAAGGCTACAAAGACATGGCTCAAGAAGAAGCACATTAAGGTCAGGGAATGGGCTAGCCAGTCTCCAGACCTTAATCCTATAGGAAATTTATGGAGGGAGCTGAAACTTCAAGTTGCCAAGCGACAGTCAAAAAGCCTTAAGGATTTAGAGACGATCTGTAAAAAAGAGTGGACCAAAATCCCGCCTGAGATGTGTGCAAACCTTGTCACTAACTACAAGAAATGTCTTACCTTTGTGCTTGCCAACAAGGGTTTCTCCACCAAGTACTAAGCCATGTTTTGCTTGGGGATCAAACACCTATTTTACTCACTGAACTGCAACTTAATTGATAACATTTGTTTTATGTGTTTCTTTCTGGATTTTTAAATTATATGCTGTCTCTATCATTTAACATACACTTATGATAAAAATTATAGACCGTTAATTTCTTTGTAAATGAGCAAACTTACAAAATGTGTAGTCGATCGAATACATTTTTTCCCCACTGTTCCCAGTGAAGTGATACACGGAGATGAAAGAAATCCTCCTACATAAGTTGTATCTGTCTATCTGCAGTCTTCTCTTCTCTACATCTATTTAAAGTCCTGAATGTATGAGCTTGTCTGAGATTTCAGAAAAAAATGGGGCAGAGAGCTGAAGTTACACTCTGCAGAGCTTAATGAGGAGATCTCTGACAGCTTATTGGAGAGAAGGGACACACCCCTCTGCACACAACACACAGCAAAATAACTGAGGATGTACATTAGCTGGAGCGCCTTCCCCTGTCACCATTTAACTTTTGATATCAGGAAAACTTGTCAGAAGTGACATTTAGTGCTCTGGGTTGGGACAGCACACACCATAGAGGGATATGCTTTTTCATATTTAATGTCTGAGGTTTACAACCACTTTAGAGTGACCTTTAACAATGGGGCCCCTAGATCCTGGCCCTCCCCCCTTTGTGAATGAGTATGGGGTACATTGTACCCCTACCCATTCACCCTTAAAAAAAGCTGTGCAGTGTAAATAAAAACAAGAGAGTACTTTATTAAATGTGAAGAATGTCCCCCATTGTAGCTCCAAGGTGTCTTCTTTCTCTGGTTCTGCCACCGATTTGTTCTTCTTCCAGTCTTCTCCGTCTGCTGCTGTCTTCTCCCTCTGGTCATGTGTTCTTCCTTTGATCTTCTCCCTCCGCTTCTGGGCTCTCTGCCGTGGCTGTGTTCGCCGCTGTTGTCTTCTCTGCCACCTTCCCGGTCATCCCCTGATGCTGCTTTCTGCCTTTGTGTCAGCCCGATGTCTGCCAGTTATAACCATGGGGCATGGCCATCCAGTGACATTACCATGAGACTCCGCCCCTTGTGATGTCACAAGGGACAGGGTCTCATGGTGACGTCACCGAATGGCCATGCCTCATGGCTATATAAGAACTAGCAGACATCGGAGATGATACAAAGGTGGGAGCTGGTGGCAAAGAAGATAGCAGCAGCGACGACCACAGCAGCTGAGAGAGAAGACTGGAGGAAGAACAAAACAGTGGCGGAACTGGAGAAAGAAGACGCGCTGGAGCTATGATGGGGGACATTCTTCACTTGTCAAAAACCGTCTCTTGTTTTTATTTACCTTACACTACTTTTTTTAGGGGTGAATGGGTAGGGTTATCCCATACTCATTCACACTGGGGGGGGCAGGGATTTGGGGGTCCCCTTGTTAAAGAGGGGCTTCCAGATTCCAATAAGCCCCCTGCCCGCTGACCCCCACAACCATTGCCCAGGGTTGTCGGGAAGAGGCCCTTGTTCCCATCAACATGGGAACAAGGTGCTTTAGGGTGTGGGTGCAGAGCCCCCCTGCCCCAATGCACCCACCCCCACCCATGTTGAGGGCATGTGGCCTGGTATGGTCCAGGAGGGGGGGGGGACTGCTCGTATGTCCTCCCCTCTTTCCTGACCTGCTGGGCTGCATGCTTGGATAAGGGTCTGGTGTGGATTTAGGGGGAACCCCACGCTGTTTTTTTTTTTTTTCAATTTTGGCGTGGGGTTCCCTCCTCAAGATTCATACCAAATTCAAAGGGCCTGGTATGGTCGGATCCTGTTCATTGAAGTCACATAGAAGTTGGACTTGAAATCGCAGGGCAAAGTCAGATTGGAAGTCATATGACTTTCGTATCGGATCCGTGTGAACACAGCCTTATGTAGCCACATTATTACGCTACCCCCCTGCCTCATCAAACAATTACAGTTTTTCTTTAATTGCATTGTACGGATAATAGAGTAAACATTTTAAAACAGTTTCTCTGCAAAGAGTTGATTTCTACCTAACCCAAGGCCTGAAGAAGTGATGTATGTTTGTAAACACTTTGAGTTTTTAACTTGTTTTAATACATTAGGAGCTTTTTTATTATTGAAAGTAGATGGAATTGACTTTCAAATGTTTTGCACTTTGTGGATACATTATATCATACAGTGCTTCTGTCGCGTTTATTATATGTGGTACTAGGATCTATGTTTGATGATTTTTGTGCATATATTGTGGAAACCAGACACCCAAGCTTGTTTGCCATGTTAGAAATCATTGTTTTCTTGGCTCCCCGTGCTGTATTATTTGTTTCTTTTCATATAGTGAGGAAGGGTTAAAACTTCTCTTAACCACTTTACCACCGGAGGATTTTGCTGTCTTCCGTCCAGGCCACTTTTTGCGATTCGGCGCTGTGCGACTTCAACTGACAATTGCGCGGTCGTGCAACGCCGTACCCAAACGAAATTTACGTCCTTTTTTTCCCACAAACAGAGCTTTCTTTTGGTGGTATTTGATCACCTGTGCGATTTTTACTTTTTGCGCTATAAACAAAAAAAGAGCGTTTATTTTGAAAAAATAACAATATTTTTAACATTTTTTTATATGAAATTCCCCCCAAAAAAGATGTAAAAACCAATTTTTTTAAAAATTTTTGGCTAATTTGTTTTATGCTACATATGTTTGGTAAAAAAAATCGCAATAAGCGTATTTTGATTGGTTTGCGCAAAAGTTATTGCGTTTACTAACAAAGGGAAAGATTTCTGTCATTTTTGGTGTTTTTTTTTAACGCGTAATGGCGGCGATCTGCGATTTTTTTTGCGGGACTGCGACATTGCGGCGGACAGATCGGACCCTTGACTGACATTTTTGACACTTTTGGAGGTACCAGTGACATTACTGCAGTAATCAGTGCTATAAATATGCACTGTTACTGTAAAAATGACACTGGCAGGGAAGGGGTTAATTTTATTGGAGAGGGAGGGGTTAATGTATGCCTGGTGCTTACTGACGTGTAGGGGGGGAGGTGACTGTGTGAGTCATGGACAGATCGGATGTCCAGCTATGCTGAACAGTCCGATCTGTCACTCCCTGTCACTATGGAGATCCGCCCGCTGTGTTTACACACAGCGGGCGGATCTCCAGACTCGATCCCCGACGATCGGGTAAGAGCAGCGGCGATCGCCACTGCTCCTCCCCTGGCCCGACTCCCGCTGTGAATGAAAACAGCGGGAGCGAGCCTCCGGCGGCGCGCAAGCGCCGCCCAGAAGGGGGAGTGTCCAACGACGTTAATACTACGTCGCTGGACGATAACGAACCACTCTGCCGCAGTAGTATTACTGTGAGCGGTTGTAGAGTGGTTAAAGCATAAGTTCACCTTTGGGAACATGTTCCTTGTTCCACCCATTTTAGAGTGGAGAATGTAACATGTTCCTACTGCTGCAGCCACTCCCCGATCAGCTGCCTGTAGTGACAGCAAGCTAGGGATCTTCTCCCCGATCTCTCTGTCACAATTTAAAAAAAAAAAAAGAGTTCTGTAAATGGGAGACCTACCAGTACCGACAGCCTTTATGGCTGTAGGCTTGTAGTTCTCAATGAACTACCAGGGCACTGTTGAGCACTCTAGGTAGTTCATTAATGCTTCCTGTCAGTGTGTAATGCCTCGTACACACGTACCGATCGTCGGCCGTCTTTTGTCCAGGGATGTCCTGTCCGCTGAAAAGTGCAAAAGACTGCACACGAATTTTGTCGGCCAACAACAGCCGACTGCAGAAGTGATGTCATGTGATGGTTAACTTTCCGTGTGTTTTTTCTTCTCTGAGCATGCCCAGTCTTGCAAATCTGCTGATTGTCGGCCGAATTCTGTACTGACTGAGGAACAATCGGCCGTTCTGGTGTTGGCCAACAAAAATTTTAATGCCTGCACAACAGATTCTGTTCGGCCGAAAATGCGCTGTCGGCTGTCGGAAGCATCATACTAACAAGCCTACAATCGGCCGATCGGTCGTCGGCCGAATATTTACGGCCGACAATCGGTACGTGTGTACGGGGCTTAACTGTCTGCTCGTATGAGGTACAAGCAGACGATCAGGGCCGATCCTAGGGTCAAGGATGGCTGGGTGCTGAAATATTTCTGGCACCCCCACATGGGCATGGTCATCTAACTCCTCCCCTTTACAAATGTTTCCATGGCAACGACTCAAACACATGCTCTCCTAAGGAGTCTTCCTTACACTGGGGCCCTCCCATGATCTCTTAACAATAAACAAATTACAGGAAGAGAAGCAGAGTACTCTAATGGGACCTGGAGGTGAGTCTCTCTAATGGACACAGAGAGGGCCTCTGTTAGAGAATCTGATAGACAGAGCCCCCAGACATACTACAGGAGATGGTCAGAGACTGCAGACATACTACAGGAGATGGTCAGAGATTGCAGACTTGATAGAGGAGATGGTCAGAGACTGCGGATATGATACAAGAGATCAATGTATCAATGCAGCCTCATCAGTGCCTATTAAATGCAGCCTCATCAGTGCCCATCAAATGCAGCCTACCAGTGCCCACCAAATGCAGCCTTATCAGTGCCCACCAAATACAGCCTTATCAGTGCCCACCAAATGCAGCCTACCAGAGCCCACCAAATGCAGCCTACCAGTCCCCACCAAATGCAGCCTACCAGTGCCCATTGAATGCAGCCTTATCAGTGCCCACCAAATGCAGCCTACCAGAGCCCACCAAATGCAGCCTACCATTGCCCACCAAATGCAGCCTACCAGAGCCCACCAAATGCAGCATACCATTGCCCACCAAATGCAGCCTACCAGTGCCCACCAAATGCAGCTTTATCAGTGCCCACCGAATGCAGCCTACCAGTGCCCACCGAATGCAGCCTACCAGTGCCCACCAAATGCATCCTACCAGTGCCCACCAAATGCAGCTTACCAGTGCCCACCAAATGCAGCCTACCAGTGCCCACCGAATGCAGCCTACCAGTGCCCACCAAATGCAGCTTACCAGTGCCCACCAAATGCAGCCTACCAGTGCCCACCAAATGCAGCTTACCAGTGCCCACCAAATACAGCCTACCAGTGCCCACCGAATGCAGCTTACCAGTGCCCACCAAATGCAGCTTACCAGTGCCCACCAAATGCAGCCTACCAGTGCCCACCAAATGCAGCTTACCAGTGCCCACCGAATGCAGCCTACCAGTGCCCACCGAACGCAGCCTACCAGTGCCCACCAAATGTAGCTTACAAGTGGCAACCAAAGTCAGCTTACCAGTGCCCACCAAATGCAGCCTATCAGTGCCAACCAAATGCAGCTTACCAGTGCCCACCAAATGCAGCCTACCAGTGCTAACCAAATGCAGCTTACCAGTGCCGGGATCACAGATCTGCGATATCCCGCTGTGTCACAGAGCTTTTGAATTTCCCGGGCAGCCACTGTAACAAAGTCCTGCCTCCTAGACCAGCTCCTATGATACACGTCATACTGATTTAATTTCCCGGCTTTGGATCAGTGTGACGCCTATCAAAAGGAGCCGGTCCAGCATTTCAAACTCAAGCTCTGTGTCACAGCGGGAGATGCCCACTATGTGTGACACACACAAGGAGAGGAGGAGAGAGGGAGGGGAGGACTCTCCCACTTGAGCTTCAGCGCCCCTCCTCTGCCTCAGCTTGTGGCACCTGGGCGCTTTGCACCCTGTGCACCCGCCCTTGATCGGCCCTGCAGACATCTTACACTAACAGTCTGCAAGAGCCAGGCAATCCTTTGCAGGCTCTGAGTTAAAAAAATAAATGCACATTTTCTCCCTGTAAAAGAAGTGCATTTATGTATTTGTTTTTTTAAAGGGGAACTTATCCTTTAAAGTTTTTGTTGCTGTCTGTGCTTACCTGTCCCAGTGCCAACCACTATTTCTTGTACTGGCATCAGAAGAACTGGAATCGAGGTAAATTCTGCCATCTGGGGTCACAGACAGAACTAAAAACTCGCCACAAACGTTAACACTTCCCAATTCTCTCAAAATAGTATATAAAAAGTCTTGCACTGTCCTATATTTAACAGAACTTCTAAAAGTTTGGGTTTCCTTTCACAGGTCTGTTACATGTAATTGTAACATCACAATAAAATGCCTACATATAATATGTGTAATGGTGGGTTCTAGACTAGATAAGCAGGAGTACAGTGGTGATCGAAAGTTTGGGCACCCCAGGTAAAAATTTGTATTAATGTGCATAAAGAAGCCAAGGAAAGATGGAAAAATCTCCAAAAGGCATCAAATTACAGATTAGACATTCTTATAATATGTCAACAAAAGTTAGATTTCATTTTCCTCATTTACACTTTCAAAATAACAGAAAACAAAAAAATGGCGTCTGCAAAAGTTTGGGCACCCTGCAGAGTTAATATCTTGTACTGCCCCCTTTGGCAAGTATCACAGCTTGTAAATGCTTTTTGTAGCCAGCCAAGAGTCTTTCAATTCTTGTTTCAGGTATCTTTGCCCATTCTTCCTTACAAAAGTCTTCCAGTTCTTTGAGATTTCTGGGCTGTCTGTCACGCACTGCTCTTTTAAGGCCTATCCATAGATTTTCAATTATGTTGAGGTCAGGAGATTGTGAAGGCCATGGCAAAACCTTCAGTTTACGCCTCTTGATGTAATTCCCCGTGGATTTCGTGGTGTGTTTAGGATCATTATCCATTTGTAGAAGCCATCCTCCCTAACTTCAGCTTTTTCACAGATGGCATCAAGTTACCATCCAAAATTTGCTGAAATTTTATTGAATCAATTTTTCCTTCTACTCGTGAGATGTTCCCTGTGCCACTGGCTGCAATACAACCCCAAAGCATGATTGATCCACCCCCATGCTTAACAGTTGGACAGAGGTTCTTTTCATTAAATTCTGTGCCCCTTCTTCTCCAAACGTACCTTTGCTCATTCCGGCCGAAAAGTTTGATTTTAACCTCATCGGTCCACAGAACTTGTTTCCAAAATGCATCGGGCTTGTCTATATGTTCATTTGCAAAGTTCAAACGCTGATTTTTGCGGTGAGGACGTAGAAGAGGTTTTCTTCTGATGACTCTTCCATGAAGACCATATTTTTACAAGTATCTCTTTATAGTGGAATAGTGTACCACAACTCCAGTGTCTGCCAGATCTTTCTGGAGGGATCATGCAGTCAAACGTGGGTTTTGAATTGTTTTTCTCACAATCCTGCAAGCTGTTCTGTCTGATATTTTTCTTGGTATTCCAGATCTTGCTTTAACTCCCACTGTTCCTGATGACTGCCATTTCTTATTTACATTCCGAACAGAGGATATTGACATCTGAAAACGCTTTGCTATCTTCTTATAGCCTTCTCTAGCTTTGTGAGCGTCAACTATTTTCAGTTTCAGTTTTCTAGACAACTGCTTAGAAGATCCCATGGTGCTGATTGTTGAGGTAAGGTTAGATGAGTCTGGGCATTTGAAACCTTTGAGATTGACATCACCTGGTCTTCCCAGACGATGATTGAGAACAATCCATGACACTGGCAGATCTCAGCCTTGCAAAGGGGGCAGTGCATGCTATAAATTCTGCAGGGTGCCCAAACTTTTGCAGACGCAATTTTTTTGTTTTCTGTAATTTTGAAAGTGTCAATGATGGAAATAAAATCTAACTTTTGTTGACATATTATAAGAATGTCTAATCTGTAATCTGATGCTTTTTGGAGATTTTCCATCTTTCCTTGGCTTCTTTATGCACATTAATACAAAATTTTTACCTGGGGTGCCAAAACTTTCGATCCCCACTGTATAGCTGTTCATTATCAGTGGATAGCAGAAAATCTGGCTGGCACATCTGTCTATGGAACAGCAGTAGACCTTTCTGGTTAAGGCTTGTCAGAGGGAGAAGTGATCAGACTGGTTGGACAACACTGTCTGATTGCTGTTCTCACCCTGATAATCTTCCAGATGTGCCTCTCCTCATAACCCTCACAAACGGTCACAAGATACTGCATTTCAGGTTTAGGTAGCTCTGGAAGATTTACATGACTAAAGACAGTTGGACTATGTTTGCATGCCTGGCGGCTTTGCAATGTCTATGGGAGCCTTTAGGCTTAGTCTCCAGTCTTGTATGCAATAGGTTGAGCTTCTATACAAGGTGTTGGCCAAAGATTTTAAACAGAAATTGGATATTTCAACCAGTATGATTGTCAAGTTATCTTTTTTAATAAAGAGTGAAAAGATCTCCATAACGCCTCAATACGGCTGAACTTTATTATGTATTAAAGCAACTAAAGTGAAAGCCCACTATGTGAAAAGCTTAATAATTCTAGCCCTGATGTAAGAATTAAGGACAATTATGAATAAAAAGTTTTAATCCCAAACTTAAAGCGTAACTCCAGTTTTATTGAGAAAAAAAGCATTCCCCTTTGGGTGATCAATGTACATTGCAGGGATTTTAACAAACTTTGTTGCAGATTCCTACCTTTTGTTATTCTGAAGAAATCACTGTTTGTTCCTCTGTGTCCCTGTGCTAAGTAAGTCTAATGGGAGTAGTTTCAAAATTATCAATCAGCTATGCACCTGCAGAATCAGGGCTGTAATGAGGAAATCTGCTGGGCCTGCATCCCTTTAGACGTGATTTCATATTGGGAGTATCTCACCAAAAATGACATTTTTGTTGCAGGGGGATGCCAAAAATCTGACTTGTATCTTAGTGTGGACTTCTGGGAAAATCAGTGAGCCAATCACACAAGCAGGAAATTATGTTACTGGTGGGCGTTCTGTACATATTCTGTGTACAGAACACCTCCAGGTAACCATATTGCATTGCACTTTACAAAAAATTACAGAGCTGCAGATTTAAAAGGAAATATCATTTTCAAAAACATTCAATAACAATATGACTTGTGTAGCAATTTTATATGCTATATTATTTTTTTTTGCTTTTTTTTTTCGCATTAAAGTGGATATATGCTTTAAAGTGTCTCTAAACAAACATCATAAAAAACATTCACTAATTGCTGTATTACATGCTGTTCTTACTCACTCAGTCACTGCAAGATTCCTTTACTTTATTCTGTAAAAGGCTTGGTTGATCCTGCTGCTCTCTACCTCCACCTTCTGTTCATGTTCCAAATTCTGCTGGGAATTTTGAAGCTGTGGTGGCAACTCTGCACATGCTCGGTTTTCAGGGAGCTCTAGGCTCAGCATTTCCTCCCTATCACATCTGTGCAGCCCATGTGACACATGTGGGTGTATACACAGTGGTAAATGACAGCCCTGCTTGTGATTAACCTCTTATGCTACGGTTACTTATAATATCGTCATCGTTGTAGATATAGAACACAGGTGTCAAACACAAGGCCCGCGGGCCAAATGCGGCCCCCATGCCATTTCATGTGGCCCTTGCACCTCTTTCAGCTGTGGCACCCCCTTTGTCTCTGTAGTCAGCAGCAGAGAGGACAGAACTCCTTTGCCAGATCCTGTGCAGCTGCAGAAAGGCACCCCCCTCCCTTTCTCAGCAATTCGCAGCAGAGAGGAGGGCATAACTCCTCCTACAGATCCTGCACCTCTCTGTGCAGCCGCAACACCACCTTGCCTTTGCCTCTGGACATCTAATCCTACAAATATAACTGGCCCTTTGAGGGCAACCATAATGCTGATGCGGCCCTCGATTAAATAGAGTTTGACACCCCTGATATAGAACATAACAAAAAATAGAAACTGGCACAATAGTTTACCCTTTTTCCAGCATCCTCATGAGACTAAAGGTGACAATCAAGCAGGATCTCAAATTAAAAGATCACATACAGGCAGTCCATCTGGTAATAGATATAGTCTCTAGAGTCTATATGGCTATATGAAAGTGTCTGTGACTCAGGGCAGGCCTCAGGGGGGAGGTAGATGCAGTCTCCAGGTAACTTGCAAGAGAGAAGAATATACAGAGGCACCTCTAAGAGCAGACTAATTAAAAATTATTTATTATACACTATGAGGTGTGCGATTCTTCTGCTCTAACACACCATTAACAGGAGCATCCAGGACCACCTGGACACGGACGGCTGGGACCCCGCTGGATACCTACCACACAAAGCTCTACTGACCCACTTGTCGTAAGGCATTGTGGGTCAACATCGTCTGGTGAGTTTGAATTGCCTACCTTATCTTACAGGAGCACAGAGGGTGACACCACTATTGCACTGATTGTATTTCCAACACCGTCACTGAAGCTAGGAATATTTCTTTTGGACTATTTTTTTGGACTATTTGGACACTATATTTCAGTATATTGGACACCAACCACAGTTTAATAATTTTCACCATTGTTTTTTGCACCAGTAATTCTTTAGCACTAGTATTTCTTTGTACCATATGGTTTAATTTTTGCATATCACATTTCACTTGATAATTTATTTTATTGATGTATTTTGGCATATGACTGCAAAGTCACAATAAGCACGAGTTCAGTATTTTATAGGGTGCATGTAAATAGAGCTATAAGTAGCCAAAAGTTCTTTTATCATATTCATAACCACAAGAGCACACTATACATTTTTATACTCAGTATCACATACTTAGCACATCATTATTTATTATTTTGCTCAAGGACATGCGCTGTGAGTAATATCACATTAATTATTTTACATTATTATTATTTTACAATTTACATTAATTTAATTATTACATATAATTATTACATTAATTTTCAACTGGATGGATGGTTGAACAGGAGAAGGGACCGAGACTTGAACCTCTGCAGCTCCTGCAGGAGGTTAGGTAGACCTCAGTGCCCTGCTATTCATTTTGTTCTACATAGCATTATGTAGTTTTGTGTAGCATTGTGTAGTTTCTGACATGGATTGTCTTATCATAATGACTGACTTCAGGATCTAGAAAAGCAAGTGTTTCTGTATCATGGATGTATGTAAATGAAAGACCAAATGGGTTGCTGTTACAAAATGGAACAAACTCTTATATTAGGTCTAATGTGCCATCCCAAATTATTACATCTTTAATATATCAGCCAAAAAGAAAAAAAAAATTCTGCAAATGGGTTGTTGTGCCATATGTATCTGGTTTCCCAGAAACCCATGGCAAGATTTGCAAAGGAGGGTGCGAAATTCATGCCGATTGTGTCCTCTTGGGTTTGTAAAAAGAAGTCATCGTTGAAACAAAAATAGTTGTGTGTCAGACAGAATTCTGTAGCCTCTAAAATAAACCAGAAACCAGTAGTGATACTTTCCATTATGGGCCTGCCTGGCAGAGTGGTTTGATTCTTGTGAAATAGGGAGTATAGTATAGCTCCCTAAATAGAAAAGAGGCCTCAAATTGATTGATAAGGCCACTGGCAAGGGCATTGGACACCAAAGACTCTGATTTTGTATTTAGGTAATGAGTCTTTTTTGAGTTTTTTTGTAAGTGGTAGTGTCAGCAAGTAACCAGTATGTGCCTCTGAATATTTTTCTCTTTTGCATAATATATAGAACATAAACTCCATAACCTAAGCTATGATCTCACCATTGAGCTTTCATGCAACTCAGTCTTCTGCTTGATCTGGATAGAAGGCAAGCCATGTAATGGGAGTTAGGAACATGAGGGTACCAAGCCTGTCACAGCCAGCATCATATGGTGTTTAAAACTTACCTTTTAATGAAAACTGCAACTATCCCTATTGTTTTAACCTCTTCTGGACCGGAAGATTTTCCCCCTTAATGACTAAGCCATTTTTTGCGACTCGTTATTTTAACTGACAATTGTGCGGTCGTGCCACGCTGTCCCTAAATAAAATTGATGTCCCTTTTTTCCCCACAAATATAGCTTTTTTTGGTTGTACTTGATCACCTCTGCTTTTTTTTTGCGCTATAAACAAAAAAAGAATTGTGACAATTCTGAAGAAAAAAAAAAAAAAAAAAAAACAATATTTTTTACTTTCTGCAATATAACATTTCCAATAAATTTTTTTTTTAAATCTAATTTTTTCATAATTTTAGGCCAATTTGTATTCTGTTACATATTTTTGTTAAAAAAAATCCCAATAAGCGTATTTTGATTGGTTTGCGCAAAAGTTATCGCGTCTACAAACTAGGGGAAAGATTTATGTAATTTTTACTTACTTATTTTGTTTTTTACTAGTAATGGTGGCGATTAGTGATTTTTAGTGGGACTGTGACATTGCGGCAGACAGATCAGACCCCTAACTGCCATTTTTGACACTTTTGGGGGTACCAGTGACATTACTACAGTAATCAGTGCTAAAAATATGCATTGTTACTGTAATAATGACACTGGCAGGGAAGGGGTTAACCCAGGGGCGATCAAAGGGTTAAATGTGAGCCTAGGGGATGTTTTCTAACTGTGTGGGGGATGGGCTTGTAAAATCAACACAGAGACCTGTGTTCCTAAATAGGAGGAACACAGGAGCTCTGTATTGATTCCAGAGAGAACAACGGTCTGCTGTTTTTACATCAGCAGATTGCCGTACTCTCTTCACGGGGAGCACCGCCGGCCCTGTGGATCAGCTTCCCCGCTGGCTCGTGGAGGCACGTGTGTGTCCCCAGAATCGCTCCCACAAACCGCTGTACAGGTATGGCGATTTGCGGGAACCTGCCGCTGTATAACTGCGGCGGCTGGTCGGCAAGTGGTTAAATAACATCCGTATATATTTTTATATAATAGTATAATTAAATTAAACTTGCTGCTAAAAATGTCCCTCCACTCAGATGAGTGGAGAATACAACCCCTGGCAAAAAGTATGGAATCGCCAACCCTATGGCTTTAACCACTTAAGCCCCGGAGGATTTTCCTGCTAAAAGACCAGGGGGTATTTTGCGATTCGGCACTGCGTGACTTTAACGGACAATTGCGCGGACCTGCGACGCTGTACCTAAACGAATTTGACGTCCTTTTTTTCCCACAAACAGAGCTTTCTTTTGGTGGTATTTGATCACCTGTGCGATTTTTTGATCACGCGCTATAAACAAAAAAAGAGCGACAATTTTGCAAAAATAGCAATATTTTTCACATTTTTTTATATGAAATTCCCCAAAAAAAAATGTAAAAATCAAAATTTTTTAACATTTTCGGCCAATTTGTTTTATCCTACCTATGTTTGGTAAAAAAAATCGCAAAAAGCGTATTTTGATTGGTTTGCGCAAAAGTTATCGCGTCTACAAACTAGGGGAAAGATTTATGTAATTTTTACTTACTTATTTTGTTTTTTACTAGTAATGGTGGCGATTAGTGATTTTTAGTGGGACTGTGACATTGCGGCAGACAGATCAGACCCCTAACTGCCATTTTTGACACTTTTGGGGGTACCAGTGACATTACTACAGTAATCAGTGCTAAAAATATGCATTGTTACTGTAATAATGACACTGGCAGGGAAGGGGTTAACCCAGGGGCGATCAAAGGGTTAAATGTGAGCCTAGGGGATGTTTTCTAACTGTGTGGGGGATGGGCTTGTAAAATCAACACAGAGACCTGTGTTCCTAAATAGGAGGAACACAGGAGCTCTGTATTGATTCCAGAGAGAACAACGGTCTGCTGTTTTTACATCAGCAGATTGCCGTACTCTCTTCACGGGGAGCACCGCCGGCCCTGTGGATCAGCTTCCCCGCTGGCTCGTGGAGGCACGTGTGTGTCCCCAGAATCGCTCCCACAAACCGCTGTACAGGTATGGCGATTTGCGGGAACCTGCCGCTGTATAACTGCGGCGGCTGGTCGGCAAGTGGTTAAATAACATCCGTATATATTTTTATATAATAGTATAATTAAATTAAACTTGCTGCTAAAAATGTCCCTCCACTCAGATGAGTGGAGAATACAACCCCTGGCAAAAAGTATGGAATCGCCAACCCTATGGCTTTAACCACTTAAGCCCCGTAGGATTTTCCTGCTAAAAGACCAGGGGGTATTTTGCGATTCGGCACTGCGTGACTTTAACGGACAATTGCGCGGTCCTGCGACGCTGTACCTAAACAAATTTGACGTCCTTTTTTTCCCACAAACAGAGCTTTCTTTTGGTGGTATTTGATCACCTGTGCGATTTTTTGATCACGCGCTATAAACAAAAAAAGAGCGACAATTTTGCAAAAATAGCAATATTTTTCACATTTTTTTATATGAAATTCCCCAAAAAAAAAATGTAAAAATCAAAATTTTTTAACATTTTCGGCCAATTTGTTTTATCCTACCTATGTTTGGTAAAAAAAATCGCAAAAAGCGTATTTTGATTGGTTTGCGCAAAAGTTATCGCGTCTACAAACTAGGGGAAAGATTTATGTAATTTTTACTTACTTATTTTGTTTTTTACTAGTAATGGTGGCGATTAGTGATTTTTAGTGGGACTGTGACATTGCGGCAGACAGATCAGACCCCTAACTGCCATTTTTGACACTTTTGGGGGTACCAGTGACATTACTACAGTAATCAGTGCTAAAAATATGCATTGTTACTGTAATAATGACACTGGCAGGGAAGGGGTTAACCCAGGGGCGATCAAAGGGTTAAATGTGAGCCTAGGGGATGTTTTCTAACTGTGTGGGGGATGGGCTTGTAAAATCAACACAGAGACCTGTGTTCCTAAATAGGAGGAACACAGGAGCTCTGTATTGATTCCAGAGAGAACAACGGTCTGCTGTTTTTACATCAGCAGATTGCCGTACTCTCTTCACGGGGAGCACCGCCGGCCCTGTGGATCAGCTTCCCCGCTGGCTCGTGGAGGCACGTGTGTGTCCCCAGAATCGCTCCCACAAACCGCTGTACAGGTATGGCGATTTGCGGGAACCTGCCGCTGTATAACTGCGGCGGCTGGTCGGCAAGTGGTTAAATAACATCCGTATATATTTTTATATAATAGTATAATTAAATTAAACTTGCTGCTAAAAATGTCCCTCCACTCAGATGAGTGGAGAATACAACCCCTGGCAAAAAGTATGGAATCGCCAACCCTATGGCTTTAACCACTTAAGCCCCGTAGGATTTTCCTGCTAAAAGACCAGGGGGTATTTTGCGATTCGGCACTGCGTGACTTTAACGGACAATTGCGCGGTCCTGCGACGCTGTACCTAAACGAATTTGACGTCCTTTTTTTCCCACAAACAGAGCTTTCTTTTGGTGGTATTTGATCACCTGTGCGATTTTTTGATCACGCGCTATAAACAAAAAAAGAGCGACAATTTTGCAAAAATAGCAATATTTTTCACATTTTTTTATATGAAATTCCCCAAAAAAAAATGTAAAAATCAAAATTTTTTAACATTTTCGGCCAATTTGTTTTATCCTACCTATGTTTGGTAAAAAAAATCGCAAAAAGCGTATTTTGATTGGTTTGCGCAAAAGTTATCGCGTCTACAAACTAGGGGAAAGATTTATGTAATTTTTACTTACTTATTTTGTTTTTTACTAGTAATGGTGGCGATTAGTGATTTTTAGTGGGACTGTGACATTGCGGCAGACAGATCAGACCCCTAACTGCCATTTTTGACACTTTTGGGGGTACCAGTGACATTACTACAGTAATCAGTGCTAAAAATATGCATTGTTACTGTAATAATGACACTGGCAGGGAAGGGGTTAACCCAGGGGCGATCAAAGGGTTAAATGTGAGCCTAGGGGATGTTTTCTAACTGTGTGGGGGATGGGCTTGTAAAATCAACACAGAGACCTGTGTTCCTAAATAGGAGGAACACAGGAGCTCTGTATTGATTCCAGAGAGAACAACGGTCTGCTGTTTTTACATCAGCAGATTGCCGTACTCTCTTCACGGGGAGCACCGCCGGCCCTGTGGATCAGCTTCCCCGCTGGCTCGTGGAGGCACGTGTGTGTCCCCAGAATCGCTCCCACAAACCGCTGTACAGGTATGGCGATTTGCGGGAACCTGCCGCTGTATAACTGCGGCGGCTGGTCGGCAAGTGGTTAAATAACATCCGTATATATTTTTATATAATAGTATAATTAAATTAAACTTGCTGCTAAAAATGTCCCTCCACTCAGATGAGTGGAGAATACAACCCCTGGCAAAAAGTATGGAATCGCCAACCCTATGGCTTTAACCACTTAAGCCCCGGAGGATTTTCCTGCTAAAAGACCAGGGGGTATTTTGCGATTCGGCACTGCGTGACTTTAACGGACAATTGCGCGGTCCTGCGACGCTGTACCTAAACGAATTTGACGTCCTTTTTTTCCCACAAACAGAGCTTTCTTTTGGTGGTATTTGATCACCTGTGCGATTTTTTGATCACGCGCTATAAACAAAAAAAGAGCGACAATTTTGCAAAAATAGCAATATTTTTCACATTTTTTTATATGAAATTCCCCAAAAAAAAAATGTAAAAATCAAAATTTTTTAACATTTTCGGCCAATTTGTTTTATCCTACCTATGTTTGGTAAAAAAAATCGCAAAAAGCGTATTTTGATTGGTTTGCGCAAAAGTTATCGCGTCTACAAACTAGGGGAAAGATTTATGTAATTTTTACTTACTTATTTTGTTTTTTACTAGTAATGGTGGCGATTAGTGATTTTTAGTGGGACTGTGACATTGCGGCAGACAGATCAGACCCCTAACTGCCATTTTTGACACTTTTGGGGGTACCAGTGACATTACTACAGTAATCAGTGCTAAAAATATGCATTGTTACTGTAATAATGACACTGGCAGGGAAGGGGTTAACCCAGGGGCGATCAAAGGGTTAAATGTGAGCCTAGGGGATGTTTTCTAACTGTGTGGGGGATGGGCTTGTAAAATCAACACAGAGACCTGTGTTCCTAAATAGGAGGAACACAGGAGCTCTGTATTGATTCCAGAGAGAACAACGGTCTGCTGTTTTTACATCAGCAGATTGCCGTACTCTCTTCACGGGGAGCACCGCCGGCCCTGTGGATCAGCTTCCCCGCTGGCTCGTGGAGGCACGTGTGTGTCCCCAGAATCGCTCCCACAAACCGCTGTACAGGTATGGCGATTTGCGGGAACCTGCCACTGTATAACTGCGGCGGCTGGTCGGCAAGTGGTTAAATAACATCCGTATATATTTTTATATAATAGTATAATTAAATTAAACTTGCTGCTAAAAATGTCCCTCCACTCAGATGAGTGGAGAATACAACCCCTGGCAAAAAGTATGGAATCGCCAACCCTATGGCTTTAACCACTTAAGCCCCGGAGGATTTTCCTGCTAAAAGACCAGGGGGTATTTTGCGATTCGGCACTGCGTGACTTTAACGGACAATTGCGCGGTCCTGCGACGCTGTACCTAAACGAATTTGACGTCCTTTTTTTCCCACAAACAGAGCTTTCTTTTGGTGGTATTTGATCACCTGTGCGATTTTTTGATCACGCGCTATAAACAAAAAAAGAGCGACAATTTTGCAAAAATAGCAATATTTTTCACATTTTTTTATATGAAATTCCCCAAAAAAAAAATGTAAAAATCAAAATTTTTTAACATTTTCGGCCAATTTGTTTTATCCTACCTATGTTTGGTAAAAAAAATCGCAAAAAGCGTATTTTGATTGGTTTGCGCAAAAGTTATCGCGTTTACTAACAAAGGGAAAGATTTTTGTCATTTTTGTTGTTTTTTTTTTTAACGCGTAATGGCGGCGATCTGTGATTTTTTTTGCGGTACTGTGACATTGCGGCGGACAGATCGGACCCTTGACTGACATTTTTTACACTTTTGGGGTTACCAGTGACATTTCTACAGTAATCAGTGCTATACATATGCACTGTTACTGTAAAAATACACTGGCAGTGAAGGGGTTAACTTTATTTGGGAGGGAGGGGCTGTGTGTGTCCCTAGGGGCGTGATTCTTACTGTGATTGGCTGTGGCTCTAGCTGTAAGAACACTGATCAACGGATCTACATACTAGATCCGTGTGATCAGTGTCTTTACACCGAGGAGAATGACAGGTGGCTTGTTTACACAAGCTGCCTGACATTCTCCCTCTCCCCCGACGATCGCCGAGTGGCCGGCGGACATCGGGTCCGCTGGTCACACGCGCGGGGGGGGTCCGTGACCGCGCGGGAGCGGGAGCGCGCCTCCGCGGGCGCGCGCTCGCTCCCCAGACCCTCCCAGGCTAGTGACGTTAATTAACGTCACTCTGCCTGGCAGGGGCTGACCGCCGCAGTAAATCTACTTGCGGCGGTCGGCAAGCGGTTAAGAAACACTTAAAAAAAAATAAAAAAGCAAGAAAACTATAGTTAATTGCATTTGTTTTGGCAGATCAAGCAGAGGAGGAAAATATGGAATCACTCAATTCTGTTGAAAATATTATGGAATCATGAAAAAAAAACACTACAGTACACCACTAGTACTTTATGACACCACCTATGGCTTTAATAACAGCATGAATTCTCTGGGGCATGGATTTAACTATCGACAAACAGTATTCTTCAATCTTCATCAATCCAGCTCCAACTTTCTCTTATTGCAGTTCTCAGATCGACTTGCAGGTTGGAGCCTTGTCATGGACCATTCTCTTTAATTTTCACCATAGATTTTCAATTGGATTGAGGTCCGGACTATGTGCAGGCCATGCTATTGACATTATATGTCTTTCTTGAAGGGAAGTTTTCACAGCTTTTGTCCTATGGCAAGATGTGTTATCCTGAAAAAATGATGTTATTATCACCAAACCTCCTTTTAATTGATAGAATGAAAGGAAAAGGGGAACAGTAATAAGCCCCCTTTTCCTCATGGGAGAGTGGCTGGGGAAATAGGTAGAATAGTTCATAAGGTAATTTTCCCTCCTTTTCTCCTCAGGTAAAGAGGGAGGGACTCCTAAGGTATCCTGAGGGAATAGAAATAGTGGGCGTGGTGTTGCAGGGGTCAGAGCACCTATAGGAATAGGTATAGGGTAGAAGTTTCTAGAGCCCTCTGAGCCCCTATATAAGGTAGAGCTCTCCTCAGAGGGGCTCATTCGCCTCAGAAGATTTAGCAGTGTGAATTCCCCATCCCCCCCCCCTTTTTTGTCGCGGCTGTTTAAAAAAAAAAAAAAATATATATATATATATATATATAGATATATAATAGGTAAGTGGTGTCGTTTTTGCTATAGCAAAAGGGCAATTTTATATGTTTATGAGGGGAAGTTGATGCTTGAAATGTGATGTTATTTATCCGGCCTGAGCTGTGGTGGCTAGGCTGTTGAGTGTGTTTAAATTTTTAATTATATATTTATTTATTGAAGTTATTTTAAAATAAATAATAAACGGCCGCGGCCTATATATTTTCCAAATAATACAGGTGTCTGCTTCTTATTTTATTTACTTAAGTAAAAATGCTAAGTTGTTATTGAATCCTGCCTACTGTCCCATAAGAAAAGTGTCCAAAATCTGAATATAAACTTGTGCATTTATTGAAGAATTAATGACTGTCATCTCCCCCGTACGTTTACCTGACACACAACCCCATATCATCAATGATTGTGGAAATATGCATGTTTTCTTCAGACAGTCATCTTCATACATTTCATTGGAATGGCACCAAACAAAAGTTCCAGCATCATCACCATGTCCAATGCAGATTTGTGATTCATCATTGCATATCACTTTCATCCAGTCATCCACAGTCCATGATTGCTTTTCTTTAGCCCACTGTTACCTTGTTTTTTTTTCTGCTTAGGTGTTAACAATGGTTTTTCATTTGGCTTTTCTGTATGTAAATCCCATTTCCTTTAGGCAATGTCTTACAGCTTGGTCACAGACATTAACTTCAGTTTCTGATCATTTGTTCCTCATTTGTTTTGTCGTGAATTTTCAAGGCATATTGCTTTAACCACTTAAGCCCCGGAGGATTTGACTTCTCAAAGACCAGGCCCTATTTTGCGATTCGGCACTGCGTGATTTTAACGGACAATTGCGCAGTTGTGCGACGCTGTACCCAAATTAAATTGACGTCCTTTTTTTCCCACAAACAGAGCTTTCTTTTGGTGGTATTTGATCACCTGTGCGATTTTTATTTTGTGCGCTATAAACAAAAAAATTTAGACAATTTTGAAAAAATAACAATATTTTCACATTTTTTTATATGAAATTCTCAAAAAAAAAAAGTAAAAATCAAAATTCTTTTACATTTTAGGCCAATTTGTTTTCTGCTACATATTTTTGGTAAAAAAAATAGCAATAAGCGTATTTTGATTGGTTTGAGCAAAAGTTATTGCGTTTACTAACTACGGGAAAGATTTATGTCATTTTTATTGTTTTTTTTTAAACTAGTAATGGCGGCGATCTGCGATTTTTTTTGCGGGACTGCGACATTGCGCAGACAGATTGGACCCCTAACTGACATTTTTGACACTTTTGGGAGTACCAGTGACATTACTACAGTAATCAGTGCTATAAATATGCACTGTCACTGTAAAAATGACACTGGCAGGGAAGGGGTTAACTTTATTGGTGATCAAGGGGTTAAGTGTGTCCCTAGGGGCGTGATTCTAACTGTTGCGGGCGTGGCTAGTGAAGTAACCACAGAGACATGCGATCCTATATAGCAGGGTCACATAGCCTCTGTGCCTACTTCAGTGAGAATGACAGACGGCTGTGTTTACATCAGCCGTCTGTCTTTCTCCCTCTCCTGCGGGAGATCGCGAGTGGTCGGCAGCAATTAGAGCCGCCTGCCACATGCCCTGGCTCAGCAGGGAAAGAGCAGGGGTAGGAGCACACCGCCGGCGGGCTTGAGGGCGAGCGAAGTAGTACTACTTCGCTTTGACTGTAAGCGGCTGACTGCCGCAGTAAATATACAGGAGGCAGTCGGCAAGTGGTTAAGTTTTCTATCTTGACGCTTTGATGTCTTCCTTGGTCAACCAGTACGCTTCCATTTAACAACCTTCCCATTTGATTTGTACTTGGTCCAGATTTCAGACACAGCTGACTGGGAACAACCAACATCTTTTGCCACATTCTGTGAGGATTTACCTTCTTGAAGAAGTTTTATAATCATCTCCTTTGTTTCAACTGACATCTCTTGTGTTGGAGCCATGATTCATGTCAATTAGGTTGGTGAAAAAGCTCACCAAGGTATTCAAGCACTCTTTTTTAACTGCAGACTAATCAGCAGATATAATCTGATGCAGATGTTTGTTTGGTGATTCCATGATATTTTCCTCAGAATTGAGTAATTCCATATTGTTTTTTTCTGCTTGATCTGCAAAAACAGTTTCAATTGACAACAGTTTTCTTTCTATTTTATTTTTTTAAGTGTTTCTTAAAGCCAGAAGGTTGGAATGTCAAATGAAAATAGTTTTGAGGCATGTCTGTGATTTGGTTTTTTTCTACACAATTTAACAATTGAATTAACATTTTCCAAGAGTGGTGATTCCATTCTTTTTTTCAGCTTTTTCAGTTTGCTGTTTTTCAGCAGGGATACTTTTTCATAGGATTCCTTACTCCTCTTTGCCCAGGCTGTTAGATACAACAGTGACTGGCTGGAACTAGTGGATAGGTGTTCCACTGGCTTCCATAACAAAGAGCAAATGACTTTAATTTTTTATACTTGTGGAGTGATTGATTTTTATTCAGTCTAAGGGACAGGCCTATGGAGCTTTATAGTAAATTTGACCCTAGTAATAAAAAACCTAAATGTATTGTTATTTTTGTATTTGTTATTACAATTGCTATTAAAGTGATATTGAAGCTTCAGTTTATTTGTCTAAAATAACAAACATGCCATACTTACCTGCTCCGTGCAAACAGAATGCAATGATTTGCAAACCTCACAAACTCATATTTTATTGACAATAGAAAATAGAAAACATATCAAATGTTTATAAAAATACATACAAGGTGGCACGAACAACAGGCATAAGGAACTAATAATGTTCATAAGATGGTCACGTAGACTACCCTTAAAGTCCTTTAGATGTATGGGTAAACAGTCTTTAGTTCAGAGCCAACCTAGCTAGCGGGGAGCGGAAGCCATCTCCAAGCATTTAAAGGAACAGAGAAAAAGCCAGCTTGAAAAAGGAGCACGCTTTGGTTTTCCATCACAGTGCATATGCTCTGAAATGTGTCGTAAGCAACCCGGAAGATCCCAAATGGCAACGTTGCGGCTCACAGTGCGGACCACACCTCGGACCCTGCTTCCTACGTCACTTCATGCCGGACAGGAACCGGACGCCAGCGGAGACCAGCAAGACCAGCGAGCACAGCCAACCCACAGACAGTGGCCCCATGCCGTTCTAGGACACCAGACAAATCCCACAACTGCCCTAAGTCTGCATTCATATACCTACATGTAAGTTTTTTTAAGAACTTTGTTTGATAAACTTTTACAGACTTTACTCAAGAGGCGCCTCTTTTCTCTCTGTTCCATATCAAATGTTTAAACTGAGAAAATAAACCATTCTTAGAAAAAAAAATAAGGTAATTTTAAAAATGATCGCAGCAACAAGTCTCAAACAAGTATGGACAGGGCAACAACAAGCTGGCAAAGTAAGTGGTACTAACAAGAAAGAGCTGGAAGAACATTTTGCAACTAATTAGGGTAACGGGCAACATGTCAGTAAATTGACTGAGTATAAAAAGAGCATCTCAGAAGGAAAGATGGGTAGAGGTGCACCAATCTGTGAAAAGCTGTTTCTAAAAATTATTGAACAAATTCAGAATAGTGTTCCGCAATGAAAAATTGCAAAGACATTTATTATACTGTATCATCATCTTCAGTACATAATACCATCAAAAGATTCTGTAAATCTGGAGAAATCTTTGTGCTCAAGAGACAAGGCTAAAATGCAATATTGGATGCCTGTGATCTTTGGGCCCTTAGACGGCACTGCATTAAAAACAGGCATGGACTCAGGAATGTCTCCAAAAAATCCCTTTCTGTGAACACAGCTCACCGTGCCATCCAAAAATGCAAGGTAAAGCTCTATCATGCAAAGAAGAAACCATATCTGAACATGATCCACAAAGGGCCAAAGCTCATTTAAAATATACTGTTGAAAAGGGGAAAACTATTCTGTGGTTATAGGAATCAAAACATAACATTCTTTTTGGCAACCACAAGGAATAGACTAAAGAGGTGAGGGACTTTCTGGCTTGTTATCAGCACTCAATTTAAAAGCCTGCATCTCTAATGGTATGGGGAATGCATTAGTGTGGAATGGGCAGCTTGAACATCAGGAACGGCACCATCAGTGCTGAAAGATATATCCAGATTTTAGAGCAGCATATGCTCTAATCCAGATAATGTCTTTTTCAGGGAAGACCTTGCATATTTCAGCAGGACAATGCTAAACCGCATACTGCATCTATGACAACAGCATGGCTTCGTAGTACAAGAGTCAGGGTGGCTTAACTGGCCAACCCGCAGTCCAGACCTTTCATCAATTAAAGGTATTGGTGCATCTTGAAATTAAAAATATGAAGACCCAGTACTGTTGAGCAGGTAAAATCCTAGATCATGCAAGCATGGGACAACATTCCTCTCCCAAAACCTCAGCAAATGGTCTCTTCAGTGTTGTTAAAAAAAAGAGGGGATGCTACACTGTGGTAAACATGGCCCTCTCCCAACTTTTTTGAGACATGTCGCTTCCATCAATTTCCTTATTTTTTCTTAAAATGATACATTTTCTCTTTTTAAACATTTGATATGTTTTCTATTTTCTATTGTGAATAAAATATATGTTTATGAGATTTGCGAATCACTGCATTCTTTTTTTTATGTAGATTTTACACAGCGTCCCAACTTTTTTGGAATTGTATTTATTTCCCCCATAGCAAACAATCAAATTGTACCTTTTCTCTTTTTAGGACAGATAAGCACATCAGGGAATTGTCAATTAGTTACCATGAGGAAAGCACAGACTGGTTGGGTAGGTCATATATGATGAGGGTTATCCTGACTCCTAGTCTTTTCATAACACGAGGTGTCAATGTCATCAAGTGAAAAGCAACTGCCCGGACAAGGTATAAGGTTTCAAGAACACCAACATTGTAGTTTGTATACCTTTTTTTCCCTTCAAAGGTTTTTCCTTGTTTAATGCAGTGGAGGATCTTTCGTGGACAAATCATCCTGAGAGCAATACCAGGGATTGCATTGCTATCAGTTATATTTAAAATATATTTTAAACCACTGGTAAGTAGCAAACATTGACTAATAACAACTAATGCATTTTTCCTTGCACAGCAATACTCCTACCTAATTCTATAGATGCATTATTTCCTGCACAAATGACTATTACCAAATTAGGTGGTTATTTTACAAAGTACAATTGTCATTTCTGGAAAGCTATTAAAGTATGAGCAACAATAAATCCTAATGTAAAGCAGTGCCTTTCCATAATCCAAATGTGTTTTTGAGTACCCTAGAAGCCTTAGGGCCTCATGCACACTGGGCTTTTGTAAACACAGCTACTACAGGCATTTTGCGTTTTTTTTTTTTTTTTTTCTGCCCTTAAATGCCCCTCCAAGTTGCACACATAGACATTTACAGGCATTTAAAAAAGTAGGGCGTTCTGAGGCAAAAAATAAAAAATACAGCCAGTGCATTCAGGAGCAGCAGCGTTTTGGCAGAAAAAAATACCTGATTTAAATTAGTCTAAACGCGCTTACACGCTAGGCACTTCAAATGCTTGGGCATTCATTCATTTCAGTGGCCCAAATAAATTAATATTCTGGCCAATGAAATGAAAACAAGCGCTTAATGCAACTTTAGGTGCATTTTTGATGCTACTTTTTTCCTGCCAGGAGAAAGAAGAGCTGGGCAAACGCCCATTGTACATCAGGCCTAAATCTTGGTATGCTCTATATAAAGTACAACGTTTCCATGCAATGTTGTGTGCTTGCTCCTCCCTTTACCTCTTTTAGATTCCTAGTGGTCCATCACTATGATGGGTGGTCCAAATGGCCAACAGATGTTGAAACGGCCAACAGATGTCAATAGAAACATGCAGCACTATAGCCTAGTATGGCAATGCACATCCATGCCCCCCCTTCTCCAAGCTAACATACTGGCTGGAGACTGAACTGTCAACCGTTCTCTTTATCTTAACACATATTTTATAAAGGAATGTTTATTTTATTGTGCTCAAAGCATTATTAAGCTAAAAAAAAAAAAAAAAAACACTAAGGATTTAATGCTACTTTATTGTCTTTTCTACCTACCTGCCCATACATTATGTTAAAATTACAGCTGTCATAAAATAAATATGTAAGCCTTCACTGCTGATGCCTGCTTCTGAAAATGTTAGCTGCCTGGCTGTCATCAAAATGATACTTTGATTTATTTGCTGCTACTGACCCGGAACAAATAGGGAGATTAGGCATTCAGACACGGTATGTTGTGTGCATTCTGTGTAGAAGAAATGGCTGCACTCCAAGTATAATCAAGATTCAGGTTTATTGACCGAACATCCCAATGTGGCAAACAACAGGTAGACGCGTTTCACACACTAGTATGTGTGCTTAATCATTACTTTAATTCTGGGTCTAGAACTCAGAAGCATTGAAGACAGAGATAGGCAGGCAACTGACAATTTCAGAAAAATGCTAATAAAATCAGTCTACATAGTTTTCTCTCTGTGGAAGTAGGTTAAAGTCCACATTTTGGGTCAGGCCTCTTATCAAACTAATATTTGCTTGCATACATCATCTCCACAACCCAAACCCCCTTTACCCCCCCCCCTTCCTTTACTCTTTCCTTACCAGCGTGCTTATGTCCAAAAGTTGTAATTGTTTGAATTTGTCATGGTTGTGCATGGCTTTATCTGTACATCCAAATCATTTGGGTCTGGAATTGTTACAATAAATTACTACATGTCCTAACTGCCACCACGACGAAGGGCATCCCCCCTTTCCCCCCTCACAGCAGTCATCCCCCTCTCTCTTCCTCCTGTAGTCCTGCCACACTTTCTCCAGCCACATAACAGCAGGCCCATACCTCCATACAGACGTGAGGCAGGGAAGGCACTGAAGGAGCCTGTGTATTACTCTTGTGATGCACTCATCTTTTTTAATGCAAAAAATGAGTAAATGCACATATATCCTTAGAGCAGTGTTGCTGCGTTTACTATTTTTATTTAAAGAAATTGACTAAACCTTTAACTTCCCTAGCTTTTTTCAAATCAGCTTACATTCCTCATGTTTAAGCATATCCACTAGATGGCAATATAAGAAAAGCTATTGAGGTAATGTGAAGTACATTTTTCCCATTTCTTTTTCACATTTCTACCTTTCACAGCATGTTTTATCTATATTTAGGGTGTAACGTATAATATGGCACCAATCCCCAGCCCCCCACACTGCCCCCCTACTTACCTGAATTAGGGGGTTCTTTTCAGAGATCTGTGAAGGTCTGTGGAGTACAAGTGCAGTAAAGTCACCCACTGACAGTCCATTGATACTTCCTCCAGCACCATAACCAAAGGTCCATACCTCAATAAGAACCTGAGATTGGGGGAATAGTGTGCATTGCACCCATAATCCACTGGTTAGAGTGGATTGCAGGTTAAGATGCAAAAAATTACTAAATGCATCTATTTTTTTTTAAGTCAGAATATCCCTTTAAAATTGCACTGTGTATAGATAGATAGATAGATAGATAGATAGATAGATAGATAGATAGATAGATAGATAGATAGATAGATAGATAGATAGATAGATAGATAGATAGATAGATAGATAGATAGATAGATAGATAGATAGATAGTGGTGATCGAAAATTTGGGCACCCCAGGTAAAAATTAGTATTAATGTGCATAAAGAAGCCAAGGAAAGATGGAAAAATCTCCAAAAGGCATCAAATTACAGATTAGACATTCTTATAATATGTCAACAAAAGTTAGATTTTATTTCCATCATTTATACTTTCAAAATAACAGAAAACAAAAATATGGCATCTGTAAAATTTTGGGCACCCTTCAGAGTTAATATCTTGTACTGCCCCCTTTGGCAAGTATCACAGCTTGTAAACGCTTTTTGTAGCCAGACAAGAGTCTTTCGATTCTTTTTTTGAGGTATCTTTGCCCATTCTTCCTTACAAAAGTCTTCCAGCTCTTTGAAATTTCTGGGCTGTCTGTCACACACTGCTCTTTTAAGGTCTATCCATAGATTTTCAATTATGTTGAGGTCAGGAGATTGTGAAGGCCATGGCAAAACCTTCAGTTTATGCCTCTTGATGTAATCCCCCATGGATTTCGAGGTGTGTTTAGGATCATTATCCATTTGTAGAAGCCATCCTCTCTTTAACTTCAGCTTTTTCACAGATGGCATCAAGTTACCATCCAAAATTTTTTTTTTTTTTTTTTATAAATTCACTGTTTATTGAAAAAGGAATAGGCATACAGCATATGTAAGAGCAGTGGTACATGTCCAAAAACAGTAGGCAAACAGAAGACAATGTACAAGGTAATAAGTGAAAACACATCTCAGGACATTTGGTCCAACATAGATAAATACGAGAGGTAAGAACCAAGAGTCGACAACAGGGCGTTGGCCCTCCGAAAAGGTCCCAATCCCTATCCCCGCCGACATCCATCAAATGGCCGGCCTATGGGGGCAGGGAGGGACCGATCCAGCGGCCCGCCCTACTTATAAATTCCGAGAGGCAGGTAGGTTACGTATGCCTAAAGAAAATAAAATCTCAAAAGAAAAGGAAGCAATAGAGCAGAGAAGGGAGGGAGGAGGTTAAAAAAGGAAAGGAGGAGAAAAGGGAGGGGGGGGGGTGGTGGCGGCCCCCCGGTCCGCCGACAGCCAGCTAGGCGATCAAAGTTTTATATTCATCGGAGAAGTTGAATTCATGCCAATAGTACCATCGTTTGAGGAATTTCTCCCTAGTGCCCCTGTCAGTCGCAACAAGGTCCTCCATTTCATTGATATGTGCCACTTTACGCAGCCATAATGCCACCGTGGGAGATTGTGCCTGTTTCCAGAGAAGAGGGATACAGCTCTTTGCCGCCGTTAGCAGGAGCGGCAAGATTGATTTCCGATAAGAAGACCGTGGAAAGCTATTGTGGTGGAGGAGGAAGAGAGCAGGTCTCAAAGTGAGGGTATGATCTGTGAACTTCTGCGAGAACCATCCAAAATTTGCTGAAATTTTATTGAATCCATTTTTCCTTCTACACGTGAGATGTTCCCTGTGCCACTGGCTGCAATACAACCCCAAAGCATGATTGATCCACCCCCATGCTTAACAGTTGGACAGAGGTTCTTTTCATTAAATTCTGTGCCCCTTCTTCTCCAAATGTACCTTTGCTCATTCCGGCCAAAAAGTTCAATTTTAACCTCATCGGTCCACAGAACTTGTTTCCAAAATGCATCAGGCTTGTCTATATGTTCATTTGCAAAGTTCAAATGCTGATTTTTGTGGTGAGGACATAGAAGAGGTTTTCTTCTGATGACTCTTCCATGAAGACCATATTTGTACAAGTATCTCTTTATAGTGGAATAGTGTACCACAACTCCAGTGTCTGCCAGATCTTTCTGGAGGGAACGTGCAGTCAAACGTGGGTTTTGAATTGTTTTTCTCACAATCCTGCAAGCTGTTCTGTCTGATATTTTTCTTGGTCTTCCAGATCTTGCTTTAACTTCCACTGTTCCTGATGACTGCCATTTCTTAATTACATTCCGAACAGAGGATATTGACATCTGAAAACGCTTTGCTATCTTCTTATAGCCTTCTCCAGCTTTGTGAGCGTCAACTATTTTCAGTTTCAGTTTTCTAGACAACTGCTTAGAAGATCCCATGGTGCTGATTGTTGGGGCAAGGTCAGATGAGTCTGGGCATTTAAAACCTTTGAGATTGACATCACCTGGTCTTCCCAGACGATGATTGAGAACAATTCATGACACTGGCAGGTCTCAGCCTTGCAAAGGGGGCAGCGCATGCTATAAATTCTGCAGGGTGCCCAAACTTTTGCAGGCGCCATGTTGTTGTTTTCTGTTATTTTGAAGATGTAAATGATGGAAATAAAATCTAACTTTTGTTGACATATTATAAGAATGTCTAATCTGTAATTTGATGCCTTTTGGAGATTTCTCCATCTTTCCTTGGCTCCTTTATGCACATTAATACAAATTTTTACCTGGGATGCCCAAACTTTTGATCACCACTGTAGATAGATAGCTAGAAAGATAGATATGGATATGTATATATATATATATATATATATATATATATATATATATATATATATTTTTATATATATATATACACACAGTGGTTATAAGAAAAGAGTCACCCCTTTTAAATTAATCACATGTTGTTACTTTGCAGCCTGAAATGAAGACAGACACAGTTTTTGTTTTATCCAGTTGTATTTATTAGTGCAACTTATATTATAACATTCGAGTGAAAGATGATGCAAAACAAGTTTGGTGTTGAGGCCAAATAATTCAATTTTAGTCTCATCTGACCATAACGATTTTTCCATGAAACCTCAGAATCTTCAAGGTGCGTTTAAGATGGTCAGATGAGACTAAAATTAGGTTATTTGGTCTCAACACCAAACGATATGTCTAGTGGAAATCCAATACAGCTTACCAATAATAATATAATAACAATAATAATAATAATTACATCCAAATAATGCCATTCCTACAGTAAAGCATGGAGGAGGTAATGTCCTGTTATGGGAGTGTCTCTCTGCAACAGAGACTGGATAGAAGAAAAATGGATGGGGCAAAATACCATTAAATTCTTGAGGAAAATCTGCTGCTCTCTGCCAGAAAGTTATCAATGGGAAGAAGGTTTACCATGCAACATGACAATGACCCAAAGCACATATCAATAATGACCACACAGTGGTTGAAGGAGAAAAAAGGTGAATGTCCTTGTATGGCATGGAAAATCTGTGGAAATACTAAAAGTCGAAGCTCAGGCAAAACCTAACTAACGCGAAACCTGCTCTGTGCCACATTCTAAACCTAATCTATCTAGCCCTGTAAAGCAAACATCGCTATACTTACCTATTTTGCAGCCAATCCGGTTCCAGCATCTGCTGTCAGTGGCAGCTTTAGTGTAGAGGCGGGTGCAGGAGAGGCATCCGACAATGGAAGCCCCACAGTAACTCTACAGGTGAAGTCACTTCCCATTCATTTCACAACCGTTGTTGGTCATCTCCTGCACAGACCTTCCGCTGCAGAAAAGGTAAGTACAGTGATTTTTGCTATACAGGGCTATGTAGATTAGGGTTAGAATGTGGCAGAGAGCAGATTTAGCGCTAGTTAGGTTTTGCCTGGACTTACACTTTAAAGCAGGCATGTCCAACCTGCGGCCCGGGGGCCGCAGGCGGCCCAGAACCACAGGCAATGCGGCCCACTGCCCCCTGACAATTTTTTTTTTTTTTGCTGGGGAGGAAGGAAGTCGAGTCGGGGGCACGGCCACAGAGGTCTCCAACTAACTGTAGGCAGAGGCTGCCTCGGAGGGGATCATCCACTAGTTGTGCTAAGTTAGTGCTGGGGGGGGGCGGCGGCAGCGCGGGAAGGTCGCAGCAGCGTTTTATTACAAATATACCTTAACTATAGTATATATTTTATATGCGGCCCAAGAAAATTTCTCTGCACTTAATGTGGCCCAGAGAAGCCAAAAGGTTGGACACCCATGCTTTAAAGACTGCAGTCCACAAGCAGTCACCATCAAATTTAACTGAACTTGAGCAGTTCTACAAAGAAGAGTGGGCAAATATTGCAAAGTCTAGATGTGCAAAGTTAGCAGAGACATATCCCAACAGATTAAAATCTGTAATTAAAGCAAAATGTGGTTTAACAAAATACTGACACAAAGGGTGGGGGGGAGGGGGTGATACTTTTTACAACTCAGTGATTGTGTTTTTGATTTATTTATTTTTATTTTTTTCTGACATGTTGGTGTTATAGCTTTCACTTGGATGTTATAAGTTGCACTGAGTAAATACAGCTGGATAAAACAAAAACTGTGTCTGTCATCATTTCAGGCTGCAAAGCAACAAAATGTAATTATTTTAAAGGGAGGTGATCTTTTTCTATACCCACTGTATATATAAAATTCACCAGCACTCAGTTCTGCTAGTCAACACTGATAATAAATAGAGACATAAAATTTGATGGTAGCCAGTCACCTACTCCTAGGTGCAATACAGTAACACACTAGAAGCCTATTCTCACCCTAGGCAACTGAAGCCCCTGTGCTCATGTACTCCATTGTACATGCTTAGTACTTTACTTTACGGTTTGGGAGGCATTGGCATGAGTTGGGTGCATTTCAGGAAAACCTGGAAAAAATGCCGACATGTAGGATTTCTATAGCAGAAGAGAGCCTATTGGTCTCTTATGTCATAAGTGCTTTTCCCTGTCTATCAGCTTTAATATACACTGAGCTGCACATGTAGCTTTGAGCAAATCTGTACAGTAAATAGCAAGAGGCTAAAACCAGGCAAAATCAATGATGTACACTATTTACAGTAAAAAAAATATATATATTTAATGATGTATGATACAGAGTTGCATTAATCTGTGCGTTTTACAGTCTATCAGCTTTAATTTTGGAACTTCCTGACCAAATACTCTTCTCTTAGTGACATTTCCTATTAAGCTATAGCATGGGAGCCAGTCAAAGAAGTAATTGTTTCACTCAAAAATAGCACCTTGATAAAGGTGTGCGTGCATGCTATTTACTGGAAAGGTATGTTGTCCCTTCTCAGGAGATCATACAGGTTTAACAAACATTTATCTGATCAAGCTGTGTCAAATCTGTAGTGTGAAAAAATACCTTTCTAATGTCATATATTTGTTCAGGAACTTCCGCAAGGAACAGCATACTTTTTATGTGGGGGAACAAAAATCACATATGTCATGGGTAGCATCTCATAATGAGTAAAGCTTCTGCCCTAAATGTAAATGTATATTATATTTAATATTTCTCACCAAAATACAAGCTATTTTCTTGACTTTATACCCTTTTCAGACTGATGTTTCAACACACAACAATTTGTGCGGTGCATTGCAATGCTATTCATATGGAACACCATCTACTACACGTCTACCACCTTACTACACGTCCATTGGGAAAGCTGCATTTCTACTGGTGACAGAGACTCCTTCAGGAGTCCAATTCACATTGTTACTACATTATTTAAGCCCTGATTAAGGAGATTTTTTGCCCCTGAAACATGTTAGTCCAGTTATCAAAAAATCATTGGCAATGAAGAATTGTAGGGTCTTAACCACTTACCCCCGGAGGATTTGGCTGCTAAACGACCAGGGGGTATTTTGCGATTCGGCACTGCGTGACTTTAACGGACAATTGCGCGGTCGTGCGACGCTGTACCTACACGAATTTGGCGTCCTTTTTTTCCCACAAACAGAGCTTTCTTTTGGCGGTATTTGATCACCTGTGCGATTTTTTGATCACGCGCTATAAACAAAAAAAGAGCGTAAATTTTGCAAAAATAGCAATATTTTTCCCTTTTTTTTATATGAAATTCCCCCCAAAAAAAATGTAAAAATCAAAATTTTTTAACATTTTCGGCCAATTTTTTTTATGCTACCTATGTTTGGTAAAAAAAATCGCAAAAAGCGTATTTTGATTGGTTTGCGCAAAAGTTATTGCGTTTACTAACAAAGGGAAAGAT
The DNA here is from genome assembly GCF_965119305.1 of Pelophylax lessonae. Classification (NCBI taxonomy): domain Eukaryota; kingdom Metazoa; phylum Chordata; class Amphibia; order Anura; family Ranidae; genus Pelophylax; species Pelophylax lessonae. The sequence goes on along the minus strand of NC_138768.1, from coordinate 429,426,726 downwards.
TTTTGTCATTTTTGTTGTTTTTTTTTTTAACGCGTAATGGCGGCGATCTGCGATTTTTTTTTTGCGGTACTGCGACATTGCGGCGGACAGATCGGACCCTTGACTGACATTTTTGACACTTTTGGGGTTACCAGTAACATTTCTACAGTAATCAGTGCTATATATATGCACTGTTACTGTAAAAATACACTGGTAGTGAAGGGGTTAACTTTATTTGAGAGGGAGGGGCTGTGTGTGTCCCTAGGGGCGTGATTCTAACTGTGATTGGCTGTGGCTTCAACTGTATGCAGAGTGATCAACGGATCTACATAGTGGATCCATATGATCATCTCTCATACAGAGGGGAGAATGACAGGCAGCTTGTTTACACAAGCTGCCTGACTTTCTCCCTCTCCCAGCCGATCGCAGAGTGGCCGGCGGACATCGGGTCCGCCGGTCACAAGCGCGGGGGGGTCCGTGACCACGCGGGAGTGGGAGTGCGCCTCCGGCGGCGCGCGCTCGCTCCCTAGACCCTCACAAGCTAGTGACGTAGCCCTACGTCACTTTGCCTGTGAGGGGCTGACCGCCGACGTAGTTAGTCGTGCGGCGGTCGGCAAGTGGTTAAGGGTGTTCTATTATTCAACTAGGGTTGAATTCAATTAAGGTTTAGGGTGTTGTATTATTCAATTATACATGCATTTCTCAATTTGGGTGGCCCCCACTTGTTGAGGGTCCTCCTACCTTATTGTGGAGTTGTTAAGATCATTTCCATCAAGTCTCCTTTTTTTTTGATGGGTGAGAGATCAGAGTTCAGTGTCTGTGTGAACACTCCTGTCGGAGGTGCAACCCTTCATGCAGTGCATCCACAAGATTCACATATTTATTTACAACAGGTTAATTAGTCGCCTGCACTGTTGTGCAGAGGCAGGACAGAATACTAAAGAATGTTTTAGACACTCTTTATGAATTCCCCTCAGTGTGGTTTAAACACATTTCCCAAAGAACAGCTGTTATCTTACCCAACTTTAGTGAAAAAATCTCACCGGGTGAGAGCATTGCATTTCGGTGACTATGGGAAAATAAGCAGATCCTTCATCTCCTGTTGATTTTGATATGAGATATGGCTATCTTTGGCCATGCCTAAACAGAAACTGTGCTTTGACATGCACCCAAGGTAAGTTAAGCCCCATACACACGTACCAATTGTCGGCCGTAAATGTTCGGCCAACGGCCGATTGTCGGCTTGTTAGTATGATGCTTCCGACAACCGACTGCGACTTTTCGGCCGAACAAAATCTGGTCTGCATGCTATAAAATTTTTGTCGGCCAACAACAGAACGGCCGATTGTTCCTCAGTCAGTACAGATTTCAGCCGACAAACATCAGATGAGCAAGACTGGGCATGCTCAGAGAAGAAAAAACACACGGAAAGTAAACCAGCACATGACATCACTTCTGCAGTTGGTTGTTGTTGGCCGACAAAATTTGTGTGCTGTCTAGAGCACATTTCAACCAACACAACAACACTGGACAAAAGACGGCCAATCGTTCGGCCTACAATCGGTGCGTGTGTACGGGGCTTAAAGGTGGGGCTTGGTCGAATTTGGGATTTCAGCAGCCCATAGATAATCCTTTTTTTCCTTCAACCATTGGGTTGAACAAAAAAAAAAAATAGATTACCTGCTTCCCCTGTCCACACATTTGAGATGGATGGGGGAATCCTTCCGGCTGAGCCTTTGTATTCTTATAGTAGGGACACTTTTCCACCATCAGAATACACTGATCAGTGTTGCCAGCAGCCAGCAGTGCTGATCGAGTGAAAATTTTCCAACAGGGTGGTTGTACAGAAGCGGATCGGTAGATCCGCTTAAGTACAACCACCCTGCCCATACATGGATCAAAATTTGGCTTATATCTGCTGAACACATTTCAATCCATGAATGACTGGCTTTAGTTGACCACAATTTTAGACTAGTGTATTGCTAACATTTATAGGTCAGTAAGGGAATGTGGGACAACTGACCTAAAGTACATTGAAAAGATACAGTGATTTCCAGCATTCCATCAGTGATTTGATTATTCCTTTTTATTTTCAAAGAAAACGACCATATTATCTCATGTCCACAGGTCTATTTCATTTTTTGCTCCCCAATATATGGTTGCATGAATCAAGCATGTCACTGGCCTCAAACATGTTTTCAGATTAGGGGTTCTAAATTCCCTCTAAAGCTGAACATATGTTGATAGAAATGTGGCCATTCCAGTAGGAAATGGGGAAACTCCGGGTTAGTGTGTGGGCTCCTCCACTGGACAGAAGTCCATTGTTTAATTGACTTCTGTCAAAGGGATAGTTTGGAACATTTTCCATTGATCAGAGGCTGCAGACATCAGCTAAAACAGTAATCAGTGTATTCCAATGGTGCCACTGTTCGAATACAATGTTCTGATGGATCTTTCCTCCAGCTACCATGTTTGTGTTGATGGAGGAATCTGTTTTTTCAACCAGCCCTGTATAGTGAGCTTTCATTTTTTTTTTTTATCTGCACTCTTGTTCTAGGTTAGAGACCCAAAGGGATCCAGTTATCAATATTTTCACCCAGGATTCACACATTTTTAACATAAGAATCAAATAGAAAATGTGTGAACCCTGCATGAAAATTGTGTAAATCTTAGATGAAAACATCAATAGATACACCAATGGGTTCTTAGTACTTCCCAAAGGAAAAAGCCATAAATGGAATGAAGTGATACCTGAAAACATAACATATGGAAAGGGCTAACATTCCAAAACCACAAAGAAATAGACAGTAAGTAGGGAGATTTTTCTTAATTTCCTGTTTTGCATGACTCCCAATAGACAGGAACTAAGGCGAAGTCTCTCAAACTGGGAACAGTTGGCAGATTTTTACCCTTCCCCATTATATCAAAACCAAAAATCAAATCCGTGCTGAGAATCTGGCTTTAATTTTAAGGTTTCATCTTGAAACACACCTTCCATGGAATGTACAGTCCGTTGAGAACATTGAAGATTAATGCAAATCATATCATTTGTGTCATATCACTGGAGGCTTAACTACTGCAGGTGCAGGTTGTTTCTGTAAGGTCCCAGACTGCCACCCCCACACCACCTGCTGAAAGAATGTGGGGCTTCTCTGTAGGATGACAGTATGCTGTGCATTCATCATTCTGATCTCTTTAGCCTGTGAACAGCATGTATGAGGACAATAGTAAGGGCTGAGGATGTTGTGCATTTTAGTTGTTTAAGGAGCAATCAATCAGCAGCCTAATAGGTTTCACTAGCCATTAACAAGTTAACTACATGTCTAATCTGAGCAACCGAAAATGATCAGGTTTCATGGGGGAATCCAAAGTCTGCCAGCTATTATCTGGCCAAACTAGTCACTATTTGTCTAGGTAGATCACTTTTCATCTGGATAAGACACTAGAAGAAAGTCAGTCTGTGGTGTCTGGATGTAGAGGTTTCAAAAGCTTGTTCATTTTTTTTTTTCATTAAAAGATATTTGATAACATATGCACCAAGAATGTTATTAGTATCAGGCATTTTGCACACAGAAATTCCAGGAAAAAAAAACATGAGTTTGCACGCATTTTCGTATTTGCGCATATTTGAAGGTATGAACACACACTCTTCTAACTTTATTTAATGAAGAAGTGTGGTATATGTACATATTTGCACGTATTTGGCCATACATGCACAAAATACTGACCAGGAATGCAGATTTTACTATTATTGTTTTTTGAAGAATACTCAGTGCTTGTTTACCCACTTGTGTGTACAGGCACATTGCAAACAATGGGCTGCATCTTAGCTCAGTACAAAACATGATACCGAGCATTTTCAAGTTGCAGTGTGCAAGAGGCCTTGTTTTGTGCATGTTAGCGTGTTCTGTTAAAATTATGATCATTGCCCTTGGAGTGATTGTTATTTAACCACTTCCTTCCCGCCCGCTGACAAATGATGGCGGAGCGGTTCTTGTTCTGGGACAGCGTCATATGATGGCGCCCAGTTTAGCCTTAAACAAATGCCCCCAGGGGAGCACGGTGATCGGGGGTGCACCGTGTTCCTGGGACATGGCGTGACCCCGATCTCGTCAAAGAGCCGGGGCTGCGGCTCTTTACCCATGTGATCGACTGTGTCCAATCACAGCAGATCACATGAAAACAAGGAAGTGCTGTTTATCGGCTTTTCCTCTCTCACACTGACAGAGCGTGAGGTGAGGAGAGCTGATAAGCGGCACTTCCTCACAGGTAGTACGTGTAAAGGTAACATGGGGCACTGATCACCAGTGCCCTGATTACAATGCAGCCCCAAGAGTGCCCAACAGTGATGCCACTCTGTGGCCATCAGTGACACCAGTCTGTGCCCATCAGTGAGGCCAATCTGTGCCCATCAGTTATGCCAATCAGTGCAGCCCGTCAGTGATACCCATCAGTGCTCATCAGTGTTGCATATCAGTGCCCATCAGTGCTGCATATTAGTGCCTCCTCATCAGTGCCACCCCATCAGTGCCCTTCAGCGCCGCCTCATCAGTGCCCATCCGTGCCACCCTCATCAGTGCCCATCAGTGCAGCCTATCAGTGCCCATCAGTGCAGCCTCATCAGCGCACATCAATGAAGGACAAAATTTACTGATTTACAAAATTTTCTGACAGAAACTAAGAAAAACGTTTTTTTTCCAAAATTTTTCGTAGTTTTTTTTTTTTTTTTTTTTAGCAAAAAAAAAAACCAGCGGTGATAAATACCAGCAAAAGAAAGCTCTATTTGTGTAAAGAAAATTATAAAAAATGTATTTAGGTACAGTGTTGCATGACCGCACATTCAAAGTGTGACAGCACTGAAAGCTGAAAATTGGCCTGGTCAGGAAGGGGGTGAAAGTGCCCTGTTTCGAAGTGGTTAAAGCAGTATTAAACCCCCCCCCCCCCCAAAAAAAAGATATATATTGCATACAATCCTTAAATGTGGTGGCTGCATCAGTTTTCTCTTTTTCCTTTACTTTCTCCTTCTGATCAGGCCAGTAACACACTCCCTGACCTAAACCCCCCCCCCCCCCCTTCGGGTGGAGGAGCAACAAAGCAATTGAGAGATACTTGTATAGCAGTATTATCGATCTGAGTAGAGGGTAGTGTTAGATGTACTAACAGATTTGAGACGGACTAACAAATTAAAGCTTACACTTTTTAACTACTTCTGGACTGCCCACAGTACATACAGTGCCTTGCGAAAGTATTTGGCCACCTTGAACTTTTCAACCTTTTGCCACATTTCAGGCTTCAAACATAAAGATATAAAACTGTAATTTTTTGTGAAGAATCAACAACAAGTGGGACACAATCATGAAGTGGAACGAAATTTATTGGATATTTCAAACTTTTCTAACAAATAAAAAACTGAAAAATTGGGCGTGCAAAATTATTCAGCCCCTTTACTTTCAGTGCAGCAAACTCTCTCCAGAAGTTCAGTGAGGATCTCTGAATGATCCAATGTTGACCTAAATGACTAATGATGATAAATAGAATCCACCTGTGTGTAATCAAGTCTCCGTATAAATGCACCTGCACTGTGATAGTCTCAGAGGTCCGTTTAAAGCGCAGAGAGCATAATGAAGAACAAGGAACACACCAGGCAGGTCCGAGATACTGTTGTGGAGAAGTTTAAAGCCGGATTTGGATACAAAAAGATTTCCCAAGCTTTAAACATCCCAAGGAGCACTGTGCAAGCGATAATATTGAAATGGAAGGAGTATCAGATCACTGCAAATCTGCGAAGACCTGGCCATCCCTCTAAACCTTTAGCTCATACAAGGAGAAGACTGATCAGAGATGCAGCCAAGAGGCCCATGATCACTCTGGATGAACTGCAGAGATCTACAGCTGAGGTGGGAGACTCTGTCCATAGGACAACAATCAGTCGTATACTGCACAAATCTGGCCTTTATGGAAGAGTGGCAAGAAGAAAGCCATTTCTTAAAGATATCCATAAAAAGTGTAGTTTAAAGTTTGCCACAAGCCACCTGGGAGACACACCAAACATGTGGAAGAAGGTGCTCTGGTCAGATGAAACCAAAATCAAACTTTTTGGCAACAATGCAAAACGTTATGTTTGGCGTAAAAGCAACACAGCTCATCACCCTGAACACACCATCCCCACTGTCAAACATGGTAGTGGCAGCATCATGGTTTGGGCCTGCTTTTCTTCAGCAGGGACAGGGAAGATGGTTAAAATTGATGGGAAGATGGATGGAGCCAAATACAGGACCATTCTGGAAGAAAACCAGATGGAGTCTGCAAAAGACCTGAGACTGGGACGGAGATTTGTTTTCCAACAAGACAATGATCCAAAACATAAAGCAAAATCTACAATGGAATGGTTCGCAAATAAACATATCCAGGTGTTAGAATGGCCAAGTCAAAGTCCAGACCTGAATCCAATCGAGAATCTGTGGAAAGAACTGAAAACTGCTGTTCACAAACGCTCTCCATCCAACCTCACTGAGCTTGAGCTGTTTTGCAAGGAGGAATGGGCAAAAATTTCAGTCTCTCGATGTGCAAAACTGATAGAGACATACCCCAAGCGACTTACAGCTGTAATCGCAGCAAAAGGTGGCGCTACAAAGTATTAACTTAGGGGGCTGAATAATTTTGCACGCCCAAATTTCAGTTTTTTATTTGTTAAAAAAGTTTGAAATATCCAATAAATTTTGTTCCACTTCATGATTGTGTCCCACTTGTTGTTGATTCTTCACAAAAAAATTACAGTTTTATATCTTTATGTTTGAAGCCTGAAATGTGGCAAAAGGTTGCAAAGTTCAAGGGGGCCGAATACTTTCGCAAGGCACTATATATAGAGGATGGGCGGTTGGGCGACATGGACAGGCTGGATCATGTATATGATGTATCACTTAGTCTGTTCTGGGTTAGAGGCATGCAGTGCACCGCTCCTGTGACAGACACAGCGGATTACAGTTGCCAGGTACCGGGTATCATGTGATCTACTATGATTGGTCATAGCGATCACATGATAACAATGTAAACAAACTATCATGAATTAACTTTCATTCATGAACAGCTTGCTTACACTTGTGATCTGTGATTAGCCCACAGCAGTCACATGGTACCTGGTTACCTGTACCATGGTATTAGTTGTAGCTAATTACAGATTGCAACTATAAGCAAGCTGTTCATGAATGTTAACCCATTCATGACAGCTAAAACTATTACTGATCATCACCGTATCAGCAATAACAGTGCAATATCAGTGTAAAAAAAAAAAATCTCTGATAACCCCCCCACCCCCCTTAGAGTAGTGCTGTCACTATGCTGATACTGAACTACTTTGATGATGGAAAAAAAAAAAAGTAAAAAAATGTAATAATAAAATGTATTATTATTTTAGTTTTTTTTTTACATTCTGTCCCCAGTCCGCATCCATCATCTAGTACTACTCCAGTCATATTATGAGGCTGTACTGCACTGGTAACAGTATGTTAAAAAAAAAAAAAAAAAAAAAAAACTTTTTTACTTAATTTTTTCATTTTCCAAAAAATTGTGACAAAAAATTACAACTTTAAAAAACGTGCCATGCCCCTTACTGAATACCACAGGCTGTCTTACTGTTACTTACCGGTACTTTCCAAAAAGAGGTCATTCGGGGAGTATTTTTACTGTCCTGGTATTTTAGGTTCTCAAGAAACAGTACAGGATTGATTCATTTTAAAAGATATATATATATATATATATATATATATATATATATATATATATATACTAAAATTTGTAGACTCTATAACTTTCACACAACCCAATTAATATACAAGTAATGGCATTTGTTTTGCAGAAGAATACATTTTTCCCTACATTAATGAAGAAATCTGATTTTATTGGATATGTTTTATAACAGAAAGGTATAATATTGTTTTTTTTTTTTATCAAAATGTTCAGTCTTTTTTCATTTATATAGCTAAGAATAAAACAAAAACCCAGTGGTGATTAAATACCACCAAAAGAAAGCTCTATTTGTGTGAAAAAAATTATATAAATTTCATTTGCGTACAGTGTTGCATGAACAAACAATTGCCAGGTAAATGAACACAGTGCTGAATAGCAAAAAAATAGTCTGGTCATGAAGGGGATAAAACCCTCCAGAGGTCAAGTGTTTGAAGTGGCATCAAACCCAAATGTAACATAATGCAACTTACCAATCATTACATGTGGTGGCTTCTTTCTTTAGGACTTTCTCCCTCCATTTTCACCCAATGATCTGGCCAGTAACACACTCCCTGTGCCCCCCCCCCCCCCTCTGGATGAAGGAGCACAGGGGCACCTTTGGACAGCAGCATTGTCAGTCTGGGGGGGGGGGGGGGAGTGTTAAATGCAATGGTAGATTTTAATACACTAACAAATCGAAGCCAGACTCCAGCTGACACTTTTTAAGCTATTGCCGAAACAGTTTTTTTTTTCCTTTTGGGATAAAAGTTTTACATAAAAAAAATAAAAAGCTGACCATTGTGAGCACCCTTGTCAGTGGTAAATGGTTTGTCTCAACACTGTAACTGTTACATCTGCAGGGCAGCTTGTTCTGTTGAAAAGGTAAAAATAAAGGAAAGAAAAAAGAATGCAGCCATTACATCTAAGAGTTTTTAAGCTGCAGTGTAATAACTGTTTGCTTTGGGGTTTAATACTACTTTAAGCAGTTACAGCAAAAAAAAAAAGGTTAAAGGTTTTATATAAATGAAGAAAATAAGAGCCTTGTAAGCACCCCTGTCAGTGGTAATTTTTTTTTTCTGATTCTTCTGACACTTTTTCTGGACAGCTTTTTCTGCTAAAGGAAAAATAGAAGACAGCTGGCCATACATGGATCAAAATTTGGCCGGGTCAGCCAGGATCAGCTGAATTTCAGTTCATCTATGGGCAGGAAGGTTGTACAGAAATTGAAACCTGTCAGGTATTTCCTGATCGATCAGTGCCGCTGTCTATAGCCGGCAGAACTGATTCGTGCATTTTGACAGTGGGGAAATCTCCCTGCTGTCAGAATACAATTGCTCAGCCGGGATGATTCCCCCATCCACCTTGAATGCGTGGATGGGAAACCGAGTCAGTATTTTTTAGTTAAACCCACTGGTTAAAAGAAAAAAGACTAATGCTTAAACCTAAAGCTGGCCAAACATGCATCACAATTTGACTGGTTAAGCAGGGACCATCTGAGATTTGATCCATGCATGGGCTGGCTGATTGTACTGAAGCACCAAACCTGTCTTACTTTTTTTGATGTGATTACTGCCAGCAGCTGTAGCCGCTGGCAGTAATCACATGAAAAAAAGTCTGACAATTTAGTTGCTTCAGTACAATCAGCCTGCCCATACATGGATCAAATCTCAGATGGTCCCTGCTTAACCAGTCAAATTTTGATCCTTGTATTCCACCAGCCAGGAAGGCTCCCCATGCCCTCAATCCAACGCCCCCACCACCTTGGCAGAAGACAATAGCTCTGCCAGAGGCATTTCCCCATCAACAACAAGTCCCATTTGCCACTCTGGTATGGTGACTGTAGTTCTCAATTGAGCACAAGTGCCCTGACCTCACTGCATTTGCATTCCAATGATACGTCCTCCAGTCCCATAATTGAAGTTCTGCACCTTGGTAGGGACCTGAGCTAGAGGAATAGTCTGCAGGAGCCAGAGTATTGCATGCATGGTTCACAGATCATTGTTGCAATGCATTAAAGGCTCCAATGATAAAAAAAAAATAAATGCACATTTTTGCTTTTTCAATATAGGTGCATTTTTTCCCCCCTCACTGAAGTGACTTGGATGAAATGGCTTCAACATTACAGAACAAGTCCAGTTGAAGGTAAAACAATCATATTTGCCATTGCTGTGTTCTAGAGCATCTGACAGCCTATTTTACATTCAGTTCTTATAAGCCAAAACTTCATGAGACAAATGGCATATAGGTTGTATTTTTACAACCTATATGCCATTATATATATATATATTATATGCCATTATATATATATATATATAAACATGTTAAAAGCAATCTACTGAACACATTGGGGGAGATTTTCTAAAACTGGAGAGTGCAAAATCTGGTGCAGCTCTGCAAAGAAACCAATCAGCTTCCAGTTTTTTTTTTTTTTTTTTTTTGTCAAAGTCTAACTGAACAAGCGGAATTTAGAAGCTGATTGGCTACCATGCACAGCTGCACCAGATTTTGCACTCTCCAGTCTTAAAATCAACCCCATTGTGAATAAATACTGTGTAAATGCATTGTTTTCCATAATTCACTGCAGCACAGAGATGTGAGTCTGATTAGTTGTATGACACATCCCTGGTATATGATACTGCTAGAAACTGATTACAACCTCCAATTCATCAATAAACTAATCTGACTACAACATAAAGTAAAAAAGAAAGTGAATTGGTTTCTGTGGGTTATGGCACTTTAATTTTACCATTGTGTTTTGTATTATGTATTTGTATTTGTATTTTTGTGGAAACCTGTCGGTGTGTTATTTACTGGAACATCATGTATAAAAGTTTTAGTTCAATTTTGCAGGACATGCTGGTTGGTAGTTTACTGTTAGATTGCAGTAACTCAAGAGTCAAACCAACCATGGGGTTGATTTACTAAAACTGGAAAGTGCAAACTCTAGTGCAGCTCTGCATAGAAGCCTATCAACTTTTTTTTCAACAGTTTTTTTTTTAAAAGCTTAATTGATTGGCTATCATGCACAGCAGCACCAGATTTTGCTGGGGTTGATTTAGGCCCTTTTAACACTTGTGCAACCTTTCCTGTGACTTGGGACTGCAAAGTCGCATGACAAGTCCTACTCCATGATTTCCAATGAGTTACGTATTCTCTGCACTACTTCATCCAACTTTAATGCATTTTGAGATCCATAGACCTCAAGATTACATAGGCATTGCTTTAAGCTCAGTCAAAATTGCCTCAAAATCGCTTGACTTTTAGGTTACACAAGTGTGTAAGGAGCCTTACTAAGGCCCCTTTCACACTTATGCAATGCGATTTTACCGCGATTTTGCGGCGCGATTTTGCCGTGATTTTGATACGATTTTGAAAGCAATGGCTATGGCTCAAAAGGCAATCAAATCGTGGCAAAGTAGTGCAGGAACTACTTTGAAGACGGTGCGACTTCAAAACGCACTGATATGAATGGGGCTCATTGAAAATAATGGAAAACGAGTTGTCATACGATTTTGCGGTCCAAAATCGCGGGACAAGTCGCACTAGTGTGAAAGGGGCCTAAAGCTGGAGAGTACAAAATTGGTGCACCTGTGCATGGTAGCCAATCAGCTTCTAACTTCAGCTTCTTCAATTAAGCTTTGACTATAAAACCTGGAAGCTGGTTGGCTTCTATGCAGAGCTGCACCAAATGTTGCACTCTCCAGTTTTAGTAAATAAACCCCTATCTTTCATTAGAAGCAAATTAATATATATATTCATATATATATTCATATATCTGTAATAATTACTATACCCAAACTGTTTTTTTGTTTGTTTTTTTTATACAATCTGCCATGTAAAACTGTTCTTTTAAATTCAGTACTACTGATAATAATAAAGTAGATGTTTGTGTCTTTAATGTGGGTGAAGTATTGGTGTTGTGAATGGAATATTAGGGATCTTTTCCTTGCACACATGCATATTGCTTTACAAACAGAGCGATACAGCAAACCATATTTTCCTTACATATGAAAGAAAAAAATTAATAAAATAAAATAAATAGATATATTATTATCGATGCCAAGAATGCAAAGACATTTGCAAAGTTTTTACCCCCTAATGGATGTATTAGAATAGTTCAGCACATCGTTCATTTTTTTTTTCTTTTACATATGTCTGTAATGTAGTAAATTATATGTATATATATATATATATATATATATATATATATATATATATATATATATATATATATTATGTGCTTCCTACAGACCACAAAACGTCACCGATTAGTAAAGAATGAAATAAAACCTGGGTGAGCTTTCATCCATCAAAATGTATTTTATTGTCATTTTTATGAAGATTATAAAAAAAAAGCATTTAGAAAGCATATTCCCACATCCCGAAAAATAAGTGCAGTCTTGAGGACTTTACCAGCGACCAGTTAATTATCTAATTAACTAATGGTATAATAGAATGTAGTGTCTAGTTGTATATGTTCATTGCATAGCAAATCCTCCTAGAGCAAGTATCAGTAAATCAAAGTACACGTAATACTCTACAGCTGTAGAATTATAACATATTAATTCATAGTCGTTACAAAATATAAGTTTCCTTTTTCATCCCATAGGGAAAATTAAAAAGGAGGAGAAATACATCGCTTGCCAAATATTGCAGCTTTTAGTCCATTTTGTAGTTGTAAGAGCTTCAGGGCAGACGTTGAATGAATGTCCTTATTAATGAATTAGTGTCCCTTTGAGTTCATTACACAGTAAAGAAGACTGTTACTATCAGCACAATTTGGTGGGACATGTGCTAATAAGGTCCATAAAGCATCACACTGCAGGGACATACCTGTCCATGTTCCCTGAGTAGGTGGCATGCCTTAGGTAGGCATTTGTACCTGCCAGCTGCCCGTTACTATTATAGGCAGTCAATGAGGTGTACTGTCCAGGAGACATCCTGCCATAGAAGTCCATACTGTCAGTATTCATCACTGGTGAGGTGGTCATAGGTATTCTGCTAGACGTGCCAAACAATTGTGTGTTGCCATGTGTGTATGAACTCTGGGTCATTTGCAGATGGCTATTGGGCACTGGATAGGAGTATGGCATTGGGTTAGTAGACCTCTGAAGCATAGGACTCCCACCTGTCTGACTGTTGTAGCCTGGGCTAGCATAGGTGCAGGAGCTGGACGTGGTGGAGTTGGTTTCTGGGCTCATTGACCTGCTGGTCTGCTGGGTATGTTCTGAGGCACTGGGATGGCCTATAATTGTGTTGATGCTAAACATTCTGGACTGGCCAGAACTGAAGGCAGGAGATGAAGAAGGATAATAAACAGAAGAATGGGGGGCGATCTGCTGGGTATAGGTGGGGCTCATGGTCATGTTGGAATAAACAGAATTGGGATAAGATGGTCTGGAGACTTGTAGTGATGGAAACATACTGGTGTCATGTATGTAAGCTGGGTAGGTGGTGAGGTCAGTTCTTTTGAACCTCTTCCTTCTTCTTAGGAAGCTTCCACTGTCAAACATGTCTTCAGCATTGGGGTCCAGAGCCCAGTAGTTGCCTTTCCCAGGTCTGCCTGGCTCTCTGGGGATTTTGATGAAGCAGTCATTCAGAGTAAGGTTGTGCCTGATGGAGTTCTGCCACTTCTTGGAGTTATCTCGGTAAAATGGGAACCTCTCTGTGATAAATTTGTATATACCTCCAAGGGTCAGCTTTCTTTCAGACGAATGGGCAATAGCCATGGCTATGAGGGCAATATAGCTATAGGGTGGTTTGCCCCTCTGGAGAGGTCTTTTCCTTCTCCTTCCCTTTTGAGTGTCATCTGATTCTGTTTGTCCAGTGGTCACACTTGCCTCAGGAGCTGGCTCTTTTTCCACCTTCACCACTGGTATTGAGAAATTGCTGGCCTGTTGGAGGTTGGTGCCAGCCCCAGTGGCTCGGGTAGGGGACTGGTGGCTCTCTGCTGTCATCCTAATACAGGATTGTCCTCTTCAAATACACCTTTCCTCCCCAAACAAACTAGCAGTTGGGATCTTCTCAAATTTCTGTAGATGTATTGTTGTATAATCCCAAGAATCCAGCGAGTGAAAGACCACCAACCAAGTCACTGTTATATGACCAAACCTGAGACCTCACCTACAGGTCTACAATACACTTGTATGGTGCAACCAGGTGAGTACAGGGGTAAACCTCCTTCTGTGCTTATGGTCCGTCTGTCAAATACACCCGGGTATATTAAAAAGAATCCTCACACAGCCAGAAACCTGCAAAATAAACACCGATACCAGAAAATGAGTACAGCATTGGCAATTCTTAAAAAATAATATATGCATATATTATTATAATATATATTATAATATATATATATATATATATATATATATATATATATATATATATATATTATAATATATATATATATAGATACACATATGTATATATATATATACATATGCACATATACACACACACATATATATATATATACATATATACATATATGTATATATATACATATACACACACACACACATATATATATATATCTATATATATATATATATATATATATATATATATATATATATATATATATTATATCGATCTGTCTGTAAAAAAAATAGATAAATAAAAATCAGTAAGGGAAAACAAGGATTCAAAAATAAGAGGATATTGGAAAATAAATATATCTTTATCAAGTAGCACTTTAGTTTAGGTGACCCACTCCAGAGGCTAGTGAGTAGGCAGTACTTTTTACCTAAAGGCAAATGGGGTACACTGGAATAAGGAACACAATGACATGTCATTTTCCTGCTGTGCTTCCACCTACATAACTGACATTTAAAATAGGAGCGATCACACAAATGTATACCGATAATTGAAAACAACCTTCTATTTTCTTGATATAAAAATTCAGCATGTCTTAATTGTTCATCGGTGATTATGAACATATGGGGATTGAACTTGGGATATTCATAGTACAATGCATACCCCTAAGCAAAAATTTAATTTCAAGCGCAAGAAATTTTAATATGTAAAAAAATAATGTTAAAACACACTTTTTAGATGCCCAGCTCACATAGCTAAAATGCCTTCAGTAATTAGGTATTGCCCAAAAAAAGCAAAGAAAACTGCAGCTTCTATTTCAGCATAAAGAAATACTATGGAGGTATAGGGCCACTTATAACCTGTATAGTGTTCCTTACCTTGCAGACAGGTGAGAGGTGCAGTGTGTGCACACAGAAGGTTAGGTTGGATCTGCTCTCCTCCCCAGGTACAAAGGGTTATATAGTGGAGCAGCTCTTACCTGCACACCTTGCTGTCACAATAAGAGTCCCATACAAACACATACACGGGAATTCCCAGCCCTCCTGAGCTCACAAAATAAAAGTTCCCTGTCTTCAGAGAGTACCACCCACCTCGTTCTGTGTCACCTTGGTAAGAGGGACTTATTCACTTGTATGTATTATTTATTTATTTTATTAAACAGTAATTTATTAGCAAAAAAATAATAATTTCAGGTCTTCTTAAGAATCCATCACCACGAATTACAATTTACTGCATTATAAATTCTGTACGTATTATCCATTTCAAGCTGATAGTGAAACTTGCACACGTCATTTCTTCCCATTTTAGGGATTGTGATACTTTTATGCTTGCCATACACTATACATAACTGTGCAATCTCCTAAAGTGATCCAAGTTCACCTTATTTACTAACATTCACTTTGCTAAGATCCTGTTTATAAGCCTGTGTTCCTTTCAGTCCCATTGCTTTACCTCTCCCTGGATTGTAACCCCCATTCCCAGTCTTGCTTTTCTAATCAGTTGCTTAGAAGCTAAATAACATTTTTTTAATTTGATATGTGAAATAGATTGAACATGAATCACATAGTTAAAAAAATTCCAAATGTGCTGCAGTTGGTGATGTGTACAAACAGAAGTGATGATAGTAGTATGTGACAGGAACCAAGCAAAACTTGTAACTGTCACTATACAAAGACCTCAGCTCAATCAACACTGCCTGAAATAAAACTGTACATGGAGTGCTTATTACATATATATAGGCTCCATGTACACTGGGTTTAAAAAAAGGACAGTTCCCTTGGCAGAAAAAAAAATGCTCATTAGTGTTTTTTTGTACATAGTTTAGGAGAGTTTTGCGTTTTTCTGCTCCAAAGATTCAATCAGAAACATAAACCAGAATGTTTTCTTTTCCTGCCTCTATACATTAAGCTCAAAATATGCCTGTAATCGTCCTAATGTGCATGGACACATAGGATAACATTGATCTGTTTCTAGAGACAGAACACAAAACTCCTGTAGTAGCAGCCGTGATATACAAAAACTCTATTTAATTTAAAAAAATCTTTATAATACTAATGAATCCCCTTTAAAAACTGGACATTTTCGCATTGGCACACTTTTTATTCAAATGTATGTTATTATTTCAGATTTCTTATAAAGTATTTCAGTGCTCCCTTAAATTTATACAAAGCAGGTGACAACTACTACAGTAAATCAATCGGATCAAATTGTGTTTGGTAGAAATTTTACAGTTTACAATTACTTTACTAAACAGTTTGATGTAAAGTACAAAAACTGTTACAAAATCATAAGATTTTAGATTAATATATGTTTTTATTGTTCTTTATTTAGAATAATAAGATTTTAACACAAGTGTTATTAAGTGCAGTCCATGTCAATTCATCGCTGTTTATAAGATACTGTCAAAAAGATCAAACCAGCTGGAAAATACTTGGTATAAAGGTAACAACTAATAGTACTTTGTAACCTCGGATCTGTCATTTTTATCATTATTAGGATTTATATAGCGCCAACTTTTTGCGCATCGCTTTACAATCTAGAGGGGGCAGTAGGATTACAATACAATTCAATACAGAAGGAGGGCCCTGCTCGTGGAGCTTACAATCTACTATCTTTTATGGCAGTGTTCATCATTATAGCATAGTGATTGGAGCTAAAAGCTGCATTTATTTCTACATTATCCTCTTTGCCAGAAAGCCTTGTAGGATCGTCCCATCTATTTGATCTGGTCTGTATTATTTAGCCAAATATTTACATAAGAAATGCCTTCATCTTGGAGACCCAATGCACACCGTATACCAGCAATTATTGTGCCCTATTATGTGACTGTTTTCTTAGTGGAGCCAAATTACACTATGTAAATTGTTCTCTTTAAAATCATTATTTGCCTTTAATCCGATTTGTGTTTAGAAGTTTCATTATCATATAGAATGTGTTTAAAAGTTTCAATCTGGTATATATATAAATATATACATACAATACATATGTATGTATGTATATATATATATATATATATATATATATATACATACATACATTCTGATATATATCAGAATGAAACATCCAAACATTCTAAAATATTATATATATATATATATATATATATATATATTTGTGTGTATATAGAAACAAAAAATATATATATTTGTGAGTATGTGTATATATATATATATATATATATCAGAATGAAACTTTGAAAATCTTAAACAGAAAAAACTATATATATATATATATATATATATATATATATATATATATATATATATATATATATATATATATATATAGTACGTAAACAAGCATAGATCTATGGCCAGTCAAAATAATAATGATATGTATATTTTTTAAAATTGGGGTAGTCTCGATAGATCACATTTTCTACCACTTGAAAGCAGCAAGATACAAACCTGTGTTGTGTTTATTCGTGTTAAAAACATTTTGATCTCTGCATGTATATCTTTTTTTTTTCCCCCCAAAAATACAGGACAGTCCTGTATTAGAATGAATACATATGAATTATATGTTTCATTAAATGGTAGGCTACTGAAGATGAAAACAATCCACAGAATACTGGACTGTAAAAATAATTTTGGTTATTTACATTTTTCATTTTCTTGAAATATTTAAATAGTATAATAATACAGGTTTGATGTCAGAAAGGATTTTTTTTTCCCATGGAGCACTGACACGTGAGTTACCTCCATATGGGGCCACTCTTCACAATCTGATTGTACAACCAACTGTGTGGTGCAATGACCTGTCTGGTTAGATATAATCTAAATGGGTTGTTTAGATTTGTCCTCATATTACATATTTTGCTTCAATCTACCCAAAACTGTGTGAGAGAGATGCAGAATTTGTCCTAATATCTGATTGATTGATGGAAGTGAACACAGCATCACTTTTTTTTTTTTTAACTAAGCTCCTTGAATATTCACTTTTTACAAGGTGAGCATTCAAATCCATTATATAGAAAAAAGTATGCACATCAATATAATTGTTTTCACTATAGAATAATTTTGTTTCTAACAAAGAAAAAATAAATAAATACATCCATAAATAAAATAAATACATGAAAGAAAATTCTAATATATATATATATATATATATATATATATATATATATTTATATATATATATAGATAGATAGATCTGTCTGTCTGTCTGTCCATCCATTATCTATCGATCTATCGATCTATCTATCGATCTATCTATCTATCTATCTATCTATCTATCTATCTATCTATCTATCTATCTATCTATCTATCTATCTATCTATCTATCTATTTACGATAATGACACTTATCAATAGATATAATACAGAATATACCATTCTAAAAAAAATATTTGTTTAATTTAGCCAATATCACAACTTCTAGATTTAAAAAACACAATTGTGACAGTTGGTATAATGCGCCACTGATGCCATTGACCCAACATGATGAAAATATGTAAAAAGTGAATCATAGGTGTGAGGAGAGGGGGGAATATGTTAAAAGCTGTTGATGTACCTTATGACATGTTTACCTGTCCATTCTGTCCATTCTCACCTGTCCATTCTGTTCTGTTGCAAAAATCCTGTTTGTTTTAAAACTCAATAGTGCTAGCTTAAATTTAAACAAGTCAGAGGAGTGATACACAACCTCTCTATCCTCCATGTCTATCCTGATCAGTTGAGTCTATATGGAGTTTCAGCTTCTGATGTACTCATTCCTTGGAAAACCCATAACCATAATATTTTATGATATGAGTGTCCAGGGTGCTCTTTGTATTACATGTTTATTTGTACAATAAAGAGGTTGATTTACTAAAAGCAAATAGATTTTGCACTTTGCAAGTGCAGCATCACTCATTTGCCCTTGAGCTTAGTGAATGTGGTGAAGCTTCACTATGTAAAGAATACCCTATCAGGTGCAAGAGCATTTTTTTGCGTGCACTTGGATGATGGGAATCTGCAGAGCTTGCAAAGTGCATAGTCTTACCTGCCTTTAGTAAATCAACCCCAAATATTTTTTACACACATAAAATCAAATGTATGAGTATTAGTCTAAAATCTTATCCACATAAAAAAATAAATTGTATCTCAAGCTGTTACAGTTTTGCAGCAAACTTCTGTTTTGGAAACATTCTTTTTGTAACTGCTGCAGAAAGTAAACTGGCCACCCTCTGATTATGTTCAGTGATGGTACATTAACATGCATGCTAATGTCAGCTGAGACTTACATGGTAATACATTGTGCAGCCAAGATTCTAAACTCATTTGATGAATCAACCTCTTAGGAAAGTTCGGTGAATGACTTCATAACAGTTGGCTGACTTTTCCACAGAGATTGTTCAGCCAAGAGTGTCTTTTGAAGCTGCAAGAATCTGCAGACATGCAGTCCTTGCCTAATTTGTCCAAAATCGCAGGATTATGCAACTGTCATCCAGGCATATGGATAAAGGTACATAATCACTAGAAAAGTTATGATTCAACTGCAATTGTTGGTATTATTTTAACGTGGATGCTTTTGGCCATTCTCTTGCCCAGATTTTCTGGGGAAGAAAAGAAATTACAAATGGTAAATTAAATGTTGATTGCATGTACACTATATTACCAAAAGTATTGGAATGCCTTCCTTTACACACACATGAACTTTAATGGCATTCCGGTCTTAGCCTATAGGGTTCAATATTGAGTTGGCTCACCCTTTGCAGCTATGAAAGCTTCAACTCTTCTGGGAAGGCTGTCCACAAGGTTTAGGAGTGTGTCTATGGGAATGTTTGACCATTCTTCCAGAAGTGCAATTGTGAGGTCAGGCACTGATGTTGGAGAGAAGGCCTGGCTCGCAGTCTCCGCTCTAATTCAACCCAAAGGTGTTTTATTGGTTTGAGATCAGGACTCTGTACAGGTCAGGCAAGTTCCTCCACCCCAAACTCGCTCATCTATGTCTTTATAGACCTTGCTTTATGCACTGGTGCGCAGTCATGTTGGAACAGGAAGGGGCCATCCCCAAACTGTTCCCACAAAGTTGGGAGCATGAAATTGTCCAAAATGTCTTGGTATGCTGGTGCCTTAAGCGCTCCCTTCACTGGAACTAAGGGGCCAAACCCAACCCCCGAAAAACAACTTCACACCATAACCCCCCCCCCCCCCACCCAATGATTTGGACCAGTGCACAAAGCAAGGTCCATAAAGACATGGATGAGCAAGTTTGGGGTGGAGGAACTTAACTGGTCTGCACAGAGTCCTGACCTCAACCCGATAGAACACCTTTGGGATGAATTTGAGCACAGACTGTGAGCCAGGCTTTCTCATCCACATCAGTGCCTGACCTCCCAAATGTGCTTCTGGAAGAATGGTCAAACATTCCCATAGACACACTCCTAAACCTTGTGGACAGCCTTCCCAGAAGAGTTGAAGCTGTTATAGCTGCAAAGGGTGGGCCAACTCAATAATAAACCCTACGGACTAAGACTGGGATGCCATTAAAGTTCATGTGCGTGTATAGGCAGGCGTCCCAATACTTTTGGTAATATAGTGTAAATAATGAATGATAGGGTGAATCTTCCTTATGCTTTAATGCTTCACATGAGTACTTGGTAATTATCATGTCCTGTAATATGGTATACTTATACTGGGGTAGATTTACTAAAGCCAGAACACTCAGAATCTGGTGCACATGTGCATGGTAGCCAATCAGCTTCGAACTTCAGCTTTTTCAATTAAGCTTTGACAGTAACACTTGGAAGCTGATTGGTTTCTATGCAGAGTTGCACAAGATTTTGCACTCTCCAGTTTTAGTAAATAACCCCAACTACAGTATGAAATAAATATAGTTTTCACTTTTCAGACTGTTAATTCTATTTTTATTTTTTTGATTATAAAACTAAATTCTTTGCAAGCTATGTAATTTCCAATAATTATGACCAGTGTCCAAGCATAGGGCAGTGTAGAGAACTTTTCTGTGTTCAACCATGGTGTAGGAAATGTACATAAAAGGCATCAAGACCATTGATTTTTCCTTGTATGTTGGTTCGGCAACAGCAGAATAAATATAAAATGTAAAGGCCACTCCTGATGATGTCATTGTGATAAAATGCGTAGGGCGGAGCCACGATGGCGTCATTGCGTCACTTCCAGCCACTTGCGGTTACTGCCCGTGGAACGCACGAGACCTGGATTTCCTGTGTGAGATACAAATGCTACAACGCTGTATTGTTTTTGCATTGAAGTAAGTGTATTTATTTATATTTAATATAAACACTCAAAGATTGGTACACTATGGGCTGTTGCAATTTTTTTTTTTTATGGAAACAAGTAACAAAGAGGAGAGTACAGTAAACCCCCCTCCATTGCGGGTGTTACATTCCGGATCCAGCCGCGAAAAGTGAAAATCCGCGAAATAGAAAAACCCTATTAAAATGCATTGTAGGCATGTTTTCTTTACTGTCACTGTACGTGTAAAAGCATTTTAAGGTCTTTAAACACACTTTTAAAACAATAGAAACTCATTTAAACACATAAAAAATACTGAGAGACATAGCAAGAGCTATGGAAAACACAAAAATATTTCATTTTTAATGATTTATATAGTAAAATAACATTACAAAAAAAAAACGCAATATACCGGAACCGCAAAAACTGAACCGCGATGGAGCGGGGGTTTACTGTAAATGGGATAAACGACCATGGACCCAGAGCGACTGACGCGGTCATAACCAACTTTTTGAAAAGCCTGAGACCCCCTTGTGGGGATTGACTTTTGGTGAGTGTGGGACCATAAGGGGAGCACGTTTTGTGGAAATCACTGGTAGCATGGATTACTTTGAAGCACTGTGAAGAGCACCAGTCACTGTATTGAAGACTTACACGGAAGCACCATTGTCCACTTATATATTCTTTTTTTAGCTCTTTTTGTGATGTCTTGGGATTTTTAAAGCACTTTGTGTAGAACCACCATAGTCACTGTATATTGCAAAGCACTTTATGAGGCACTTTGACACTTTATAAGGAGAGGAATTTAGATGATTTGTATGAATTATTAATGCATATAAAAAACATTATTGTCACTAAGGTGTACGTTTAGTAAACTGAGATAAGCTGAGATCTGGATGATCACGGCTTGTCTCAGAGCATTGCAGGTTTAAAATACTGAGAAGAGTAGTGGAGAACATAGTCTTCTCTTCTCATCTCAGTACACAAACAGCTTGCATTCACTGCAATAGAAACGGTCAGTTTAGAAACACATGATGTCACCTGATCACTGTGCTTCTCTTTGAAGATCTCCTCTTCCTACTTCTCCAGCTCAGAGGTGGAGATAGCAGGAAGAAATAGGAGATCTCTGCTGTGAATGTCCCAGTGCCCAAAAGTGAAAGTAAAAACTCTCCCTACTGCAGTGAAATATACATCAACAGCAGGTTAGAAACACATTAACTATACAATCACATATATATCTGTGTGTGTATGTATATATATATATATATATATATATATATATATATATATATATATATATATATATATATATATATATATACTGTATGTACTGGTGTGTATGTATGTATATATATATATATATTTTTTTTTTATTTCAGGTACTTATATAGCACAGTCAATTTACACAGCGCTTTACATATACATTGCACATTCACATCAGTCCCTGCCCTCAAGGAGCTTACAATCTAAGGTCCCTAATGCCTCGTACACATGTACCGATCGGCCGTCTTTTGTCCGGTGCTGTCGTGTCCGCTGAAAAGTGCAAAAGACTGCACATGAATTTTGTCGGCCAACAACAGCCGACTGCAGAAGTGATGTCATGTGATGAATAACTTTCCGTGTGTTTTTTCTTTTCTGAGCATGCCCAGTCTTGCTAATCTGCTGTTTGTCGGCCGAATTCTGTACTGACTGGCGAACAATCAGCCGTTCTGGTGTTGGCCAACAAAAATTTTAATGCCTGCAGGACAGATTCTGTTCGGCCGAAAATGCGCTGTCGGCTGTCGAAAGCATCATACTAACAAGCATACAATCGGCCGATCGGTCGTCGGCCGAATATTTACGGCCGACGATCGGTACGTGTGTACGAGGCATCACTCACATACATACACAGCAGGGCCAATTTTTTATACAGGATCCAATTAACCTACCAGCATGTCTTTGGAGTGTGGGAGGAAACCAATCTGTCACGATTCAACCACGCCCACGGCGACTAGCTAAACGAGACGTGATGAATCGTGACTGGGCAGTATAAGGGGATAACGGAAATAAAGAAAATTCCTACTAAAGGCTCGTACACACGTACCGATTGTCGCAGAAAAGATGCGGCAGACGACCGATCGGCCAAATGTAGGCTTGTTAGTATGATGCTTCCGACAGCCGACAGCGCACTTTCGGCCGAACAGAATCTGTCGTGCAAGCATTAAAATGTTTGTATGCCGACACCAGAACGGCCGATTGTTCGCCAGTCAGTACAGAATTCGGCCGACAGACAGCAGATTTGCAAGACTGGGCATGCTCATAAAAGAAAAAACACAGGGAAAGTTAACCATCACATGACATCACTTCTGCAGTCGGCGGACAAAATTCGTGTGCAGTCTTTTGCACTTTTCAGCGGACATGACAGCCCGGGGACAAAAGACAGCCGATCGTTCGGCCGACAATCGGTACGTGTGTACGGGGCTTAAGTAATTAGATTGGTTGCAAAACTTTCACAGCCTGCACTGCCTTCGGTCACCACTAGAGGGAGACTCCAGTCCAATCCAGCTGGCTGACCACACACAGGCAGATACAAATCTTACATACAATCTGATGCACTCTAAGGGTTGGGGAGCAGTCTAGCAATTACCACACACTACTAGGATTCCTCCAGCTATCCTACAAGCCAGAACCCCTGTGTTGATCACTCTTCCCACTGTCCCCACACCCCCACACCACAAACGATAGCCTGTGGTCTGGTGTACAATCTGCATGCAATCTGCCAACATACAGTGCAATTGCATACAGATTGGCATGTATGTATGTATGTATGTACTGTATGTATGTGTGTATATATATATATATATATATATATATATACATATATATGTGTGTGTATGTGTATATATATATATTTATATACTGTATGTATATATACCGTGCATGTGTGTGTGTGTGTGTGTATATATATGTTTTCATGTGTCAGAACATGTCATTACGAGTTCTTTTAAACTTTAGTTTCACTTTTTAAATTTAGCAGTGCCTGTAATCTCACAAAATCTCGTGAGATTACAGGCAGTCCACCCAGTTATACAGAGATCACGGCAGTTCTCAGAGAAAAAACTTCTCCTCTGATCACCCTGTGAGAAGTGAAGTTCTCCGCCTTCTAAACTGGGTGCCAGAGGAGATATTTTTTCTCTGAGAACTGCCGAGAATTGAACTGAGAGAAAACTTCTCAGTTTACTAAACGTACACCTAAATTGTAAAGCACTTCATGAGGCACGTAGACACTTTGCCTGTAAGGAATTCTTATGAAATATTAATGTACATGGATATTAATTAGTTTCACCATTATTGTGTTTCAAACAATTATTGTAGCACCACATATATATGTGTATACATTTAACAGCTAACCTTAGTACATAGAATACTGGTCCACACCCTCTAATAAGAAAGCAAATTGTCTAGATATAGTGATAAATCAAACAAAAATAAGATCATTCCAGTAACATCATTTAACCCAGTATATGATATTTAGCAGCACCAGACCCATTAATCACTATCTCAATTTTCATTTTGTTTCTAAAATGTTGTAGAACACATTGTTTTAGCTTCATTTGGTAGAACACTTTGTTTTAACTTCATGTCGTAGAACACTTTGTTTTAGCTTCATGTCGTAGAACACTTTGTTTTAGATTCATGTCGTAGAACACATTGTTTTAGCTTCATGTCGTAGAACACTTTCTTTTAGCCTTATGTCGTAGAACACTTTGTTTTAGCTTCATGTCATAGAACCCTTTGTTTAAGCTTCATGTCGTAGAACACATTGTTTTAGCTTCATGTCGTAGAACACAATGTTTTAGCTTCATGTCGTAGAACACATTGTTTTAGCTTCATGTCGTAGAACACATTGTTTTAGCTTCATATCATAGAACACATTGTTTTAGCTTCATGTCGTAGAACACATTGCTTTAGCTTCATGTCGTAGAACACTTTCTTTTAGCCTTATGTCGTAGAACACTTTGTTTTAGCTTCATGTCATAGAACCCTTTGTTTAAGCTTCATGTCGTAGAACACATTGTTTTAGCTTCATGTCGTAGAACACAATGTTTTTGCTTCATGTCCTAGAACACATTGTTTTAGCTTCATGTCGTAGTACACATTGTTTTAGCTTCATGTCGTAGAACACAATGTTTTAGCTTCATGTCGTAGAACACATTGTTTTAGCTTCATGTCGTAGAACACAATGTTTTACCTTCATGTTGTAGAACACATTGCTTTAGCTTCATGTGGTAGAACACATTGCTTTAGTTTCATGTCGTAGAACACATTGTTTTAGCTTCACGTCGTAGAACACTTTGTTTTAGTTTCATGTCGTAGAACAATGTAATAGGCATTGCTTTGAGGCAAAAAACGCAGCAAAAAATTGCATAACTATGAGGTCACAAAAGTGTAAAAGGGCCCTTCAGTAATCAAAGTATAGTGTGCCCCCTTCAATGTAGAGTGACCACAGCGTGCCCCCTTCAATGCAGAGTGACCACAGCGTGCCCCCATCAATGCAGAGTGACCACAGCATGCCCCCTTCAATGTAGAGTGACCACAGCATGCCCCCACCAATGTAGAGTGACCACAGCATGCCCCCATTAATGCAGAGTGACCACAGCATGCCCCCTTCAATGCAGAGTGACCACTGCGTGCCCCCTTGAATGCAGAGTGACCACAGCATGCCCCTTCAATCCAGAGTGACCACAGCATGCCCCTTCAATCCAGAGTGACCACAGCATGCCCCCTTCAATGCAGACTGACCACAGAGTGCCCCCATCAATGTAGAGTGACCAGAGCAAGCCCCCTTCAATGTAGAGTGACCACAGCATACCCCCATCAATGTAGAGTGACCACAGTGTGCCCCCTTCAATGCAGAGTGACCACAGCATGCCCCATCAATGTAGAATGACCACAGCGTGCCCCCATCAATGCAGAGTGACCACAGCGTGCCCCCATCAATGCAGAGTGACCACAGCATGCCCCCTTATTGCAGAGTGACCACAGCATGCCCCCATCAATGTAGAGTGACCACAGCATTCCCCCTTCAATGTAGAGTGACCACAGCATGCCCCCTTCAATGCAGAGTGACCACAGCATGCCCCCTTCAATGCAGAGTGACTACAGCATGCCCCCATCAATGTAGAGTGACCACAGCGTGCCCCCCATCAATGTAGAGTGACCACAGCGTGCCCCCATAAATGTAGAGTGACCACAGCGTGCCCCCTTTCAATGCAGAGTGACCACAGCGTGCCCCTTCAATGCAGAGTGACCACAGCGTGCAGAGAGACCAGTGCACTTACCTGATGCAGCGGCAGCTTCTCCTCAGTCCTCCACGTCTCCCGAGTCCTCCTCCTCCTCCTTGGCCAATGACAAAGGTTCGCCTTTCGGCCAATCAGGAAACGGGTCTCTGACCCGCTTCCTGATTGGCCAGGTGGAGGATCCGTGTAACAATAGCGAATATGAATTCGCTATTGTCACACAATGGGTGGACTCAGGGTGCACCGGGTCCACCCTTTTCTGAAGCCTATTAGAGCCTCTGGCTCTAATCACGTGCTTCAGAAGAAAAAAAAAAACATTGAACTCCATGCGTCCGGCGCCCCGCATGTAGATTAGGGGGCCGGACAAATGGATAGGGGGGGCGGCGCCCCTGCGCCCCCAACGCACCGGCGGAATTCGCATCGCACAGACATCATATGTGATCTGCAAAGGAATGTGGTGCGAATCACATGCGATGTCTGGTATCGCACAAGTGTGAACCCAGGCTTAAAGCTGATCTCCACAATAAGAAAATATTCTCTAAAAACATTAATCCTGTTTTCCTTCTTAAACTTAATGTCTTTTGTGTTTTTTTTCCAGATCTGTACAGTAATCCAGTGTGAAATGTTACCTGTGTAGGAGCCTCCTGTAATAAAGACCTATCACTGCCGATATCCCTCCCTGTGCAGGTGACTGGTCTTGTCTCCTACCCATTCTAAAGTTTTCTGCAGGCAGTCTGTAGTGGGTGGAGCCCAGTGTAAATTTTGTTGACTAAAATAATTTTGTTTACTAAATGAACACTATTTTAGTCTACTAAAATATGACTAAAACAAAAACAATGCAGATGACTAAAATACGACTTAAACTAAAATGACATTTTAGTCATAAGATGACTATAATTGCACTTCACTGATACAGAGGCGTATAAAACAAACATTAAATAATTCTATTTCAGTGTCATTCCAATAACAAAACATTTTTCTTAACAAAGGTAAACTATCATGGCAGGCATAAGGCCTAGCTGTGTAAGCTGCTAAAAGGCACGCTAAATGTCAATGAGTGTAGTGAATGCTTACTGTTCTGTATAACATATTGCTGGCTGATGTCAGTTTCACTGATGATATTTTGCTTGTTGTTACAATGTTTAATGAATGTCTGACACACCCCTTTCACTCTCACATTTAACCTATCAGTCAAGAAGCAGTTTCACCAAGAAGGAAGCTCTCCCTTTTCTTACACTTAATCACAGAAGTCTCTCAGCAACATCTCTGTGACCTTTAGCAGCATGCAATCAATCGTCATTAGGACACATACCTTACCATTTACAATGGATGTCATTTAAAGCAGAGTTCCGGCCTGAAAAAAAAAATTAGATAAAAATAATACCCCTTGGGGCCGGTGCAGGCACATTGATTCCTGGGAGCGAGTCCACGCAAGAAAGAAGTGACGGCGGCGGCCTTGTCTGCAGAGGGAGGAAGAGGAAGTAAGGTAAGTATATTTTCTTTAAAAAGAAGGTAAGTGAATAAAAAAAAAATGTTAATGATCTAATTGTTTTACAGGTTATTAAGAGCAAGCGGACAGTGAAAACATTTTTTTAAGGGTGGAACTCCGCTTTAATTGTAAACAGGTAAATTGAACAGGTGTTTGTTTCAAACATCCAATCATTTGCTGAAATTCTTTTTTCTTATTTCCTTTTAAATTGTTTGCTTCACCTAAGTTAAGTTATTGTTAACTTTATTGGTATAATGGTATAACTATATGTATATATATATATATATATATATATATATATATATATATATAGCTATAGATATATATAGATATATAGATATATAGTATCGCACAAAGTGAGTACACCCCTCACATTTTTGTAAATATTTTATTATATCTTTTCATGTGACAACACTGAAGAAATTACACGTTGCTACAATGTAAAGTAGTGAGTGTACAGCTTGTATAAAAGTGTAAATTTGCTGTCCCCTCAAAATAACTCAACACACAGCCATTAATGTCTAAACCGCTGGCAACAAAAGTGAGTACACCCCTAAATAAAAATGTCCAAATTGGGCCCAAAGTATCAATATTTTGTGTGGTCACCATATTTTTCCAGCACTGCCTTAACCCTCTTGGACATGGAGTTTACCAGAGCTTCACAGATTGCCACTGGAGTCCTCTTCCACTCCTCCATGACGACATCACGGAGACGGTGGATGTTAGAGACCTTGTGCTCATCCACCTTCCGTTGAGGATGCCCCACAGATGCTCAATAGGGTTTAGGTCTGGAGACATGCTTGGCCAGCCCATCACCTTTACCCTCAGCTTCTTTAGCAAGGCAGTGGTCATCTTGGAGGTGTGTTTGAGGTCGTTATCATGTTGGAATACAGCTCTGCGGCCTCTGAAAGAAGGGGATCATGCTCTGCTTCAGGATGTCACAGTACATGTTGGCATTCATGGTTCCCTCAAAAAAACGGTAGCTCCCCAGTGCCGGCAGCACTCATACAGCCCCTGACCATGACACTCCAACCACCATGCTTGACTGTAGGCAAGACACACTTGTCTTTGCACTCCTCACCTGGTTGCCGACACTCACACTTGACACCATCTGAACCACATAAGTTTATCTTGGTCTTATCAGACCACAGGACATGGTTCCAGTAATCCATGTCCTTAGTCTGTTTGTCTTCAGCAAACTGCTTGTAGGCTTTCTTGTGCATCATCTTTAGAAGAGGCTTCCTTCTGGGACGACAGCCATGCAGACCAATTTGATGCAGTGTGCAGCGTATGGTCTGAGCACTGACAGGCTGACCCCCCACCCCTTCAACATCTGCAGCAATGCTGGCAGCATTATTAAGTCTATTTCCCAAAGACAACATCTAGACAAGACACTGAGAACGTGCATTCAACTTCTTTGGTCGACCATGGCCACTGTTCTGAGTGGAACCTGTCCTATTATCTTGACCACCGTGCTGCACTCAGTTTCAGGGTCTTGGCAATCTTCTTATAGCCTAGGCCATCTTTATGCAGAGCAACAAATATTTTTTTCAGATCCTCAGAGAGTTCTTTGCCATGTTGAACTTCCAGTGACCAGTATGAGAGAGTGAGAGCGATAACACCACATTTAATACACCTGCTCCCCAGTCACATCTGAGATCTTGTAACACTAACAGGTCACATGACACCGGGGAGGGAAAATGGCTAATTGGGCCCAATTTGGACATTTTCATTTAGGGATGTACTCACTTTTGTTGCCAGCGGTTTAGTCATTAATGGCTGTACAGTATGTTGAGTTATTTTGAGGGGACAGAAAATGTACACTGTTATACAAGCTGTACACTCACTACTTTACATTGTAGCAAAGTGTCCTTTCTTCAGTAGAAAAGATAGAATATATATATATATATATATATATATATATATATATATATATATATATAATTTTTTTGCCTTCCCTGTGACACCTATGCAGGAAAAGTGGGGTGCAGTGGTCCCTGGGAAAGGAGAGTACTTACAGCCAGTGGCAGCCTGTTCTTAAGGGGCCCTCCCAAAGTTTTGACGAATAGGAAAGCGATTGACAGGACAATCCATTTAAAAAAAAAATTATAATATGACTAACATTTTTTAATATCTTAAAGTTAAAAAATCTTAGTTATATTATGATTAATTTAAAAATAAATTGCTCTGTGTGTGTGCAGTGCACAGCAAGGCACTGGACTAATAGAAGTCTATTAGGTCCACCAATGATTAACAAGCACGTGATTAGTGCCTGAGGCTCTAATTGGCTTGTTTTAAATTGTGTTTGGGGTGCAGAGCACTGCGCCCCGAACCCTCCCACTTTATCGAAATGATCAAAATTCGCCATCGTGTTATTTCCGGTTTTGTGTCCCGGCCAATCAAGAGGCTGAAGATGGAACACGGAAGCTGCCGGGTATCAGGGGAGCCCTCACAGCCCAGGATGGAGACTCCGTTTGCAGGTAAAGACCTGGAGGGGTTTTTTTTGCGCCCCCCCTAAAAAATTTTATCACCAGCTGCCACTGCATACAACTATAAAAACCTTGTCAGAAGTTCAATAAAAAATTAAATTTTGTTTATGTTCCCATTGGAGCGATTTTCCGTCACTTCTTGTCCTGGCAGTAAGCAAGGAGACACATTACCAAAAGCCACACAAGCAGCAATAAAACCTCACAGAGGTTCTTCCCATCCCGCTCTATCTTAAACAAACAAACATACAAATTTTTTTTTTAGCAAAAACTTTATAATTACATAGGATAGTGATACATACTGTATATTTTATTCAGGTGGTGGTGCGATCTTTTACTGGTATTGCCTTTCATTCATGTTTTTAATGTTCTATTTATGTTAAAAGCAAAAAGAAGAGAAGCGACGAGCAAAGAAAAAATATTATAGAAGTTGCAAAATAACTAGAGTTAAGTGTCCCTAAGCCCACATCATAAAAAATGTATAAATGCTGTATTGCATCCAGTTCATACTCTCTGAGTAACTATGAGATTTGTTTTCTGTATTCTGCAAAAAACCTGGTTTATCCTGCTTTTCTCTCTCTCCACCCTCTGTCCATGTCCCCAATTCAGCTAGGGATTTTGCAGAGCAGTGTTGGCACCTCTGCACATGCTCAGTTTCCAGTGGGTTTCTATGCTGAGCATTTCCTCCTATCACATCTGAGCAGCTCATGTTACTATAGAGCCAAATACGTGGGTATATACACAGTGGTAAATGACAGCCCACTCCCTCCCTCCACCTTCATGTCCACTAACGAGCTAAAAACAATGGGGGCGGAATATTACATGTAGAAAAATGGAGACTTCACCTCCCTCTTATTCTAAGACACAGGCTGGAGCAGTGTGATACATATAGCCTGTGACTGGCAGAAACCTGCCCACAACATGTTATTTCCACAAAATATTAATGATTTGATTTCAAATTTATATTTGTTTGACCATTTTAAACAGTTTATTGATATTATTTATTGCTACTCTGTATCCCAAAGGCTGTTTGTTTTTTAACATGTGACCAGCAGCAGAGGACTAGAAGTTCCTCCTGCTTATGTTTCCCTGCAGACAGGCTGGGAAAGATATGGGTTATGTGACAGTTGTATATCGATTGTAAAAAGGAACTTAGATGTTTTTTTTTTTATTAAAATAATTGCAGTGCCATTATCCATATACAGAAAAAGAAGGAACAATGTAAATTATACACAGTGTGTTTAGTACCCCATTAACCACTTGCCGACCGCTCCACTCTCTACTGCGGCAGGGCGGCCCCTGGACTTAACGAACATTTAATCCTTGCAGTGAGATATGCCTCACTACAAAGGTATTTTGTAAAAGCATCTCAGAATTGGGCTTTCTGAATAAACTTCAGCCCAAAGATTATGCAACTTTCTTTCCTTCCACCACTGGTGAAGAGAAAGAAAATTGGTTGATTCCCCCATCAACACAGTCAGGCGGCACAGTGGTGTAGTGGTTAGCACTTTTGCCTAGCAGCAAAAGGTTTGCTCTTTCGAATCCCAACCACGACACTACCTGCCTGGAGTTTGCATGTTCTCCTTGTGCCTGCATGGGTTTCCTTCCACACTCCAAAGACATGCTGGTAGATTGATTGGATCCTGTCTAAATTTGCTCTACTATATGTTTGAATGTGAGTTAGGGACCTTAGATTGTAAGCTCCTTGAGGGCAGGGACTGATGTGAATTTACAATATATATATGTAAAGCGCTGTGTAAATTGACAGCGTTATATTAGTACCTAAAACAAAATAATGGAAGAATCCTTCCCTTCTGCCAGCTATAGCCAACAGCATTGATCACATGGAAAAAAATCTGACAGGCTGGTTGTACTGAAAGTTGCTCCAAGTTACTCCCAGTACTCCAAGTTATTCCCAGTACTCCAAAATACTCCAAGTTACTCCAAATCATTTGGTGGAGGAGAGTTTATTGTGTGGGTTAGTTTTTCAAGGGTTGGGCTTGGCCCCTTAGTTCTAGTGAAGGGAAATGTTAAGGCATCAGCATACATTTTGGACAATTTCATGCCCCCAACTTTGTGGAAACAGTTTGGGGATGGTCCCTTCCTGTTCCAACATGAGTGCGCACCAATGCACAAAGCAAGGTTCATAAAGACATGGATGAGCAGGTTTGGGGTGGAGGAACTTGACTGGCCTGCACAGAGCCCTGACCTCAACCTGATAGATCACCTTTGGAATAAATTAGAGCAGAGACTATGAGCCAGGCCTCGTCCACATCAGTGCCTGACCTCACAAATATGCTTCTGGAAGAATGGTCAAACATTTCCATAGACACACTCCTACAGCTTGTGGACAGCCTTCCCAGAAGAGTTAAAGCTGTTATAGCTGCAAAGGGTGGACCAACTCAATATTGAACCTTAAAGTGGTTGTAAATTCACTTTGTTGACATTTACCTATAGGTAAGCCTAAATTATGGCTTACCTATAGGTGCTATAAATATCTCCTAAACATGCACCGTGTAGGAGATATTTACAGTGCATGCAGCCGATGACGTCATCGGCGCATGCGCTCTGAAGGAAGGTGCTGTTCCTTCAGAGCCCAGTGCTGTGAACGGCGTCTCCCGCACGCATGCACGGGAGTGATATAATCGCGCCTCCGGCCAATCAGATGGCTGGAGGACGCGATCC
Source organism: Pelophylax lessonae (assembly GCF_965119305.1). Classification (NCBI taxonomy): domain Eukaryota; kingdom Metazoa; phylum Chordata; class Amphibia; order Anura; family Ranidae; genus Pelophylax; species Pelophylax lessonae. The sequence goes on along the minus strand of NC_138768.1, from coordinate 429,393,570 downwards.
AGGAAGCAGGACGGCCGAACATGTCGGCCGTCCTGTCAGCACTGTGGGGGCTTCGTTTTTAGGTAAGTACTTCATAATGAGCTAGTATGCGATGCATACTAGCTCATTATGCCTTTGTCTTTACAGGTTTTTCTTTTTCAAATTTTTTTTCAGCAGGTTTACTTCCTCTTTAAGCCCACTAAGACTGTGATGCCTTTAAAGTTTATATGCGTGTAAAGGCAGGCATCCCAATACTTTTGGTAATAAGTTTAAGTGAAATATCACTCTGAGATAAACTGCCCAGCTAGAATAATAGGTTCCCTTGGTCTGGGTTATTGTTTTATGAATAATCAAATATTTATACTTTAAAATAACATTTTTTACATTTATTGTACAAAAATGTCCACCAGCCAAATAATACAAGACAAGAATGGGTCTTCTTATGCCATTGTATGATCACATCTTTGTGCACAGGTCAGCTGAAGCTCCAGATCAGTGAATCTCCCAAGCTGTTATTTTTTGTTACATATTCACATCGGTTCTTGAACAAACCTACAATACAAACAAAAAATAAAACAAACAGCGATTAGCATAAATACGCAGCTACAGTGACAGGGTGACCACAAGATCTTGAGGATACAAAAGTTGAGTTAGCAAACATTGTTTAATAACAAACCAGGCATCCTCTTACTTTTGACATGAGGTCACAGACACTAAACACTCTTGGAGTTTATTTTGCATGTGTTTCCACAGGGCTGTTGTGTAAATGAAGCTGTCTGTTTGCTGAGCAGCGTAATTGTACATTGTAACAACATTTTCATATATTGAAGTGTAAATACTGAATAGTTACACATACCACGTGCTTCACCAGCCAAATGCATGGAACAGTCATATTTCAGTAAATAATCCAACTTCACTTACTAGAACATGGCCTGCTGAATACAGAGCTGCTACTTAATAGCACTGCACAAATGAGCTCGTAAATCACTGTCACATTCCTTAGTACTATCCTTCTAGTAGGTTTTATTCATGTTGAAGGCCAAGTTTCAGGAATGATGAAGTGCCACTTCCATATTTTTGTGCTGTGTTACAAGGTGGTATTTGTCTAGTGCTTTTCAATGATGTTGCAACATATACCAGCATAAAGTATAGTGCTGAGTGTGAATGACAACTCCAGTTTGTGTGGCCAGTCTGTGTGGCCTGCAGCATAGTCTAATCATGGTTTTAACAGTAGCAATAATCTAGTCCACAATGTTCTAAGAGTTTACACTAGGAACTTCGCAACCATGACCCCACGCTCCATCCTCTCTCATCATTGCAATTTTCTTTCTGGGAGTAGCTGCCTATATCTGAGGGGTATCTGCTCCCACTTCCGCTCTGCTCTCCTAGGTGAGTAGAGCAAAAGTTAACCCCCCCCCCCCCACAACCTTCTGGGACACATCACTTATCCCAGGAGACTGTGGGACCATTAAGAAAGCACAGGGTGTCTCATACATGTTGAAGTCAACAGTGAAACACCAGAACGTCACAGCCAGCATCCCATAAGGAAGATGGCGGTGACAGGGACCTTAAAGAGGAAGTAAAGTCCCCCAAAGAAAACGAGAAAAAAAAAAAGCCCTGTAAAGAGAAAGGCATAATGAGCTAGTATGCATCGCATACTAGCTATTATGTAGTACTTACCTTAAAACGAAGCCCCCGCCGTGCCGCCACCTCAGCGACAGGACGGCGACATGTCCGGCCGTCCTGCTTCCGGGTTCGCGTCCTCCGGCCATCTGATTGCCCGGAGGCGCGATTACATCACTCCCGCGCCTGCGCGCGGGAGCCGCCGTTCACGGCACTGAGCTCTGAAGGAACGGCACGGGTGGCCGTTCCTTCAGAGCGCCTGCGCCGATGACGTCATCGGCAGTATGCACTCTAAATATCTCCTAAACGGTGCAAGTTTGGGAGATATTTATAGCACCTATAGGTAAGCCTTAATATAGGCTTACCTATAGGTAAAAGTTTGTGAGGTGGGTTTACAACCTCTTTAAGACCAGAACTAATGACTGAGATAATGACAGTGCTAGATCCTTGGACTGGTAAGTGTCTGTATATTAAAAGTCATATTCTTTGATAGTCCAGTTTGACTTGGTTAAGGCTAAATTATTCTGGATGACGATTAACGAAAGACTTTTAACTATCCTGAGTGATAAAATAACAAGCAACCCATGAATCGAATATCTCATGGGAACACCTAGTGCCCATTTTGCTCTTCAACATCTTTGGTAGCGTGGCGTGGTTGCACAGTCGCTTTTCCTTTTCTCTTTTTCTCCTCTTTTGTCTTTTTGTTCCTTTTCCTATCCAGGGACACATTTTTTGGTTTCCATTAAAATTTATAAGGCCTTCTGGCCAGGAATTTGCACAAGATGACATACTCCGGATTTCATTTAACCGATCTGTTTTTTTTTTTTTTTTGTAATCTCTTGTGGAGGTACTAAATGTGTACTCTATAATGTTATACATCAGTTTCAGATTGGGAAACCTGTTTTTGCTTTGCCATGATATTATTATTATTATACAGGATTTATATAGCGCCAACAGTTTGCGCAGCGCTTTACAATGTGAGGGAAGACAATACAGTTACAATACAATTCAAAACAGGAGGAACTAGAAGGCCCTGCTCGTTAGAGCTTACAATCTAGAAGGGAGGGTCAAGTGAAACAAAAGGCAATAACCGTGGGGGATGGGCTGAAAATGGAGGTACTTTATTTAGGTGTGGGTAGGATAGGCTTCTCTGAAAAGGAGGGTTTTCAGAGATCACCTAAAAGCTAATAGAGTAGGAGATAATTGGACAGCTAAGGGTAAGGAGTGCCATAGGATTGGAGAGGCTCTGGAAAAGTCCTGGAGGCGAGCATGGGAGGAGGTGATGAGGGAGCTAGAGAGCAGGAGGTTTTGAGAGGAACGAAGAGAGCGATTAGGTTGGTATTTTGAGACTAGGCTAGTGATGTAGCTAGGGGCTAAGCTGTGGATTGCTTTGTAAGATGTTGTAAGTATTTTCAATTTAATTTGTTGGGTGAACGGAAGCCAGTGGAGGGCTTGACAGAGAGGAGCAGCGGACACTGAGCGATTGGTAAGGTGGCAGAGAGGAGCAGCATTCATGATGGATTGAAGGGGGGATAGCCTGTGTAGAGGTATGTCAACGAGAAGGGAATTGCAGTAGTCGAGGCGCGAGATGACCAGGGAGTGAACTAAGAGCTTTGTTGTGTCTTTTGTTAGAAAGGGGCATATTTTGGAGATGTTGCAGAGGCTGAGGCGGCAAGATTTGGACAGCCATTGGATGTGGGGTTTGAAGTAGGGTTCAGAGTCCAGGACAATACCTAAGACCTTGGCATGCGGGGATGGGCTGATAGTAATGTAATCGATATTGACAGAGAAATCAGGGGAAGGGGCACGTGGTGGAGGAAAAATTATAAGCTCGGTTTTAGATGGATTGAGTTTGAGGAAGTAGTGTGACATCCAGACCGATATATCTGATAGTAAATTAGTGATACGTGAGGAGACTGAGGGAGAGAGCTGAGGGGTGGATAGATAGATTTGGGTATCGTCAGTGTAGAGATGGTAATGGAAGCTGTGGGAGGCTATCAGCTGACCCAGAGAGGAGGTGTAGATTGAAAATAGGAGGGGTCCAGGAACAGAGCCTTGGGGGACCCCAACAGAGGAGAGAAGAGGAGAGCAGGAAGTAGAATTGTACATAACGCTAAAGGTGCGGTTGGATAAGTAGGAAAATAACCAGTGAAGAGTACAGTCACATGGACCAAAGGCATGGAGTTTTTTCAGGAGGAGGGGATGGTCAAATGTATCAAAGGCAACAGAAAGGTCCAGAAGTGGGAGTACAGAATAGTGTCCATTGGTTTTGGCCGTTAGCAGATCGTTTGTCAGTTTTAGGAGAGCAGTTTCAGTGGAGTGTTGAGGCCGAAATCCAGACTGAAGGGGATCAAGGAGGCTATTCTCGGCAAGGTGGTCACACAGTCAGTTGTAGACTAGACGTTTGAGGAGTTTGGATGAAAAGGGGAGCAAGGAAATAGGGCGTAGGTTGTTCAGATCGGTTAGGTCCAGTGATGGCTTTTAAAGTATGGGGCTGAGGAGGACGGAGTAGAGAATTAAAGGTAGTGAATATTTGCCGGGGCGTGATGACAGGCTGTTAATGAGAGTGATAAAATAGGTCTGTTTGGCAGTGTGGAGACTGGAATTGTATTTTTGGAGGGCAGATTTATATCGGTTGAAGTCCTACGCCATAGGCGCTCAAGAGCACGGCTATGCTTTTTCAGACTTCTAGTGTTATCTGTTTGCCAAGGTTGAAGGGGTCGGGCCTGATTCGGTGTGTGGTGAGGGGGGCCAGTGTGTCCAGGGAGGCTAAGAGTGAAGCTTTGTAGACAGAAGTGGCAAGGTTGGTGCAGGATAATGATAATATCCACGGTTATGTTTAAATAAGTGTAAAAATCCATATTTTTGGCAATAAAATTACTTAAACCCCAAGAAAATTATATTTTTCCCGGAGGCAAAGCCCTGTAAAATAAAAAGGTGATACAAATTTTTATGTCATATGATATTTGCGCAACTGTTTTTTAAATGCAAATTTTCAGGAAAAAATATAATAAACTGAATTTTAGTGCAAAAACACACAATAAAATACCCATTTTTGGTTAAAATATAAAAGATGAGGGCGCATTGAGTAAATAGATACCAAACATTTAATGTCTTAAAATTGAGTGCGCCTGTGATATTGCAAAATACGATGGTGCCCAAAAATCACCATAGGTGATGTTTTAAAAGCCTTTACAGCTCATCAGTTTAGAGTTACCTAGGAGCTCTTTGTGCTAGAAGTATTGTTCTCATTCTGGCATTCACTGAGATATGTCACAAGTGTGGTGTGACTGCGGTTTACCTATGCATGCGCACCCTGGGCTTGCGTTTGCACATCTGTGTGGGGCAACGGTGGTTACGGCAATTTTTTAAACAATATTTTAATAAATTTTATTATTATTATTATTTATTATTTCACCTTTTCATCTTTCTGAAAATGTGATCTTACCCTTTAGCTTTTTTATTTTTAGTAATTGTTTGTTTCGGGATTTTGTTTCACATTTGTTTCGCATTTTACAACTATTTCGTACCACTGCTTGTGAACCATATTTTTTATTTTATACTGTTTATAGACTACTATTATTGTTAGCATATGAATTGTTGTGTGTATAATATCAGTGCAATGAAGTTTCTCTCCATTATCAATCTGATTTCAACTTCTTGGAATTAGGTTTGAACATAATAATGGTACTGAATGCAGAAACAAACTGTAGAGATTGGGATGAGGTTTGGGTTTGCCACTTCCATAGGTTTGCATTGAATCCCTGGAATTTGGGAATTTGAAAAACACAAACTTTTGTCCACAAAAGGTAATCATTTGAAGGAATGGATAACCCAGCCCTCTTTCTATAAAAGGGTGGGCTCACAGAATCTATGTTGTCAATGGAGGGAGAGCTGACAATTTCCCCATGGCAGTGCCCATTCTTTTTTAACAATAGCTTGCCTAATACTTTAGCTGTACAAATGTCCAGAATTGAATAACAAAATTCACCCCCTATAGGCTGCAATGGGGATGTCAAATTCAAGAACTCAGAGCAAGATTTGCAAAACCATTTGCAAACTGAAACCGGGCAAATTCACTCATCCCTATTCAAGAAGTATACTTCAAGTCTCTGTAAGATTCTCTCTGGATTCTGCTTTCCACAGGATACAGAAGATTCAAATAAAGCAAAACTGATTTTAGCACAGTAGCTGTGTTTCCTGGGTATCAATAATAGTTAATTGCTTTTTAAAAACAGTTTTTTTTTATGAGAAATACATCACAACTAACCCAAAAAGTATTTGACAACACTTTTCTCAAACTTACACCAGTAATCCAAGATAATGACCATTTAACAGTGCTACAAATAAGTACTTTTATACTTCCACCTCTAATGGGGTGAAGAATAAAGAACATTCCAGCTTTTGATGCCAGATGTCCCAGTTATTATCCTCAGCATCAGTTAATCTAGTTCAATCCAGTGGAAAAAAAAAGCCCCTAAAGTACGTTGATCAATTATTAGCTGCAAATTCATCATTCACGGTGTCTTGTCTTCAGGTGCTCACTCAACAGGTGATTTGTCACCAGTGGAAGGTTTTGATGTGTTTCTTGAGTAATGCATTCTTTGAAGGAAATTAGGTTCCACTATGCTCCATTTACACTGAGCAACTTGTCCCAAAAATTTGGATTAACAAAGAATCTGTTCATTTAATCACGGACTATTGTTCCAATGTTAGTGGAGCTTTTCTTATCTAGATCTGTGAAGACGGATTCTGCATGCACTGTTTGAGCACATATAAATGATAGTCAGCATTGGTTATACCCTGATTCTCGGCAACCTACAGCTTGTAGAGCTGCAGTGTGCATTAGAAAAACATCACGTGGTATGTGCTAACTGTTGTAATATACATACTTAGCATGGAAAAATCCAAAACTTCTTTATCAATTTAAAAAAGTGAAGTGGTAGCAAAATGTCTTAAAGTTTGGACAAAAATGTCATCAAACTCAACATCAGACATAACAGGTGAAAAACAGAGGATCCATTGAAGAAATGACCCTCCATTACCAGCTAGGCCATTTGGCTCACACTGACTGAAAGTTGTCCTTTTCTGTTTATTAGGTTTATAACTGAAAATGGTTAAATGTCGGGTTCTAAAGCAAAAACAGCCTGAATATTCTCTGCACAAGGTGTAGTATGAATACCTCTCTGGCAACCTACCTGTCTTCCTCCTCCCCTCAAAGTTACATAGTTAGTCAGGTTGAAAAAGTCACAAGTCCATCTAGTTCAACCAATAAAAAAAACAAAAAAGCAAATAAATAAAAAACAACTATACAATTCCATATACACAATCCTATACCCGCAGTTGATCCAGAGGAAGGCAAAAAACCCCAACAAAGCATGATCCAATTTGCTCCAGCCAGGAAAAAAAATCCTTCCCGATCCCCTGGGAGGCAATCAGATATTCCTAGGATCAACTTTGCCTATAAATATTAGTACCCAGTTATAGGATATACATTTAGGAAAGAATCCAGGCCTTTTTAAAGCAATCTACTGAGCTGGTCAGAACCACCTTTGGAGAGAATCTATTCCACATTTTCACAGCTCTTACTGTGAAGAAACCTTTCCGTATTTGGAGATGAAATCCTCTAGATGTAAAGAGTGCCCACTTGTTCTCTGTGATGACCCTTAAGTGTAAAATTCAACACAAAGCTCACTATATGGACCTCTTATGTATTTATACATGTTGATCATATCCCCCGTTAATCTCCTCTTCTCAAGAGAGAATAAATTCAATTCCTCCAATCGTTCCTCAGTGCTGAGTTCCTCCATGCCCCTTATCAGTTTGGTTGCTCTTCCCTGCACTTTCTCCTGTTCCCCGATATCCTTTTTGAGAACTGGTGCCCAAAACTGAACTGCATATTCCACATGGGATAATTTTCAGCAATGCAGCATTTGCTAGTCTCTTCAGCATTCAGCACGTCCTAAAGTGTCAGATGCTGGTTTCCCCACCACGCACTGTGGTTTCTTCCCCTAACACCTACATCACTGCTGAATTCTGTAATTATGTAGGGTTTGTAGAGAGGAACAATAACATCAAGCATGAGAAACAGAGAAACAGGTTCCTGAATTTACTGTAATGGTGGAATAGACGGGAGGTAGGACACAAAGGCAGCAGGGGAGGTAAGTATATACTACCTCTTCTCTTGTAGGGAACGTACGGCTGCTTTATTTTGGAACCTAACAGGATAACTTTATGGAAAAACACACAATTCTCACACACAGTCTATGGAAGCAATAAACACCCATAGTTTGTGGGAGGAAAGGCCTACAATAAAATATTTACTTCAGCTTCTGGTGTGACACCAATGGAAAAAAGATTCAATGCATGACTGAATCACCTCTATACAGTAGCTTTTTACTGCAATAAAGAAGCACCCCACTATTCACTTTGAAATTAATAGCAATAGGATAAAATGGTTAATTTACAAAATGAAAAGAGATGGTTCGCTTAGCTTAGTAAATAAGGTGGATGTGGTAAAGTCAATCATCCAATCATGTGCAAGCACAAATATCCTGTTTTTTTTTTTTTTTTCCATGCACATGGGTATTCAAGGTGAATATAGCTGCGCTTTACTCACTAAGCTGAGCAAACAGTAAGATAGCAAAGAGAACATACACTTTGCTAGGGTGCACAGTCTCTTTTCCTTTAATAAATGAACCCCATTGTGTGCCAGTTCATTCAAGTCTGTCTGTTGGAAGGGTATGCTGTAAAAAAAAGTAAAGAATCGCACTGGTATTTTCATACCTACATTGAGGTTAGGATTGGGTGGGTATGGTCTCCTTATTCCCATATGTTTTTTTGCACTAAGTGGAAAATGTAAAGTGCCCACTTGCAATGGTGGTCAGTGGTAAAATGCCCCTTTACATTGGTGATCTGTAATAAGATGCACCCTTACTATGGTGGGCAGTGGTTACGTGCCCCCTTACTATCATGGTCAGTTGTAAAGTACCCCCTTACTTTGGTGGTCAGTGGCTGGTGTCAGTGGTTACTTATCTGACTGCTGATTCCAGTCTGTTTTTGCAGCAACTGATCTGCCAATACTAAATAGTCCATGGAGCAGAACTATACGTTATAGTTGACTGGCAGATTCATCCAATGGAACTATGCAGTCACAATTGGCCAGCATTTTTTGGTCCACTTAGAGGAAGACATGTGACTTGCTTACCACCACCTGCTGGAGCTCTCCTGTAGGTAGTGGTAGAATGGTTCTGTTATTTCCATACATCACCCCACTAGCAGCTTGAACCCCAGAAAAATACCATGCAGGGGAGATTGGAAGCCTAGCTGAGACTGACTTGAGATAGGGTGAAGCCCCACCTTAAAAGGGATACTAAACCCTTCTTACCTGCATAATGCTGGTGTGTTTCTGCACTTTTGACAATTTTAGTCAACAGCACAGTGTGCCACCATTGTGTTTTCGACAATATGCCATAGGATTGGCTAAGAGTGAAAAAGTGCTGCTGACATTCTGCAAACCCCCCCCCCCCCCCAAAAAAAAAAAAAATAGTTAGCGACAGTGGCAGTGAGGCAAAGCAAAACACAAAAGTGTAATATAGTCATCCTGTATGTAGCTGGAGTGTCAGAAAATATCTGTAACAAATATTGCATCCCCATGTCCTTCAAGCCCAGCAATACACTGACATAGAAGCATTTACATCCTTTTCAGTGAGCTTCAAAGGAGTTTGAATGCAAAACTCTAGCCCCAGTGGCCATACAGTATTTGTGCAGTGAGGTCACTGCTATCCCCGTCTCTTTTGTTGGATTCCCAGACATAAAAGTTAAAGGTTCTGGTGATGTCTGTGGTTGTTAGGGGTGCTAGCAACCATTGATAGTGGGAAGATACCATATAAAGAGGGGGTAGAAATATGGCTTCTATATGAGATGTTCGGCTTTTACTGGATGAGCAAGTTCGACTATTAGAGATGGCCTTAAGGTTCGCCCAGTGGTCGGTTCGCGGCGAACTTTGCTGGTTTGCTGTTCGCCAAACATGCGAACATATGGCGATATTCGCGACTGCCATATACCACATCCATCAGGTGGTACAGGACAGCCAATTGAGGCATTTCAGCACATGGACATACCCCTTACCTAATAAATAAACCTGATCTGGCTGCCATTTTACATTCAGTCTTTTGTCAGTGTAGGGAGAGGTTGCTGTTTGGAGCAGGGACAGACTGTTAGTGACACAAATCGCTAGCTATTGCTAATAGGTCCACAAAAGTCCTTTTAAGGACTGGTATAGGTGTACTATTGTTTGGTGTGCAGTATATAGAGGTGTAATTGTGCAGCATTGTGACTGATGAGCGGTTCTGCAGCGATACTACAACTACAAAGAGTGACAAACGCAATTAGAAAAAAGTATTATAACTGGTGTGATAGGCAGTCGCCCCCCAAAAATGACAAATTGAAGCGGGGTGTTATATATACTTTCATAATAGTGTATTTGGGTACTGCTGAATTTTTTTTTTTTTCCGTTTTGCTGCGTTTCCTCTGCTACACACAGTGACATACTTTACTGGAAAAAAAATATTATAACTGGTGTGATGGACCAGTGGCCCCCCAAAACGACAGATTGAAGCGGGGTGTTATATAACAATATACTTTTATAATAGTGTATTTGGGTACTGCAGAAGTTTTGCCTCTTTCGCTGCGTTACATCTGCTACACACAGTGACAAAAGTTACTGGAAATTTTTCTTTATAACTGGTGTGATAGACCAGTGGCCCCCCAAAACGACAGATTGAAGCGGGGTGTTATATACCTTCTTCCACATATACTGCGCTTCTCTAGAGACTTTTGTCACAGGGTCATTTAAAAAATGACAGGCAGAGGAAGAGGCAGGCCCTTCCGCAGGGGTGGTAGGGGTAGGGTAGGAGCACCAGGCCGGAGCCAAAGTGAGAAGTTGCAGAAGGTGCGTTCGATTACGTCAAAGGACGCACCAGACTTGGTTGAGTGGCTCAGCCTTCCTCTTCTGTACTCTCCTCATCCTCTCTATCTGCACCCTCTTCACTCTCTGCTGTGTGCACCCCCAAAGACACCACCAACACCACCATGTGAATGCCTAATGTACCTCCAGCCACAGAATACAAAGTTCTTTGCTGTCAGGTGAACGTCTGTGGGCTAATTTTTGGGGCCTGTAATGGCCGACACTTATTAATCCTGTGAATGCCTAATGTACCACCAGCCACAGAATACAAAGTTCTTTGCTGTCAGGTGAACGCCTGTGGGCTAATTTTTGGGGCCTGTAATGGCCGACACTTACTTTTGTATCTTGTGAATGCCTAATGTACCTCCAGCCAACAGAATACAAAGTTCTTTGCTGTCAGGTGAACGCCTGTGGGCTAATTTTTTGGGCCTGTAAAGGCAGACACTTACTTCTTTATCCTGTGAATGCCTAATTTTTTCAGACTGGAATTGAAAATCAATCGGTCTGTAAAAGTTCCGCTAAAATGTGGAATGGATGCGGACCCATTTTACAGGCGTGTGAATGGACCCTATATGTATTTGACATGTATTTACTGGCTGCTGTCAGTTCTGGCTGATTTAGGCCGAGCTATTACACTAAAACCGAGCAATATTACAAAAAAACGAAATACACGTTATAAGTGTATAAACGATTTATATAACTTATAAAAAGAAAAAAAAAAATTTTCCAATAGCAGGATCATCTCCTGCACCCCCTTCATAGCCTGGCGTTGCCTCTCCTCCATAGCCTTCATGCACTCCTGAATTGACAAAATTTTGCAGATAAAAAAAGAATTCTTGTCGATCGCAGATTCACTTAATACTTCTGGTATGTCAGTGTCCATGTTGTGGGACTATGTGTGCACAGCTAGTAAGTATTTTGTAGCTGCAAATATGACCTGGAGGTTTTTCATGTTCGCCTGCCATTAAAATGAATGGGACCTGCCGTGAACCTGTGGTTCGCGAACATTTGAGCGAGTTTGCGCGTTCGCGTTCACGAACTGTCCCATCGGATGTTCGTCCATCACTATCGGCTATGTTCGTATGAATGCCCTAACAGCCAAAGTTCAGCCCACACCAGTGCACATGGTCCAACAAAGGATGGCAAATTTTACAGAGTGAGACTCAGCAGTCTTCCTACTACTTAGGGAAAAGTGACATTTTTTTGAGGACAGTAGGGTGCACAGTTCACGAAAGGAGTGAAAGTGACCTTCTATGTCAAAATTGAAAAACCATCCTTGAACAGGGGTGGGGGGCCTTTGTCACCATCATTCTTCCACATGTTTGAACTTCTGTACCCTGGTGAAGTGACAACAATTCATATCTAAAGCCTGGTAATCTTGTAAATCAAGGAACTAACACCTATGCAGGTGTTTTAACAATGGGGTTAGGTAACTAGGACAGCATGGCATCACAAGTTTCACACCTCCCATCCTGCTCTTGTGCAAGATTTGTACATTCCTTGGTGATTGGATCAAGGTGTTCTAAGATGTAAATATAGATGCTGGAGTATCTTCCCAACATTCTAGAAACTGAAGAATTGGCTTGGTAAGCTACAAAACATCTTCAACATTACAGAACACGTCCTGCTGAATGTGACTTAGTACTACTACATATACCATGACCAGGATAAATGAGAATCTTCACAGTGACATTCACTGTTTTTAGACATGTGCAGTTCATTTAATTCCAAATTGAAATTTGGGCAAATTTTTGCGTTATTCGGAAATTCAGATGCATCCGAATTTCGGAATTACAATAGTAAGGAATTGAAACAAATCAAAAATAATGAAACCAAATTTCAGACAAATATCAAATTTGAATAGTTTTCAAAAAGATTTCAAATAGTTTTCGAACTCGAATCGTTTTTTAATCTAATTTGAATTCTAATTTCCAAAGAGAATTAAATAGGATAGAAAATAAAGAAATTGAATAGAAAAGAATAAAAATAAATAAATAAAAGAATAAAATATATTAGAGTAAGGCCCCTTTCACAGTTGTGCAACTTGTGAGTCGCATGACAAGTCGCACTCCATGATTTCCAATGAGTAACATTCATATCTGTGTGACTTCAAACCACAGCGACTTCAAAGTAGTCCCTGCACTACTTTGAAAAACACACAGAAAGACCTGGCGCTGAGAACTGACATGTATAAAGACCAAAAAATAAAGAATAAAAAATTATAAAAAATGACCATAAATCTTGTCAGGGGTGCTGCTGACCTACACTCAGTCCCAATGAGATAAATGACACAGACAGCAAAGTGGGATTAAAAGCGCTCCCCCCGACCAAGGACAAAACTTGGTTGAAGATTGAAGGTGCAAAAGTCTCAGTTTATTAAAAACATCACAATGAAATTATCCAAATAATGAAAATAAAGGATGCTGGCCACCATGTGGAACAACGTGGCTAAAGATAGGCAGTACCTTAGCAGGAGCCAGTGCCGGTGACAATATTCCCTACAATATTCCCTATAGCATATTGTCACCCGGGCGGGAGCGCTTTTTATCCAACGTTACTGCCTGCACTACTTTGGTCTGACTTTGATGCGTTTTGAGGTCCATAGACCTCAAGATTGCGCAGTCATTCCTTCAAGTCCAGTCAAAATCACATCAAAATCACAGCAAAATAGCAAAATTGTACGACTTTTAGTTCGCACAAGTGTGAAAGGGGCCTAAAACAGAAACAGAATACAAAAAATGTATAGAAACAAATAGAATAGAAAACAAAGAGTTGAATAGAAAATACCAGAATAGAATAGAAAAGAATAGAGTAAAACAGAAACTAGAATAGAAAATAAAAGAACAGAATAAAATGGAATATAAAATAAAGGAATAGAATTGAATTGAATATAAATAAAAATAGAATAGAACAAAACAGAAAGAATATAACTTTCTTCCGAAATTTGAATTTCAAAAAGAATAAATTCAAACTTGAATAGAATAGAAAAGAATAAAATAGAAAAGAGTAAAATAGAATTAAAAAAACAATAGAATAGAATAAAATAGAATAGAAAGAATATAACCATTTTCCCAAAATTAAAATAGAATACATTTGAATAAAATAGAAAAGAATAGATTCAAATAAAATAGAAAATAAAAGAATAGAAAAAAAAACAATAGAATAAAATAGAATAGAATGAATATAACCATCTTCCGAAATTCAAATTTTCGAAAAGAATAAATTGAAATTTGAATAGAATAGAATGGAATTAAATAGAAAATAAAATAATAAAATGGAAAAGAATAGAAAAAAAAAAAAGAATACAACAATATTACCATTTTCCCAAATTCAAATTCAGTATATATTTGAATTTAAATAGAAGAGAAAAGAATAGAATATAAAAGAAATGCATAGAACAGAAAATAATAGAATAGAATAGAGTAGAAAAAAAAGAATAGAATAGAATGGAATAGGAAGAATATAAACATCTTCCAAAATTTGAATTTCAAATGGAATAAGCTTGATTTGAATGCAATTTGATTGGAATTCGATTTAAATTCAAATGCAGTTAGAATATAATAACATTTGAATAAAGTTGAATTTTCAGAATTCGGTTGAATTGAGTTCAATTCGACCAAATTCTGAAAATTTCAATGAATTTGAATTAGAATAAAGAATACAAATTCCAAAAATGAAATAACAAATTAAATGAATGTAACCACACGAATTCAGGTAAATCCCAAATCGAAACAAAACAATTTTTTTTGTTCTTTACATGTCTAACTGCTTTATAAATATACTGCTTAGTTTTTAATCACTTGCCGACCGCCCGCCGCAGTTTTACTGCGGCAGGCTGGCTCGGCTGCGCGAACCGACGGGGCTGGCGGCACTGATTGCCGCCGGACTCCCGCAATCACTCCCCGCTTAGAGAGAAGAACGGACAGCTGTTGTAAACACAGCTGATCGTTCTTCTCTCTGAAATGATCACAGAGCCCCTGTGATCTTTCTATATAGGATCACAGGTCTCTATGGTCATTTCACAAGCCCCTCGTCCCCTAGGCTTACATTTAACCCTTTGCTAACCCCCTAGGTTAACCCCTTCCCTGCCAATGTCATTATTACAGTAACAGTGCATGTTTTTAGCACTGATTACGGTAGTTATGTCACTGGTCCCCCCAAAAGTGTCAAAAAGGTCAGTTAGGGGTCTGATCTATACGCCGCAATGTCGCAGTCCCGCTAAAAATCGCACATCGCCGCCATTACTAGTAAACAATAAAAATAGAAATGACATAAATCTTTCCCCTAGTTTGTAGACGCGATAACTTTTGCACAAATTAATCAATATACGCTTATTGCGATTTTTTTTTTTTACCAAAAATATGTAGCAGAATACAAATTGACCTAAAATGATGAAAAAATCTGATTTTTATTTTTTTTTTGGGGGGGGGGAATGTTAAAATATATATTTTTTTTTAGAAATGTCGCTCTTTTTTTGTTTATAGCGCAAAAAATAAAACCTGCAGAGGTAATCAAATACCACCAAAAGAAAGCTCTATTTGTGGGGAAAAAAGGACATTAATATTATTTTGGTAGTGACGCACGACAGCGCAATTTCCTGTTAAAATAACGCAAATAATGGCCTGGTCATTAAGGGGCCAAATCCTTCCGGTCCAGAACTGGTTAAAATAGAACTTTCACTTTTGGGTGGAGTTCCGCTTTAGAAAACTGGATGTTTTTGGTAAGGCTTGGGGGAACCAGGGATAAAGCGGCATAAAGCTTATCTAATCAGATATATTAAAATTAAAAAACATTTATTTTTACAGTATGTCAGTGAGGTTCTAGCTAGCAGGTCCCAATATTGCACCTTGGTATAAAAAAAAAAAAAAAAATTCTATAAATATTTGTAATCAATTTTTTTTTTTTTGTCGTATACATTTAAAAAAATAGGCTGCTCAGCATTGTCGTACATGCTTTAGAATTTTACTTTAAGTATAAATAGGTGATTTCTATCTTCATGCAAATGAAAAAAAAGTGGTTATTGCAAATGTCTCCTGCAATTGAATATTCAAAGCATTTCAGTACTCTCTGGTTGCTGTAAATTGCTGATATGCTTGACTAACAATCTTGTCAGTTTTGCATTTGCTTGTATCGTCGAGGCCTGCATATGTCAGCACCTAATGAAAACCCTCCAGTCTGTGACTTTGAATACATTTCAGGCTGCCCCCGTGAAAAAAGAGAGGCTCCTTTGCCTGTCAAATATCTATTTCTGTCTGTCTGCTTGCAGGTTCCTGATGCATTATTACTTAATACTGTGCAAGCAACCAAACCTATGCCAAATATTCTCAGAAAGCTTTCAGGCACGTCATATAGCGAACTCACGCAATGTACACAGGAGGATTCACTGACACCAACCGGGCATCTATCAACATGGATTACTGACAGCAAAGAGGAGATTGCAGGAGTGCTGGGGGATGCAAGTTTAATGGAAGTCAAGCCATATTTAAAAGGCTAAAAGTAAAAGGCACATTCTCAGTGAACAACAAGTAACTTACAACATGCTTTTCAGCAGACAATAGGAAATTAACCTTTCAGTCTTTACAAAATAAAGTATAATCTGCGGCTTTTAAAGCCACAGTTCCACTGGTTTACTGTGTCAATCAGCTACATTAAAAAAACTAAAAAAAAAAAAACTAAAAATATTACATTGGAGTTCAAAAAAATGTTCAAATGTTTACGTGTCATTACAAATATATCATTATACACACATATACTTGTCCTTTGGGGGTCTCTTAAGAGATTGTTTTATAATTATTATTGTTGTTGAAATTATTGCGAGTACTCAGGGGAGCACTGGGAACCTTGGCCTCGGAGGCAATTACAACCACGTGGTCCTTTCATAGTAGAGGCAGATTTCTTAGAAATGCACAGTGCCATGGTGCCTCATTGACTGATGCGTGTGATGAACAGTGGATGTTTCTAAAGGATGTGGCTTATTATGACACCCCTTTACACACCCTTCAGCAACTCTTCCTGAAGGGTTTGGCATTCAGATAAATTATAGCTGCAATGGAAGTTATTGCTGGAAGACTTCTCTTTGACATATGCTTTGATCAAGGGGAAGCTTGTAGCTATGTAATACCCACTTATCTGGCCCAGCATATTCTAATAGCACTGGCCCTCAAGTGTAAATGTCCCCATTTGCCACCCAGACAAGTCCACCACACTCACAAGTACTATTATGTTATCGTTGATATATATATATATATATTTATATATATATTTTAGGTTCTTATATAGCGCTGTCAATTTACGCAGCGCTTTACATATACATAGCACATTCACATCAGTCCCTGCCCTCAAGGAGCGTAAAATCTAAGGTCCCTAACTCACATTCATACATACATAGTAGGGTCAATTTTATGCAGGATCCAGTTAACCTACCAGCATGTCTTTGGAGTGTGGGAGGAAACCCACACAGGTACAGGGACATGCAAACTCCAGGCAGGTAGTGTCGTGGTTGGGATTCAAACCAGCGACCCTCTTGCTACTAGGTGAGAGTGCTAACCACTACACCACTGTGATATATATATATATACATACATATATATACCGTATTTACGTATAACACACACCAGCATATAACACGCACCTAAATTTTAGGGGAGAAATTTCAGGAAAAAAGCTGAAATTTAAAATAAACAGCTTTGAACTCAGAACATTTTTTTTTAAATCAAATGTAGTCTCACCAGTGCCCACAAATGCAGCCTCATCAGCGCAGTGCCCACGAATGCAGCCTCATCAGCGTAGTGCCCACGAATGCAGCCTCATCAGCACTGCCCACGAATGCAGCCTCATCAGCGCAGTGCCCACAAATGCAGCCTTGCCAGCGCAGTGTCCACAAATGCAGCCTTGCCAGCGCAGTGCCCATACATGCAGCCTCGCCAGCGCAGTGCCCATACATGCAGCCTCGCCAGCGCAGTGCCCATAATTGCAGCCTCGCCAGTGCCCATAATTGCAGGCTCGCCAGCGCCCATTATTGCAGCCTCGCCAGCATCAGTGCCCATAATTGCAGCCTCGCAGCGCCGAGGAGAAGGAAGGACGCGCTGTCATCGGAAGTCCCGGTACCTATGATAGACGTCGGCATAGGAGGTAGGACTTCCGATGACAGTGCGTTCTCCTCGGCACCGCCCGCCCCCTTCTACCTCTCAGCGCTGCTTTCTGGACTTTTTTTTATATCGGCGTATAACGTGCACTGTTTTTTTTTCCTCCATTTTTAGGAGGAAAAAGTGTGTGTTATACGCCAATAAATACGGTATATATATATATATATCACAACGATAACATAATAGTACTTGTGAGTGTGGTGGACTTGTCTGGGTGGCACAGGGGGACATTTACACTTGAGGCCAGTGCTATTAGAATATGCTGGGCCAGATAAGTGGGCATTACATAGCTACAAGCTTCCCCTTGATCAAAGCATCTGTCAAAGAGAAGTCTTCCAGCAATAACTTCCATTGCAGTATCTCACAAAAGTACACCACTCACATTTCTGTAAATATTTTATTATATCTTTTCATGTGACATCACTAAAGAAATGACACTTTGCTACAATGTAGTGAGCGTACAGCTTGTATAACAGTTTAAATTTGCTGTCCCCTAAAAACAACTCAACACACAGCCATTTATGTCTAAACTGCTGGCAACAAAAGTGAGTACACCCCTAAGTGAACATGTCCAAATTGGGCCCAATTAGCCATTTTCCCTCCCCGGTGTCATGTGACTTGTTAGTGTTACACAAGGTGTGAATTGGGAGCAGGTGTTTTAACTTTGGTGTAATCGCTCTCACTCTCTCATACTGGTCACTGGAAGTTCAATATGGCACCTCATGGCAAAGAACTCTCTGAGGATATGAAAAAAAGAATTGTTGCTCTACATAAAGATGGCCTAGGCCAGTGTTTCTCAACTCCGGTCCTCAGGGCACACTAACAGGCCAGATTTTAAGTATTACCTTGGGGAGATGCAGCCTAGAATACTGCAATCACTGAGCAGCAAATGATATCAGCAGTGATGTATTTCAGTTTTCTTGCAAACCTGGCCTGTTAGTGTGCCCTGAGGACCGAAGTTAAGAAATACTGGCCTAGGCTACAAGAAGATTGGCAAGACCCTGAAACTGAGCTGCAGCACTGTGACCAAGACCATACAGAGGTTTAACAGGACAGGATCCACTCAGAACAGGCCTCGCCATGGTCGACAAAATAAATTGAGTGCACATGCTCAGCGTCATATCCAGAGGTTATCTTTGGGAAATAGATGTATGATTGCTGCCAGCATTACTGCAGAGGTTGAAGGGGTGGGGGGGTCAGCCTGTCAGTGCTCAGACCATACGCTGCACACTGCATCAAATTGATCTGCATGGCTGTTGTCCCAAAAAGAAGCCTCTTCTAAAGGTGATGCACAAAAAAGCCCGCAAACAGTTTGCTGAAGACAAGCAGACTAAGGACATGGATTAATGGAACCATGTCCTGTGGTCTGATGAGACCAAGATAAACTTCTTTGGTTCAGATGGTGTCAAGCGTGTGTGGTGGAAACCAGGTGAGGAGTACAAAGACAAGTGTGTCTTGCCTACAGTCAATAACATAAATCTTTCCCGTAGTTAGTAAACGTAATAACTTTTGCGCAAACCAATCAAAATACGCTTAATGTGATTTTTTTTTACCAAAAATATGTAGCAGAAAACAAATTGGACTAAAATGTTAAAAAATTTTGATTTTTCCTTTTTTTTTTAGAATTTTATATAAAAAAATGTGAAAAATATTGTTATTTTTTCAAAATTGTCGCTTTTTTTTGTTTATAGTGCAAAAAATAAAAGGCGCACAGGTGATCAAATACCACCAAAAGAAAGCTCTGTTTGTGGGAAAAAAAGGACATAAATTTTGTTTGGGTACAGCATTTCATAACCGCGTAATTGTCCCTTAAAGTCACGCAGTGCCGAATCGCAAAATAGGGCCTGGTCATTGAGCAGCCAAATCCTCAGGGGCTAAAGTGGTTAACATACAAAAAAGATACAATGCATAAAAATAGATCATATTACTGAGCAAGCAGATGCCCTTGATACATAATAGAGACCCCAAGAGTCCCCATGTGGAGGGAAAATCCAACGCATTTCGAATAACATATGAACTTTCAGTTCTATTCTTAAATGGTGCGCGTGAGAGTCAGAAGAAGCTGTTCTGGTTTAAGTAGACTTTTTACCATGAAGGCTTCTTTCACACATACTGCAGTCCCTACCTTCATAGCTGTGTGTGCTCTGCTCATTGTTAATAACAAGTTTTATGAGTTTTCTGTCTATTGGTGAGTCCCCCCCACCTCCCCAGTACATGGTGTGCAGGCAGTGAGGAGATGATGTTCAGTAACCTCTAGCAACCAATGAGTGAACAGTAATATCATGCAGTAACCTCTAGCAACCAGTCAGTGAACAGTAATATCATGCAGTAACCTCTAGCAACCAGTCCGTGAGCGGCAATGATGTGCTGTAACCTCCAGCAACCAATCAGTGAGCGGTAATGATGTGCTGTAACCTCCAACAACCAATCAGTGAGCAGTCATGATGTGCATGGGTGGGGAAAATGTTTGTCCAGGGTCCAATCAATATTAAAGATGGCCCTGGTCCTGTACTGCATTCAAATTGCACTGCCCTCTACAGCGGGTGTCAGTGCAATCTTAACGACACCTCAAATGCAGGTCACAAACACAGTGTGTTTGACTGCCCCCGATCTGATGATCAAAATGACCATGTGATCCAGTTGCAGTGCGTTCCCAAAATTGGTGCATGCACAACTATGGAGTATTGCGGTGCAATTTGAGCCCATTCTAAATGAATGGGCTCAAATCACACCGCACTGAATCGAATGTGAATTGCACAGAAATGTGATGCAGTTCCTGTGTGACTTTTGGCGTGAACCAAGGCTAAGGCTAGGTTCATACCTATGCATGTGCTGTGGCCTGCGTTTGCGTGGGTATGGGCTGAAGTACCTGCACCTTTTCTAAAACCACAGTCGCAAAGAAACCGCATAGTGCAGTGTGGTTTCCAGTGCATGGGGATGCCATTAGGATTACAGTGTTACTAAAATAACAAACATGTTATATTCACCAGCCCTGTGTAATGGTTTTGCACAGAGTGGCCCTGATCCTCCTCTTCTCTGTGTGCCACCATAGAAAGCTACTTGATATGGGGGCACACAGTGAATGCTCGCTCCCGTACTGTGTGGCTCTGAGGAGCCACGCTGGTTGCCTGGTTTCCCCTCCCCCCCCCCTCACCACTTGGTACCTTCTGCTGAACCCCCCCAAGAACAAAAACTTATCAACGGCCCTGGTAGGAACAGCAGTATTTTGAAGCAGATATTCACACCTCTGTAGAGCCAGTGTATGTTTTAAAGAATAGCAAATTCAGTGCTTAATACAGCCAGGGCCATCTTTATTTTTGATTGGACCCTGGGCAAACATTGCCCTCCCAAATCCACTTGTCAACTATTCTCAGGCAGTGCAGGCTCAAGGGGCAGCTGCTTTTGGCCCCACAGCAATGACTGGGCCTGGGGCAGCTGCCCCTTTTGCCCTGCCTTAAAGACGGCCCTGAATACAGCCTGCATTGACAGTGGAGGTGAATGGGGTTGTTATGCATGTCATTTACCCCAGTGCTACCAGCTTTGTGCAAATTTCTAGCTGTATACTTAAGGATATAGCTTGTCAGAAAACAGTAGATTTTGGAGCCAGAATGCTGGCTTATTTTATCAGAAGAAGGCTTGTTCTTTATTGCAGAGGATCTCGGTCCAGGATAGGTGAATATCAAAGTAGGGATTACATTTATTGTAGGGAGGGATAGTGTAAAGGTTAGAGAAAAAGTCTAGGTTTATAGGTAGGGTTTGTGTTAGCGTTACAGGGGCAGTTACTGCACAAAGGGCTTTTGAGTCAGGCATTGCTCTCCGCTGTAAGAGCTCTGCACCAAACTCAAACATAGGGGGTGCAGTAGTGCTAATTAATAACAATTGGGGCAGCAAGAAAATATGGTTCCCGTTCACAGCTTTTCATTTCTAACCTATAGTGAAAAAAATCTGAAAGAATTCTGGATTTTTGCTATGGTGACTATTGTCTTGTTTCCAGTTGTCAGCATAAGAAGACTGTAAAAAAAAAAAAAATAACAGTTGGATGAAAAGAGGAACAACATTTATATAAGGTACAACATACAAATAAGGTACATGTAATTATAAAGGCAAGTTTTTTCTTAAAAAAATAAATAAATAAATAAATAAATAACATGTTATACATACCTGCTTTGCACAGAGCCTTCCTGATCCTGGCCCTTTCCCCTCTCTCTTCTCATTGGCTCCCTGGCAGTGATTGACCGTGCTCAGACACTGCAGCTTACTCAAGGTAGAATCCTCCAGTGGGGAGGCAGCAGGGAAGCATGGATCTGTGAGCATTCTTTTCTGGGTAAGGGGTCGTTTGTCTCCAGACACTGACATTCTGCCTATAAGAGCATGCATGCCAAGTAGTGAATATGTGTAACACTTTCTTATTTCTTCTAGAAATCAATCTGGAAATGCAGAATTCCATGTAAAAAGCCAAATGCACACTTGAATAAAATTTCAAACTAAAAAGGAAAGAGAAGGAAAAAGGAAAAACAGCACAATACTGTAATTGTAGTATGCTATAGCTAATCAATTTAAAGTAGAGTTCCACCCAAAAGTTGAGATCCGCTTATCTGTTTTCTCCCCCCCTCCAGTGCCACATTTGGCACTAGAGATGGACGGACATCGGGCGGAGCGGTCCGCGAACGTCAGCCGCAAATTTTCTCAAAAGTCAGCAAACCGCGAGTTCACGGCGGGCCCCATTGACTTTAATGGGAGGCGAACTTTAAAAACCTTTAGGTCATATTTGCAGCCACAAAAGACGTACTAGCTGTGCACAAATAGTCCCAGCACATGGACAATGTCATAACAGAAGCATTGCAATTGGAAAAGTTTCCCTACATTTTTTATTTTTTTTTACAGCAAAAAATATATATATTTTTTTTCATAAATCAGCCAGAACTGACAGCAGCCGGTAAATACAAGTCTAATACATATAGGGTCCATTCACACATCTGTAAAATGGGTCCGCATCCATTCCACAATTTGGCGGAACCTTTACAGACCCATTGTTTTTCATTTCCAGTCTGAAAAATTAGGCATTCACAGGATAAAGTGAAAGTAAAGTATGTGTCGGCCATTCCAGGCCCCAAAAATTAGCCCACATGCGTTTACCTGACAGCTAAGAATGTAGTATTCTGTGGCTGAGGGTACATTAGGCATTCACAGGTAACAGAAGTAAGTGTCGGCCATTCCAGGCCCCAAAAATTAGCCCACATGGGTTTACCTGACAGCTAAGAACGTAGTATTCTGTGGCTGAAGGTACATTAGGCATTCACAGGATACAGAAGTAAGTGTCGGCCTGTATAGGCTCTATAAAGTAGCTCACATGGGTTTAACTGTCAGCAAAGAACATAGTGTATTTGAAGGCTAGAGGTACATTAGGCATTTACAGGATACAGAAGAAAGTGTCGGCCTGTATAGGCCCAAAGAAATTAGCCCACATGGGTTTAACTGACAGCAAATAATGTAGTATTTGATGGCTAGAGATACATTAGGCATTCACACAGGATACAGAAGTAAGTGTCGGCCTGTATAGGCTCCAAAAATTAGCTCACATGGGTTTAACTGACAGCAAAGAACGTAGTGTATTTGATGGCTAGAGGTACATTAGGCATTCACAGGATACAGAAGTAAGTGTCGGCCTGTATAGGCCCCAAAAATTAGCTCACATGGGTTTACCTGACAGCTAAGAATGTAGTATTCTGTGGCTGAAGGTACATTAGGCATTCACAGTATACAGAAGTGTCGGCCTGTATAGGCCTCAAAAATTAGCCCACATGGGTTTAACTGACAGCAAATAATGTGGTATTTGATGGCTAGAGGTTCATTCGGCATTCACACAGGATACAGAAGTAAGTGTCGGCCTGTATAGGCTCCAAAAATTAGCTCACATGGGTTTAACGGACAGCAAAGAACATAGTGTATTTGATGGCTAGAGGTACAT
Organism: Pelophylax lessonae; assembly: GCF_965119305.1. Taxonomy (NCBI): domain Eukaryota; kingdom Metazoa; phylum Chordata; class Amphibia; order Anura; family Ranidae; genus Pelophylax; species Pelophylax lessonae. The sequence continues at coordinate 429,369,887 of NC_138768.1, read as the reverse complement.
TAGGCATTTACAGGATACAGAAGTAATTGTCGGCCTGTACAGGCCCCAAAAATTACTCACATGGGTTTAACTGACAGCAAAGAACGTAGTATTTGATGGCTAGAGGTACATTAGGCATTCACAGGATACAGAAGTAAGTGTTGGCCATAACAGGCCCCAAAAATTAGCCCACATGGGTTTAACTGACAGCAAATAATGTGGTATTTGATGGCTAGAGGTTCATTCGGCATTCACACAGGATACAGAAATAAGAGTCGGCCTTTATAGGCCCCAAAAATTAGCCCACATGGGTTTAACTGACAGCTAAGAACGTAGTATTTGATGGCTAGAGGTACATTAGGCATTCACAGGATACAGAAGTAGGTGTTGGCCATAAAAGGCCCCAAAAATTAGCTCACATGGGTTTACCTGACAGCTAAGAATGTAGTATTCTGTGGCTGAAGGTACATTAGGCATTCACAGTATACAGAAGTGTCGGCCTGTATAGGCTACAAAAATTAGCTCACATGGGTTTAACTGACAGCAAAGAACGTAGTGTATTTGATGGCTAGAGGTACATTAGGCATTCACAGGATACAGAAGTAAGTGTCGGCCTGTATAGGCCCTAAAAATGAGCTCACATGGGTTTACCTGACAGCTAAGAACGTAGTATTCTGTGGCTGAAGGTACATTAGGCATTCACAGCATACAGAAGTAAGTGTCGGCCTGTATAGACCTCAAAAATTAGCCCACATGGGTTTAACTGACAGCAAATAATGTGGTATTTGATGGCTAGAGGTACATTTGGCATTCACACAGGATACAGAAGTAAGTGTCGGCCTGTATAGGCCCCAAAAATTAGCTCACATGGGTTTAACTGACAGCAAAGAACATAGTGTATTTGATGGCTAGAGGTACATTAGGCATTCACAGGATACAGAAGTAAGTGTCGGCCTGTATAGGCCCCAAAAATTACTCACATGGGTTTAACTGACTGCAAAGAACGTAGTATTTGATGGCTAGAGGTACATTAGGCATTCACACAGGATACAGAAGTAATTGTCGGCCTGTATAGGCTGCAAAAATTGGCTCACATGGGTTTAACTGACAGCAAAGAACGTAGTATTTGATGGCTAGAGGTACATTAGGCATTCACAGGATACAGAAGTAAGTGTTGGCCATAAAAGGCCCCAAAAATTAGCCCACATGGGTTTACCTGACAGCAAAGAATGTAGTATTCTGTGGCTGAAGGTACATTAGGCATTCACAGGATACGGAAGTAAGAGTCGGACTGTATAGGCCCCAAAAATTAGCCCACATGGGTTTAACTGACAGCTAAGAACGTAGTATTTGATAGCTAGAGGTACATTAGGCATTCACAGGATACAGAAGTAGGCGTTGGCCATAAAAGGCCCCAAAAATTAGCTCACATGGGTTTACCTGACAGCTAAGAACGTAGTATTCTGTGGCTGAAGGTACATTAGGCATTCACAGTATACAGAAGTGTCGGCCTGTATAGGCTCCAAAGATTAGCTCACATGGGTTTAACTGACAGCAAAGAACGTAGTGTATTTGATGGCTAGAGGTACATTAGGCATTCACAGGATACAGAAGTAAGTGTCGGCCTTTATAGGCCTCAAAAATTAGCTCACATGGTTTGAACTGACAGCAAAAAACTTAGTTTTTGATGGCTAGAGGTATGGTAGGCGTTCACAGTACACAGAACCGTAAGTGTCGGCCTGTATAGGCTCCAAAAATGAGTTCACATGGTTTGAACTGACAGCAAAAAACTTAGTTTTTGATGGCTAGAGGTATGGTAGGCGTTCACAGTAAACAGAACCGTAAGTGTCGGCCTGTATAGGCCCCAAAAATTAGCCCACATCGGTATACCTGACAGCTAAGAACGTAGTATTCTGTGGCGGAAGGTACATTAGGCATTCACACAGGATACAGAAGTAAGTGTTGGCCTGTATAGGCGGCAAAAATTAGCCCACATGGGTTTAACTGACAGCTAAGAAAGTAGTATTTGATGGCTAGAGGTACATTAGGCATTCACAGGTAACAGAAGTAAGTGTCGGCCATTTCAGGCCCAAAAAATTAGCCCACATGGGTTTACTTGACAGCTAAGAACATAGTATTCTGTGGCTGAAGGTACATTAGGCATTCACAGGATACAGAAGTAAGTGTCGGCCTGTATAGGCCCCAAAAATTAGCCCACATGGGTTTAACTGACAGCTAAGAATGTAGTATTTGATGGCTAGAGTTACATTAGGCATTCACAGGTAACAGAAGTAAGTGTCGGCCATTCCAGGCCCCAAAAATTAGCCCACATGGGTTTACCTGACAGCTAAGAACGTAGTATTCTGTGGCTGAAGGTACATTAGGCATTCGCAGTATACAAAAGTAAGTGTCGGCCTGTATAGGCTCCAAAAATTAGCTCACATGGGTTTACCTGACAGCTAAGAACGTGGTGTATTTGATGGCTAGAGGTACATTAGGCATTCACAGGATACAGAAGTAAGTGTCGGCCTGTATAGGCCCCAAAAATTAGCCCACATGGATTTAACTGACAGCTAAGAACGTAGTATTTGATGGCTAGAGGTACATTAGGCATTCACACAGGATACAGAAGTAAATATCGGCCTGTATAGGCTCCAAAAATTAGCTCACATGGGTTTAACTGATAGCAAAGAACGTAGTGTATTTGATGGCTGGAGGTACATTAGGCATTCACAGGATACAGAAGTATGTGTCGGCCTGTATAGGCTCCAAAAATTAGCTCACATGGGTTTACCTGACAGGTAAGAACATAGTATTTGGTGGCTGGAGGTACATTAGGCATTCACAGAAAAAATTATTGTCGGCCCTGAAAGGCCCCAAAAATTTGCCATTCAATGGACATGAAATGCCTTTTATGCCACTGTATGTAGCAAAGCCAAGGACCAGGAATTGCTGTGGGTGGATGGCGGTCTGGCGGATATTTGTGGCCTGGCATGAGGAATTTCAGTGTAACATGGTCTACTGGTCACATGTGTTGAATTCCTCAGAGATCCATGCCTCATTAGTTTTTATAAATGTGAGGTAGTCTACACTGTCATGAGCTCGGCGAGTGCGCTTATCGGTCACGATCCCCCCTGCTGCGGTGAACATCCTTTGGACAGGACACTGGACGGAGGGCAAGCCAACATTTCCATTGCAAATTGTGCAAGCTCTGGCCAGAGGTCAAGCCTGCCCACCCAGTAGTCCAGGGGTTCATCACTTCTCAGAGCGTCCACATCGGCCGTTAACCCGATGTACTCGGACACCTGTCGGTCTAGGAGTTCCCTGATGCTGGATCCGGAGTACAGCTGTCGATGGTTCGGCTGAAAGAAGGATCTCATATCTGAAGTGACTAAGACATCTTCAAACTGCCCTCTTCTTGCAGGCACTGTTGGATTGCTACCCGCAACTGTCTCTCTGTGACTGGAAATTCCTCTGCCAGCGCACGGAAAGGGAGAATGCAGCATTTCACGCAGCAAGGCCTGGAAGCTCTGCATTCTGACTGACCTCTGTGATTGTGGTAACATTTCCGCCATTTTGTGTTTGTAACGGGGGTTTAAGTACGTTGCCACCCAGTATTGCTCCTTGGCCTTTATGCGTTTTATACGGGGGTCCCCCTTAAAACACTGGAGCATGAAGGCCCCCATTCACACTAAACTTGAAGCAGTGTAGTGGCCTGCTTCCAGCTCATCATCCAGGATAATGTCGTCCTCGTTCTCCTCCCCCCATCCACGGATAACACCAGGGATCCCGGAAAGGTTTAAAGCATGCTCTTCTTGCTCCTCCTCATCCCCCCCAGCACCATCCTCCTCTGACTCCTCTTCAGACTCCTGCTGTTGATTTGTCTCAGATGGAGTAGCACCCACTGGTAATTCTTCCAACATTGCGACTTCCTCATCTTCCTGCTCCTCGACAGCTTGATCAATGACACGACGCAATGCATGCTCCAGAAAGAAGGCGTAAGGTATGATGTCACTTATGGCGCCCTGACCGAGACTGACCAGTTTGGTGATCTCATCGAATGGCTGCAGAAGTCTGCATGCGTCCCGCATGAGCAGCCACTGGCGAGGTGAAAAAACCCAAGCTCCCCAGAACCTCTCTTGCCGCCGAGTTCGAACAGGTAGTCGTTAACTGCACATTTCTGCTCGAGCAACCTATCAAGCATATGCAACATTGAGTTCCATCGCGCCGGGCAGTCACAAATAAGACGCCTGACAGGCAGGTTGTATCGCCGTTGAATCTCAGTAAGGCGAGCCATGGCTGTGTAAGATCTTCGGAAATGGGCCGAGATTTTCCTGGCTTGCCGTAAGACGTCCTGGACCCCAGGGTATTTGCCAACGAATCGCTGTACCACCGTGTTCAGGAGATGTGCCATGCATGGCACGTGTGTTATTTTGCCCTGTTTCAGCTCGCTCAGCAGATTGGCACCGTTGTCGCACACCACGTTACCAACTATCAAATTCAGCGGTGTCAGCCACTGATCTGCCTGTGAACGCAACGCTGAAAGGAGTGCAGGACCAGTGTGGCTCTTGGCTTCCAGGCACAACAGATGCAGCACAGCATGGCAATGTCTCACCTGGCATGTGGAATAGGTTCTGGGGATCTTGGGCGGCGCAGTGGAAGAGATGGTAGCAGCAGAAGAGGAGGAGTCAGCCGAGGAGGAGAGGGAGGATGGAGGAGGAGGAGGAGAAGAAGAGGCAGGCCTGCATGCAATCCGTGGTGGTACAACTAAATCTACACGGGTGCCAGGGGTTACATGCTTGACGGCCGTCAGAAGGTTCACCCAGTGGACAGTAAAAGTGATATACCTTCCCTGCCCCTGTTTGCTAGACCATGTGTCTGTGGTCAGATGTATCTTGGCACCAACACTGTGTGTCAGAGATATATTCACTTGCCGCTGAACATGGCCAGACCGCTCTGGAATGCCCTTCTGCGAGAAATATTTCCTGCCTGGGACCTTCCATGGTGTTCCAATGGCCACAAATTTACGAAAGGCCTCTGAGTCCACCAGTTGATATGGCAGTAGTTGGCGGGCTATCAGTTCCGACAAGCCAGCAGTCAAACGATGGGCAAGAGGGTTATCCGGCGTCATCATTTTTTTCCGCTCCAACATTTGGACCACAGAAGCCTGCCTTTTTCCAGAACAACATGACAACGGCATCATGGAAGGTGGAGTGGAGGGAAAATGTGAGGAGTGAGGAGAAGGAGAAGGGGCTGGACAGTGAGAGCCTGGAGTGTGGCTTTGTGGGTTCTGACGGTGTTGCTCCCTCTGGGCTCAGTGCTGGGAGTTCAGGTGCCTTCTTAAGGCGGTCGTCCCCAGGTGAGTGTTGGGCTTACGGCAACTTATGCGTTGACTGCAAAGGCTGCAGACGGACACATTAAAAAAAGCCCACGCCGCGGAGCCATATGTCGGCGTCCTGGGAGCGCCAGATGTGACTGTACATGGTTGATGGCTCGCTCCTGATACATTTGCAGTCTGCTTTGTACCTCTTGTGCAATGCAAGTTCTGCCTGCCTCTCCTCCCTATCTGCCGGTCCGTCTCTCCCTCTGAACTCCCTTCCTCTTTCTCTCTTGTGGCCACCCATGTGACGTCCATAGACTACTCATCATCCACGTCACCTTCCCCACCACTAACATTTGAGATCTCGGAGTAGGCAGCAACAGCGGGGACCAACCTCCTTGGGCTGATCTGGGTACTGTCGTCAGACTGCTGAGTGGTGGCTGTTGCTACCTCCTCTTCCTGATCCGATTCCAACAATGGCTGCGAATCGCAAATGTCTTGTGATGGATCAGAAAATAATTCCAGTGACTCAAGCAGAGGGTATGTGGTGGTGGTGTCTTTGGGGGTGCACACAGCAGAGAGTGAAGAGGGTGCAGATAGAGAGGATAAGGAGGGTGCAGAAGAGGAAGGCTGAGTGAGCCACTCAACCAAGTCTGGTGCGTCCTTTGACGTAATTGCATGTGGTTTTTGAAACTTCACACTTTGGCTCCGGCCTACTGCTCCTTCCCTACCCCTACCACCCCTGGGTACGTGTCTGCCTCTTCCTCTGCCTGTCATGTTTTTAATTACCCTATGACAAAAGTCTCTAGAGACTTGCAGTATATCTGGAAAAAGGTAGATAACACCCAACTTCAAACTGTGGTATTGGGGGGCCACAGGTTTATCACACCAGTTCTACAAATAATTGGCCAGTAACTGTTGTCACTGTGTGTAGCACAGTCAACACAGCAAGAGAGGCCAAATTTTTGCCGGACTAAAATACACTCTTAGAAAAGAATACTGTTAAATAACACCCCAATTCAATATGTGGTATTGTGGGGCCACTGGTCTATCACACCAGTTGTTGAAAAAATTGGCCAGGGAGTTTGGCACTGTGTGTATCAGACTTAACTCAGCAAAAGAGGCAATATTGTTGCAGGACACAAATACACTTGTAAAAGTATACTCAGATAACACCCCACTTCAATATGTGGTATTGGGGGGCCACTGGTCTATCACACCAGTTCTTGAAAAAATTGGCCAGGGAGTTTGGCACTGTGTGTATCAGACTTTACTCAGCAAAAGAGGCACTATTGTTACAGGACACAAATACACTTGTAAAAGTATACTCAGATAACACCCCACTTCAATATGTGGTATTGGGGGGCCACTGGTCTATCACACCAGTTGTTCAAAAAATGAAGGGAGTTTGGCACTGTTTGTAGTATTGCTGCAGCAACGCTCAGTTACCACACCTGTCACAATGCTGCTCAGTGCACAATAATACTACTAATCCACTATAATATGCTTTTTACAAAGTATATTATACTGTGGATTACCCCCCCCCCCCCTTTTTAGTGCATTGCACAGCAATACAAAACAATTTGCAGCCCTTTAAATGACTTTTGTGGACATTAACAGAGCGATTTGTGTCACTGCAGATGCCGATCTCTAACTACCCCTAAAGCACAGACTGGATACCTGACCCTATAATGAAGAGACTGTAATAGACCTATACCGACATTGCAGCCCTTTAAATGACTTTTGTGGACATTAACAGAGCGATTTGTGTCACTGCAGATGCCGATTTCTAACTGCCTCTAAAGCACAGACTGGATACCTGACCCTATACTGAAGAGACTGTAAAAGACCTATACCAACATTGCAGCCCTTTAAATGACTTTTGTGGACATTAACAGAGCGATTTGTGTCACTGCAGATACAGATCTCTAACTGCCCCTAAAGCACAGACTGGATACCTGACCCTATACTGAATAGACTGTAATAGACCTATACCGACATTGCAGCCCTTTAAATGACTTTTGTGGACATTTACAGAGCGATTTGTGTCACTGCAGATGCCGATTTCGAACTGCCCCTAAAGCACAGACTGGATACCTGTCCCTATACTGAAGAGAGACTGGACCTATACCGAAATACCAGCCCTGAAAAGGACTTTTGTGGACATTAACAGAGCGATTTGTGTGTGACTGCTGCCGATCTCTAACTGCCCCTAAAGCACCGACTGGATACCTGCCCCTAACCTGAGAAGATACTAGTAGACCTATACCAAAATACCAGCCACGAAAAGGACTTTTGTGGATCTTCACAGAGCTATTTGTGTCTGGCAATCTTTCCCTCATGAGCACAGCAGACCTCTCCCTACACTGGCAAAAAGCGGAATGTGAAATGGCCGACAGCTCAGGTCTATTTATAGGGTAGAGGGCATGTCCATGTGCTGAAATGTTTTAATTGGTTGTTCCGTTCCACCTGACGGCTGTGTCATAGGTCAAAGTTCTTCTGAATGGAAAAGAAAATGGCGGCGCGGACATCTTCGCGAACATCGGTAAAAGTCTGACTTTTCGCGAATTTGCGAACAAGCAAAATCCACCGCAAACCGCAAGGCCATCTCTATTTGGCACCTTTCAGGGGGGGAGTGGGCACCTGTTTTTGACAGGTACCCGGTCCCATCTTCCGTCGGAGCTCGCCACGGCGAGGTACGTCAGAAGTTTGGCCCCCTACTCCTCCCTCTGCTTCCAGGCCAATTACCGAGCGCAGCACACTTCGCACATGCCACAGGGACCACAAGGCTTCACGGCCGGGTTCCCCTACCGGCAATGGAAACATTGGCTGCAGTGCTGACATCGCTGGACTCCAGGACAGGTAAGTGTCCTAATATTAAAAGTCAGCAGCTACAGTATGTGTAGCTGCTGACTTTACATTTTTGGAGGGGGGGGGGGGTCGGAACTCCGCTTTAATATCCCCGATCTCAAGTACCACCACCACCACCACCATTATAAACCACTTTGTGGTAAAGGAGTGCAAACCTCTTTCAGGTTTTAAATGATGTTTGTGTCCCATTTGGGGACATCTTTAACTTTGAGTTCTGAAACTGATTAATTAGATAATAAGAGAAAATGAAAGCACAGGTATCAATAAAAATCTGACAAAGTTTCAAACTTTTCTCCACTTTATCTAAGACTCTAAGATAATTTAAGATTAGATTTGATACTAGTTCCGTGATAGGACCTAAATAAAATCTAGAGTAGTCATCCGATCTAGACATTTAATCTCTCAGATCAGACCACCCACCACATTATAAAAACAATAATAACAATAATTGCACATGTGCAAGCCCTAGCACGTCAGTGTGTCAATCTTGCTGTATGCAGAAAGTTCACAAACGTTATTTAATTGCCTTATTTGCTGTTAATCTATTAAGGCATCTACCTATTTAATTTTCCAATTTGTAGAAGGATCTTTAGAGAAGTACCTGGGATTAAAGCTATTGAAGATGTGAGAGTCAGCCTGCGATGTAAATATGTCGCAGCTTGTCATAACATTTAAGGGAACAACATGGCATATTTTGACAGCAGCGCCAGCTATAAATGAAAGTACATATAGTGGAGAGACGTGTATAACTGATTGGTGACAGGCAGTTGAAAAAGAAAATTGGCTCGAGGTATCCCACTCATACTGATTCATTCTTGATGAGATTTTATTCGGAAGGACATTTTCAAAGTTCCCAAAATGTGGAAAAATAGTAGTGGAAATCAATTTTATTTAAACTTCTAGATTGTAAGCTCTAATGAGCAGGGCCCTCTAATTCCTCCTGTATTGAATTGTATTGTAATTGTATTGTCTTCCCTCACATTGTAAAGCGCTGCGAAAAATGGTGGCGCTATATAAATCCTGTATAATAATAATAGTAATAAAAAACATAGCACAAGTTAAATTACTGGTGAGTTTTTAATAATTGGAAACAGAAGGTTGTGAGTACTCAAAAACTGAAACCAAATTTACATAATTAATGACTATTTTTTACATTTCCAAAAAACAATTGTCATTGGAGACCATCTCCAACAAACATTCTGGAGGCCTGCAATTTGGAACAATTCTTTTTTTGCCATGCTCACCCTGTATTAACAACTTCAGCTCCGGAAGGTTTACCCCCCTTCATGACCAGGCAATTTTTTGCGATACGGCACTGTGTTACTTTAACTGAGAATTGCGCAGCCCTGCGACACTGTGCCTGTATAAAATGTATGTCCTTTTTTTCTCCACAAATAGAGCTTTCTTTTAGTGGTATTCAATCAACTCTGCTGTTTTTAATTTTTTGCCCGATAAACAAAAAAAAAAAAAAAACGTAAATTTAAAAAAAACAAAAAAAAACAACAACATTATTTTTTACTTTCTGCTATAAAACAAAACCAATAACAAAATGTAAAAAAATCAAATTTTTTCATCAAATTAGGCAAATATGCGGAGCGGATTGCATCTTTGGCTCAGTTTCAGGTCCACAATTCAGGCAAAAATTCAGGTCGGATTCGTCCCTGAAACGGAGAACAGGGATGCACCGGACCCCTGCTGTGAGCCGCATTATGAGCCACATTTGTAATAAGTGTGAACCGAGCCTTAAACCAGTCTAAAGCATGTGTGAGAAAGTAATATGGAAAGGCCTAGGAACAGATCAGGAAACAATATATGCATTTTAAAGCAGAACATAACAATTTGATAAAAAAAATAATGTTTTTTAGCAAGGAACATACATTCCCCATATTAATAATTATGCTACCAAAACGAGTGTATGCTGTAAATTTCCTCCATTGTTGCTTCTGTTTTTTCTTGGTGGAGGCCGCCATATTGCTAAAGCCCAAAGCCCCTGAATAGCAGTAAATCTTTAGTCTGTCAGCAGATCAGCCTTTACATTTTCAGCACAGTGCCAAAAAATAGAAGGCAACTGAGCAAGTTCAGAGCAGAGTGAGACAGTGAATTACTGGATTTTAAACATATAGACACTATTTTCAATGTTATTATTACTATCATTATTATACAGAATTTATATAGTGCCAACAGTTTGCATAGCGCTTTACAACATGAGGGCAGACAGTATAATTACAATACAATTCAATACAGGAGGAATCAGAGGGCCCTGCTCGTTAGAGCTTACAATCTAGGAGGGAGGGCCAAGTGATACAAAAGGTAATAATTGAGGGGGTGATGGACAAAATAAAAGTACAGTACAGAGTTATGTTTCCTTTCTCATTATCCTACAGTTTTACGACCCCCTCCTTGACTATCCCCCCCCCACCTTCCCCTGTCTTCAACTCTCCCTCTATCTTATCTCACTAATCAAGCTAGTTTTATTACCATGCCAGTTAAACTTATGTTTGTTTGGTTTTACTTTTTTTTTTTTTTTTTTCCTCTGGCTCAGAGATTTTGTGTTTCTTTACCATGCTGCTGTAAGGGTAATCCCAAAACTCACGGGTTTCAATAACATTTTGACTGTTGAAGCCAGATTGAAAATTATATTTATTTAGACAAACATGTAGATAGGAAGCCATGTTTGGAGAGCAAGTCAATCAAATTACATTCTGTTGGCTTAATGAACATTGCTCTAACTGGCGAGGGTTTGTAATACATTTTTATACACTACAGTGGGTGGCACCTAGCTATCTAATTTCTTTTGAAGTCACATCTCGTGACATTTTGGAGTCTTTTGGTATGCGGACGGCCATTCACATAGATGTGTGACTTCCAGTTTAGTTCCTTGAACAAATCTTTAAAGACTTGAGATAGCAATCTTGCAAATGAAGGGCTGAACACAACATCTGCTCTAAAATATGACTTCTCACACAATATATATCCAATATCTCTGCTTAATCACAAATCCATGCCCGATAATCATAAGTAAATATTTGATAAACAAAATGGCTGCTTCCCTTTTCCTCATCAATAATCCTCCTGTTGGCAATATATATTGCCACAAACAAAACTGTCCCTTCCTACATTGGAGTTCTGGAAACATATCACTGCTATCTCAAGCAATCCACACACTATTTGTAGTGAAGAGTTGGGCCTGTGACCATTAACAGTGTAGCTGTTTCTGCTCTGCTGTCCCTGTGTGGTGATCTCACATCACAGTCACTTTTGGTAACTGTTAAAGCCACATATGGCTTTATGGAGGTGCTGATATGAGGAAGAAGGAACAAACTAGGTCTCATAACACATACACAGCCTAACATAAAATGCATTTTTAAGAAAAGCAGATAAAATTACAATTGCTATCAATCCCTTCTGAATTCCCTGACATCTCCCTCCAACTGCCTAATCTTAGTTTAAATATATATATTTTTCTAGTTCATATTTCTCCTGAATTATGTATCCCATTTACTTCTGCAGAAAAATCTCACTTTGCTTTGTCAAGGCTAAAATATACAAAATATTCAAAAATAAAAATGTGACAAAATGAACCTAAAAATCAAAAAGTCTAAAAAAAATGATGTGTTGGTCTAACAGTGTATGAACGCCAAGTCCTTTGTTGACTCCTCCTTTGACAGCTAGTCCTCCATAAGACTCCACTGCAACACCTAAGAACTCATACAATGTTCATACATAATATTCTTCTCTTCAGGACCATCGCAGTCCACATGACAAGAAACTTCCGGTAGGTGTGCAGATCTTTTTGCAATCATAGCAAACTGAGCTTTAACTTTTCCTACAGCTGACATGACAAGTATCAAAGTTCTTCAGATATTAAAAGGCTTTTTTGAAAGCGCTCTTCTCCATCAATGCTGTTTGTGGTGATGTCATAACGTGCAGGAATGAAGGAGGGTATTTTTGTTGAAGATGGCGTCACTCAGATTGTTAGTCCAACATTAGATCATTAACAAAAAAAATGCCCATAAAGCCGTTGAGTTTTTTTCTGCTGAAGTAAATCTATGTTGTGAAGGGTAATAAGACCTAGAAGAAAAGAAAACAAAAATGTCTTAATACCAAGAGAAAACTTTCTATTTTCATATAATGCGTTATTCAACCACCATCCACACTAAACTGTGTACATTATCCTGAATTCAAAGGAAACATTTATCATGAACAATAGGATGTCTCAAAAAGGGGGGGCCTATCGTCTATGGCTGGGGTCAACAACCCTACAGTAGACCAGGAACATGTAAATGCAGAGACAAAAACTTGGATAACACAGAATACAATATTTACAAGAATGGCAGGAGTATAGTGCAGCACTGGGGTTCAGGGCTTACAGGAAGGCAAGTAATTTTAAGACCGGAGATGCTTAATTATCTAAGGCATAGAAACTCATTAATGCCAGAGCTCATATATGTCAGATTAGAACACATCAAATATCTGACTCCCAATTAATAAGAAATTAGAAACTGCTACAAGCAGTACAACACCACTATTAGCTATATGGGGATGAAACCCATAAACATTTACATATGAAAACAGTTTAATAAACCAGAATTAAACAATTTGGAAACAATACTTCCATTGGTGAACTGTCTTTGAAGGCTGTGATCTGCCTCTGTTCCGAAAGTTCCAAATCAATAAAACCAGGGCATAAAATTTATCTGAGAGATAAGCATCAAAAAAAATTAGTAACAAAACATTATATTTTCCTCCTAAAAATTAAACAAAGGGTATGTATTTAGCATACAGTAAGCGTTTTAAACATTTTCTTTCTTGGATGTTTTAACAGTGCACTTTTCTGATACCAAAAATTGTTGACGTCAAATTAATTATTACCACGTGGATTTTTTTTTTATTCATTTATATTTTATGGTATACCATAAATTAAAAAAAAATTATTATTGTTCACCATGGTTAAAAAATGAGCAGCTCAAAAATAAACATGAATAATTTCCCATTTGGCTACAAGCAAGTTATACGTCACCATATTTCACCCATTTGGAACATTCTTCAAAAACTTTTTTTTTTTTTCTACAAAAGCAAAAATTATAGTTAATACACATTAACATATTCTTCTGTACTTTTCTCTTAAAGTCCACCCAGCTCAGTCAATTTGCATGACAATACAGCTGTTCACACTCATAAGCCTTGCAATTACCTGTGACAACGAAGAGGGGGGGTTTCAGCAACTTTAAACTGACAGAGCTCCTGAATTTCAAACTTTAAACGACATTTGTGAAAATACTTTTTTTTACATGTCACTAATGCTTTAACATCACTTTCCTTCTTTTAATTAATTTTATTAACTGCATTGGATGTGCCTCCAATGATCACATGATTAGCCACCCCAGCAAGGGTTTATATTCACGATTTTCACGAGTGTAAAATGACTGTACATTCACACAATTTTACAAGTTCAAATTGCTCACGATTTAGAAATAGAAATAACACTTTTAGTCCTTTTAAGGTCACACTTTACACACCAAATATATTTTCTTTCTTCTAAAAGTTGCCATGACCAGCATAGCACTGATTTACCTTTAGTTGTACTTGTGGCAAAGGCACATCACTTTAAAAGTCATAAACACAAAACAAATCATTATGCAACCAATATTCATTAAGTGTAACAAATGTTTTGCTGATACAGCACTTTAGGAACATTATTAGAACTAACACAACATAACAACAATCCATTAATCTCACACACCTCTACACGACTAAGGTTGCCCATACACGATACAATTTTCTTACAATTTTCTGTACAAAATTTTTTTTTTAATTTACCTTCAACTATGTACTACAAAGGCCTGCCTAATTGGATACAAGTGAAAGTGTTTAGCTTTGATCTCATATTATCTTGTTTGTGGTAAATCTAACAGAAAAATTGTACAACAAAAAAATTGTAACATGTATGGCCACTCCAGCATAATATACTCTTACAATTAGCTAGTTAAAACCTGTAGACAAAAATATTAGTACATTTCTCTAATAAAGCTGCACTTTCTCTACTTCTGGACTGTACCTAGTCCAGTTCAATAGGTCTCATCTTTCCTCTCTTTTTTTTTTTTGTGTACAGTAGGGTCTAATCTATACCTATACTATAGGTCATTATAAGCGATCTAGGTGGTAGTTCAGGGTACAATATGCCTACAGTTATTTAAGCAATATTATTATTATTAGGTTTTTTTTACATCTGTATTCATTCAAATTTCTCATTGGTTCCCCTCAATCTCCTCTTCACCATGTTTTCACACTGTATTCACTTGCATTTATCCATTTATCTAGTGCCTGCTTTTGCTTCATTTGAAAACACTTGGATCATACTTTTTACATTCTTTGGAGAACTTGGGGTTCTAGGGGTACAAAACCCCTGTGTGCCTTAGTTCCATTTCTTCAGGGAACGAACTGTTCCTGCTCCAAAGTTACAACTCAGTCACACAGACTGATGGGCAATATCTTTGACGGTCCAGGAAGGGTTCACAGTGGGATCACACAGATCCTCATTTGAGGTGTACACGGTGGTACAATTCCCCATCTCACACGGTGATGAGACTTCCTGAAGAATTAATCTATTACCAGGTCACCAAGTCACACAGACACAAAAGTACCTAGGTAATAGCAGGAACTTCTATATCTGGCCCCAATCCTTGCCCAGGATCTATACCAGACTATAAGGTATAAATCAGCCACACAGACTGACAGGCACACAAATTAATTAGGGTGTTCAGTATTAAAATAGTTCAAGAATGTAAAAAGCACTCCTCTTTCAGCAATCAACCACTCATATGCAGGACACACAGCAAAACATATCTCAAAAAATGGTGCAGTATAATAGGATAAATGTTGAATCTGTGAGAGAGAGAGTATATAACCTGATAGTTGTGCTTTCCTAAAAAGTCTTCCACTTCAGTTTATAGGCACTGTTATGAAATAGAGAAGACAGTACTCCTGCTTATTGTGTGATTTTATGAAGAATCACGCAGAAGAGAACGGGAAGACAGTTTTCTCAATCATACTGGTACTAATGTTTCAAGCAGTGCTGGTTTTTTAAGCAGCCCATCACCCTCGGCAATAAACCAGGGCCTCCCCACATATAGTACTTTATCAATCACACGTTATGAATGATCTTGAGTCCGAAGACCCGATTCCTGACCTGGTCGGTCTCCCGATCGCAGGAACTGCAGAAATCCTACCTAACCACACATTGCTCCTGAGATAGGGCAAATCATTCAGCAGAACACACTCATGCAAAGGACAGTAATAAGTAACAGATAGTATGGAAAGTAAAAAGAAATTTAAAATAATAAAATTCAACAGCCAAGGTTCTTTGAAGGGTACTTCTCCATTACATCGACTTACATAAACAGCACAACACAAGGGGAAATCCCAGTAAGCATAAAGTTAGCTTACCTTTTACTGAAGACGTGAATTCCCAGCTTGTGTTGTCCTGTTTCTGTTAGCCATGTCCATGGATTTTCTCTACCCGGCTAACGAAGGACCATTTGTAAGGGTAATCCCAAAACTCACGGGTTTCAATAACATTTTGACTGTTGAAGCCAGATTGAAAATTATATTTATTTAGACAAACATGTAGATAGGAAGCCATGTTTGGAGAGCAAGTCAATCAAATTACATTCTGTTGGCTTAATGAACATTGCTCTAACTGGCGAGGGTTTGTAATACATTTTTATACACTACAGTGGGTGGCACCTAGCTATCTAATTTCTTTTGAAGTCACATCTCGTGACATTTTGGAGTCTTTTGGTATGCGGACGGCCATTCACATAGATGTGTGACTTCCAGTTTAGTTCCTTGAACAAATCTTTAAAGACTTGAGATAGCAATCTTGCAAATGAAGGGCTGAACACAACATCTGCTCTAAAATATGACTTCTCACACAATATATATCCAATATCTCTGCTTAATCACAAATCCATGCCCGATAATCATAAGTAAATATTTGATAAACAAAATGGCTGCTTCCCTTTTCCTCATCACTGCTAACATTTTGTGAATCAGTACTGCTTGGATCTTGATGAAGGGGACATACCCCGAAAGCTTGTCCTGAAATATTGTATGTTAGTGCAAATAAAAAAAGTATCACGGACAACACTCAATTGTCTCAGTACAGAGTTAGAGAGAGTACATATAAAAGTACAGAGAAGAAGATAGTCAGACAGATTGGGGTAGGGAATTCCAAAGGATGGGAGAGGCTCAAGAGAAGTCCTGGGGGTGAGCATGGGAGGGGATGACAAGGGAACTAGAGAGCAGGAGGTCTTGGGAAGAATGAAAAGTATGATTTGGTTGGTAGTTTGAGAATAGGTTACTGATGTAGCTAGGGGGCAAGTTGTGGATGGCTTTGTAAGTTATCGTTAGTATTTTGAGTTTAATTTGTTGAGTAAGTGTCAGCCAATGGCGGAATTGGCAGAGAGTAGTAGCAGAGGCTGAGCGGTTTGTAAAGTGGATGAGTGGATGAGTCTGGCAGCAGCATTAATGGTGGACTGAATAGGGGATAACCTATTTATAGGTAAGCCAATGAGTTGCAGTAGTCGAGGTGAGAGATAACTAGGGAGTGGATTCTGAGTTTTGTGGTGTCATTGGTTAGGGTGGGGCGTATTTTGAAGATGTTGAGGAGGATGAGGTAACAAGCTTTGGAAAGTGATTGAATGTGGGGCTAAAAAGAGAGTCCAGGACTACACCTACCACTCTGGCATGCGGGGATGGGTTGATGGTTGCACCATTGATCTTAACAGAGAAGTCAGGGGAATGTTCTACAAAGCTATAGCTACAAAAGGGGCCAGCCTGAAGTGATCTAGCCAGACAGTTTTCTGATTAAGGTTTCACTTTGAAAATACAGAAATACGTGCATAAATGAACTTTTCTCTTCTTTAGTGTAGCTACAGGACATTTCTGGAAAACTGCAGGGGTGTTCTAGTGATTTATCTTATCTGTTTTATTTGCTTCCATTTTTTGGCACTGCTAAGGTACAGTAATCTATTAAGCTGGTCAAGTTCTGCTTGCTTTATTTCTGATAACCAGCACTCATTGCTAATGTAGTTTTTACCTTATTTGCTACTATATCATGAAATGACTTTGCAAAGATTTGCAAAGCTGCCAAGACCTCTTTTTTTTTTTTATTTTTATGCCTGGAAATCACTTATGATGTTCTCGATAATATTTTCTCGTGAAGATAATTACAGTTCTCGCGTTTTTATTTTTCTTTGACTTATTCTTGGAATCTAATAGTTTAACTTGTTCATATACTGTATTTCCTAAGAGGGTAACCCCACTTTCATGGAGGAAAAAATCAGCAAATAAAGGAAAAACAATATAGCGTATACAATTGTGACACAAATCATATTGTAATTGAATGTTATTAAAAATGAACTTTTCAATCTGCGGCTGTTGTAATTTTCTGAAAATGCAATGCAATATGGCTGCCTGGAGCTGTTCTGTACACAGAATGTGTACTGACCACACCCCAGAAACATCATTTCCTGCTTGTGTGATTGGCTCACAAATTTTCCCAGAAGTCTGCCTAAAGCTGGATACACACTATCCAACTTTTGTTGGTAGATTTCCATTAGATTTACCTTCAACTATGTAGTGCATGGGCCTGCCTGATTGCATACAAATTGAAAGTGTTTAGGTTTGACCTCATATTATATGGTTTTGGTAAGTCTGAAGGAAAAAATCCAAAGAAAATTGTATAGTGTGTATGGCCCATAAGATACAAGTCAGATTTCTGGCATCCCCTGCAACAAAAATTTCATTTTTGGTGAGATACTCCCAATAGGAACACATCTAAAGGGATGCAGGCCCAACAAATTTCCATATTAGAGCCCTGCGGGTGCACAGCTGATAGATAATTATGAAACCACTCTCATTAGATCCACTCAGCACCAAGGCACAGAGGAACAAACAATGATTTCTTCAGAATAACAAAAGGTAGGAATCTGCAACAAAGTTTGTTAAAATCCCTGCAATGTGCATAGATCACCCAGAGGGGAATGTTTTTTTCTCAACAAAAGTGGAGTTACACTTTAAAGATACACTTGATATATAGCCTCTAGCATCATACTGTCACCAGTCAGTATCCCTGGTCACTGCTCCACCAGTCATTTAATGATGCTGTACTGCACTGGTGACAGCATGAAAAAAAAGCAAATGTGAAAAAAAATAACATTTTATTTAATTTCTTAATTTTCCATAAAATTGTGACAAAATTGTGACATTGGTGGTTGTATTCGTAATCAACAAATCCAACAAAACAGTGCCACCAGTCCACCACACCCTACCTGGACTCTGGATGGAATGCAGTCTGACACAGAAAAACACACAAGGGAATAAGGGACACCCTCATTGGCCAGAGATAACACACTAACACTGGCCATCCATAAATCAAATGAGTCCGAATATATCCAAAGGAAGTAAAAATACAAATGCATTCATCACTTATTTCTTTATATTCAGCGATAACGAATAGTCCAAAACAACGAAAATAAGAAAACAAAATTACACGAATGTAATAGATTCGTTAAACTCTTAGGTTGAAATATTTTCTGTTCTTTCGGATTTTTGTTTTTTTGGATTTTCATTCTTTCGAGTTTTTGCTCTTTTGGATTTTCGTTCCTTCTGCCAATTCGTTTTCGTATGCATTTGCCAAAGTAGTCTTTCATTCATTCGGATACTCCCGCATGAACGAATATGCCTAATTTCGTCCAAAAACGAATCCGGAACGAAACAAATTGCACATGTCTATTTGGGGGGTATTTGTACTACCCTGGCATTTTAGGGCCTCAAGAAATGAAATAGGCCGTCAATACATCAGGATTTATTAATTTTCAAATATATACATAGTTTGTAGACTATATAACTTTCACACAGACTAAATAATATACACTAATTTGGGATATTTTTTACCAAAGAAATTTAGCAGACTACATTCTGGCCTAAGTTTATGAAAAAAGATTATTTGTTTGCAAAATGATATAACTAAGAAAACTATTTTTTTTTTGTTTATATGGCATAAATTAAAAAAACCCAGTGGTGATTACATACCCACAAAAGAAAGCTTGATTTGTGTTAAAAAAAATGATATAAATTTCATTTATGTACAATATTGCATGAATGAGCAATTAGCAGTTAAAATAGCACAGTGCTGAACAGCAAAACATGCCCTGTCATGAAGGGGGTAAAACCTTCCAGTGGTCAAGTGGTTAAAATAATAAAAAAATAAAATTGTAAAAAATAATTAAAAAAATTAAAAACACATACTTTAGGGCTCCTTCACACAGGCTCTCTGATCCTTATGTTGTGAATCAGTGGTTTGTTTGTGCGGTTGGAAGCGCCTGTTACTCAATGGGGACGGCTGTAGGAACACTGCCGAGGGTCCTAATCTGACAGGTTTGCAGGCTCTGAATGCACACCTTCTGTGTTCATGGCTGTACTTCTGCACCCACATGCCTGTGAAATTAGAACATGCGACTGTGTTCGTACAGTCGCTGCAGCCCCATAGCATAACAAAGGATGCCTGCACACAGCTGCAGCCTATCTTTGTGATTCTTGATTGTGCTACTCAGTGTCCAAAGCAAAGCCCATAAAGGAATCCATCAGCAAAATGTATTGCAAATGAGCTTTTTTGTAATGTTTATTCGCATAGGTATTCCACAGGAAATGATGACAGTACAAGGCCCGCCCTTTATGTCAAAGGTCACAAAAGAGTTGTGTAGATTGCTGAAAATCCCCCAACTGCACATTTCTTTGTATCACTCCCAAACCAATGGCCTGGTACAAAGGTTGTTTTTTACACTAATGGCAATATCATGATTGCCATACAGGAGGTACCACAGGCAAAAATGGCAAAATGGCAAGGGCCTTATGGAATTGTAAAGTGGGCTGGGGAGGTAAATTAAAGAAAGCCCTACCAAATATATCATGTCAATTTAATCTAGCCCTGAAAGGAAAGAAAATTTCCCAAGACCCCTTACTCATGGCAAGGGCAGGACCAACAATGTTGCCTGGGGTAACAATTGCAGAGACATTGTCAGTTAGCCAATAACAGGAGTCTAAAGAATTTGTACAATGCACATGAAATTTAATGGCATCCCAGTCTTAGTCCATAGGGTTCAATATTGAGTTGGCCCAACCTTTACAGCTATAACAGCTTCAACTCTTCTGGGAAGGCTGTCCACAAGGTTTAGGAGTGAGTCTATGGGAATGTTTGACCATTCTTTCAGAAGTGCATTTGTGAGGTCAGGCACTGATGATGTTGGATAAGAGGGCCTGGCTCGAGGTCTCTGCTCCAATTCATCTGAAAAAAGAAGCAAAAAATATTTCCCTGGGGAATTTTATTGGACTAGGCTAGAGAGAGTAATAGAGTAAGAAAATACTTTCCCGAATTCCCTATACTGATGGAAAGATGGCCCCAGCACATGTATATACTTCACTGTATTACTTATACTTGTTTTATATACTTTCTTGATGTTGATGTGGTGATTGTATGGTCTGTGTACATTTCCCTGAAGAAGGAATTTTCAAATTCCGAAACATGTTGGATACACACAAGAACCTATGATTTACACTCCTCACCAGGATATGTGTATTACCACTTGAACCTGTTTATATTACCATGTTCTTTTTACCTCTATCATATATGTGATTTGTTATTATATGTCGGTTTTAACTTGACTAAATAAATGTTATTTTTTATCTATCTTCTTGTATTTTCTTACTCTATTACTCTCTCTAGCCTGGTCCAATAAAATTCCCCAGGGACATATTTTTTGCTTCTTTTATGAATCGGTTTGGGGAAGGGACCTCAGGCTGGGCTTGGCATATTTTCTGTATCAACCCCATTTTTTGTAATTCATCTCAAAGGTTTTCTTTCAGTTTGAGGCCAGGACTCTGTACAGGCAAGTCAAGTTCCTCCACCCCAAACTTGCTCATCCATGCCTTTATGGACCTTGCTTTGTGCACTGGTCCAAATCATTTGGTGGAGGGGGGGTTATGGTGTGGGGTTGTTTTTAAGGGGTTGGTCTTGGCCCATTAGTTCCAGTGAAGGGAACTCTTAAGGTGTCAGCATTCCAAGACATTTTGGACAATTTCATGCTCCCAACTTTGTGGGAACAGTTTGCATGGCCCCTTCCTGTTCCAACATGACTGAGCACCAGTGCACAAAGCAAGGTCCATAAAGATATGGATTAGTGAGTTTGGGGTGGAGGAACTTGACTGGCCTGCACAGAGTCCTGACCTCAACCCGATAGAACACCTTAGGGATGAATTAGCGTGGAGACTGCAAGCCAGGCCTTCTCGTCCAGATTAGTGCCTGACCTCACAAATGTGCTTCTGGAAGAATGGTCAAACATTCCCATAGACACATTCCTAAACCTCGTGGACAGGCTTTCCAGAAGAGTTGAAGCTGTTATAGCTGCAAAGGGTGGACCAACTTAATATTGAACCATGCGGACTAAGACTGGGATGCCAATAAAGTTCATGTGCGTGTAAAGGCAGGAGTCCCGAAACTTTTGGTAATATAGGGGTTTATTTACTAAAGCTAGTTAGTCACAATTCTGCATAGAAACCAATCAGCTTCCAGGTTTTATTGCCAAAGCTTAATTGAACAAACTTAGGTTAGAAGCTGATTGGTTTCTATGAAGGAATGTTCTCTAGCTTTAGTAAATAAACCCCATAGTTTATTTACAACAATACGCCTAATTTGTAATGTAGTAGTCTGGTAAAAGATGTAATACAGTTGGGAAGTAGATAGTGATCCTTCA
This sequence comes from Pelophylax lessonae, assembly GCF_965119305.1. Classification (NCBI taxonomy): domain Eukaryota; kingdom Metazoa; phylum Chordata; class Amphibia; order Anura; family Ranidae; genus Pelophylax; species Pelophylax lessonae. The sequence continues at coordinate 429,347,903 of NC_138768.1, read as the reverse complement.
CTTTAATTGCAACAGATGCTATTACAAAGTGTCAAATATATACATACAAAATAAAAAAATGTATTGAAAGAAAATTATACATACAAGCAGATAGTCATATAGTAGAACGTGCACACATTTTAAAATGAATGAAAGAAATAAGGCATAACCTATGTATTTGCAGTTTCTTTACTAAAAAAGTTTTTTTCCACCATAAAGAAATAGACTTTATCTCCCCGGCTGACCAGCCTAACCTGCCTTGGGTGGGTAGGTGGGAGAGTGACCTGGGTTGGACCTTTTCCTTGGATCAAAAACGTTACACACTCAGATTTACAGTCCTTCATATGTACCAAACTTCAGGAGACCAATTTTAAAATTCTTACCAGATGGTATTACACACCCACAAAACTTCATAAATGTTTCCCAGAGGTTTTGGAACGCTGTTGGAGATGCCGGGGGGCTGAGGGCACCCTGCTGAACATCTTCTAGTCCTGTCCATTACTGTCACGATTTTGGTCGGAAAAATGCAGGATTATACAGAAATTTAATGATCATCCTATCCCGAACGATCCTGCGTTTTACCTCCTGCATCTTTCGGACATACCGGCATCCTCCTATAAAAAGTCAATCCTCAGACATCTCCTCAATGCCGCCAAATCATGTATTCTACTCCAGTGGAAGCGGCCACCCCACCACGGTTGCAAGTTGGGTGCGTAGAATAGAGGACATAAGTAAGATGGAGGACCTTGTTATGTCTTACCAACATAAACATGAAAAATAATCCAAACTGTGGTGAAACTGGGACCTATTTGTTGTGTCAGAGGAGTCAGAGGAGGGAGCTGCCCTACTGGAACCATAGATTTCTCAGGATTTCCCTTTTCATTTACTGCCAACCTTTATCAGCCCCCTTTCTCCCCCCCCCCCCATTTTTTTTTCTTGTCTCTCCTCTCTCTTTCTTCCCTTCTTCTTCCTCTTCTCACCCCTACTCTTCCTCCATCTTTAGTCTTTTCTTTCCTTTAATAAAAGTAGGTTGGGGGAAGAATTGAGACCTTCGCTAAAGTGTAATGTACGAATACAAGTATATTTTTTATTAATTTCTGTAATTGATATTGATGCCTTGCCATTTGATTACTGTTTTGTATTTCTCTTCTTCCTTGCTTCAATAAAATTTTTATTTGAAAGAAATAGACTTCCAGGAAATATAATTATTATTGTTAAATCCCTGGATAATGTTCACACTTTTTATTGTAATATAATGCTTTTTTCCTAAAAGAATCTTAGCATCTTATGCATACAGTATATCTGAAGTCAGTAGTTGATATTCCAATCTGAGAAGGAGAAAGGTTCTGGAGGAGGAAGTGTGACAGCGAAAACAAAGTATGAGCAGTGAAACTCTCCATAGCAACCAAAAGTTGTTCATTACGGAAACAGAATTTCATTTTTTTTTTTTTTGTAACAGCCCTGTCGTCACCCTTATAAGCCCGCATAGCTCAACCAGTATGAGATACATGTGCTGTACTATATTTGGAAATGTATATACATAAATGGCTTAGACTATCGAATTCTATGTGAATTCTATGAAAATTCTATGAAAATTCTATTCTAATTCTACATTTCCAACATATTTCCCCCCCGGGGCAACTGGCATGTGGTCTTGCGTTTGGCTGGTTGTGTGTTTTGGGTAGATATTTATATACTTTAAGTAGTATGAATTTGCAGCGTGTTTTTTTTTTAACACATTGAGCACAATAAAATAAACTATTTGTTAAAAATCTTACCCAGCACTTTCAGTTTACAACTTTCAATACTGCCGGTGTTCTGCTGAAAACTCCAACTTGCCGAGAACTCCAATGACGTTATTTCTGGTGAATGTACACCAGAAATTTAGGGCCGCTGATGGGGGGGGCAACCAGTCCTCCTGTAGGGGGCCCGGGCACACAGGGGGACCTCAACAGCACAGGAAATCAGTGCGGTTGGGCAGAGGGGCAATTACAGAGGGAAGCCCTGTGTGGCTCTCTGCAGCAGCTGAAAGCCAGTTTCTCCCCCTCCTGCCAGCTTTCAGCTACTGCAGGGAGAGACACAGACACAGGGCATCGTTCCTGTAACTACTTCTCCAACACCGATCCCCCTCCCCGTTATGCCTGCTTCGGATGTGCCCCCCTTTTACTGTGCCAATCCTCCCCCTCCTGCAGCACTGCAGGCTTCCCTATCCTGTAAAAAAATAACAACGAAGAGAGGAGGATGGTTACAGAGGACACTGAAAAGGCAACCGTGATTAATGCTTTTTTCTCCTCAGTCTTTACACAGGAAAAGGAGGGGTACACTGACCATGACTGTATGGTTAACAGAGGGTGAAATCAGGGAAAGGCTGGATAAAATTAACACAAATAAATCACCAGGCCCGGATGGCGTACATCCGAGAGTACTCAAAGAACTTAGTAAAACTATATCTAGACTACTGTTCCTGATCTTTGCTGACAGTGTTATGACAGGAAATGTACCAGGTGATTGGAGGAAAGCTAACGTGATACCGATATTCAAAAAAGGGCAGAGGCATGTCCCGGGAAATTATAGGCCGGTCAGTCTGACATCGATAGTATTTAAACTTCTGGAGGAGATGATAAGGGACTATATCGTAGAGTTTGCTAAGGACAACAACATCATCAGCAGTAATCAGCACAGGTTTACCAATGGGCGTTCTTGTCAAACCAATCTGTTAACATTCTATGAGGAGGTGAGTTGTGAGCTAGATAGGGGCAGACCAGTGGATGTGGTTTACCTGGATTTCGCTAAGGCGTTTGATACAGTTCCCCACAAGCGCTTAATTTATAAAATAAGGTCTGCAGGCATCGACCACAAGGCTTGCTTTTGGATACGGAACTGGCTAAAAGGGCGTGTCCAAAGGGTGGTAATAAATAGCGCATACTCAAACTGGTCTGGGGTGGTAAGTGGGGTCCCCCAAGGCTCAGTCCTGGGGCCAACCCTGTTCAATTTATTCATAAACAGCATTGAGGATGGGATCATTAGTTTGTATATCAGTTTTTGCAAATGACACAAAATCGGTCAGGGCAATAACTACACAGCATGAGGCAGATATCTTACAGAATGACCTGGACAAAATAACAGAGTGGGCAACGACATGGCAAATGAGGTTTAATGTGGAGAAGTGTAAGGTTTTGCACTTGGGTACTAAAAACATAAAAGCACAATACACTTTAGGGGGGGAACCTTTGGGGGAATCAAAAATGGAGAAAGATCTGGGAGTCTTAGTAGAGGATAGACCAGGCAATAGCATGCAATGTCAAGCAGCAGCTGCCAAAGCTGGCAGAATATTAGCATGCATAAAGAAGAGAATGTTTTCCAGAGATAAAACTATAATCCTACCACTTTATAAAACTCTGGTCCGATCGCATCTGGAGTATTCTGTCCAGTTCTAGTCCCCCAGTCCTCAGGAGGGATGTGTTGGAGCTGGAGAGAGTCCAGGGAAGGGCAACTAAACAAATTAGGGGATTGGAGGACCTTAATTATGAAGAGCGTCTATAATCGCTTAATTTAGTCTCCCTGGAGAAGAGAGAGGGGACATGATAGCAATTTACAAATACCTCAATGGTGATCTCAGCAAAGAAAAAAAGCTATTCAGTCGAAAGGATTACATGAGGACGCGAGGACATACAATGCGATTAGGGGAGAAGTGTTTTAACCCTTAGGCAACGCGGTGGATTCTTTACTGTTAGGGCTAAAAGATTGTGGAATTCTCTACCACAAGAGGTAGTTTCTTTGGGAAGTATGGCTACTTTCAAAAGACTCTTGGACATACATCTCAAGGATCAGAATTTTAAGGGGTATGAGAGATGATTAGGGTCACAAAAACCTACACAGGTTGAACTGGATGGACTATTGTCTTTATTCAACCTCAACTACTATGTAACTATGTAACAAAGTTGTAAAAAAAAAAAAAATCTTTAAACATTGGTATGAATCATTTAAAAAAAAATGTAAAATAAAATAATTGTAAAATTGTTTAACATTTTTAAAAATATATAATTTTTTGTTCTTAAATGTAAAAAAACAATTAGGAACTGCAAACTCATATAGGTTCTCTGTTATGTTTGTGTCCGCTAATAATGATTTTAGTGTATTTTTAGTGAAAATATTCTCTTGATATATTTGGAGGGCCCTGTGATTTTTAACAGCAGCCCTGCCAGGAATAATTGCAGATTTCGACCATTTGGTGTTTTCACACAACATCGGCAGAGGATCAATCCCCCGCTGAACAGGACGGACTCCGTTGACGGAACGGAGCCGTGTGAAAGGGGCCTAAGTAATAAAATCAGTTGCTGAAAATGCTTAAAAAACTGAGGGTTTAAAATTGTTCAAAGAGAACCAGTCACCAGTGGGCATTTGTAGTCATTTGTTTAAAGAGAACCAGTCACCAGTGGGCATTTGTAGTCAATTGTAGTCATTTGTTCAAAGAGAACCAGTCACCAGTGGGCATTTGTAGTCATTTGAATTTTCACTTTTGAATTGTCATAATAGTGCAAGCTTACCACCATTATTTTTGAGTATTATTATTTTTTTTTTTTTTTGGTAAAGCAAAAGGCTAATGCCTCGTACACACAATCAGATAATCGGACGACTTATTGTTCACATTTTGTTGCATGATACTAGTATCGAATACAACAATGCGTACTAAATGTATGATATTTTTTGTACAATTCTGGAAAAGCTTCCTGCTTGCATAGCTACGTGTCGGATAGTGCAAAACAAAAACAATGGCAGCCAGGCTTTCTTTCATGTTTCTGATCATGCGCGGTCTTTGTCTATCGATTTTTAGCGGACGCATATTGTACTGATTAAACAATTGTCGTTCGCTAGGCTATCGTGCGACAAAAGTTTTCGTGTTTGTCCCTTCGGATTTTGTTGGACGAAATGTCGTGATCGGCTGTCGAAAGCTGTGTATTAACAATTCGATTTTTGTGTGATCAATTAGAAAGCGATTTTTTTTGTACGTTTATCTGAACGTGTGTACGAGGCATTAGTGTCAATCTGTACAATTGTCCTTTCCCACTGTATGAGCTGGATAGGAAATAACAAACAGTCATAAAACAAAGGTTCCACCAGGATTATATGAAGGAAAGCTACATGTTTGTTAATGGACAGCTTTTCTCTTTTCCAGCAGCCTGGACCCAGGTTTGTTTGTCAGCTCTGAGCCAGGCAGGGGACATGTTAGTCTTTAGTAGAGTCCTACAGCCTGACACTGAAATGCAAACAAAAAACAGCTACTGAGCTCACAGAGCTACCAACTATAACTGACATATTTGTCAGGTCCTTGAAACCACAAATTCTAGGACCTAAGTTAAGTAGCTCATAAACAAACACTTAAGGCAGTTTGCTTTATTAAGCCTGGTACACACGGGCCGGGAAGCATTGGCCGGTTCAATAGAAATTGGCCAACATTCGGGCCGCGTGTACGCCAGCCAGTCCAACAGAAGCCGGACAGAAGCCGTTCGGCCGGCTTCTGTCGAAGGGTCATGACTGAAAAAGGTCCACTGATCAGCTCCCAATCAGTGCTCTTAGTCACTGTTCTGTCAGAACACAATAGAACAGCAGGGTACACACTACAGAGTTTTTGGAGCCGCTGTACTAACAATCTTATGTTAGTACAGTGGCTCCAAAAACTCTGTAGTGTGTACAAGGCTTTAGACAGCAAAAGAAGAGTAGGCAGGCATACTGAGAAGATCGCTGAAAATCCTAAGGGTCCTTTCACACGGGCTTTCCACCCAGCGGACTCTGTTTTTCTCAATGGGGATCAATCCACTGATCCCCGCTGGGCAGGCGGATGACAGCTCCTTCTCCGATTACTTTGCAGAGACAGATCTGTCAGATCCCTGCTCTCCTCTATGTGAGATCGGATGAAAAACGGACCGCCGGTCTGATCCTTGAGACGGATGGAAAATAGGGTTTCCATCAGTCTGGAATTCAGGGACAGGATCCGATCGGATAGCAGCGGGTGTCAGCGGAGGTGTCTCCCCTTACATCCGCCTCTCCATAGGGCTGCATGGAGCATCCGATCAGGTCCGCCTGAAAAAAAGAAAGAAAGCCCATGTGAAAGGGGCCTTTGACACAGGGGTTGATTTACTAAAACTGGAGCACTTGGAATCTGGTGCACCTGTGCATATTACCCAATCAGCTTCTAACCTCAGCTTGTTCAATTAAGCTTTGACAATAAAACCTGGAAGCTGATTGGTTTCTATGTAGAGCTGTACCAGATTTTGCAAGCTCCAGTTTTAGTAAATCTCCCCCACAGTGTAGGATTCAAGTGGACCTGCCATAAAAAAAGTTATCAGTGTTGCCTTTATTAACTTGTTTTAGATGTTACTACTTAGTGAGTTGCTAAACCAGAATGAGTACAATATAATTTTTTTCCCATGGGACTTTCAATGGCAAAGTAACACAAATTAATATAACAAAACAATAGTAATAGGGATGGTGGCAAGATACAACTCTTTACAGACCTATCTTGTTCATTAACCAGAATGAGTATTCAGTCAGTGGAAATAGGTATGGGGCAACAATTACTCTCTCTATATCAAATATATATATATATATATAAATACTGTGTGTATATATATATATATATATATATGTATATGTATATATATATATATATATATATATATATATATATATATATATATATACACAGTATATATATATATATATATATATATATATATATATAGTATATAAAAAATGATGTCCCACTTGAAAAAACAATACATTTCAAAGTCCACAACAAATAATCCTTCAACAATATATAAAACTTCTTAATCCTCCCCGCGCAATATATGTGCTCTCCTTCACTGTACTGCACAGCACACCTTCTTCACAATAATAAACAAGGTCATACAAGCATGTACTCTCATAACAAAAGGAATGTCTTAACCAATCCACCTTGGTCTTCTCCACCTCCTCTTGCCGTAACCCCACACTTGCGGGTATAAGTACATGCAATAAAAAAAATATATATGTATAGTGCTCTATATAGAGATTCTAGATTACACTCACATTGTAATGATACATATTATGCAAATAAATAATCCTCTGTGAACCCTCCAAAGTGCATATTTGTCCACTGTGAAAATTAACTGTACACCTCCTTAAATGAACCTCAGTGCATTAAAGTCAAAAAGGCATATATAAATCCTTGTGAATCGATTCCTCCTTCACTCCGCTTTTATCATCTCCTTCCTCCACAGCATGACACTCATGTACCAGGACACATGCAAATATAGAAATGGGACCAATAGTGTACTCCGCTATAAAACTACACTTTATTAACCACTTGCCTTCTGCCCAGACCAATTTTTAGCTTTCAGTGCTCTCACACTTTGAATGACAATTACTCAGCCATACAACACTGTACCCAGATGACATTTTTGTACTTTTTTCACACAAATAGAGTTTTTTTTGGTGGTATTTAATCACCGCTGTTTTTTTAATTTTTTGCGCTATAAATAAAAAAGACTGAAAAGTTTGTAAAAAAATAACACATTTTATCTTGTTTCTGTTATAAAATTTAGCAAATTTGTAATTTTTCTTCTAAATTTTTGGCCACCATTTATACTGCTACGTATCTTTGGTAAAAATAACCCAAATTAATGCATATTATTTGGTCTTTGTGAAAGTTATAGAGTCTACAAGCTATGGTGCCAATCATTGAAAATTGATCACACCTGATGTACTGACTGCTCATTTCTTGGGACCCTAACAAGCCAGAACTGTACAAATATCCCCCAAATGACCCCTTTTTGGAAAGAAGAAATTCCAAGGCATGGTGAGTTTTTGAAGTTGTCATTTTTTTTTCCCCACAATTCTTTGCAAAACAAAGATTTTTTTTTCTTTTTTACAAAATTGCCAAATTAACAGGTTATTTCTCTCACATGGCATATGCATACTTGTAACTACACCCCAAAACCCATTCTGCTACTCTTGAGTATGTTGATACCACATGTGTATGACTTTTTCACAGCGTAGCCACATAGAGAGGCCTAACATGCAGGAAGCACCGTCAGGTATTTTAGGAGCATAAATCACACATCTATTTTCCTGGCTACCTATCAAACTTTTGAAGGCCCTGCTACACCAGGACAATGGAAGCGTCCACAAAATGACCCCATTTTGGAAAGCAAACACCCAACTGTATTTTCTATGAAGCATAATGAGTCTTTTGAACATATCATTTTTTTCCACAAGTTCTTGGAAAATAGACTGCTAATGGTGGCTGTGTGAAGGGTACTCTGGTGATGGGTGGTTGTTTGAAGGGTACTCTGGTGACGGGAACTGATAGGCTATGTGCAAAAGGTACACTGCTGATGGTCACTGATATGTGACAGGTACACTACTGATGGTCACTTCATGGGCACTGATGGATGACAGGTGCACTGGGAGGGGGGGCAACAGTAAAACTACTGTTGGGCACTGATGGGGACTGGAACACTGCTGATGGGCGATGTGACAGATTCTTTTTGGTTTGGTGCTTGGTGCAGTACACTGACAGACACAGACCGGTAACTCACTGATCCCTGGCTCTCCTCTCCTCACACTGGATCACATTTATGATCAGCTGTGAATGGACACAGCCGATCACGTGGTAAAGAGCCACAGTTATTGGCTCTTTACCGTGATCGGCAACATGCCATCTCTAGGGGACATGCCATCATCAAGATTGGCACGTTGCGTGACCCCGATCGTGTACATGCGCCATAAGAGTGAGACAATGTCATATGTCCTCATCCCAGAACAAGAGCGGTAACACCCCCCCCCCCCGGTGTCATATTACTATACGGCAGACGGGAGCCGGTTAAAACATATAGTCATCCACTCACATTAAAAAAGCACCCACAGTGCTTTGCTCTGTGCTTTACAAATAACATCCAAAAGGCAATAAGAACAAATATTCATAAAGAAAACTCCAGGAAAATCTGCATCTTACAGTACTTACAACGTGGCTCTGCCCCAAGCGCGTTACGTCCACCCGGCTTTAATAGTAGGTTCTTCAGTGTTTTAGGTTTATGTTTTATCACTGCACTGTAAACTTTCTATATATATATATCTATATATATTTATATACTAATTTATAGAAAGGGTTGCAGAAAACTTCAGTAATTTATTTCATCTATGAAAATCACTGGAGTAAACTATTTGTTTATATTATTATATATTTATATAGGAGCTAGTCATTCTCTTGTTGCATGGGCATATTGGGGAATACTGTTAACCCCCAAGTCAAGGTTATAATGTGCACCTCCAGAGGGTGTACTTATGATGGCCAGCCACTCATGGAAAGTGTATTAGTTGTCATCAACCTAGAAAAGTACCACCACTGTATCAGAGAGCTGTGAGTCTGTGGTGGACAGAGCTTCAGATTAGAAGGGTATTTCTACAGGAACTTCTTTTCTATTTTTAAGTGACTTATTTTTTCATTTTAAGTAAAGTCAGGAGTTAAGATTTATTATTTTTTTTATCTTTTTTTCTCCATTCCACTTTCATGGTTAAAATTGTAAACGGTGATAGATATCAATCTTCTAATACTGTAAAGTTAAATAGTATTTTCTGTTGCATTTGTGACAGTCCACAAATATTTTACAGTCAATCCCCATGAAAAAAGATTAAATGTAGGCAACAGAAAAATGTCATTGGGTAATTTACTTTGAAAGAGCATAGATCAGGAGAACATTAGTTTTTTTCTACTTGGCACAGCTGCAAACTCAATGGGAAAACAGATGAGACATGTAAAATTTACTACGGCACCTTTACATTACGAATCCAGAGAATATCTTCTCAACCATTCACAAGCTTAAGAAGCTTGAATCAATCATAATTTTCCTTGGAGTTTTAAAAGGACAATTGAAACTCTCTAATACTGGCCCTTTGCTAATGTTCCATGACACTTTTTCGCATGGCTTCCAAACTTGCCAGGTACGTTGTACCTCCCACACAGTCAGTCCATACCTTACACCAAGATAAACACTTTGCATTCCAGACTGTAGGCCCACCAGAAATAGGGCTGGTCCTTGGTGCACACACACAAAGAGAGAACACATACCTGCCATTAAACATTGCTGAACTGAATTCTGTCTTAAGTTGTCAACCTCAACATTCTGCTAGATTCCAAGTGCTATTGAAAGGCCATGTGGTTTAGGTATGGCTCGATCATTTGCTTTTAACCAAGCATATCCAGAAATACCAGTCTAAAGGTGAACCATACTTTATTCAGTATTTCAACTTTGGTCTATATGAAAAATACAGTAATATACAGTGTTTGTGCGTAAACATTTATATATCTATATATTTCTATAAACCTCTATATATCTCATTATTTTTATATATATGTAGATAAATATATATATATATATATATATATATATATATATATATATATATATATATATATATATATATATATATATCAGTAATATGCAGTGTTTGTGTGTAAACAGCTATATATCTACATATTTCATTATATATAAATAGATATATATTTATATACAGGTGTATCTCATAAAATTAGAATGTCATCAAAAAGTAATTTATTTCAGTAATTCAATTCAAAAAGTGAAACTCATATATTTTATATAGATGCGTTTAATTTTCAACCTTTTACATGAGTGGGGATGCCTAACATACACTATATTACCACAAGTATTGGCACATGAACTTTAATGGCACCCCAGTCCGTAGGGTTCAATATTGAGTTTGCCCACCCTTCGCAGATATAACAGCTTCAACTCTTCTGGGAAGTCTGTCCACAAGGTTTAGAAGTGTGTCTATGGGAATGTTTGACCATTCTTCCTCCATCCCAAACTCTCTCATCTATGTCTTTATGGACCTTGCTTTGTGCACTGGTGCGCAGTCATGTTAAAACAGGAAGATGGCCAAACGCAAACTGTTCCCACAATGTTGGGAGGATCAAATTGTGCAAAATGTCTTGGTATGCTGACGCCTTAAGAGTTCCCTTCACTGGAACCAAGCCCAACCCCTGAAAAACAACCCCACACCATAATCCCCCCTCCACCAAATTATTTGGATCAGTGCACAAAGCAAGGTCCATAAAGACATGGACGAGCGAGTTTGAGGTGGAGGAACTTGACTGGCCTGGCTGGGTTTCTCTCCTTGCTTTCATTTATGAACAGCAGGGAGAAATCCAACTAGAGCTCATGTTTACCACTTCTCTGGTCCCCTGCCGGTGCTTCTGGCTCCTTCTTTCCAGCAAGTGCCTCCATAGGAAGCCGTTTATTATGGAGGCACTCGTGAAGATTCGCTCCCGAACTTCGCTGTCTGTCCCCATTCTCTTGTCACTTTGATTGACAGCAGCAGGGGTCAATACAAAACCTAAGACCAGGTGAGGTGGAGAAGAGCTATAGATGTGTTGGATCGAATGGGTGCTCAGGTAAGTGTAAGGGTGGGGATGATGAGGGGACATACTACCAGCTAAACATTTTTTACCTTAATGCAAGGACTGCTTTAGGATAAAAAATATTTAAGCTTTATAACCACTTTAAAGGTGCTAGGGAAGAGGGAGAAAACAGTGCAGGCAATTAACTTTGAATTTAAATTTTTGAGCTAACCACCCAGCTCTCATCAGTAGCTCCCCAGCCTTTTTCAGCATCAAACCAATAAATTGGTGCAAAGCACCTATCTCCTGCGCTCTGAGAGGTAATCTTCTAACCACATCCAGCCACACCCCTGTGGCTAACAAAGACCTTCTACTTGGCTTCTCTTGGACACTTCAGCCTTTCAGCCCCTTACAAGACCAGGGTAGTCTGAGACCACTAAAATTGAAAAACAAAAGGCTCTGAGGAAGAGGCTAAGCCTCAAAACACGTAAGCCTTGAAGATCCAGAGGACCATACACCCTTTGGTTCCCATGCTGATGGCAATACATCCATTTCATATGCTTGTACCAAGAACTTGTTTGTGAGTATTTTTATACCTTTTATCAAATAAAACCTTTATGGAGGATAATGCACTCCACCGGTGCGCCCTTTTTCAGCATCAACTGACCTTTTTGAGTGTATGAGATCTTATGGGCTTGGTGTAAATTCTAATCCCTCCAAATTCTTTCCACCATCACAGCAAGTGCTGCAAACGGTAGTCTAGTAGCCATTAATAATGAAAACAAGTGTGAAAAAAATCCATCCTAATACAGTTTTCCTCAAAAAAAAAAATAAACTTACAGTTTATGAATTTTTTTATAATAAAAATAAATATAAATTACAGTTTATTGCCTAGAATTCCTGTTTTAGTGATATCATCATTTTTGTGTATGCCAGTGACCAATACAACTAAGTTCACATTTGTTTAGGCATGGTATTGATTTCATCTGCCAGGCTGGTATGGTAACCAAATAGGAAAATGAATTCATGAACCATGCAAATCTTCTACTAGACACACACCAGTGTCACATGCAATCCTCAAACTGTGCCTGCTGTTTATGCAGCAGATTTCTATTTCAATGAAAATTCAACATGGTTCATGAACCACTAAAAGCCCACCTAAGTATGACCAAATCACATGTTAAATTATTGCAATATTACATCAAACATATAGGATAACCTCCTAGAACTATTTAAGCAGCCCCGTGTACCCATATGTTAAAACTTATAGAAATTTATCTAGTTTCCTTGTTATTCTAAGAGCCTCTAACAGAATCTTAAAAAATGATCATTCGAAGAAAGAAAACATTACTATGTGAATGTTAGCTTACATTTAAATATCCCACAGCCTATTGAAAAATGTTCAAAACCTAAGCTAGGCAAATAATCTTTCTTGGGTAAGTGCATACCATATACAGTAGTATAATCCCACACTGCTCATTGCACCATCCAAACAAACCAGAAAAATGGACAACAAACTTCAGATATGATAAATTTATTTAGCCACTATGCACATTTTCACTATCATAACTTTTGTCAGATTAAAGTCTGATATGGAATGATATAGCGTTTACCAAAACAACCGCCTCCAGGAGCTCAAGGTAAAATAATTCATTTATAACTACGCTAACTTTACAGTGACTTGTCTGAGTTTGCTTTTTGCTCTTCCATACGTTATTCAAAAGAAAAAGTGACATAGCCCTCTAGGCCTGCAGAAAAAATATCTCCTCATAATGCACAACTGGATGGACCGAACTGGCCTAGGTTCCGTTCATGGAGGTTTTAGTGACAGCCAAATAAATTCAGATGCCATACCTGAACCCCACCAAATCAATGGGAACCGACTCTGACAAAATACCCATTTTCTGGGCAAGGGTGTTTCAGGGGGAGTAGGAAAGGGGGTTTCGACAACATAGCATGGGAACTGCCTTGGGGAACATGTACCAATGCAAAAAAAAACGTTTTAAATAATCTACTAGGTCAGGAACAGTGATTTTCAATGTAATTTTACATCGAGGAACATTATTCTGAACTTGTTTGACAATTTTTAGCCACAGATTTTCACAGATTGGTGAACCTCTAATGCCTCGTACACACGTGCAGATCGTCGGCCGAACGATCGGCCGTCTTTTGTCCCCGGGCTGACGTGTCTGTTGAAAAGTGCAAAAGACTGCACAAGAATTTTTTCCGCCTACTACAGCCGACTGCAGAAGTGATGTCATGTGATGGTTAACTTTCCCTGTGTTTTTTCTTTTCTGAGCATGCCCAGTCTTGCAAATCTGCTGTCTGTCGGCCGCTCTGGTGTAGGCATACAAAAATTTTAATGCTTGCATGACAGATTCTTTTCGGCCGAAAGTGCGCTGTCGGCTGTCGGAAGCATCATACTAACAAGCCAAAAATCGGCCGATCGTACGGCGGCCGAACATTTTCGGCCGACAATCTGCACGTGTGTACGGGGCATAACTCTCTAAGATGTCTTTTTTAGACTCCATTCACACTAGGTGAGATCAGACTTCAGGGCGACCTGTGAAGTCGCGTGCAGCGCGACTTCGGCGCGACTTGCATGGACTTCATAAAATGAATGTCTATGCAAGTCGCTACAGGTCGCCCCGAAGTAGTACAGGACCCTTTTTCTAAGTCGGAGTGACTTGTGTCGCTCCTATTAGAACCGGTCCTGTACTACACTGAGGGACGCGACGGTGCGTGACTTGTCAGGCTGACCAAGTCGCCTGACAAGTCGTACCAGTGTGAATGGAGACTTGTACTCAATCATGTTACTGATCTGTTGCAAATGAACCTAATTAGTTGCAAAATATTCTTCCAGCTCTTCCTTGTTACCACTTACTTTGCCAGCTTTTTGGTGCCCTGTTACAACTTTTTTGAGAAGTGTTTCTGCCATTAGTTTCAAAATTACCTTATTTTAAAAATTTGGTGTTTTCTATTTTTTATTGTGAAAAATATGGGTTAAGGAGATTTGCAAATCATTGCATTCTGTTTTATGTAGATTTTACACAGTGTCTCAACATTTTTGGAATTGAGGTTCTAAATCCATCATCAATCATGGTGCCCAACAACTGCCAAAAAAAATCTCTAGCTGTCATCAGCTATATAAAGGAAGGGGAGGGGTTAGTGGTAATACCTTTCACCAAAAATGGGCATGGCCATAATTGGTCAATGTCATTGCCTAAATATGGCCAGTGGCCATGTTTAGGCAGTGAGGTCACTGGTATCCCCACCACCAAAAAGAGCGGGGATTCCCCATTACTTCTGTGGTTCCTAGGGAACCAGTGGCAGCAGGAAGCTGTCATATATAGAGGTGGTAAAACACATTAGAATAATGCAGCAGACTGTATTCTAATCCTACCTGCTTAGAAGCAGTGGTTTTTCAAGCCTATCCCTATATTGCAACCATGTGCTCACTCAGACCCGCTGCTCCCTGATGCACAGGAAACCTTGCAGATACTGTAGAAGAATGTTAAGCGCTTTGGAAGTCAGTTTTTTTACTGCTCTGTATCATGTGCCAATTCAATTACATACCTCCTTAGACCCAGTCTGTGCGGAAAGTATGACTACTTGCTGCAAAATCCGAGTTTGCAATAAGACACAATAAGACACAGAAGTTGAATTCAACACAGTTTCCCTTCAGAAAAGTGCAGTACAGGGGATCTGTGATGAACTGAACTATCTTTTGGGAATATGCAAAAAACACAGAGCATCTATCTAGGACTGTACTAACTAGTATAAATAGGAAGGTGAACCTGGGAACATACCAAGAGCACAAAAATACACAGGCATCCAGCATCTTACCACTCCTTTTTTTCTGTTCCTTTTCCTTACTTTCCTTACTCTCCCTATTTTTGGTGGCCATTTCCCCTTCCTTCATTTTAAGGATTATTACTTGCATTGCAAGCAAAGCTGCTCAATCTGCCATTACAACATTTGGTACACTAAAAAAAAAAAAAAAACAGATCCTGTTCCCTTAAAACATGTTATACAGCACAGTGCTTGTGCTGTGTCATTTGGCCCCCTGTATCACCTAAAAAACCTGGCTGATCGGACCGACACTCCGTATATGCGAAACAGTCCTTCTTGGCAGAGGTCTATCTGACTTACGCTCCCCACTGTTTCCGATCCTGGGCAATCTGGCTTTCCCTCCCGGCTGTGAGAGGAACAGGTTTCAGGAATTACTGGAAGACGGTTGCTTCTAGGCCTCCCATTTTCTTGTCGCCGGAACCTGGCCATCCCTAACTCACCTGACGATGACGGGAGGACGCTTCTCGCTTTCTCGTTGGCAGACCTTACAGCTCCTACATTTTTTGAGAGAACAGGCCCCCCTCCTTTTTTGCAAGGGATCAAACACCCTTTGAGGATCTACTTGTGGGACGAGGACCCTTTCCCCATGCGCTCTCGCAGATATACTTCCAACTTTCCTTGCCAGCAACGGACTTTGTCCTGCCGGGTATCCTGAAATGGGAAGGGGAATTGCACAGGACGTTCACCTTAACCCAACAGCAAAACATCATTCGGTTTGCACTGAAATCCTCCATACGCACCCGTATACAAGAATTAAATTACAAACTGCTGTCTCACTGGTACTATACTCCAGTGAAACTTTGACACCTTTTACCTGAGACCTCAGATAGATGCTGGTAATGCCACCAACCGCAAGGCACTTTACTCAATATTTTTGGAGTTGTCCTAAGCTCCGTAGCTTCTGGGGTGAGGTTCGTAGAATAACACTACTGATGACTGATTCTGTGGTCCCGGATGATCCTGCCTTTTTCCTGCTACATTGCTCCACTATTCCGCCAAAGCAATATAAACACTCCGTGATACGTCACTTGCTGAACTCAGCCAAATCCTGTATTAGCCTCCGTTTGAAAGACACTGCTCCTCCCTCTATATCGCTAAAACCTGGAGCTGTTGGAACATGTATATCTTTTTGGATGAGGGCCAGGCCTTGAGCACTGCTTCCTGTTCCTAAGTGCTCTGTCGCTGAGTCGCCCGGACGGGGCCGTCCCTGTCCCAGCCCGTCCTCCTATATTCCTGCCCATATCCCCTTCTTTGCTCCTTTCCTCCTGCCTGCCCTCCCCCTATCTGTTCTCCCTTGCTAGTCCATTTCCCTCTTGCTTCCCCCCACCCCCATTTCTGGAATCAAAAAATACTCTGATTTTTTCCACACTTTTGTTCCTCTGCATACTCTACTCTCCGTTATCTCATAGACGCTGAGATATCATGGAACAGTGTACTATGTATATAACTACGGTCCTTTATGATACTTACATGGACTATGGTATTAGCTACAACTCCTACCTTTCTGTAAGATTTTCTATGTTTATATTCGCTAATTTCGATCAGTTATGATTTTGCACCAATGTTGCCTTGTGTTCCTCAGGAATTGTTCTGCTGTACTGAGTATGCGCTGTGACTTTGTTACATGTTTCTTTTGTCTAAATAAAGAATTTGAAAAAAAAAACCTGGCTGATCCTGCCAGTTTCTACCCTCCCCCTGTAAACTGACCACAGTATATCATGGCTGCTGAGCCCTGACACTGTGGTCAGTTTACGTGCCTCCGTCATCCGCAGCCCTGCACTGACCTTTCTGTCCTCCTCTCCCCTCCCTGCCTGTCTGCTTGTGTCAGTGCCCCCCCCCCCTCCCTCCTGCTGCTCATATATTTAATATAAAATCATCCCATTCCCTCTGTAATATAACAATAAGTGCTGTGTTTGTGTTATAGAAAAAATATGCCAACACTGATTATCCATATGGACTTTTTTTTGCAGTTTTATGGACTGAGTTCATTTTTTTTGATCATATGCACTATATGTTCACTAATTTTATGTTTTAGCGCTGCAACCTATTTTTCACATTTTTATGTTTGTATATTCACATCGTTTGCAAGCTGCTGATTAAGTATTTTATTTTAAGGCGCTGACTTCACTTTTATGTTTAATCCTTTAGTCCAAATCCCGGACTAGTATACAGATTTTCGAGCACCTTTCTTCAACAGAGAGCAAAACAGAGAAGATCAAATGGAAAAACTATCATCCCGTTATTGTAATCACAGATCTCCAAGGCAGGATCCACATACACCGAATGCTTGTAGACCTCTTCAGGGATCAAGTCCCACTGTTTCACCTGCACACAGGAGAGTCAGACAAAATTCATAATTTATCCTGGACTCTCAGCCACCTATTCTATGAATAAGTATTATACAACATATCTCACACATGTTATAACATCTTTGTTGAAATAAGTCTCACAGGAAAATTGTAATATTAACCTCCATCACTTAGATCAACCTTAAGGAGTGACTAAAACCGTTTTTTAGCGGACTTCCGCCACTTTTGTTTCACTGTTCTTATAGTTGGATTCATATAACAATACTTCAAATAAGATTGTTAGTATGAATACTCATTTCAAGCACAAAACAAGTTATATTCGCCTTTAAATTTTAGACCCATATGAAACAAATAATAATATTAGGATAGACCTTGTTCTATGTTACGAAATATATATAGCTTACCTGCATATAGATAAGAGATGCAACATTTTAAGTAACGTTCCTTTTCTAAATATATCTAGAAAATATTCCCTAAATGCAAAATACATAACATATATTCAGATAATTATATGAACATGTATAGATACTTTCCTTTATTCTTGTCCCTTTTTTTTTATTATTTTTTTATTTTTTACTATATGTCTCATTTAATACAATAGATGAGATGAAAACAAGAGAAGCATTTTCTTACACAAAACGTTTTCATACCAGCTATGTTCTTAAGAGCCAGAAACACTTAAGGACAAATAAATATTTAAAACACAATTAAACAAGAGGACTGATTTAAACGATACCTGACACAAAACTCCGTGGGATCCCCTCGACCCTCTGATTAAGCATTTTTAGTTCTGGACAGAGAGATGATGGTCTCTTTATTTCTCTTGTTCTCAAGCTCTCATGCACCTTATACATCTGAGGTATTAACACAAGTATCTTAAAATTAGAATTACTATAAGCTTCTATGAAAGATAATATGGTTATCAGGTTATTTTTTATTTTTTTTTCTGGTAATACCGTTATGACTTACGAACCTTATCCAATGATCTAAAACAAGACCCATCATATCCATCTTTCTGCCTAGTTACTTTTCGGGAACCACATTTTTATGTATCTCATAGATGAGACAACACAAATCTATTTTCTCCTTAGACTTTCCTCTGTAACTCACCAATGACAGGATGTTAAACAACATCTCCACATAATCCCACCAAGTTTAGTTCCTCTAGCAGGCCTCAGCCTTCGTCTCGAGTCACATCTAGGTTTCACTACCCGCAGCAGAAAGTATCTTGTGAATTACAGAAGATATAATTTCAACGTGCCCCTTTCTGCTGAACCATCCTGGAAAATAACTCATCACACCCTTTTCCTCTTCCCTTCTCTCCAGGCAAGTTAGCAGGCTCTTCTTTGCCTCCTGGGTACATCCTTACCCTTCGCTCCCTCTTCTCTTCCCTTAACACTACAGTTCTAATGTTTTTTTTTTTTTCAGATAAACACAACAAAAAACACCATACCATCAAGGTGATTTTCTTCTCTCACCGTCCCACCCCTTACTTCATAAATTCTGAATAATTCTAATATACTTTGCTTTATTTCCTTACCCACTATACTCTTCACAACATAAGCATGCTAAGTTACTTATTACCTAACACACCAAACACCCTTATAAGCAACTCAAATGACTGACACACCAAAAAGGGGGCCCAGCCCCAAGACACCAAAACTGATTTCAATTAATGCCCAAGGCTTAAATGTACCAGAAAAAAAGATTACAACTTTTAACTTACTCTCATAATTATTACTGACACTCTTGCCAATAGCCAAGGAAGACACCTCTTCCTTAAAGGAAAATTATATGACAAGCCAATCACTTTAGTGAACGTATACTGCCCGAACACAAAACAAGCCTCATTCCTCAATTTAATATCATCACAACTATCAACTTTTAAACTGGGATTTTAATTATCAGGGGAGACCTAAACACCCCCCTTCAACCTATAATAGACACATCTACTAACAAAACATCCATTCCCTATCGAGGCCTGAAAAAAATCTATTTATCCTTACAAGAACTAATGGTCCATGATACCTGGTGAACCCTAAACCCACATACAAGCGACTATACCCACTTCTCAATCCCACACAACAAATACACCAGACTCGACTACCTCTTCTTGTCACAATCAGACTTACATTTGCTGACAAACTCTACCATAGAGTCAGCAATATTATCAGACCACAACCCTATCACCATAACATTGAACATATCTACCAGCACAACACACACTAAAACTTGGCATCTAGACGCTTCACTACTCACAGACAAAGATTTGGCCAAGAAATTCATGCTTTTTTTTACAATCATTCTTCAAAGATAACATAGATCCCTCATTGTCTCCCATCTCGATTTGGGAGGCACATAAGTGCGTAATAAGAGGAGAATTTATAGCAGCAGCATCCCATAGAAGAAAAGTGAATCAAGCCCAGATAAACAAACTTATTGCACAAATTAAGACCCTTGAAGCAACACACAAACAATCTTGTGCATAATAGACATTTCAAGAACTTCTTCATGCAAGGAAAGAACTACTAGAAAAACTAGAGAAGAATATCAAACATAAATACATGCTTACTAAGAAACTGTTCTACGAACAGGAAAATAAAAGTGGAAAAATGCTAGCAACAACACTCCAAGCCAAACGAGCTAAACATACCATTCACCACATAAAAACAGGTTAGCTCCTATCCTCTAACAATGACATTGCCTCCCAATTAGTTCATTACTGTTCAAAACTTTATAACTTATATTCTGAAACCTCCTTCTCAACTGACCAAACCACCAATCAAACAGATATCACAAACTTTCTTTCACAATATGGTCCAAAAGTACTTTCCACAACTGATGCAAACCAATTAGACTGCCCAATTTCCACAGAAGAACTTAATAAAGCCATGAAGCAGCTAAAAACAGTTAAAAGCCCAGGGCCAGATGGCCTATCTGCAGTTTACTATAAAACTTTCATGAACACCCTAACCGCCCCATTTGTAGATGCTTATAACTCACTGGCCTCTAAGCCCAATGGTCTACAATACCTACTTGAAGCACACATTTCGGTAATTCCTAAGAAAACAAAGATCATACGCTAGTAACCAATTATAGACCTATCTCATTATTAAATGTAGATCTTAAGATCTTCTCTAAAATCCTAGCTAACCGCCTTTCGACCCACATGACCTTCCTGGTCAACAAAGACCAAGTGGGTTTCATACCAGACAGAGAGGCAAGGGATAACACTCTGAAAGCCCTAAACTTACATTATTGGATGACCAGAACTAATCAAAAAGGATTCTTCCTATCACCAAACGCAGAGAAGGCATTTGACAGAGTGGCATGGGATTACATGACAGCAGTTTTGGAAAAAATAGGGCTGGGAAGGAGAATGCTCAACTTCATTTCTGCACTATATTCATCTCCGACAGCCAGAGTTCGAGCCAACGGCCATCTGTCAAATGCCCTCCCTATTTGAAATGGAACTAGACAGGGATGTCCCTTCTCACCCTTACTATATATTCTATCATTAGAACCTCTATAACGCCACATCAGAGCAAATAGAAACATTACCGGCATATATGTCAAAGGCCACACACATAATTTAGCAGCATTTGCTGATGACATACTACTCTTCCTATCCAATCCCAAAACCACCATATCCGCTTTGATAAATGAATTCGAACAATACAAATATCTATCCAACTTACAAATTACCTTCTCCAAATCTTATGCCCTGAATATATCCTTACCAATAGCAGAAGTGATCGAATGCAAAACAAAGTATCCCTTCTTATGGAAAACACAATCAATAACATACTTAGGCATACAATTACCCAAACACCTATCTGACCTGTATCAACTAAACTATTTGCCAATACTAAAAACACATACAAGATGACCTACAAAACTGGCACAAAGGCATGTTTTCTTGGTTTGGATGAGCTGCTATAATAAAAATGAATATTTTGCCCCGCATCCTAGATATTTTTTTAAACCGTACCTTTCAGCCTTCCCAAAGCTTTCTTTGCATCCTACAGAAGGACCTGTACACTTTTCATTTAGGGCCACAAAAGGCCCAGACTCAGATATGACCTAATCACATTACCCAAACTAAAGGGAGGCATTGGTCTACCAGACATACATAAATATTATTTAGCTCGTCACCTAAAAAGAATTGCCGACTGGCACTTACATGCAAATACCAAAGTTTGGGTACAGATAGAAAATGCAAGTGCCCAAATCCCCCTACAAATGATCGCCTGGTTACCAGCGAAACACACAATTAAAGCCCATAAAGATCATCCAAATATTGGGCCATCTCTTCAGTGCTTACATACTGTCAACAAACAACTAAAGTTGACATCTTACCCAGGCCCACTGTCGCCTATAAAACATAATCCTGACTTTACACTTTACATCACCTCCCAGTTAATTAGTGAAGAATGTCCATCTAACCAGCATCGAGCTGAACACATTTTCCATAGAGGCTCTCTAATCCAATATGAAACTCTTCAATCTAAAATGAATGATCCTAACTTCTCTTTCTGGACATACATCCAGTTAAGAAAGTTCGCTAAACATCCAAATACATCCCCAGATTGGTATAGCGAACATACGCCATTTGAGGCATTTTGTAATAGAATTCCCCCCAACGCCACATAATATCGTTTAAGTACGACTTAACCACCTTGGCGGTAATCCCGAGCGTGACTCAGGGTGGATTTTTCATTGCAGGATCGGTAACCCCGAGTCACGCTCGGGGTGGATGTGCAGAGAGCGCAGCGGTGTTCTCTTACCTTCTCCTGGCGATCCAGCGATGATCTCTCATTGCTGAGATCGCCAGCCGAGAGTCCCGCCGCTTCTCCGTCCTCCGTCGGTGTGATCACTTCCTAGTTCCATTCCCTGCAGCAGCAATGCTGCATGGGAGCGGAACTAGGGAGGGAAATTAAAAAAAAAAAAAAAAAAAAAAACGTTGCACAAAACACAAAACACATTTTATATTATATATATATATATATATATATATATATATATATATATATATATATATATATGCATATATATATATATATATATATATATATGCATATATATATATATATATATATATATATATGCGCATATATATATATATATATATATATATATATATATATATATATGCATATATATATATATATATATATACCGGTATATATATATATATATATATATATATATATATATATATATATATATATATATATATATATGCATATATATATATATATATATATATATATATGCACACACACACATATATATATATATATAAAATTATATGATTGATTCAATTATAATTCATGCGTTATATATTATATATATATATGTGTGTGTGTGTGTATATATATATATATATATATATATATATATATATATATATATATATATACACACACACACACATATATCTATATATAATATATAATGCATGAATTATAATCTAATCAATAATATAATTTTATTATATATATTATATATTAAATAATAAAATAATATTATTGATTCGATTATAATTCACGCGTTTGTGTTTCAAATTTATCACATCTGGGATGTCTACTAGACTCTTGTTTTGGTCAGGTTTAAGTCAGTAATTACTAAGAATTGTAGGCCTATAATACATAACCCCAAATTTCCATGAAAACAATTGTACCGCTTTTGGTATGTAATTCCTGACATAATCATACCGCCAGGGAGGTTAATGTATTCAAACCAAGGAGTAAAATCCAGCGATCCTTGTCAATGGTGGGGAAAAAATCTTGAACTCTCCTTTTCGGAAGAAGATTGGAGCAATATTTTACAAAACATCCATAAAAGCAGAGTTAATGTCATAACTGGCTATAAAATATTGGCAAATTGGTACTTAGCACCCGTTAAACTAAGCAAATTCTCTCTCGCATTATCATCATCTGCTGGAGATGTGGAGTCGAACGTGGATCCCTACTACACATCTGATGGTCTTGTTCGAAAGTGCAATCTTTTTGGAAAGAAATACATGACACTATAACAAAAAATTACTCATACACCTTAGACTTTACACCCACACAATATCTTCTACACAAATCCTCTCCTCCACATCCCATTTATCACAAATCCCTAGCTCTACATCTAGTAAGTGCAGTTAAAGATGTATTCCGCTGAAATGGGGCTCACCCACCCCACCAACACTTTCAGATTGGACCTGTTATGTGAATCAAATGGCAGAAATGGAAAAGTTGATCAACATAACAAGAGACAATCCTACCAAATTCACTAAAACTTGGGCATGTTGGAATCATTACTCAGACTCTCTTCATCAAGACTACTATATTAGCTGATCTAACAAATCACATCAACTATGTTATTGAACCAGTATACAAAGTAGGAAAAGAAGAAAATCTCTATTCCCTCTATAACCATTTAAGTCTTAAATATGAAGTAACCTTCAGAATGATGTAATTTGAAAATACAATCTCAAATCTTGGAAATACAAAACGAAGTATACTTGTAAGTGATGATTGGTTACGGCCCCATCCAGACACAGTTTTTTCCCATTGGGGTGTATGCATGGCATGGGGATATGGCCAACAACGCAATTTTGAAGTTGAATCAAGTCGATACAATGTTTGTTTGGCTTCAGTATAACTTCTCGATATTTTATGCCTTGACTAAGTCATAATACACATGCTTATACTGCTCCTTCTATCTGAAAATGTTTTATACGATTGCTTGTAATCCTTATTTTTTGAAAAATTCTCAATAAAAATATGGAAACACAAAATAAATAATAAAAGCACTAATACGCAATTTAAAACTCAGATATTGTAATTCATTTGATGATATTTTTATTTATCAAGGGATATTTTCCTGCTAAAGAAAGTTTTATTTAATCTGTCTTTCTGTCTGACAAACCACACACACATTAACCTGTATTTCCTTTTTATGCAGGGCAATCCTAGATGAGTCATTTACCAAGAAGATTAGCTCTCTTTCTTGAAACACTTGATGCTGTCCAGGCAGGTTCTGGATAAATGACACACAAGACAAAAGAAGCTATGCATGACACTGGAATACAGTGAAATGGCCCATTTTGCGGAATGATATAGCAGAGACCACCCTGTATCTAGGTCTTGCATATCTTTAGGCTCTGTCATTATCTTTCCTTGACATTTAAAAGTACAGATGAATTGAGTCTTCTTTTCACCCAGTCATATTAATGAGCGTAAATTTATATTCAGCATGTCAACACCATATCTACTGTCTGCAAAATTAGAGAGGGATGTACTCCAGAATTGTATTTCCTTAGTGAGCAACAGACAAGTGAAATTCTGTAAAAGAAATATGTAAAAAAAAGGTTTTTCAGTCACCATCAATTAGGCAAATAATTAAATAAAATTAAACACTTAGTAGCAAATAGCTAAAATGTCAAAACGACACATAGGGATATATAAAGTATATCAAATACTGAACCTGGCCAATCAAGTTAGTACAGCACAATATAGTGGTAAATATGTACTAATAAAGTTATTTGGTTTTCTTTTTAATATTTGCTTAATCAGTATAACTGAAAACCCTTTCTTTTATATACAGTATTTCTTTTCTAGTTGGTTTATTGTACATTTTCATTTATTCTATATGTGTTAGTACTTTGTTGATGCACATCAAAACCCAGTAAGAGGTCATATAGTTGTCTTTATTCATGTAAAACACAATGATATTCCTTAAAGTGATATTAACCACACCGTTTAATTTACATTGTCCCTTCTATTTCTGTATGGATGATGGCACTGTAATTATTTTAATAATAAAAACAAATCTAAATCAGTTTTTCATAATCCTAATATACCGCTGTCACATGACCTAGATATTTCCAAGCCTGTCTGCAAGGCTACATAGGCAGGAGAAGCTTCTAGTCCTCTGCTGGTCACTTAAAAAAAAACAAAAAAAAAAAAAAACAGGCTTTGCAATACAGAGTAAACCAAAAAAATAATATCAATAAGCTGTTTTAACCACTTTACCCCCAGCCACTGTACTGCTACTGCGGCACAGTGGCTCGTTCCCGTCCAGCGACGTAGACCTACGTCACTGGACTCCTCCCCCTGTAGGCGGCGCTCGCACGCCGCCGGAGTCGGGCCAGGGGAGGAGCGGCGGCGATCACCGCTGCTCTGCCCCGATCGTCGGGGAATCGAGTGAGGAGATCCGCCCGCCTGTGTAAACAGAGCGGGCGGATCTCCTAAGTGACAGGGACTGACAGATCGGAGTGTTCAGCATAGCTGAACATCCGATCTGTCCTTCTGTCACTCAGTCACCTCCCCCCCCACACGTCAGTAAGCACCAGGCATACATTAACCCCTCCCTCTCCAATAAAATTAACCCCTTCACTGCCATTGTCATTTTTACAGTAACAGTGCATATATATAGCACTGATTACTGCAGTAATGTCACTGGTACCCCCAAAAGTGTCAAAAATGTCAGTCAAGGGTCCGATCTGTCCGCCGCAATGTCGCAGTCCCGCAAAAAAAATCGCAGATCGCCGCCATTACTCGTTAAAAAAAAAACCACCAAAAATGACAGAAATCTTTCCCTTAGTTAGTAAACGCAATAACTTTTGCGCAAACCAATCAAAATACGCTTATCATGGTTTTTTTTACCAAACATAGGTAACAGAAAACAAATTGGCCAAAAATTTAAAAAAAATTAGATTTTTACATTTTTTTGGGGGGGAATTTCATATAAAAAAATGTTAAAAATATTGTTATTTTTTCAAAATAAACGCTCTTTTTTTGTTTATAGCGCAAAAAGTAAAAATCGCACAGGTGATCAAATACCACCAAAAGAAAGCTCTGTTTGTGGGGAAAAAAAAGACGTAAATTTCGTTTGGGTACGGCGTCGCACGACCGCGCAATTGTCAGTTAAATTCGCACAGCTCCGAATCGCAAAAAGTGGCCTGGACGTAAGACAGCAAAATCCTCCGGTGGTAAAGTGGTTAAATTGGCATACAAATACATATTTGAAATTAAATCTTTATTATTTTGTGGAAATAACATGGTGGGGAGGGATTTCTGCCAGTCACAGGCTGTGTCACACCCCTCCAGCCTGTGTCTTAGAATAAGAGGGAGGTGAAGCCTCCATCAATCTACACGTAATGTGCCACCCCTTTGTGTTAAGCTGGTTAGTAAGCATGGAGGAGTAGGGAGGGAGTGGGCTGTCATTTACTACTGTGTATACGCCCACATGTGTGACTCTATGGTCACATGGGCTGCTCAGATGAGATAGGGAGGAAATGCTCAGCATAGAAACTCACTGGAAACTGAGCATGTGCACAATTGCCACCACAGCTGCAAAATCCCTAGCTGAATTGGGGACATGAAGAGAAGGTCAAGATAGAGAACAGGAGGATCAACTAGGTTTATTAGAGAATAAAAAAATGATTCCCATAGCAACTGAGTATGAACAGCATGTGATACCCCATTATTGATAGTTTTTTATGATGTGGGTTTAGTGACACTTAAAGAATTAGATTAATTCTAATTAAAAATAATATATCTAAATAAAAATGGAAGCACCAAAATCAGTCAATGTAGCCAATTAGGAACTTCCTACTCTCCTCATGAACAAATGTTCAAATTAGCAGCCGCCAGCATCCACCGCCCTGACAAACCATGTGTGTAGGATGTGTCATATGATATCACAACTTATGAGCTTCAAGCATCCTCTATTTTAAAGGGGACATCCCTGGCATCTGGGGTTCCTCATAGCTGGATGGTCCTGTTAATGTCATACATTCCATATTTAGCATTCCTTCGATGGATCCAGTACTAGCGTGTGATAGGACTACATCGATTATAATGAAAGTTCAAAACAGGTAAAGAACAGTGGCTGGCCATAGAAGGGTTCTCATTCAGCACAGAACTTGATTGTCTGTCCTTGAAAAGGGGCTGATGTCTTTGCTAACAAAAGACAATAGCAGAATCAGTAATTTGTTAAAGCCCAACATCAGCCAAAATGTATTCAAAGTGTATTGGGCCTCATCAGACCAGAAAACTGTTTTAATGTTACCTATTTCACCCACACAACTTCAATTTTTTTTTTTATTTATTAGTTATTATTACTTATTTTTTTTTTCTTCAATTAAGCTTAATGGTATCGTTTCTACCATTTCAATTATGGATCTCCACTGCTTCTTCCGATTTACTATTGGCCTCTTGGTTGCTTTTCTAAATAATGTTCTCTGTATCCAGTCACTGAGTTTTAGTTGATCTTCGTTGTACTTTGGTGAACTGCGTTGCATAGTTTCTGAATCTGAAATCTGCGATTTCTGAAGACAATTGGTTGTAGTAGGGTTTATTTAGTGGTTTCAATGCAAAGGAGATGAAATGCAGTTAAGGTAGAGTGCATAATATAAAAACCACTAAAAGACAAATAGATAAATAGATGGTCCGCTACTCTCAAAGGTGCTGAACATAAATCAATTAATATCTTGAACTTAAACAAGTCGCAGCTACTTTCCAGTTATAGCATTCTCAAAAAACACCAATTATATTTTAAAGAAACCCAATAAGTGTTAGTAGCGCAAACGAAATTATGATCTAGGGCTGAAATGAATGACCCCTCAAGACAGCACAATACAGTCAGTGAGGAATAAAGTCTCTTGGATAGAGTCAATATATTACTGAATATCTTCAGTGACAGGGTAAAGTCGCAGAGAATCCTGTATGTGGATCAAAACACGCCTCTTATCTCCTACACCACTAAGGCACCAATCATGGACAAGATGGCAACTCACCAGAGCTCATGCCCATTCACTCACATGGTAATCAGGCAAGTGTGATGATCTCCACAAAAGGCTTGGATCCCAATTACTGTATCCAGTAAGGTGATAGCACCTTGGGATATCTTCTAATACAGCACACACTTCTTCTATGTCTCTCCTCAATGCAATTGATGACCACAATGGGGAAAAGAAACAAAGGCGCAGCAATAGTGTGATACTGTTTTTAGAGCTGGTTATTATTAAATACCAAAGCCTCTTACCAAAGAAAATGCAGTGACAGCTATTTCCGGTGACACCACAGACACACAGGAAACCAATGTTTGGACCAAAACACCTCACACGCTTCCACCACTGTGACACCTGATGTGATAAAGATGGTAACTCACCAGAGGCACATGCCTACCCACTCTCGTGGATTAGGCAGTATGGAAGGGTTGATGTTTTCCACACAGACTGGTAGAGTGCATATTACCTCAGAAACTAAAACTTCCCCAATCCATTAGACCACAGGTGTCAAGCACAAGGCCCGCGGGCCGAATCCGGCCCTTCAGGCCATTTCATGTGGCCCTTGCATCTCTCCTGCAGCTGCTGCATCTCCCTCATCTCAGCAGACGGCAGCAGAGAGTACTGAACTCCTCTGCCAGATCCTGTGCTTCCCCCTGCAGCTGCAGAGAGGAACAAGCCCCCCCCCAACTCAGCAATTGGCAGCAGAGAGGAGGACACAACTCCTTCTACAGATCCTGCACCTCTCTGTGCAGCTACAGCACCCCCTCCTCTCCACCTCCACTGGTCTCAGCATTCAGCAGACTCCAGCAGCTGCCCCCATCTTCTTCTCAGAAGCAGCACATGGTAAAGGTGATGCACTGTGATGTAAGGGAGGGTGGGGGCTCTTGATTTCTGATGGTGGTGGGCTACAGATAGAACCGGCCCTCTGAGGGTGACCATAATGCTGATGCGGCCTGCGATTAAATTGAATTTGACACCCCTGCATTAGACCTTTAGAGAGTGGCAGTAAGAAGAAAAAAAAAACACTTAAAGCGGAGTTCCGGCCACAAAATCGAAAAACATCGATTTTGGGCCATCCGCTTGCTGAGGGTCACCTGAAAAAGAAATGGATGCTCCCGAATTTTTTTTTTGTTCACTTACCTTGTTTTTGAAGAAAATATACTCACCTTCCTTCCACTTCCTCCCTCTGCGGCTCACGCTGTCACTTCCGGCTTGCGATGACTCCTGGGAGCTGAACGTCATCGCTCCCAGGAGTCAATGCGCCTGCACCGGCCCTGCTCGTCAGTTTCGTTACAGGCGCTGTATTCCCTGCTAAACAGCTTCTGGGCATGCCCAGAAGCTGTGCAGGGATGCTGCGCCTACACCGGAAGTGACAAGCGGGGCCGGTGCAGGGCATTCTGGGACTCCAACGTCACTGAAGAGTAGGCAGAAGAGGACGCGCTGGCTTCAGCTGCCCACACCTGAGATGGCAGCGCTGGAGAAGAGATTTTAAAGGTAAGTATTTCTTCTAAAAGGTAAGTGCGACCCGGGACAGTACAGAGGCTATCCATTATGGAATGCACTAGCCCTGACTGTCCCGGGGGGTATTTTTATCTAAAATTCACCACCGAGGCCGGAACTCCGCTTTAAAACACTTGTGATACCAGAAGTATATATTGTTAAACAAATGACGAATTTGTAATTTAATAAATAAAGGTTAAACCCTAACTTCAGACAAATGTTTTTTTGGTTTTAACGAAAATTAAAAATCCTCCCTTGCAGCGAGGCTGCACCCACACTGCAAGGGTTAAATGCTCTTATATATCTAGGGGACATGGAGGAGCAGTTTTACTTACCCCGATCTTCTGCTCCAACAGTGTCGCAGTTTAACGTGAAATGGTAGCTGGTGCCAGACAGGCTGTCTGAGTATTTTGAAAACTGCTGATCTACTAAGATTTCCATGCACAACCATCTCTAGGGTTTACAGAGAATGGTCCTAAAACAGAGAAAATATCCAGTGAGTGGCAGTTGTGAGGATGAAAACGCCTTGTTGATGTCAGAGGTCAGAGGAGAATGGGTAGACTGTTTTGAGATGATAGAAAGGCAACAGTAACTCAAATAACCACTCGTTACATCCAAGGTATGCAGAATACCATCTCTGAATGCACAACACATCAAAAGCATATGGGCTACAGCAGCAGAAGACCACACCAGGTGCCACTCCTGTCAGCTAAGAACAGGAGGCTACAATTCACACAGGCTCAACAAAATTGGACAATAGAATATTGGAAAAATGTTGCCTGGTCTGTTAAGTCTCAATTTCATCTGCGACATTCAGCTGGTAGGGTCAGAATTTGGCGTAAACTACAAGAAAGCATGGATCCATCCTGCCTTTTGTCAACGGTTCAGGCTGGTGGTGGTGGGTTAACGATAGTGGGGATATTTTCTTGCAACATTTTGGGCCCCTTAATACCAATTGAGCATCATTTAAATGCCACGGCCTACCTGAGTATTGTTGCTGACCATGTCCATCCCTTTATGACTACAGTGTACAGCATCTGATGGCTACTTCTAGCAGGATAATGCACCATGTCACAAAGCTCAGATTATCTCAAACTGGTTTCTTGAATATGACAATGAGTTCACTGCACTCCAATTGCCTCCACAGTCACCACATCTCAATCCAATACAGCATCTTTGGGATGTGGTGGAACCAGAGATTTGCATCATGGATGTGCAGCTGACAAATCTGCAGCAATTGCATTATGCTATCATGTCAAAATGGACCAAAATCTCTAAAAAAAATTTGTTGAATCTATGCCACGAAGAAGTAATGCAGTTCTGAAGGCAAATGGGGGTCCAACTCGGTATTAGCAAGGTGTACCTAATAAAGTGGCCGGTGATTAAATTCCCTCTCCATCTATACGTCTTGTACCTTGTTGATGTTCACATGTGACAATATGTCTACCTGTCTACCCATATTTTTTTTCCACTCACCTTGACCTACAGGTTTTCCCAGTCACTTATGAACCTGTTTCTCTCGAAGGAAACAAAGATATGGGACAATTATCTGGCAGAATTCAGTTCAATGCCATTCATCAAGCTACAAGCTTTGTAGTCAAGCTCTTAATTGTATATACTACTCTGCCTGTTGCCAGCTCATTCATATTTTATACATATATGACGTTCAATCACAAAGAAATATGTTGCCATGGCTTGCATTTTTCATCTTAATTTCCATGTTATTCTATTTTATTATTATTATATATTATCCCAAGTAACCCATAACCTTATAGAGGTGTTCTTTAAAAAGATGCCAGATACATTCTGAACAGTGTGATGAATCATGATAGCTAATGAATGTGTTGCTGGTACAATAGGCGGAGACCTCTTTTGTAAGTCCACATGTCAGCCAAAGCTAATCCTGGCAAATAACAGACTGACTTAAAGCTCTCACTGTTCAAAGTCTATAAAGAGGTTATATGATCCATAGACTACCGCTAAAAAACTACCTGTGTGTTCCTCCTAAATTAAAGCTGCATTGGTACTTTATTAAGGCCAGGGGTGGGAAAGCCTTCTTGTTTAGTTCAAACATGATAAAATGTACACTTTATACAATGCAGTACTGCAGCCAGACAATCTGTACACATAACAAGCAGAAGCAATGCCCTGCAAGGAACTGGGAAGTTGGACTGTTATGTGCAATAGACACGGGTCTTGTTTCATGTTCTTTGTAGCATTTAAATCTATCTATCTATCTATCTATCTATCTATCTATCTATCTATCTATCTATCTATCTATCTATCTATCTATCTATCTATCTATCTATCTATCTATCTATCTATCTATCTATCTATCTATCTATCTATCTATCTATCTATCTATCTATCTATCTATCTATCTATCTATCTATCTATCTATCTATCTATTTATATATCTATATCTATCTTTCTAAAATATGTATGTAAAATCTTTCTTTTACAAACACTTACTACAGAGTGTACTGATAACTTAGTATATATCAGCCAGGACTAAAACAAACTCTCCCAGTGTCATTTTTTTTGTGCTAGTATAATTTTACCAATATTGGATTTCACAAGAAATTGCTCAGCAGAAGCTGTTTGCTTTCAGACTCTCTATAACTGAAAGTCTATATTGCTTGTCTTGTCTAGACGGAATGGACAGGGAGGTGGAGGGATGGGGAAGAATCATTCCTCTGATAATTCTGTTGTGTGTTAACATGTCATCCTCAGCTACTGAACTCTAAATACAACAAAAATGTTCAGGACAGCAGCTAAAAATAAACTCATAAACACATGAAGAGGAACCTAGAGATCCAACTTCCTGCTGTACGTTTATGTATGGAAATTTCATATGTAATATTTTATATTTACCTGACCTTTTTTTTTTTAGATTTTAGTCCTAAACATAATAAAGAAAATATATACAGTTAAAACCTGTCTGATTGTATGTTTCTGCAGTCTAAATAGAAGTTTATCTTGAGATGTGTGATTTTATGCACATTTAAAACAAGAGAATCTGCAGTCATTTTTGAACATAGTTATTGTATATATCACTCTCATATTTAAAAAGCAGTGAATCTGACATTCAGGAAACATTCATGGCAGCTAAATCTTCAAGTTATAGTACATGTGTTTTTAAATCACGATGATTGATTCATCACTAGAGAATGTTAAGTAAAAGTCACATTCACTGCTTTAGAAATAAATAAATAGACCCCCTAAAGTGTTAATTGGTGTGCAAACTATATTTTAAGCTTCAAACATATATATATATATATATATATATATATATATATACAGTATCTCATAAAAGTGAGTACACCCCTCACATTTATGTAAATATTTTATTATATCTTTTCATGTGACAACACTGAGGAAATGACACTTTGCTACAATGTAAGGTAGTGAGTGTACAGTTTGTATAACTGTAAATTTACTGTCCTCTCAAAATTACTCAACACAAAGTCATTAATGTCTAAACCGCTGGCAACAAAAGTGAGTACACCCCTAAGTGAAAATGTCCAAATTGGGCCCAATTAGCCATTTTCCCTCCCTGGTGTCATATGACTCCTTAGTGTTACAAGGTCTCAGGTGTGAATGGGGAGCAGGTGTGTTACATTTGGTTTTATCGCTCTCACTCTCTCATACTGGTCACTGGAAGTTCAACATGGCACCTCCTGGCAAAGAATTCTCTGAGGATCTGAAAATTGAAAGAATTGTTACTCATATAAAGATGGCCTAGGCTATAAGAAGATTGCCAAGACCCTGAAACTGAGCTGCAGCGCATTGGCCAAGACCATACAGCGGTTTAACAGGACAGGTTCCACTCAGAACAGGCCTCACCATGGTCGACCAAGGAAGTTGGGACATAGACGTATGAGTGCTGCCAGCATGGCTGTAGAGGTTGAAGGTGTGGGGGTGTTAGCCTGTCAGTGCTCAGACGATACGCCGCACATTGCATCAAATTGGTCTGCATGGCTGTTGTCCCGGAAAGATGATGCACAAGAAAGTCTGCGAACAGTTTGCTGAAGACAAGCAGGGTAAGGACATGGATTGCTGAAACCATGTCCTGTGGTCTGATGAGAGCAAGATAAACTTATTTGGTTCAGATGGTTTCAAGCGTGTGTGGCGGCAACCAGGTAAGGGTCCATGTACACGGGACGCTGGAAATGGTCGTTTAGGAGCAGTTGGGCGTTTTTTTTCAGAAGCCCCTGAACCCATCTACATTTTATCTTATCTGTCCATGTACACCAGGTCGTTTACAGTCATTTGCAGGCAGTTGCGTTCAGGGACTTTTTTTAGAACGCAATTATTTGCGTTCGAACTTGTGTTTCCCGGCGTTTCAAACGCACAAACGCGTCTGAACGCGTCCGAACGCGTCTGAACGCGATGACCCGCGTTTAGCGTTCGCGTTTTTCCATTTTAAAGGGGAATCATTTTTTTTACCTCTAGGAACGCTTCTAAACGCAAACGCCTGTAAACGCCGCTAAACGCGGGTACAAACGCGACCGAACGGACGTTTCAAACGTCCTAAAAATTCCAGCATTCAAAGGGACTTTTAACAACGTCCCGTGTACATGGAGCCTTAGGAGTACGAAGACAAGTTCTCTTGCCTACAGTCAAGCATGGTGGGAGTATCATAGTCTGGGGCTGCATGAGTGCTGCCAGCACTGGGGAGCTACAGTTCACTGAGGGATCCATGAATGCCAACATGTACTGTGACATACTGAAGCAGAGCAGGATCCCCTGCCTTCAGAGACTAGGCAGCAGGGCAATATTCCAACATGATAATGACCCCAAACACACCTCCAAGACGACCACTGCCTTGCTAAGGACGCTGAGGGTATAGGTGATGGACTGGCCAAGCATGTCTCCAGACTAAACCATATCATCTATGGGGCATCCTCAAACGGAAGATGGCGGAGCGCAACACCCACCTGCTCTGTGATGTCATCATGGAGAGGAGGAAGAGAACTCCAGTGGCAATCTGTGAAGCTCTGGTGAACTCCATGCTAAAGAGGATTAAGGCAGTTCTGGAAAATAATGGTGGCCGCAGAAAATATTGACACTTTAGGCCCAGATTCAACATTTTTACTTAGGGATGTATTCACTTTTGTTGCCAGAGGTTTAGACAATAATGGCTGTGTGTTGAGTTATTTTGAGGGGACAGCAAATTTACACTGTTATACAAGCTGTACACTCACTACTTTACATTGTAGCAACGTGTAATTTCTTTAGTGTTGTCATATGAAAAGATATGATAAAATATTTTAAAAAATGTGAAGGGTGTACTCACTTTTGTGAGACACTGTATATCTCTATCTATCTATCTATCTATCTATCTATCTATCTATCTATCTATCTATCTATCTATCTATCTATCTATCTATCTATCTATCTATCTATCTATCTATCTATCTATCTATCTATCTATCTATCTATCTATCTATCTATATATATATATATATATATATAGAGAGAGAGAGAGAGAGAGAGAGAGAGAAGAGAGAGAGACATCTAGCACTTTTTTCCTACTCATAAATAAACTCATAATTAAAATAAATCTAATTTCTTTTTAACTAATTAGTTTTTTTCTTGCTGTAATCCAGGAAAATCCAGCTTCATTCTACCTGCTTCTATTCAATGATAACTTTCTTCCACACAAAACTATCTTTGTTTATTTTGCAAGTATTTAAAATTAGTTCACAGAGCCCTTAATGGATCTGTACACAAAGACTGAACAGCGTGTTTTAATCCTCTGTAATATCCCCCATTCCAAATATCTTTTAACTTCTTCTTCTTACCAATAAAGACCTGCTGGCTCCCAACATTATTCTTTCTATGTGTATTTCTCTTTAGTACTGTGTTCCAAATTCTAAATCATATAAACTGAGCAGTAATTGTTTTAAAGATAATCATGATAAATATGTAGTTTTCCCTGCAATGCTGTATTTTTTAAAACTTGCCTTTGTAGTAAGGTGCACTTGGAAAGGCTTTGCACATTCCAAACCAACAAAACCTTTTCCAGCATACTTACCAGCTAGCCTGCTAAAAACCAAAGCCAAAAACAAAAACAAATTGGCCCTGTCTAATAATGCAAGGTAAAAACAGAGGGTTTAGTTGAACACATTTGCAAATAAATGTAAAGCAGCACTGCCTTGCCAAGGCTCCTCTGCATAATGCGGTTCCAACACTATAAGTTGGGTCTCCAAGTTGGAGCACATATGGCAGTGGATAAATTGAGGGCAGGCATGCCTAACTGGAGCAAACCCCTCCTTAAAGGTGCATGGAAGCCCCAAAACAGTGACTTACCTTCCCAGTTACACTGATTAAGTGCCTGCAAAGTGTCCATTGGCCCTTTTGGTGTTTGTATAGACTTATGACCTGAATGTTTTGGCACTCTATTTCATATATATATATATATATATATATATATATATATATATATATATATATATATATATATGCACACACACAGTACCTCATAAAGGTGAGTACACCCCTTATATTTTTTGTAAATGTTTTATTATATAATTTTCCTGTGACAACACTTTTCCTGTGACAACACTGAAGAAATTGCACTTTGCTACAATGTAAAGTAGTGAGTGTACAGCTTGTATAACAGTGTAAAATTGCTGTCCCCTCAAAATAACTCAACACACAGCCATTAATGTCTAATCCGCTGGCAACAAAAGTGAAAATGTCCAAATTGGGCCCAAAGTTTCAATATTTTGTGTGGCCACCATTATTCTCCAGCACAGCCCTAACCCTCTTGGGCATGGAGTTCACCAGAGCTTCACAGGTTGCCACTGGAGTCCTCTTCCACTCCTCCATGATGACATCATGGAACTATTAAAGACCTTGCGCTCCCCCACCTTCAATTTGAGGATGCCCCACAGACGCGCAATAGGGTTTAGATCTGGAGACATGCTTGGCAAGTCCATCACCTTTACCCTCAGCTTCATTAGCATGGCAGTGGTTGTCTTGGAGGTGTGTTTGGGATCGGTATCATGTTAAAGCAGATGGGCTACAGCAGCTGAAGACCACACCGGGTGCCACTCCTGTCAGCTAAGAACAGGAAAATGAGGCTACAATTCGCACAGGCTCAACAAATTTGGACAATAGAATATTGGAAAAATGTTGCCTGGTTTGATGAGTCTCGATTTCAGCTGCAACATTTAGTTGGTAGGGTCACAATTTGGCGTAAACAACAAGAAAGCATAGAGCTACCCTGCCTTGTATCAACGATTTAGGCTGGTGGTGTCATTTTGTGGGGAATATTTCCTTGGCACACTATGGGCCCCTTAGTATCAATTCAGCATCGTTTAACCTTTCTGGTGGTATAATTCTTTCCGATTTTAGGTGCTGAAAGTGTACCATTATTTTGCATGTAATTCTTAAGAACGAGCAGCCCAAACCAACTATTTACATATGATTTTTTTTTTTTTACTGTGCGTTCTTGTTTATAACATCTCGGGTATGATAAAGTTTGAAACACAAAATCATAAATTATAATATAATAAATAACTATAAATAAGTTAAAGTATGTGTATACACAGAGGCATCGGGAGGAAGATCCGGCCGCCGCACACTGCCGGGATACATCGCTGGATCCCGGGACAAGGTGAGTACCCTCTCTTACAGGATCCAGCGATCTTCCTGGCGGTACCCCGAGTGTGGCTCGGGGTTACCGCTTTTGGCACTGAAATTTAACCCCCGAGCCACACTCGGGAATACCGCTAGGGAGGTTAAACGCCACGGCCTACCTAAGTATTGTTGCTGACCATGTCCACCCCTTTATGATTACATCTTCTGATGGCTCCTTCTAGCAGGATAATGCACCATGTCACAAAGCCCAAATCCTCTCACCACTGGTTTCTAGAACATGACAATGAGTTCACTGTACTCCAATGGCCTCCACAGTCACCACATCTCAATCCAATAGAGCACCTTTGGGATGTGGTGTAACAGGAGATTTGCATCATGGATGTGCAGCCGACAAATCTGCAGCACTTGTGTGATGCTTTCATGTCAATATGGACCAAAATCTCTGAGGAATGTTTCCAACACCTTGTTAAATCTATGCCACAAATAATTAAGGCAGTTTTGAAGGCAAAAGGGGTCCAACCCAGGTACTAGCAAGGTGTACCTAATAAAGTGGCCGGTGAGTGTTTATACACTATATTACCAAAAGTATTGGGACGCCTGCCTTTAAACCCACATAAACTTTAATGGTATCCCAGTCTTAGTGCAAAGGGTTCAATATTGAGCTGGCCCACTCTTTGCAGCTATAACAGTTTCAACTCTTCTAGGAAGGTTGTCCACAAGGTTTAGGAGTGTGTCTATGGGTAGTGATGGACGAACATCGGATGGGGAGGTTCGCAAACACGACCCGCAAACTTTTTCAAATGTTCGCGAACCGCAAGTTCGCGGGGGACCCAATTCACTTCAATGGCAGGTGAACATTAAAAACCTCCAGGTCATATTTGCAGCCACAAAATACTTACTAGCTGTGCACACATAGTCCCACAACATGGACACTGTCATAACAGTAGTTTTTTTTTTTTCAGCCAAAACATGTTTTTTTTTTTTAAATCAGCCAGAACTGACAGCAGCCAGTAAATACATGTCAAATACATATAGGGTCCATTCACACGTCTGTAAAATGGGCATCCATTACACAATTTAGCGGAACGTTTACAGACCCATTGATTTTCAATGTCAGTCTGAAAAATTAGGCATTCACAGGGTAAAGAAGTAAGTGTCGGCTAGTACAGGCTCCAAAAATTAGCCAACAGGCGTTCACCTGACAGCTAAGAATGTAGTATTCTGTGGCTGGAGGTACATTAGGCATTCACAGGATACAGAAGTAAGTGTTGGCCAGTACAGGCCCCAAAAATTAGCCCACAGGCATTTACCTGACAGCAAATAACTTGGTTTTCTGTGGCTGGAGGTACATTAGGGCAGTGTTTCTCAACTTTGGTCCTCAGGGCACACTAACAGGCCAGATTTTAAGTATTACCTTAGGGTGATGCAGACTGGAATACTGCAGTCACTGAGCAGCAAATGATATCACCAACTGATGTATTTCAGTTTTCTTGCATACCTGGCCTGTTAGTGTGCCCTGAGGACCGGAGTTGAGAAACACTGCATTAGGCATTCACAGGATACAGAAGTAAGTGTCGGCCAGCACAGGCCCCAAAAATTAGCCCACAGGCATGCACCTGACAGCAAACAACTTTGTATTCTGTGGCTGGAGGTACATTAGGCATTCAGAGGATACAGAGGTAAGTGTCAGCCAGTACAGGCCCCAAAAATTAGCCCACAGGCATTGTATTCTGTGGCTGGAGGTTGCTGTGTGGAACAGGGACAGACTGTAGCAATTAGGCATTCAACGGGCATAAAAGGCCTTTTATGCCGCTGTATTTACCTAAGACAGGGACCATGAATTGTTATGGGTGGTGGAGGATATTTGTGGCCTGTCATGAGGAATTTGAATCAAACATGGTCTACTGATCACATGTGTTGAATTCCTCCGAGATCCATGCCTCATTCTTTTTTAGAAATGTGAGGTAGTCAACACTGTCGTGAGCTAGGCGAGTGAGCTTATCGGTCATGATCCCCCCTGCTGCGCTGAACGTCCTTTCGGACAGGACACTGGATGAGGGGCAAGCCAACAGTTCCATTGCAAATTGTGCAAGCTCTGGCCAGAGGTAAAGCCTGCCCACCCAGTAGTCCAGGGGTTCATCGCTTCTCAGAGCGTCCACATCGGCCATTAACCCAATGTAGTCAGACACCTGTCTGTCTATGCGTTCCCTGATGCTGGAGCCTTTGCAGTCAATGCATAAGTCGCTGTAAGCCCAACACTCACCTAGGGATGATCCGCTGGATGGATGGAAAATAGGGTTTCCATCCGTCCAGATTTGATGGATCAGATCGGATGTCAGCGGACATGTCTCCACTGACATCCGATGCCCCATAGACATGCATGGGGGGACTGTTCAGATCCGCCAAAAAACAGACAGGGGGATCTGAACGGTCCGCCTGTGTGAAAGGGGCCTAAGAAGGCACCTGGACTCCAATCACCGAGCCCAGTGGGAGCAACGCCGTCCGAACCCACAAAGCCACACTCCAGGCTTTCACCATCTAGCCTCTTCTCCTCTCTCCTCACGATTGTCCTCCACTCCACCTTCCATCATGCCGCCCTCAAGTTTTTCTAGAAAAAGGCAGGCTTCCGTGGCCCAAATGTTCGAGCATAAAAAAATGATGACGGCAGATAACCCTCTTGCCCAACGGTTGACCGCTGGCTTGTCGGAACTGATAGCCCGCCAACTACTGCCATATCAACTGGTGGACTCAGAGGCCTTTCGAAAATTTGTGGCCTTTGGAAACCACTATGGAAGGTCCCAGGGCGGAAATATTTCTCGCAGAAGAGCATCCCAGAGCTATATGGCCATGTTCAGCAGCAAGCGAATGTATCTCTGGCACACAGTGTCGGTGCCAAGATACATCTGACCACAGACACTTGGTCTAGCAAAGACGGGCAGGGAAGATATATAACTTTTACTGCCCACTGGGTGAACCTTCTGACGGCCGTCAAGCATGTAACCCGTGGCACCCGTGTAGATTTGCCTTTACCGCCAGGAATTGCATGCAGGCCTGTCTCTTCTTCTCCTCCTCCTACTCCATCCTCCCTCTCCTCCTCGGCTGACTCCTCCTTTTCCGCTGCTACCGCCTCTTCCACTGTGCCGCCCAAGATTCCCCAGAACCTATTCGGCATACCAGGAGAGATGTTGCCATGCTGTGCGGCGTCTGTTGTGCCTGGAAGCCAAGAGCCACACTGGTCCTGCACTCCTTTCAGTTTTGCATTCACAGGCAGATCAGTGGCTAACACCGCTCAATTTGACAGTTGGTATGGTAAAGTGGTGTGCGACAACCTTGCCAATCTGCTGAGCGCGCTGAAACAGGGCAAAATTACACACGTGCCATGCATGGCACACGTTCTGAACTTGGTCGTGCAGCGAGTCATTGTCAAATACCCTGGGGTCCAGGATGTCTTGGGGCAGGCCAGGAAAATCTCGGGCCATTTCAGAAGATCTTACACAGCCATGGCTCGCCTTGCTGACATTCAGACGTCTTATTTGTGACTGCCCGACGCGATGGAACTCAACCTTGTATATGCTTGATAGGCTGCTCCAGCAGAAACGTGCAGTTAACTACTACCTGTACGAACTCTGCGGCAGGACAAGTTCTGGGGAGCTTGGGTTTTTTTCACCGCGCCAGTGGCTGCTCATGCGCGACCCATGCAGACTACTGCGGCCATTTGATAAGATCACCAAACTGGTCAGTCGCAGCCAGGGCGCCATCAGTGACATCGTACCTTATGCCTTCTTCTGAAGCGTGCATTGCTTCGTGTCATTGATCAAGTGCCGGTTCACACTGATGCGATCACAGAGATCGCATGCAATTAGGAGCGCACTGCTCCTAAAATTACACGCGATATCTGTGCGGTGCAAATTCAGCCATACAGTTTGTATGGCTGAATTCGCACTGCAATCGCAGTGAACACGCACAGGACCCTTTTTTTTTGGTCTGCAGCAGAATCGGATCGCATGGTGGTTTACACCAGTGCGATCCGATTCTGTGCGAACTGTCAGCTCGCAATGCAATATGCGATCTGAGCTGGGGGTGTCGTTAACTTTGAATTGACACCCGTATCGCATATGGCAGTGTGAGCTGCCTGTGCTGAGGATGCGATGCGGGAACACGCAGATATATTCACAGTGTTTCCGCATCGCATCAGCGTGAACCGTTACTGACAGTCTGTCCCTGCTCCCCACAGAAAACCTCTCCCTACACCGACAAAAGACAGAATATAGACAGTACACCTATACCAGTTCTTAAAAGGACTTTTGTTGACCTATTACCAAGCAATCTGTGTACACTGACAATCTGTCCCTGCTCCCCACAGCAACCTCTCCCTACACTGAAAAAAGACAGAATATAGACACTTAGACAGTACACCTATACCAGTCCTTAAAAGGACTTTTGTGGACCTATTACCGAGCGATTTGTGTCACTGACAATCTGTCCCTGCTCCACACAGCAAACCTCTCCCTACACTGACAAAAGGCAGAATGTAAAATGGCAGCCAGGTCAGGTCTATTTATAAGGTAGGGGGTATGTCCATGTGCTGATATGTCTCAATTTGCTGTCCTGTACCACCTGATGGATGTGTCATGGGTCAAAATTCTTCACAATGTTAAAGAATATGGCGGCCGTGAACATCGCCATATGTTTGCATGATCAGCGGACAGCGAACGAGCAAAGTTTGCCACGAACCGACCGCCGGGCATCTTTATCTATGGGAATGTTTGACCATTCTTCCAGAAGTGCATTTGTGATGTTAGGCACTGATGTTGGAGAGAAGGCCTGGCTAACAGTCTGCGCTCTAATTCATCCCAAAGGTGTTCTATCGGGTTGAGTTTAGGACTCTGTGCAGGCCAGTCAAGTTCCTCCACCAAAAACTCCCTCATCAATGTCTTTATAGACCTCGGTTTGTGCACATACATATATATATATATATATATATATATATATATATATATATATATATATATATATAGATGTCAGCAACTTTCTGGTGATTTGTTGTGGACACCAGTTAGTTACAGCGCTGAGTGCCTAGGATCCATTTTTCCTCATGTATCTCCAGCTTGAAAACCTGTTGGTGGCAAATAAATAGTACAATTTGTGAAAGCCCAATTGCACTGAAAAGTAATGGACATTTATTGAAATATTTTAAATGCCAACCAAAACTAGATATTTACTTACAATTTTGCACGGTCAAACTGAATCGCATGGTGGTTTCCTAAATCTTAGAAGAATTTCTCTGGCTAGATACCCCATTACAATTTCCTGTTTGAGCCAATTGCTGCCATTGCAAGTGATGATAATGATAGGTGTCACGCTCCCCTGATTATTTTCTGTAATGTAAAATGCACAAATAATTAGGGAATCCAGCTAAGAAAAAAACTACTGGAGGAATTCTCACTATTTGAGTCTCTAAGAAATGCTCGTGAGTGAGTTGACCCACTGGAGTCTATGGAGTCTATGAAGACCTGAAATTTTGGGTGTAATTGATCTTTACATCGGCTAGATATGCCTAATCAAGTTTACA
The DNA here is from genome assembly GCF_965119305.1 of Pelophylax lessonae. Classification (NCBI taxonomy): domain Eukaryota; kingdom Metazoa; phylum Chordata; class Amphibia; order Anura; family Ranidae; genus Pelophylax; species Pelophylax lessonae. Next base: position 429,304,893 of record NC_138768.1, on the reverse strand, counting down.
CTAACCAACTTTCTCTCAGCTGCACCTCTCCTCAAACCCTTTTAACTCTTTTCTTGAATATCTGCTAAAGCCAGCAGCCATCTCTGCTTCCACTGGCTTACCGTCCTGCAATTCTTTGCCCATTCAACTCATAATGTGCATGGTGTAAACCCCCATATGCACAGACATTGCAGCAGACTCAGCATACAGTTCTTGAAGTATTGTCTGAACCCTGAAGTGAAGTACTCCACCATAGATACAGCATCTCCAAGATTTTGTGTGAGATTGATAGCCTCTGGGGAAGCCAGAAAAAATATACAAATATTGGGCACAGCCAAAGAGGGATTATGAAAGACTGGAGCCCTATGCAAAGTAGCAGCTTTAGCCCCTGATCCCTTTTACAGTGATTGATATGATTGCAATAGGCAAAGAGAAGCTATCTCATTTGCATTGTTTGTACTGACGTAGACTGAGCAACACTAGAAATACATCCTCCCAGGCAGTTGCACAGGTCTGACCAATTTTGTTATCACTCTTGTTTACTACAAATGCATGATGGTTGTATCTGGGCACCCTGGGCATAAACTGGCCCCTAGGCGCCTGAATAGGTCGCCTTGTAGAAAATTTGGCTCCAGGCACGGCACCGTTTTTTCCCACAGAAAAAAGGTCACATGGATAAGATCATGCAACTTCTCCAATTTATTTTATTCAAATTTATGCAGCTTACTTGAATTAGTACTACAGGTATTTTTTTTTTTTTTTAAATAAGAAACATGTCATACATACCTGCTCTGGTTTTGCACAGAACAGCCCAATATCCTCACCTTCTCGGGTTCTCTACCGATGCTCCTGGCTCTTCCCCCTGCTGAGTGCCCCCATAGTAAGCCACTTGCTCATGTGTGCTTGCTCCCAAGCCCCTAGCAAAGGAAGCCAATGGCTCCTGCTGCTGTGTCTGAGCCAATGAGGAGTGAGAGAGCCGCGAGAGCCTCTGCTCTCGTTCACATCGCTGGATCAATATTGGGCTCAGGTAAGTATTAGGGAGGCTGAGAGAGTGCATATTAAAAGGTTTTTCACCTTTATGCTTAGAATGCATGAAGATAAAAAAAACTTCAGCCTCTAGAATAATTTTAAAGCTTACTGTATATCAAGGAAAATAACAAAAACACATATGCAGAACATCTCTGCAATCAGGGCCTTTTTTCAGCTGGAACTTGGTGGAACTCAGTTCCACCACCTCTGGTTCAGAACCTCTGCTCCCTCACCACTATCACTTGTAAACACAGAAGTCCAGCTTCGGTGTTTACAAGTGACAGCTTTTCTCCTAATGGCTCCCCCAGATCTGATCTCCTGAGTGGAGGATGGGGACAGGGGAGATGCAGGTGCCCAGGGTGCATTGTAGATGCCTTCACCTTCACTGGATGATTTCTCAGAGTGTAAGAGAGGCAAAGACAAATACAGTGTGCGGGGAGGTACTAGAGCCAACTGGGTGCTTCAGCTTAATACAGTTCCAAAAGTAAGACATGTGGAAGATAATGGAGGTTTTAAAGATGTGAGGAGAAGATGAGGCAGTGGAGAGGGGGTTGCATGCAGAGGTCATAGCTGAAGAGGGGGTGAAAATGAGATGTGGATGGAAATGCAGAGGTAAGCAGCTGTGGAAGAAGGCTGAACTCTGTATTCTGTGTCTAGTGCACCCCTAAGTCTGCACTCTATATGGAGCACACCTCTAAACTGTGTATTATGTATGTTGCACTTTATTTACAATCATTAACATGCCAAAAGGGAGCAAATAGGATGCGTTCATTGTTAGGGTTTAAATTTTGATATGTCTTTCAAAATGTGTACAAGCATGTTGTTACATTTTATTATTGTAATATATAGAGAGAGATTTGGTATTGAGTTGTTAAAGTGTGCCTGTCTAACGCTTGCCAAACATGTAATGATTTGCGACCAGTGCATCTGAATTTCTGGTGATGGGTTGCTATTGAAAGGAGAATTTTGCTGGAGGGGATTTTCATTTGAGGGAGGGGGAGTTGCTTGGGGTAAAGAGGGTTCCTTTTTAGAAGAAGGGAGGAGAGGCTTTAGTGGGAGGGGGGATATTGTACCTTGTAAATGATATACTTCTCACCGCACAGGAAGGCAAGAAGTGGTTTATGGAGTTGTGTCTTTCAACACAATCCTACAATTTGTTTTATAATGGAAAAATTCTTTTTAATTGACCACAGATAGTCTGCATGTACTGTGAAATATATGAATGCAGCCCCGTTTTGCGAATGGCCTTAATAATGGACAGGCACTTTCTTTGAGGCAAATTCAGCTCCAGCTTCTCCAAAGATTCTGGATACAACAAGTTTCTGACTTGGCTTGTTAGTCCTTGTACACATTGTATGGATATCATCCTAAGAACTGTTTTAATGTTTCCTTGAAGATGATGGACGGAGGTTATAGAAGCATTGCCTAGTGGAAGGATACTGTTATATTTAAAGATAAAATTGTTATCTATGTATACAAAGATACTGACAGCTCTTGAGGAAGTAGAATTTGTCCAGGAAATGTGTCGAGCCACACCATATCAGTACCTTTGGAATGGATACACTTTGATGTTAAAGTCATTTTTTTTTTAAATATGTGGTTTTATCATATTTTGTACAAAAAGTAGAATTTTTCTATATACACTATATTACCAAAAGTATGGGATGCCAGCCTTTACAAGCACATGAACTTTAGTGGCATCCCAGTCTTAGTCCATAGGGTTTAATATTGAGTTGGCCCACCCTTTGCAGCTATAACAGCTTCAACTTTTCTGGGAAGGCTGTCCACAAGGTTTAGGAGTGTGTCTATGGGAATGTCCGCTCTAATTTATCTCAAAGGTGTTCTGTCGGGTTGAGATCAGGATTCTGTGCTGGCCAGTCAAGTTCCTCCACCCCAAATTCGCTTATCTATGTTCTTATGGACTGTGTTTTGTGCACTGGTCCAAATCATTTGGTAGAGGGGGGTATTAGGAGGTGGGGTTGTTTTTCAGGGGTTGGGCTTGGCCCCTTAGTTCCAGTAAAAGCAACTCTTAAGAAGTCAGCATACCAAGACATTTTTGACAATTTCATGCTCCCAACTTTGTGAGAAAAGTTTGGGGATGGCCCCTTCCTGATCCAACATGGCAGCGCGCCAGTGCACAAACAAGATCCATAAAACTATAGATGAGCGAGTTTGGGGTGGAGGAACTTGACTGGCCTCCACAGAGTCCTGATCTCAACACGATAGAACTCCTTTCGGATGAATTAGAGCAGAGACTGACCTCACAAATGCGCTTCTGGAAGAATGGTTAAACATTCCCATAGACACACTCCTAAACCTTGTGGATAGCCTTCCCAGAAGAGTTAAAGCTGTTATAGCTGCAAAGGGTGGGCCAACTCAATATTGATCCCTATGGACTAAGACTGAGATGCCATTAAAGTTCATGTGCGTGTAAAAGCAGGCGCCCCAATACTTTTGGTAATTTCGTGTATATTGAATATAATGGAGTGTGCCAGGTTAAGAATGGTAAAAAGAAGACAAAATTGTGAAGGTATAAACAAGTAAAAAGTACCTTCACTAAGCCCCCGTTCACATTAGGTCGCTCCGGCTTCAGGGGCGACCTGTGAAGTCGCGTGCAGCGCGACTTCGGCGCGACTTGCACGGACTTCACATAATGGAAGTCAATGCAAGTCACCTCCAGGTCGCCCCCCGAAGTAGTACAGGACCCTTTTTCTAAGTCGGATCGACTTGTATCGCTCCTATTAGAACGGGTCCTGTACTACCCAGTGGGAGTGGGAGGACCGCGACTTGTCAGGCTGACAAGACGCCTGACAAGTCGCGGCAGTGTGAATGGACTCTAATACTTTTGGTATAGTAGTGTAAATGCTGTATTTGTAATCAAAAATATCTATTTTATGTCAACATTGTGCCTCAAAAGTCCCATCTATATAACAAGTTTCTAGATTCATACAATTTTAAGGATGTGGCACCTAAGATGGTTTTAGTTTCCTTTTGGTATAAATAATGTTATCAGTATTATATTGTGTTTTTGTGCACTAAATATTAATTAAAGTGTATTTGATTTTTAAAAATTGCATTTGAAAAAACGCTGCTCAAATATTATGTGACAAAAAAATTGCAACAACCACCTTTTTTTTTCTCCAGGGCCTTTGCTTTAAGAAAAAAATATAATGTTTGGGGGTTCTAAGTAGTTATCTAGTAAAAAGAATGATGATTTTACATGTATATGAGAAGTGTCAGAATTGACTTGGTAGTCAAGTGGTCAATGCTTTGCAAAAGTAAAAATCCTCTTTACAATGTGACATTGTTTCTGTTTGGAAACGTAAATAGTAGCTACTGGTGAAGATTATAATAATTTCTTGACACAAACTGAAATATCTAAAAGGGGATTAGAAAACTGTTCTGTCTGCAGCATACAGCATAGCTTTGGATTTTGCATGCCATTTCTGTCAAACAAATGTCACTAAAGGACCTACGCATTGTTCTTAAAAGATGACTCACTGAGCTGGTGACAGGTCAAGAACTCGTGTTCTTTATTTCTCTATATCCTATGCATGTTTTAAAAAAACAACATTTAAACTGAGGATCATTGTAAAAAGTCATAAATTACTCCGAAACGTAAATGAACATTAGTATTTTCTTACTAACCACAAAGCTTTGGGAATAGCTTCTAAAGGAGAAAAATTATCTGTTAGCAGCTATCCAAATATTTTATAAGCTAGACCAGAAAAGCCAGATAAATTCAAAGTTTTGCAGAAGTGGATATACATGAAATGGAAGTGGCAGCCGGTTCACCCTTTGAAAGGTAACAGGTTAAAGAGTACACTCCTGTCAAAATTGAAAATTAAATCTTGAGAATCTTCTAGGGAGAATAGCCTACCTGCTTGTTTCTTCACTTTTTAAATCCTGGCATAGCTGCATTGCACCACTAAGTTCCATTTTCTTCTGTCAATAAACTGGCGATCCAGGAACAGGCAAGTTTAATATGGCGGAACACTCATACTACGGACTTTGCTATTTTTCATAAACAGAAAGTCTAATGTAACATTAAAGTGGTCTTATACTATAAGAGAATTTTTAACCTTAAAACATTAGGCACAAAATAATGAATGATCCCCAGCAAACTATTTGTTTTATACCAGTACTTGCAATCTATATCTTCAAATGCTGCTAGTTATTGCTCTCTAAATGCCTTCCTGAACTTCTGGTCTTCACAGAAAAGCATTAACAATGGGCAGTGCTGTCTCCAATCTGTCTGATAAAATGGAGAAAGTGTGGGAGAGTGAGGAGCAGGAGAGTGCTTTGCTATCCTAGACTACAGGGCTGTGTGTATCTATTGATGCCCATAGTGTCTCTAGCCCTTTCATGCAAGGGTGGTTCCATAGGATGTTGCAAGATAAAGGAGCTGCCCTGAAACTGGAAAAAGGAAAACTGGGTCAGTAGTCATGGCACCAGCTTACATGGGAACATAGGCAAAGATTAAAGGGAAAAAAGGCTGCATACTAAGTAGGTGATTAAATCAGCTGCTGAAAGTGTTTAAAAAATGTATGTTAACCATACACCAGTCAAAAAATAGTTTGAGCGCATTTTCGAAAAACAAACACACGGTTGTGAGAGCAAATGGTATTGACATCATGTAATGAGTGATATTGGAACAATAAATTGTTTTTATTATTGCATTACTTTCGCCTCTATTTTTCTTAATTACATTTTTCAGGGAACATTCACAGAAAAAAAAATGGGTATGTAAAAATTACCTATCTTGATGGTTGTATGTATGTGTGTACTATTGTTAGGCTCTTTTTTTTAGATATGACCTTGACACAAATATTTATTTTCCAGGTAAAAGTTTTTTCACATATGCGCAGTACCAACAGTCTGTTTTTTAATGGACAAGAAACACGTTAACCTTTCAATTTATCCTCTGTTTGGCAGAAGTTTTCCAAACTTTAACCAAAAATTAATAACCGCGCTCGTGAAAAATAGCAGCTGTAGCTTCCAGTGTGACAACACCCAAAGAAATTATTAAACAACAAGCTGCACTAAACAATAAATATGATTAATCATATAAGTGAGTAATCACATAACACTAACTAAATTGTGTAGTACAATCAAGGTGTCAAAATAAATGTGATTATTAAATAATATACACATAAAAAATGTACATATAAATAAAGTGCACTATATAGGTGCAAACAATAAACAAAGTCTCTAAATAGAGTCAATGAAAACTAAAAATGTGACTTGAGTGAAGAACCAAGTAATTGTGCAGTCCACCACGAGTGCTTAATCCTCCACCAATATCAAAACTGCTTACCAGAAAGTAATATACATGGGCCTGTAGAGCACGACTGGAGGTTATCAGGTTTCACAGCAGGATAGAAGAGGATGGCCTGGATTTTGGTATAAATACCGTAGAAGTCACCAAAAAGGCAGCCCGGCTCCACTATCACAATCCACACCAATGGACCACCATCATGCAATGAGAAGCAATAGAGGCTCCATACCGTAAAACCATCACATAAAGTTTATTTATAAAAGACATACACTTAAATAAAAAAGCTGGAATGTGCACAGTGAAAGATCAAAGCAAGCCGCCGGCCGGTCGGCTGCTCTGCCCGTCTTCCTGGATACGAGGGGTGACGTCAGCACAGATGACGTTGTCCAAGGGTACGGGCGGCGTGCTGACACCACCTCATATATATGGAACACATAAGGAAGTACCAAACTTTGCCTTCCTATTTTTCAAACTGATTATCGTTTTTATCCCATTAACTGGACAAAAAACAGACGAACTGTGGAAATGACATATTTTTTGAACGATTTTTCATCTAGTGTATGGGACCATAAGGGTTTAATGTCAGTTCTAAGAAGTTCATCACAGTCACTAGTCAATCTAAAACAATAGAAAATCAGCGCAATATTGAAGAAACTCTGCAAAAATTCTGTGCAAACTAATATTCAGTAGTCCTTAATTGAGGCTTATTGTTAATGCTGCCAACACCTATCAGAGTGTGTCCTCTTGTGACTCTCCAAACCAAAATCAGTACAGGCATACCCCGTTTTAAGTACACTCACTTTACGTACACTCGCGAGTACGGACACAGCCTGGTCAGCTTGGCATGGCATTACTCCCAGTTTTTAACATTGGCGTCTATGGGAAATCTTGGTCAGCTTGACATGGCACTACTCCCAAACCATAAGTGACAGGGATACCAAACTTAGGGAGCAATGTGAGGGGACCCAGGACTACAACATATCCTATTTGTAGCCAGCCAGCTTGCCTATAAAATGAAAAAAGGTATTGCTTCACTTTAAGTACATTTTCGTTTTACATACATGCTCTGGTCCCGTTGTGTACTTAAAAGCGGGGTATGCCTGTATAACATAATCAGTGTAGCACAACCAACATAAAATACAATCAATATTATAATCCAATAAATGAATACAAAAAAGTCCCAGTTTTGTGTATGAATTCTACCGTTGTGCAAATTAAAGTGATAGTTCAAGATAATACTTAAAAAAATAATGTGATTCAGTGAACTCAGGGACCACCACCTCTGGCTGGAATGCTCGTTAACCTCCAAATTATGACCCCACTATCGAGTCCCAATCGCCTGTTAGGATGTCTCTCAGGATGCCACAGGGGTACTCCTCCACAGGATGTCCCTGAACCACGCTGACCTCCTCTTGGGGTCTCAATCAATCATGTCCGGCCATAAAATAATGAGGGGAAACCATAGTGCTCGCTGCTTTGAATATTTATTATAAAAATCTTTACACAGGGATTAAAAATACTCACATAAATGTGTGAAAAACATGCATACCATCAGCTCTCCACACTAACACAAGCGAAAAAATGTCTTGAGTAACAGCTTCTCCCACCTGTACGCGTTACGTCCTTTATGGAGCTTCTTCAGCAGGTCCAACGTTTAAAAAAAGTAGGTGATTTATGGAATAAAGATGTATATGATGCTGCACAGCACATACTCCAAAAATAGATTACACAGCCATCAACGTTTGAGCAAAGCAGTTTCCAAATAATCAAATCAATCGAATGTAATCAATATATTAAAGCCCTAAGCCCCGTACATGGGCTGAAAGTCAGGCAGCATCGGCCGGGTCAATAGAGCATGACCAAAAAGGTCTGCCGATCGACTCTGGATTGGTGCTCCCAGCCACTGGCAGAGACTGCTGACTGGAGTGTCAGAACACAATAGAACAGCAGGGGAGATCACTGTACTAATGTCAGATAGTTAGTACAGTGACTCCGACCTGGGCTGTCAGTTTTTTTCATTCAGTCCGCTGGGTTGAATGAAAAAAATCTACATCTAAAGGATGTTTACAATACTTTCACAACCTGTCTTGGAAGCTTTTGTTCCATTTGATCCTAATTACAGCTACTGTTCAGAGCTGATCCCCATAGACATAGAGTGGACCATAAATAATACTGTGAACTATACCTTTAAGCTTGAAAGGTAAAAGGAAGTAAGAAACATGGTTGCTCCTGGCCAGATAACAGATAGGCAGAATTTATCAAATGATCAGCTATACCCTAGCTAGCTCAAAAGAATCTGGTACAAGCATGAAAAAAGATGCAAAAGCCTCCACAAAAATGATATAAGCCCCACTTGTCCCATTCTTGCCAGGTGCAGGGAGGCAGTACAGAGAGCCCAAGCTTTGGGTTCCTCCTGTGTCTCCTTTGGATTCATTTCAGAACCAGAGTCTACATAATGGCTTATATTCTAGATACGCCTTAGAGCGGGGTTTCTCCACCAGTTCCTCCAGAAGTTGCTAGGGGTGAGCAATTTCATCCTCACAGATAAGTTCCCACTGAGCCCCTGTGTGCTCCCCCGGTCCCCCCCAATGTGCTCCCTTCCCTCTCCTGCCGGCTGCTGCAGGGGATATTTCACAATAGAGAACCAGAAAGGGGTTGGTAAATATGTAATTTACCAGCTCCTTCCTTTTCTGAATGGACAGAGTCATAGTCAGTGACATTGTAAAAAATAAAATAAAATGATAAAAAATAATACAATTAAAATACCAACAAAAACTACTGACACCAGTAGGTCAACATCCAGGACCGAAAAAGGTCACACTTGCGACCTGGGCCCTGGCATTCCACCACCATGGGGAGGCCCCAAGGTGGCAGGAAGGGGGCCCACTGCAGAACTTGTGAAAGGGTCCCGCTGCGGGACCGTAATAAAGGGCCCCGCAATGAGAGTAAAGGGCCCCAGGATCAATGAGAAGAGCCCCAGGCTTGAAGGGAAGGGCCCCCGGCCAGGGATCCGGGGAAGGCCCTTCATGTTTTCTTGCACCGGGGCCCTGAAGGTTCTAGTTACACCTCTGACTGCAAGTGTAAGAATCAATCTTCCCACTGACCATCACACTAATGTATCATGAGTTGTAGATATTGTGATTTTTAGCAGGGGTTCCCCTGAGACCGGAAAGTTATTTTAAGGGTTCCTCTGTGTTGAAAAGGTTGAGAAAGGCTTGGCTATAAGCTTTAGGTACTGCTTAGCTATAAAGTAATAAGAAAATGGCAACAATATACTCCAACCAGATTTAATTTTATACTAATGATAATAGGAAATGTTTTTAAAGTTCAAGATAAAGTTGGTACACTCCAGAATCAGTGAGGTTCTCAGAAAAAGAGAACAGACAGGTTTCAATGCCACCTTGAGAATTTATGTTTCTGTCAGGTACCTGCAGGACTCTTTAAGCCTTTATTCCCAACTTGCACAGCCCTTACATAGCAAAGAAATATTTTTTTCTTTTCAATGCTTGTGATGCCCCCAATCTGAACCCTGCCAAACCAGTTGGTATACCCTCTGGTATTTGTTTTTCCTTAATGCTAGACATTTGAGACAATATTTGAGAACCTTTCAAAAATGTCATGGATTAAACCGTGATTGACAGTGGTTAATAGTATTGAGAGGTTTCACTTCATTGCACTTTCAGCATTTACAACTACCCTCTAGTAATTGTGTCGCTTAAAATAGCAAGAGTCTCTGCACAGGTGACTTTTGGTAGCACAGAGGATAGAGTCTTATTTTATGTATATGCTTAAATAATATCCCACACAGTTTTCCTATAATCAGCCTTTTGAACACAAGATGCCTTATTTATCAAGGCAATAAAAAGAGAAGTGAGGATGAAGAAAGTCATGTAACCTGTAACTTCCAGCAGGTAATGGGTAGCCAGATTGGGTAAATAACAGTTTTTGATTGGTTACTGTGAAGTACTGCATTTGGCAGATGCTAATTTCTGTTTGCATTGCTCTTTTATAAAATCTTTATTACATGCAAATTAATTCATTCACAAAAGGGAAACAATTATCAACAAGCTACATGAGATCATGGTCCAGGTAGTAGCTACCAAAGCTGATCTGATATTGTATAATATCTTAAATATATGAGGGAAGAATCTACAGTATATAATATTACAAATGTTAACTGAGCTATAAATAATAAGGAATATATAAATCCCTAAGAACGCTAATCATTGAAATACAGGGCACAATGTAAATTTAGGTTATTTATTCCAAATCAAAACAGAAAGAGAGAAATTGAGAGAAAGAACAGTGGGATCTGTTGGAATGGTTAAGGAACATTGCTATTCCCATAGGGAAGACAGGATCTGGTACATAGGAGATTGGAGATGAGACATAGGTATGGAGGGAAAAAGGATGGAGAGGAAGGGAGGGTGAAGAAAAAAACAAAGAGAGGGGATGGCTGGGGTGGGAGGGGGGGGGGGCGGGGTCGGAGGGAGGAGAATCTATGTGGTAGTAAATTTCAACATTTCTCTTTCACAATATTTTTTTTTTAATAATAAAGCAACCCTACAAAGCAGTGAATACACACCAAGGCCAGTGACTGAGAGTAGTTCCAGAGTGAAAACATAGACAAATAGTCCTCTTATATGGTATAACCAATGACAACAAGTAAAAACAAAAAGTAAGCAGGTGAGGGTGCCTCAATATCAATACGGTCCATTAGGGTAACAATGATCAGTGCAGCTGATCAAAACCTAGAGAATGAGCTACATATAAACAAATAATGTTTCTGAGATCAGCATGTATAATGCACTAAGCAGTACCTGAGATTGACCCATGTTCATATATACAAATATTGGGTCAAAGAGAGAGAGAAAAAAAAAAACTATCCTATAGGCCACCAGATGTACAAGAGGGCAATGCTCTCACCCAAGAGTGAGAAAACCATACCTGGAAAAAAATTTACACCAAAATTAAAACCAGTGAACAGTAAACAGGCTCAGCATACTGGCTACTGGCGGTAAATAACAAAAAAAAAAAAAAAAAATAGAAAAGGAAAAAAAAGAAAGAAAACGGAAAAAAGAAAGGAACAGGGGAGAGTAGGAGGAGGAAAACAAGGGAAGAGGAGTCACAAAGGAAGAAGAAAGTAAGCCCCACCCCAGGGAATCCAAAGCCATCACAGGTAGACTAGAGTAGAGAGACGTTCTATAGGTCTAAAAAGCGAGAAGGTGGGCTCATCGCTGGAAACTGGTCCAACCAGGTTTGCCAAATTTTGAGAAATGTATCTCTTTTTTTTTTATCTTAAAAAAAAAAGTTTTTATTGAACACAAATAAGATTAGGCAAAAACAGAGTCCAGAGCAAGCAGTCCACATTAAACTGTATCCTTGTTTCTTATTTTTATTTTTGATCAATAAAAAAAAGGACAGTAGCTATTGGTGCAGGGGTAAGTGCACACCTGTTCATAATACTGAATTGCAGTGAAACGCGCTGGTAGGGCCAAACAAGTGACTTCATCACCCACACCAGTGGGAGACCCAAAACGCAGATTGCTGTGTAATGCTGTTTGTATTTTTACCTATCTTGTATGTAATATTGCTCTAATAAACTGAAGCAGTTTTAAAGATTACTGCACCACGGCGGTCCCTTGTTTGCTTTTATCCCCTCTTTCTTGAGCACATCCATCTAGGACACAGGAGCTGGATTTCAAAGGCCAGAGTGTGTGATGTTGTGAGGCTGCAAGGCGCTTTTTGATCTCGATGGGATCAGATTTTATGGTAAGGAGCCTACCTAACACCATTGGTGGAGTGATCTTTTGGCACTTTTTTTTCCCTCTGCACTACGTGTATGTTGTTTTACTCCTGATTCTATTTCGGGGACCTTTTTTCTTAATTTTGGATTTTATTGCACATAAATAATTTTTTGGCTTGTTGATTTATGTATTTATTGCACTTTATTTTTTTTGTTTTCGTGAAACACTGTGAATGTATGTTTATTCATATAATATGAAATTAATATATGAGGCACTTTATGAAATAACATTTTATGAACTTTGGTTTATTTATAAATGATTGATTTTGTTTTATACCGAGCTGCGAGTCTTAAAGGGGTCATGCACCCAATTATTTATATTTATTATGAATTTTATTGATTGTTAATGAATTTATATAATTTTTAGAATATTTATGAAGATTTATGAACTCTTAAAGGGTCAGCGCATCTAATTTTTGGTTTAAATTGTATATGCACATCTTGTATCTAGATTGTGAATTTTCCTTATTTCACTAAGCGAAGGACTATTTTTTTTTATTTTTTTTTTTATTGGTAGTATTTGTAGGAGATAAAAGTCAAACATGGTGGTGGGAGTATCATAGTCTGGGGCTGCATGAGTGCTGCCAGCACGGGGGAGGTACGGTTCATTGAGGAAACCATGAATGCCAACATGTACTGTGACATACTGAAGCAGAGCATGATCCCCTCCCTCTGGAGACTGGGCCGCAGGACAGTATTCCAACAGGATAATGACCCCAAACACACCTCCAAAATGACCACTGCCTTGCTAATGAAGCTGAGGGTAAAGGTGATGGACTGGAAAGCATGTCTACAGACCTAAACCCTATTGAGCATCTGTGGGGCATCCTTAAATGGAAGGTGGAGGAGCGGAAGGTCTCTAACATCCACCAGCTCTGTGATGTTGTCATGGAGGAGTGGAAGAGGACTCCAGTGGCAAACAATGAAGCTCTGGTGAACTTCATGCCCAAGAGGGTTAAGGCAGTGCTGGAAAAAAATGGTGGCCACACAAAATATTGACACTTTGGGCCCCAATTTGTACATTTTCACTTAGGGGTGTACTCACTTTTGTTGCCAGCGTTTTAGACATTAATGGCTGTGTGTTGAGTTATTTTGAGGGCACAGAATATTTACACTATTAAACAAGCTGTACACTCATTACTTTACATTGTAGCAAAGTGTAATTTCTTCAGTGTTGTCACATTAAAAGATATAATAAAATATTTACAAAAGTGTGAGGGGTGTACTCATTTTTGTGAGATACTGTAGGTCAGTAGCTATATCTTTTTTTGGTATAGAAGTAGTGCTTCCCAAAAAAGCATATGAGGGTTTAGGATAATCATCCTGTATTTAAATCATTGCTTTAATAAAGTATGGGGATGTATTATAAAACAATAATTTGTGTGAATCAATCCGAGCCTGGGGCATTACCGCTCTTGGGTTTTTTAACAGCTACCTTGCTTCTGTGATATCTGATATTTTTTACTAATATCTGGTTTCCAAAATAGCTAACATTTGGTCAAAAAAATTCTGATTTTGATTGGGAAGGTATACATTGGGTTCATGCTATAGAGACTAGAGCAAAAGGAAGTGGGTAGAGAAAATAAGAGGAGAAAGATAGGATAGGAAGAGAAGGAGGGCATGAAAGGAGAAAGAGTAAAAAAACTCATGGTGTGGGCGAAGTTAGAAAGAAAAAAAACAGGGGGAGTTGGAAAGGATAGAGAAGTTAGGTAGGACAGAAAAAATATAAAAGGTGGGGGAGTATGGTAAAAAAGAAGTTTAAGAGCAAAAAAAGGGGTAAAACATTGTTTCAACTGGATAAAATATACACGTACAGTATATGTAAAGAAACATGAGATAATAGGGCATTTTGAAAGGAAACTTTTGCAGGAAAGAACAACTGGTAAACCAAAAAATATATATTTTTGCACTGCACTTACTTTGTTCACAAATCATGTCAATATGATAGTAATAAAAAGCTATCCCTTTCCAAGTTGTAAAATGTATTATGAAGAGTATTACTCTACAATTCACCATGTAGTACTTGGTCTTGTAATGATCCATGGCCCTCTTGTGCATTAAAAGCACATTTTTATTTCTGTTTGTCTTTTCCACCCCTGCCTGAAGCCCAATTTGTGGACGTTCCTATGGGGGAGCTACAGCACATCCTTTGGCTGCATCTTTTCTCTTGGGCAAGGGTCAGCAACCCATGGATCTCAATCCACCCATAGATTCCGGGCAGGTGAAGTGTAAATCATGTCCCTATCTTGCATCTCCCGGACCCTGGACAAGAGGGGCAGTGGGGGCGGCATTTACTGGAACCAATCAATCCTCTGTATTTTCCTCCTGTGGCAGTTGAAAGGTGGCTTCTCCTCTTCTCTCTGTCACAGAAGGAAAATACCAGGGATTGGTTCTAATAAATACCCCCCTGCCTCCCCTTCTATCCAGGTTTCCCTTTGTGAAGGAATGTGATGAACACTTGTGAATTAAGCAAAATGTCTATTTTTCTATGTGTATTCTTCTCTACATGTATATATATTTTTCCTCTGTCGTCCTTACTCAAAATGGCCGTTTCTAGATACCTACTCGCCCCCACCCACCGAGATGGAACGTGAAAAGAAAGATGGAACCTTGGCACAGTGCCTTCAAAAGAAGATAACATTCATGAACTCGAAGGGGACCACCTTATAACGGACCTGACTAATCAGAAAGCTGCAAATAATCAGTATTATGCTAATATTATGCTTATGACGTACTAACATATGACACCGCCTACTAACTATATAATATACTGTCCATTAGAAATAAAAGTAGTATCATTTACCTGAACAATATGTGTCAGTCTATGATATCCACGTGCATGCACTCTAATTACCTATTTAATCAGATGCAGCAGCAAGAAATCTATTTTGAACCTGATTGAGGTTCCTTAACCTTTACAAATGGCGCCCAATGTGGGGCTTCAGGTGTTCGTCTGCCGAAAAGCCGCGTAGGAGGTTTGGCGACTGGATGAGACAGACCAAGAGGGACTTGCGCACCCCTGAGAGTACGGTAGGTACTTTTACCTTACCACTGTACGACTTGTTTCTGTCTTATCTTAATCGCAGATCTCAGGTGCTTTTCGAAAGACGTTTCAATAGGTGGGTAATCCTCACCTGGGGCTGTTTTTATTAACCTGCCGTAAGATTTCTGCTGGCTGTATATTGTTTGTTCAGTGTCTGCCATCCTGAGTGAAGTGCGTCTCTGCAGGCTGGAAGGTTGCATTTGTGTGTCACCAAGTGAGCTGTTTTGCCCTTGAATTCAAGTGAGCTGTTTTGCCCTTGAATAAGACGGATATTTGCAACGTACGTCCTTTGAGACGGGATACTCAGAGGTTTGGATCCTCTGAGGGGAAAGCCCAGCTGCAGGTGGATGCCCGACACTAGGGGAGGCAGGAGTAATGTCTTCAGTGTCTGTCGTTTTGCTTGAAGTGTGTCTCAATAGGCTGATACACTAGTTGTAAGCGTGCCTTGGATTCAAGTGAGCTGTCTGCCCTTGAAAAGATGGACCTTACAACATACGTCCTACGGGACGGGTAGGAGGTTGACTGATTCGAAGGATCTCCTGAGGGTTAAACTCAGTTGTTGAGGTCACATGACAAGAGAGAGACGACAGGAGTTATGTTTTGCTCTGTGTGTGTTGTGAAATGAAACGTACATTGTTACACAGATAAATCCAGTCAGGTTTGAAGTTGCTACGGGCAACAGAGAGAGAGACAGAGAGTCCCTGAAAGTTTTTTTTTCCTCTTCTCTCTGAGACTAGCACTGTGTTGTTAGCTGGTACACCCCCACGCGCGCAGCTGGCATACTTTTGTTTCCCTCGTGAGAAAGAGGGAGGGGGTCACTCCTTGCGCGGAGTTTGGTGGACAATAAGCCTCAGCATTACTACATATATGCAATTATTACTTTTTTTTATGGAATTTTTGGAGTTTTGCCATTTAAACATTTGTGTATAAAGTGTAGACACCGTTGAGAACTTACATTTTGCAAATAGGTCCCTATGTAAAAGGCAGCTCTGGGACAAAAATTTTGAAAATTGGCTACTTACCAAGGGGGGGTTCGACTGTGAATATTTTTTGTTCCTGAAATAGTTATATAATTTATTTTTGGACAGAAAGGGTTACTGCAATTAGTGTGACCATTGAACCCTATTGGCACTGAGCCAAAAGTTTCAAATTAGATTAACTCTATATCTGCTTATAATATTTGAGAGATATTTAGGGGGCATCCTCTATTCCAGGAGGGGAACCTCTGATCAGCTCTGGTCATCCCTGGTCTGAGTTTTGAAAATTGGCACACAGCCAAAAGTTTTAAATCAAGTTGAGCGATTGGTTACCAGTACTGACCCCTCCGGCCGTCAGCTGAGACAGCGGCAGGAGAACAGAAAAGAGTAAGAGACCTTGCATTTGAGCTGGGTGGCCCAGAGAGAGGGGGGAGAGGAATATGGGTCAGCATATTAGCAAGCCGGAGAAGGGAATGTTTGCATATGATATTGTGAAGCGTGATGAAGGGAGTGAGGCTGTTAAACATTTATCCAAGATTGCAAAAGTCTGCAAATTAGAAGATCCCGTGGAAAGGCTTCAACCAGAATTCTGGCGTGTACTAATCAGGGATTACAAAGGAATTTTGTGTGATAAGGGCTTGTTGACCGTGGCAACAGCCTGGTATAAAACCGCAAAAGCTTTGCATTCTGAAGGATGGCTTGAGGAGACAATCAAGGTTGGAAACTCTATGATGTATGTATATCATAAAGTAGATCATAGAGACAATAAGCCCCCGCCCTATAATGGCGTCTGGAGAAATAAAGGGGAGGGTCCTTACTCTCCGCCTGCTGCCCATTATCTTCACACCACTCCTACTCAAACGCAACCCACAGGGACAGTTCCTGCGGACGGCCATCTTGGTGCAGCCATGCCTTCACTTCCTGCCCCACCCAGTACAGTTCCTGTAGACGGCCATCTTGGTATACCAGGAAGGCCTAACAAAGGCCTATATCCAATTCTTCCTGTTTTAAACCAGGATGGTTCCTACCACACTCCCATCCTCCCTGGATTACAGGTCCAATATACTAGTGATGAAGACACATCCGACTGGGACGACCAACCACAGGCAACAAGAGCACCCGCTGATTTAACCCCCAATCCAGCCCCGGACTCACAATTCCGAGGGTTTCGTCTACTCTCACCCCAACACCAGTCCCGGTTACCAGAAGGGGCACCAATGAAGTATGTCGCTTTTACCCCATCACAAACAGCGACCTTAATGACAAGTCTGCCTGACCCAGAAACACAGCCAATGCCCCTATACCACAGGATAGTACAGCTACAAGAAATTTACCTAGTCCTCTTACTGAGCCAATCCAAGTGGGGACATTTCCTGACTTGCTTGCCAGATTTGTAGTGTCTTCTACATGCCCCTTAAATCTGCTAGGAGCTGATGTACTGTCCAGACTACAGGCCTCAATCATTTTCACACCAGAAGGAGGAGTGAAGCTACATACTCCCCTATCCTTAGAAGACTCATCTGCCTTATGTTCTCTACCGCTCATGTTGACACTCCATGAAGCGACAACGCCAAGTTCAATCCCACAGGAAGTACTTGACAGGATCTCTGCAGGCCTATGGTCCACGGGACCGGAAGACATTGGTCACTTAAAAGTACCACCAGTCCTGGTACAACTAAAACCTGGGGCACTTCTGCCTAGAAAACCACAGTACCCCTTGAAGCCAGCTCAATCCGCAGCCATCTCAAAACAGGTAGAGACCCTTGTGTCTAATGGAGCTTTGATACCCTGTACTTCTGAATGCAACACACCCTTGTTCCCGGTGAAAAAACGGACCCCAAAAGGAGAACCTGAAAAATACAGAATGGTCCAAGACCTCTGAGCAGTTAATGAAGTGACAGTGTTGGAAACCCCAATTGTGCCAAATCCACATACATTGTTATCAGGTATACCTCCATCAGCTGAGTACTTCACTGTAGTGGACCTGGCAAATGCTTTCTACAGTGTTCCCCTGCATCCTTCCTGCAGGTACCTCTTCGCTTTTTCTCATGAACGGAAACAGTACACCTGGGCAGTTATGCCTCAAGGGGCGCAAAATTCTCCAAGCCAATTTGCCAAAGCCATAACCTCTGTCCTTGATACATGGCAACGGGAACACCCTACAGTAACTCTTCTCATATATGTGGATGACCTTCTCCTTTGTGCAGATGACTACCATGCTGCTGAAGAGAATTCAGAAAGTCTACTATGCTATCTTGCAGAACAAGGCTGTAAGGCCTCCAAAGAGAAAATACAGTGGTGTTCCAAGACTGTCACCTTTTTAGGACACTGCATTTCTAAAGGCACAAGACATATCACATTAGACCGAGTGGCTGCAATCCAGGATATTCTTCCACCAAAAGCAGCTAAACAACTGCATGCCTTTCTTGGACTCATATCTTACTGTAGGGCATGGATCCCTGATGCATCCATCCTCATGCAACCACTCTATGATGCTCTCAAGTCCGTGCCATTTACCCTGTCAAACGAGGCCCTGGACAATTTTATTCTGCTGAAGCAAGCAATATCCACAGCTCCTGCTTTGGGCCTTCCAGATTATGAGAAACTCTTCAAACTGTTTGTGTCGGAGAAGAATGGCCACGCCACAGGGGTCCTGGCTCAGGAACATGGAGGACGGACTAGACCCATTGGTTACTACTCTTGCCGTCTAGACCCCGTGGCTAGAGGTGGTCCTTCCTGTCTAAGGGCTGTCTTTGCTGCCCAAGCACTCCTAGACAAAACTTCAGACCTTGTCTTAGCACACCCCCTGCTTCTTCTGGCACCACATGACATTGCTGCCATCTTAAATCAGGTGCAACTCCGACACCTGTCCACGGCCAGACATCTACGGCTGCAAATCTCCCTCCTACTTCCGGACAACGTGACCCTCCAAAGGTGTCTCACTCTCAACCCGGCCACCCTTCTGCCGTTTTTCGAGGGGGGAGAAGGAGAAGGTGAAGAAGGAGACCCCTATGACACTCCACATGACTGCCTTGAAATGATGTGCTTGGAAACCTCATATCTCCCTACAGTGAGTGAAATTCCTCTGGAAAACCCTGACTACATGCTTTTTGTGGATGGCTCTAGATATGCAGATGAAGGAGGCAAGTACCACACAGGTTATGCTGTGACTTCTGAATTTGAAATCCTACAAGCAGAAGCATTACCACCAACCGTATCTGCCCAGGAAGCAGAGCTTCAAGCCCTCACTGCAGCGTGCAAGATAGCAGAAGGCAATAGAGCCAACATTTACACAGACTCAAGATACGCCCTTGGAGTAGCTCATGATTTTGGTATCATCTGGAGAGCTAGATGGTTCCTTACAGCGGCCGGAACACCGGTGAAACATGGTCCTGCCATCAAAGATTTAACGGATGCACTACTTCTACCGGAACAAGTGGCTGTCTTGAAGGTTAAAACACATGGCAAGCTGAATTCTCAAGAAGCCAGGGGAAACCACTTGGCGGATAAAGCGGCCAAACCAACGAAAAACGGCCGAAGCGGCTGAAGAGCAGAGTGAATCCTCAGTGCAGATGCCTTTGGCAGTGCATCTGCCATCTGACAGACTATACCTAGCTTCTATGCAAAGGCAGCCTACACAGATGAAAAGCTGGAATGGATCGACAAAGGAGAAGAATACGAAAGACGGGGAGGACTGAAAAGACATCGCAGAAACATTTGGAAAAACCCTTACGCAGTCACAAACATGAAAGCTAGAACCACGGCTAAAAAGAAAAAACGACTTAGTGAGATAGTACGTAGATTTGGGGTCCAAGAGGTGATAGAGAGCGATCAGGGCCCAGCTTTCACAGCAACCCTAACAAAAAGAGATTTGGGCAGCACTGGGAGTTCAGTTGGCTTTACGCACCCCATATCACCCTCAAAGTAGTGGGAAGGTAGAAAGGATGAATGGGATTCTAAAGAACAGGATGTTAAAGATGGCCCAAGAGACTAACATGAGTTGACCAGACAGTTTGCCTATTGCCCTGTTCAGTGTCAGACACACCCATTTTGTTTGGTTCAGCCCCCAGACTTGGCTGTTACTCCCCACAGCAGTCGCAGTTACAATCTGATATGTTAACTTGTTATGTTACATATTTGTCTAAAGCCTTAACTAATATCCATTCTCAAGTATTTTCCTCCATTCCAGATCCAGAAACAGACTCGGGAACCCACAGTCTTCAGCCAGGAGATTGGGTGTTAGTGAAGAAATACACAAGGAAAAATTCACTTGATCCCCGATACGAAGCACCTGGATACACGCCTTTCACTGCAAGAAAGCCCAATCTCCTGAAGACAAGATCCTGCTGGCAGCACAATGATTGTGCTGTATATCCTTTTTTCTTACAAGTTTGATAAAAGCTCAGCAGGTGATTATCACCAAAACAGGTACTCAAACGGGCGGCCATCGCTAAGACAAATGGTGTCGCTACATTTTGGTACAATTCATCCAGCACAAAAGTGGTTACGTTTATTTATTTATTTATTTTTTTTTAATTTTTTTTTTTTGATCTTTGTAGTATAATACCCCTGATAAATACACTGACTCAGCACCCAACCACCACAGGAGGAAGCAAGCAGCTCCCTCTGGAAGCTTTGATCCTCATGTGTACATAGATGCCATAGGGGTCCCAAGGGGGGTCCTAGATGAATTCCAAGCTAGGGATCAGGTAAAAGCTGGTTTTGAGTCTTTGCTCCCCATAATAACCTTCCTGACAACACTGGTCCAAATGGTAAGGTTACTCTAGCTATAAAGAAATTGGAAGATCTGTCATTTGAGTTGAAGTAGAACTCCGGTATTACAGACCCTTCGGATCAATATTTTAGCTGGATGAGTGGGTGGCAGAAGGCGCTCGCCCAGATAGGAGTAACAGTACTGATAATCCTAGTTCTTTTAGCCCTGATTGTATGCTGTATTCTAACATTTGTAAAGAAGCTAATGAGCAAAGCTGTAGACAATAGCACACCTACATTTCTCCACCAAGAAGAAGAAGACCGCCTTATGATGGAAGAGGACAAACCCTTCACCCCTCTACAGTCACTCCCTGTTCATAATTTCACAGTTCTATAGGGTTATAGGGATAGATAGCACCTGACTGCCCTCTCCAGGCTGTATCGAGGGGGGTAGTGAACTAGTTACTGCTCTTCTCTATGTACAGCCCTAAAAAAGTTCCGGAGGAGTTTGGGCCAGGTGAGTAGGTACTTTAGTATGAGGGACAGAAGAAAAATAGCCATTTTAGGGGGGCTTGTGAAGGAATGTGATGAACACTTGTGAATTAAGCAAAATGTCTATTTTTCTATGTGTATTCTTCTCTACATGTATATATATTTTTCCTCTGTCGTCCTTACTCAAAATGGCCGTTACTAGATACCTACTCGCCCCCACCCACCGAGATGGAACGTGAAAAGAAAGATGGAGCCTTGGCACAGTGCCTTCAAAAGAAGATAACATTCATGAACTCGAAGGGGACCACCTTATAACGGACCTGACTAATCAGAAAGCTGCAAATAATCAGTATTATGCTAATATTATGCTTATGACGTACTAACATATGACACCGCCTACTAACTATATAATATACTGTCCATTAGAAATAAAAGTAGTATCATTTACCTGAACAATATGTGTCAGTCTATGATATCCACGTGCATGCACTCTAATTACCGATTTAATCAGATGCAGCAGCAAGAAATCTATTTTGAACCTGATTGAGGTTCCTTAACCTTTACACCTTCACTCTGCTGCCACTCCCTGCTTCTTAGTGTCATTGACTTCCCCTCCTCTCCTCTACCGTTGGCTGCTTTGGGAATCTTCAGGATAAAGAGCAGGAAAGTGGCCAGTAATTTCCTGGCCCCTTCCTTTTCTGAATACATACAGTAAGTGATTGTTGGAGTTGTCTGGGTGACCTTATTAAGCGTGTTTTCCTGCTATAATGATGTAGCTACGCGTTCTGGTGAGTGTGGAGTGCTGCTGATGGTGTCTTCACAGTGGAAGTGTACAGGTCACTTTGTTAATGCAGATGAAAACAGAGGTGAAGCACTGCACTTTATTTATAATAATTGGTGTAATCACTAACTATGTATATTTGCACGGACTGGTCATCCTTATCACATTGAACAATTTGAATAACACACTTTTACTTTTAACTTGTATCTATATATGGATGAATTTATATTGTGCTTATTATTTATTGTGTTATTCTAGGTTTTTATTGCTTTAGACGCTGCACGTTTGTATTTACTTAAATCTAAAACATCTGAGGATCTTTTTGAAATTTGTAAATAAAAATGTTCTATGTCAAATAGGAGGAGGAGGTAAAATTCAGACCTAATCTTTGTCTATGGCCAAGCTATATTACTCATCAGTCAGCAAGTCAGCCTCTGAGATTTGAGAATGTAAGCCAAAACTACAAATTGCATAAGAACTAAAAAATATTTCGATTGAAAAAATCTATGATCGCTGTCCAAAATCAAGAAGAAAAAATACACTTGAAAGAGGGCATGACTAAGGTATCAGGGTATATTAATGACAGACGAAAGTAAGTAAACACTAATGTCTCCTCCTTCCCTGTGTTGGCTTACACAGCATTGTGCTGTCACTGTGCCACCAGCCTGGATACTATTAAGTCTACAGCGCCTTTTTCCCTTTCTCTTTCTTTGTCTTGGCTCCAATTGATCTTGTTTAGTCTGCATAACTTGAAGATTATGTCCTGGCCCATTGTCATCAACTATTATTCTATTTTTATTATTTGCACATGAATCTGTGCGAATGAATGAATAAAATGAATGGGCAGCACTAAAATGAGTGGGTAAGTACAGTAATATGTAGAAAAATAAAGATCATAAGAAATATATTACATTGATCTCTCGAGGTTAATTGAGTTTTCAGACGGCTGTGTGGAAGAACTATCAAATTACTAGTGAATGACAGCTAGTGTTTAAAAGCATTAAATGCATTTAACCTTGAAAAGATCATCAGCAGCAAATAGAACGGGCAGACCATAAAAAATGACATAATGTGTTCATGCCTTTCATTTCAGACTACAGAATAGCATTAAATTACAGGTTAAATCATTAGATGTCATGGTTAAGGTCACGTCCAGCTAGACTTTAGTCTTAGGGTAAAGACAACTGCTACAGAAAGCCGTGATAAGCCTTTTACTATTGTGATTACGGTGATAGAGATAGGTATATGTGGCATGAATTACAACACAGGCCTGTGTAAAAAATACAAGCATAGATACAGATATGGACAGCAGAGGGCACATCTGAGTATAGTGGTTATTAACAAAACATTTAAGTAAAGTCTTCACGCAGCAGAAAATGCTTCCTCAAATAAATATCAGCATCTGGGAGATTAAAGTGAATAAGTGCCTTGTGGTAACATAGAAAAATTGGCCTCACCACCACTGTCAATCTCTCAGCTCCTCCAGAAACAGGAAGGCCAGGCTGGGTTCCACAGCAGCTAGGACCCTGTACAAGTTATGAGAGGCCTTGGAGAGAACAGGAGGACAGGAAGTCAGCTGGTGGTGGAAGGCATGGGACTCTGGAAGCCAAGCCATTAGATTGAGAAAGAGGCGATCCCCGCCTTTAAATGTATAACCACAACCCCACGCATGTGACGTCACTTCCGGAGTCATCTGTGTTCCACCACCAGCTGACTTCCTGTCTTCCAGTGCTCTCCAAGCCTTCCCATATCATTTACAGGTTCCTAGCTGGTCATGGAATCCCAGCCTGGCCTTTCTGTTTCTTGAGCAGCTGGGAGACTGACAGACCAGCATGAGGCCAATTTGTCCATGTTACTACAAGGCAGTTACTCACCTTAATCTCCCAGAAGTCAATATTCTTTTGAGAAAGCGTGTCCTGCTGCGTGAAGACTTACCCCCAGAGGCTGACATATGTGCAATATATAAGTTGCTAGTTGTCTATTTAAATTAATGATTTTAATAAACTATACACTCAGATTCACCCTCTGCTGTCCATACAGTGCCTTGAAAAAGTATTTTCCAAATTTTGTCATTGTACAACCAAAAACATAAATGTATTTTATTGGGATTTTATGTGATAGACCAACACAAAGTGTCACATAATTGTGAAGTTAAAGGAAAATGAAAAATGGTTTTCAACATTTTTTATAAATACATATCTAAAAAGTGTGGCGTGCATTTGTATTAAGCCCCCTTTACTCTGATACCCGTAACTGGAACCAATTCCTTTTTGAAGTCACCTAATTAGAAAATAGAGTCCACCTGTGCATAATTCAATCTCTGTACAAATACAGCTGTTCTGTGAAGCCCTCAGAGGTTTGTTAGAGAACCTTAGTGAACCAACAGCATCATGCAGGCCAAGCAACACAACCAAACAGGTCAGTGATAAAGTTGTGGAGAAGTTTAAAGCAGGGTTAGGTTATATAAATATATCCTAAGCTTTGAACATCTCCCAGACCACTGTTCAATCCATCATCCAAAAATGGAAAGAGAATGGCACAACCGCAACCCTACCAAGACATGGCCATCCACCTAAACTGACAGGCCGGGCAAGGAGAGCATTAATCAGAGAAGCAACCAAGAGGCCCATGGTAACTCTGGAGGAGCTGCAGAGATCCACAGCTCAGATGGGAAAATCTGTCTACAGGACAACTATTAGCCGTGCACTCCACAAATCTGGCCTCTATGGAAGAGTGGCAAGAAGAAAGCTATTGTTGAAAGAAAGCCAAAAGAAGTTAAGTTTTCAGTTTGTAAAAAGCCACGCGGTGGACACAGCAACAAGTGGAAGAAGAAGGTGCTCTGGTCAGATGAGATCAAAATTGAATTTTTTGGCCTAAAAGCAAAATGCTACGTGTGGCAGAAAACTAACACTGGACGTCACCCTGAACACACCATCCCCATCGTGAATCATGGTGGTGGCAGATGCTTTTCTTCAGCAGGGACAGGGAAGATGGGAAGATGGATGGAGCCAAATACAGGGCAATTTTAGAAGAAAACCTGTTAGAGTCTGAAAAAGACTTGGGACTGGGGCAGAGGTTCACCCCCCAGCAGGAAAACAACCCTAAACATACAGCCAGAGCTACAATGGAATGGTTTAGATCAAAGCATAAGCATGTGTTAGAATGGCCCAGTCAAAGTCCAGACCTAAATCCAATTGAGAATCTGTGGCAACACTTGAAAATTGCTGTTCTAGATGCTCTCCATACAATCTTACAGAGATTTAGCTATTTTGCAAAGAAGAATAGGCAAACATTTCCCTCTCTAGATCCATTTTTGGATGATGGATTGAACAGTGGTCTGGGAGATGTTCAAAGCTTAGGATATATTTATATAACCTAACCCTGCTTTAAACTTCTCCACAACTTTCCCTCTCTAGATGTGCAAAGCTGGTAGAGACATACCCAAAAAAGACTTACAGCTGTAATTGCAGCGGTAGGTGGTTCTACAAAGTATTGACTCAGGGGGGCTGAATACAAATGCACGCCACAGTTTTCATATATTTATTTGTAAAAAATTTGAAAACCATTTATCATTTTACTTCTACTTCACAATTATGTGCCACTTTGTGTTGATCTATCACATAAAATCTCAATAAAATTTTATACATTTACATTTTTGGTTGTACCATGACAAAATGTGGAAAATTTCTGTATCTGTTGCTTTAGAGAATCTTCAGTTTCTCAAGAAGTGTTGCACTAAAGGGTCTTGGAATCATGCGAGAGCCATCCTGAAGCCTCCCAAGGCCACTCCCCTTGGGTTTTAGGTCATTGCACCCCTGCACCATAATCTCCCCTCTCCTAAGCATAGACTGTTTGGGGGTTAAAAGAAGGATTCATTGAAATTCACCTACAATCAGAGCCATTTTAAGGCATACAGGGTCTGAAGTAAACATCCCATGGGTTAAATAGTGACACATGAGGTTATTACAACAAATTGTGTTGTGGCTAAATTATGGCTTAAAGTGTTTGTTACGCCAACATTTCATTTTCCTAATATGTGTCTGTTGTATCATGTACTTACAGTATGTTAAAAAGTATCCAGTTCTCTTTGCATTGATTTCTTGTGTGAAATTCCTTGTGATCCTGTCAGTCACCCTGCTTACCTATTTCAAACTGACAGTGCTAGGCAAGTAACCTCATCCAGCATTGTCAGTTTTCTGGTTGTACTGGGAGCCTTTGACAGTCAGAATTGTGCACAGCCATTCACTGTGAAGATCAGTATACTGCCGTTTCTCTGCCTCTTGTTGACTTGCCCCACTGCAGTCTCCAACCCCACCTCTTCAAGCCCTTTATTCAACTGAGAACAGAGGTCATGTGATTACTTTTCAAAATAGAAAAAAATTTACTTGTCATTTTATTTTTAAATATATACACAAATGTTTTGCATTTACAGTATCTTCTGTTTTAAACTGAATGGGTTATTTAGCAAGTTAAGGGTTCACATATATTTTAGTGTGGTTATCCCTTAGCATGATAATATACAATATATAGAAAATAAACATAAACGAATAATATACTAGCATTACATTGGAAAATCTATTAAACACTACCTACAATAAAAATGACTCCAGTTATCAATGTCAGGCAAGGAAGTCTTCTGCTATACAGTGGGGATCGAAAGTTTGGGCACCCCAGGTAAGAATTTGTATTAATGTGCATAAAGAAGCCAAGGAAAGGTGGAAAAATCCCCAAAAGGCATCAAATTACAGATTAGACATTCTTATAATATGTCAACAAAAGTTAGATTTTATTTCCATCATTTACACTTTCAAAATAACAAAAGAAAACAAAAAAATGGTGTTTGCAAAAGTTTGGGCACCCTGCAGAGTTAATATCTTGTACTGCCCCCTTTGGCAAGTATCACAGCTTGTAAACGCTTTTTGTAGCCAGCCAAGAGTCTTTCAATTCTTGTTTGAGGTATCTTTGCCCATTCTTGATGTTCCCTGTGCCACTGGCTTCAATACAACCCCAAAGCATGATTGATCCACCCCCATGCTTAACAGTTGGACAGAGGTTCTTTTCATTAAATTCTGTGCCCCTTCTTCTCCAAACGTACCTTTGCTCATTCCGGCCAAAAAGTTCAATTTTAACCTCATCGGTCCACAGAACTTGTTTCCAAAATGCATCAGGCTTGTCTATATGTTCATTTGCAAAGTTCAAACGCTGATTTTTGTGGTGAGGACGTAGAAGAGGTTTTCATCTAAAGACTCTTCCATGAAGACCATGTTTGTACAAGTATCTCTTTATAGTGGAATAGTGTACCACAACTCCAGTGTCTGCCAGATCTTTCTGGAGGGATCGTGCAGTCAAACGTGGGTTTTGAATTGTTTTTCTCACAATCCTGCGAGCTGTTCTGTCTGATATTTTTCTTGGTCTTCCAGATCTTGCTTTAACTTCCACTGTTCCTGATGACTGCCATTTCTTAATTACATTCCGAACAGAGGATATTGACATCTGAAAACGCTTTGCTTTCTTCTTATAGCCTTCTCCAGCTTTGTGAGCATCAACTATTTTCAGTTTTAGTTTCAGTTTTAGTTTTCTAGACAACTGCTTAGAAGATCACATGATGCTGATTATTGAGGCAAGGTCAGATGAGTCTGGGCATTTAAAACCTTTGAGATTGACATCACCTGGTCTTCCCAGACGATGATTGAGAACAATCCATGACACTGGCAGGTCTCTGCCTTGCAAAGGGGGCAGTGCATAAATTCTGCAGGGTGCCCAGACTTTTGCAGACGCCATTTTTTTGTTTTCTGTAATTTTAAAAGTGCCAATGATGGAAATAAAATCTAACTTTTGTTGACATATTATAAGAATGTCTAATCTGTAATTTGATGCCTTTTGGAGTTTTTTCCATCTTTCCTTGGCTTCTTTATGCACATTAATACAAATTTTTACCTAGGGTGCCCAAACTTTCGATCCCCACTGTAGCAGTATCTGAGGAACTATCGGTACAGACTGTGGTGCCACTGCAAAGGGCTGCCGCTATGGCCAACAGCAAAAGGCATGCATAAGTGACAGTTAGAGTATATTCTGTATATCATGTTTTATAGTTACATAGTTAGTTTGGCTGAAAAAAAGGCATCCATCTAGTTCATATTGTGTGCATCATCTTTTATGTTCCAATGGTTTCTATTACAAATTTAAAGCATCATACAGAAGTTTGAACTTAAACAAATGTCAGAAAGTTATCAGAACAAGCATGCATTTTCCAATACGATCAGAGACCCTGACCAGTTAAACATAGTTAACCTATATCAAAAGTTTTAAGCCCAACAATCTGGCTCTACTCATTGGCATGTCTAAGACTTTGAGCCCAAGTATCTCAGCACCTAGTGGGCAAGAAACATCAATAGGTAATAATAAGTATCAAGTAACAGTACAGAAATCTAGATATAAAAGGAATGTCAATTAGGACCGGTCCCGATATCTCAAATCACATGGTCTCAATTTAAAAAAAAAAATTTGGGAGACTTTACGCCCCCTAGCAGCATCCTACCAAAATTATTATTATGGTATAACAGAACCATTAACAGGAAAAGTGTAAAATTAAAAACAAAGAGAGAAGAAAGGATCAGAATGGGATAGCGTAGTGCATCATCTTTTATAAACAGTAGTAAAGCTTTCTCTGGCTTCCATGCCACTGTCAGGATCATTGTGGGAGTGTAGACCTTAATCTTCCCTTTTTGACACTTTGTTTCATCATATCATGCTTCGTACATACCGAATACTCTATATTAATGCTATTCAGCCTTTAGACCCACCTTATTATGCATCCTCTTGAAATCAGTTGTTACACCTTCTTGTCATGTATATGGCTACTATTACACATTCTGAATCAATATAAGATAATTATATACATTTATTAGATCTTGCTAGTTTTTGTTGATTTTTGTTAAATGTGTTAGGTCTTAAGACATTTGTCATTAGTGAATCATAATGAACTTTGATGGTGGCTAAACTGTGCTGAAACAGTATGTTACAGGAGACTAACATGGATCCACATACAGTATGTAAGCCTAATTGGTGAGGCATTTATGTGCATCTGTAAAATAGTTTTACGTTTGTTTCTTTGTTTAAGCTATATGAGTGGGCAGAGCAGAGAGACTACAGACATGTTAGCACAATGGAGATGAAAGAAGACATGGCTAATTTGTGTTTGCCAATGAATTCTGGAATCCAGAGGAATTAAAAATCTTACTACTTAAAAGGGGGGAAGGGGGTCTGCAAAGGACTGTCTACTCAGAAAGTTTAGATCATAAAAATAACTGAAAATAAGCAAATATTTAACAGCATGGAAGAATGATTGACTTGCCCAATTTAGGAAGACGACAACAGACTTCTAAGCATCATTATATAAAATATTAGAAATAAATTTGTATGACAATTTTCATAATTAGCTACTTTATATCTTAGTATTCTGTTTAAATTATGACAAAAAAAGGTTTGATGTATAAAACTTTACTTTGTACTTGTTTGACAGTATTGTAATAAAAATACAAACAATAGTTGTATGTGAAAATCCAATATAAGCTTACTTGGAAAATCCCCTTTCATGTTGTGAGTTCTGCCTGTCTGCTGATAATTTCTTTCCCCAAAGTCCTGGATGCCCTTTTCCTCTTCTGTTTTCTTGCAATTTCTAAGGACTACATATCCCATGGTACTTTACTGCCTGCAAGAAGTGATTCCTGTACTGACTCCGCCTCTTGAAACTCCTCCTCTAAGCACCTCTATAGTTCAGAAGGCAGGCTCTGTGAAATGTGTGACACAGCAGTGCCTACTCACTGGGCATAGTAAATATGTGTCACAGAATAAAAAATTGACAAGTGAATCCAGACAAGGAGATTTTGAAGTAGGTATTCTACACTATCATTTAATGATCTCACCTGTGGAGGCAAAATAATTGCTACAAGTTTGTCCCATTGCAAAAATATTTTTATTCAGTATTATTTTTGGATAATATTTAATTTTTGACCTTTTACATGAGTGGGGATGCCCAACATACATGAGGTCACCAAAAGTATTGGTCCGCCTGCCTTTGCATGCACGTGAACTTTAATGGCATCCCAGTCTTAGTCCGTAGGGTT
Organism: Pelophylax lessonae; assembly: GCF_965119305.1. Taxonomy (NCBI): domain Eukaryota; kingdom Metazoa; phylum Chordata; class Amphibia; order Anura; family Ranidae; genus Pelophylax; species Pelophylax lessonae. The sequence continues at coordinate 429,274,669 of NC_138768.1, read as the reverse complement.
CAATATTGGTTTGGCCCACTCTTTGCAGCTATACCAGTTTCAACTCTTCTGGAAAGGCTGTCCACAAGGTTTAGGAGTGTGTCTATGGGAATGTTTGACCATTCTTCTAGAAGTGCAATTGTGAGGTCAGGCACTGATGTTGGACGAGAAGGCCTGGCTCACAGACTCCACTCAAATTCATCCCAAAGGTGTTCTATTGGGTTGCAGGCCAGTCAAGTTCCTCCACCCCAAACTCGCTTATCCATGTCTATATGGGCCTTGCTTTGTGCACTGGTGCGCAGTCATGTTGGAACAGGAAGGGCCATCCCCAAACTGTTCCCACAAAGCTGGGAGCATGAAATTGTCCAAAATGTCTTGGTATGCTGATGCCTAAAGAGTTCCCTTCACTTAAACTAAGAGGCCAAGCCCAACCCCTGAAAAAACAACCCTTTACCATAATCCCTCCTCTACCAAATGATTTGGCTCAGTGGAAAAAGCGAGGCCCATGAAGACATGGATGAGCGAGTTTGTGGTGGGGGAACTTGACTGGCCTGCACAGACTCCTTACCTCAACCCGATAGAACACCTTTGGGATGAATTTGAGCGCAGACTGCGAGCCAGGCCTTCTCATACAACATCAGTGCCTGGCCACACAGATGTGCTTGTGGAAGAATGGTCAAACATTCCCATAGACACACTCTTAAACCTTGTGGACATCCTTCCCAGAAGACTTGAAATTGGTATAGCTGCAAAGGGTGGGCCAACTCAATATTAAACTCTACGGACTAAGATTGAGATGCCATTAAAGTTCATGTGTGTGTAAAGGCAGGTGTCCCAAAACCTTTGGTAATATAGTGTATGTACAGTAGTGCAGTAGAGATCCTATGTATATCTGTGGATCTTACTTTTCAAATGTATTAGCAGAGAAAGAGTGTAAATCTAATCATTATACAATCAAACCTTGGGCATCGCCCTAATTGGTCCAAATTTTGTCAAACTTTTTTTGTCAAACTTCCTGGGGCAGTGGTAGGCGTAGGTCAATTTATGCAAAGGTAGCGCTTCAGTAGCTGCAGTCTTCCACCCCTGCACAGAAGGAGGAGATTAAGATTTCCATTTTAGCAGAATCTTCCTCCTGGCATAAAAGGCAGTGTAAAAAATAAGTTTAAGATACCGGTATCTCAAAGGTAACAAATGAAAGAGGTTAATTGCTGGGGTTTACAGTTAGTCCCTGTTCACACTAAGGCGACCTGTGAGGCGACCAGGTCGCCTCACAGGTCGCCGTAGGTCGCCTTCCATAGGGAAGCTGCGGACCCGTTCTAATAGGAGCGACACAAGTCGCTCCGACTTAGAAAAAGGGTCCGGAGCTTCTTTGGGGCGACCTGGAGGCGACCGTCATAGACTTGTTATGAAGTCCGTGCCAGCCGCTCCGAGGTCGCGGCGCGCTGCTCGCCCCGGGAAGTAGCGTCGCTTGTATGTGAACGGGGCCTTATAGTTTATATTAAGTAACAATGTAATGTATTTCTTTAGAATAAAAACATTTATTGAATTGGAAGTAGCTTGAGGGAAATCTGGAGTGAGGGCCAGTTCACCCCAGAACACAGTGCGGGGAACCCGCACGACACCAAAAATGCAAGTCTCAAATGCAGTACATTTGCCTGCACCAGATCACATGATATAGAAGTAACAATGGATCTGGTTGCTCATGGATAAAGACATGGATAAGCGAGTTTGGGGTGGAGGAACTGCACAGAGTCCAGACCTCAACCCAATAGAACACCTTTGGGATGAATTAGAGCCAAGCCTTCTCGTTCACATTGGTGCCTGACCTCACAAATGCATTCTGGAAGAATGGTCAAACATTCTCTCGCCCTCTCAGAAGAGTTGAAGCTGTTATAGCTGCAAAGGGTGGGCCAACTCAATACTGAACCCTACGAACTAAGACTGGGATGCCATTAAAGTTCATGTGCGTGTTAAGGCAGGCGTGCCAATACTTTTGATAATTTAGTGTATATTGAATATAATGGAGTGTGCCAGGTTAAGAATGGTATGGTAAAAAGAAGACAAAATTGTGAAGGTATAAACGAGTAAAAAGTACCTTCACTAACCAACCAGTGAAATGCTAGATTCTACCCCACATAATATTGTACTGTAGTTTGCAGAGAAAGAATAGTATGGTTTAAGAATAGAATGCACTGAAACAATGATAGTTTTTTTTTTTTATATTACTTGTTTCTCCAGTGTAATTCAGTGTTTCCATAATTTACCACCCACAAGTCCCTAAATTACAGCGTGTTATATGGTATCTTACTTTCATTGCATTGGTTTTTTCATGCACATATTGAAAAAGTATGTGTATCCTTCCACGCACAAATGTAATGAAGCGTTATGAATGTAAATAGGCTTCACTTTCCGTCAAGTGCACACAAGCTTTACTGTATGCAATAATTAAGATAAAACCACTAAATGCAATATGAAGGCACATGCAGTTGAAGCTATTCTTTAAAGATATAGTCAGGCTTGTTTATTAAATCCTATTTTAGTAAATTTAGTAAAGATACAGTGGGTAGAGAAAATAATTATCTCCTTTAAAATAATCACATTTTGTTGCTTTGCTGCCTGAAATGAAGACAAACACTGTTTTTGTTTAATCCAGCTGTATTTTATAATATCCAGGTGAAGATATAGCACCAACATGTCAGAAAAAAATAAAAAACATTAAAAAACAGAATCGCTGAGTTGGAAAAAGGATCGCCCCCTTGTGTCAGTATTTTGTTGAACCACCTTTTGCTTTAATTACAGCTTTTAGTCTGTTGGGATATGTCTCTACTAACTTTGTACATCTAGACTTGGCAATATTTGCCCACTCTTCTTTACAGAACTGCTCAAGTTCAGGTAAATTTGATGGTGACCATTTGTGGACTGCAGTCTTCAAGTCATTTCACAGATTTTCAATGGAGGTTAAGTCTGTGCTCTGGCTAGGAAGGTAAACTTTCTTCCTATTGACAACTTTCTGGCAGAGAAAAGAAATTTTCCTCAAGAATTTGATGGTATTTTGCCCCATCCATTTTTCCTTCTATCCTGACAAGTGCTCCAGTCCCTGCTATAGAGAAACACCCTCATAACAGGATATTACCACATCCATGCTTTACTGTAGGAATGATGTTATTTGGATGGTGAGTGGTATTGGATTTTTGCCAAACGTATGATTTGGTGTTCAGGTCAAATAATTCAGTTTTAGTCTCATCTGAGCATAACACCTTTTCTATGTGGCCTCAGAATCTTCAATGTGCGTTTTGGCAAAGCTCAATCCTGACTACACGTGTGGAGAATTTGTGATATTGTTGTCACATGCACACAATGACCACCCATTGTCATATATTCCTGCAACTGAATTTATTTAAATTCCTGCAACTGTTTCAGAGTTGCTGTAGGTCTCTTGGTAGCCTCTCTGACAAGTTTCTTCCTGGCTCTTTCATCCAGTTTGGAGCGAAGTCCTGATCCAGGGATATGTTGACATGAGTGGTCAAGTGACCGCTACTGTATGTGATCCCTGCACTCCCAGACTAGAAGATGATATAGCAGGCAGGATTACCTGAGGAAAAACTAAGAGATTACATTTGCAAATAATTATTGATACTGTAGGTTGTCTTACTATAGGTAAATGTTGTTATATGAAAAAGGAGGTTTTTCATCTATTTGAAGTGTAAGGGGAAGCAAACAATTGAGGCAATTTATTTCTAGTTAGGGCATGGTGAGGGTTAAAACTTCAGATTGGGTTAAAGATTAAATAAAGTTTAATGGAAAATTCCACTTTCATTAAAACATTTGTACAGCACATAAAAAAACTGCACAAGCCAATTTGTAATTTAAAGTTATTAAAATTTACCTTTCCCTTTTACAGTTTCTGTTATAGTTGCTGTAATTCTGTAAATCTAGAAATTTAATATGAAAAGGAAATGGAAAATGAAATTCTTAAAAAATACAGTTTGTCATTTACAGCAATTAACTAAAATATCACAACAACATAAACTAGCTAGGAGGGCCGCCAATAAGGGGGTATAGCTAGGCCCTCCTGTGTAGGTCCTGGGCCTCATCAGTTCAACAGGGGATCACAGGCATCTGCAGAGTTGGAGGACTGGCTGCACTGCTTTATCACTGAAACTGATCCTCCTGTGGCTCCCCCTTCAGTGCAGCTGGCCTCTCCCCCTCTCCCTCCGGCTACGCTGAAGAGGGAGCCACAGGAGGATTGGTTCTAGTATTTTCTCCCCTCTCCTCCCCTGCCACTCTAATCACCAGCTCCTTGTTCAGTTGTGCGGCGGTCCTGTGTGCCCCCCTCCCCCCCCAAAGATGCCGACTTCTCCTCCTTTTCCTCCCACAGGCTTCAGCTGCCGCGTGGCACACAGGTAGATTGTTTCAGGATGGAGAGCAGGGGGTGAAGGAGGGGTGGTAACTATGTCATATTTACTGGCCCTTTCCTTTCCTGAATTAGCACATTGTGGTGGGTACTGATCACTCTCTGTGTTCATTTAAAACTAAACCATGCTATAGCTTGTGAATGAACAGGAAGCCCCAGAGCACTTCCTATTCATTTATCTCTGCAGCCAAAAGAATTGGGAAATCTGTGTTCTAAGTTCCTTTCTCTCCTTTATCCATACAGGTACGTCGTTTCGCGGGACAGAGCCGACCTGGCGCAATATAGGTACGGCAGCTGGTCGGCTTTGTCCCACGAAACAACGTACCTGTACGTCACTTCGCGGGACCACTAGCGGGGCGGGCCGCGAGCCCATTTGTCAAAGGGGAAGCCAATTCGCGGGTCCAGCGGCTGTGATTGCTGTCGGGCACCCGTGATCGCTACCCGTGGAGACAGAACGGCGATCTGCCATTGAAAAAACACAGCAGACCGCTGTTCTCTCAGTTATGAACACAGGGATCCTCTTATTTAGGAACACAGGTTTCTGTTTTCATGCAGCAAGTCAGCCCCCCCCCACAGTTAGAAAGCACCCCCTAGGGACACATTTAACCCTTTGATCGCCCCTGGTGTTAACCCCTTCCCTGCCAGTGTCATTAGTACACTAACAGTGCACTGTTTACTGTAGTAATGTCACTGCTCCCCCCAAAAGTATCAAAAATGTCAGCAAGGCGTCCGATCTGTCCCGCAAAAAATTGCAGATTGCCGCCATTACTTGTAAAAAAACAAATAAATAAAAATTACATAAATCTTTCCCCTAGTTTGTAGACGCGATAACTTAGGCGCAAACCAATCAAAATACGCTTATTGCAACTTTTTCACCAAAAATATGTAGCAGAATACAAATTGGCCTAAAACGATGAAAAAATTCGATTTTTACATTTTTTTATTGGGAATGTTATATAGGAGAAAAATATTGTTTTTTTTTTTTTTTCAGAATTCCTGCTCTTTTTTTGCTTATAGCGCAAAAAATAATGGTGATCAAATATCACCAAAAGTAAGTTCTATTTATGGGGAAAAAAGGGCATCAATTTTATTTGGGTACAGTGTTGCACGACCGCACAATTGTCAGTTAAAATAACGCAGTGTTGTATCGCAAAAAATGGCCTGGTCATTAACGGGGTAAAGCCTTTCCGGTCCAGAAGTGGTTAAAAAGTCCAACATCAAGAGTCTGTTTACACCCCAGATATTTCACAACAGGGCAATTAAAAAATGTAAAAAAAAAAAAGAAATGTAAAAAATAATTTAAAAAAATGAACGGCTAGTTCACATGTATGTTGCCCTAGAAGACCAATCAGCATTTGGACCATTCTTTAGACAGCATTTGACAGGCAGCGACACGCATGCTGTAACCCCGCACTAGCATGCTGCAGCCACGTGCATTGCACTCTGTTGCAGGGTGCTTGCAGAGCAGGGCAATTCATTTAAATTGGTTGCATTCAACAGGGGATATAATTCCTGCACCGGCTGAGAAGCAAAGCATCGTGGCCACTGCATATGTACACTCCTAGCAACCTTTTGAATTACAAAGATTAAGCACTTAAGGGCCAAGCCTATTTCTGACACATGTTGTTTACAAGTTAAAATCAGAACCCCCAAACATTATATATATGTATATATATATATATATATATATATTTTTTTTAGCAAAGACTCTGGAGAATAAAATGGCGGTCATTGCAATATTTTTTGTCGCGCGGTATTTGCGCAGCGGTCTTTCAAACGCAATATTTTTGGAAAAATACATTTCACTGCATTTAAAAAAACTAAGCGGTAAAGTTAGCCCAATTTTTTTTGTATATTGTGAAAGATGATGGCATGCTGACTAAATAGATACCTAACATGTTACAGTTTTAAAATTGCGCATACTCGTGGAATGGCGACAAACTACGGTACTTAAAAATCTCCATAGGCGACGCTTTAAAACATTTTAACGGTTACCAGTTTAAAGTTACAGAGGAGGTCTTTTTCTACAATTATTATTACTTATGATAGTGGCGATACCTCACATGTGTGGTTGGAGCACCGTTTTAATTTGCGGGCGTGACTTATGTATGCGGCTTCTTTCGTGCACGAGCTCACGGCGACTGGGGCACTTTAACATTTTTTTTTTCCTGATTATTTTATATCGTTTTTTATTTTTAGCACTGTTTTAAAAAAAATAAAAATATGATCACTTTTATTGCTGTCACAAGGAATGTAAACATCCCTTGTGGCAGTAATAGGCAGTGACAGGTACTCTTTATGGAGACCCCAAACCCCTCCACTGCACTTCAAAGTCTTCAAAATGCCGAAATCTGCATTCTTGAATACTGACACTTTTTTAAAATTGGCGCTGTCAGCAGCCGAGTAAACTGGAAGTGACGTCGCGTCCGGGTTACTACATCAGAGACCCAATCAAAGCCGAATTCGGCGGATGTGCCGGGTGGTTGCTCGGCTCTCCCGGTGGGACGGGAGACCTGGGCAGAGCCGCGGAAGGAGGCGGGGGGGGGGGGGGAGACATTCCCACCTGCTCACTGGGATAATGGCCAAGTGACTGCTGAGCCGCATTGGCTGTTATCTCCTGAAAGCCAACCGCCAGCTCTAAAAAACGGTACCTGCAGGTACGGCAGCTGCAGGCATCACCCCGGTACAACCACTTCTGCAAGCCGACGTACAGGTACATCGGTTTGCGGGAAGTGGTTAAGGGGGAGAGTTATTTTTGGAACCTTTTAGTAGTGGCATGCATATCATATCTGTAGACATTGTCTACACGATCTAAGATTATAAAATTATTACTAGATTTTTTGCTTGTAGCTAGGTTAACGTGGACTCTATTAAAGGAATACAGATGATGCAGCTTCCTTCATTGTGAGTGCACTAGGCGATTATAATGAAGGCTGACCTTCCCATTTAGGAATCAGTCTGGAAAGACCAAGGTGAAACAAACGGCCATTCCATTAGAGCAGAAACAGGTAGGAATCTGCAATAAAGCTTGCTAAAATCCTAGCAAAGTACATAGATAATCAAGAGGGAACATAGGTTTGCACAGCCTATTGCATTAGGGTGTGCACCCCAAAGCTCAAACACATATGAACGCCACCTGCTGTCACAGGGAGGAGGTTTTGGTGGTGGGAGGCAGTTGATTAGGAGCATATTACATTACACCCTTAATACGGGTGAAGTGTTTCTAAAGTTGAACCTAGCCTTTAATATAATGGGGACATTTACACTGACACTGGCACCCCCAACCACCCACCTGGTGTTGCCCCTGGATAATACTAATGCACATGGGGTGATTAGGGTGTGCCCAGGCACACCTGACACACCCTGTGCGCACGCCTATGAGAGGGAACAGTCTTTTTATCATCAAAAGTGGAGTTACACATTCAAATAAGCCGCTTTAGGGCTTGTGTTAGGGTTATGGTTAGGGTTAAGTGGGTGCTTTAGTTTTAGGAACACTTTAAAAAAAAATATAGGGGCAGTTAGTGGAGCTACAGGATTAGTTCTTGGTTCCAAAAGCTATGTCCTGAAAGATACCAGCACTATGGTTTCACAATGGGCCAAGACCATAGCATATCGGTAGTGCTTCTGATCGTTGCATTACTAAATAGTAATTAAGAGTGCCATGTTATTTTTATTCATGTCTGAGTTATCTATAGAGATGTGTGGTATATGGGGTAAATGCAGTATACCAACCAATTACCAATAACAGCACAATCCTACCTGGCAGGGAATAGGGTCTGTTCTTACTCTGCTGTTCTTTCACTTACAGGTCTCCTCCCCACCAGCACCTTGCGACTTGACAGTGAAAGTAGAATCAGCAAGCTGATAAGCTTATCTCTCTATCACTCTGCTCTCTCCTGCTATTAGCATGCTCCTTGCTCTGGAGTACATTTAAAGGGGCTCCTTGTACTGCTTCTCTCTCCCCCATCTGATCTCTTTTATGCGGTACCTTTGAAGAGACTTATACCAAGTCAGATTCAGGTACTGACACTGCTTGAATTTACTTATACATAATTGTAGTGATTTTTTTCATGGATGCAGAGCTGCATTAATATGTGCCTTTTATTACTACCTAGAGTTCAGCCTTAAAAACTTCTGGATGGAGATTAGTTTAAACATTTACTTTGGGTCAGCTTGAATCAAGCAAATTATCTAGATTCCATCTCCATGTGGCCAATGGTGAAGCTGTAATTCGTCATTGTAGCCTAAGCTACCTGTGGGTGCACATGAGACTCCCCCTCTGTGCACTAAACATAGAGTAGCTTGCTCCCACACCTCCACCACTGAGTAGAACCCTTGTATTTTTTGCAATAAATACAAGGATTGCCTGAGGCAGAAATAGTGATACCATCCAAAAGGTTTCTCCTGAATGGTGGAGGTGCTGAAGTGAGCAACTCTGTGTGTAGTACACAAAGGGGAAGTCTCTTGTGCACCCACTGGAAGAGTATGCCACTTACTGTATATACGTAGGCTACAACAGTGAAATAAAATCTTCACTACTGGCCACACAGAGGTGGCATCTCAATAGATTGTTTCAGCCAATCTGGCCCACAGTAAATGTTTTTTACCCAATTTATTTACTGGCGATCTTCTTTAAGCCACATGCAAGCTCCTAATCAACCAATCATTTTGACATGCAGTTTTTTACTAAAGTTAAACCCTGATTTTTCATTTTATATTATATGTTCAGTCTGACTATATTATGACAGGTTTATTTTTAAGTACCGGTATATTATTACCTAAATAAACATTGTTCACTTCAGCATTTCATGACCAGCTTGATAAGATTCTACAGATAGTAGTATGTGACATTTTTACTATAGCGTGGAAAGAAATAGTTTGTATTTTTAGTGTAATTTCTGTCCTATATTTTCTGATACCTGTTCTGTCTATCAGCATCCTTACATTGGCACATTTTGTAATGCTAAATATGGAATTTACCATCAAGAACTGTTCCATTATTACAGCCCTTTGCTGCTACTGTATTGGAGCAATATATTTATAGTGACATTAATGAGTGTAGTAAAAAGTCTGTTTCATGGAACCCATCAAAAAGTTAGAAAACTGCAAAATTGAATCCAAACCCCATTGCAGTAGCAAATCTTTAAAATTAATTACAGTAATTTCCATTGCTAATATGGAGGGGGTTGTCAAACAAAGGGGCGCTGGTACATGAGACATGTATCAATGCAAAACAAAAGGAGAAGGTCCTCCTTTTTATGTAAGGTAACCATGGGAAAAATACCAATCCCTTTGGTTACATGCTTAGATGATCCCTTTGGGCAATATGGGGTGTTACGGACCAGTACAATACTCTTGGACAGCATCACATATTGCAAGTGTATAGATTTTTTTTAACTTTAAGATTACTGCATTGCTTAAAAACAGCAGCAACCTAATATGTTTAATTTCAACTTTAAAAATTGATTTTTTTAGGTAGTGGTTGAACTGTATAGTTTGTGAGCTTTTGTTTTTGTTCTACCCCACTGTCTTAATAGTATAAAACAATCTCAAAATAGAGTCAAAACGGAGTGCACAAAAATGCTTCAAAACCACAGACCCAGATTTAGGCGTTGAGGCAGAAAAAAAATTAAAGTATATTATTTCATAGACAATAGCCACACATACATGGGCATCCACAAGGGGGAGCAAGTGTCCCCCCCATAGAATCTCAACTTCCCCTTTAAAGTGGTTGTTAAGCCACTATATATTATCCTGTCTGGTCTATTTAACAATCCTGTGTGCCTATGCCCTTGTGTCTGTGTATGCGTCTTAAAAGCCGTTCTTTACCAGTTTTCAGAGAGCTGATCGCCGCTCACATGACCTGCCAGCTCTCTCCGTAGTCAGTTTACAGAGGGGAGGACATAGCCAGGCAGGATCAGCCAGGTATTTCCGGTTATAGACAAATGCTTTCAAAATTAATTCTGCCTTTTCCCCTTTAAAAATAAATACTCACGAGTTGCGGCTCGCGCAGTGACTGACATCGCCTTCATGACATTGTCGAAAAGGGGAGGAGCATGGGTGACCTTAAAATGATGCCCCCCTGAACAAAAGTTCTGCGGACGCCCATGAACAAATATACTACAATGGCTGGAGTGGAGGTAGGATCAGTATATTTACCTGGGTCACCTGCACTGTGGCACTGTTGTTCCTGGACCCAAAGGGCCATAGTTCCGGTTGCCACCAGCGGGTGTCTCCCAGGAGCTGGTCTATGCAAAGAGTTAGGCTCCTGATGTGAACTGCTGGGGGTATATAAGTCTGCCCTTCACTGAGGTCCAGGGCTTCAGTATTCTTCCTGCAAGCCGTGCTTCCCTGTCTGAGCCTGAGTCTTATCTGTTCCTGGTCCTTGTACTCTGATCATGAGACCTGCTCCCTGTACCCTGCTTCCTGCTCCCAGTTCCTGGCTTCCTGTTCCCCTTGTCGCCTGTCCCTGTCCTGTCTTGCTTGAGTGTGCTCCCTCCATTTTGTATATAATAAGTTAGGTTATTATTTGGGTTTCGCACTGTCACATTTATTTTCACTTACTTGTTTATTTTGTTTATAGTTTACTGGTGTTGGTATTGGAGTGTGTTATTTGGCTAATTAAACCTATTTCAACCTTATTCAGTCTGGGTCCTGATTCCTTTAGTGCAGCCAATTCATCTGATCACCCTTGCTGGATGCCTGACATAATACTAAAGCACCTACAATCAGATCGGCTGCACCTGGGAATTAGGTCTCAGCATTTGCTACTTGCTGCAAGATCCAATACTGAGGAGGTTTTGTATTTTGCACTGCTTGTAACAGAAGACAGGGAATATTGCCGCCAAATTTTGAAAGAGCAGACTAGGGAACAGTTGTTGTAATGCATCTGTCTGGCTCAAGGTCTTGTTGATCTTGTTGAGTTTTGTTTGGAGAAATTCAGCCACTCATTCAAATCTGTGCAGAGTTGGCTTTGTCTAGTATCCTTAACAATGATGATTATTCTCCTTCTTTTAGTGTGCCTTAGATGGAATCTCTTGTGTGGCTATTGGAAGATGATAAACCCTATTTTTTTACTTTATTTGGAAAAAACCCTTCTACTACTCCATTTCCCCGGCCACCCTTCAGAAATCCTCCTCTGTAACGGCTTCTCCTTTTCCACTATCTCTCAGTGCTGTTATTACTCCTCCATCTGCTGTACAAACTACTCATATCCCTGCAAACACTTGCAAGATTCCAGTGTCTAAACCTAAAAAGAAAAGGAAATTCTTCCCAACTCATACAATTCTGCCTTTGTCCTCTCCTGCCTCCACACCAGCCAATCGGCTCCAGTCTGCCTCCACACCAGCCGATCTGCTCCAGTCTGCCTCCACACCAGTCATTCTGGTCCAGCCCGCCTTGATGCCAATCGCTGATGTGCCTCTGTCCGCTGCCGAGCCTGCAGTGCCTCTGCCGAGGCTGATATGCATTTGCCCGCTGCCCAGCCTGCTGACCCGGTGCCTGCTGCCCAGCCTGTTGATCTGATTCCTGCTGCCCAGCCTTCTGATCTTGTGCCTGCTGCCCACTCTGATGATCCGGTGCCTGCTGCCCAGCCTGCTAATCCAGTGCCTGATGCCCAGCCTGATGAGCCAGTGCCTGCTGCCCAGCCTGCTGATCTGGTCCCTGCTGCCCAGCATGATGATCCATTGCCTGCTACCCAGCCTGACGATCAGGTGCCTGCTGATCTGGTGCCTGCTGCCCAGTCTGACGATCCATTGTCTACCGCCAGACTGATGGTCTGGTGCCTGATGCCCAGTCTGATGATCCAGTGCCTGTTGTCCAGTCTGCTGATCCAGTGCCTGCTGCTCAGCATGATCATCTGGTGCCTGTTGCCCAGCCTGATGATCCGGCGCCTGCTGATCTGATGCCTGCTGCCCAGCCTGATGATCCGGTGCCTGCTGCCCAGCCTGCTGATCTGATGCATGCTGCCTAGCATGATAATCCGGTGCAGGGTGCCCAGCCTGATGGTACTCTGCCTGTTGCCCAGCCTAATTGTACTCTGCCTGCTGACCAGCCTGATGGTCCTCTGCCTGCTGCCCAGCCTGATGGTCCTCTGCCTGCTGCCCAGCCTGATGGTCCTCCACCTGCTGCCCAGCCTGATGGTCCTCCACCTGCTGCCCAGCCTGATGGCCCCCCACCTGCTGAATAGCCAGATGGTCCTCCGCCTGCTGCCCAGCCTGATGGTCCTCCATCAGCTCCCCAGCCTGATGGTCCTTTGCCTGCTGCCCAGCCTGATGGTCCTCTGCCTACTGCCCAGCTTAATGGTCCTCTGCCTCCTGACCCGCCTGATGGTCCTCCACCTGCTTCCCAGCCTGATGGTAATCTGCCTAATGGTTCCCTGAATTATAATTACCAGACCCTGGTGGCACGCCTTCCAGCAGGTTAAAAGACTCTGGCCTGAAGAGTGCAAGAAAGTCCTCAGACACAGAGAAATCTTTTTGGACTTTTGGGGCAAATGCAGAATGGAGCGTCCGGAGGCGGCGCCTCAAGGGGGGGCGGGAACTGTCAGGATCGGTGTGAATACTTGTGTCGCCTGCTGGTGGCACTGTTGTTCCTGGAACCGACAAGCATAGTTCTGGTTGCCACCAGTAGGTGTCTCCCAGGAGCTGGTCTATGCAAGGAATTAGGCTGCACCTGATGTGGATTGCTTGGGGTATATAAGCCCGCCCTTCACTGGGATTCAGGACTTCAGTATGCTTCCTGCAAGCCGTGTTCCCTGTCTGAGCCTGATCTGTTCCTGATCCATGTACCCTGATCCTGAGACCTGCCCCCTGTACCCTGCTCCCTGCTCCCAGTTCCTGACTTTCTGCTCCCCTTGTCTCCTGTCCCTGTCCTGTTTTGATTATGTGTGCTCCCTCCATTTTGTATATAGTAAGTTATGTTATTATTTGGGTTTTGCACTGTCACATTTATTTTCACTTACTCATTTATGGTTTACTGGTGTTGGCATTGGAGTGTGTTATTTGGCTTATTAAACTTATTTTAACCTTATTCAGTCTGGGACCTGATTCCTTTAGTGCAGCCAACTGATCTGTCTGATCACTGTTGCTGGATGCCTGCATGTTGTATCCCTGACAGATCTTGATTGTGCTACAATGAAATAAGGTAAGACAAGGCAGTTTTTATTGTGTATTATTTAACAGACAGTACCCATAAACTATGAACAGGTGCTGCACAATATGTAAGCTTTTTTAGACCCAAATTTAAAAGGGAGAGATGAAGTAGGTTTTACTAAGAAATAAGAATTGGCATGTATTATTTCAGAGACAATAGCCAGAAAGATTTACCAGTCGCTGCACACTATGTAATCAGATTGATTTGGAAGCAATGTATGAGGGAAAGGAAGGTTTTATCATGAAAAAATAAGAATATATTATTTTTGAAACAATAGCCAAGAGATTCACTCTCTTTATTTATCCGGTTTACCATTATCACTGAGAATGAAAGTAAAAGAAAATTCAAAATTTTGGGTTGTCACCAGAACAGAAATAGATGGGAAATCTTCCAATGAGGAGTTCTGGTGACCCGGTCAGCAAGATTAAGCCTCCTTTCTTCTAATCTCAAATCGTGGTCCTCTTCAGAGACCTTAGAGTAAAAAGTTTATGGCAGTTACTGAAGTCACCTTTGATGAATTTGTATATTGTAATCATATCCTCTTCGGCACCTTTTCCCCAGAGTGAATAGCAGTAATCTATGTAAGTGATCCTCATAGCTGAGGTCCTCCATCCCCTTTATTAATTTTGTTGCCCTTCACTGAATTCTTTTGAATTCAACAATGTCTTTCATGAATATTGGCAGAGTTGTATAAAGTACTTGAAACCCATACTTGAGTAAAAGTACAAGTGCTCAATCAAAAAGGGACTTGAGTAGAAGTGGAAGTGCTCGATCAAAAAGTGACTTGAGTAGAAGTACAAAAGTATTCAACATTTTTTGTACTTAAGTATTGCAAGTAGTTTTTTTTTTTAAATTTGCTACTCAAGTACTGAAAGTAAAAGTACCAGTAGTTTTGAAAAAAAATGCTACTCAAGTACTAAAAGTAAAAGTACAAGTACTGTGTTATGTAGTTAGTTATTAAAGAAAGAAGTCAAAAGTTTGAACATCATATTGTTTTTTATTATTTCAAATGCAGCTTTTATTTATACATACAGTAGCTTTTATTTTCGTATGCGCTGATAATACACATGTTTTGAGCTTCATGAAACCTGCCATCTACTGTTCTGGCAGTGGTCATTTTTATAATAGTAAAGAGTAACTATGCAGCACAAAAAAAAAAATATCGGAGTAGAAGTAAAAGGAATAAATCGTCTATGCTTTGCCACGTATCATGTCTAGTGTCCTCCATCCCTGTAATCATATACATAAAAAATAAAAACAAGAGTGTGGGACTTTAAATGAGGTTAACTGGACAAGGAAATTTATTAAAAAAATAATACAAAAACATATAAGAAAATATTTTTGCAAAGACACACACGGAGATATAACAACCAATCAAAGTACAATATTGATACAGGTAAGTACAAATAAATTATACAATACATTTCTCGGATCATTACGGATCTCTCTGGAATATATAGGTACAATGAAAACTCATAATCTCTGTGTGGACATAATGTAAGTATATCATGATACTTTGGACTAATTGAGTAATTGTAGGCTCGACGCGTTTCATGGACCTCCGTCCATTCATCAGGAGCTTAAAGATTTGTCTATGAAATGAAAATATGGAATAAATTAGTGTATTGGTTAAAACCTGAATTAATTTGGAAGGTATAAAGAAAAAGACACTACCTTGTGCAGTGTCAGAAATCATGAGCTGTCCAGTCCAGGGATGAGGGATCAACTGAAACCCGGAAGAAGCCTGATCCGGGGCTGAGGCACGGAATATGTCACAGCAGGGGGACAACAGGAGGGGAGGGAATAGGATCATGATCATAGCTACTCCGGGACTCCTGGTGCGTTGCTGAAAATTGTGTTGGTAAAGGCACGTTGTAGGCCAAAAGGCAGGGTCTGTAAGTATGTATAAAAACCTTCAATAAATATACTGGAAAAATTAATTAGATATACTGAGAAAGCATCTCAGGGACACATTTGTCAGCGGTATTGAATACATGTACTAAAATGAATAGACCCAAAACAAAATGGTGCCAGTAAGAAAAATCATAGAGAAACCACCAGGAGAAATTAATTATTGGAATTGGATAGGGCTTAATATGGAAGCCCATCACGAAAAGTGCCAAAAGAGAACCAATGAAGAACCACCAAGGGGATGTGAGTATGATAAAAATGAAGTAAACAGGACTTACTAATGAAGTCCATAACGGGATCCAAATGCAAGAGAAAGTAGGAGGAGAAAAGAAGAGAGAGACCCAAGAGAGGAGAGAAGGAAAAACCTCTGTGGCGAAGGGAGGGTAACTGTGAGAAGGGTGAGGAAACGAAAATGTGCCAAAAGAAAACCACAGTGACAGAAGTGCTACTGATTGGCTTAGCGAGAAGTGAAAAAGTGATCCATGCATAAGGGATATACCCTGGCCGAAAAAAGGAGGGGCGCCAGGGAAATGGAGAGACTGTGAAAAGAAATAAGGTGCAAAGACAAGCCCGATGTAACAAAATTATAGTGCGCTAGAGAGCCAGTGTGATGAGGATGTGCTGCGGGGCAAGTATGGACCGAAATGGTGTGGAGGTAAGGAGCTTGTGTAAGATAGAGTTGTACCTGTTAGCCCGAGGTTGGCGGTAGGTGTAGTAAACCTAGAGGAGTGAGGGTTGGTCCGGTCCCGTCCGTGTCCACAGTTGCTGGGATAATGCCACGCCAGCGCCATGCTGGCGTCAGTCTAAATAGGCGGCCAGGGAGCCTCCCACATCCGGTTAAGTAAACCGGACATGAGTCGGCACAGCCCGCCACTGACGCTTGAGGATGGAAGTCGCCTTGGCACCGGGACGCACAAGGGCCGTCACGTACCAGGTGTAATGGGCATGGCGCCGATGGGGGGCGTGACGCCCCGCCCCCAACCCGGATGCTTGTGCAGAGACAGGCACAGGGGGGGAGGCGGCTGGCCATCCATCGCAGCCCCGGACCAGGAAGTCCGGATCAGCTGAGTCCCCCACACCTGGTCTGGAAGAGGGAAGCTCAGAATTCAAAACTTAGGATATATTGAATCGGATTAAAAAAAAAATGATGTAAGGTTCCATGATCACCTGTGCAATGAAAATTGGACAAGGGGGGCATAGCAACCTTAGAATATATAAATATATGAATAATCATGTTTGTAATAATATAATATAAATGTTAATATATAGCTAAATATTTCCTGAACGACAGTGGCTAAGGCATAAGACAGAAATATGGGTGTCTTCCACCCTAATCGTATATGCAAAAGGAATAAATCGTCTATGCTTTGCCACGTATCATGTCTAGTGTCCTCCATCCCTGTAATCATATACATAAAAAATAAAAACAAGAGTGTGGGACTTTAAATGAGGTTAACTGGACAAGGAAATTTATTAAAAAAATAATACAAAAACATATAAGAAAATATTTTTGCAAAGACACACACGGAGATATATCAACCAATCAAGGTACAATATTGATACAGGTAAGTACAAATAAATTATACAATACATTTCTCGGATCATAACGGATCTCTCTGGAATATATAGGTACAATGAAAACTCATAATCTCTGTGTGGACATAATGTAAGTATATCATGATACTTTGGACTAATTGAGTAATTGTAGGCTCGACGCGTTTCATGGACCTCCGTCCATTCATCAGGAGCTTAAAGATTTGTCTATGAAATGAAAATATGGAATAAATTAGTGTATTGGTTAAAACCTGAATTAATTTGGAAGGTATAAAGAAAAAGACACTACCTTGTGCAGTGTCAGAAATCATGAGCTGTCCAGTCCAGGGATGAGGGATCAACTGAAACCCGGAAGAAGCCTGATCCGGGGCTGAGGCGCGGAATATGTCCATACTTGCCCCGCAGCACATCCTCATCACACTGGCTCTCTAGCGCACTATAATTTTGTTACATCGGGCTTGTCTTTGCACCTTATTTCTTTTCACAGTCTCTCCATTTCCCTGGCGCCCCTCCTTTTTTCGGCCAGGGTATATCTCTTATGCATGGATCACTTTTTCACTTCTCGCTAAGCCAATCAGTAGCACTTCTGTCACTGTGGTTTTCTTTTGGCACATTTTCGTTTCCTCACCCTTCTCACAGTTACCCTCCCTTCGCCACAGAGGTTTTTCCTTCTCTCCTCTCTTGGGTCTCTCTCTTCTTTTCTCCTCCTACTTTCTCTTGCATTTGGATCCCGTTATGGACTTCATTAGTAAGTCCTGTTTACTTCATTTTTATCATACTCACATCCCCTTGGTGGTTCTTCATTGGTTCTCTTTTGGCACTTTTTCGTGATGGGCTTCCATATTAAGCCCTATCCAATTCCAATAATTCATTTCTCCTGGTGGTTTCTCTATGATTTTTCTTACTGGCACCATTTTGTTTTGGGTCTATTCATTTTAGTACATGTATTCAATACCGCTGACAAATGTGTCCCTGAGATGCTTTCTCAGTATATCTAATTAAATTTTCCAGTATATTTATTGAAGGTTTTTATACATACTTACAGACCCTGCCTTTTGGCCTACAAAGTGCCTTTACCAACACAATTTTCAGCAACGTACCAGGAGTCCCGGAGTAGCTATGATCATGGTCCTATTCCCTCCCCTCCTGTTGTCCCCCTGCTGTGACATATTCCGCGCCTCAGCCCCGGATCAGGCTTCTTCCGGGTTTCAGTTGATCCCTCATCCCTGGACTGGACAGCTCATGATTTCTGACACTGCACAAGGTAGTGTCTTTTTCTTTATACCTTCCAAATTAATTCAGGTTTTAACCAATACACTAATTTATTCCATATTTTCATTTCATAGACAAATCTTTAAGCTCCTGATGAATGGACGGAGGTCCATGAAACGCGTCAAGCCTACAATTACTCAATTAGTCCAAAGTATCATGATATACTTACATTATGTCCACACAGAGATTATGAGTTTTCATTGTACCTATATATTCCAGAGAGATCCGTTATGATCCGAGAAATGTATTGTATAATTTATTTGTACTTACCTGTATCAATATTGTACTTTGATTGGTTGTTATATCTCCGTGTGTGTCTTTGCAAAAATATTTTCTTATATGTTTTTGTATTATTTTTTTAATAAATTTCCTTGTCCAGTTAACCTCATTTAAAGTCCCACACTCTTGTTTTTATTTTTTATGTATCGGAGTAGAAGTATTGAAATCTTTGAAAAAATGTAGTGAAGTAAAAGTGGAAGTAGGAGAAAAAAATTCTACTCTAGGAAAGTACAGATACCGCCTTTCGGTACTTAAGTACTGTAGTGAAGTAGTTCTACTTAGTTATTATACATCTCTGA
Organism: Pelophylax lessonae; assembly: GCF_965119305.1. Lineage (NCBI taxonomy): Eukaryota > Metazoa > Chordata > Amphibia > Anura > Ranidae > Pelophylax > Pelophylax lessonae. Next base: position 429,255,808 of record NC_138768.1, on the reverse strand, counting down.
ATATTGGTGATTAAAACTGAACTGCATATTCAAGATGAGGTTGAACCAGTGTTTTGTAAAGGAGTAGAATTAATGAGTTTTCTTTGGAATGTATTCCCTTTAAAATGCATGAGAATTTTGCTAGCATTGTTAGCTGTGTCTTAGTATTGCATGCTATTGCTAAGTCTGCGATCCAAGAGCACCCTAAGATCCTTTACCCCTCACTGATTCTCCTAAGAGATTCCCTCCTAATGTGTAATTGCTAAGTCTATGATCCACGAGCACCCTTAGATCCTTTACCCCTCACTGATTCTCCTAGGAGATTCCCTCCTAATGTGTAATTTGTGTATTTTTGGCAACTTTACCAATCTTTACATTTCTCAAAATTGAACCTCATCTGCCATATAGCTGCCCAGCCCTCCTATTTTGTCAAGGACTTCCTGCAATGTTATATCCCTGCCAATTTTTTTCCTGCATAATTTTGTATCATCAGCAAACACTGAAACTGAGCTCTTGATTCCAACCTCTATATCGTTAATAAACAAATTGAACAGCATTGACACTATGGCAGAATGTAGCATGACTCTCTGGACCCTTTCATAAACATATTTCTTATCCATGTACATGCAATTTCATTAACAAACAAACCTTATTTCAAAGATTGAATGGTTATTGAGTACTTCCACCATCCAATTTCTCACTTTCTTCTTCCTAAAACAATAACAGGTTGGTCTGACAAGAACAGTCTTTCATAAATCCTTGCTGATTGTCATTTATGATACCTTTGTGGCAGTCATATTCCTGTATAGAGTCCTTTACCATTCCCTCAAACACCCGATGTACTATTGATGTTGTCATTCAATAACAGGTAGTACCTTAACAAGGACCTACATGGTGGATGACCAGGTATTATTTTTTTTATCAAAGCTGCATATTTAAAAAGACTGAAAACTATTTCTGAATTTATATTAACATTTTGAAACTTACAAGAGATTATAGTGATTGAGTTTAAATGCACTTTAAGGCTGAGTCAGAAGAACTAAATGTTTGAGGTTTGTAAATGCATTATATTCAAAACAACTATACCCTGAAAATGACTGGCAACATTCCTTTCATGTGCCATTACCAGGTACCATGCACTTGAGGATTTCATAGCTATAGAGTTGTAACAACAGGCACGGCACTTGGGCACACACTTAACTGCTCAAAGACTCTGCAGTCTGGAGCCAGCTCTGGAAAGTTCTGACTGCTAGAAGACAATGGGATCTCAAGACTTAATGCAGTGTGACAATGACAAGAGGAACATTCCTTCAAACCACTGTGTCAGAAAAAAAGTATCAGTTTTAAGTTGGGAAAATAGGAACAATCAGAATAAAATCAAAACTTAAAGGTAATATTATTGTAGCACTGTCCCTGCAGGGCCCGCAGAATAATGAATTGATGGGCTCCCCCTGATTACCAGCACACGGTTACCTTGAGATATAGTTTGTTGATCCCTCTGTGCTCCTGATGGCTCGTCACACAAATAAACAGTCGAGGGGTGTTTCTTTTTTTAATGTTTATTTGAAACTTGGATAGGAGAAGGAAATAGTGGGATACTCCAGTTTGAACTATTCACATTAGTTGAGGACTTCTATCTTTAAGCCTTCTAGGTTGATTGGAAACAGCTAGGCTGCTTAATCCACACTGCCACAAGTGTAGAACTGACACTCGTCCACTGACTATCCTAGGAGCAGGGGTGGCCCCCTTCAGGTCAGGCCCCTTAACACAAGGTTCTGTACTCACTGTACTGCAGAGCCAGATCCTCCAGTGTCTCCCCTCTCAGTCAGCTCCTCTGGACCTCCGGGTTCAGTTCCTCACTGCTACTCTCCAGACCCTCAGGACAACCCCCTGAGGCCGCATGGCACCTCTACAGAGGAGGAGGAAGCTTCCCCCTCCCTCCGGGACTCCGCTATCCAGACGAAAGACCTCAAGCACATGTGTTCCTGGCTTTTATACAGTATTCCAACATGCACCGAGACACTTTCCCTCTGCCAATGATCAGGACTGTATCAAAAGCCTGTGCACCCATTCATCAGGTTTCCTACCACTGTCCAACATGCCTCCCTATTGGACGAGTGTGAAACATTCTATAGACAAAATGAGTTGCATCCTGAGCACAATGAGCAGACCTCACTAACAGTTCCTGCTCTCTGGTAGGAAGAGAACAATATAGATTTACCTGCAGCCCCTCTGGTAAGCAGACAGAGCTCAAAACTATGCTTTCTCACTAGCACTCAGCTAGAAGAGTGCTACATAATTCTAAAAGTTTCATAGATTAAGCTGAAGATTGGCCCAAAAATGTACCTGTGCAATGGGCAACATAATAGTTTTATTGAAATAGACTTATATATCCCATGCAGTATATGAAGGAAACTTTTAGGTGAACACGTGTCACCTCCAACAATAATTTACCTAAAGCATCACAGAATGTGTGAAACCATGTACAGTATTTATAGAAGAATATATATATATATATATATATATATATATATATTTATACGTAATGCAGCTAAAGTCCACGATCATTTATTTGTCACATTGCTTGCTTCATTGGGACACTCTGGAAATTAAAATCCTTGCCTGCAACATTTTGTTTTGTGTATTTTGTTCTACACTACACTACACTACACTACACAATATTCAATCTATTTATCCACTTTAAACATGTGAAACATCTATTTGATTTAAGACAGAAGGTGCACATAGGCTTCATGTTTCTTTAATATATGCATTTCACTCCAGAGTACTGATATGATTATATCATGTGTATACATTTGATGTATTATTTACTGGCGTGTACAGTACATGCATTCATTATCATAGTCTCGTAAAAATGGATATTTCCAACAAAAGTAACACTACCATGGTTTTATGTTTTTTACTAAAAGGTTTCTTTTAATATTAGTTATGCTCAGTACTATGTGAATAAATAAATCCGCGCTAAGGATGTCAAGGGATTAATAAAGTATGTGCACAAATAAGCTGCAGCCTCCCTTAAACTATAGCCAAAGGCTATAAAGATAGATAAATAAAATGGAAGGTGATGGCGCTGCTTATTTTATAAAGTGCAAATAAATATAAGATGTTTAAATATACAATGTTAAAACATAAATATGATTGAGGAATAAGTAAATAGATAAAAGATGCGGGGGTAAAAAAACCAATAACCAAGTAAAAAGATCAAACGTATGGTGTTTTAAGGGATATGAAATAATCTAAAAATGTTTTAGAGGTATATAAGAGAAACAACCACCAGAGGGCGTAATAAATAGCAAGATATGACAATAAATATGCTTGTGTATATGCCAAAAAATAAAAATAAAAATATAAATATATGACAATACTAAATGAATTGATAAAACTAATAAAAGGTGTTAGTTCCGCAAGTGATAATATAAATAATAGTGGATAAATTAAATAATAAATAAATAGTGAAAAGGTGATAAATGTGCGGGAAACTATTATGCACGGGATGGGTGTGCAAAAAAGCGGTTGGTATAAAGTGCAACTAAAGGTGATAACAAATCAATAAATATATCAAGGTGAATCAAAAATAAATGTGCCAAAATTTTTTTTAAATAAATATGCAGGTGGATACAAAGGTGCGGGAAATCTATTTGTGCAACGTGCAAAAAAATATTGTGGTATTAAATCAGTCCATATAATAAAAATGAGTCCATAAAATAGTGGTGATAACAAAAATATAGGTGTACAGGATGTCTTACGGTGACCCCCAAGGTGGGTGACTGGTGAGTGGTAAAATGGCCCCTGGTAGAAAGACCTACTCACCAGATGTACCCACCCCACACAGGGGTATAGAGCGGGTACTGAAGAGGTATCTTTTACTCCTGGCTCTGTGTAGTAGTTCCCTTCCTAGGGGAGATGTGATATGGGGTCCGGAGTGTCCTAAGTGGGGTCCGGTAGTGGGGTCCTGTGTCCTGCAGAAGACGTCACATGACGAAACGCGTACAGCGCCGTCACGTCACTTCCGGTTCCGGTCTCTAGTTGGAACGCACTGCGTTCCGGGACGCCGATACCTCGCTGTTTTCCCATTTTGTATATGTGAGTACCCATTTTGCTGCTGGAATTAACATTAAACTTTTTAGCAAAACGATAATACACTATCGAGCTCTCTTTTTCCTTCCATCCATATACCCTTGAGTGGCCATACTTGATCTATCCACGAGGCTTTGGATACCACAGCATTAACACAGGACCCCACTACCGGACCCCACTTAGGACACTCCGGACCCCATATCACATCTCCCCTAGGAAGGGAACTACTACACAGAGCCAGGAGTAAAAGATACCTCTTCGGTACCCGCTCTATACCCCTGTGTGGGGTGGGTACATCTGGTGAGTAGGTCTTTCTACCAGGGGCCATTTTACCACTCACCAGTCACCCACCTTGGGGGTCACCGTAAGACATCCTGTACACCTATATTTTTGTTATCACCACTATTTTATGGACTCATTTTTATTATATGGTCTGATTTAATACCACAATATTTTTTTGCACGTTGCACAAATAGATTTCCCGCACCTTTGTATCCACCTGCATATTTATTTAAAAAATTTTTTGGCACATTTATTTTTGATTCACCTTGATATATTTATTGATTTGTTATCACCTTTAGTTGCACTTTATACCAACCGTTTTTTTGCACACCCATCCTGTGCATAATAGTTTCCCGCACATTTATCACCTTTTCACTATTTATTTATTATTTAATTTATCCACTATTATTTATATTATCACTTGCGGAACGAACACCTTTTATTAGTTTTATCAATTCATTTAGTATTGTCATATATTTATATTTTTATTTTTATTTTTTGGCATATACACAAGCATATTTATTGTCATATCTTGCTATTTATTACGCCCTCTGGTGGTTGTTTCTCTTATATACCTCTAAAACATTTTTAGATTATTTCATATCCCTTATAACACCATACGTTTGATCTTTTTACTTGGTTATTGGTTTTTTTACCCCCGCATCTTTTATCTATTTACTTATTCCTCAATCATATTTATGTTTTAACATTGTATATTTAAACATCTTATATTTATTTGCACTTTATAAAATAAGCAGCGCCATCACCTTCCATTTTATTTATGCTCAGTACTATGTTATTGCATGTTATTCTCTTCTTCAAAGCCAGAAGAGATGCATTCCTTGAACAGGTTTTCATTTAAAGGAGGCATAATCACAGGCTTGAAGCCTCCAATATTCATCATGGAATTTAGCTTATGCCATTGGCTGGAAGGTGAAGTAGCATTTCTAAATTGAAAAAGGGATGAATCACAAGTATTAACTACCACAAGAATGTACTTAACAACATTCTTGTTAGACTTTGGGTACTAAGCTCTCCAATGAGGCAGTGGTGAGGCACAGAAGCGTCACCAGTCCCTCTTAGGAAACCACACAGTGTCCAGGACTTGAGGTAAGTATGTTTTCTTTATTTTTCTAATAGTTTATGTTTTTACCCTTTTTAATTTGGGGTGAGGTTGAGGGGCTACCAGGCTGGTGCAGCTTACAACCTTACAAGGTCCACTTTTAAGTAATATATGTCTTGAAATAGCTACAGTAAGTACTTTTTTTGCCAATAAACAAGTTATGTAAAAAAGGATTTGGATACTTTTATTTATATGCAACCTTTAAGGTACATGCACACGGACATAAATACAGGTATACCGCATAAAACACGCTTGTATTTACAAAACCAGGGAACTGTAGCTGCGGCATATTTCTGTCCATATTACTGTATTACAAAGTATGCTGTGGTGCTATAATCTCATGTAAATATTGCTGCTCACAATGACATACGCATGGACATGCAAAACTTGCCCATTCGGGAATTGTGTCCATGTGCATGTAATCATTAAATGGAGTTTACATGAGGCTAAAAGTTATTTTTTCAGCATTGTGGTTGCCTGGGCAAATATGATAGGCTCTGGGGGGATTGGCTAGCAGTACCAGGTCTTGCACCAGCTGATCTAGTAATGGATAGACTTCAGGGTTAAATTGATCTACTGTTGATCAACTGTTGTTGCATCTTTTTCTTAACATGTGTACATTATGTAATTCTGCATCCTTAATGTGATTGGGTTCTAAGAGTATTTACCGGTCATTGGTTTCCATGTGTTATGTATGGTGGAAATTGTGGATCCACAATACTGACCCATATGTGTTGGTTGTACTTGTTGTATTCATTGGTAAAAAGCCAATAAACTTTATTTCTGTTTTTAAAAAAAAGAACAAAGTACCAGGAAAAAACTTGTAAGTTTTGAGACATAAAACTTACACGAAAGAACACATTTAGTCAAATATCAGGATGACTACAAGTGTGAATATAACAGCATAAATAAAAGTCAGCCATCAATGGTAAACACAATGTTATAATAAAGCTGGAGGCTACACTAGGATAATGTAGTCTGCCAGTGGGATAGGGGAGACGAAACTTACAAGGATAATTTAGTCGATAAGGTCATGTGAGTAGGCTTCTACTGTGTAGGGGCCAGCATGCATAATTAGGAAAGACAGACTATATGAGAAGACTGTGGTTCTTAACAGGGCTAAATAGGACATAAGGATAATAAGGGAAAAAGGGAAGTGGTGAGTACGAATAGAAGAGAGAGAGGGAACATGTTTTTAGGAAGAAGGAAGAAAAGAAAGGGGGGGGAGAAGAGAAGGAAGGAAGTGGGTGTCCCCGAAGGGAGACTGGAGCTCCAAACAGGTGATGTCAGACATTATACGGTGGGTACTTAAGAGTACTCAGGGAAGCAATAGTGTGGGATCAAATTTAGGGGGCAAGAAGTTGGTCACCCATGGGTCCCAGAGCTTCTCATATTTGCATGGGCATCCGCAGGTAGGGGCAAGGGGGGCAAATGCCCCCCCTTGGAATCTCAACTTCCCCTTTTAAGTGGTTGTTAAGCCACTTTATACCATCCTGTCTGTTTTGTTTAATAATAATGTGTGCCTGTGTGTCTGTGTTTTAAAAAAATAAGCTGTTCTTTACCAGTATTCAGAGGGCCGAGCACCGCTCACGTGACCCGTCAGCTCTCTCCTCTCTCCGGCTGACAGCTGCCTGCAGCGGGCGGGGCCAAGGATTCCTCACTGATGTCAGTTGGGAGGGGAGGAGGCTGGGAAGAGGAGAGAAGGAGAGAGGTGGCGGGTCACATGAGCTGCGAGTGACAATCTATACTTGTAAAGAATGGCTTATTTTTATAAAAAACAGACACAGGGGCACACAGGGTTATTAAACAGACTGTAGACAGGACATGAAACTTTAAAAGAAACTGCAGCAGCAGGAGAGGAGGGAAGGTGGGCACTGACACAGGAGCAGAGAGGACAGGAGGGCTGCGGATGATGAAGGCATGTAAACTGACCACGGTGTCAGGGTACAGCAGCCATGGTATACCGTGGTCAGTTTACAGAGGGGAGGACATAGCCAGGCAGGATCAGCCAGGTATTTTAGGTGATAGAAGGGGCCAAATTACACAGCAAAGCACTGTGCTGTATAACATGCTTTAAGGGAATATACTCAAAATAAGTATAATGACTAAGCCCCTCCCCTTCATGACATTGTTGAAAAGGGGTGGCGCATGGGTGACATTAAAATGATGCCCCCCCCCCCCCCTGAAAAAAGTTCTGCGGACGCCCATGCATATTTGGCTAATACAGGTGTATTTTATGCTTTAAGGCCATATGCCAGTGATTACCTCTGTGTGCATGTAGCCTAAATTGCCTTTAGCAAAGCTATGGCTGTTTACAAAAATGTGTGTGGTCTTTGTGAAAGGATATCTGTTTTTTTTTTTTTTGTTGCATTTTGAGTGGAGTGGAGAAGGGTAGGAATTTTTGTCAGATATGCCCCTGCTGGGGAGAATTACTCTCTCTATTTACCTGGGTCACCTTTGTCACCTAGAATTAAAGTGATGGGGAAGTCTAAAATTTTGAGCTGCCACTGTGGAAATCTTCCAATTGGAATCTTGAGACAGTAGGGTTAATTTAATAAAGGCCAATAGGCTGTTCGCTTTGCAAGGGATTTTTCCTGAGAGCTTAGTGAATGCAGTGAAATTTCATATTGCAAAGAATACCCAATCATGTGCAAGGAAAATGCATTTTTTTCTTTGTACATGATTGCCTTGTTCATTAGGCTCTGGGGAGAATTACCTTGCAAAGTGTAACTTCCCTTGCAAATTGAATAGACTTTTATTGGTAAATCGGTCCCTGTAAGCAAAAAGAAATCTCCCCAAAAGGAATGAGATGGCAAACCCCCTCTTACGGGAGTTTTAACAATTCCCTACTCCATCAGAATGAAAATAAATGATGGCTTCAGATGTACTGTTTATATTTATTACAATGAAAGGACTTAGATTACGATCAGATCACATTTTAGGAGCCATTGATGTGGAAATTCAGAAAATTCCTACAAGTTTGTAATGTTTTCTTACAACTGTATATATTGAAAAATAATCATCAAATCATACTTTAAGACACATGCCTGACCTATGCCTACCCAGGATAGGGATTAGAACTACTAGGATATGGCAGAATGTACTATAAAAATAAAAGCCAGCATAACTGAGTGATCCCATTCTACTACAAGTCAAATGGGACATAACTACATTCCATGTATTCTTCTGTAGACTGAGTAGTATCATATATAAGCTTGCCTTCACTTGCTTCCATGTGCTATACTTGACTTCTCTAAACATCCTATTATGTGGACTAATCATACATTTGTGTGTCTGCATACAAAATAGGTTCTTTCAGCTTCCACAGTAAAACCTGCCCTTTGTGTTGGCAAGAGTTATAAAGTTCACTGATTGTTGATAGGATAAAAGCAATACTTCGCACACAGGAAACATATTTACAACATACCACAATTATTATATTGGGTTTATTCAAAGTATAAAAAGGGAATACTTTTTCTTTGCTTCTTAACAAAAGCTAACCATGGATAGGAGGACATGTAACCCACATCAACATAAAATCTGACTTTCCCAGTAGGCTGGGATTTCCCTTTGTATGACATTTCTAAGAATACAATACTCAGCATAATCCTCCAGAATACTCACTGATGATCCCTAGCCAAAGAGCTTTTACTTCCCATGCCTATATGAATGGGACTGATAAACCTGAGTACCTGTCCTTAATCCAACAAATGCTGCGCAACACTGTGACTACTTGGTAGGTGACATTCAGAACGATGCCACATGTCAATCTGATGTGGGTGGGGAGCGGTCATTCTAAATCACTGACAGACTTTTTGCTGAGGGATAAGACAGGTGAGCATTAGGTTAAAAGGGCGGAAGTTCAATTATTTAGCCACTAGTTATATGACAATTGTGGATACTGTTGTGTCACCATAATTTGGACTGGTTATGGCTTGAGGACATACTCATCTCGTCATGCTGTTACATTTAAACTGTCCAAAGAAGGTGGAAGATTAGTAGGGTCAGCCCAAACTTGTTTTTTAAGTTCCATGTGGACTTTATCACTTAACTATTCGGATATGCCCTATGATTAAAGACCTCAAGTGGGACAATTAGGAACGTTAAGTGTAAGTGGCCTTTATATTTTTTATGATACAGTTCACTTTTTTTTTTAATTTATTATTGTTATATAACCTTTTCAAGTTTATTTGAATCAGCTTTTATTAAAGGAGGCAAGATGCAAATACGGATACAGGTCATATCATTTGACATGTATATCCACAATATTTGAATATACAATTATTGAGACGGAGGTCGTAAACCTTCTCAAGTTTATAAAATCACATACTCCTTGATAACATCAAATGTTTATTAGGTAAGCCCTGGTTCTGGTTTACTTATAAGTTATATACACCGATCAGCTATAATATTATGACCACTGACAGGTAAAAGGCAATATCTCGTACAATGGTATTTAAGTGCCGGTTCACACTGATGCGGCTGCGGCGATCACATGTAATGTCGGAGCGCACTGCTCCTTCATTACATGTGATCGGCTGTGCGGTGCGAGTTTAGCCATACACTTTGTATGGCTAAATTCGCACTGCACCCGCAGCAAAGACGCACAGGACCCTTTTTTGCAGCTGCATCAGGATCGGATCGTACAGCGGTTCACACTTGTGCGATCCGATCCTGTGCGAACTGCAAGATCGCACTGCGATATGCGATCAAACTGGGGGTGTCGTTAAGATTACATTGACACCCCCAGCGTATCGCATATGGCAGTGTGAACTGCCAGGGGTGCATTTGCGATGCGGGAACAGGCTGCAAATTCGCAGACGTGCAGGGTGCAATTATGCCATTTGCATTTCAGTATTTATTTACAGCTGTCTACAATTTAAGGAGGCGATGGCATACTTGGGATTTGAACTCATGCTCTCAGTGTTTATAGATAGGAGCACTAACCACTAAAACCATTGAGCTGAGCATGATTACCCTTGGAATATTTAGTCCCATGTTTCAATAGTTTACCACTTCCTTAAAGGGCAGTTACACCCCCCTTTCTGCCCAGGCCAATTTTCAGTTTTTTATGCTGTTGCATTTTGAATGACAATTGCTCGGTCATGCAACCCTGTACCTAACCCAAATTTATGACATTTTTTTCACACAAATAGTGCTTCCTTTTGGTGGTATTTTATCACTGCAAGGTTTTATTTTTTTTTTCTAAAAGAAGACCTAAATGTTTGACCCCTAAAAAAATTAGTTTTTGATAATGTAATAACATTTTGTAAATCAATATGTTTTTTGTTGCACTGACGAGCATTGATGAGGCTGCACTGGCAGGCACTGATGAGGAGGCAATGATGAGACACTAATATGCAGCACTGATGGACACTGATAGGCGGCACTGATATGCAGCATTGATGGGCATTGATAGGTGGCACTGCTAAGCACTGGTGGGCAGCACTGATAGATGGTAATGATGGGCAGCAAAAATGACAGAGAAATATTTCCCTTAGTTAGTAAACGCAACAACTTTTGCGCAAACCAATCAAAATACGCTTATTGCGATTTTTTTTACCAAACATATGTAGCAGAAAACAAATTGGCCAAAAGTGTTAAAAAAATTGTGATTTTTACATTTTTTTGGGGGGAATTTCATATTAAAAAAATGTGAAAAATATTGTTATTTTTTCAAAATTGTCGCTCTTTTTTTGTTTATAGCGCAAAAAGTAAAAATCGCACAGGTGATCAAATACCACCAAAAGAAAGCTCCGTTTGTGAGGAAAAAACTACGTCAATTTCATTTTGGTAAAGCGTCGCACGACAGCGCAATTGTCCATTAAAGTCACACAGTACGGAATCGCAAAATAGGGGGTAAAATCTTCCGGGGCTTAAGTGGTTAAATTGAGCTCTTTTGCTATTTTTTTCCATTTTCTTTTCTGAACATATAATGGTACTTCTGTGTTCCTTTGTTGTACATTTAACTTCCCTACAGAGGTCACTTATTTACTTTCTTCATTTTATTTATACAATACTTGTAACTTTGTAACAACAGCAACAGATACAATGCTCTATTAAAAACATATAATAGTGTACAATGCACAATGTCTAGCAAGAATGGTGATCATGTCACCAAGTACAGTGAGAAGCATTAGTAAGATAGGCCATGTTGCACAAAATAAACAAAGCCTAAAAACAACACTGCTGTTTTGAAAAGAGCTTCTTTGTGTATTTATCATGTGAAACATTGAACCACTTTGGATAAACACTACATGGGTACTAAAGTGGATTATTACCATATGTAAAGCAAATGTAGGGAGACACTACAAACTTGTTTTTATAAATGTATTTGAAGCAAAACAGATATTGCCAGTGGGTATCCATTAACACCAGCACCATCCATAGCTGCTCAGATAGTATCAGCCATTGCCTGTCATTTTGTTTCCACTTTTAATTGTGTTGTCTTAACTAAATACACTTGTTTTAAAAGAGATACAAAAAAGTGGTAGATATCGTAATCAACAGATGCTGTGTACAATATAAGAGAATTTGTAAAAAATGTAGCCCAGTACTTGACCACTTGCCTACTGGGCACTTTCAATTCTGAAACCCCCCCCAAAAAAATACTTTCCATAGTATGTTATAAAATTTTGCAAACAGGTAATTATTCTCATTCACTGATGTGCGCTGATGAGACAGCACTGATGGGCACTAATAGGCTGCACTGATGGGCACAGATAGGCTGTACTGATAGGCACTGATGGGCACTGATGAGGCGGCACCGCTGGGCATTGATGGGCACTAATAGCCTGCACTGATCAGCACTTATGAAGAGGCACTGATGAAGCTGCACTGATAGGTGACACTGATGGGCACTGATAGGCAGCACTGATAGGCGGCACTGATAGGTGGCACTGATGGGCACTAGGAGGTGACACTGATGATGGACACTGCTAGGTGACACTGGTGCGCACTAGCAGGTGGCACTGATAGGTGTTATTGATCAGGAGGCACTGGTGGGCCCTGATTGTCAGCAGTGGTTGGCACTGATTGGCAGCAATGGGCACTAAATGACAGCAGTGGTGGGCACTGATTGGCAGCAGTGGTGGACACAGATTGGCAGCAGTAGTGGACACAGATTGGCAGCACTTTTGCAAAAGCTGATTATCGGCTCTTTTCTGACAGCTTGAGAAGGAGCAGTGAAGAGAGCCGGTAACCGGCTTCTGTTGACATCGTGATCAGCTGTGATTGGACACAGCTGATCATGTGGTAATGAACCGCTGATTGGCTCTTTACCTCAATCTGTGTTTGGCAGTGTATGGAGGACACTGAAAACACAGAGCGTGCCATCTGCTCCCAATTACAGGAGGCCGCCATATGATGGTCTCACAGAATTGAACAACCGCGCTGTAGCCATCATTCAGCTATAGCGCAGTCGGCAAGTGGTTAAAGAGGTTGTAACCTTGAAAAAAAAAGAGATGCTGTTCACTTAAAGCAGGTAAAACAGCATAGTGCTTATGCTGTTTAACCTGTCTCTCTCTATGCTGTAAAAAACCTGGTTAATCCTGCCTGTTCCTGTGTCCCCCTGTGTGTGCTGACCACGATAATCATGGCTGCTGATCTCTGATTACCATGCTCAGTTTACGTGCCTCCGTCATTCGCTGATCTCCTCTCTCCCCCTCACTCTCTGCCTGTCAGCTCCTGTGTGTGTAAGCCATCTCTGCCCCTTCCTCCTGCCGCTATTAGCAGTGGTGTAATTAGGTTTTGTGCTGCCCTAGGCCTGACTAAACTCGTGCACCCCTTAATTTAACTACGACCCACCCCTTCCTGTCAAGGCCACACCCCTTCCTGTTTCAGACCCGCCCTGTCATCTGTAAACCACACCCCTTCCTCTTTAGGCTCCACCTTTTCCTCTTAGAGCTCCACCTCTTCCTCTCTGTACAATAAAAGTGGGCACAAAGTGCCTACTTGTATATTTTGTGGCAATCAGTGCAGCCTCATCACTTTCAAAATTTCCCAGCTTATTAGTAATTATTATTATGTATTTAACCACTTGCCGACCGCCTACCGCAGATATCCTGCGGCAGGCTGGCTCGGCTACGCGAACCGACATATGGGTACGTCAGTTCGCGGAAGCGCTCCTGAGGGCAGGGATGCTAATCCAAGGGCCGAATAATTTTTAAAGGTTTCTCCCACGCTATCATGGGTGTAGATGTGAATTAAATGTGTAGCTGTTGAGTGGGGGGCTGCTGCTAACACTTAAAAGCTTATCCTTAGCCTTTTTTACAATTCACGATAAATAATATAGTGCTGCGCTGCCTCTTAAATGAGCGTAATGTGATTTGCATATATTGTCCTTTATTTCCTACAAATAGAGCTTTCTTTTGGTGGTATTTGATCACCTCTGCGATTTTTATTTATTGCACTATAAACAAAAAAAAAAAACAAATTTATTTTCACATTCTGCTATATAACATTCCCAAAAAATGTAAAAATCAAATTTTTTTCATTCTTTTAGGCCAATTTGTATTCTGCTGCATATTTTTAACTGTACCTGTACCTGTAAATTTAGTTGCTAAAATGACCAAACGGTGGTACAGTAGTGCAGAAGCCTACAGTATACTGACCATGTCATATGAGAGCGATGGGGAAGCCTCACTGGCAGAATCAGGGTCAGTATATGAACCTGAAGAGACCAGTGGCTCCCTGACAGACAACTCTGATGAAGGATGGGTCCCTGTTAGAACCAGGCGTACCCGACCCCATTCTGGAGTTGCTGAGGTGCAGAGATCGCAACGTGCTCATATGGAGCAAAGTGTTGGTACTAGTGCCACCAGTGGCGGCCTGTCTATAGGGCGCCGCCCCCCCAAAAAAAAGAACAAAAAAAAGATTAAAAAAAAATTCAATTTTTAGTCCACTTAGCCGGACCTAGTGGTGGGTATGGGGGGGGGGGGTTTGCCACCCACATGAGGGAGACAGAGGCACCGATTGGTGGCCCTCTGGGGGTCATCGGGGTGCAGAGTAATGCGCCCCGACACTCCCCACTTTCCTGATGTCCTGCTTGTGATTGGTCCAGACTTCAGCCTGGACCAATCACACAGGAGGACATCCTGGGACCTGGTGACATCACGTGATGCGTCCCGACATCAGGTGAACACCTTCCTGCCCGCCGGCGCCATTGGAGACTGAGAGAGAGACGCTCAGCAGTGCGAGTGCAGTCGCTGCAGTGCAGAAGAAGTTTACTACTATGTGAGCCGAGTAGTCGACTCAGCAACAGGCCAGCAGCAGCATGCAGGTTACCATCCGGTCCGTCCGACCGTGACTCTGAGTCAGGTAAGTTAGTAATGCCTGGGGGGGGCAGCCCGACCAGCCCGGCCAGCCAACACGGCCAACAACACACTGTCTGTCATGATGATCATCATTCATCATCATCATGTCACTGACACTGACAATGAGTCACTGTCAGCTTTGAAGGGGGCACGCACGCACGCTGGTCTCTCTGCATTGATGGGGGGGGGGCTGGGGGGGGGGGGCAGGGCAGACAAGCTGGTGGACTCACTGAGACTGACTGCATTGCCATTGATGATGGGGGGCACGGCAAGCAGGTGGTCAGGTCAGTGCATTGATGATGGGGGGCACGGTAAGCTGGTGGTCAGGTCACTGCATTGATGATGGGGGGCACGGCAAGCTGGTGGTCAGGTCACTGCATTGATGATGGGGGGCACGGCAAGCTGGTGGTCAGGTCACTGCATTGATGATGGGGGGCACGGCAAGCTGGTGGTCAGGTCACTGCATTGATGATGGGGGGCACGGCAAGCTGGTGGTCAGGTCACTGCATTGATGATGGAGGGCACGGCAAGCTGGTGGTTAGGTGGTCACTGCATTGATGATGGGGGGCACGGCAAGCTAGTGGTCACTGCTGCATTGATGATCATGGGGCACGGCAAGCTGGTGGTCACTGCTGCATTGATGATGGGGGGCACGGCAAGCTGGTGGTCACTGCATTGATGATCATGGGGCACGGCAAGCTGGTGGTCACTGGCACTGCATTGATAATGGCCCTGGGGGCATGGCAAGCTGGTCACTACATTGAAGGGGGCATGTACGCTGGTCACTATATTGAAAGGGGGCATGTATGCTGGTCACTACATTGAAGGGGGCATGTACGCTGGTCACTGCATTGAAAGGGGACATGTACGCTGGTCACTACATTGAAAGGAGGTCTGTACTCTGGGGTTTGTGCTAGGGGGCCTGTACTGTTGGATTAGTGCTAGGGGGTCTGTACTGTGGGATTAGTGCTAGGGGGTCTGTACTGTGGGGTTTGTGCTAGGGGGTCTGTACTGTGGGGTTTGTGCTAGGGGGTCTGTACTGTGGGGTTTGTGCTAGGGAGCCTGTACTGTGGGGTTTGTGCTAGGGGGCCTGTACTGTGGGGTTTGTGCTAGGGGCCCTGTACTGTGGGGTTTGTGCTAGGGGGCCTGTACTGTGGGGTTTGTGCTAGGGGGCCTGTACTGTGGGATTAGTGCTAGGGGGTCTGTACTGTGGGGTTTGTGCTAGGGGGCCTGTACTGTTGGATTAGTGCTAAGGGGCCTGTACTGTGGGGTTTGTGCTAGGGGGCCTGTACTGTGGGATTAGTGCTAGGGGGTCTGTACTGTGGGGTTTGTGCTAGGTGGCATGTACTGTGGGGTTTGTGCTAGGGGGTCTGTACTGTGGGGTTTGTGCTAGGGGGTCTGTACTGTGGGGTTTGTGCTAGGGGGCATGTACTGTTGGATTAGTGCTAGGGGGTCTGTACTGTGGGGTTTGTGCTAGGTGGCATGTACTGTGGGGTTTGTGCTAGGGGGCCTATACTGTTGGATTTGTGCTAAGGGGGTCTGTACTGTGGGGTTTGTGCTAGGGGGCCTGTGTTGTGGGGTTTGTGCTAGGGGGCCTGTACTGTGGGGTTTGTGCTAGGGGGTCTGTACTTTGGGATTAGTGCTAGGGGGCCTGTACTGTGGGATTAGTGCTAGGGGACCTGTACTGTGGGGTTTTGTGCTAGGGGGCCTGTACTGTGGGGTTTGTGCTAGGGGGTCTGTACTGTGGGGTTTGTGCTAGGGGGTCTGTACTGTGGGGTTTGTGCTAGGGGGCCTGTACTGTGGGGTTTGTGCTAGGGGGCCTGTACTGTGGGGTTTGTGCTAGGGGGTTTGTGCGGGGTTTGTGCTTGAGGGGCTTGTGCTGGGGGGGTCTGTACTGTGGGGTTTGTGCCGCTCTCAGTCAGTGTATCCCATAATAGGGTGTCTCTCACAGTATATCCCATAATAGGGCCCCTGCTCCCTATTATGGGATATACTAGTACTGATGGACCCCTTAATATGTGATATATTGGAAGAATTTGTTCACACAAGCAAAATACAGGGGGCAAAATGGGTGGAGTCGATAAGGGGTGGGGCTTCTGAGAAATGGGAGGGGTCAAAATGGAAGGGCAGGTTCTTGCGCCCCACCATCTTAAAACTTCACCAGCTGCCACTGAGTGCCACTCAGCTTTCTGGTGATCTGGCAAGCACCAGCGGCCCAGTACACCCTGGACGTAGAACAACCAGCACTGCAGTATCACTTGGTGATGTGGCGAGTCTCATGAGTGCAGTGGAAGCTGGTGCTGTGGCTAGCACAAGTAGTGGCCCGCAGCCACCACGTATTCGAAGACAGGCCCGCAGAGCCCATAGTGCCCTCCCTGATGCGCTGGCATATCCTGATTGGCAGCCCACTGATACTACAGCGCCCGTACTTCCCCCATTCACTGCCCAACCTGGAATTCACGTGGAAACAGCCAATTTTACTCCCCTGAATTTTTATGAGCTGTTTTTCACGGAAGATCTTTTCAGATCTATTGTGGACCAAACTAATTTATACGCTGGTCAATTCATCGCCATCAACCCAAATTCTCCCCTTGCCAGACAATTTGGCTGGAAAACTGTAACAGTTTCCGAGTTTAAGACTTTTCTGGGCCTTTCCCTCAACATGGGTATAAGCAAAAAGAGTGAATTGCGGTTATATTGGTCCACTAGCCCAATTCACCATATGCACGTGTACTCTGCTTCCATGTCCAGGGCGAGATACGAGCAAATTCTGCGGTTTATGCATTTCAAGACAATGAAATCTGTCCTCCTTGGGGAGACCCTGAATATGACCGGCTCCACAAAATTCGGCCCCTCGTAAACCACTTCAATCAGCAGTTTGCAGCCTTGTTTACCCCCCCAACAAGTTTTCTGCGTTGATGAGTCCCTGATTAGGTTTACTGACCGCCTTGCTATGAAACAGTATCTCCCAGGGCCGGAGTGGGACTCATTTTCAGCCCTGGAGTTTCATGCCTTAGACTGGCCCACTTTAGTTCACGACTCGCTATATTAAAATAATGTAATTAAAACCTCTGAATATAAGTTTGCAATGGCGCACTGTTCTCTACAGCCTTGTAATTCATTCAGTGAGAGAGAGAAGGAGTGAAAGAAAGAGGGAAGGAGAGGCTGGGAGCAAGAGAGAGAGAGGTGGACAGAAAGAGGGAAGGAGAGAGAGGTGGAAAGAAAGAGGGAAGGAGAGAGAGAGAAAGAGAAGGTGGGGTGGAAAGAAAGAGGGAAGGACTGACCCCCCCTACATTGACACCTAAACTGACCCCCCTACACTGACCCCATCACTGACCCCCCTACACTGACCCCCCCTTCACTAAACCCTTACACTGACCCCCCCCTACATTGACCCTTTCACTAACACCTACACTGACCCCCCCCCACATTGAATTGACACCTACACTGACCCCTTCACTGACACCTACACTGACCCCCCTACACCGAACCTTTACACCGACCCCCCCTACATTGACCCCCTTCACTTACACCTACACTGATCTCCCTACAAAATATAAAATCAATTAATGCCTATGTAGCATTATGCTGAATAGCTGTATATACTAATTACCAGATCACGGAGAATAGCAAGCCCTCAGGTGCAAATCACGTCGCTCCTTCCCGGCTAGGCGGCTACTAGTCCGGCATCCGGCGTGCGTTCCAGCTAAACTCTGCAGTGAGGCAGATCTTGGTTGCCATAAGGTAACAGGGATCATATCCCTCTGGTAAGCGCACACCCCAGAGATAATACTGCACGGGTGAATAGGAGATACCCACCACCACTGTTCCCCTGCATGGTCGCGAATACTTCACTGGGAGAATATTGGACAATTTTTTTTGCACTGAACTTTGAGTGATCAAATTATAGTAGCACTGAGCACAAAAGCACTTTTATTTGTTTGAAGTGTTTCTTAGTAGATCACTGCATTGTACCTGTAATTCTTCAGTGTTCTTGGGTTTAATCTGGGCATCTTCTGTCTGCTTCTGTCCCCGTCTGTCAGCCCGCCCACCACCTGAATTGCTTTACTATTCTTAGCTCTGCGTGTCAGGGATGTAGTCCCGACATTTTCTTCATCTTCTGCCGGCCTCTATCCCCGCCCACTGGCCCGCCCACCACGTACAGCACTTCCCTAGACCATTACCTACAGGTCTGATAGGAGGTGGGCGGGGAGAGAAGATGCAGAAAATGCCGGGACTCAACCTAGACACAGAACTAAGAATACTAAAGCAATGCAGGTGGTGGGCGGGCTTACGGTCGGGACAGAAGCAGACAGAAGATGCTGTCATGCTGAGACTAAACACGACCTAAGCACTTCACCTCCGCTGCGCCCCCCCCTTTCCTACAATAAATTGTTCCACCCCTTGTACCGGCCCTGCACTGGACCAGCCCACCGGGAATTCTCCCGATGCTCCCGATTAGCCAATCCGGGCCTGGTATCTCCCCAGCAAGCGTGCAAGGTGGTACGGGGTCAAGCTGTATAAGCTGTGTGAAAGGGCCACAGGCTATACAGTTAATTTCCGGGTTTACGAGGGAAAAGATAGCCCTGTGGAGCCCCCCAACTGCCCAGACTACATAGGTAGGAGCGGCAAGATAGTTTGGGATTTGTTGTCACTCTTATTTCGGAAAGGGGTACCATTTGTACCTGGATAATTTTTTTTCAAGCGTGCCACTTTGTATTCATCTGCTTGAATTAAAAATTGTCGCATGTGGCACCGTGCAACCTAATCGCCGGGGCTTCCCCCAACGGCTTGGAAATTCCCGTCTTAGTCGGGGGGAGAGAGCCTGCTTGAAAACGGACAAATTGCTTGCAGTGAAGTGGAGAGATACACGGAATGTTTTCGTTCTGTCCTCCCTTCACGCAGACACGACAGTCTAAATTACTACGGCAACTGGTGTTATGGAGAAACCCCTCTGTGTCCACGACTAAAACCTTAATATGGGAGGGGTGGACCTTAATGGCCAGCTTTTGGTGCCGTACTTAGTTGCCTGTAAAGCCAGACGCTGGTACAAAAATGTGTCTGTTTATTTATTTCAATTGGCTTTGCTGAACGCCTTTGTACTATACAGAGCGTCAGGACGAACTGGATCCTCCTGAGAATTCCAGGAAGAGATCATCGGAGGTGCTCCTGCCCAACTTCCCCTTCCAGATGCAGTGAGCCGGCTGCATGAAAAGCATTTTTCACATGTCCTCCCGAGTACCCCTACCCAAAGACGCCCCCAAAGAAGATGTCGTGTCTGTAGAAGGCGCGGATTTAGGCGTGACACCGGCTATTATTGTCCCGACTGTCCTGACCAACCTGGTCTCTGCATCGGGGAATGTTTCAAACGCTACCACACACTAGTGGAGTTTTAGTGTAAGGTACAGCACGACACAGTTTAGGGCACACTAACACAGGGTCTTGAAAGATGTTTGATGGCTATTGACATTTTGAGAGACCCTAACCTGGAAAGTTGCAGTTCAGAAAAAAAAGTGTAAAAAAAAAAAAATACAAAAAAATGGATGTTTGGGTGGTTAATGGTGGGTATACTACACAATTTTCTTGCAGAGATTTCTGTTAGGTTCTCTTTTTTTCGTTCAGCCCACAGGCTGCATGAAAAAAAAAAACCTACACTATATGCCAAACAAGGACCAGCAATGTACTGGTACGTTGCTGGACTTTGAGTGGTTATACCAGGATGATGCCTGCAGATTTAGGCATTCTCTTGGTATTGTTTTTTAAAGCCAGCAGTCGGCTTACATGTAAAAGCAATCCTAGTGGATAATTGGCCGCTAGACTGCTTTTACATGCAGTGGGAGGGGACTCCCTCCCCCCCTCCCGCTGCCTTCCGTGGCTTTTCTCGGGCTCTCCTGTCCCACCGGTTAACCCGAGAGTGCGGCTGGTGGTTCAATTATCAAACCATAGAGCTGATTGGAGACGAGAATGGCTCAAATCATATCTATGGGCTAAGATACCGGAAGCTACGGGCATTTCATGGCTTCTGTTTCACCAGAAATAACTAACGCCATTGGGAAATTGGGAAAGCATTTTATCACACCAATTTTGGTGTGGTCAGATGCGTTAAGGTCAGAGAAGAGATCTAGAGTCTAAAATACCCCAATTTTTTTAAAAAAGAGTACCTGTCACTACAAATTTCTATCATAGGGGATATTTAAATTCATTGTGATAACAATAAAACTGATGTGCGGGACCCCGAAAACCAATCACCACCTTCAGGTTTTCTAATGGCGTAAATTGTGCATTTTACTTGCACACTACCTGTCACTATTTCAGTTTCAGTGTCACAGTTAAGAGGCCATGAAATTTCAAGATAGCAACCCCCCCCCAAATGACCCCATTTTGCAAAGTAGATACTCCAAGCTATTTGCTGAGAGGCATGGTGAGTCCATGGAATATTTCATATTTTGCCACAAGGTGAAGATGGAAGCCATGTCAGCAGTGACAGCGTGCCATTGAAGGGATCTGCTTTACAGGTAAGTCTGTCTTAATGTAGTAGTATTTGCAGCATACTTGCCCATTATGACATTATTTTGGAGGGGGACTTTTTTTTGTGTCTGTCATGTGCTGGTGTATATGTGTTACTGTGGTTTGGTGATATATATTTATGTATGTAAAGGTATCTGCAACTATATCCTTAGCCCATCCAGGGGTCAGAAAGTATGGAGCTTTTAGCAGAGCCGCAGGTACAAGAACAGAGGAAATCAGGTAGTTCTTTCTGGGGTGAGCGCTTTAAAAAAAAAAAAACAGGCTAGGTGATGAGCAGCATCATTTCTTGGTGTAATATTTCATACAGTCCAGAATTCATTCAAAAGTAGTCAAAGTTTCTCAAAAGAGTGGAAAATTCCTCCATCAAATAGATCATAGATTGTGGTTAATTCATTGTCAGATCACCATGTGAACTGTTGAGCAGAATTAAAAGCTTCTTTAAATCTTGGATCACCCAAAAAGGAAGTGCCCATAGGAGGATCAGAAACTAGGGGCCATTTCTTATTGATGAATCTATTTATTTTAAGGGTGTCCGAAACAACTGAGTTCCGGGTAGAAATTTGGCGTATAGGGATCGTGGGATCCCAAAGCAGACCTGCCAAATTGAATGTAAATCTCACGTTCTCAGGAAGATAAAATAAGGAATAGAAAAGTTATAATCTGGCAGATAACATATGCATTTTATATTGTTATAAGTTGTATGATTCTTACATTGTACTCTCAATTTTCACCTTGAAATCTTGACGTTGTATAAATATCTATGTTTAAATTCAATAAACGTTTATAATCAAAAGTAGTCAAAGTCCACCAAAAAAGGTATTATGGGTGCCAATGGCACACACAACAACAAATACACAATTGTAGCAAGGATTTGGGGATTTTTGCACATTTTCCTTTATTTGTGTAGGGTCCAAAGTTCCACTGCATTGTGTTATACAGTTGTAAATCTAAAAACTAAAATGTACATTGCAGCTTACCAATTCTTAGATGTGGTGGCTGCCTAATTTGCTTTTTAGGTTTTTTATTTCCTTTATTGTCACCTTGCAATCTGGCCAGTAAGGCTGGTATTTTTCAACTTCTGTTAAATATTCATTTATTTAAAACCTTTATTCCAAAAGGGAAAAATATGTTGCTGTAACTACTTAAAAAGTATAAGCTTTAGTTCAGCTTCAGTTTGTTAGTTAAGTCCATCTATATCTCCTAGTGCATCTAATACAATGACATAACTAATTTCCAGCTTCTATGGAGGTAAATTCCAAACAAAATCTACAAAAGTTTTAGGCAGGTGTAAACAAATGCTGCAAAAGTAAGAATGCTTTCAAAAATATATATTTTAATAGTTTATTTCTATCAATTTGCAAACTGCAAAGTAAGCAGAGGAAAAATCTAAATCAAATCAATATTTGCTGTGACTACCCTTTGGTTTCAAATCAGCATCAATTCTTATACTCGCATACTTTGTACACTTGCACAAAGTCAGGGATTTTGTAGGATTAGAGTCAAGTGTATGATTAACTAATTATGCCAAACAGGTGCTAATGATTATCAATTCACAGCTGTGTAGGAGGCTTAAAACTGGGTGAGGAACAGCCAAACTCTGCTACTAAGGTGATGTTGTAGAAGACATGTCAGCATGGCATGACTAAGCACAGCAAGAAGACATAAGAAAGTTATACTGCATCAGTAAGGTCTCTCCCAGGCAAAGATTTCAAAGCAGACTGCGGTTTTAAGATGTGCTGTGCAAAGAGACGGGCAACGTTGAGGACCGTAGATGCAGTGGTCGGTCAAGGACACTTAAATTTGCAGATGAAAGGCACATCATGCTTTCTTGACATTGGAAGAAGTCTAGCAGTGCCATCAGCACTGACCTGGAGGAAACCAGTGGGACACAGGTACATCTTTCTACTGTCCAGAAAAGTCTGGCCAGAAGAGGTCTTCATGGAAGAATTGTAGCCAAAAAGCCATACCTCCAATGTGGAAACAAGGTAAAGCAACTCAACTATGCACAAAAACAAAGAATCTGGGGAGCAGAAAAATGGCAGCAGGTGCTCTGGACTGATAAGGGAAAATTTGAAATATTTAGCTGTAGCAGGAGGCAGTTTGTTCACCGAGGGGCTGGAGAGCAGTACAATAATGAATGTCTGCAGGCAACAGTGAAACATGGTGGAGGTTCCTTGCAAGTTTGGGGGTGCATTTCTGCCAATGGAGTTGGAGATTTGGTTGGGATCAGTGGTGTCCTCAATGCTGAGAAATACAGGCAGATACTTATCCATCATGCCATACCATTAGGGAGGTGTGTGATTGGCCCCAAATGTATTCTGCAGCAGGACAATGAACCCAAACACACAGCCATTATGTCATTAAGAACTATCTTAAGTGTAAAGAAGAACAAGGAGTCCTGGAAGTGATGGTTTGTCCCCCACAGAGCCCTGATCTCAACATCATTGAGTCTGTCTGGGATTACATGAAGAGACAGAAGGATTTGAGGCAGCCTACATCCACAAGGATCTGTGGTTAGTTCTCCAAGATGTTTGAAACAACCTACCTGCTGAGTTCCTTCAAAAGTGTGCCTAGAATAATTGATGCTGTTTTGAAGGTAAAGGGTGGTCACACGAAATATTCATTTAATTTGAATTTCTCTTCTGTTTACTTACTTTCCATTTTGTTAATTGATAAAAAAAAAAACTATTTACACTTCTATTTCTGAAAACATTCTTAGTTTACAGCATTTTTCACATCTGTGTAAAATGTTTGTACAGTAGTGTATGTTACCACTTTACCACCGGAGGATTTTCCTGCTTTACGTCCAGGCCACTTTTTGCAACTTGGCACTGTGCGAATTTAACTGACAATTGCGCGGTCATACAACGCCGCACCCAAACTAAATTTACGTCCTTTTTTCCCCACAAACAGAACTTTCTTTTAGTGGTATTTGATCACCTCTGCGCTTTTCATTTTTTTGCGATATTAATAAAAAAAGAGCGACAATTTTGAAAAAATAACAATATTTTTCTACTTTGACAGCTAAAAAATATCCAATATATTCAATTTTTGTCATATAGTTAGGCCAAAATGTATTTAGCTACATGTCTTTGACAAAAAAATTCTCAATGAGCGTATTTTTAACCGCTTTAAGACCAGAAGATTTTACCCCATTCCTGACCAGGCCATATTTTGCGATTCGGCACTGCGTTACTTTAACGGACAATTGTGCGGTCGTGTGACTCTGTACCCAAATTAACTGTATGTCCTTTCCCCACAAATAGAGCTTTCTTTTGGTGGTATTTGATCACCTGTGCGATTTTTACTTTTTGCGCTATAAACAAAAAAAGAGCGACAATTTTGAAAAAAATAACAATATTTTTCAAATTTTTTTATATGAAATTACCCCCCCAAAAAAATGTAAAAATCTAAATTTGTTAACATTTTAGGCCAATTTGTTTTCTGCTACATATGTTTGGTAAAAAAAAAAAAAATCGCAATAAGCGTATTTTGATTGGTTTGCGCAAAAGTTTTCGCAGCTACTAACTACGGGAAATTTATGTCATTTTTATTGTTTTTTTTTAAACTAGTAATGGCAGCGATCTGGCGGAAATCTGTGATTGTTTTGTCGGACTGCGACATTGCGGCGGACAGATCGGACCCCTAACTGACATTTTTGACACTTTTGGGGATACCAGTGACATTACTACAGTAATCAGTGCTATAAATATGCACTGTTACTGTAATAATGACACTGGCAGGGAAGGGGCTAACTTTATTTGTGATCAAGGGGTTAACTGTTTGCTTGGTGCTTACTGACGTGTGTGGGAGGAGGGGACTGTGTGACACAGGCACAGATCGCAGGTTCAGCTATGTTGAATCCTGTAATATGTCCCTGCCTGTCACATAGGAGATCCGCCCGCTTTGTTTACACAAGCGGGCGGATTTCCTCGCTCGACCCCCGACGATCGGGGAAGAGCGGCGGTGATTACCGCCTCTCCTCCCCTGGCCTGACTGCCGCCGTGTCTGAATACAGCGGGAGTGAGCCTCCGGCGGTGCGCGCGTGCCGTCCACAAGGGGAGGAGTCCAGCGACGTAGGTCTACGTCGCTGGACGATAACGAGCCACTTTGCCGCAGTACGCTCAATGTGAGCGGTCGGCAAGTGGTTAAACCACAGCAATAACTAAAATAATACCTGGTGATACTCCCATGAAGGTACTTGTTCCAGTACTTCCTATCATAGGGTGACAACGCTTTGTCCCTGTCTCTGTCTGTGTGCTGTCACCCTGTCTCATGGGCTTCTGATGGAGACTATAAGTGGCCATTTCAACACACATTATGCAAATTGTTGACCATGGTCTGAGGCTGCAGTAGATCAGCAGAACTGAGAAGTAACTAAAAAGTAAAAACAAGTATAAGTAAAAAAAAAAAAAACAAAGAGAGTTGGTATGTTTAAAGGGATGGTAAGATGCTTTGTTTGATATAAATCTACATTAAATACCTATGTCTGCATCCAGCTTCAACAGGGAATAGAAGGACATTTACATTGGCAGGGCCTTTTATCTCAATATTTCAGTTTTGAATTATTATGTTAAAGTAGCCAATGTGTTTTAAAATGGAACAATTATTAACTGTTGCCAAACAGTGGAGAAACAATTGTGTTTTCAGCTGCTACAAAATTACATTCGAGCCAAGAAATACTATGTTCAGCCAATTATGCCCCCCTAATTATTTTACGACTAGCACTATATTGCTGGTTTTGTCTGTGTAACATATTTATTGTATGTCTTTTTTGGGTAATCTGAATTTCTTTCCACATGCCATCACAGGAATTCAACGCAGAACAAAAAAAAAGTCACATTTTGAGTCAATACTAATCATGTGCCTGTGTATAGAAGAATGCTGTGCAATGAGACTGCAGATTCCACAGTGCTTTTTTCACACCTGCTCATTTCTTCTTGCTAACTTGAACAATTGAGGCATTACATAAAAATGTTGTTCTTTATCTTTTGCTCTTAGAAAACAAAAAATACTCTAAACCAGTTATTTTGTTAAACAATTCCCTCTACTTGCATGGCATTTTAGTGCAAATGGATGAATGATATTGTAGCTGAAGGTAAAAATAGCTATAAACAGAATGATATAATGCTTGTATCTTACTGGAATGTGTTCAACATGTTATAGGGACCT
Organism: Pelophylax lessonae; assembly: GCF_965119305.1. Classification (NCBI taxonomy): domain Eukaryota; kingdom Metazoa; phylum Chordata; class Amphibia; order Anura; family Ranidae; genus Pelophylax; species Pelophylax lessonae. Next base: position 429,229,312 of record NC_138768.1, on the reverse strand, counting down.
ATAACCAATGTCAGAATAATGGAGGTTCTACTAGATTTGTGTTGGTCAAGCTTATCTTCTAAATATCCTCAATTCACTTGATATGCTGTACCTATACACAATTTAATGCTATAGGATCAAGATTATGCCTGGGAGAAAGGTGGCCTATAGGAATATGCAAATCTGAGAGTTTTTATTTTCACCAAATTTCTGTGAAAGTCAGGAGAAAGCAGAAAAATTATGCTTGAAATGCTCCAGGGTTACAGACGTTCTTTTTAACTATCCTGGGCCTGTTTTGCCCAAAAATTAGCCCCCCATAGAGTAGCTCAGTTAGCAAAATTGCTGTTTTGGCAAAATGTTGCTGGTGATGGCCAAATCAGTCTTTTCACAGCAAAATCAGTTTTGCCAAAATCACTCGGCTCATCTCTAGTGGCTAGGATCTCTGGAGAATGTGATTTTGAGTAGTATGGGCCAAAAAGATAAACTTAAAGATAAACTTTACCCTCTGGGGATAGTTGTAATATTAACCTGTTATTACCGGGTATGGTGCGTTAGGCTGGGTTAGCACTTTCCTGCTGTTATCCACTGAATGTCGACACACTCTGGGGACCGCGTGTGGGTGGGGTGCAGCGTGGTGTGGCAGAAATAACACACTCAATCCTAGTTCAATATAAAAACTTGCATTGAAATAGACATTGCAGAGACAGTTCACAAATAACCCGGTGGGAAGGCAACCCAACCGGGAACACTCACAGCTCCAACAGCGTGTAGTGAAGACAGAGTAGAATGCAGCTTAACAGGTCTGTAGAGGGGAAAATTCGGCCTGGCTGTCTTGTGCCCAAACAGGCAGGTGTTCAGAGAAGTTGTGAGCCCTACACTTCCCTCCTCGTCTTTCTCTGCCACTAGTTCTGCCCCTACCAGGCAGGGTACTTTCCTACTCTACCAACTCTCAAATCTGGGAGCCAAGGCCTTAAATAGGCTTTGCCTGACCCAGTATGGCTGCCAGAATCACATGGGGTGGTAGCATCTAATTGGATGCTTCCCCAGTGACCCTGGAAACCATAGAGGAACTATTTTCTTCCTCTTCAACTGCAGTGCCGCTGCAAAAGAGCACCACCTGCATTGGTGAAAGTAGACTGCACCTGCCTACACTCGCTGCTATCTTCTTTGTGACAACTGTCTCTTCCAGGTCCTAGCAGAAGGCCTCCTGATGACATTCACTGTGCATTTACAGTAAGTTCTAAACTCTACTCTATACAGATAGGCAGTGTTCCCCATATGCATTTTAAGATATGTTTTAATTTTTTTTCTTCTTTTGTATCTTTGGGTAAGGCGTAGATGAGTGGTTACCTAGTGATATACAAAGAGCTTCCAAAATGTGCCTTCTATTAGCACTTGCTTAATTCTTGACATGACTTAAAAAACTGATATTTCCTAGGTCCCAACCTAGTCAATCTAGATCACATGGTCTCGGCCAACCAAAAAATAACGCAAATTCCTTATTGTTTTCAGTCAGTCAACAGTGAGCTAGATATAAAACAAAAAGTACACAAACATACATTAATACACACTGATAAAAACCCCAAGATGACCTCTTCACAAATGAAATATTATAAAATATTATACCGGGCATAGGTGTGCGCAGCCTATTGCATTAGGGTGTGCATCCCAAAGTTTAAATACACATGCATGTGTTTGCCTACATGTATATGGCCCTGGTACATTACTCTCCCTCAGGGCTGGAGTGGGACTCATTTTCAGCCCTGGAGTTTCATGCCTTAGACTGGCCCACTTTAGTTCACGACTCCCTATATTAAAATAATGTAATTAAAACCTCTGAATATAAGTTTGCAATGGCGCACTGTTCTCTACAGCCTTGTAATTCATTCAGTGAGAGAGAGAAGGAGTGAAATAAAGAGGGAAAGAGAGGCTGGGAGCGAGAGAGAGAGAGGTGGACAGAAAGAGGGAAGGAAAGAGAGAGGTGGAAAGAAAGAGGGAAGGAGAGAGAGAGAAAGAGAAGGTGGGGTGGAAAGAAAGAGGGAAGGACTGACCCCCCTACATTGACACCTAAACTGACCCCCCTACACTGACCCCCCCCTTCACTGAACCCTTACACTGACCCCCCCTACATTGACCCTTTCACTAACCCCTACACTGACCCCCCCCCCACATTGAATTGACACCTACACTGACCCCTTCACTGACACCTACACTGACCCCCCTACACTGAACCTTTACACGGACCCCCCTACATTGACCCCCTTCACTGACACCTACACTGATCTCCCTACACTGACCCCCTCCACTGACCCTCCCCACATTGACACCTACACTGACCCATTCACTGACACCTACACTGCCCCCCCCCCCCCTTATTGCAGCAGTGGCATCTGTAAACCTCTAGCTGCTGCCTCTGCAGCTTAAACGGCAGGAGTGATAGGGAGCTGTAAAATGAGGCTCAGCAGCATGTTTTATTACCCACCAACCGCAAGTGTAAATGAGCCCCTGCTCTTTTACAGATGCGCAAGGCTGCCATTTATTCCTTTTGGCACTACCGCGCATCTGAAAATGCAGCACATTTTTTGGTGCGGGAAATTACATGGTAATTTTGCACCATGCAATTTCCCTGCAGCTGCGTTTTCATAAAGGTGCAGGGACCTTTTTCTTGTGTTTCCTGTAGGTACAGTAGCCCATTTAAATGAATCGGCTGCTGTGCCTGTGCAAATGTGAGTCACAGAAAACGCATTAGTGTGAACCTGATATAATAGTCACCTAAAAGGAAAATACAAACAGCAAGGTGCCTCCAACATATTTTACTTAATAGCACAAAGTCACTTTACCCAATTAAATACAATTATATATATATATATATAACACTTCAAACAAATAAAAGTGCTTTTGTGCTCAGTGCTACTATAATTTGATCACTCAAAGTTCAGTGCAAAAAAAATTGTCCAATATTCTCCCAGTGAAGTATTCGCGACCATGCAGGGGAACAGTGGTGGTGGGTATCTCCTATTCACCCGTGCAGTATTATCTCTGGGGTGTGCGCTTACCAGAGGGATATGATCCCTGTTACCTTATGGCAACCAGGATCCTGAACACTTAGCTGTTGAATGGTCCTCTCGTCCACTTTTCCTCTGTTTGGGATCACCTATATGTCTCAGGGTAAGTAATAGGAGAGAGACAAGGGACTTCGCATTGTGTAGTATGTTCAATAATCGTATCCTTTATTACGGGTTCATTAAAACTCATAAAAAATATAAAATCAATTAATGCCTATGTAGCATTATGCTGAATAGCTGTATATACTAATTACCAGATCACGGAGAATAGCAAGCCCTCAGGTGTAAATCACGTCGCTCCTTCCCGGCTACAAGTCCGGCATCCGGCGTGCGTTCCAGCTAAACTCTGCAGTGAGGCGGATCCTGGTTGCCATAAGGTAACAGGGATCATATCCCTCTGGTAAGCGCACACCCCAGAGATAATACTGCACGGGTGAATAGGAGATACCCACCACCACTGTTCCCCTGCATAGTCACGAATACTTCACTGGGAGAATATTGGACAATTTTTTTTGCACTGAACTTTGAGTGATCAAATTATAGTAGCACTAAGCACAAAAGCACTTTTATTTGTTTGAAGTGTTATATATATATATATATATAATTGTATTTAATTGGGTATTTCATGAGCACTAAGCACTTTAATTGATTTCAGTGTTATATACACACAGTTATATTCTTTTGGATACGGATGTTTACATGAATGTCACAGAGCACGTTATGTATATTTTATTCATTTTTGACATTTATGCACTGTAATAATTATTTATAAGGATTGGCATTATTTAAAAGTCCATGTCACTATAGTATAATTCATACATTTCAGCACAATTTTGGAAGACAACATATGCGCTGCCTAATTTAATTGAAGCATAGCTTCTTAGTAGATCACTGCATTGTACCTTCCTGTAATTCTTCAGTGTTCTTGTGTTTAATCTGGGCATCTTCTGTCTGCTTCTGTCCCCGTCTGTCAGCCCGCCCACCACCTGCATTGCTGTACTATTCTTAGCTCTGCGTGCCAGGGATGTAGTCCCGACATTTTCTTCATCTTCTGCCGGCCTCTATCCCCGCCCACTGGCCCGCCCACCACGTACAGCACTTCCCTAGACCATTAACTACAGGTTTGATTGGAGGTGGGCGGGGACAGAAGATGCAGAAAATGCCGGGACTCAACCTGGGCACAGAACTAAGAATTCTAAAGCAATGCAGGTGGTGGGCGGGCTTACGGTTGGGGACAGAAGCAGACAGAAGATGCTGTCATGCTGAGACTAAACCGAGCCCTAAGCACTTCACCTCCGCTGCGCCCCCCCCCCCCTTTACTACAATAAATTGTTCCACCCCTTGTACCGGCCCTGCACTGGACCAGCCCACCGGGAATTCTCCCGATGCTCCCGATTAGCCAATCCGGGCCTGCTCTCCCTGCTGGCAAAGTGAAATAGAAGTGTGTGGCACTTCTCTTATGGCAGAGCAGGTCCGAGGGAGATCTTTCCCATCTCCTCACTGGCAAACAGAGCGATAATGCTAATGTGCCCGAGGTGATTAGGGTGTGCCCAGGCACACCCGGCACACCCTGTGCACACGCCTATGATACCGGGTTTTTAAACCTTTTTTACCTTGGAGAAACCCTTGGCAAAATTCTTGAGATATCAGGACACCGCTGATTTTCAAAAAAAAAAAAAAAAATGTACTGCTTGTGTGATCAGCAAAATGGTGATATAATAGAAAATGTTGTACTAATACCATTAAAAAAATAGAATAAAATTTCAGAAAGTGATAAATTGGTCATATGAATAAAACGACAAAGAGCAGTGCACAGTGGTGGAACACAAAGTCAGAGTACAGTAGGGGGGGAGGGGGTCACCAGGGCAGAGTACAGTGAGGGGGTCACCAGAGTACAGTGGAGAGTCACCAGGGCAGAGTACAGTAGGGGGTCACCAAAGCAGAGTACAGTGGGAGCATTAGGGCAAAGTACAGTGGGGCATCACCAGGGTAGAGTGCAGGGAGTTGCTTTAGTTATCCCCAAATGCTGAGCAGCGCAGGGAAGCTGCTGTAACATGCTTTTTCTGGCATGTTGATCCCTGCCAGCCCTCTTCTCGTCCATTCTAGGTGATGTCTCATATGACACAGTAGAATATAGTATTCTTCCCTGTGCCGCTCTGCAGACCCGTCGAGCAAATAATAATCTCACCTCATTGGAACACATTTTCCTGCTGCCATTAACAGACGACGCCCTCTGCTGTGAGGTCACCAGGTTTATAATGCACGCTGGCAGTACCCACTGTCAGTGTGCATTGAAACCACAATTAGCAGATATACATCCACCACAATGGTGATTTGTAACAGAATTCCTAGGGTTTTTTCTTAGAACCCGTACCCTGGTTGAGAAGTCCTGTATTGGACTATAGCTCAATTCTACATAGCACTTGTAATTTATGGTTTTGGTTGATTGTTTGATGCATTAAACAAAACACTTATTGACAAAGATAGTATAGAGTATTTCACTTTGTCCTGGCTACTTTCATAAAAAATCTCCTATACTGTGTTTTTTTTGTGAGTCCCAGTTTCTATTCTATGCATTTGGCATCTCTACTGAAGCAATGCTTACAACTTGTGTGCTTTTCTGCAAGTTCTTGCAATGCACGTTTATGAGTCATGTGACTCATTAAAAAAATAACAATTCTTTCCTTTTAAGCAGATGAATTACACATGCATTTCTAAAAGACTATATATCCCATTTAAAGGATATTTACACTTTTGTAGAAAAAAAATAATGCAAATAATAACAAAAAAAAAAAAGAATTGCTTTACAAGCCATGTTGTAATTTAATGTTATTAAAAATAATCTTTCCTTTTCGATCTCCAGCCATTGTAGTTTTCTTTAAAATTCAATGTAATATGGGAACCTGGAGGTTTTATGCTTGTGTGATTGGCTCACTGATTTTCCCAGAAGCCTACACTACACATTTTAAACGCCCTCTGCAACAGTGGGATTTTTTTTTTTTTTTACAGATCAGGGTGAATTCTTTAATTTTTTGATAAAGAGCATATATGATTTTTTACATTTTTGTCCATTTTAGTACACATCTAAGTAAACTAATCTGCACAAATCTAGACTTGGCCTTATTCAAAGATGACAGATCAAGGACAAACTGCATTTTTGTACATTTGCTTATACTCAGCTGTGTCTACTGTGCTACATTTTCTCCTTTAGAGTTTGCCTAGAGAAACAATGGACACTCGCTGGAGTTTTTACAGCATCTTTGTAAACATCTTTGTAGAGTAGACCATATTGTTTGGGCTCCTCTAGTCCAGGCTGATTCAGTCACCTTTCTGTTTATGTTCGGGGCAGACTTTTTTCAACCCCATCAAATGAATTGCACATGTCAACTGACTGCAAAAAGTTACTTTGCTGTAAACTGCTATTCCACTATGATGTGATTGGTGTTTAGAATTACTTTTTTAATTTTTTTTATTGTAAATTATATATTTCATGGGCTCCCAAGCAACAGTAGAGAGTAATAGGTGTCCCGTGAGCCACACATCAAGTCAAAGCCTTCTGGGTGGTAGTGAATGGCAGTCTAAGCCTAGACCTGTGCCAGGTCATGCCCCCAACACATTTCCGGCCACCCATTGGAGCTTACTCATGGGGATGGAGTCTTCAGGTGCAAGGGTGCTCCCAGACAGGGTATATAACTAAAAAGGAGCTCAGGCAGAAACTAACAGAACATAAAATGCGATTAGAGGAGAAGCGTATTGACCTCAGGCAACGCAGGGGGTTCTTTACTGTTAGGGCTACAAGAGTGTGGAATTCTCTACCACAAGAGGTGGTTTCTGCGGCTACTTTCAAAAGACTCTTGGATGTACATCTCAAGGATCAGAACATTAAGGGGTATGAGAGATGATTACGGCCACAGGTTGAACTGGATGGACTATTGTCTTTATTCAGCCTCAACTACTATGTAACTATGTAACACTTTTTTCTTAGACTTTATTGGGCATAATACAAACCAGGAGAATAATATTGGGAGTCATTGCCCTGCCAGAGTCTCTACAGTACTCTTCATCACTAGTATATTAAAGAAGAGATCAGAGCTGACTTCATTGCATCAGCAGAAGACTGTTCCTGACCGACCCAGCATGTCAAGTGACCAGCCCATAAGACTTCTAAAAAATGTTAGTAAAACAGGGCGGGGTGGAAGCGTTTGAACAAAAAGGTTTTATAATGCAGCTTACCAGTCCTTAGATATGGTGGCTAGATTAGATGTTTTTTCCGGCAATTACAGGAAAATATCTGTTGATCCTGCCAGAAAAATTGTGTCCTTGTAGCTTCCTTTGCCCTAAACCGAAATCCCAACAAATCTTTTCTGAACTATAAAACACCTTTGCCCTGTGTAATGGAGATGGGGGGATGCTTTTAGTTCACATTAGGAAAGCAGTCTAGGGTGACAACGCAGCTCCTCAATAGATACAGTACAGTGAGTGAGCATTCTCATTCTAGGGCAGTGTGTTGCTGGCGGTATTACCAGGTAAAAATAAAGAAATTAAAGCCTAGAAAAAAAGAGCAGCCACCACATCTAAGGACTGGTAAGCTGCAATATATTACATTGTTGTTGTTGGGTTTGATGCACTTTAAATATGCAATTACCTCTGTGATTGGTTTACAAACTCCAGTTGCAGACATTTACTAACTGTAAAGTGCTGGTAGTTAAGGGGAGGAGGGGATTTAGCACTGGGTTCCTGTACCACGCCAGATCTTAGTTTAGATGTGCCTTTGCGATGAGAGTTCTAGCACTGCTTACCACAGTAGGTGTTTGCTTACTAATGACTACAGTCTATAAAGATAATGAAAATATAACATAAGAAACAAATGGCCCCTCATTTCCTTTTGTCTACTGTAAGAGCCGGTTCACACTGGGGCGACTTGTCAGGCGACTTGGTCGCCTGAAAAGTCACCGTGGGTCGCCTGCCATAGATTAGCACAGGACCCGTTCTAATAGGAGCGACACAAGTCGCTCCGACTTAGAAAAAGGGTCCTGTACTACTTTGGGGCGAACTGGAGCGACCTGCATTGACTTCAATAATATGAAGTCCGTGCATGCCGCTCCGAGGTCGCGGTGCGAGCTGCGCACCGCAACTTTACAGGTCGCCCCGGCAAGTCGGGTCGCGCCTATGTGAACCGGCTGTAAAGCCACCTACAGGGAACATGTGCCCATTTATGCTGAGTATTTGAATGTCTGTAGGTTTCTCTACGCTATAATTTTGGATGAGCAATAAATCACAGCGTAATTTTATTTTTATTACCAATCATTACTGTTTCCTCCTGAGATAGGCTCCCTCTTTGAGTTCCACAACACACTATAACTACCCTATGTGATAATGTGCAGATGTACAATAAATAGTCCATTCATTTTTTTGGTGCATTAGGTAGCCTATTCAAATAGTCTGCCTTAATGCATTGCTTATAAACACACAGCATAATGCGTGTTTGTTAATGCAGCACAGCGGTGGGAATAGGGCCTAATGATTTATCTGCTGGATAAATGTGATTCAATAGCTTAAAGTGGAACTTTAGTCAGAAAATGAAGTCCTGCTAGATCACTTCAGTCTGGCCCCTTTGGCAGGTATAGCTATGTAAAACATTAAAAATAAGTGCCTATGCTGTTTAAAATCCAGTAATACACTGTCTCACCCTGTTTTGCACATGCTCTCTATTTTTGGCATTGTGCCAAAAATCAGAGGCCCTAAAAGCCGATCTGATGACAACTTAAAGATTTACCGCTGCTCAGAGGCTCTGGGCTTCAGCAAAATGGCAGAAGAAACAGGAACAATGATGAGGAACAAGTATTTACAGCCCACACTAATGTTGGTAGCCTAATTATTAATGTGGAATGTATGTTCCTTGCTAAAGAACATTATTTTTTATCAAGTTGGTATGGGTAAAGTTACAATTTAATTGGTATTGTCTATATGAAATTCAAAAGAAATGTAATGCACCCAAAGGAAATGCCAGGTCCACTTATGTTGCAGCCCACTTGCACATCAAAAGCAACAAAGGGATAATGCTTTTGAAGAAAAATGTGCAAATTATTTTAACTCCCACCCCAACTTCTGATTGTTTCCTGTAGACATCGGTGATATCCCTCAGCCTCACCATGAGATGCTGAGAAAGTTTAGGATTCCAAATATTGTGTGATATTTCTTCTGTGCAGGAATACATTCTCATTGGATCTGCAATCCACAACTTTCCTAGTATCCTGGGCCTTCTCACAGAGCTCAGGGACTCTGGACTTCAGCAAAATGGCAGCATCCGGCAAGAAGAAACAAGAGCAATGCTGGAGGCTATTTACAGCACACACTCATTCTGGTAGCATGATTATTAATGTGAAATGTATGTTCCCTGCTAAAGAACATTATTTTTTTTATCAAGTTGTTATGGGTAAAGTTCCGATTTAATTGGTATTGTCTATATTAAATCCAAAGGAAATGCAGGGTCCACTTATGTTGCAGCCCACTTACCCCTGATTAAAAATGCACATCAAAATTGTGTGAAAATTCTTCAGTGCTGTGCAGGAATACATTTTCATTGGATCTGAGGATCTGGAGTTCACAACTTTCCCAGTATCCTGGGCCTTCTCACAGGTCCGCTTTAAGAAATTGGCTCAATACATAAGAGGCATAGTGAATGGTGATGGAATGAATCTAGCTCTTCAGATCAAATTTTTTTTTCAAGGTGGTGACCTGATATTCTTTCGACCCTTTTCACTAATTTTCCATAATGAGATAATGGCAGATGTTGATGATGGACATCTAATGTGTGAATTTGTTCCTTTTTAATTCTTGTAAAGATATTCATACACATAAGATGGTCATCGGACAATACATGATTGTATACACAATTGTTATATCTTCTAGAAAGGACAACCTTCACGGATTATTCTTGGGTTATAGTCAAGTGACCAGGATGGTTTTGTTTCAGTTGAATGCTATTATTTCACTTATGTTAAAGTGTTACTAAACCCAATATATCTGGTCTCCCACAGTACACAGAACATAGAAATGCAATTATTTTAGTATATTATAAATTACACACACACACACACACACACACACACACACACACACACACACACACACACACATATATATATATATATATATATATATATATATATATATATATACTACACACACATATACATATATATATTTGAATACATACCTACACACACACACACACACACACACACACATACATACATACATACATACATACATACATACATACATACATACATATATATATAAAAAAACAAGGGGTTATGTGGAAGCCCTGGTGTGAGGGTCTGGCACAGAACACCGTGTCTTAAAAAATGAAAGAGAAGATAAGACAAGAAGAGAAACAAAAAACCTGGGAGTGCGAATGGCATTCACCAGAAGAGACGGAAAAAGGAAAACAGGGGAGAAGAAAGGTATATGAAATGACAGACAAAGGAAGAAGAGAAAGATGGGGGGGAGGGGGGGAAAAAGGGGGGAAGGGAGAAGAAAAAAGGAAAAAGGGAAAAGAAAAAAGAGAGAGGGGGGAAGAAAAAAGGGGGAATAAAAAAGGGGAAGACAATGGGAAGAAGAGGGAATGAGAAAAAGAAATGGAAAAAAGTATGAAACAAAGATGGATAGTTGGAGGGCTAGTGGGATTTTAGCGGTACTGTAGTCAACAATGGAAAGCCATCATGTATAAAAATAGAAATTCTATTTTTTATTAAAAATTACATACATAATAAAGAAAGAAAAGAAGAGTTTGTAATGCAAAAATAATCATACAGAACAATTGGTTATCATGGTCATATTGATTACATACAGTTCTGAACACCACAGGCAGTATATATGTTGTACAAGCTCCGGTAACCCCAAACCAGGGTGCCGGGCATTAACCCAACATGTTTCGCGGGTCTCAACACTCCGCTTCTTCAGGGGTATAAATTTATATGGTATAATAGTTTGCCTTAGAGTTCCTGTGTAATAGAAATATATTGTGAGAACATTGTAAACAGCATTTTGTTATTCGCATGCACAAACACATACTAGTCCAGGGCTCTGGTGGTGGGAGCCCTGGACTAGTATGTGTTTGTGCATGCGAATAACAAAATGCTGTTTACAATGTTCTCACAATATATTTCTATTACACAGGAACTCTAAGGCAAACTATTATACCATATAAATTTATACCCCTGAAGAAGCGGAGTGTTGAGACCCGCGAAACATGTTGGGTTAATGCCCGGCACCCTGGTTTGGGGTTACCGGAGCTTGTACAACATATATACTGCCTGTGGTGTTCAGAACTGTATGTAATCGATATGACCATGATAACCAATTGTTCTGTATGATTATTTTTGCATTACAAACTCTTCTTTTCTTTCTTTATTATGTATGTAATTTTTAATAAAAAATAGAATTTCTATTTTTATACATGATGGCTTTCCATTGTTGACTACAGTACCGCTAAAATCCCACTAGCCCTCCAACTATCCATCTTTGTTTCATACTTTTTTCCATTTCTTTTTCTCATTCCCTCTTCTTCCCATTGTCTTCCCCCTTTTTATTCCCCCTTTTTTCTTCCCCCCTCTCTCTTTTTTCTTTTCCCTTTTTCCTTTTTTCTTCTCCCTTCCCCCCTTTCCCCCCCCTCCTCCCCATCTTTCTCTTCTTCCTTTGTCTGTCATTTCATATCCCTTTCTTCTCCCCTGTTTTCCTTTTTCCCTCTCTTCTGGTGAATGCCATTCGCACTCCCAGGTTTTTTGTTTCTCTTCTTGTCTTATCTTCTCTTTCATTTTTTAAGACACGGTGTTCTGTGCCAGACCCTCACACCAGGGCTTCCACATAATCCCTTGTTTTTTTGTATCATGACCAGGGATGTTGGTACAATATTATAATTATACAACAAACACCTACTTAATAATACATATATATATATATATATATATATATATATATATATACACATATGCTAAATACCTTTTCTCATCAGCAGTATATAGCAGTCTTGTGACTTCTATTAGTCTCTGCTTAGGCTTGTAGGAGGAGTTTTCATTCCCCTGATCATCTGTCTGGACAGTACTGATTGGCCCTGTGCTGATCACATGCACTCTCCCAAGAAAGAAAAAAAAAAACTCTCTAGCCATACACACCAAACTGAGCATGTGCAGCCTGACTCCTAATGCTCTGTTCTATCAGGAGATGAGTCAGTTAACCGCTTGCCGATTGCCGCACGACTATATACTGCGGCGGTCAGCCCCTCACAGGCAGAGTGACGTATCGGTACGTCACTAGCCTGTGAGGCTCTGGGGAGCGAGCGCGCGCCGCCGGCGGGGCGCTCCCACTCCCGCGCGGTCACGGACCCCCCCGCGCGTGTGACTGGCGGACCCGATGTCCGCCGGTCACTCAGCGATCGTCGGGGGAGAGGGAGAAAGGCAGGCGGCTAGTGTAAACAAGCCGCCTGTCATTCTCCCCTGTGTAGGAACACTGATCATACGGTTCTACTATGTTGGACCGTTGATCATTGTTCCTACAGCTCAAGCCACAGCCAATCACAGTTAGAATCACGCCCCTAGGGACACACACAGCCCCTCCCTCTCCAATAAAGTTAACCCCTTCACTGCCAGTGTAATTTTACAGTAACAGTGCATATGTATAGCACTGATTACTGTAGAAATGTCTCTGGTAACCCCAAAAGTGTCAAAAATGTCAGTCAAGGGTCCGATCTGTCCGCCGCCATGTCGCAGTACCGCAAAAAAAAATCGCAGATCGCCGCCATTACGTGTTAAAAAAAATAAACAACAAAAATGACAAAAATCTTTCCCTTTGTTAGTAAACGTGATAACTTTTGCGCAAACCAATCAAAATACGCTTTTTGCGATTTTTTTTTACCAAACATATGTAGCATAAAACAAATTGGCTGAAAAGGTTAAAAAAATTTTGATTTTTACAATTTTTTTTTGGGGAATTTCATATAAAAAAAATTTGAAAAATATTGTTATTTTTGCAAAATTGACGCTCTTTTTTTGTTTATAGCGCATGATCAAAAAATCGCACAGGTGATCAAATACCACCAAAAAAAAAGCTCTGTTTGTGGGGAAAAAAAGGACGTCAAATTCGTTTAGGTACAGCGTCGCACGACCGCACAATTGTCCGTTATGGTCACGCAGTGCCGAATCGCAAAATACCCCCTGGTCTTTAAGCAGCCAAATCCTCCGGGGCTTAAGTGGTTAAAGAAGAGGAGGATCAGAGAAGACAAGATCACACAGCCTTTATACACAATGCAGAGGATTAACCCCTTAGGTTCCACAGTGAGTATAAGAAGCATGCTTTACTGCATATACAGACTGATTTTACTGTTGTGGGTTTAGTAACACTTTAAGACCAGTCATGGGGATGTAGTCTAGTTCTTTACCCCCTGTATGTTTATACTCTAAACATTTGTAAGTCAGCTGTCAGTTTATGCCTGCACACCCCACAATCACCGTATGCCTGCATCTAGCTTTACTTTACCAACACAGCTAAGGCCTCAAAAAAAAAATATGTATATTTTTTAAAGGAACAATCCCTCTTAATGTATATTGGTTGTGTCAATACTGCTGCTTTTATTAAAAAGTCATATTATTTTTTTAAGTCCATATACATTAGGTTACGCTAAGTAAATAAACAGTTTGCAAACTGATTCAACTGTGAACATTTCGAGGATTCTGTTATGTCAAATTATTGATTGGCAAATCTTTCAGTAAATGTTTATCATTTAGTAAATAAAATAGTGTAAAAATATTAACTTAGTTGTAAATGAACACAATGAATGCGTGTCAGCCTGTGAAACTGTGCCTTTGTCACACAATGCAGGTGCTATGCTTCAATGCAGGTGCTTTGCCTCTGTGATATTTTAAGCTCACTTGACAATTACAATGTTTATGCTACAGCTTCACTTCATTCCCCAGTCTGGAGAAACCTTCCCTGCCACTCATAGCCAGACATAAAAATAAATATTTGAACATGGTGCAACATATCAGGCTGAACATATGACGCTAATTCCAATAAAAAACATCCCCGGAAATAATTTTTCACTATGCACCCTGGAATAAAATAAAAAAATTATCCATTGAAATATTTATTCCAATTGTGCTCTGGATTAAAAAAATAGTCCACTAAAATTATTCTTTAATAAGCATTTTGGAAAAAAAGTAAAAATAATCCACTAAAATAATTATTTACTATGCATCTATATATTAATTCAGGGTGAAACCAACTAAGAACTATGCTTTCCGGAAGCCATTGTCCCTATCTAATACAATGTACACAACTGTTTATCTCCTGAAAATCCCAGCACTGCGAACAGTGAGAGACTTACAGTAAAGGGATTTTCAATGTGCCTTACAAAGAATACCATAATACCATAAGATAAAAGCAATCACCTATATTATAAATTTTAAAAAGTTATAAAAAATAATAGAGATACATCAATGCCAACTTTTCACCAGAGTAATAACACATATGACATCATACCTCGAAAATGTAAAATTCCAAGTAGGTGTCATAAGTCAAAGCCACAATCTCAGGCAAGCTTCATGGATCAACGTGTTTCGCCATAAGAACAGCTTCATCAGGTTTCACTGCATCCAATGAAAATTCATGGAACTAAACAGAAAAAAAATCATATATTATAATATAAATACACACAAAAAATAATTATTTTATATACCTGTACATTAAAGTAATCCATAGAGAACAACTGACCCAGGAAGGGACAGAAAAATAAAATCAAAACCCCACCAGAACACCCCAATGGGAATCAAACCTTCCTAAAGCCCTAAAAACTCCACCCACCAAACCAACCAAGGATATAACCAACCCCCAACAAACTCCGCCGCATGGGTTAAAAAACCATGGGGGAACAGACTCAGGCACAGGGACACAGAGCAGCACTCTTACCTGTATATGAGCAAAAAAGTATCTTCAAACCCTCAGTGACGTGCAGCTCAGTCAAGATACTCAAGGGACCCTGCGATTACCAACAATAGTATAAAGTGACCGACATTACGTCAAAAAGCGAAAAAAATAAAGAAAGAAAATTATGACAAAAATATATAAATCACCACAAAAAAAATCACCTACCAGGAATTATCCTAGCCACTCAAAGTGCAAATAAAAATAACATTATTCAAGTATCGGTATAACCACTTTACCACCGGAGGATTTTGCTGTCTTATGTCCAGGCCACTTTTTGCGATTCGGCACTGTGCAAAACAATTGCGCGGTCGTGCAACGACGTACCCAAACAAAATTTACGTCCTTTTTTTCCTCACAAACAGAGCTTTCTTTTGGTGGTATTTGATCACCTCTGCGCTTTTTATTTTTTGCGATATGAATAAAAAAAATGCGAACATTTTGAAAAAATAACAATATTTTTCTACTTTGATAGTTAAAAAATATCCAATATATTCAATTTTTGTCATATATTTAGGCCAAAATGTATTTAGCTACATGTCTTTGACAAAAAAATTCTCAATGAGCTTATTTTTAACCGCTTTAAGACCGGAAGATTTTACCCCATTCCTGAGCAGGCCATATTTTGCGATTTGGCACTGCGGTAATTTAACGGACAATTGCGCGGTCGTGCGATGCTGTACCCAAATTAAATTTATGTCCTTTTTTTCCCCACAAATAGAGCTTTCTTTTGGTGGTATTTGATCACGTGTGCAATTTTTACTTTTTGCGCTATAAACAAAAAAAGAGCGACAATTTTGAAAAAATAACAATATTTTTCACATTTTTTAAATGAAATTTCCCCCACAAAAAATGTAAAAATCAAAATTTTTTTACCTTTTTTGGCCAATTTGTTTTCTGCTACATATGTTTGGTTAAAAAAAAAATGCAATAAGCGTATTTTGATTGGTTTGCGAGAAAGTTATCGCAGCTACTAACTACGGGAAATTTATGTCATTTTTATTGTTTTTTTTTTTAACTAGTAATGGCGGCGATCTGATGGCGATCTGCAATTTTTTTTGCAGGACTGCGACATTGTGGTGGACAGATCGGACCCTTGACTGACATTTTTGACACTTTTGACACTTTTGGGGGTACCAGTGACATTACTACAGTAATCAGTGCTATAAATATGCACTGTTACTGTAAAAATGACACTGGCAGGGAAGGGGTTAACTTTTATTGGTGATCAAGGGGTTAATGTATGCCTGGTGCTGTGAGGGGACTATGTGACACAGGCACAGATTGCAGGTTCAGCTATGCTGAATCCTGCAATCTGTCCCTGCCTGTCACTTAGGAGATCCGTCCGCTTTGTTTACACATTTAGGCGTTTTTCAGGCGTTTTATGGGTGTTTTTATAGGAATTTTTATAAGTGTTTTATAGGCGTTTTTATAGGCGTTTTTTACAGGCGTGAAAAGCAGCGTGTTTTTTTACAACATTTGCATAAAAGGGGGACCTCCTCCTCAGGATTTTATGGTGGTGTTTGGTGTCTGTGTGAGGTTGTGCATTACTGTGTGCTCTCCTGCTTTTTGTCTTTAAAATGGCCGACAAACACAGATTTCTGTTTTGTGCATCAGTTGCACTTCTGATGCTGGAGGAAAAGGAGGAAGTGAGGGATCGACAATACTGGGTCCATCCTGTGATCGCTAATCGCCGACAGCATGGCCAGTTCTGGGCAATGTATGATGACCTTCGTGTGCATGAGGACAAATTCTTCCAATACACAAAATTCTTATAATGCCCATTCTTTTCATCGTACACACATAGATATGTCCTTACTAGTGCAATGAAGCCTTTGGCTTCCATAAGTAAAGTGCTGTCCTCAATTTTGCAGTACATGTGCTAAAGCAGAGGCGTGGCAAGGGGTGGAGAGATGGGTGGAGAGATGCTGTTTGAGCAGATCAGCAGCTACAAAACGCCTGTAAAACGCTCTATATCACCTTTCCAGCATTTGCATTGAAGTCTATGGGGCAAAAATGCCTGTAATCTGCCCAAAAAGAAGCTCATGTTCTTTATGGAGCGTCGGGCGTTTTGCTCAAGGCATCGGAACGCTCAGATGTGAACAGGGGCCATTGAAATGAATAGGATTTGTCTTGTTGGTCATTTTGAGCTGATCCTTAGGGCTGAAAAATGCCCCAAAATGCCTACATGTGAACGTAGCCTTAGTGAATCTCCCTAAGTACGACATAGGCAGCAGTAAAAAGCTGACAATGGTTCTATCCCCTCACTACTCTATTAAAAAATTAAATAAAAAGTTAGCTTTAGTTATATTTTAGGCTGTAAATAGTATTTAGGGTTTAAAGATATATCCAAAAATTGTTATGCAGGCAAAATTATATCTGTGGGAAGAGACTAATGCCCGGTACACACAAAGAGATAAATGATCATACGTTTTCTTTTTTGCATGCCAGTCTTATATAGAAAATAAAGAATTTACCAAAGTTACGTAAATTCTCATATGACAGAATAAAAATTCAGAAGTGATATAATGTGTTGTAGTGTATTTATATTGTATTTATGAACGACAACTGTACTAATTAACCACTTCTGGACCTGAAGGTTTTACCCCCTTAATAACCAGGCTATTTTTTGCGATTCGGCACTGCGTTACTTTAACTGACAATTGCGCAATCGTGCAACGCTGTACCCAAATACAATTGATGTCCTTTTTTTCCCACAAATAGAGCTTTTTTTTGGTGATATTTGGTGATAATACTAGTTGCACCCAGGGTGACTGGAAGGACATATTTACATATTTTAGGTTGCAACCGCTGCCTGTTTTATATACCGGGGTGACTGTTAGAAGATATTTCTTTTTGTTGCATCGCTGGGCTGTATTACATGTTCAGGTGAGTAGGGGAAGATATTTTAGATTGCACCCCTGGATGTGTTACAAAATGAGTTGAGGGAAGATATTACAGTATGCCCCCGCAGTCCTATTATATATTGTTGGTGACTATCAGGGTAAGGTATTTTAGGTTGCACATATTGCAGTGGCTGGGGGAATATAGTACAGGTTACATCCATAGACTATGTTATTGTATATATTGCACCCATAGCCTGTATTACATATTGCTCCGAGCGTTGGGAAGATATTATATGTTGCACTCCAGGCTGTATTACATACAGTGCCTTGCGAAAGTATTCGGCCCCCTTGAACTTTGTGACCTTTTGCCACATTTCAGGCTTCAAACATAAAGATATAAAACTGTAATTTTTTGTGAAGAGTCAACAACAAGTGGGACACAATCATGAAGTGGAACGAAATTTATTGGATATTTCAAACTTTTTTAACAAATAAAAAACTGAAAAATTGGGCGTGCAAAATTATTCAGCCCCCTTAATTTAATACTTTGTAGCGCCACCTTTTGCTGTGATTACAGCTGTAAGTCGCTTGGGGTATGTCTCTATCAGTTTTTGCACATCGAGAGACTGAAATTTTTGCCCATTCCTCTTTGCAAAACAGCTCGAGCTCAGTGAGGTTGGATGGAGAGCGTTTGTGAACAGCAGTTTTCAGTTCTTTCCACAGATTCTCGATTGGATTCAGGTCTGGACTTTGACTTGGCCATTCTAACACCTGGATATGTTTATTTGTGAACCATTCCATTGTAGATTTTGCTTTATGTTTTGGATCATTGTCTTGTTGGAAGACAAATCTCCATCCCAGTCTCAGGTCTTTTGCAGACTCCATCAGGTTTTCTTCCAGAATGGTCCTGTATTTGGCTCCATCCATCTTCCCATCAATTTTAACCATCTTCCCTGTCCCTGCTGAAGAAAAGCAGGCCCAAACCATGATGCTGCCACCACCATGTTTGACAGTGGGGATGGTGTGTTCAGGGTGATGAGCTGTGTTGCTTTTACGCCAAACATAACGTTTTGCATTGTTGCTAAAAAGTTTGATTTTGGTTTCATCTGACCAGAGCACCTTCTTCCACGTTTGGTGTGTCTCCCAGGTGGCTTGTGGCAAACTTTAAACGACACTTTTTATGGATATCTTTAATAAATGGCTTTCTTCTTGCCACTCTTCCATAAAGGCCAGATTTGTGTAGTATACAACTGATTGTTGTCCTATGGACAGAGTCTCCCACCTCAGCTGTAGATCTCTGCAGTTCATCAAGAGTGATCATGGGCCTCTTGGCTGCATCTCTGATCAGTCTTCTCCTTGTATGAGCTGAAAGTTTAGAGGGACGGCCAGGTCTTTGTAGATTTGCAGTGGTCTGATACTCCTTCCATTTCAATATTATCGCTTGTATAGTGCTCCTTGGGAGGTTTAAAGCTTGGGAAATCTTTTTGTATCCAAATCCGGCTTATAACTTCTCCACAACAGTATCTCGGACCTGCCTGGTGTGTTCCTTGTTCTTCATGATGCTCTCTGCGCTTTAAACGGACCTCTGAGTCTATCACAGTGCAGGTGCATTTATACAGAGACTTGATTACACACAGGTGGATTCTATTTATCATCATTAGTCATTTAGGACAACATTGGATCATTCAGAGATCCTCACTGAACTTCTGGAGAGAGTTTGCTGCACTGAAAGTAAAGGGGCTGAATAATTTTGCACGCCCAATTTTTCAGTTTTTTATTTGTTAAAAAGGTTTGAAATATCCAATAAATTTCGTTCCACTTCATGATTGTGTCCCACTTGTTGTTGATTCTTCACAAAAAATTACAGTTTTATATCTTTATGTTTGAAGCCTGAAATATGGCAAAAGGTCGCAAAGTTCAAGGGGGCCGAATACTTTCGCAAGGCACTGTACTAAGGTGTCAAGGGGAGGCTATTTTAGGTTGCACCTACAGGCTGTATTATATTTCGGGATGATTGGGGAAAGATATTACAGTTTCACACTTAAACTGTATTAAATATTGGGGTGGCTATGGAAGGATAATAAAGGTGGCACCTATAGGCTGATTTTTTAAAGTGGTGATCGAGGAAAGACTATAGCTGTATTAAATGTTGGGGTGACTGGGGAAGATGGGTTGGGTTGCACCTATAGGCTGTATTAAATGTTGGAGTGATTGGGGGGGTGTTATGGATTGAACCTATAGTCTGTATTAAATATTGGCGTGATGGGGGGATATTATGCGTTGTACCCATAGGCTGTAATACATGAAGTGGTGACAGGGGGTGGAGGTTACAGATTGCACTCATAAACTGTGACTAGGGGAAGATATTACAGGTGGGACCCATAGGCTGTAATTTTTATTTGGATGATTGGGGGAGAGGGGGGTGTTGATAATACAAGCCGCACCTTCAGACTGAGGGAAGATATTGTAGGTTGAACCCCCTGGCTATATTATTTGTCAGGGAGAAGAAAAATATTAGTGGTTGCAGCACCATACTGAGGTAAGATATTGTAGCTTGAACCCCCTGGCTATAGTCTTTATTGGGGAGAGTAAAGATATTATTGGTTGCACCCTATAGCCCTCTGCACCCTGACATTGCATCTCCCTGCCACCCAGTGCCACCACTAAACCCATTGGCACTCCTGACTGACACATTAAACCTTCCTGCCACCCAGCACCCCACCCTCCTGCATTCCTGACTCGAACATTACATACCTTATGTTGAGGTGCAGCAGGCCAGGTAGGTGGAGTTGGTGGAGTGGACACCCGGCGGCCTGTCGCTGATCCAGGCTGCCGCCCGGAGAAGAGGGAGGTGGGTGGAGGTGGAGCCAATTCTAGGTGCGGAGGAGGAATTTGAAATCCTCCTCCGCTCCGAACGCTGGGAGCCTCTCCTGCTGCTGCTGTGACGAGTGACATCACTGGTTGCTAGATGGCAGACGCAGGCGATAATAGCAACCAGTGTGGTGGTGACGGCAGGCAAGGCAGTAGAGGCCCAATGGAGGAGCATCATATTGGACACTCGGGGCTAATAATTATAAACAATCCACGAGAGACCAGGGGCTTTGTGGGGGCCCACTCGGGGCTATAGCCTCGGTCAGCTCCCCCCTCCTGACGCCACTGGGAAAGTGGCAACCTGCTGGATTCTATGATGAAAGCTAACAATATTCTGTTACTTAAACCTGGCAAGGACCCCAATGACCCAGGCTCTTATAGGCCGATCCCACTACTCCAATTGATATTACCATTTTAGTTAAGATACTTGCCCTTCACCTTAGTAAGGCCATTGCCTCAATAATACACCCGGATCAATCTGGTTTCATGCCCCAGAAGTCCACAGCTGTCTACTTGAGGAGTTTGTTTCTTAACATCCAGGCAAGGGCAGATAACATGGGCAACAGGGCTCTGTTGTGCTTGGATGCGGTCAAGGCCTTTAATAGTGTGGCGTGGCCCTTTCTTTGGGCTGTTCTTGCAAAGTTTGGCTTTGGGCCCACTTTTACATCATGGGTACAATTACTGTACAGTCACCCCACTGGCAGCCATAAGGGAGGCAGGACAGATTTCAGACCCATTTTCCCCGTGTAGGGGTACACGTCAGGGGTGTCCTCTATCCCCTTTATTATTCGTGTTAGCGATAGAACCTCTGGCCACCTCTATTAGGCAAAACCCAAGAATAACAGGATTTTAATTTAGGGACCTCCAGGAAAAAGTCATGCTTTACGCTGACTACACCATCCATGTTGCTATTAGGAGACATTTCAAACTCCCTTCAGGCTGCGATGCAAACTATCACTAGGTTTGGGGAGTTTTGTGGTCTCCTCATTAAATGGGACAAAACTGCATTGATGCTGCTAGAGAATGACCACCACAAGCCATTGCACCAACATATCCAGTCCCTGTTGTCTCCTCCTTCAAATATCTGGGTGTTTAGATTACTTCCCAGCTGATGGGATTCTGCCACCTGAATATCAGCCCATTACTTAGTCCCTTTTGCGGCAAAATTAAAATCTGGAATAGGCTCTGGTTGTCCCGGGCAGGTAAAGTAAACTTGTAGTTTATAAAGTAAATAGTGTAGTTATACCTTTGATTGTTTTCCAAGAGGTCAATTCTATTCTTAGACAATGGTTGTGGCACAACAAGGTACCCAGATTGAAGCGAGATCATCTCTAGAGACCTAAAGATGCTAAAAGACTGGCCATGCCCAACCCCTGGCTATATTACCCGGCCGCACAGTTGCAGCACTTATGTTAAGGTCTGGGGCCTGCTGCTTCTCCCCTTCAACCCAGTATTGATTCCTCTTTAAAGTGGAGTTCCGGCCTATTTTGCAACTTTAGTGATTCCTGGAGTGCTCGCTATGCTGATCAACAATTGGGCATTTTCAATTTTTTTCGGGGGTCCCTTACCTTATTTTCAGGGCATTTTTGATTGTACTTCCTCCTTTGCATTGCATCCTGGGAGCTGTTTGTCATCACTCCCAGGAGCCTGGAATCAGGAAGAACTCCCAGAACACTCCCTGGAATCAGGAAGAAGGGCACAGCAGATTACACTGCAGCTTCAGATGCCCACATCCAAGATGGCCGCGCTCAGACAGCATTTTTAAAAGTAAGATTTTGACTAAAGTCCAATACTGTACACCTTGTAAGTATGAGAATAACGGTTCTGTAAAGGGTGATGGATTAGTATTATAGGGGTATTTTTAGTTAAAAAAGGTATTTGAGGCCGGAACTCCGCTTTAAGTATTCTTCTCCATGCAGCAGAGATGCATGACCTGCCTACAAGTTTGAAAGCTGGAGCCTTTACTAAATCTAGTCGCCTTTTACCCACTTTTAACCTTATTCACAAGGTTTAGAACAAGGCTAAACAGCTCCAACAATTTACTGGTTTTGCAGTTGCTAGAGCTCTTTTCCCAGCCCATAGGGTTTTGTTCAGAAACTAGAAGTCCACTAATCCCCCTTTCCCATAAAGCATGTCTACAATGTATAGGAGAAACACTTGGATTGGATATCTACCAGCACAGGGGCAGACTCCTAAAATTTGATAGCTTGTGGGGCCCAACTCTTTTAGAAGTAGGATTGTTACTGCTTAAGTTGAATTGTGTGTAGATACTGTTGTTCTTGACTTTATATACATGCATTACTGTTTTCTGTACATGACCTATATGATGTCATTTGTTGATATGCATGGTAATTGTAGATGCCGTCTTGGAAACTTTGTGCCTACACTACTGTTATATCTTCTGTTTTATTTTGCAAATAAAATATTTTCTGATCTAAAAAAAAAAAATTGCACAACACTGCATATTACATGTGTTTTTGTGCACTTAACAGTTATTTTAATGGGCCTCCTAAGGCATAAATATGAAGCATGCCTTCTAATGTCAGCTGCAGCATTTTCACTGCATCTCACAAATGCATTTCCTGCTGTAAAAGCTTTTCAAGATTTTAAAAGATGTTATTATGCTGGCAATACTAACAGTGGGAAAAACACAATTACATTTAAAAGGTCATTGCAATAAATGCTTTGTTGCAGATGTGTAAAGTGAATCCATGTCACAAATCATGCATCCAAATCCAATGATCATAATTCAGGTGAAAGTGGTTCACGACAATCAGTCTATGGATATCCAGCCTTAGTGAAATATTATTTATTCATCCACACTACAAATAAAATACTTACAAGGCTAGGTCACCATAAACGTACGTGTTAGTTGAGGATAAATACTACCTTTGTCCTTCACTCTTAATAGTGCAGAGGACCAGCTCTAATGTTGAAGGGGGTTGGAATTTCATTTTTGCTGTCTGGGTCCCCATTTGCTTATTTTTCTTTAAATAACAGATGTCACACAGAGCAGGAAAACAATAAAATTCCAGCATATACAGTGACCCCCAAGGTCATAAACGGTAGCTCTCCCTATGAGATAACTTGCCCCAAGTCCCCATCAAAGCAACAACGTGGATCAACTTTGTTACTTGAGAGCTCGCAAACAAAGGAACTAAGTTTAAGCCTGAGAGATTCAATTTGAGCACAAATCTGCCTTTAGGATAAAGTAATCTGTGTATAGTCTATGAGGAGAATCTTCTGCTGGCCAAGTTGGGGCCTTTTGAAGATGTTTGTGCGAAGAGAAATAAGGGGTGTGTCTTTAGACTTGGTGTTACATTACTATAGCTGAGAGGTTGGCTTTAGTGGGGGGGGGGGGGAGCGGGGTCTTTAGATGCAGATGAGTACTTTAGACAAAGGCAGACCCAAGAGCATCAGTTGGATGTTAGGATGTAAACACTTGCAGCAGTTAGATGGTAGAGTGTGCTCAGTTGCAGCAGGGAGCAACGACCTGCTCACCTCTCTCTCTCTCTCCCACTGTAATTCTGTTGTGGCAGTTGATTGGATGAATGGAGGGGTGAGATGACGTTTCATTCCTGCAGTTTCCCAGAGGGCCTGGGTGGTGGTGGCCTGGGTTACAGACTAGCATTTTAAAGTAGGCACCGGAGCAGGACCATAGCATGGGTTGTCAGTGCCTGGGGCAAGGCAGGTAAATTGCGCCCCCTAACCCGTGGACTTACCTATTCAGGCTCAGCTCGCTCCGGTCTGGTCACACGATCCCCTGTGTTAGTCAGCGCTGGCTGCAGGGGAGAGGAGAGAGCACTTTCTACACAGGTCAGCCAGCATAGGCATTAGGAGAGGGGAGGGGAGAATTTTTAAGGCTAGTTAGGTTTAAACTGGAAATTCTACTTTTATCCCTCCCCATTGGTGGGTATTGGTGGAGTTAATTAAACCCTTTGTGATGCATTAGTGGCCACTGGCAGTGTTTGGTAATTGCCACTGATGCCACTAATGCAGCACAAAGTTAAATAATTGTCACTGGTCGCTGATGCATCAGTGACCAGTGGCAGAACATTAGCCCCTTCTTGCTGCACTTTACTGACTAACGACATTGATAATGAATTAACCTCTTAAGCCCCTCCAGAAGATAACCAGTCCAGTTCACAGGAAAGAGAGCCAGGGGGGTCGAGAGATAAAGAGGGAGGAAGGTGAGAGAGAGAGGGGGGAGGAGGGGAGAGAGAGGGGATTTAGAGAGCGAGAGGGGAGTGAGAGATAGATAGGGGGCAAGAGAGAGGGAGGACAAAGGATGGGGAGTGAGAGACAGAGGGGGTGAGAGAGGAAAGAGAGGCTTAAAGAGAAAGGGGGCTGAAAGAGAGGGCGAGGGGGTTGAGAGAGAGGAGGGTAAGAGAGGGGGGGCTGAGATTGAGGGGGTGGGAGAGAGAGGGGGGCTGAGGGAGAGAGATAGGGGGGCTGAAGGGGGGTAAGAGAGAAGGGAGGTAAAAGGGGTGGTGACAGAGAGGGGGGCTGAGAGAGAGAGAGAGAGAGAGAGAGAGAGGGGGACTGAGAGAGGGGGGAGCTGAGAGAGAGGGGGGCTGACAGAGAGAGTGGGGCTGACAGAGAGGAGGGATGACAGAGAAGGGGGGCCTGACAGAGAGGGTGGCTGAGGGGGAATGAGGGGGGAGACGCTAGAGAGAGAGAAGGGCTGAGAGAGGGGGTTGGAAGAGAGCGGGGTCTAGGAGAGAGGGACACAAAAGAGAGAGGGGGCTGAGAAAGAGAGGGGGGTTGAAAAAGGGGGGCTGAGAGATAGGGAGAGGGGGGCTGAGAGAGAGAGAAGGGGAGTGAGAGAGGGAAGGTGAGAGCGAGGGAGTGGATGAGAGAGAGAGGGAGGCTGAGAAAGAGAGAAGAGAGGTGAGAGAGGGTGACAGAGAGAGGGGGGCTGACAGAGGGTGCAGAAAGAGAGGGGGCTGGCAGAGAGGGGGTAAGGGGGGATGCACCAGACAGCGAGGCAGGAGCCCCCGGGAGTAAGCGGCTGTGCATGTGCTGCTGGGATCACCCACAGGCCATCCCCGCCTCAGCACATCACAGCTGAGGCCAGCTCAGAGAGTGACGGTCTGACTCGAAGTGCACCGGCCAGCGCAGGGAGTGTGAAACGGTGTCAGTGACGGTGCAAATATTTCAGAAAGGGACAGAGTGACATTGCGAATAGTGAGCATGGGATGCGTCCCTCTAAATGTTGTGCCTGGGGCCACCTCCCTGGCTGCCCCCCATGCTATGCCATTGGTGGAGCAGGAAGGGGGGTGAAATGTATTACTTTGGTTGCATAGATGATAATTTTTGAGAATAGCTTGCTTAGATTTTTTTTTAAGTGCAAATATTCCCTTTTGGTAGGTTCTTGTTTTAGCAGCAGTGAAACAGTATCTTAAATATTATAAATTAAAATAAATAGATCATGATTGCATTCTAGAAAATAGTGTCATTAATGTGCTGTCAGAGACAGATCAGGCAGCTGGTGATGACGATTATCTGAAAACAATAGTCCAGAGACCACCACCAAAGACAAGGATAGCTTGTCTATCCCGAAAGAGGGACATGCAATTACAAACAGGCAGAGGCTTTTACCCTCACCCACTCCATCCAAATGAACACCCTGATTTCCTGTTTCATGTAGCATATATTTACCCATCTTTTCAATATTGTCTTACACAATTCTAAACAAAACTATGTAATAAATATGTGAATGAACTCAATATTTTCTGTCTGTCTGGTATGTACAGTACAATCTATAGAATGAAAATATTCTCATTTAATGGCACACTGCAGGTAGATATTATGCATGAAGTCACTTGAAATG
This sequence comes from Pelophylax lessonae, assembly GCF_965119305.1. Lineage (NCBI taxonomy): Eukaryota > Metazoa > Chordata > Amphibia > Anura > Ranidae > Pelophylax > Pelophylax lessonae. Next base: position 429,202,736 of record NC_138768.1, on the reverse strand, counting down.
TTCCATATCAATGAGTGTCTAAAGAGTCAGTCAGACTTTGCTAAACACACAAGAACATGTATCCCATATTTCAGCATACGAAGTCAGTGGGCAGCACAAGTATGTGGGTGCGGTTACCGTCCCTCATTCTTTTCCCTCATCCATCAGTTTTGCTATCATTCGTCTTTGAAGTGCGTAAAGACCACCCTGAATCGACAAACCATTTTTGTAGCAATTTTATATATTCTTGTGACAAGGCAGTCACTAGCGCAAACATATATTTGATCCGCATTCATTAATATAAGCAAATGGTTATTCTAATAACATTTAAAACTTGACTAGGTTTCTTCTAAATGTCATGTTAGTAATAATTCCAAGTGCAAACATCTTTTTTTTTGCATTATATTACATTTACAGCATGTTTACACAGTACACATCATGTTATTTATTTGTATATTAGTGCAAAACTTAGACAAGCCCATTAAAATAGACTTTGTGTGATGCGATTACTTTGTAACTCTGATCAGTTACCATATGAAGTCTAGCAGATGTATCAGAAAAGGTACCATAAATGGAAATTCTGGAGTGACCTAAGAATATAAAGCAAGACCCTATTTACAGGAATAACTGTCCTTGGCAATAAAATGACTAGTCAAGCAGGTTGGAGTGTCAGTCTGGTTTGGGGATATTGATATGGTGACAAGAAAACAGTTTTTACATATATAAGTGTAAAGTTCCTAACTATAGGGATGGTTCCTTTTCGAATTGGATGTCTGAGTTACCTTTTAAAAAAAAAAGTTGATCTCTGACCCATTTACCATAAATTGCCCACTCTAGTTGCTACCATCTGCAACATTATTTACTCACCAGAGCAAGAGATTATTTTACAGGCAGGTCAATGATATGGGCATCTGTGTGCCTGGCATAAGAGCCGACTGCTGTAAAGGAGGAAGACAGAGCAGGGGTAAGCAGTTCAAGAGAGGTGCAGTGGTGGAGGAGGAGTGCTGGGTTGCAGAGGTGAAATAGTAATGCAGGGAGTTTGGTGGTTAGCAGGGGTGGAAGAGGAGTGAGAGGGTGCAGAGTCAAGCAACTGTAAAAGGGGAATGTGGAGGTGCAGAGGTAGGCAACTGTGGAAGGTGAATGTGGAGGCACAAAGGTGGGCAACTGTGGAAGGGGAGTGTAGAGATGCAGAGGTTGGAAACTGTGGAAGGTGAATGTGGAGGTGCAGAGGTACGCAACTGTGGAAGGGGAGTGTAGAGGTGCAGAGGTAGGCAACTGTGGAAGGGAAGTGTGCGGGTGCTGAGGTTGGCAACTGTGGAAGGTGAATGTGGAGGTGCAGAGGTAAGGCAACTGTGGAAGGGGAGTGTGGAGGTGCTGAGGTAGGCAACTGTGGAAGGGAAGTGTGCAGGTGCTGAGGTAGGCAACTGTGAAAGGTGAATGTGGAGGTGCAGAGGTAAGGCAACTGTGGAAGGAGAGTGTGGAGGTGCCGAGGTAGGCAACTGTGGAAGGGGAGTGTGCAGGTTCAGAGGTAAGTAACTGTGGAAGGGGAGTGTGGGGGTGCAGGGGTAGGCAACTGTGGAAAGGGAGTTTGGAGGTGCAGAGGCAGGCAACTGTGGAAGGGGAGTGTGGGGGTGCAGAGGTGAGCAACTGAGGAAGGTGAATACGGAGGTGCAGTGGTAAGGCAACTGTGGAAGGGGAGTGGGGGGGTGCAGAGGTAGGCAACTGTGGAAGGAGAATGTGAAGGGGCAGAGATAGGCAACTGTGGAAGGTGAATAAGGAGGTGCAGAGGTAAGGCAACTGTGGAAAGGGAGTGTGGAGGTGCAGAGGTAGGCAACTGTGGAAGGGGAGTATAGAGGTGCAGAGGTAGGCAACTGTGGAAGGTGAGTGTGGAGGTGCAGAGGTAGGCAACTGTGGAAGGTGAATGTGGAGGTGCAGAGGTAAGGCAACTGTGGAAGGGGAGTGTGGAGGTGCCGAGGTAGGCAACTGTGGAAGGGGAGTGTGCAGGTTCAGAGGTAGGCAACTGTGGAAGGGGAGTGTGGGGGTGCAGAGGTGAGCAACTGTGGAAGGGGAGTGGGGGGTGCAGAGGTAGGCAACTGTGGAAGGTGAATATGGAGGTGCAGAGGTAAGGCAACTGTGGAAGGGGAGTGTGGAGTTGCAGAGGTAGGCAACTGTGGAAGGGAAGTGTGCAAGTGCAGAGGTAAGTAACTGTGGAAGGAGAGTGTGGGGGTGCAGAGGTAGGCAACTGTGGAAGGGGAGTGTGGGGGTGCAGAGGTGCGCAACTGTGGAAGGGGAGTGTGGAGGTGCAGAGGTAGGCAACAGTAAAAGGGGAGTGTGGAGGTGCAGAGGTAGGCAAATGTAGAAGGGGAGTGTGGGGGTGCAGAGGTAAGCAACTGTGGAAGGGGAGTGTGGGGGTTCAGAGGTAAGCAACTGTAGAAAGGGAGTGTGGGGGTGCAGAGGTAGGGAACTGTAGAAGGGGAGTGTGGGGGTGCAGAGGTAAGCAACTGTGGAAGGGGAGTGTGGGGGTGCAGGGGAGTGTAGGGGTGCAGAGTTAGACAACTTTGGAAGGGGAGTGTGGGGGTGCAAAGGTAGACAACTTTAGAAGGGGCATGGGGTGCAGAGGTAAGCAGTTATGGAAGAGGGGTGCAGAGGTATGTGATGGACAAGAGGTGAACAGCATATTAGCATATTATGACAGATTTACCTGACAAATGATCCCTTTCAGCACTGCACTGTCAGTGCTTCTGATGGACATGGGCACTTCCATCTTCTCCTAATCTGCCTTCCAGGTTTTGACCCTAGTGGGGGGGGGGGTGCAGAGGTAAGCAACTGTGGAAGGGGAGTGTGGGGGTTCAGAGGTAAGCAACTGTGGAACGGAAGTGTGGGGGTGCAGAGGTAAGCAGCTGTGGAAGGTAAGCGTTCGGGGTGCAGAGGTAAGCAACTGTGGAAGGGGAGTGTGGAGGTGCAGAGGTAGGCAACTGTGGAAGGGGAGTGTGGAGGTGCAGAGGTAGGCAACTGTAGAAGGGGAGTGTGGGGGTGCAGAGGTAGGGAACTGTCGAAGGGGAGTGTGAGGATGCAGAGGTAAGCAACTGTGGAAGGAAAGTGTGGGGGGTGCAGAGGTAGGCAACTGTGGAAGAGGAGTGTGGGGGTGCAGAGGTGAGCAACTGTGGAAGGGGAGTGGGGGGTGCAGAGGTAGGCAACTGTGGAAGGTGAATGTTGAGGTGCAGAGGTACGCAACTGTGGAAGGGGAGTGTAGAGGTGCAGAGGTAGGCAACTGTGGAAGGTGAGTGTGGGGGTGCAGAGGTAGACAATTTTGGAAGGGGAGTGTGGGGGTGCAGAGGAAGGCAACTTTGGAAGGGGTGTGGGGTTGCAGAGGTAAGCAGCTGTGGAAGAGGTCTGCAGAGGTATGTGATGTACAAGAGGTGAACAGCATATTAGCACATTATGACAGATTTACCTGACAAATGATCCCTTTCAGCACTGCACTGTCAGTGCTTTTGATGGACATGGGCACTTCCATCTTCTCCTAATCTGCCTTTCAGGTTTAGACCCTATGGCTGCTTGATTGGCTGAGGCATGATGATGTGACTTCCGCACATGCACATGGAAACGATGTCATCATCATGGCACAGAGAGGTGCTGTACACTTGCATGGCTGAGTGTACATTAATGTTGACAGGCAGAGAGAAGCATTTATGACAGAAGAGCAGGGCCAGCGCTCCCGCTAGGCAAACTATGCAGCCGCCTAGGGCGCACTGCCGTTTAGGGGCACACTGTTGCCTAGGGTAGGGTGACTAGTACCCTGTTTTGTCCCTGCTTTTGCAAGGCCGATCCTGGGCAGGTGCACCGTGAGCTGGGGCGGGGGGGTGTGTCCAGGGTCGGCCCAGCCATAGGTTCCTTAGGCTTCCTTTGGAAGGGAAAGGGGAGGGCGAGCGCCGCATGATTAAAGAGAACAGGGTTCTTCTGCTTACCCATTAATGCAGAGTGACCAGTGTGCCCCCATCAATGCAGAGTGTCCAGTGACCAGTATGCCCCCATTAATGCAGTGACCAGCGTGCCCCCATTAATGCAGAGTGACCAGTGACCAGTGTGCCCCCATTAATGCAGTGACCAGCGTGCCCCCATTAATGCAGAGTGACCAGTGTATGGGGATTAGAGCACCGCATGATTAAACAGAGCAGGGTTCTTCTGCTTACCCGGCGCGGCCGCTGTAATGTGAAGTCCTGCTACCTGGACCACCGCCAACCTATGATAGACAGCATACTGGTGACGTCTATCATAGGAGCCGGTCTAGGAAGTGGGACTTTACATTATAACAGCCGCGCCGGGTAACCAGAAGAACCCTGCTCTGTTTAATCATGCGGTACTCTAATCCCCATACACTGGTCACTCTGCATTAATGGGGGCACACTGGTCACTCTGCATTGATGGGGGCACACTGGTCACTCTGCATTGATGGGGGCACACTGGTAACTCTGCATTGATGGGGGCACACTGGTCACTCTGCTTTGATGGGGCATTGGTCACTGGTCACTCTGCATTGATGGGGCACTGGTCACTGGTACCTCTTCATTGATGGGGGCACACTGGTCACTCTGCATTAATGGGGGCACACTGGTCACTCTGCATCAATGGGGGCACACTGGTCACTCTGCATCGATGGGGTCACACTGGTCACTCTGCATCGATGGGGGCACACTGGTCACTCTGCATCGATGGGGGCACACTGGTCACTCTGCATCGATGGGGGCACACTGGTCACTCTGCATTGATGGGGGCACACTGGTCACTCTGCATTGATGGGGGCACACTGGTCACTCTGCATTGATGGGGGCACACTGGTCACTCTGCTTTGATGGGGCATTGGTCATTGGTCACTCTGCATTGATGGGGCACTGGTCACTGGTACCTCTTCATTGATGGGGGCACACTGGTCACTCTGCATCAATGGGGGCACACTGGTCACTCTGCATCAATGGGGGCACACTGGTCACTCTGCATCAATGGGGGCACACTGGTCACTGGTCACTCTGCATTGATGGGGGCACTGGTCACTCTGCATTGATGGGGCACTGGTCACTGGTCACTCTGCATTGATGGGGGCACACTGGTCACTCTGCATTGATGGGGGCACACTGGTCACTCTGCATTGATGGGGCACTGGTCACTCTGCATTGATGGGGGCACACTGGTCACTCTGCATTGATGGGGGCACACTGGTCACTCTGCATTGATGGGGGCACACTGGTCACTCTGCATTGATGGGGGCACACTGGTCACTCTGCATTGATGGGGGCACACTGGTCTCTCTGCATTGATGGGGGCACACTGGTCACTCTGCATTGATGGGGGCACACTGGCCACTGGTCACTTTGCATTGATGGGGCACTAGTCACACTGCATTGACGGGGCATTGGTAACTGGTCACTCTGCATTGATGGGGCACTGGTCACTCTGCATTGATGGGGGCACACTGGTCACTCTGCATTGATGGGGGCACACTGGTCACTCTGCATCAATGGGGGCACACTGGTCACTGGTCACTCTGCATTGATAGGGCTCACTGGTCACTCTGCATTGATGGGGGCACTGGTCACTTTGCATTGATGGGGGCACTGGTCACTCTGCATTGATGGGGGCACTGGTCACTCTGCATTGATGGGGGCACTGGTCACCCCCCTCTCTGACACATTGCCCCCCTCTGACACACCGCTCCCCCCTCTGACACACTGCTCCCCCACCCTGACACTGCTCCCCCACCCAGGCACATTGCTCCCCCCCTCTGACACACTACTCCCCCCCTCTCTGACACATTGATCCCACCTTCTGACACACTGATCCCACCTTCTGACACACTGATCCCACCTTCTGACACACTGCTCCCGCCTTCTGATACATTGCTCCCGCCTCCTGATACATTGCTCCCGCCTCTCTGACACATTACTCCCCCCTCTTTGACACACTGCTCCCCACTCTTTGACACACTTCTCCCCCACCCTGACACACTGCTCCCCCCATCTGACACACTGCTCCCCCCATCTGACACACTGCTCCCCCCATCTGACACACTGCGAGTGATTCAAGTATAGGGGGGAATGCATGGAGTGTGCTGCGAGTATAGGGAAATAGGGACGTTTTTAAGTTTTTTTCTTATTTATTGGGGGGGGGGGCAATTAGCTGGTCTTGCCTAGGGTGCAGAATAGTCTAGCACTGGCCCTGTGTGTATCACCTAAAGCCAGTCACTTCACTGGGTATATGTAGGGGTTTACAACCCCTTTAAATAAAATCAAAGTGGTAACCCATATTTTTTGCAGCTTAAATAGTATTGAACAGACCAGAGGGGGGCAGTAGCAGAAGCAATAGCTGTTAGCAATGTTCTTGTGGTCGCCACTTCTGCTGGGTGGATCTATTGTAGCTGTGTTGAAGTTAGCAGCAGTGGTAAAATCTAGTTCTCCCTTAGAGAAAAAAGGGGTGCAAGCTGTATCCAATGGTGTCCAGGTAATATGCACCTTGTTTTGTGGGTTAACTCCTTTCTTAAGCCTGAATTTTCATGATTTTCCCTGACTCCCTGTTAAGCAGACATGACCATGACCCCTGTTACAAAAATGTCAATAAAAAACTAAAATAAAAAAAAATTTATAGTCAAGTACAAGAAAGAATAGACAAACTAAGTGTTATTAAACTCTACGATTAACCATGTCAATGTTTTTATAATGCTAGCCACATAGGATGTCAAAATGTATTTGGGGCTATGGGCATACTGTGTCAAAAATAGAAGAGACTGGAAAGGCTAGTATAACAAATGAACTCCACTGATACATAAAGGCAGAAGGTTTTTTTTTTTTTTTTTTTTTTTTTTTTACCATACTGCATTCTCTTCATTAAAGGTAAAAAAAAAAAAAAATAACTTCTGCAATCACCCCCCCCCCCCAGCCCCCCTAAATATTTATGGGAGTCCAGTCTTGATTCATTGATGTGCACAAGAACAGAGGATCTCTTGGCTCTCTCCTCCTTGGCTTAAAGGGTAACTCCACTTTTGTGGGGAAAAAAAATAGCAAATGAAAAAACAATATATATCATATACAATTGCGACAAATCGTATTGCAATTTAATTTTATTAAAAATTACCTTTCCTTTTCAATCTGCAGCTGTTGTAATTTTCTGAAAATGCAAGCCAATATGGCTACCTGGAGTTCTGTACACAGAATGTATACTAACCACACCCCAGAAACATTTCCTGCTTGTGTGATTGGCTCACCAATTTTTCCAGAAGTCTGCCCAAGATACAAGTCAGATTTCTGGCATCCCCTGCAACAAAAATGTCATTTTTGGTGAAATACTCCTGATAGGAACACGTCTAAAGGGAAGCAGACCCAGTAACTTTCATCTTTGGAGCCCTGAAGCTACACAGCTGTTTGATAATTATGAAACCACTCCCATTTGACCCACTTAGCACAGAGGCACAAAGAAACAAACAGGAATTTCTTCAGAACAAAAAGGTAGGAATCTGCAACAAAGTTTTCTAAAATCCTTGTAATGTACAGAGATCACCCAGAGGGGAATGTTTTTTTTCCTCAACAAAAGTGGAGTCACGCTTTAAACAGCAGGAGCCATTGGCTCCTGCTGCTGTCAATCACAGCCAGTGAGGAGGAAGCAGGGGTGGGGCCGAGACACTCTCTCTCAGAGGCAGCTTAGGAGTGAGTACACACGAGTGACCCCATAGCAAGCAGCTTGCTATAGGGGCATTTGGCAGGGGGCAGGAGCCTGGGAGCGCAGGTGGGAGACCCGAGAAGAGGAGGTTTGGGGGCTTCTCCGTGCAAAAGCTATTGCACAGAGCAGATAAGTATAACATGTTTGTTATTTAAAAAAAATAAAATAGTTATACTTTACAATCACTCACTCACAGATAAGTTGTATCTCATGTGTGGAAAAACTGTTATTCCAGATTCAGTGACAACCACATTGGCTGAAAGGCTCCCAAGGATACCAAAAACCTGCCTATTCCGATAAGGGACGGGTGTAGATATAAACAATTGCGCAGCTTTGACCAAAGTTAAATATTGCCCGTGCTGTAGGTGCAGGCCATTTACTTCATAAAGCCTGATTGACAAACTCAGAGATGGTATGCCCTGTCCTTCCATGTTGCTAGGACATTGCTAAAAGGCTCCTAGTTGTTACTGTTTACCTCCATTACAGGGGCAAGCTTTTCCTCGGATTCAAACCTCCTCACATGTGCTATTTCTCACCTGATGCAGTAGCTCTGACCTTAGCAATTGAGAGCTTGCTCCTTTGATGATGGAAGTAAACAGTAAGAGTTAGGAGTCACTTGGCAACATCCTAGTAATGAGACATGATAGGGAATGCATTCTCTGGGAGCTTTTCAGTCAGGCTTCACAAGATACTGTACATAAATAGCCCACACCTATAGCAAGGGCATTATTTACCTTTTGTCAAAGCTGCACAGTTTGTATTTATCTACAGAGGTCCCTTACCTACAGCGGCAGTTTTTGTGCCGGGTCACACTTGTGCAATGCGGGATGGCTGCGAATTCGCAGCCTGTTCCCGCATCGCAAATGCACATCTGGCAGTTCACACTGCCATATGCGATACGCAGGGGGTGTCAATGAAATGTTAACGACACCCCCAGTTTGATCGCATATCGCAGTGCGATCTGACAGTTCGCACAGGATCGGATTGCACAAGTGTGAACCACTGTGCGATCCGATCCTGATGCGGCTGAAAAAAAGGGTCATGTGCGACTTTTGTGCAGGTGCAGTGCGAATTTAGCCATACAAAGTGTATGGCTGAATTCGCACTGCACATCCGATCGCATGTAATGAAGGAGCAGTGCATTCCGATATTACATGAGATCGCCGCACATGCTATAGTGTGAACCGCCACTCAAGGTTAACTATAATATTTAAATAAAGTAGTACTAAAGCACCAAGGTTTTTAGGATAGTTACATTAGTTTTGGGCAGAGACAATATTTATAACCTAGTGAATTTACAAGTACATGCCTTTAGTTTGGGTTTGCTCTATGCCCCTTCACTGAACGTTTGGTCAGGAGGCACATACTCACAACTAGTTGCTGCAACTTTTCTGGCTCTGAGGAAGGGGGTTCGCCCCTGAAACGCGTCAGCCCAGCCACAACAGCCATTTTGCTACGTATGGGACCTTGGCTACCTTGGAGATTGTATATGCAATGTTGATGTGTGTATAATCACACCTGCTTTGTGAGTATATTGTATACTTTTTAATATTTTAATAAATGGTTTTAGTGGTGATGCACTAGGTCGGTGCGCCCCTTTTCTTTTCTCTTTTTCTCTCAGTTGGCTCTGGATACCCTTGATCCTGAGGGGGCAGCAAGACCATTGGCTTTTTTCCACCTGAGTCTGAAGTGCATCTCTCTTCCCTCCATCATATTCTACTTGAGCACAGGAGATTTGCTTTACTACCCGATTTCCTTCCTCCCCAGCAACCAAAAAAATTGTCAGGGGGCAGTGGGCCGCATTGCCTGCAGTTCTGGGCCACATGCGGCCCCCGGCCGCAGGTTGGACATGCCTGCCCTAGCTGAATATAGGGCGGGAGAGAACACATGAAAAGACATTTAAAGAAAAGCTGTTAAAGCCAAAAAGAATGAATCCCCCTTGTCCCAAACTAGCTGATTGCACATCTTGTTTGTAAGGTTGAATGAAGGCCGCACAGAACTTCAAGCTAGCTGCCTTACATAGATCTTCAAAGAAATCCTGGCACAACTGCCCCAAAGGCTACTGCCCCTCTAGTCAAATAAGCTTGCAACTATTTCAGAGCAGAAAGGCCTATTTCCAGCATGCCAATGTAATCACCTGGAAGTCCAACAGTGGATGACTCGAGGACCTGATGGCTAAATGAAAAAAAGATTGTCCACTTTCCTCTTTGACCAAGTGCACAGCAACTTGACCATGTGTAAAGAACTTAAGTCTTTCTGCTGTGCATCTAGTGACTCTTGTGCGAAATCTCAGAGGGACTACTTCCCTTACACATAGTATCACTATTTCTGGTAACAAAAAAAAAAAGACACAAAAAGGGCCCTTGCAAGAAAAGTGTTGCAATCTTAAACATCCTTCTGTCTGAAGTAGTTGCTGGCAGAAGAACTCGTTTTTCTGTGAGGAATTTTTATGAAAATTAATCACTGGAGCAAAGGGTCCCAGCCTTAGCGCTCTCAGATCCAAGCCCAAGTCCCACAGAGGGAACAAGGATCTCCTCCAAAGGTCATATATAGATTGTCGCCTGCAGAAAGCATCTGGTAACTGGCTCTTCCACCCGTCTGAAACCTATGAAGATAAAAAGGTAAAGAATTGTACCTTAAATGGAATTGTATGCCAGACCAACCTCTAGCGCTGACCATAAAATGTCCAGAATATTGGCTAGAGCAGGGAACACAGGAGAGAAAGCTTTTGCTGAGCAAACAAAACAAACTTATTTCACATTCTCTCATATTTAGCGTTTACGGTCGATACTCTGGACATCAAGGTCTGAGCAAGCTTGGATGAGAATCCCTGCACCTCTAGTCTGGCCTATTCCATAGCCAGGCTATTAAAGAAGTCTCATTGAATTAGGGTGCCGTCACTGACCTTGCCATAAAAAGAGATTTATTTTGACCAGAAATGGGTTTGGTGGTGCTGATGACATCTGGGGAGCAGTGCAAGCCAAGGCCTTTTCGGTAGGTGGAAATGACCTGTATGGCATGGACTTGTCCTGTCCAAATTTTCAGAAGCATCTTTATCTTCAAAAGACATCGGAGAGAGACAAAGATCAAAACACAAAATTCCATGGCACTGGGAACCTATCATGTATGACGGAGCCTTTGCATTGGTATCCTGTTGCAAATATCCGAAGCTGCACGTTCAGTGGAGTATCCCTGTGAACTACTGCTGGAAAGCCTAATTCGCCCAATATTGGTTTGAGGCATTTGTTGAAAAATATTTTGCCTAGCCAAACCACTAATTGATTTTGCTTTCTTGGCAAGAAGGCCACCGTTAACTAGCTGCAAGTGGCTCTCTTCCCCGCAAAAAGATTCTGTGGCAAGATGTAACAGGAAAATGCTTCTAGCGTCCCCTGGGCAGGAAATGTAGGCTACTGCTGTCTTGTTGTCAACAAACTTCACTCAGGCTCCTTTGAAGTAGATACTGAAAGGCTTGCATTACTAGAAAATGGTTTCCTTCAGTTCCAGATAATTAGGGAGTCTGTAGTCCACCTGTTTCTTTAGATTGTGTACTCCCAGCCCCAAAGACTGGGATCTGCCATCGGAATCATCCTATCACCTGGGCGGAGAGGCATGCCCTGAAAGAAGTACAGTGGCGATGTCTACAACTCCAGTTCTTGCTGAATTTGTTCACAAAGATTTTCTGATCCATAGACAGCCTAGCTCAGACTAAAAAAGGCAAATTGAAAACACCACCTGGCACAAGGTACCACCACTGCCAACAAGATTTTCAAAAGATTCCTGTGTCTGTGTCAATTCTGTAAAAGGTAAGCACCTGAACTGGAAGTGACATCTGGTCACCGCAAATTCCACATGTCTCTGGTGCTTGACCTTGATCTGTACCTGGAAGTATGAGTCGGCAAGTCGATGACACTAACTGGTGCTCCAGCTGAACTATCCCTGTGACTGTCTACATGGCCTCCATCTTGAACCTCTTGGTGTGTATGTACACATTTGATTCCTTGAAACTAAAATTAACCAAAAGGCTCCTGCCTTAGGTACTAGAAAAACTGGGGAGAAAAGCACCCAGATGATTCTATGTCTTTGGCATCCCTGGGCATGATGGTCTTGTAGCAGAATAAATTCTTAAACGTAATCTTGCAAACATTTTCTTTTTTGAGATCTGTTGGTCAAAAATGAAATCGATACAGTGGTCAACTTTGGAATCCTCCATTGTACTCCCACCCAACTGTCGCCTGGACCCACTAGTCTTTGAGGATTGTTGTCCAAACCCTCCAGAAGGAGGCTACAATCATCAACTTCACTCAGGCCTCCTGGCCCAAACTGGAAAAGACTACCTGAGCGCACCTTCAATAGACCTTTCAGCCATCTCAGCGACTTGCTCTGGTCTTGATTTCATACAAAAAGTAACTGAGGCAACTCCACTGTGATCTGTTAAATCTATGGCTTGTCCTTTAAGATTTGGCATCCTGCACCCTTCTGAAGTTCAATAGGCTTGAGTGAAAGATGGCGGCCTCCTCTTACTAGTCTGTGGCCACAGTCCCCGACTTTTCTTCTGGTCATTCGCTTAATTGCATTGTTCAGTGTTTGACCAAACAACCTCTCACTATAGGAAATGTTGAAGGCTTGCGTGGACTTTATATCTGCCCTCCAGTGGGGTAATAATGCTCTCATGGCTGGGACTGAGTTTGCCAGGCATGTACTAGGTCTATCAATGCATTAACCAGAAGCCACCTGCCAGTTTCAACTCCTCCATAAACTGTGCCAAATCTTGCAGTTTCCAGTCTTGAATTTATTGCCATTTCTAAACAGTTTATATATTGAAGTAAATGATGTTGCTGGTTGACAGGAAAAAACAGTCACTGTATAGATTCTCTACAAGCCTGATGGCCAGATCACCACAATTTCTGTATTCCAGATGTGTTTCTGCATGAGTGTTTTTGATGCATTCCAATGCGTTTCGCCACTTTTCAGATGTGTTCAATACAGAAACAATGTAACATTTTTACTTTGTTGACTGTACTAGAATGCGCTGCACTGGTGTGTGAACTAGGTCATTGGAATCCCAATTAAACACTGTCTATGCGTTCTTGCTGGAGAATAAAAATGTACTGGACTGCATCTGGTATGAACAAATTCACTTTTCCATCCATAGGATCTTCAACAATTTCCCAATTTCTCTCTGGGATTATTAAAGTATTCTGTAAAGGCAACTGAGTTATAAAAAGGCAAAAGACACTTGATGTGCCAGACGTTACAGGGCAGCATCCACTCTTGGAAGTGCAGTGAATAAACATGCATCAGCCATCCTATTTGGATAAAGCTTAGATTACCTGTTACTGTGAATTGGTCTTCTGTTGAGGTCTCTGCTATCCTTCATCTACGAGCGCTTTACACTCTGTCATTATGGGAAAGGAAGGCCCTTGGAAATATCTGCATGCTTTTGCAGTGGTAGGGCATCTGTAGCCTACTTTCTGCTATAGCCTCCTCAATAGGGCTCAGAATCCTGCACATTCACCTCCTTGTGAGGAAATCTGTTCATTCTAATTTTTTTGCCACTGCAGCTGCATGTAGGCTCAAAATTCACCCTGAGCTGGCCGAGGCATTTCCTATCATACAGACAAACGCATGGGAGCCAGTGCCACATGGGGTGCTTGGGGAGCATGAAAGCCCCCCTGTGGAGGACTCCGTGTGATGTGGAGTGTCCTGGGCATGGGAAGATCGTTGGTGGGTTTTATGTTTTTTTGGAGCATTTGCTTTCAGGGTTTCTGCTTCCAAAATAATGCAAAACAGTATTCTTAAGCCCCCGTTCACACTGGGGCGACCTGTCAGGCAACCTGGTCGCCTGACAGGTCGCCGTAGGTCGCCTGGCATAGAGAAGCTGTGGACCCATTCTAATAAGTCGCTCCGACTTAGAAAAAGGGTCCGGAGCTTCTTTGGGGCGACCTGGAGCGACCTGCATTGACTGTGAGGTCGCCCCGGGAAGTCGGATCGCCCCAGTGTGAATGGGGCCTAACAGTCCTTGAGCACTCTTTTAAAAACATATCCTAAGTTGCCCCTCCTACCTTTGCTAGTCTTTGGTGCCACTAACAGGTGTGGCAAGCTCACAAAATATATAGAGAAAAAGCATATTACCGCTCACCAAAAAACATGTACTCAATCTCTTTAAGACTCATTTGCCTTCATCCACTTCAGAAGCAGGAGCAGGTGAGCACAGGCAACACTTCCAGTGGCAGACAGTCAAAAGTCTGAGACAAAACCAGTCAGACTGTCAAACCCACAGGAGTACACAGGACAGCACAGCCAGAGGCAGACAGGAGACAGTCAGAATCTGAGACAAAACCAGTCAGGCAGTCCAATCTCTAGGAACATACTGCAGCAGGGGAGCAAAAGCTACAAGTCTTTACCTGGCCGAACTGCAGAATGAGGGAGAGAAATCCTTTCCTTTGCAGACCTCCAAGAGTGTTTACGCCATTACTTGGCGCCTGGCAGATACCATCCTGTGCTTCCCCAATCCCTGTTCGCTGTGACATCATTCCCAGCTGCTCTCAGGCTGAAAATAAAGCCAGGAGAGAAATGCGGTGCACTACATATAGGAGACAGGAAAAAAAAAACTCAATGGAGAGGCAATGATGACATTGCAGAGCTTTTATAATACCACACCTGTACAATATCAATGCTCTTTAAGCATCATTTTTGCCCGCACCAAGTTTTTCGGAAGATTTACTTTCAGCATTCTGGGTCTCCCAGCTCCATGAGAGGCTGAACATGGAGGGGTAGGTTTGGCGGGCTGAGGGATATCCTTGCAGCAAAGTACTTACCAACTGCAATCCACAGGTGGCCTGGAGCATGACCAAAAAAGAACACTTCAGTTGGGGGAGGGGCTGTCTTTTATTTACCTAGGAAGAGGTGGTCCTGTGGGCTCCAGAGGAGGTGTTAGCCCGTTGTGTGCTGACGTGAGGATAGGCCAGGAAATTTCATATACTGCAGCTTACCAATCCTTAAATGTGGTAAATGCATTTGTTTTCTTTTTTTTCCCCAGGCTTTTTTTCTGTAATTTTACTTGCATTTTTCTAAAAATGAATTACAACTGACCATTGTAAGCACCATTAGGGTCCTTTTACATGGGCTTTCAGCCTGGCGGACTCCGTTTTGCTCAGCGGGGTTCAATCCGCCAATCCCCACTGAGCAGGCGGATGACAGCTCCGTCTCCGTTTACTTTGCAGAGACAGACCTGTCAGATCCCTGCTCTCCTCTATGGGAGATCGGATGATAACGGACTGCCTGTCCGATTTCATCCGATCCGATCCTCCAGACAGATGGAAAATAGGGTTTCCATCCATCTGAATTTCACAGACAGGATCAGATCAGATAGCAGTGGGTGTCAGCGGACATGTCACCCTTGATATACGCTGCTCCATAGAGGTGCATGGAGCATCTGATCAGGTCCGCCTGAAAAACTGACAGGCGGACCTGATCAGAAAGCTTGTGTGAAAGGAGCCTTTGTCTCAACCCTCTAACTGACATTTTTGCTGGATAGCTCGATCTATTAACAGTTGGCCATAGACTAAACAATCTGATTACACACTCTTTTCACAATCTCCTTTAGATTTAACAAAATTATGTAATATGAGGTCAAACCTAAACAATTCCTTTAATTAGTATAAAACTTTGGCAGGCCCTTGCACTACATAGTTAATTATAGATCTAAAGAGTATTATACAATCAGATCGTAAAGTATATGACGACCTAGAGGGAGTTGAAAAATACCAGGTTTTCTGGCCAGATGAACAGGTGAAAATAATAGAAAAAAGAAAAAGAGAAGAGAAAACAAATGCAGCCTCCCCATTTAATCGATTGGTAAACTGAAACATATAATATTTCTGCTTTTAGATACACTTTAATAACACTTTAAAAAATATATATATTTTTTAATGCAGACTGATAGAACGAGAAAGCAGAGTAACAGAAAAACATGCTCACCACTATTCTGTTTCTCCCTTTACTGTTCAGTCACAGGCTGGTCCAGGACAACCTGGGCTCAGAGGTAAAGGGTTGAAGGATACTGGCCACCAGGGTGAGGACATCTAATTGCAGAAAAAAGTACTGCAAGGGAATTCGCTAGATCAGGGCTTCCCAAACTTTTTTGGGCCAAGACCCACTTCTGAATACAGTTATTTTTCGGGACCCACTTGCTTGTAATTGAATATTATAAAGCACTACAGAATTTGTTGGCGCTATATAAATGCAAATAATAATAATAATAATAATGCATATTTTAAAGGGAGGGGGATGTTAAATTAAAAATATCAATTTACTACTTTTCAATTTATTATGATCAAATACCACCAAAAGAAAGCTCTATTTGTGGGGAAAAAAGGACATCAGTTTTATTTAGGTACAGCATCACTTGACCGCGCAATTGTCAGTTAAATTAACACAGCGCGGAATCACAAAAAATAGCCTGGTCATTTAGGGGGCAAATCCTTCCGATCCAGAAGTGGTTAAACCTGTAGTGTTTTTATTTGTAAATTACTTTACTACTACTTTAGGTCTGGTTCACATGAATGCGGGTTGGTGGCCCACATTTGCACAGGCATAGCAGCCCATTGATTTGATTGGGCTGCTATGCCCTCGTTTTCCGCAGAAAAAAGGTGCATGCAGCATTTAAAAAAATTGAAATCCATCCTGCTTTTGCACCATGCGACTTACCTGCAGTTCCTGCACTGGCAAGCTTTCTGCATTTTTATATACGTGGGCCCAGCATTTAAAAACACAGTTTGCATGTGCAGGAACTGCAGGTAAGTCGCATGGTGCAAAAACAGGATGGATTTCAAGGCCACTGCATTTTTTTTAATTTTGCATGCACCTTTTTTCTGACGAAAACATAGGCATAGCAGCCCATTCGATTCAATGGGTTGCTATGCCTGTGCAAATGTGGGCCCCCAACCCACATATATGTGAACCAGGCCTAAAATAAGCCACCAAGCTTACTTACCTGGTGACTGGTCCTGGCTCCACTCAGTCCGACTCCTAACCTGAGGTGCCGCCTCCCGTACAGAACACAGGACGCACGGCAAGGGGCGGGGTCAGAGTGTCAGTGGAGCTCAAGGCCCCGCCTGCTCCTTGTAGCACAGTGCGCTGCCAATGCCTGGGCAGCCCTGACCATACCTAATCGCTCCGAGTAAAATCCGGCGACCCATTTAAACGCAGCTTGCGACCCACTCAAACGCAGCTCGCGATTCACAGTTTGGGAACTCCTGCTCTAGATAGAAGCTCAATAATGCAGCAAAAGCTTATTTTTAATGGACTATTTTTATCTTTTTTTTTGGGGGGGGGGTCTGGAGTTCGACTTAAAATATGGCTCGACTTAGGCTTTATTGCAATGCTTTTAGTCATCCATGTGTAGCAGGATTTGGGTCTGCCATGGTCACCAATAACACCAACAGCACAATTAAGCTGATTGCCCAAGTGTGAGGTCTGAGTCAAAGAACAGGCCGGCATCTTTGGTTTGTTTTGTTTATTTTATATGGGGATGGGAGAAGGGAATGGGTGGGATACTCCTCTGGCTCAACTAGATACAACTTGGGACATTTGAGAAAAAAATGCCTTTCAGCGCTGACTTGACGCCGGCTGAATGCCTTGCTGGCGCTTGAGATCACTGACTTGCTGTATTGTACTGAAGACTGACTTCTGACACTCTGGTTAGCTCAAAAGTCCTTGACTGTACTAAAAACTGACTTCTGACACTCTGGTTAGCTCAAAAGTCCTTGACACTGCAGAGTGCCACAGCGTGCCCCTAATCAATGCAGACAGACCAGTTCACTTACCTGATCCAGCGGCGGCTTCTCCTCAGTCTCCCTGCGTCTCCCGTCGTCCTCCTCCTCGGCCAATGGCAAAGGTTCGCCTTTCGGCCAATCAGGAAATGGGTCTCGGACCCGCTTCCTGATTGGCCAGGAGGAGGATCCATGTGACAATAGCGAATATTCATTCGCTATTGTCACACAATGGGTGGGCCCGGGGCGCACTGCTCAGTCAAGGGATGTGTGTATCAGGTGCGCTAACCAATCATATTGTGTGAATGTTCAAATGAAATCACGTGAATAATGTCAAACATACATAAAGGAAGGGTCTGGAATAAAACCAACCAAATTAATTTATGTGACATACATAACAGTGGATGAGAATGAAAAAACTGCTTATACAAACTAAAATTGGTACACAAATAATGCAGTGAATTCACCAGTGAGTATCAAAAAATGGGTGACAGCCCCTCCTATCTCAGTTGATGCCCAATCGGGAGGAAAAGCATCAAAGAGGAGGCGCCACGTCATCACTCACAGCGTAACACGGCGGTCCACACTGCAGGCGGCCGCTGTCATCTGTAATCCCGCAAGGGTGACCAAAAGCGTGTATTTTCTTCATGCATGTTAGTGCAATTTTACCATTGCTGTCATTACCATTGCTTCATGGTAAGAATGTAAAATTACCTAAAGGAAGGAAAATGAACAATAGTTAGTGCATGAGTCAGAGTTTTTCAGTCATTTTTTTTTTCTTTTTACAAGAAGCTGCCAGCCTTGTTAGTAGGTCTTTATCATCATGATCAGCAGATCTGTCAACACACATACTGTATACACCAAGACCTCCTATCTATGGGAGTATGTGCACTGTAAGTGAAGCATAAGAGGGAGATATACATGAAGTATAATATTATTCACTTTTGCTTTCCACGTATTTAGATAAAAGGGCATTCTAAACTGGTGAGTTGGTCATTGTTTAACAGGGCCGTATCAACTCTTTTCTAACAGTTAGAACCCCCACCCCCTTACAAATATAATACAACAGCCATCTACTGTATATCGCACAAAAGACAAAAGGTTCAAGAGCATGTTTTGACAAAATTGGGGAAAAGCTTCCATACTGATAATTGAAATGAAAAATTGGTCTGGGCACTGGGTAAAGCTTTGATTTCTTTTTTATTAAAATAATAAACATGTTATACTTACCTGCTCTGTGCACTAGTATTGCACAGAGCAGCCTCCGATCCTCTTCTTCTCGTTCCCCTCACCAGTGCTCCTTGGTCCTCCTCTTCAGCGCGTACCCTTGTAGGAAGCCACTGTCTATCGATCTGCTCAGTGAGGACAGAGAGAGATGCTGCTCTCATGCACATCGTTGGATAGAGATCGGGCTCAGGTAAAAGGGTGGGTTTGGGGGATCCTCTGGCACAGGTTTTCTACTTTATGCATAGAATGCATTAGGGTAAAAAACCTTGAATTAGAACTATAGGCAAAACTTTTTTGTTTCATTTTGGAAAGAACAAAGGAGGGTTATAACTCCGATCAGACTTCTTTTTTTTTTGCCATCTGTTTCCCGTTGGCGAGATTTCCCTTCATTTCCTGTCCCATAGCCAGAAGTGAGTGGAAATTCCTGCAAATTAGAGAAATTCCTTGGGGACCCCTAGGTCACAAGAACTAGTGTCCCCATCAGAAGATGTCCCCTCTATTAGTTTTCTGGGGACAACCCAACAGTTGGGATTTTTTTTTATTTTCACTTTCAACAATAATGGTAAACAGGACAAATAGAGTGGGTGGTTCTCCCTAACAGAGGGCACACACAGCAAAAAAAAAAACTGGTAGGAGTCCTAATCCCTCTCCATTCTATCCAAAACTACAAAAAAAATGTGTCTTTAGTTATACTTTAAGGCTTTAGTGCCGGTTCACACATGTGCGGCTGCGGCGATCGCATATAATGTCGGAGCGCACTGCTCCTTCATTACATGCAATCGGCTGTGCGGTGCGAGTTTAGCCGTACACTTTGTATGGCTAAATTCGCACTGCACCCGCAGCAAAGACGCACAGGACCCTTTTTTGCAGCCGCATCAGGATCGGATCGCACAGCGATCAAACTGGGGGTGTCGTTAAGATTTCATTGACACCCCCAGCGTATCGCATATGGCAGTGTGAACTGCCAGGGGTGCGTTTGCGATGCGGGAACAGGCTGCGAATTCGCAGCCTTCCCGCATCGCATAAGTGTGAACCGGGGCTTAGAGCTACCTGAATGATAGCACTCTGTGATCTGAATGCACCGTAGACATTATTTACAGCACTGAAAGTAAATAAGTGTACAACTCTTTCATTTCCAACAAGGATCTGTTGTTTCTCTAATCTGGACTTTGAAATAAGCCCCAGGCATTGCTAAATATGCACCCTAATTTGGTTCCTAATTAATCATGTATATGGGCTCATTCATTGTGTGTTATGAGCAGAACTCAGCCATTCATAAGCAGTTTTGTATTCTGTGAATGAATACAAGGTTTACTGTGATTGGCTGAGTGGGAGGGGCAGGCTGAGACTTGAGATGTCACGTTCTCAGACTTGGACAATCAGAGGAAGCTTTGTATTCATTCACGGAATACACAACTGCCTATGAATCCCTGAGTGCCCCTCAGGCAGACTGTTTTGCTCTGGGTGTGAGACGGAAGTCTATTTAAAGTGACATGAAACCTGGACGTCAGCTTTATTCCAAAGCACAGATTGCGATTGCTGTCTCCTCTCACTTCTCTCTGTTATCTGCAATTGCCACATCTGACAGGTTATGCCAACATCATAGTGAGAAGTACATATTGAGGCTAACTGAATGCTCCTCCCCAGGCCGGGGAGAGGTAAAAAGGTGTTATTAGACCGAGCTTAGGTGTCAGGTCACATAATTTGAGGTGAGAACCCAACTATAAGGGGGGAGCACTCATCGTGGTGACACATGGATGTGTTCATTTCACTGCACGAAAGGAGAAGGAAGAGTGAGCACCCTGTACAACACAGATGTCGGTGGCGGGGAGGATCTTCACAATATAGTTACATAAAATGTGCAAAGTGGTGGACTTTATGTTTTTAAAGAAGCATCTGATTATATCACAAGTATTAATAATTCACATGTTATCCATAGTATAGCACATACTTGTCACAACTGAGATTTTAGCAGTTGTTATTATTCATTAATTTTTGATTGCTTAATGATATTATTTACCGCAGCACTAGGTTTGTTTTATTACTGCTTTGCGATATATTGCTTTCTGGTTTGTATAGCCAATTAACTTTTTATTGCTCTCTACTTAGTGTTTAAGTCTTTGGCCATATGACACTTCAATAACCTGTCAGGTAGTGTGTCTTCACCGGAAAATATCTTGTAGCATGGCATCTATTAGTACAGAACTATCAATCTCTGACACATGTTTGAGTAGGATTAGCATCAGGTTAGCCAACTGGTTCTGCTCATCATTCTTTGTGATAATGATCATGATTACTGCTGTCATGGCTCTCAACTAGGTGATATTCTGGGAACCTGACACCATTCTAAGTGAAGCGTACACTGTACCTGTAAAGTAATGGAAGATTTACAGAAATAAAGGACTTAACATTTTTTTCTGTGGCCTATTGTAAAGAAAGCAATGATATGAATGTGGAAAGTGGAGTAATCTATATCTGAGCTGTCTAACAAGACTTTCCATAATCATGGTGTCTGGGGTAACACTTTACACTTAATGGGAAAACACCTTTCTTTCAATAAAAATGTCTCTGAGTTAACAAACAAGGTTGTGCAATGTGCATGTAATGTATTAACTTTCAGAGTTTCTAAAGTATGTTCTGATGGAATTACAAATCAACGTGTTCATTATTTATGATTATCAATATTATAATTTTCTAAAAGTATAAACTAAAACTTCATATAGGCTTATTATATTAATCTTGGAGATGGAGATCATTGTTCAAGCACTTCCTGCTATAGGTTGAACACATTCTGACCCAGTCTCCTAACTGTTCCTTGCATTGTCAACTTGCCATACTGCTTTGGATTAATACTACAAGCAGCCAAGCTGACGCACATTGCACAGGCATTGTCCACCGTTGTCACCATCAGGAAACCAACCCTGAGAAATATTGTATGTAGCAAGTTTTCCAGGCCTGTGGCCTGATGTGGGTCTGCCATTGTTACCAGTTACCTTTCCAGCCCATGTGAGCTGCGACCCTGGGTGTGAGAACTGAGACATGAACGACTCCGGCATCTTGGTTTTGTGGTTTTTATTGTAGAAAAGGAGATGGGAGAAGGGAATGAGTGGGATACTCATTTAGGCTTAACTAATTACACTTGGGACTTAATCCTAGAAAAATTCCCGTTGGCGCTTCCTTGTCGCCAGCCGACGCCAGCCAACGCTCACTAACACTGAGAACACACTAGCTTGCTAGAAGTGCTAGATCCTCGACAATAAGTCCAGAAGACCCAAGACTGTGAATTGTAGAATTACTGACACTGCCACACTGCAAAGTCACCGAATACTCCCCTCCCGCCTTGCACTGGCTTGAGGTAGTACACTGTAGATTTCTGTAAAGCTGCAACTCTCAACTGTCACACTCTGTCCAATTCAGGGCCCATATGCAGGTGCCCCCTTTAACCTTGAACTCTTCGGTGTTCACTGACTATGTACCCCCCTCTGTAACTTTAGGGTCCTCAGCCTAGGTACCCCCTTTCAACTAGCTGGCACTGGATCCCAGAACCTCTTACAGAGTGGCCCCCTCTGACTCTGGCAGACCCCCAGGGGCAATCCGCAGTACTCACGACCTGTGTAGGCTTTCCTGGGACTGGACCCCTCTCTCGCTCCGCAGGCTCTCGGCACACCGGATCCCCTCAGCTCAGCTCAACACTCTCTGGATTCTCAGGCGACACCCCGAGACATCCACTTCCTCAGACAGGAGGAGAGACAGCCGTACTCTCCCTCCTGGGACTCTGCTCCCGCCAAAGACATCCTGTCACGCACTTCCCCCAAACTTATACCCACTCCCAGAATCCTTTGCAGCATAATCTGCCTTCTGGGGTAGTTACAAGCCTGGATGTGTCCCCTGATTGGGCTTCCCACACTGCCCTATGAGAAGCCTCTCACAGGAACCAGTGGGGATACTTTTCCCCTCAGCAGGCACATTTGGAAGCCCTGACACCCTACTAAAAAAATCACAGCCCTGCTGTTAGGCAGACAAGGCCCACTATACATTTACCTAGCACCTACCTGTAGGGTGCTACACGTATATTCAAATATATAGGTTGCTGGAGTGCATGAATGTGGACAGAACATGGTTACAAAGAGGTTGCAGAAAATTAGCAGCGCTGAGGTGCAACAATAAGAGGAAAAAAGTGAAAACAATTATTTTATTTTTTTATGGGGCCCAGGCAGCAGGGGGAATCAGATGTGGGCAATTACAGGAGCTGATCCCCTGTGTGACTCTCTCTCTACAGTAGCTGAAAGCTGGCTTCTCCTCCTCTCCCTCCCACCAGCTTTCAGCTGCTGCAGAGAGAGCCACACAGGAGACTGGTTCCTGTAATTGCCCCCCTCCACTGCAGCAATCACCCCCTCCTGTCCACTCTTTGATTCCCCTGTGTGTCCCTGTCCCCTGCTGCATTGTCGGCTTCCCTTCTCTCATCTCCCTCCAGATTTGAGCTGCTGCAGGCTTGAACTACAGAGGGTCATTTCCAGTACATGCCTCCATCCGCCACACTGATCATCCTCCCTACCCACATCTGAACCCCACTGCCTCCTGGGCACCCCACGTGCCCTCTTCCCCACAACACTGCCATCTTTCCCTCCTCTTCATCCCACCGGCTGCTGCAGGCACATAGGGGATTGGTTTAGGATGGAGAGCAGGAGTCCAGTAAATATGTAATAATTACTGGCCCCTTCCTTTTCAGGATGAACACAGTGAGTGATTGTTACAGATCACTTACTGTGTTCATTCATAACTGAAGCATAGTAAACTATTTTTACTGTGTTTACTGTGTGCTTACTGCGTGCTTACTGTGTGCTTACTGTGTTTACATAGAAAACTGTGTTTACTATAAGCCTCTGTACAGAGCGTCTCCTGTTCATTCACTCAGCGCAGCTGAGGTTGCAGAGAAAGGGATTGAGGAATTTGTGTCCTCAGTCCCTTTCTCTGTCTCAAAAGGGAGACCTTAGCTTAGTAAATCTCGTGAACATTCACTTTGCAAAGAATATCTAATCACATGCAAGGAAAAAAAACAAAAGTATTTTTGTTTGCATATGATTTAATGATGGACGTCAGCACAGCTTACCCATTTTCACTAAGCTAATAGAAAAACTCCTTGCAAAGTGAGCAGTCTTTTGCCTATTGTCCTTAGTAAATTATCCCTCATACAGACTGCTAAATACTATTGCACAAAGATTGTTCTTCACTCTATTCTCTGCTTACTAAGTGCAGACTAAAATCATTCCTGAAATATCATAGTAGGTCTAAGGATCGGGGTTGGTAGGCTTTTGTTCCCTTTAAAGCTGCATCTCTTCCCATACAAGTCTATAGAAATATAAAAGCAGCAATAAATTCTAAACAATCTCAGAAGCAGGACCTCGAGCTGCCCGCACATGCACAACTGTGATGTTTGATTTTGGATATTGTGATTGCACCAGTTACATTTTTCTCCTCAATTTGTTCAAAGCAAGATCGGTGTAGTGGAAAATATCATCAATCTGATATCTAGTTTACTGGTAAAATGTAAATGCTTATGTACAGTCGTTTTTTTTTTTTTTTTTTTAATTGTGAATAAATTAACACAAATAAAATGTTTAAAAAATGCATTGAAGAACGAGTCATATTGTGCAATTTCCTTTGTACAAACACTGATGTGCTGTATTTTTGTGGCCAGCATAAGCTAGACCTCACTTAATGCATAGACTCATATAGGCTTTGAACTTGGCTTTGAACTTGGAAATAGTTGTATCCTCTTACCTCTTTACCACTATTCAATAAACGCAGAACTGAAGAAACTGAAGAAATGCAGAATTCAGCGCAGAACTGATCTCTCCTGGTTAAGAAAAAATAAAAAACAACATATCTTTGTGTATTGTCACCTAAAGTGTCAGTGCACCTCTTGTGAACAGTAAACCATCCTTCTTATGTCAACATATGTGACAAAACATCTTCTATATATATGTATAAAAATTATGTCAACTATAAATTCATATCACACATAACCATGATATCCTGTGAATCCAAAAATAAAAATAAAAAACATATCAGAGTGATCCAAAAATGAAGACACTAAAGTTAATTTTGGTGCACATAAACTCAAAAAATTACCCATTTTTGCAACAATATAAAAGATAAGAGTGTATCAGCTAAACAGACATCCAACATGTCAAGCCTTAAACCTGCATGTACCTGTGAAACAATATACTTGGGTACCCATATATGGATAGGTGACGATTTAAAAGCCCTTACAGTTAATCAGTTTAGAGTTAACCATGAATAATGACCCTAGAATTGTTAATCCCACTGCAGTGTGCATAATAAAACTGTATATTACATGTGTAGGGCAATCATCATTTTTCTATGTAGCAGCACGTAATGTATGCATTTAAAAATTATTTCTTTTATTTTTTCATTTTATATGTCACTTTTTTTAAATATAAATGCATTGCAATCACACAAGGGACCAATAGCCCTCATGTGATAGCATATAACTTGTGACAGGTTCCCTTTAATGAGACAAGGTGCTCCCACCTTCCTCTTTGGCATGACAACACAACCCTGAATTTTAAAGCATTTGGTGTCAGCCATGCCTACTTCATTTCTGATGGATTACAAAGAACAGGTGGCGAGTACAGGAAATTATTTTCTCACAGGATTTCTGACCAAATCAGCAGGAATATTTTTTGCATGTGTTAAACAGATATAGCAAAACAATATTTTTAACATTTTTTTTATATGAAATTCCCCACCAAAAAAATGTAAAAATCAATTTTTTTTTAAATTTTTGGCCAATTTGTTTTCTGCTACCTATGTTTGGTAAAGAAAATCATGATAAGCGTATTTTGATTGGTTTGCGCAAAAGTTATTGCGTTTACTAACTAAGGGAAACATTTCTGTCATTTTTGGTGTTTTTTTTTTTAACGCGTAATGGCGGGGATCTGCGATTTTTTTTGCGGGACTGCGACATTGCGGCGGACAGATCGGACCCTTGACTGACATTTTTGACACTTTTGGGGGTACCAGTGACATTACTGCAGTAATCAGTTCTATACATATGCACTGTTACTGTAAAAATTACACTGGCAGGGAAGGGGTTAATTTTATTGGAGAGGGAGGGGTTAATGTATGCCTGGTGCTTACTAACGTGTGGGGGGGGAGGTGACTCAGTGACTCAAGGACAGATTGGATGTTCAGCTATGCTGAACACTGCGATCTGTCCCTGCCTGTCACTTAGGAGATCCGCCCGCTCTGTTTACACAAGCGGGCGGATCTCCTCACTCGATTCCCCGACGATCGGGGAAGAGCGGCGGTGATCACCGCTGCTCCTCCCCTGGCCCGACTCCCGCTGTGACTGAAAACAGCGGGAGCACGCCTCCGGCATCGCGCGAGCGCCGCCTACAGGGGGAGGAGTCCAGCGACGTAGGTCTACGTCTCTGGACGATAACGAGCCCCATTGCTGCAGTAGCAGCAATGTGAGCAGTGGGAAAGTGGTTAAGGGACACCCTCTACTCAAAAAGGTTTCCTTTATCAGGGTGGGTAAGCTCAGGGCTATACAACTAACAAATATTCCTATTTAACCACTTCCTACTGGCCATACTCATATGTGTGGCCTCTTGGCAGTTGGGGTTTAATGCATAGTGGCCGCATAAATGCATCTATATGTAAACAGTTTACTGTGCTGAGAGCATGCTCCCAGCACAGTAACTAAACTATCACGGGAGACTCCCAATGCATACTTGCGATTGGGACTTTCTTGATCATGTGACTGCTGTGACAGCCAATCACAGCAGTCACATGATCAGAATGCCCACCTCCGCCTCCTGGCATTTCGATCCACTTAAAGGGTCGGCGGCGGTAAGGAGTTAATATGTCTTTTCAGTTACTCAAGCACAATTAATTGGTCTGGAATGTAGTAATTCAGGATAACTGTATCCGTCAATCAAACTGGAACAGTTGTCTGTGACATTATAAAACCAAAGGACAAATTGTTCTATGGGTAACCCAAGCAGAGAAATTGTTATTTTATTTGCAAAATACTTAAGAGTTAAAGAGAGCTGTTTGCTTAATGCCCATTTCTTTAAGATCACCTGGTATTTTAGCATTCTTTCAGTATGCCATGCGAAGGAAAGTTGCATGCATTGTCAACAATGCATTGCCAGAACTATATACTAAAACATCTTGAACATGACAAATTATTCAAGTATTGGTGTCATGCTAATGAACACCACCCTCAGAATTTCCCATGGCAACTCGACTTGAACATAGCTTTTCAAGAAACTGAACAGTCTATGGTACAGGTCATGGTAGATTTGCTCTAGGATTATGTTTAAATTTTTGTAGAACTTGATTCAGCAAATACTTTTTTTAAAACCAGTTGTTTAAAGTATGCCGTTTATTTAAACTTGCATAACAGCCCTCATTCTGTATACCCAAAGGATTTAATCTCCTTCAACAAATAGTTTGTGCGAGTAGAACTAGCTTTCAGCTTCCATCAACACTTTTTTTTTTTTTTCGATATGGTATGCTGCTTGTTGTATGCGATTTATATCCTGCATACAAATCTGTGTGTTTCCTCTTCCTTTCTATCCTCATTTCTTAGGCGGGACCAAACCAGCACATAATATTCATAAAGCAGTTTCATTAAATCTCCTGTTTGCCATGGATGCTCCCCGTTTGTAAACACTTGTTGATTCATTGGGGTTGATTTACTAAAACCGGAGAGCGCAAAATCTGGTGCAGCTCTGCATAGAAACCAATAAGCTTCTAGATTTTATTGTCAAAGCCTAAGAGCCAGTTCACACTACTCCGACTTTGGAAGCGACTTGTGTGCCCTCAAGTCGCCCCAAGTCTCTTGTCATTACAAATTCAATGTAAATGAATGAGAGTCGTCTTAATATGCACCAATGAAGTCGCTCCGACTTCAGAAAAGTTTCCTGTACTACTTCAAGGCGACCTGTATCTGACTTGTGCACATAGACTTCAATGGGAGTCGCCTCTAAGTCGGATCCTTATCTATTTTCAAGTGACTGTGATCAGACTTTCCAGGAAGAAGAAAAAGATTAGCCAGGCATTCCCCACAGACAAAGTCGCCTATCAATTAAGTCTCTTACAAGTCTCTTACAAGTCTCTCACAAGTCTCTTACAAGTCTCTTACAAGTCTCTTCAAAGTCAAGCTAAAAAGTCGCTCCTTCATGGGCCGACTTTTTTGGTCGCGGTAGTGTGAACCGGCTCTTATTGAACAAGCTGAAGTTAGAAGCTGACTGACTACAATGCAGAGCTGCACCAGATTTTGCACTCTCAAGTTTTAGTAAATCAACCCCCATTGAGAGATGGTGACATCTGAACGGCATAAGGTATCTAACATGCTCTTTGTTGCTACCGAAATTAAAAGAGTACCCAAAAGAGATTTAAACTATGGGGAAAAAACTCCACAAACATTATAAAATGTACATAAATTCCAATGTATTGTACAATATATGCAGATCTTGTCAGAACATCAGTATATACTGTATGTACATATATGCAGATAGGCTCCTTGTCTTTTCCTCACCCACGATTCGCTTAAAGTGTCATTAAATCCACATTATTAAAAATGATTAATTACATGCTGTTCATACTCACTCAATTACTATGGGATTGATTTCTGTATTCTGCAAAAAAACTGGTTGATACTGCTGTTCTCTATCTCCCCTCCTGTCCATTTCCCCACTGCGGTTGGGGATTTTACAGAGCAGTGTTGGAAGCTAGTGCACATGCTCAGTTTTCAGTGTATTTCTAGCCTGCCCATATGCAGTGTTGGGGGTAACTAGTTACAAAGTAACTAATTACAGTAACTAAATTACTTTTTTTGGTAACTAAGTAAAGTAACTAGTTACAATACTAATATTGGTAACCACACTACTTTACTAGGCTATAGGAGGTAACTACACTGCTTTACTAGGCTATAGGAGGTAACTACACTACTTTACTAGGCTATAAGAACGCGCTTTCCTGCGTTACCCAAGCCGTACAATACAATCATTATTTCGAAGAATAGAGAGGGATGAAGTTTATGACTTTTTGTTGCACTTTATGTTTTATTCTGTTTTTTCAGGTTTTGTTCTCATTTTTCCCAAAGCCTGTGTTTATACAATAAACTCTATGCAGAAGAGTGTCATGTATCTTCTTCTACACGGTCAATTAAGAAAGAGGAGAGTAAAGTAATAAGTAGTGAAGTTACTTTTCAAATGCAGTAACTAGTAAAGTAATCTCATTACAATTTACAGAAGTAACTAGTAACTAGTTACATTTTTTGAGTAACTACCCCAACACTGCCCATATGCCTATAGAGTAAAACATGTGGGCGTTTCCGAAGTAATAAATGATAGTCTACTCCCTCCCTCCTCCTCCTCCACTCCAATACATCTTGATTGATTGAGGCTTCACCTCCCTATTATTCTAAGACACAGCCTGTGACTGGTAGGAAACTGCCCACACTATGTTTTTGCCAAAAAATATTAAAGATTTGATTTCAAATA
The DNA here is from genome assembly GCF_965119305.1 of Pelophylax lessonae. Classification (NCBI taxonomy): domain Eukaryota; kingdom Metazoa; phylum Chordata; class Amphibia; order Anura; family Ranidae; genus Pelophylax; species Pelophylax lessonae. Next base: position 429,173,509 of record NC_138768.1, on the reverse strand, counting down.
TATATTTGTATGACAAATTAAAAGTTTATCAATATTAACTATTTATTCTGTATCCCAAAGACTGTTTTTTTTTTTTTTTTTATAAATTTTGAACATATGACCAGCAGCAGTAAACTAGAAGCTCCTCCTGCCACAGTTTCCCTACAGCTGTATATCGATTAGGAAATAAGGTACTAAGATGTTTTTTTTTCATTAACCGGTTGCCGACCGCCGCACGACTATATACTGCGGCGGTCAGCCCCGGCCAGGCAGAGTGACGTATCGGTACGTCACTCGCCTGTCACTGACTTGCGAGCCTATAGCGAGCGGGCGCGCGCCCGCCGAGGCGCGCGCCCGCCGCGGCTCGTTCACAGGCAAGTCAGTGCGTGTGACCGGCGGACTCGATGTCCGCCGGCCACACTACGATCGCTCCTGTGAAGGGAGAAAGACAGAGCAGCTTGTGTAAACAAGCTGCCTGTCAGTTCTCCCTGTGTAAAAGTAAAGATCTGACCGTTCTACTATGTAGAACGGTTGATCTTTGCTTTTACACCAATAGCAATGTCCCTACACAGTAGAAAGCACGCCCCTAGGACACACTTAACCCCTCCCTTCCCAATAAAGTTAACCCCTTCCCTGCCAGTGTCATTTTTGCAGTAACAGTGCATATGTATAGCACTGATTACTGCAGTAATGTCACTGGTAACCCCAAAAGTGTCAAAAATGTCAGTCAAGGGTCCGATCTGTCCGCCGCAATGTCGCAGTACCGAAAAAAAAATCGCAGATCGCCGCCATTACGCGTTAAAAAAAAAAACACCAAAAATGACAAAAATCTTTCTCTTTGTTAGTAAACGCGATAACTTTTGCGCAAACCAATCAAAATACGCTTTTTGCGATTTTTTTTACCAAACATAGGTAGCATAAAACAAATTGGCCGAAAAATGTTAAAAAATTTTGATTTTTACTTTTTTTTTTGGGGAATTTCATATAAAAAAATGTGAAAAATATTGTTATTTTTGCAAAATTTACGCTCTTTTTTTGTTTATAGCGCGTGATCAAAAAATCGCACAGGTGATCAAATACCACCAAAAGAAAGCTCTGTTTGTGGGAAAAAAAGGACGCCAAATTCGTTTAGGTACAGCGTCGCACGACCGCGCAATTGTCCGTTAAAGTCACGCAGTAAAAAATCGCAAAAAAACCCCTGGTCCTTTAGCAGCCAAATCCTCCGGGGCTTAAGTGGTTAAAATAATTACAGTGCCATCATACACAGACAAAAAGAGACAATGTAAATTAACCACCTGCCAACTGCCCGGCGCAGTTTTACTGCGGCAGGCTGGCTCAGCAGCACAAAACGGCGTATGGGTACATCGGTCGCGTAAGTGGTGCTAGGGGGGCGAGCGCGCGCGTCGGCGGCGTGCTCCCGCCCCCACTAGTCAGCGGGGAGGGCCAATCCATGGGACCGGGGGCTGCAATTGCCGCCGGGCACCCACGATCGCTCCCTGCTTAGAGAGAAGGATGGTCAGATGTTGTAAACACAGCTGATCGTTCTTATCTCTGAAATGATCACAGAGTGCCTGTGATCCTTCTATATAGGATCACAGATCTCTGTGGTAATTTCACAAGCCCATCCCCCATACAGCTAGAAAACACTCCTCTAGGCTCACACTTAACCCTTTGCTCACCACTGTTAACCCTTTCCCTGCCAATGTCATTATTACAGTAACAGTGCATATTTTTAGCACTGATTACTGTAGTAATGTCACTGGTTCCCCCAAAAGTGTCCAAAATGTCAGTTTGGGGTCCGATCTGTCTGCCGCATTGCCGCAGTCCTGCTAAAAATCGCAGATCACAGCCATTACTAGTAAAAAAAAATAAATAAAAAAAAATTACATAAATCTTTCTCCTAGTTTGTAGATGCGATAACTTTTGCGCAAACCAATCAAAATACGCTTATTGTGATTTTTTTAACCAAAAATATGTAGCAGAAAACAAATTGGCTTGACAGGATGAAAAATGTTGATTTTTTTTTGGGGGGGGGGGGGATTTTATATAGAAGAATGTGAAAAATATTGGGGGTTTTTTTTCAGCATTGTCGCTCTTTTGTTGTTTATAGCGCAAAAAAATAAAAATATAAAAAAAAAACCACCAAAAGAAAGCTCTATCTGTGGGAAAAAAAGGACATCAATTTTATCTCGGCATAGTGTTGCACGATGGCGCAATTTTCTAGTAAAATAACGCAGTGCCGAATCGCAAAAAATTGGCCTGGTCATTAAGGGGGAAAATCCTTCCGGTCCAGAACTGGTTAAATAGTGTGTGTTTAGCATTACAACTAACACAGATGCTGAGACTTCTTCTTTGTTCTGTGCATTACTAAAGCTGGCCATACATGGGAAGAATTTCGTTTGGAAAAATTAAATTTGGGAACGTTCGTTTAAATTTCTAATATTTAATGGGTTCAAATCGATTATTATTTTTGACAGTGATGTAAAAAAAATCAAAGGGGTAGGAAAGAAGCAGGAAAACTTTTTTTTTAGGAACAAAATTCAAACATAAATGTAATTTTATTTTAGGGAATTCCATTCATTACAAAATGGAATGATAAAGTGATATTAAAGTCTTGTTTGTTGGTTTGTTTTGGTAAATAACAAACATGTTATACTAACCATTGCACAGTGCAACCCCAATCATCCCCTTCTGGGGTTCCCCGACCATGCTTATAGCTCCTCCTGCTGCTTGCTGGGAGGGCTTGATCCCGAGCTGACCTGTGTGTGTCCATCGACACACACAGTGCGGCTCAGCGTGGCCCCCCACGTCCCTCGTATAAATGACAGCAGCAGGAGTCAACAGCTCCCACTGCTCTCTTCGGGTCCACTGAGGAGGGATAGAGAGAGAACAGCACCACTGCTGTTGAGCACAGCGATGGACAGAGATTGTGCTCAGGTAAGTATTTGGGAGGGGGGAGCAGAGGGGGAGCTGCACCTCAAAGGTTTTTTGCCTTTGAGAATGCATTAAGGTAAAAACTTTTAGCCTTTACAACCACTTAGCACAGTGGCTAAATGGTTAAGCACTTCCACCTAGCAGCACTAAGGTCATTGGTTTGAATTCCAACCACGGCACCACTTGCTTGGAGTTTGCATGTTCTCCCTGTGCCTGCGTGGGTTTCCTCCATGTACCCTGTTTTCCTCCCACACTCCAAAGACATGCTGGTAGGTAAATTGGCCCTAGTATGTGCCTGTATGAATGAATGTGAATAATGGGCCATACACACTATACAATTGTCTTTAGATTTTTCTTCTTTAGATTTACCAATACCAGATAATATGAGGTCAAATCTAAACACTTTCAATTTGTATGCAATCAGGCAGGCCCTTGCACTACATAGTTGAAGGTAAATCTAAAGGAAATCTAACAACAAAAGTTGTATAGTGTGTATCCAGCTTTAGGGACCTTAGATTGTAAGCTCATTGAGGACTGGGACTGATGTGCATGTACAATAGATATGTAAAAGCGCTGTGTAAATTGATGGCACTATTTAAGTACCTGTAATAAATAACCGTATGAATAACAACATTCAAGGTCCTTAAAGACATAGTCGGTCTCATTACTTCAATTTTGTTTTCTTTTCACCAGCAGTATAAATGCATAGAAGAAAATTGAACTTTGTCACCATTAACTACAGCTATTATTCCTCAAATAAGAAAAGTTGAAAAAAGAAAATGACAAAAGCCATCTAATCCTAGATAGCCGTAAGAGCAGAGGTATTGCTCTGTGTGTGGTCTGAATAGCAGTCACTGAGGTTCAGGCATAAATCCCCACTAAAGAAAAATAAGCAAGGTACATGAATGCAAGAAAATTCCAAGCAAGTGTTGTATTCATGCCATGACTCTACACTGTATAATCCTAGTACTTTTCCCCTCTCTCATTATTGTGATGAAGACATCTTCCTTATAGAGGTTTAAGTTCTAAAAGTGTGACAGGTACATTCATTGCTATCCCACCTACTTTTTATCTTACTGTCATGCCTAATGCTTCTCAGAAATATGGCACTTACTTGACATACCAAAAAAGCTAATAAAATTCATGCCTGAGTATGTACACATACATGTATTCAGAGATGTATAGTAACTAAGTAAAACTACTTCACTACTGTACTTAAGTACCGAAAGGCGGTATCTGTACTTTCCTAGAGTACAATTTTTTTCTCCTACTTCCACTTTTACTTCACTACATTTTTTCAATGATTTCAATACTTCTACTCTGATATTTTTTTTTGTGCTGCATAGTTACTCGTTACAATTATAAAAATTACCACTGCCAGAACAGTAGATGGCAGGTTTCATGAAGCTCAAACCATGTGTATTATCAGCGCATACGAAATTAAAAGCTACTGTATGTATAAATAAAAGCTGCATTTGAAATAATAAAAAACAATATGATGTTCAAACTTTTGACTTCTTTCTTTAATAACTACATAACACAGTACTTGTACTTTTACTTTCAGTACTTGAGTAGCAATTTTTTTTTTCAAAACTACTGGTACTTTTACTTTCAGTACTTGAGTAGCAAAATCTTTTAAAAAACTACTTGCAATACTTAAGTACAAAAAATGTTGAATACTTTAGTACTTCTACTCAAGTCACTTTTTGATCGAGCACTTCCACTTCTACTCAAGTCACTTTTTGATCGAGCACTTGTACTTTTACTCAAGTATGGGTTTTGAGTACTTTATACAACTCTGCATGTATTTGTGTGGTTGCCTGCTTTGGTGTTGCCGCATGGGGGGTTATTTACTAAAACTTGAGAGTTCAAACTCTGGTGCAGCTCTGCATAGAAAGATCAGTTTCCAGGTTTTATTGCCAAAGTTTAATTGAACAAGCTGAAGTTATAAGCTGATTGGCTACCAAGCACGGTTGCACCAGTTTCTGAGAGCTCCCATTTTAGTAAATCCCCCCAATTATAAGTGCACTTAAACAAAAGACACCAATACCATTGGTAAGAGGGATATTGACTTCTATAACTTATATGTACTTAAACACAAGCAAGCTTTGAACCGTGCACGCTGAGATGGGGTGGCATCTTGCAAACCCACTGTCCTAAGGCTCCATGCACACAGGGCGTCATAAAAACGTGCTCCAAAGCTGTTTACATAACGCCGGGAAACAGCAGCTGTAAAAACGTGCTTTCAGTAGCTTTTTCTACTAGCGTTATTGCACGTTTGGCCACAGTAGCTGTTAGCAGCGTTTTTTTCTGCCTCCATTCAAAATCAATGGTTCCCTATGGGAGCCTATTGATTTGAATGGAAGTCACACCGCAGGTCGGATCGGGGTGATCCGACTTGCGGTGCGACCTGCACTGTGAGAATCTTGAGGGGGAACTCCACGCCAAAATGGGGAAAAAAACGGCGTGGGGTTCCCCCCCAGGTTCCAAACCAGGCCCTTCGGATCTGGTATGGAATTTGAGGGTAGCCCCGCGCCGAAAAAACTGCGTGGGGTCCCCCCCAAAATCCATGCCAGACCCTTATCCGAGCATGCAGTCCGGCATGCCAGGAAAGGGGAGGGGACGAGCGAGCGGCCCCACCCCCCCTGGATCATACCAGGCCACACGCCCTCAACATGGGGGGGTGTGGGTGCTTTGGGGCAGGGGGGGCTCTGCACCCCGCACCTCAAAGCACCTTGCCCCCATGTTGATGAGGACAAGGGCCTCATCCCCACAACCCTGGCAGGTGGTTGTGGGGGTCTGCGGGCAGGGGGCTCATCGGAATCTGGAAGCCCCCTTTAACAAGGGGGCCCCCGATCCCGGACCCCCTCCCTATGTGAATGGGTATGGGGTACACTGTACCCCTACTCATTCACCCCATAAAATGCAGTGTATGGAAATAACGACAGGAGACGTTTTGGAAAATTTATTAAAAATCTTCATCCGGCTCTTGTCCTCTCCGGGGGTCTTCTCCTCTCCGAGGGTCTTCTGCTCTTTTGCTGTCCGCCCTTCTTGTCTTCTCCTCTCCGGGGTCTTCTGCTGTCTTCTGCTCTTTTGCTGTCCGCCCTTCTTGTCTTCTCCTCTCCGGGGGTCTTCTGCTGTCCGCCCTTCTGCTGTCCAATCTTCTTGTCTTCTCCTCTCCGGTCTTCTGCTCTTTTGCTGTCGGCTGTCGGCTGTCCTTCTTCCTCCGGTCCTCCTCCTCCGACGTCTTCAGCGATTATGCCGGCCTCTGGTCTCTGCAGCTTATTATATAGCCATTAGGGGCGTGGTCGCCAGATCACGTCATCGGGAGACCACGCCCCCTTGTGTCACAGATGACGTCATCTGTGACACAAGGGGGCGTGGTCTCCCGATGACGTGATCTGGCGACCACGCCCCTAATGGCTATATAATAAGCTGCAGAGACCAGAGGCCGGCATAATCGCTGAAGACGTCGGAGGAGGAGGACCGGAGGAAGAAGGACAGCCGACAGCCGACAGCAAAAGAGCAGAAGACCGGAGAGGAGAAGACAAGAAGATTGGACAGCAGAAGGGCGGACAGCAGAAGACCCCCGGAGAGGAGAAGACAAGAAGGGCGGACAGCAAAAGAGCAGAAGACAGCAGAAGACCCCGGAGAGGAGAAGACAAGAAGGGCGGACAGCAAAAGAGCAGAAGACCCTCGGAGAGGAGAAGACCCCCGGAGAGGACAAGAGCCGGATGAAGATTTTTAATAAATTTTCCAAAACGTCTCCTGTCGTTATTTCCATACACTGCATTTTATGGGGTGAATGAGTAGGGGTACAGTGTACCCCATACCCATTCACATAGGGAGGGGGTCCGGGATCGGGGGCCCCCTTGTTAAAGGGGGCTTCCAGATTCCGATGAGCCCCCTGCCCGCAGACCCCCACAACCACCGGCCAGGGTTGTGGGGATGAGGCCCTTGTCCTCATCAACATGGGGGCAAGGTGCTTTGAGGTGCGGGGTGCAGAGCCCCCCCTGCCCCAAAGCACCCACACCCCCCATGTTGAGGGCGTGTGGCCTGGTATGATCCAGGGGGGGTGGGGCCGCTCGCTCGTCCCCTCCCCTTTCCTGGCATGCCGGACTGCATGCTCGGATAAGGGTATGGCATGGATTTTGGGGGGGACCCCACGCCGTTTTTTCGGCGCGGGGCTACCCTCAAATTCCATACCAGATCCGAAGGGCCTGGTTTGGAACCTGGGGGGGAACCCCACGCCGTTTTTTTCCCCATTTTGGCGTGGAGTTCCCCCTCAAGATTCTCACAGTGCAGGTCGCACCGCAAGTCGGATCACCCCGATCCGACCTGCGGTGTGACTTCCATTCAAATCAATAGGCTCCCATAGGGAACCATTGATTTTGAATGGAAGAAAAAAAAGTATAACGTGGCTTAACGCACGTTAAGCAACGTTATGGAGCCTTGTGGAGCCTTTAGCAGCGTCAGACGTTTTTTGCAGCTTGACGCTGGAGCTCCTGAACCCACAGTTCCTGGGTTTTTTTTGGAGCTGTAAAACGCCTATGCCACTTGGAGCTCCTAAAAGCTCTATGTGTGCATGAGGCCATAGAACAACATGGATGGGCGTTCTGCAGCTGCAAAAAAAAACGTCTGACGCTGCTAACAGCAGCTGTAAAAACGTCCAGTGTGCATGAGGCCTAAATATCAGGGGTCACCATGAGGAATCAGCATGTGTACAGTAAACATTTGAAAAACTCTACAAACAGAAGTAGATGATAGAGCTCACAATTTGAAGCCCATAAAGCCTTTACTGTGGGTGCTACTGCCCACTTTGTGATTTATATAGTTCCAATTTTCCACTTTGTAGCTAAAATATTTAGGGACTGCATATTCACTGTCATCAACACCATCAGTCATAAATGTGGTTTCTGAACAGAACTCCTCACTCAGGGTTTGCAGAATCCCATACTGGACCTTTAGTTTACTTACCGTTCAAAGAGTTTTATTGAGTTAAGGAGCAAATGGTAATACAAATCAAACAAGCCAACCCAATGTGTATACAGCAAATCTTTACTGATAGCGTCAGATGTACAGCCGTAGCCAAAAGCTTTGGGAATGACACAAATATTAATTCTCACAAAGTTTGCTGCTTCAGTATTTTTAGTTCTTTTTGTCAGATGTTACTGTGGTATACTGAAGTACAATTACAAGCATTTATTAAGTTTCAAAGGCTTTTATTGACAATTATATGAAGTTAATGCAAAGAGACAATATTTGCAGTGTTGACCCTTCTTTTTCAAGACCTCTGCAATTTGCCCTGGCATGCTGTCAATCAACTTCTGGGCCACATCCTGACTGATGGCACCCCAATCTTCCATAATCAATGCTTGGAGTTTGCCAAAATGTGTGAGTTTTTTTTTTTTTTGTTTACCCGCCTCTTGAGAACTGACCATGAGTTCTCAATGAGATTAAATTCTGGGGAATTTCCTGGCCATGGACCCGAAATTTTGATGTTTTGTTCCCCAAGCCACTTAGTTATGACTTTTACCTTATGGCAAGGTGCTCCATCATACTGGAAAAGGTATTGTTCTTGGATGGTTGGGAGAAGTTGCACTCGGAAGATGTTTTTGTACCATTATTTATTCATGTCTGTGTTCTTATGCAAAGTTGTGAATGAGCCTACTGCCTTGGCTGAGAAGCAACCCCACACATGAATGGGCTCAAGATGCTTTACTGTTGGCATGACACAGGACTGATGGGAGCGCTCACCTTTTCTTCCTTGGACAAGATTTTTTCCAGATGCCCTAAAAAATCGGAAAGGGGATTCATCAGAGAAAATGACTTTACCCCAGTCCTTAACAGTCCAATCCTTGTACCTTTTGCAGAATATCAGTCTGTCCCTGATATTTACAATTAATTGCAATTCACCTGATCACTCTTCATAACATTTTGGAGTATATGCAAATTGCCATCATAAAAGCTGAGGTAGCAGACTTTGTGAAAAATAATATATGTGTCATTCTCAAAACCTTTGGCTATGGCTGCATTTTTTAAACCTCCTCTAAACCCCCCCCCCCCCCCCATAGTTTTGATCCTTTGTTTCCTGTTAATGCTGGTTTTATCTGTAATCATTTGTAATCATGAAAGCCTTTGACACTTAATAAATGCTTGTAACTGTACTTCAGTATACCACAGTAACATCTGACAAAAAGATCTAAAAACACTGAAGCAGCAAACTTTGTGAAAATGAATATTTGTGTCATTCCCAAAGCTTTTGGCCACAGCTGTACATCTGACGCTATCAGTAAAGATTTGCTGTATACACATTGGGTTGGCTTGTTTGATTTGCATTACCATTTGCTCCTTAACTCATTAAAACTCTTTGAACGGTAAGTAAACTAAAGGTCCAGTATGGGATTCTGTAAACCCAGTGAGGAGTTCTGTACGGAAACCACGTTTTTTGACTCATGGTGTTGATGACAGTGAATATGCAGTCCTTAAATATTTTACAATAACAGAGTTGCCCCATAGTTTTATGAAAAGTGCAACAACAAAGAGAAGAAACAAACCAACGCTTTAGTGCAGACAAGAGAAAGAAGAGAGAGAAAGAAGAAAAGAAAGAGAGAGAAAGAAAGAGAGACCTAGAACTCACAGAAGGCAATAGTGCCATATGGTTGCCTTTCGTTTACTTAAAGAAGATTTATAGTCACAGTATATAATTTCATTTTTTAACAGCAACATTGTAATAAGAATACAAACAATAGATATATTAAACAGTCCAATATAATCTTACTTATCCTTTCATGTTGTGATTGCTGCTTGTCTGCTGGATATCACTTTGCATAACCTTCTAGACTACCTGCATGCTTTGCAGAGTGTCCTCTGCTGTTTACTTTAAATTTCTTAGGACTACACATCCCATGGTACCTTGCTGCCTGCAAGCAGTGATTCCTGTACTGACTCCGCCTCCTGAAACTCCTCCTCTCAGCGCCTCTTTAGTTCAGAAGGCAGGCTCTGTGAAAGGTGTGACACAGCATTGTCTACTCACAGGGCATAGTTAATAAATGTCACAGAATTCAAGGAAGTAAATAACTGAAATACAATGTGAAAATATAACGGAAAAACACTTGCACAACTCTCTATCAAAAAACTAGGCGATTAAAGTGATCCTGTGCGCTTAGGAGTACAAAGTATCCAAAAACAACAATGCTGCTACTTAGACGGAAATAATATGAAAAAAGTGAAATTTGTATGAAATATTACACTATAAGTAAGGCAATATCAGATTTAAATTTCAGTAGCGCAGGAATGGTGGTATCCCCTCACCACCTTCAAATGTTGTTTTCAATTGATACAATGAAAACACTGATCACTCTGATGCACCAGACTATAATTATGATCACCAGACTATTGCACATTTTGTCCTAAAATCATAAAAAGTCATTAAAATAGTCCATCAAGAGTCCATAATAGCAAACATGCAAACAATGGATTAGCAGGCTCATGCACAGGGAGTGATACTTGTGAGAATTAGAGGGAACACCGTCACTCTCCACCACCACTGTGCCGGGAAACGTGTAGATGAATTGGAGACTCACCAGATCCCAATGCCTACCCACTCTCATGGATTAGGCATAAATAGTGTGTCACCAGGGCTTTTTTTCTCAGAAAATAGGTGCAGGAACTCAACCAAGACCCCCCCCCCCCCCCACCACACACACACACACACACACACACTCACACCTTCCAAATTGCATCAAATAGTGGGTGTGTTCAAATTTCACTGACCTCTGCATGCAGTTCCCCCTCCACTGCCCCTACCCGCCCCCTCAAAAACTCCACCATCTTCCACATGTCTTACTTTTGTTGCTTTATTGAACACCCAGCCAACACTAGTACATCCCCGTAAACTGTAGGTGGCTCTGCCTCTCCTACTTGCAGGGAGATCATCCTGTAGGGGTGTAGGCATCCTCACTGCACCCTAGGCACATGCATCTCCCTTGTCCCCATCCTGCACTCATTGGGAGCTGCTAAGGAGATCAGAACTGTGGGTGTCATTGTGAGATGAGCTGTCACTTGTAAACACAGAAGCCGGACCTCTGTGTTTACAAGTAATAGTGGTGAGCAGGGAGCAGAGGGCCTGAGCCAGAGTTGGTGGAACTGAGTTCCACCAATTTCCAGCTGAAAAAAGCACTGTGTGTCACCATCAATACACCTCATCCAACACGAATCAGCCCTTATTCAGTAGTAGTTCCACTCATGTATGTATGTAGGGACTTCATTTAATGTTTCTCCTTCTTTTTCTTGTGCTGGATGCGTCATCCAGCCCTGCATCCCCTTCAGGTCCCGGATCTTCTCTGGGTGGCAACCGATCCCCTCGTTTGCCGTGGATGTACGGTCGATGACGGCCCCTGCCCCTTCCTCTCCCTAAAAAAGGCTTCCTATTAGAGCTGCATGATTAATCGTTACAAAAAATCGGGATCCCGATTCAACCCCCCTCACGATCCTTATCCGGCATTTCCACAATGCAGTGCAGACGTTCTCTGCTCACAGCTGACAGCGTATTTTTCTCTCCATACACTACCCCCTGAGGAGAGCTGAGCTGGGAGTTCATAATGTGAAAATAATATATGTCTCAAAAGGTTAACCCTATATACACATAATTATAATAATAATACCAATTCATGTAAATGTTTGAAAAAAAAAAAACTTGTTTCTATGTATAATATGAAATTGTACACAGAAATAGCCATGTTTGATTGTTTCAAACACAGGCTCTGCTTCCTGCTCTGCAGTGCTACAGAATGGTTGTACTTTACTGATCCTTCTTAAAATGTAAGCCTATAAAACAGCTAGATTATTGAAAACAATAGATTCCCTGTGTGGCTGAGGCCCTTTTTTTAACCTTAATACCGTCAAATATTACTTAACCACTTCAGCCCTGGAAGGTTTGACTTAATGACCAGCCCATTTTTTGCAATACCGCACTGCGTTACTTTAACTAACAATAGCGCGGTCATGCGACGCTATACCCAAAAAAATTGCTGTCCTTTTTTTCCAAACAAATAGATAAATAGAGAAAAACAATGTTTTTCACTTTCTGCTATAAAACATATCCAATAAAAAACTGCGGCAGTCAGTCTCTACTGGGCAAAGTGATGTATGGGTACGTCACTTGCACACAGGCCTGTAGGGCTCCCGCCCCCGCTCATTCCCTGCCTTCCCCGCGCGTGTGACCAGCGGCTCCGATGCCCTCCGGCCACTCACGATCTCACTCAGGAGAGGGAGAAAGACAGACGGCTGATGTAAACACTGTCATTCTCCCTTAGATCATCACTGAGGCTATACGATCCTGCTATGTAGGATTGTATGTCTCTGTGATGATCTAACAAGCCACGCCCCCTTACAGTTATAATCATGCCCCTAGGGACACACTTAACCCCCTGATCACCAATAAAGTTAACCCCTTCCCTGCCAGTGTCATTTTTACAGTAACAGTGCATATTTATAGCACTGATTACTGTAGTAATGTCACTGGTACCCCCAAAAGTGTCAAAAATGTCAGTCAAGGGTCCGATCTGTCCGCCGCAATGTCGCAGCCCCGCAAAAAAAATCGCAGATCGCCGCCATTACTAGTTAAATGAAAAACAATAAAAATTACATAAATTTTCCCGTAGTTAGTAAACACAATAACCTTTGCGCAAACCAATCAAAATATGCTTATTGCGATTTTTTTTTACCAAACATATGTAGCAGAAAACAAATTGGCCTAAAATGTTAAAAAATTTTGATTTTTACTTTTTTTTTTTGAGAATTTCAAAATGTGAAAAAATATTATTTTTTCAAAATTGTCGCTCTTTTTTTGTTTATAGCGCAAAAAGTAAAAATCGCACAGGTGATCAAATACCCCCAAAAGAAAGCTCTGTTTGTGGGAAAAAAAGGACTTCAATTTAATTTGGGTACATCGTCGCACGACCGCGCAATTGTCCGTTACAGTCACGCAGTGCCTAATCGTAAAATAGGGCCTGGTCTTTGAGCAGGAAAATCCAGCAGCAGCTGATTGATAATTATGAAACCACTCCCATTTGACCCACTCAGTACAAAGGTACAGAGAAACAAACAGGGATTTTTTCAGAATAACAAAAGGTAGGAATCTGCAACAAAGGTTGTTAAAATACTTTTAATGTACAAAGATCACAAAGAGAGGAATGTTTTTTTCTCAACTAAAGTGGAGTTATGCATTAAAGCTGCACTCCAGGAATTGTCTTTTTTTTTTCAAATCACATCTCACATCTGGAGGTCTTCTGGGAATGCAGCCATACACACAGTCAGTGCTGTTTTTTCCCAGGTGCTGCTCAAGTGACATGCGGTTGTTCGCTTGAGACCTTTGCCATTCAGAGAATGTCTTATTTTTTTTCAATATGTACAAAGCGTTTTCTGATTGGATGAGGCAGAGATCATCATATCCAGAGATGTATAGTAACTAAGTAGAACTACTTCACTACTGTACTTAAGTACCGAAAGGCGGTAGCTGTACTTTCCTAAAGTAGAATTTTTTTCTCCTACTTCCACTTTTACTTCACTACATTTTTTCAATGATTTCAATACTTCTACTCCGATATTTTTTTTTGTGCTGCATAGTTACTCGTTACTATTATAAAAATGACCACTACCAGAACAGTAGATGGCCGGTTTCATGAAGCTCAAAACATGTGTATTATCAGCGCATACGAAAATAAAAGCTACTGTATGCATAAATAAAAGCTGCATTTGAAATAATAAAAAACAATATTATGTTCAAACTTTTGACTTCTTTCTTAAATAACTACATAACACAGTACTTGTACTTTTACTTTTAGTACTTGAGTGGCAAAATTTTTTAAAAAAACTACGTGCAATACTTAAGTACAAAAAATGTTGAATACTTTAGTACTTCTACTCAAGTCACTTTTTGATCGAGCACTTGTACTTCTACTCTAGCACTTGTACTTTTACTCAAGTATGGGTTTCGAGTACTTTATACAACTCTGATCATATCCCTCTTCTTTGCCTTGAGCAGCACCTGGAAAAGGCTAGCACTGACTGTATTAGAACAGGCTACTGCAGTAAATTTCTGCAACTCCAGCGGCCCCCTAGATTTGATATGTGAAGTATAAGATAGGACCAAGCTGGAGCAATGTAAGTAAAAAAAAAACATTCCTGGAATTCATCTTTAAACTAGAGCAAGCATGAAATGTACAGTATTTTTCATATTAAGTGCATGCTTGCTTACTAATGCACAAGTTTAAAACTTACAGGTACTTGTTTCCCCTAACTCAAGTTACAGTATTCCTTCTGACAATACCTTCATTAACCTTTCTCAACAGAATAATAAAGCCATGTTTCTTCAGGCATTATCCAAGGTTATCATCTACTGCCCAGACTGAGATGCTAGGTCAGATAGTATATAGTAATGTAAGTACTGTTCTCTGTGCAGTTCACAATATTCTGAATCAGTCCAGATCGGTTGATGCAAGTAGTCATTGCTTGCTAAAGTGATCGCCATTGTCTTCCAGGTCTCGTGCCAGCTAGCTGTCCTGCTGCACAGTAACTGCGGAAGGTCACCCACTAGGCATAGGTGCAATTCACAGAATGCCTTGCATTGTTGTCAATGAAGGCAAGGCATTATTTAATTGGATGAGGTGGAGAGGCAGGCAGTGCTATCGCATTGATGTCCAAGTGCAGCTTACCAGTCTTTAACCAGTTCTGGACCGGAAGGATTTGTCCCCTGTTGGAAGAATTTCAGGCTGGGAAACCGGTGTTTGTAGGAAAACAAGTAAGTTCGCTTTATTTCATGTGCACATGGAGGAATACACAATGCAAGCAAGTAGATGCTAAAGGTTCAGTCTGCCTGCATAGAATCCTATTGACCCCACAGGGCTTAAGCTTTTTATAGTAATAAATAGGGATGATCGAACGGTTCGGGTCGACCATCGGTTCGGCCCGAACATTGGGTGTTCGAGGTTCGGCCGAATTTAGAACTTTTTGCCCAAAAAGTTCGGAATTCGGCAACCAGAACCGACCAAAATGCAATGGTTCAGAAAATGGGCTTTAAAAGCCTGTGATTGGACCAGAACCATTAGCAAAAGCCAATTGAGGGGGCAGAAGAATGCTAGGAATGTGATTGGAGTGACTAGGGGGTCCCTAGGCCAATCATTAGTGAATACGCCCCCCAGTATATAAGATAGCCCCCGCCAAATTCCTAGCATTGTTATACTGG
The DNA here is from genome assembly GCF_965119305.1 of Pelophylax lessonae. Lineage (NCBI taxonomy): Eukaryota > Metazoa > Chordata > Amphibia > Anura > Ranidae > Pelophylax > Pelophylax lessonae. Next base: position 429,158,349 of record NC_138768.1, on the reverse strand, counting down.
ACATGGAAGAGAGTGGAAGCAGTTCAGCTAATTTTACTTTAAAAGTGTAATTTAGCATTTATTAGTGTGAGGAAAGGGATATCTAGTGTAGTTAGAGTGCTCCTTTACACTTTAGTTAGCTTCAAAAATTTAGTTTCTGTAGGGAAAGTATGAAGTGTCAGGGTGACCGTAATGTAGTGTAGGGTTAACTGACTGCTATGGCAGGGTGACGAACCCTTCCATATCAGGGTGACCGTAATGTAGTGTAGGGTGAACTGACAGTGACTGCTATGGCAGGGTGCCCGAACCCTTCCATAGCAGGGTGACCGCTATAGAGAAAAGCTAGTTTCTCTTGTGTCACTTTCGCTGCAGTAATATGGCTTCGCCGCCGCAAGCATTTTTGGCTGCAGGCGTTGCTAGTGATTTTTTGAGCACATGTTTGGAGTCAGACATGACATCTGAACATGTGTATAGGGTGTATATATACACACCCATGTATGTATATATACACCTGCACATATATAGGTGTGAAAGGAGCAGAAAAAACTACTTGCGCTAATGAAATAATTAACACCAATATATTCTATCCTATCACACCTATATATGTCTAGGTGTGTATATACATATAAGTATGTGTGTATATACACCACTATACACAAGTTCAGATGTTTTGCCTGCCTCCAAAGAACCCAAAAAAATGCCCAAAAAACACTAGCGTAAAAAAAAAACGCCCACGTGTGTTGTTGCAGGCATTTTATTGGGGTTTTTGGAGGCAGGCAAAACATCTGAACTTGTATATAGTGTACATGTGAAGTTTCAGCTCTGTAGCATGTCCAGAACCAGAAAAAAAGATAATTTTTACTAGGGATGATCGAACTTTTGAAATGTTCGGTTCGGCCAGAACATCCGAACTACCCGAAAGTTCGGCTCGGATTTCAGAACCCCATTGAAATCAATGGACCCGAACTTCAGTAATCAAAAAACACAATTTTAAAGCCCTAAAACCCAATAAATGCCCCTAAAAAGTGCCTAGGGTTCTGGGTCATGCCCCAGGGACTATTAATCACACAAAAAAAGTTCTTAAAAATTGTAATTTTTGATAAAAAAGCCAATTATTGAAAAAAAAAAAGAGATTTGGATTTAGTATCTGGGGGGTCTAAAAAGTGTACCTGTGAAGTTTCAGCTCTGTAGCATGTCCAGAACCAGAAAAAAAGATAATTTTCCAGTAGAGCAGGGATGGTGGGACCCTACTTTTACACCTATGTGATCTTTTTTTTATGGTTCTGGACATGCTACAGAGCTGAAACTTCACAGGTACACATTTTAGACCCCCCAGACACTAAATCACACAAAAAAAGTTCTTAAAAATTTTCATTTTTTATAGATTTTTGATAGAGAGCCAATTATTGAACCCCCCCAAAAAAATCATATACGTGTAAAAGGGGGGTCCCACCATCCCCCTGCTCTACTGAAAAATTATCTTTTTTTCTGGTTCTGGACATGCTACAGAGCTGAAACTTCACAGGTACACTTTTTAGACCCCCCAGATACTAAATCCAAATCTCTTTTTTTTTTTCAATAATTGGCTTTTTTATCAAAAATTACAATTTTTAAGAACTTTTTTTGTGTGATTAATAGTCCCTGGGGCATGACCCAGAACCCTAGGCACTTTTTAGGGGCATTTATTGGGTTTTAGGGCTTTAAAATTGTGTTTTTTGATTACTGAAGTTCGGGTCCATTGATTTCAATGGGGTTCTGAAATCCGAGCCGAACTTTCGGGTAGTTCGGATGTTCTGGCCGAACCGAACATTTCAAAAGTTCGATCATCCCTAGTAATAAATATACATGAGGCATAGGTGTATTCTGGGCTGTAACCTAGGTGTGACCATGTAACTGGTCCAATCAGAGTCCATTTTCTTCTTATGGTGAGTTAAGGGTTAACTGGGTGGCAACATCATATGATTGTTAAAAAAAAGGAACTGGCGGGCAATTTCATTGGTCCAAACTAGTTCTGACCACAAATGTCTATTCTTTGATCACAAAGGAAGGTTGGTTGGTCTTTCATCAAGCTGCAACTGTCTTCTTTTGAAATCAGCAGACCATCTTTTTCTGTTAGCAGATGTTTTCCTTGGATAAGCACATTTCATTAGTAACAAGTAAGCTTAAGGCGGCATTCTGGATATATTTTAGGTTCACACAAAACATGGTTTATTAAATTTACCTGACACCCCCTTAATGACCAGGCCATTTTTTTGTGATTCGGCACTGCGTTACTTTAACAGAAAATTGTGCAATTGTACAAAACTGTTCCGAAAATAAAATTGATGTCCTTTTTCCCCACAAATAGAGCTTTCTTTTGGTGGTATTTGATCACCTGTGCGATTTTTATTTTTTGCACTATAAACAAAAAAAAGAGCGACAATTCTGAAAAAAAAATTATAATTTTTCAATCAAAATTTTTCATCCTTTTAGGCCAATTTGTATTCTGCTACATATTTTTGGTAAAAAAAAATCGCAATAAGCGTATTTTGATTGGTTTGCGCAAAAGTTATCCTGTCTACAAACTAGATGAAAGATTTATGTCATTTTTATTTATTATTGCGGCAAACTGTGATTTTTAGCGTGACTGCGACATTGCGGAGGACAGATTGGACCCCTAACAGACATTTTTGACACTTTTAGGGGGACCAGTGACATTACTATAGTAATCAGTGCTAAAAATATGCACTGTTACTGTAATAATGACACTGGCAGGGAAGGGGTTAACCTAGGGGTGATCAAAGGGTTAATTGTGAGCCTAGGGGAGTGTTTTATAACTGTGGGGGGGGGGGTGACTTGTGAAAGGATCATAGAGACCTGTGATCCTATATAGAAGGATCACAGGCGCTCTGTGATCATTTCAGAGAGAACAACAGTCTGCTGACCGTTCTTTTCTCTCAGCGGGGAGCGATCACGGGTGCCCGGAGGCAATCGCGGCCCCCGGTCCTGTGGATCAGGATCCCCCTTCCTAGTGGGAGCAGGAGCGCAGGAGTGCAGGAGCGCAGCAGCGGCGACGCACACTCTCCCGCGAACCGACGTACCCCTATGTAAATTTGCGCAGCCGAGAAAAACTGCGGCAGGCGGTCGGCAAGTGGATAAATGTGGTGGCTGCATTTGTTTTCTTTTTTGCTCTCTAAGAACATTTCAGCCAATACAGTCCTTCCTTTCTGAACTGGAAACATAAACAATGCAAACTTTTTTTCTGTAAATTGTTAATCCCGTCATCCCCATGGACTCTAGGAGGACATAAACAGACTTGGCTGCTTATGTGGCAACCATGACTTCCTCCATGATTACAATAGCAACAAGTGTATCCACACAGAAAAAGCAAGTGTGTTTTTCACAGGATTGCCAGGGTGAAAATAAAGGGATCAAAAGCTTAAAAGAAAAGAAAACAAATGTAGCCACTTCTTGGCCCCGTTCACATTTCCGCGATCCGACTTCCCGGGCGACCTCGGAGCGGCCGGCACGGACCTCATAACATTGAAGTCTATGACGGTCGCTCCGGGTCGCCCCAAAGAAGCTCCGGACCCTTTTTCTAAGTCGGAGCGACTTGTGTCGCTCCTATTAGAACGGGTCCGCAGCTTCCCTATGGAAGGCGACCTGTGAGGCGACCTGGTCGCCTCACAGGTCGCCCCAGTGTGAACGGGGACTAAGACCTAGTTAGCTGCAATAATAAATTACATTTTTGTTTTGGAATATATAAATAAATATGCTTCAATATTTTTTATTGTTTTGAAAAATCACAAAGAAGTACAAACATATAGGGAAGACATAGTTCTGAAAAAGGCATCATAGAACATAAGTCACGTGTAAAAATGTCATACAACCTGAGGTTATGAAAATTATACAAAATACAAAGCTCTACAAAGAAAGCAAGACACTAAAGTGTTATGACATCTGTATATAAAGAGCCCCCCCCCTCCCTGTAATGAATGGGGGATTACAGCCCTGAATTTGAGTTGTATAACTGCGCCTCTCAATCGATCTCAAAACAAAACTCAAGATAGGAAAAAATAAAAAAAAAGTGGGAAAGGAAGGGAATAAAAGAAAAAGAAAAAAAAAGGTATGGGGGGGGGGGGGAAGAAAGAGCAGAAGCAATTAGAGTAGAAAAGGTGTGTCATAAGTGAGAAGAGCCAGCAACTCCAAAGTCCTTAAAGCAAACATTTATTGGCTCCATTTGAGTATTAAAAAGCAAACAGCTGCCGCGTTTCGGTGTGAGCCTTAGTCATAGCCTATAAATAAGTTGCCAGCTCTTCTCTCTTATATATTGCATTTAGTGTGGGAAGACACACTGAGCCTTCACACTGAACACTGCACACTAGGTTTGGATTGCTTCTGTTGGGAGCGCTGCACCTTTCATCTTTCCTCACAGAAAAGGTGTGTCCCCGTTGGAATACTCTTCTCCAGGACCAGACTCGCAAGTCCTGCCACCCTCACTGTACATTGCAAATATCAATGCCAAGGTCCTCAGATCTTCTCACGTTTCAATTGTTCAATTCAATCTAAAAGGATGCTGGCTAATTTCTTGTCGATCATAAAACTCGTTTATTCTTGGGGGCACTCAGTTGAACCACTGAGCATAGCCACACTTAGGCAATCATCATTTTCACTGTCAGAAACATAACACCTTTCTAGTTCTTTATCTTTTTTAAAACTGGACTCCAGATAGATTTAAACGACACAAATGAATTCAGCTCTGTAATCATTAACCCATCGTTAAAGTACCTGCATTTGACCTGGTATCAGCCTCTTGAAATCTATAAACAGCAGGGTTAAGACTGGGAGAAGGAAGGTCACACATAAGCCAATCAGTTATACTACAGCTCAAGAAACACGCTGATAGGCAGAGAGAGTACATTGCCAGTCAAATTAACCCATCGGTCTGCTGTTCCTACTTTCACTGTGCAGTCACAGGCTGGGGGCGGGTTACTTAACTAATTCAAGACCTGGATGGGTTACTAAAGCCACGTACACACGTGTAGATAATTGGCCGTGAATTTTCGGCCAACGTCCGATAGGCCGATTTTAGGCTTGTTAGTATGATGCTTCCGACAACCGACTCCGACTTTTCGGCCAAAAATAATCTGATGAGCAAGACTGGGCATGCTCAGCCCTTTTTTGTAATTTTGCAAATAATTATCCTTTTTTTTTCTATAATCAAAAAATATATTGCATGCAGTTAGGTATTGCAACAAATATTACCATTCTTTTTTTAAGACGCATTGTCACTGGACCCCTAAAACACTGCTAGATACAAAGTGTCATACACTGGACTCGGATCCTCTAAGGGGTTAATCTTATTATCTATACATATTATCTTTTAGACAACCAATAGATTGTCCATACACCCTTGGCCAGACTGTCAAATCATCATCATTGCCAGTCTATTAAGTACCAGTAAATGTGACAATACACATATATTTTTTAGCATTTTGTGATCAGCTGAAGATATTGATCAAAAATGTGATCTATCAATTTTAAATGTAGGCTATCTAATAAAAGTGGTAATTTATTTAATCTGAATTACAAAAGCATTTTCTAAATTGATCAAATGGAGGGTCTTTGGTATGTGATTCTTATTCAGTTTGATCTGCTTAGTCCCACTTAATGACTGATTAAATAATCATATCAATATGCGTGTGGCTATCATATGATTTCAATAGATGTCAATATCTTGGTTTTACTTTACAAACTGTATGGATTGCTAGGAACAGAACACAATATTTGCTTATTCCAGAGAGCAACTGTGAAGAGTCTGTAACTGCTTAGAAGTCCATGCAGCAAGAGGGATATGATGCTGTCATGTGTGATGTGATGACATTTGATGGTAAATCTCTTGGATGCATTTTCTGTTTTGGACAGGCCTAGCACATTCTATAGTAATGGCATAGTTGCCTCAAGGAATACCTATGTTCGGCTCATACTATTCCTAGACATAAAAACAAAAGCCTACACATATGAAACCATTATCACTGCATCTTAATACTACATATACCGTCTATTTACTTTCATTCAGTCTCAAGACAGAGCTTTCAACAGCCCGGTGATCACCTTAATTACCAATCTTTCACTGTCCACAGCAAACAATGAACTGTATGATAAATGATGCAGAAAGACAAGCTAAAGAATAATTGTGGGCAAGTGTGACATATGACACATCCATATGCAGGTGCAAACTTTTTTTTACTGGCCATGCAGTGGCAAACAGATCACATGGCATAGAAACTGGGGAAAAAAACATGTACTCAAATGCTAAACTATTTTGTTTAATAATATATGTCTACTCTTTACTATAAAGCTATATTATAACAGAAAAGACAGCCACTTCTGTAACAGACTTTAAATACACCTGCGTATGATGCCATTGCTGACCTCTTTCTAAAATTTCTAACTCCCTGGATCTCTGTGGCTTCGCCTTGGATATACATTCAGCACATAAAATTAGTAATTCTGATTTGCATTCTTGTTCCTGATCATCCAGTATATCAGTAAGTAATTCAGGCTCCTTGCATTATTAGAGGAAGAAATCAGTCTAGCTATCACGTACCTGGAGCTGGAGGCCAATCGGGAGAGGGCTTCCCTTGCGGCTAAGTTTCAGACCCCCCTGAGGTTGGGAACAGGAGAGGTCAGGCCCAAACTAGTACGAGTTGTCTGCTGGATTGTGCGCAGCTGGTGTGCTGAAGTGGAATCAGCAGACAGGTAGTGCCTGTGAGATGTTACAGGTCTAGGATAATGCCAAGACTGGAGTGTGGTTGGAGGAATCCAAGGTCAGGAGTCGGGTGGCTATCAGAGCAGACGTGGTCAGGTGGATAGCCGAGTTCGGGAGCCAGGAGGGTATCAGAGCAGATGTGGCCAGGTGGATTGCCAAGGTCAACATGGAAAGTGGGCATGAGACAGGTCAAGGACAAGCCGAGTTGGTAACAGGAGACACAGGAACAAGAATATCACGGAGATAACACACTGGAGGAGCCAAATATCAACCAGCAACTGTAATTACTGACAGGCTTCCCTATGAAGGCTCAATGGTGCCAAATTGGGCTGGGGGCATGCATGTCTAAGCTCCAGTGTGCCTGCGCAGTCCGTCATGCACCCGTGCGCGCACCTGTTTGCGTGCGCTCACCCATTCGCCAGTGCGCATGCGTGTGCGCCGGTGCATATCTTAGAAATATAGATAAAAGCTGGCCACTTCTGTGTAAGAAGAATGTTGGGCCTGTAGCCACTGATCAATGTATTCTGACAGCAGAAGAAGTCGCCGTTAGAATGCAATGTCCCGGCAGACAAATTGCTGCGAAGAGTCCATGTTTGTACAGATTTCATTGCCTTGCAATATTCTGCAGTGTATGCATGCTATTTGCCAACCTGAACCAGTTTTGCATTGCTGCTTCTAACTTTGGACCTGCTTAGTGAACTGCAAGTTACAGTTACTCTCTGTCTGATCATTCAGCCAATTACTTATTCTGTTCATGTAATACTACAGAGAGCCTACAAATAGAAAATACCCAAGCTCAACCGCACAATTGATAAGTACCCTATACGAACATCCAAAGTAGAAATTGATACGGCAACTCGATAACTCCTTAGTGTTATCCTTTATTTGGCTACATCATATACACAGAATCAATGCTGACATGTTTTGGCCATTACAGCCTTATTTTTAGCATTCTATGAGTAAGGCTGTAATGGCTGAAACATGTCAGCATTGATTCTGTGTATATGATGTAGCCAAATAAAGGATAATACCAAGGTGTTATCCAGTTGATGGCTGAATTTATGCTTTGGATACTACAGAGTGTCATGTGATTGACAGCTTTAAGGCAGAGGTAGCTGAGAAAGGGATCTGCAGCCAGACGAGAGGCTCTTCACTGCCAGAAGCAGCATGCGCACCTATTGCAGGGAGTTCCTCCACAAATGCTACCAGAGTACTCTATCTCCAGTGGGGTGGCATTTTGTTCTTGGGTCTTAGATCCCTCCAGCTGTTATCATAGCTACCCTGGACTTCACTGTGATATACGCTATTTAGCTGTTTGTGTCCTGAACTATTATATTATAGAAGTGATTCTCAGCTAAACTTTCTTTTGTTACAGGGTCCTATATATATTGAGAGAGAGAAACTATGATCCATGTTTGTACAGCTTTCATAATCAGTTTTGTATTATTCTGCAGAATATGCATGCTCTTTACCATCCTAAATCTTTTTTGCATTGCTACTTCTAATTTTGCACCGGTTTAGCAATTACCCTGCAAGTTACAGTTATTCTGTCTCATGATTAAGTCAATTACTTACTGTATATTGTTAAAAGAATACTATAAAGTGTAATTTGGATGACAGCTTTGAGCCTCTGGGGACTGCTGACATCACATTCAAGAGGACAGCACTGAGCACCAGTGTAGCACACCCCCTATTGAGCCGCAATTAGAAAAGGACCCCCCGCCCTGCACAGCCAGGCACACTGCATCTTCACAGCACACTTGAGTCAGAAGAACAGTCCAGTGATGTTTTATAGAGCAGAATAAACTTGGATATGGATATTATGGGATGCCCACTTGATCAAAGCAGTAGAACTTTTCAGAGACACAACTATATACAGCCTGTATATACACTTCTCCTCTGCCTTCTGCACACAGCTTGATTGAAGAACTACAAATTCCAGGACCAGCTGGTACTGTTGAGTGATATAACAAAAGGCTCAGTCAAATAAGCAGCAAAGGCCCCCTTACAGGCAGGGACCTTGTTTGTGTAGCAAAGCAAAGCCTTAATGCCCAGCTGTCCTCCTATGGCTACTGATCCCAGCACCACCTTTTCAGGCACTGACAGCCCACCTGGCTGTAGCTGCTAATTTCTCCATCCCTCTTGAGGATTGGTCAGGGCCCTCAGAATACTCCAGGCAACTCCTTCTCACCTCCACTCCCATTATTCTTGAATCTTCTGCAAGTTTCCAGAAGTAGGGGGAGGTATCAGAGATGCCATCTGTGAATAACACCAGCCTTCCTGAGTCACTCCCCTGATCCAGATAAAACACAGGCTTGGCAGCCCAAACATTTTGCCTACTCTAACAGAAAATTATATTCTAGCACACTAAAGGGTGCTACACCAGTATCAGGAATTTTGGATGTTTACCCAAGAGGAGGCTCTTACAGGTAAAAAAAAATAAATGCTTAAAATATGTTATATAGGAATATGTTTATTGAAATTAATGGTTTGGAGACAGTTTCTTCAAAAGAGGAGTACAGTCAAAGCTTGTTTTGCTGTACTTCACCTGTGGACCACAGGAGTGCAGTTCATTTTGGACTACTGTGATCCGTTTTCAGTGGACAAATGGCTGAAGCTCGCTGTCAGCTGATGTCACAAAGCCAGTCCAGCCTGGGGAAAGATCGGGTTCATATGGTCGGGATCCACCCAGGAACCTGGACCGTCATCTGACTCAGACTCTCAGCAAGCCGCTGAGAGCCTGAGCCAGCCATCCGGTCACCCCTCCATAGCCCAGCCCTCTAGTGGGTTGTCTGTAGCCCTCTGGGGGGGGGGGGAGGAGAGCCAGTGACTGATAGTCACCAGCTCTCTGCTCATGGAGAACTGAGCGATCAGTGGTGTTTGATTGTTCAGCTCTCAGTTTTAGAGCTGCCTGGGGACAGATGCAGCATCAGGTCGATGCAGCATCCACCGAGGTAAGTATGATTTCTAGAAGAGAAAAAAGCATACATCTCTTTTAATGTCAATAGGCACCTGAGAAGTATTCACTTTAAGTCTGGAAAATATAGTCTTTGAGAAAGTAAGAAAGTCAATTCATGACACTAAAGGCCCGTACACACGTACCGATGGTCGGCTTACAAATGTTCCTCTTTTCTCCCCGGGATGTCGGTGTCTGCTGAAAAGTGCAAAGACAGCACAAGGACAGCACAAGAATTTTGTCCGCCGACTGCAGAAGTGATGTCATGTAATGGTTAACTTTCCCTGTGTTTTCTATTTTCTGAGCATGCCCAGTCTTGCAAATCTGCGGTCTGTCGGCCGAATTGTGTACTGACAGGCGAACAATCGTCCGTTCTGGTGTCGGCATACAAATATTTTCATGTTTGCACGAAAGACTTTTGTCCGCGGATTGTGCGCAGACATCTGTCGGAGGCACCATACTAACACACGTACAATCGGCAGATCCTTCGTCCACCGACGTTTGTATGCCGACGATCGGTACGTGTGTACGGGCCTTAACTATAAGATCTGTCATTGTATGAAAATTTTGGGATACAGCCAAGTTAAAAACGTAAGACTTTAGTCATTTTCTGTCAAAATATTTTTTGACCTGATGGAAGGCATTTAAATACATACTGTATATACTCTTCTAAAAGTGAAGAAAAAATGTTTAGAAAGTTAAAATTATTTAAGACACCAAAATAGTATGTAACTGTACCTCAGTAAAACCACAAAAAAAACCCTCACATTGCAAGTGTTCCAGAGAAAATAATCTGCCTGCACATTACGTGACACCTTTTCGTCTTCACAGATTTTAAGCAATATTTGCGGGATTATCAAACATATTTAGATTCATTTTAAAACAACCCCTGAGGGAAAGTTATGGTCTCGCACCTGGAAATAAAGAACTAATTCACTTGCCCAATGCTACATGATCTAGGACATGACATCTTATTTTTATGAACCTTTTACTCTTCTCTAGGCTTGTCAAGTTTTATCACGAGGGATTATGGATCTTTGGAGGAAGAATTTTCGCTTATCCCTAACTGTCTGAGCAATCTATTGTCTTGTCATTTTACCCACATAAGCATGCTAAGGCTAAACACTGTCAGGGGTATCAGAGCAGGTGTTTCCTCCAATTGGAACAGACAGCGCCTTTACAATCATCTATCACACAGAAAGGGGTAAATTACTATTGTGCGCACATTTTATGCTACCAAAGGCATGGCATAGTTTTTGGTCTTTGCATGATCCAGGTTGTATTTATTAAATGGCACATTCATGTATTTTACATATAGCCAATGCAAGTCAGAAATAATGCTTAATGTATTGGTAACATACTTAAAAGAACCCATAATGTTGTTACTACATTTTTTGCGCATGCTTATAGTCATTGGATCCCATTCATTATAAATTCATTTTCTAATGTCTCTGGGGTTAGTTTATAATATAAATCCTGGCTCTGCTATGGTGCATTGGGATTTAATGTACACCTATCATGAGGGAAACATGGAAGCTGCCACTGATGACATCTGCTCCATAAAATGCTAAACGTTTGGCCATTATGCGACCCCTCAATACTTTAAGCCATTGAGCCATGTGCCATAAATTACTTCTGAATTTCCTCTTACTTTTCGACCTGCATAGATGATAAAGTATTTAATTCAATGTTTCAGCATAAAATCCCAAACTGGCAGTCCTTGAATTAATTTATGTGCTCCATTACCTTCACTTCCATCCCATTGCCACTAGGTATTACTAAGGAATTGACAAAATCTAAGCTCAGGCATTCTATCAAACTTGTCCCCTTGAACAGTTCTTCTTCTCAAGTAAAATATTCTAAAATTGAAACCAGTAGACTCAGCAAGGTTAAAGCAGAACCAAATCCTCCCCTTACAGCCTCTTGCCATCTTGTGATCTGCTATGACACCAGCCATTAGATGGCTTGACAGTTCGAGTGGGAACTAACATAAGCACACCAGTAAAAGTAAATTGTATCATCCATAGGCGACACTTTAAAAGCTTTTACAGGTTACCACTTTAGAGTTACACAGGGAGGTCTGGTGCTAGAATCACTGCCCTCGATCTGAGGTTCGTGGAGATACCCCACATGTGTGGTGTGATCACTGTTTGCATGTGTGCGTGACCAACGCATGCATTCGCCTTTGTACGCGAGCCCAGGGAGGACGGGTTGCTTTAAATTCGTTTTTTTTTACAATGGCTTTTTTTTTTTTTATTACTTTTATTGTTATCACAGGGAATATAAATATCCCCTGTGATAACAAAAGGCAGTGACAGATATTCTTTACTGAGAGATCTAGGGTCCTCTGCCCTAGATCGGTATGATCCGGTGCTTTTTAAAAAAACACTAAGGGTTTGTTTATATCCAGGGAAACCAGAAGTGATAAAATGCTCATCGCTTCTGGTTTCTTAGACCATAGAGATGATCGGAGCCATTTCTGGTCTCCGATCAGCTCTATGGTCAGCCGGGGGAACCTCCAGCTACACCCTCAGGTTCCCAGATGGGACAGGAGAGCCCAGGAAGGTGGCAGGGGGGGACCTGCCCTCCCGCTGCTTGTAAAAGCAATCCCACAGCTAATTGGCCACTAGGATTCCTTTTACAAGAAAGCAAACCGTCGGCTGAAAAAACAATACCTAGGTGATGCCTGCACTATATCGAGGGCCAATATGCACTTTCCCCGATATATTGGAATCGGCCACCAAGGTGGCCGAAATTACCGATATTTCGGAAAGTGCCTGTACCGGAGTGATGCCTGAAGCTAGAGGCGTACCGGCGTCCATAGCCGAAGGTCGACTGTCTTGTAATGACAACCGATGCGGCTGAGAAACCGCTTGGCTGTCATTACAAGGAGCGGGAGGGTCCCCTCCCGCCGCCTTACCCGGGAGACCCGGGCAACCAGCCTGCTTGGCTGCCGAAGACGCGATCAAAGCCGAATTCGGCTATGATCGGGTCTCCGTGCAAAAACCCGGAGGTGATGTCATGACAGCATTCAAAACAGCCAAACTTGACGTTTTGAATTCTTTTAAGTACAGAGGAGGGGTTTGGGGTCTTTGGGATCCCTCCACAAGAGTACCTGTCAAGTAAAAAAAAAAAAAAAAAATGTTTTTAAATGTACGAAAATAATCGGCCCATATCGGCCGATACCAATACGCGATGACCAAAATATTGGTATCAGTATCGGCAATGAAAAAACTATATTGGTCGATCCCTAGCCTGCAGCTGCAGGTATCATCCTGGTATAACCATGCACAGTCCAGCGACGTATCGGTAGGTCACTGGTCACCATGTGGCTGCACCACACCAAAAGACCACGTAAAATGCACAGGTGTGAACATGGCCTACGTGTACACAGGTGTTCTATGTTTTTGTCACTGTTTATTTACTTAGTTGTGCTCAGCACAAGGCAAATAGAGCTGAACTAATGTCCCCGGTAGGATTCAGTTAAATCCCACAAGCCCCACCTCAATACAGACCTCCTATTATAGACCACCCCCACAGAACATAAATCCTTCCAAGCCTCTTCTCAGTACAGAACCCCTAATCCCCACAGCACAGACCCTCCCCCCCCTCCTTCTGTACAGGTCCTCTCTCTCCCCATCAGTACAGACCCCTTCACAGTATAGACCTACTCCTTTCCCACCAGTACAGACCCCCTTTCAGTACAGACCTCCTCCCACCCGACAAGTTCAGACCCCCCCCCCCCCCAACGGTACAGACCCCCTCCAGTACAGGCCTCCTCCCTCCCCATCTCCAATTCAGACCCTCCTCTGGTACTGTTAGGAACGCTCCCTGAGCACACATGTGCTGTCATGAGTCTGCCATCTAAAGGGTTAACCCAGTGCAGACTAATTGCAGTAATTGGCAACAGGCTGCCTTATTTAAACACCACAGCAGCACTGTGTCTTTGCTGTCTTGTCTACAGCTCCTGCCGTTGTTCCTGAACCTGTGACCTGTTTCCTGCTGATTTCCTGTTGACCTTTTTGCTCGTCCCTGACTCCACTTGTCTGCCTTCGAACCTTGACCGGCTCACCCTTGGTGGGGCCTGAGGACCGCGACCTGGTATTCACATGCAGTGAAGTCCATCCTCACCATCAGAGGCTCTGGTGAAAACCAGTGGATACTTAGATTCAGCACCTCAGGCTAGCCTGTGTCACTTACCTTGGGGGTTTCCGTCCAAGCTCCGCCCTCTAGCTAACATCAGGGCATTCCTCTGCCATCAGGTTACCACCAGCAACCTAACAGGTACAGAGTACAGACCCCCTCCCTCCTCACCAGTACAGAATGCCCCTCCAGTTCAGAGGAGGTCCCCATCCAGTACAGACCTTCTCCCTTCAGTGCAGTGTCCCCCTCCAGTGCAAACCCCCCCCCCTACCAGTACAGAAAGCACCTGCACTACAGAGTCCTAGTACAGAGTCCTAGCTCTAGTACAGACCCCCCCCCCTCCCCCAAATACAGAGCACCCCACTCCAGTACAGACCTTCTGCATCCAATAGACACCCTTTATTCCTGTTAAGCACACTCACTAATGAAATAGAGATGTAGCAGCAGCAGAAAGACCTTCCCTTGGTTGGAGCTGAGGAGGCGCTTCCCTTAAGTGGATACCCTTTATCCCTCATAAACTTTTTTTTTTTTAATAATATGTTTCTCTGTTAAACTCCTTATTAACCATTAGTTTACTACAATCAGCTCTAATTAACTCCTTATTCTCCTTATTTTCCTTATCCATTCATTATTATTTTCATGCTGATTTTTTTTTTTGTTTCTATTTTATTAACCATAATTAGTTATTAATATTAATATTTAACTTTTGTTTTTTTTTTGTTTGTTAATATTTTATACATTTAACATATATTTAAATGTATAAAATATATATTTAAATTTCACATTTAAAAAAAGTCCAAAATTGAAAAAAAAAACATTTGTAAATAACTTTGCAATGCTTTTTACCAGAATCATTATTTTCATGTAATTTAACCACTTCCCGCCCATCTTATAGCAATATGGTTTAATTATCCTGACTGGGTGTCATATGATGTCCAACAGGATGCGTCTCTAATGCGTGCCCCCACAGACATAGCCCATCCTCCGTTACAAGGAGATCCCAGCTTCTTCTCCTCACACACCGATCGTGGGAGGAGGAGAGCAGGGATCAGTGAGTGAAATCTATTTTGCTGTTACATGTACACATAACTGTGCACCAAATGCCCCCCCCCCCCCCACAATAAAGAGAACCTGTCACAGCCCATCCGGATCTGTCACACAGTCCATCTGCATCTGTCACACAGCCCATCAGGATCTGTCACACAGCCTATCTGGATCTGTCACATAGCACATCTGAATCTGTCACAGAGTCCATCTGGACCTGTCACACAGCCCATCTGGATCTGTCACACAGTCCATCTGGATCTGTCACACAGCACATCTGGATCTGTCACACAGCACATCTGGATCTGTCACACAGCACATCTGGATCTGTCACACAGTCAATATGGATCTGTCACACAGCCTATCTGGATCAGTACCGCCATCAGTGACCTGTCACCCAGGCCATCAGTAGCACCATCAGTGACCTGTCACATAAGCCATCAGTACCGCCATCAGTGACCTGTCACATAGGCCATCAGTACTACCATCTGTGACCTGTCACACAGGCCATCAGTACTACCATCAGTGACCAGTCACACAGGCCATCACACACTACCATTAGTACCACCATCAGTGATCTGTCCAACAGGCCATCAGTACCAGCCGCTATAATCCCCCCTTTCACAGCACAGCCAGGTGTGCAGCCCAACACTACAAATTTTTCACAATTAGATTATTTTTTATTTGTTTTTCCCACAAGATTTGCTGCAGTATATGGTTGACCAAACAAATCTCTTTGCAAAGCAATTGATTGCCTCCAACCCCAATTCGTCCTACACCCGTATGTTCCATTGACGACGTCTCACACTAGACAAATTCAAACTGTTTTTGAGACTTACATTTAATATGGGGCTTACAAAGAAAAATTAATTGCATGCCTAATGGTCCACCAACCCCATCCACCACATGCCGATTTATTCTGCTGTCATGTCCAGGACATGCTATGACATGATTATGCGCTTCCTACATTTTAATGATAACTCGCAGTGCCCTCCCCAAGATCATCCCAACCACGATAAATTGTATAAAATACGCCCCCTAATAAATTCTTTTTCCCAATGATTTGCTGAAGTGTATGTCCCAGACCAAAATATTTATGTAGATGAAAACCTTATCCACTTTACTGGCCGGCTTCACTTCAAACAGTATATTCCCAGTAAGAGAGACAGGTATGGGTTGAAACTAAACAAACTTTGTGGGAGAGCCACTGGATATGTGCACGCCTTCCGCGTCTATGAAGGCAAAGACTCCCAGCTTCAGCCCCCTGAGTGCCAAACGTATATCGGAACCAGTGGGAAAATTGTCTGGGACCTGGCATGCCCCCTGTTCAAAAAAGGATATCATATATACAGTATCTCACAAAATTGAATACACCCCTCACATTTTTGTAAATATTTTATTATATCTTTTAATGTGACAACACTAAAGAAATGACACTTTGCTAAAATGTAGTGAGTGTGCAGCTTGTATAACAGTGTAAATTAGCTGTCGCCTCAAAATAACTCAACACACACCCATTAATGTCTAAAACACTGGCAACAAAAGTGAGTACACACCTAAGTGGAAATGTCCAAATTGGGCCCAATTAGCCATTTTCCCTCCCTGGTGTCATGTGACTCGTTAGTGTTACAAGGTCTCAGGTGCGAATGGGGAGCAGGTGTGTTAAATTTGGGGTTATCACTCTCACTCTCTCGTACTGGTCACTGGAAGTTCAACATGGCACCTCATGGAAAAAAACTCTCTGAAGACCTGGAAAAAAGAATTGTTGCTCTACATAAAGATGGCCTAGGCTATAAGAAGATTGCCTAGACCCTGAAACTGAGCTGTAGCACGGTGGCCAAGACCATACAGAGGTTTACCGGGACATTTTCCACTCAGAACAGGTCTCACCATGGTTGACCACAGAAGTTGAGTGCACGTGCTCTGCGTCATATCCAGAGGTTGTCTTTGGGAGATAGATGTATGAGTGCTGCCAGCAGAGGATGAAGGGGTGGGGGGTCAGCCTGTCAGTGCTCAGACCATACGCCGCACACTGCATCAAATTGGTCTGCATGGCTGTCGTCCCAGAAGGAAGCCTCTTCTAAAAATGATGCCCAAGAAAGCCTGCAAACAGTTTGCTGAAGACAAGCAGACTAAGGACATGGATTACTGGAACCATGTCCTGTGTTCTGATGAGATCAAGATAAACGTATTTGGTCCAGATGGTGTCAAGCAAGTGTGGTGGCAACCAGGTGAGAAGTACAAAGACAAGTGTGTCTTGCCTACAGTCAAGCATGGTGGTGGGAGTGTCATGGTCTCGGGCTGCGTGAGTGCTGCTGGCACTGGGGAGTTACAGTTTATTGAGGGAATCATGGCTGCCAACATGCACTGTGACATACTGAAGCAGAGCATGATCCCCTCCCTTCAGAGACTGAGCCACAGGGCAGTATTCCAACATGATAACGACCCCAACCACACCTCCAAAATGAACACTGCCTTGCTAAAGAAGCTGAGGCTAAAGGAGATGGACTTGCCAAGCATTACTCCAGACCTAAACCCTATTGAGCATCTGTGGGGCATCCTCAAATGGAAGGTGGAGGAGCACAAGGTCTCTAACATCCACCAGCATCGTGATGTCGTCATGGAGGAGTGGAAAAGGATTCCAGTAGCAACACTGGGGTTGGTTGGTGCCTCAGACCAAGAGGGGGGTTTTGGGACTTTATGGGCAAGTAACTTTGTATACAAGGATGTAGATAAATAAAATGCATTTATTTGAAAAAATGTAATATTAAATAAAGTATCACATATATATAAATATGCATTCATAAGTGTTGGGTTATAGACCCAAGGTGAGTAAGTGAGTAAAGATTTTGAAAGGATTTGGTGACATTAGTGGTATGGTGACTTTTATTTGGGATCTTTATCTCTGTTCATCCATGCTAAGTTGAGTTTGGAGAGTGGTCAAAGAGTTTCCCACTTGTTATCCTACGCGTTTCGGCTATATTATAGCCTTTGTCAAGGATTATATATCACCATATCTGAAAGGTATTAAGATATAAGTTCAATATCATGCAGACCATTGGTATTTAAGCCATGGTGTAAAGTAATTTTGTACATACATACATACATTTGTTTTATTTGCCTGTTCCATGTATATTTCTTTTGTCCCTTGTTCGCAGCGAGAACCTTTTGGTGTGCTGTCCTGGAATGGTACATAGTTACTGTGGTTATGTGTATCTTTTTAATGATTCCATATACAAATAAAAAGAGGGATATTTTAGGACTCACAGACCCCAGAAAAACAGGAACCACTTCCCCACAGAGAGCCGGAACAAGAGCATGGATGGACAGTCAGCACAACCAGCACACACAGCAGCTGAGCGGCAGTAACTCCTCCATCCCATTGGTCCCTAGGGACACACACAGCCCACAGCAGCAGTAGATAACAGCCGATCAGAGCTCACAGGATAAAGGTACCAAGTACTTACCCTATTTAAGGGTTGACTTACTATCCCTTCAGGATCCCTGTATTTTTCCTTCTCCCTTACTCTTTGTTCTATCTGGATATCCAGACCATCCCGCTTCACCTGATCTACTAGCAACTACTACCTGTGCTCGCTCTCCCCCTCCCCCTCTACCCCCTTGATCAACCTTTGGCTCATATCTTTCTGACTAATCCTGGCCAGGATATCCTCCTTGCACTGTCCAATTTTGGTTTCCCATCCCTCCTTGCGTACTTACCATTATTATTATTATTTTTTTTAGGAGGAACCTGTGTACCCCAGCCAGAATTTTGGCATACACAGCCCGTGCATGCAGGGTTGATACTGCCATTGTTTTCCCCTTGATCTCCCCAAATACCAATTGATAACCAGCTCTCATACTCATGGCAAATTGGCCAGCGGGATCTTACTGACAGTGCCATCCCCCATCGGACGTCCGTATTTTTATTGCATTTATGTTCACCATTGCATTATATTGTTTGCCACACCTACTGGGTTACTTTAATCATTATCATTTTTATTGTGTTCATCACATCACATGGGTTACTGTATTACTCATTGTAAGCACCACATGCCTTTGCACTGCCCTGTCTGAACCACAACTGTAACCTGTATTGATCAATCTTCAATCAGAATAAAATACACTTTATTTTGTTCATCATCGCCCTGTGGTTTCATTCTGTCCATCCCTCAAAGGCTCTCTTTCTTGTCTATTGGTCTGTCCCAGTACACTTTGTATACAAAGGGGGGAATCAGCATTTCTGAAAAATGAGAAAGTGTTGGCCGTGAAGTGGAGGGACAAGAAAGATATTTATGTCATGTCCACCAACTACAAAGACACCTTGGTGGAGACTCACAGAAGACATGGCCCCATTGTAAAGCCTGAATGTGTCCACGATTATAATCAGTTCATGGGGGAGATGGATTTAAACGACCAGATGCTACAACCATATTTATCAACCCAAAAGTCCCGTTACTGGTATAAAAAAATTGCAGTTCATCTCTTTCAAATGGCCATGTTTAATTAGTATATCTGCTATCAAAAGTCAGCAGAAAGCCAATCTATCATCTACCTCAAATATATTGAAGATATCGTCACTGCTCTGATTTACCAACAAGGACTGGCCCCAGGAAGCATTCACTCTGATAGTGTGAGTCGACTTCATGAGCAACATTTTCCCTATACACATTCCCCCCACAAAATCAGGAAAAAGAAATGTCGTGTGTGCAGCAGAGGAGGAGTTAGACATGACACTAGTTATCATTGTCCCCAATCTCCCTCCCAACCTGGCCTATGCATCGGGGGAATGCTTCAGAATTTATCACACATCCATAAGATATTCTTTCCCCCTTACTTTTAACAGACTGCCATTTCCCTGTTTTCTACCCATTTCTACCACGTTTCTACCTTCCATGTTAACTGACCCTGACACTTTACCGACAATGCATTTGCCTGCCATTTTAAAACATGTTTCTGACTTCCACTTACACCAACCTCAGCCTGTTTATTGACTATGCCTTTGCCTGCCATTTTAAACCAAGTTTCTTAATTCCAGTGCACCAACCTCGGCCTGTTAATCGACCATGCTTTTTGCCTGCCACTTGGACTGATCTTTTGCCCTTCTACTTTAGTACACAGAGGTCTCACATATATGAGGAGCTTCAGAATAGTGTTCTGATTAGAGAAAACCAGTTTTTTCGTTTTCTGTGTTCCCAGAACAGGGTCTGGAGTCTGGAGGCTTCAAAGAGGTTTGGGTGGGAAAAGCTTCTACCCCCTGTCCCCATTCTTTCCTGACAGAGGACCTAAGCTTGTTGGTCCTGTCTGCTGCCTGGACCAATACTTTGGCTGTGCTGACCATATTGCTGCCTGTAATGACCCAGGACTTTATGAACCACATCTCTGCCTGCTACCTGGACCAATGCTTTGGCTGTGCTGACAGTATCTCTGCCTGCTGCTCTGTACTAACTATGGACAGTATTCCTGCCTGCTGCCTGGACGATTACTTTTGCTGTCGCTGACCACATCCCTGCCTGCTACCTGGATGCTCTTCTCTGTGGACCACTGCACTACTAAAACTACAGGTAATCTTTTGTTTACCCTTTGCTCAGCAGAATGTATTTTGGGGTGTAATTGGTATGTACATACTATGTGTTAGAAATATGAAGGGCCTTCAAAAATGCAATAGGTTGTCAGGAAATTAAATGTATAATTTATGCTCCTAGAACATCTGAAGGTGACTACTTGGATGTTGGGCCTCTGTATATGGCCAGGCTGTGTAAAAGTTTCACACATGTGGTATCGCCATACTCAGGAGGATTAGAAGAATGTACTTTGGGGTGTAAATATTACTATGTACATGCTATGTGCTAGAAATTTCATATAAATTGACAACTTTGTGTAAAAAAAATTACATTTTCATTTTCTTTCCACCTTTTCCAAAAACTTTTGGAAAAAATTGACATTTTCAAAAGACTCATAATGCCTCATAGAATATACATTGGGGGTGTTTCCAAAATGGGGTCATTTTGTCAGCATTTACACTGTCCTGGTGCTCTAGGGCCTTCAAAAGTTTGATAGGTCGTCCTGAAATTAGATTAGCAATTTTTGCTCCTATAATGTCTAGACATGCTACCTGAATGTTGGGCCTCTGTATGTGGCCAGGCTGTGTAAAAGTCTCACACATGTGGTATCGCTATACTCAGGAGGAGTAGCAGAATGTATTTTGGGGTGTAATTGCAAGTATGCATATGCTGTGTGTGAAAAATAACTTGTTAGGATGACAATTTTGTGTAAAAAAAAAAAAAATATATATATATATATATATATATATATATATATATATATATGTTTCTTCATTTTTCCAAGAACTGTGGTAAAAAAAAAATTAGAACTTCAAAAAACCAAAAAACTCAACCTGCCGCTTACAAAATACCTTGGATTGTCTTCTTTCCAAAAATGTGTCATTTGTGGGTTATTTGTACTGTCCTGACATTTCAGAGCCTCAAGGAATGAGATAGGCAGTCAGTACATCAGATGTGATCAATTTGCAATGATTGGCACCATAGCTTGTAGACTCTATAACTTTCACACAGACTAAACAATATACATTAACTTGGGCTATTTTTACCAAAGCTTTGTAGTAGTATACATGTTGGCCCAAATGTATGAGGAAAAATTACTTATTGGCAAAACTTTATCATATAAGCTTAAAAAAAAAAAGTGTTTTTTTTTTTAAAAGTTTTGCTCTTTTTTTGCTTATATATGTAGCAATATTTCCAGGCATTGGGCCTGATGTGGGTCTGCCATGGTCACTGGTAACACCAACAGCACATTTAAGCTGATTGCCCAAGTGTGAGATCTGAGACAATGAACAGTCCGGCATCTTTGGTTTGTTTTGTAAACAAAGCAGGCGGCTCTCCTGTCAGACAGGTAGAGAGGGATCCTGTGTCTCAGATAAGCTGAAACTCCGATCTCTCTTTGCCTGTCACAAAGCCCTCCCCCCCCCCCTCACAGTTAGCAAGCACAAGTAGGCATACAATTAACCCCTTGATCACCCCCAGTATTAACCTCTTCCCTGCCAGTGTCATTTATACAGTAACAGTGCATATTATCTAGCACTGAATAGTTTATTAATGTCCCTGGTCCCCAAAAAGTGTCAAAAATGTCAGTTAGGGGTTTGATCTGTCCGCCGCAATGTTGCAGTCCCGCTAAAAATTGCTGATTGCCACCATTGCGAATAAAAAAACGAATAAATTAAAAGTACTTAAATCTAACCCGTAGTTTGTAAACGCTATAATTTTTGCGCAAACCAATTAAAATATGCTTTTTTGGGTTTTTTTGTACCAAAAATATGTAGCAGAACACAAATTGGCCAAAACTGAAAAAAAAAAATATTTTTTTAAATTAATTTTTTATTGGGAATGTTTTATATCAGAAAGTCAAAAATATGGTGTTTTTTTTTTTTAATTGTCGCTCTTGTTTTGTTTATAGCGCACAATCTAAAAACCGCAGAGGTGATCAAATACCACCAAAAGAAAGCTCTATTTCTTTCTAAAAAGGATATCAATAGTATTTGGGTACAGTGTTGCACGACCGCGCGATTGTCAGTTAAATCAACGTAGTGCCTTATCACAAAAAATGGCCTGGTCATTAAAGCGGAGTTCCGGCCACATACACTTTTTTGAGCTAAAAATACCCCCCTAATCCTAAGCTACCCTCAATTACCCTAACTAAATACTTACCTTTAAAATTTATTGCAGAGCGCGGCCATCTCCGGTGTGGGCATCTGAAGCCGTGGTGTCCCCGGCTGTGTTCCTCTTCCTGGTTCTGGACTACCCAGAATGACGATCGCAAACTCGAGCATGCGATGTAGATTGCGATGGGCACTCAGAGTAGCGGCCGGCCGTTCCCACTGCATCCTGGGATTGATAACGCTCATCTCCCAGGACGCAATGCAAAGGAGGAAGTGACGTGGGGGGCCATGCCTGCACAAGATCGAAGAGGAAGGAAGGTACGTTTATTTTCATTAAAAACAAGGTAAGTGAAACAAAAGATAAATATTAATTATCCAATTCTTTTTCAGGTTTTTGCACTCTAATTGTTGCTGCAAAGTTTATTTTTAGGCTGGAACTCCGCTTTAAGTGGGTAAAACCTTCCGGGGGCTGAAGTGGTTAAAGCGGATCTTCACTGCATATGAGCACCACCATTAACCAAAAACACTTTTTACTTCATTTTCAATATTCAAAGCAAACTCCCCCATCCATCCATGTTTCCATGCTTTGTGTTCTATGTCTATAACTGCCATTACTGGAACAGCACTTCATATATTAGTTTGAACAACCTTTTTTTTTTTTTTTTTTTTTTTTTAAACACAGGTTCCACATAGGCATGTACGTTTTTTTATTGCTACCTATGAAACATTATTGTGAAATTTATTTTCTTCAGTGGTAACTACCAGACAAAATTACAAAATGAGGTATGGTTGCAACATACATATCACATTGGATGGCTGGTATGCAGACATGTCAGTCCTGCGGCTCCACAGTAAATAGAGGATGTTGTTAGGGCATTCATTATAGTATTCGTCAGTGACATGCAGAAGTGAAAGACTGACATTATGATAAATGTTATGCTATGTAACTCATACGTTATGCTATGTATTGCATATGAAGCAGTACTCATAGACGAAGTCTAGTCTGCCAATTCTTTCTGTAAGAGTGACACCTGCTGCACAGTGACATTCTTCAGCAATGACCTCTACTGCAACAATCTATAGCAAACAGTATAGCGAACTAGCCCGCCCGGCTCTAATTGATTTACAGTACAAAACTCACAAAAATGTTTGTTTTACATTTAGTAAGCTTTCACCCATTCAAACATGATTAACCACTTCAGCTCTGGAAGGATTTACCCCCTTCGTAACCAGGCCATTTTTTTGCAATTCCGCACTTCGTTGATTTAACGGACAATTGCGCAGTTGTGCAACGCTGTACCCAAATACAATTGATGTCCTTTTTTCCCACAAATAGATGGTATTTGATCACCTCTGCAGTTTTTAGATTTTGCGCTATAAACAAAAAAAGAGTGACAATTTTGAAAAAAAAAAAAACACAATATTTTTTACTTTCTGCTATAAAACATTCCCAATAAAAAAAAAATTAAAAAATCTATTTTTTTTATCAGTTTAGGCCAGTTTGTATTCTGCTACATATTTTTGGTAAAAAAAAATCCCAAAAAGCGTATATTAATTGGTGTGCGCAAAACTTATAGCATTTACAAACTACGGGATAGATTTATGGTCTTTTTATTTATTTATTTATTTTTTTTTTATTAGTAATGGCGGCGAGCAGCAATTTATGGAATAAAGCAAACACCACAGCGCAAACCAGTGAATTAATCATACTAAGTGTCCACTCTATATATAACACTTGTACTCATTAATGAAAAAAACTCATGTGCATAGTATTTCTATTAGATCAGTGATTTTTATCGGGTATGCGACATTGCGGCGGACAGATCAGACCCCTAACTGACATTTTTTACATTTTACGGGGACCAGTGACATTAATACAGTAATCAGTGGTAAATAATATGCACTGTTACTGTATAAATGACACTGGCAGGGAAGGGGTTAACACTGGGGGTGATCAAGGGGTTAAATGTGATCCCTTTTGTGCTTGCTGACTGTGTGGGGGGATGGGTTGGACAGTGGTTGGAGATCGGTGATTCAGCTTAGCTTAGCTGAATCCCACAACCTTTCCCTGCCTCTCTGACAGAAGAACCGCCTGCTTCGTTTACACAGGCAGGCGGCTCTTCTGTCATTCTAGCCGAAGATCGAAAGAGGCCGGGGCGATCGAACCCGCTCCTTCCGCGGTCTTGTGCATAATCACACTGAAACTGCGTGCACATAATCACGTAGATCTTATGCGCAGCCAAGCCGCCCTGCCGTAGTAAATCTGCGTGGGGCAGTCGGCAAGTAGTTTATGTGCTCCTGTAAATGTGTTCTCAATTCGCAAAAAAAAAGGAAATAAATCAAAACTTTTTATTTTTAGTTTTCGATAACCTGGAAAGCCTCTTTTATGGTTTAATTATTATCTGTGTGCTTTCCTTCACTTCCTGAGGGGATTTACCGCAACAGGAAGAAAACTAGGTCTAACTTACAAAATCTGTGAATATTATAATTGTGACCCTGAATTTTGTGTTTAAATTTTAATCCAAAATTAAAATTTGTGTAAAATGTCCATGATCCACTTCAGCCCCCGGAAGGTTTAAACCCACTAATGACCAGGTCATTTTTTTGCGATAAGGCACTGCGTTAATTTAACTGACAATTGCGCGGTTGTGAGACGCTGTACCCAAATACAATTGCTGTCCTTTTTTTCCCCACAAATAGAGCTTTCTTTTGCTGATATTTCATCAAATCTGCGGTTTTTATTTTTTGCGCTATAAACAAAAAAAGAGCGACAATTTTGAAAAAAAAAAAAAAACAACAACAATATTTTTCTTTCTGCTATAAAAGACATTCAATAAGAAATGTAAAAAAAAAAAACAAATTTCTTCATCAATTTAGGCCAATATGTATGCTGTTACATGTTTTTGGTAAACAAAAATCCCAATAAGTGTATATTATTATTATTATACAGGATTTATATAGCGCCAACAGTTTGCGCAGCGCTTAGTATATTCATTGGTTTGCGCAAAAGTTATTGCGTCTACAAACTATGGGATATTTTTATGGCATTTTTTAAAATTTTTTTTTTTTTACTAATAATGGCGGCGATCAGCGATTTTTAGTGGGACTGCGACATTGCGGCGGACAAATCGGACACCTAACTGAAACTTTTTTGGGAACCAGGGACATTATTACAGTGATCAGTGCTAACAAATATGCACTATTGCTGTACTAATTACACTGGCAAGGAAGGGGTTAACATCAGGGACGATCAAAGAGTTAAATGTGTCCCTAGGGGGTGCTTGCTAACAGTGTGGGGGATGGTCTTGACTGGGGGAAGACAGAGATCCGTGTTCCTGTTTAGAAGAAACACAAGATCTCCATCTTCTCTCCTGACAGAACGGCGATCTACCTTGTTTACATAGGCAGACCGCCATTCTGCCTCTCTCGGGAAAGATCGGTAGGTCCCAGCATCCCACTGTTTGGCTCCTGCTGTGTCCAATCACAGCGGGAGCTTGTCGCCAGTGGCGCGTGCCCCAGACCAGGAAGAAGAAGCGACGTACAGGTACGTCGCTTCGCACAGCCGGGTTGCCCTGCCGCAGTAAATGTGCGGTGGGCGCTCTGGAAGCGGTTAAATGCAGATTATAAAAAACACATGAGGGTTATTGGCGTGGCTCTGGACCAATGTCTGCAACAACCCATCAACCAGGCCAAATGAGTGGCAGCCCTGCTGGATGGGAACACCAAATTCATAAGTTGCAAGAGATGGCAATTGACCATACTCCCAAACCCAAACAAGACGGTGACTGAAACTGTACTTTATTAGAAAGAGAGGGATAGCCTTGTTCACACCATGGTGCAGAGACCTCAATTTTTCTGCACATGTTCTGCAAGGGCCCAAAGAAACCAATAATTCTCTATGTGCCCTGTTCACACCACAATGTGCAGATTATTTTAGTGCAGAAATCTGCAACGTGTATGCAGTTTTCTGCATGGAAAAAACTGACATGAAATCAACATTGGTGTGAACAGGGCAAATAACTAACGTGCATGAAAACTGATGTCAACGTGCATAAAAACTCACTAAAACTGATGTAAAACAGATATAAACTTGTGTCTCTGCAAGTGAAATCTGTGCGGTTTTCCCATCAGTTTTCATGCACTTCCGGTGTGAACGAGCCCTTACACTGCAGATGGTGATTCACAGAGAATCAAACATCTTATTTATATTTATTTCCCTCAATCCCAGGATTATTTCTATTTTTAAATTTTTACTTTTTACTCATTTATCACTCTTTTTTCATCTGTCTAATCAATACCTCTGGTCTATGACCTTGACCTGCATGTCCCTGAAAAACTGGTGGGATGAAGGAATGTTAAAGCTTGAGTTCGCTCATACTGGTCATTGCCTGCCTTTCAAGCAATAAAACCCTGACCTTCTAACCTCTACCCTCAATACATTTTTAAAAAAGTATAGGTTGGCGTTGAGCCGCCCTACAGTAATGTTAAGCTTCTGGATCTGATGCTTGATGCTGCATGGCAGTGGTGTCGTTTTGGGGGTGCGAGGGGTGCGGACCCATCCCGGGTGACACCTGCCAGCGGGGTGACACCAAGGCTAGTGAGCCAGCCCATAACACAGATAGCTGCCACTGCTGTTTATTAAGTGGGTCGAGCCTAAACACACTGTGCACACAGTACTGACAGCTGTAGCGGCTTGCCGAGTGCGCTCCTGCACTAGGCTGGAAGGTATACATACATTTCTCAGTCAGGCGGAGTAATCTCCGCCCGACCGATGATTTCTAGTCCTGGCCTCTGAGGAGAGAGAAGGAGAGAGTGACATCCACATCCTAAATAAAAGTAAGTATAGGAGAAAGAATGACAAAAGCAGAAGTTAAATTGACTGGCTCCAATATGTGGGTGGCTTAGTTAGAACATGTTGGGCATAGTGTGGCCCGAGTCTAAGTTAAAAGTAGACCCACTGCACGCTACAGCAACTTCATGCTTCTTGGCTTACACTATCAGCCCTGCTTCTATTGTGCCTTAGGCTCCCTCTTTCTAAGCTGGTGCTTAATAGGGGACCCCCTCAGATCCTCCTGGACTTGTGCCTTTGCCTGAATAAGATGCCCCCCCCCCCAACCCTTTTCTTGCGTTCCCCCTCTCTTCCTGCATTCCCTCGTTCTTCTGGCTCTTTCCTTGTGTTCTCCTCCTTCTCCTTTCACTCTCCTTTCTTTTGTTTCGCTCTCCTTCTCTTGTGCATGCTCGCCTTGTACTCTCCTCCCTCTTTTTGTGCTCTCCTCTCTCACTCCCTCTCTGCTCTCTTGCGCTCTTGTGCTCAAACCTCTCCCTCTCTGCTCTCTTGTGATCTCACTCTCAAACCTCTTCCTCTCTGCTCTCTTGTGATCTCACTCTCAAACCTCTTCCTCTCTGCTCTCTTGTGATCTCACTCTCAAACCTCTCCCTCTCTGCTCTCTTGTGATCTCACTCTCAAACCTCTCCCTCTCTGCTCTCTTGTGATCTCACTCTCAAACCTCTCCCTCTCTGCTCTCTTGTGATCTCACTCTCAAACTTCTCCCTCTCTGCTCTCTTGTGATCTCACTCTCAAACCTCTCCCTCTCTGCTCTCTTGTGATCTCACTCTCAAACTTCTCCCTCTCTGCTCTCTTGTGATCTCACTCTCAAACCTCTCCCTCTCTGCTTTCTTGTGATCTCACTCTCAAACCCCTCCCTCTCTGCTCTCTTGTGATCTCTCTCTCAAACCTCTCCCTCTCTGCTCTCTTGTGATCTCACTCTCAAACCTCTCCCTCTCTGCTTTCTTGTGATCTCACTCTCAAACCTCTCCCTCTCTGCTCTCTTGTGATCTCACTCTCAAACCTCTCCCTCTCTGCTCTCTTGTGATCTCACTCTCAAACTTCTCCCTCTCTGCTCTCTTGTGATCTCACTCTCAAACCTCTCCCTCTCTGCTTTCTTGTGATCTCACTCTCAAACCCCTCCCTCTCTGCTCTCTTGTGATCTCACTCTCAAACCTCTCCCTCTCTGCTTTCTTGTGATCTCACTCTCAAACCTCTCCCTCTCTGCTCTCTTGTGATCTCACTCTCAAACCTCTCCCTCTCTGCTCTCTTGTGATCTCACTCTCAAACTTCTCCCTCTCTGCTCTCTTGTGATCTCACTCTCAAACCTCTCCCTCTCTGCTCTCTTGTGATCTCACTCTCAAACTTCTCCCTCTCTGCTCTCTTGTGATCTCACTCTCAAACCTCTCCCTCTCTGCTTTCTTGTGATCTCACTCTCAAACCCCTCCCTCTCTGCTCTCTTGTGATCTCACTCTCAAACCTCTCCCCCTCTGCTCTCTTGTGATCTCACTCTCAAACCTCTCCCTCTCTGCTTTCTTGTGATCTCACTCTCAAACCCCTCCCTCTCTGCTCTCTTGTGATCTCACTCTCAAACCTCTCCCTCTCTGCTCTCTTGTGATCTCACTCTCAAACTTCTCCCTCTCTGCTCTCTTGTGATCTCACTCTCAAACCTCTCCCTCTCTGCTTTCTTGTGATCTCACTCTCAAACCCCTCCCTCTCTGCTCTCTTGTGATCTCACTCTCAAACCTCTCCCTCTCTGCTTTCTTGTGATCTCACTCTCAAACTTCTCCCTCTCTGCTCTCGCACACTCTCTTTTCTTTTTGAGCTCCCGCTCTATTCTTGCGTTTTCCTCTTTTTATCTTCCTGTGCTCTCCTCAAATGATTTTCATGTGCTCCCCTCTCTCTTGCTCTCTCTGTCTTCTCCTTCTCTGTTCCGTCTCACTCTCCTCTCTCTGTTCTCAAGCTCTATGATCTTTTGCTCCCTTCTCTCTATCTCAGTCACTCTGCCCCCCCCCCCCCTTGCTCTCTCCTTTCTTTCTTCTCACATTCTCCTCTCTTTCTCTCCTTATGTTCTGTCTCTCATCTTGTTTTTTTCTCTCTTTCTTCTCACACACTCACTCTCTTTTCATGCTCTCTCTCCTTTTTCTCCCTCTCTCTTCTCAAGCTCTCCTCTCACTCATCTTGCCCTCGCCTTTCTCTCATCTTGTCCTCTCCCCTTCCTCTCTGCTGTCTCTCATGCTCTTCTCTTTTTTCTTCTCATTCTCTCCTCTCCCTCTCCCAATCCCTTCCCTCCTTCTGCTCTTTCTTGCTTTATCTCCCTCTTCCTCTCCTCACCCCCACACGGACTGCTACAATATATACGTTGTGTTGTATGTTACTTACTTCTGCACTCTATACATGTTATACATTACCTAGTTTTGACCAAAGTGTTAATTGTCTCAACAGTTGTTGGTTTTATTGAAGTTCTTCTTTCAGGTAGGCTCACACTGGCAAAGTGATATCTTTTTGGGCCCAGAACATAAAATTTAATTGAAGATTTTTTTTCTTTTAAATGATCCATTGTCCTGAGGTTCATGTGTGTCTGTAAAACTTGTGGCATAGGAATGCAGTGTTTACAGCAGGCATGTCCAACCTGCGGCCCAGGGGCCACATGCGGCCCGGAACCACAGGCAATGCGGCCCACTGCCCCCTGACAATTTTTTATTTTTTTCTGCTGGGGAGGAAGGAAGTCAAGTTGGGGCACGGCCACAGAGGTTTCCAACTAACTGCAGGCAGAGGCTGCCTCGGAGGGGATCATCCACTAGTTGTGTTAAATTAGTGCCGGGGGGGCGCGGGAGCGCGGGAAGGGCGCAGCAGCGTTTTATTACTTATATACCTTAACTATAGTATATATTTTATATGCGGCCCGAGAAAATTTCTCTACACTTAATGTGGCCCAGAGAAGCCAAAAGGTTGGACACCCATGGTTTACAGCAACTAGGCTCGGTTTATGTTTATTCATCCTAGTGTAAGCCACTCCCACTATTAGGTGCAACCTGACCATGACCACTGTTTGCCCATGTAAAATGTGCCTCACAGGTCTTGCTTTTCGGCTCTATCCCAGGATTCCCCAGATCTTTCATAATCCTACTGATTCTCAGATTTGTCACGCTGTTTTGCCTTTTCTATTGTAAAGTCAGACAGATTACTTGTTATGGACATTGTTAAAAGTATAATTTAAGGCAAAACTTTACTTTTAGTTTTGAATGGATGGAGAGAAATTAGAACCCCTTTCACGTTTTAGTGTGCGCCCTTGTAGGAAGATTCTCTCTATTTGTCATATTTGTTGTTATCATTGAAAGTAAAAGAAAATCCCAAATTTTGGGACATGCCCAGAACAGTAAGAGTCGGTTCACACTATGGCGACACGAACTTGAACAAGTCGCCGTGCACCGTGACTTGCACTGACTTCACATAATGGAAGTCAATGCAAGTCACTCCGACTTTGGCCAAAAGTAGTGCAGGAACCTTTTTCTAAGTCGGAGCGACTTGAGCCGCTCCTATTAGAACGGTTCCCATTGCTCAGAATAGAGCGCGACCTGTCAGGCGACCAAGTCGCCTGACAAGTCGGAGTAGTGTGAACCGACACTAAAAGAAGGCTTGTAAACAAGGCTGACCGCTGTTCTGCCAGAGAGGAAAATGGATATCTTGTGTTTCTGCTAAGGGCCCTTTCACACGGGCGCTCCGTATGTCCGCAAATCATCCTATTTTTTGCAGATGATTTACGGACATAATGTAAGTCAATGGCATTGCGGATGTCAGTGGATGACCATCCGCTGACATCCGATTTTCTTCCTTTCAGTTCTGTTCCGTTTTTTGGAACGGAACAGAACCCTATTTTTCCTCAGTTCAAAAAACGGAAAGGAAGCAAAATCGGATGTCAGCGGTGTCACCCACTGACATCCGCAATGCCCATAGACTTACATTATGTCTGTATATCATCCGCAAACGGATGGGATGATATGCGGACATACGGAGCGGATGACACAAGTGTCATCCGCTCCGTGAAAAAAAAAAAAAAAGTGCCGGAGCGGATCGCAATGCGGTCCGCTCCGTGTGAAAGAGCCCTTAGCAGGAACGCCGATCTCTGTTTTCCTTTAGTCAAAACACTCCCCCTTCAGATAGAAAGCACTCATAGGGAACACATTTAACCCTGTGATTGCCCCTGGTGTTCACCCCTTCCCTGCCAATGTCATTTATACAGTGACATTGCATTTTTTTTTAAGCACTGATCACTGTATTGGTGTCTCTGGTCCCCGCCAAGTGTCACGGGTTAGTGTCCGATTTGTCCGCCGCAATGTCACAGTCCCACAAAAATCACTGATCGCCGCCTTTACTAGTAAAAAAAATATTTTAAAAAGTCCATAATTATATCCCATAGTTTGTAGACGTTAAAACTTTTGCACAAATCAATCAATATGCACCTATTGGGATTTTTTTTACCAAAAATGTGTAGCAGAATAAAATTGGCCTAAATTGATGAAGAAATTTGATTTTTTACATTTTTTTCATTGGGTATGTTTTATAACAGAAAGTAAAAAATATTTTTTTTTTTTCAAAATTGTCTGTCTTTTTTTTTGTTTATAGCGCAAAAAAAAACAACGCAGAGGTGATCAAATACCACCAAACGAAAGCTCTATTTGTGGGGGGAAAAGGACATCAATTTTATTTGGGTAAAGTGTGGCACAACCGAGGAATGTTCAGTTAAAATAACGCAGTGCCGTATCGCTAAAAAATGGCCTGGTCAGGAAAGGGAGTAAAAAAAAAAAAAAAGCTCAAGTGGTTAAATATCAATTTCTCAGTTTGTAATAGGAGTTTCTGTCGTGTTTCAGGTTGCCAGTAAAATAAAATGCTCTCTCAATGTTTTATGTTTTGTGAGTGAAAAAAGTTGTAGGTTGCCAAACTCTGTGGTCAGTGCACAAAGGGTGAGAGCTCTATATGGCACACCACTACCCCTGCTATACATCTGCAATGCCAGCTTGCAGCCGCGTTAGCTTTACGTCTGATTTTCCCTAGTCTGCCACTAGGGTACATAGACGTTTCACACGTTTGACGTCTCAGACGTCACACACCGGAAGCAAGCGGCATGCCATTGCAGAATTGGGCGGAAACGAGTGGTTCTGTAAACACGGAAGTAAATCACAACATCCGGGGAGGTGGTTGTTGTGTAAGAGGGTGCTGGAGAGCCGGGTAGGTTGTGTAATGGTTACACTGTACGGGGCTCTTGGTTTTGTCTTGGGCAGAGAAATGTTTTCTGATCTGTGTCCTGCACATGGTTGTGTGTCAGGGCGGATCGGGTCTTATACTGGACGGTACTGACAGACGAGATATGGCTGCTTCTGTTCTTCGATCATATCGGATAGTGACAGAGAACAGCCATCGAAGCTATATATAATTGCATAATTGGTTTTCTGCAATGGCTTCTCATCAAAGTTTTGGTAGTATGCGGTAAGAGACCAATACAATCTGATGTTTTATGTTACTGTATATAGACACACTGTTACTGTTTGCACTATGTACCTAATAAAGCTGTGTCACCTTATAACAATAATATGGATTGTGTTTTCTTTGTTTTATGTTTTTTGCAAAAAGACCAGAGCCATCTCAAAGCTTTAACATTTCTTATTCCTGATATACCATGTACTAGTATGAGAAAGTATCCTGTTCTCTTTGTATTGCTTTCTTTATGTGAAATCACTGGTGTTCCTGCAAGTCCCTCTGCTTTCCTAATAAAAACTGACCACACTAAGGAGAGAACAGTGTGGTCAAGTCTCTAGCTATGCTGTGCTCTCCTTTTAATGATCAGACTTGTACTGACATGCCCCCACTGCACAGCCATTCACTAGGAAGCGCAGTGTACTGTTGTTTCTCCACCCTCCAGCTCTCATGCAGAGAGAATATGATCATTTATTTAAACAAAAAAAAAAAAAAAAGGGATTTTTAATGTTTTTTTTTTTCTATATCTATACACACATTTTTTTGCCTTTCATTTCTATTTTAAACTGGATGAATTGTTTTACAAGGTGATCGTTTACAATCACTTTAAGGTTTATTTGCTTGTATTCTGCCTTTTTTATTTACTCCTTTCCCCCCTCGCCAGTGTCGGTTCACACTATTGCGATCACAGACATCGCATTTGATTCGGAGCGCACTGCTCCTAAAACCACATGCGATGTCTGTGCGGTGCGGGTTTACCCATACAGTTTGTGTGGCTGAATTCACATCGCAATCGCAGTGAACACTCACAGGACGCTTTTTTTTGGTCTGCAGCAGAATCATCAATCGCATGGTGGTTCACACCAGTGCGATCCGATTCCTGTGCGAAGTGTCAGATTGCACTGCGATATGTGATCTGACCTGGGGGTGTCATTAACTTTGAATTGACACCCCCAGCGTATCGCATATGGCAGTTTGAACTGCCTGTGATGCGGGAACACGCAGTATATTCGCAGTGTTCCCGCTTCGCAATAGTGTGAACCGGCACTCAAACATGCTACTTTAAATAACACCTTTTTGTTTTCCTAAAATACTTTTTTTTTTTCAGATGCAGTGATATCTAGGGAAGCACTGTTATCTGTATCGGTGCCAATACCAAGCATATGCGTGATCATCGGTGCTCCCGAAACCAATACTTTACAATGCTATTTGTGTCAATACAAAATGAATGGGCGCAAATCGCACTGTAAAGAGTCGCTTACAATTGCGACAGGAATGTACTGCAATTCTGTCCAAATTCCATGCAGTTTCCCCCACTCATGTGTGTGTGAAGGGAAATGCGCCATCTAGTGGGCAGTTTATTAGAAATTATAGAACTAACAGTACACATCTGGCCAAATGCAAAATCTTCTTAGGTGTCCCGGTCCCGCCAATCATAGCAGATCAGGGCCTCTGGAGGATATGTAGAGGGGGTCTGCCCCCAAGCTGATATCACTTCTGCCCTATACCCAAGGGGTCCCGGAACTTCTCCAGCCCTGTGAGCACCTCCAGCGGCCGTGCTTTGCTTTTTTTTTT
This sequence comes from Pelophylax lessonae, assembly GCF_965119305.1. NCBI lineage: Eukaryota > Metazoa > Chordata > Amphibia > Anura > Ranidae > Pelophylax > Pelophylax lessonae. The sequence continues at coordinate 429,123,926 of NC_138768.1, read as the reverse complement.
TTCTATTTCTTAAGTTACTTCCTGGTTTCTTGCCTAGACAAATGATGTCAGACATCCCAGGAGGCTTTAGGAGAGGAGGAGGGTTTTCTCAACGAAGCACACCCTCCTGCCTGCATGTTTATGCTAAGGTCAGATGGATTTCAGGAAGAAAATGCTACATCAATCATTTGCCCTTTCTCAAGATGGCTGCAGCTAGAAATGCTAGGGGGGTGTTTTTCAAAGTGATTTCTCAACAAAATAAAGCATCGAGACATAGATGGATGGGGTAGAGTTGCATCGAAATGAAAATTCCGGTGCCGAAACCCAAAATTTAGGATGCACTTGGCCAAAACCGAAATTTTTTATAAAACAATTGTATTATTCAACTTTTTAATTAATATCATGAAATTAAATAAATATGAATGCATTAGTGGCACCTTTTGAAGCGTTGTTAAAAATCCTGCTTGCTGCATTTTTGGTGCAAGTTTGGAAAACCACACCAAAACGCATCTCCCCACTACAATGCATTGAAACCGCAGCAAGAACGCATCAAAAATGAACCCATGTTGTGTTTTTGAGTCACATGACCTTTGAAAAACACACCATAAGCAAGGTAAAGTAGCACTTTTGTTTCTTTCAGTACAACGCTAACAACCCTCTGTTAAGCCGATAATTTTCGGTGGCTGGAATTCCGGTGCATCACCAGATGGAGGAGTTTGCTTTGAAAATTAATAATTAATTAAATAGCGTTTTTGGTTTGTAGTGCTCAGATGCAGCTAGGATCCACTTTAAAATACCTTGATACTTAGGTGTCAGCCTGTAAGAGTGGGTGTTCCTAAGCAGGTTGCATTTGCAAGCAGACCGCCCTAAGTAAAGCCCTCTTGTGATGCAGAGCCTCTATGATTGAAAGAGCTGAAATCCAGTGAATGAATGAGGCAGGCTAGGGACAGTAAGACTATGGAGGAAAGTGCTAGATAATGCTGGATGTCCTCCAGCCAGGAAATGAGGCAGGCCATATCTGACTTGCTGCAGCTTCTAATGCACACTGTGAGAAGATCAGTGTTCAGTGAAATCCAAGTAAGCCTGTACAACTTGTAAGACTGAAGGTAAGGCTGGATTTTTTTTTTTTTTCTTCAAAATATTTTATTGGAGTTTTGTACCTATTCCAGTCAATTTATCGTTGGTAATACAGTATGTTACGGTATGTCACATTATTGGGCATTCAATTTTTTTATACCCAAAGTACAGTTTTAGCTATTAGCCGTTCACAGGCTCTCAAAGGTAATTTTGGCCAGGGAGATATTTATTGACTGTCTCTTGTGAATAACTGCCTTATGTTGCAGGTTCAGTGGTGTCCTGTCTAGAACTGTGACCTGTATATAAAGAAGCAGAGATGGACTCCGTGCCGGTGGCTGAACCTCATCAGGAGGAAGAGAAGATTCTACCAGCTGCTGTCCGAGCTAAGATAGAGCGCAATAGACAAAGAGCGCTGATGTTAAGACAAGCAAGGCTTGCCTGCAGGCCGTACCCAACTGGTGAAGGTGATTACAACATGACAGTACTGCATAGGTACTCTCACATCATAACATAACTGTTTAGTTGCTATAAATATGTCTTCAAAGAGATACCAATGCACACGTTAATGGAAAAATGGCTGTGTATGTGAGCAGGTGCTGTAGTGACCATTTGGCTGGAACCGAAGATCGTCAAGGCAGAAGAACGTCACCAGCGTACTATGGATCTGCAATGTGGGTCCAAAACTTTATTCAGCGATCACATTGTTATAGCAAGAGCAACGTTTTGTAGGACCTTTTTCACCAGGCATGTGACATCACACATGTTTATGAGGCTATGAAAATGTTTCTCTTGCTGCAATAATGTGACCGCTGAATAAAGCTTTGGACCCACATTGGAGATTAACGGTGTGCTGGTGACATTCTTCTGCTATGTCTTCGAAAAGACACATGTAGATTCAGAATAGGTTTAAAAGGGACAAAGTACTTTGAAGGTTCAGTTAAATTGGAAAATAATTTATTGCAGATGCTAGACAGTTAAACCTCAAAATAGTTTCTTGTGTGTCCCAGAATATCTGATATGCTTATCTAGGTATTTCACCCCCCCCCCCCCCCCGAGCCTGCACAATTGGTGTCCACATTACTGGGGTCAGCTCTTCCTTATATAATTTTAACTTATATTATAGAGAGTGAAAATGGAGTGGGAGCACAGTAAGCTTTTTTTTTTTGTTTTGTTTTTTTTAAATAAAAAACATGTCTATGCTTACTTGCTCTATGCAATAGAATTGCCCAGAGCGGCCCCGATCCTCCTCTTCTCAGGTGCCCTGCTGGCTTTCCTGTCTTGCTTTGCCCCCAATTGGAAACAGATTTCTATGGCTCAGTCCCGAGCTCTGCTGCTACGTCCATTGACATAGGCAGACAGACTTGGCACCCCCCCCCCTTGCTTCCTCATCACTGGAGCTGATTGACAGGAGGGGATCGCTGCTATTGATATGCCCAAGAAGGAGGGACAAAGCCAGGAGAGCCGTAGCTCTCCTACAAAGTGCTGGATCAGGTACAGGTAAGTATAAGGGGGGTGAGGGGCGAGTCCTGTGAGTTGTAAAGTAATTTTTTTTTTTTTTTTTTAATTAAAATACAAAAATAGGTTTTACTTACCAGCTCTGTGCAATGGTATTGCACAGACTCGCCCCAATCCTCCTCTTCTGGAGTCCCCTGCTGGTGCTCTCCGCTCTTCCTCTTCTGCTATGGGAGCACACGTACTGGTGCTTCTGAGCTGGGCTGTGTGCAACCATTGATACACAGCATGGCTCGGCTCCACTCTCTGCTCCCTCCTCACAGGACTTGACTGATAGCAGCGGGAGCCAATGGCTCCCGATGCTTTCAGTGAGGCCTGTGGGAGCAGGAAGAGAAGAGCTGCAGATGGGAACAGCGGCTGGATCAATGAAGGACTCAATGTAGATAAGTGTGGGGGGCAGCTTATGGGAACCTTTTGACTTTCTAACCACTTTAACAAGCATAACCCTTGCAATGTGTGTGTTGGGGAGGCAAGGATCATTTTTGTGTACTTCTCAGAGTTAGGCTTTATTATATCAGTTTTACTATGGCCAGAAATGTATGGAAAGTCTGCATTGTTTTGTAACATCACCAGTTATATTATCTGCTACTGACAAATAAAAATCACCTGTAAATTTTCTTACATAGGAATGTCAACTGTAAAACCTCCTCCAAGAATTGTTGATTCCGGTGGAGGATTCTTTATAGAAGAGGAGCAAACAGAAGAAAAGCCAGTCGAAAATGTTGTTCATCAACCAGGTAAAGACTTCCATTTACTGTCTGAAATATGGCTGAATTTAAAAGTTGATGTTCACATTGAGAAGACTCAATGCTGGGAAAGGTTGGAGGTTGAATAAGAAGGGGACAATAGAGGTGCTGGGGTAGACAGACTTTACAAAGCTATAAATAGCAGCCTGAAAACTTAAGCCCTGTACACACGTACCGATCGGCCGTCTTTTGTCCAGGGCTGTCTTGTCTGTTGAAAACTGCAAAAGACTGCACACGAATTTTGTCGGCCAACAACAGCCGACTGCAGAAGTGATGTCATGTGATGGTTAACTTTCCTTGTCTTTTTTCTTTTCTGAGCATGCCCAGTCTTGCTAATCTGCTGTCTGTCGGCCAAAATCTGTACTGACTGGCGAACATTCGGCCGTTCTGGTGTTGGCCAACAAAAATTTTAATGCCTGCACGATTCTGTTCGGCCGAAAATGCGCTGTCGGAAGCATCATACTAACAAGCCTACAATCGGCCGATCGGTAATCGGCCGAATATTTACGGCCGACAATCGGTACGTGTGTACGGGGCTTTAGTATGATGCTGCCGACAGCGCATTTTCGGCCGAACAGAATCTGTCGTGCAAGCATTAAAATTTTTGTTGGCCAACACCAGAACGGCCGATTGTTCGCCAGTCAGTACAGATTTCGGCCGACAGACAGCAGATTAGCAAGACTGGGCATGCTCAGAAAAGAAAAAAGACAAGGAAAGTGAACCATCACATGACATCACTTCTGCAGTCGGCTGTTGTTGGCCGACAAAATTAGTGTGCAGTCTTTTGCAGTTTTCAACAGACACGACAGCCCTGGACAAAAGACGGCCGATCGTTCGGCCGACGATCGGTACGTGTGTACGGGGCTTTAGAGAATCTTCTTGTGTCAAAATCCATGATTTCATGAAGAGTTGAACCACATAAAATAGCCAAAACAATTAAGCAGCCTTGTGGGTATCTCTTATTGAAGCTGTGAGAGAAGAGTACATATTTAGGGACAACTCAGTTGCTTTCTTCATTTCTGAAGGAGAAAAAACTGAAATGTTGTTGATGACTTTGGGGAACCTCTCTACTTTTGATTTTCTACAGTTTTACAAATCAGCATAGGGAAGCGACAGCAAGGTAAAATCCTATTTCTAAAACAGCGGTATGCTCCTGCCATGTTACTGGTTCATCATTCAATCATGAAGTTCTTTCTCTCTAGTACCTAGTGTAATTTTCCTCTATGGTATGTTGAGAAGAAAAAACTGACATACTTTAGGCTCTACACCCTGGCCCGTATTATGAATGGGGCATAGTATCCAAGCCTTGGTGTTAATCATTAGTGTGTAGTTGAGAGAATGCCTTATCCACTGCTCTATAAGTAGGCTTCTAAATAGTTTTTCAAATTCTTATACTATATAAGCACTTGGATATGTCTTGATATCATTCTCCTGTAATCCTCTGCACAGAAAAATTCAGTCTGCTATATGCAAACCTGTGCTGTCTAGCTGTCTGTACACATCTCAGGACTAGATGGACATAAATACAAATACTTTGGAATATATATTTCATTTGTGTATTTTAATTTGGTTTCTCTGGAGTTAGCTTGAATTAATTCTGATTGATCAAGATCCTTAATGTACCATGCATTCGTTTTTAAAAACCATTACGCTTATAAAGTGCTGTTTTGTGCTACATAATATCAGTAAATTAGTAATGATGACATTGGGGTTAGACTGGAACACTGTTCTTAATAAACTGATATTTAGCCTCACACTAGTGCAGTGCGATTTTGATCCTGTTTTCAGTGCTATTTTGTAGTGCAGCTACAGTATATGCACTGCAAGAATGCAGATGTGATTTTGATGCATGTCCATTGAAGTCTATGGACCACAAAATCACACTGCATTGCACCAAACATGCATAGGACCCTTTTCAAAGTCAGATCGCAGTGTCACTGCATGTTTGTTAAAGGGCTTTATAGAAACTGATGTTATTTCACTTGTCATGCGATTCGATGCATTCCAACTCGCTTACAATCTTTGCAAGAAGTGAACATGTGAGCGTATAGTAATATGAGGATTTGTAAACCTCATTCATTTTTTAATATACTGTAATCATCAGGTAGGTTCATGGCAAGAAATCCAAGTGTCCCTAACCATAAAAGTGCACAAGGCCAGCCTGAAATGCAACCACACCTTTTTATTTCAAAAGGTTGTCCTATGTTTGTGAGGTTACATGTAAAAAGATTTACCATCACCAAACCAGGAAACATTTTACCTTCTCTCATTCCAGGTCCTGTACTAGAATTTGATTATTTAATTTGTGAGGAATGCAGCAAAGATTTTATGGATTCATACTTAAGCAATAACTTTGATTTGGCTGTATGTGATGCCTGCAGGTAATTTATTTCATTTTCATCTTAATATATGGATTTTCAAGATTTTCCTTGAAATGAAACATAGATCTGACTGCGTAGCTGTGACTGCGTAAGGTCGAATGCACACTGCTGCATTTTCAGAATAACAGTAAAGGTATTCCTTGCACTGTATTTGTGTTACTTTTCACATTCTGCTGGGGTTTTCCTCCTAAAAGCTCAATGTAAACTGTACATAAGATGAAAAAATATGTGGAGATTACCTTCAGTAAACACAGCATGTCAAAACACTCAGTTGATCCAGAGATATAGGCAGGTGAATATACATATACATTTTGATATCTTAACCACACAGGGCACAGAAATTAATTCTTAGACCATGGGTTATATGCCACTACCTTCTGGTGATTGGACAATGGTAAAAATATTGCTGGGAAACGCCTCCCAGTGTACCTATATAACCTACTCCATGAAGCTCCATTTCTTTGCTACTGTCCTTAGGTGATGGACAACTTCTCTTGTTGGAGAAGATTGTTTTCTATTATAGCTCGATTAAACTTCTGGATACATCTTTGTAATAATACCTGGACCTCACCAAAACCTTGGATCTGTAGTACATTCCATTACTACATTACATCCTTTCATCCTGCAAAGTGAGAAACTAGAAGAAAAATATAAATCAAATCAATATTTGGTGTGACTACCCTTTGGCTTCAAACCAGCATCGATTTTTACACTTGCCCACTTTGTACATTTGCAAACAGTCTTTGTAGGATTAGAGTCGGGACTATGATTAGCCAATTATACCAAGCAGGTGCTAATGATGATCAATTGTAGGTTAAAGCAGAAACTGCTGTTTAGGAGGCTTAAAACTGAGTGAGAAACAGCCAAACTCTGCTACTAAGGTGAGGTTGTGGAAGACCGTTTCACATCACAGGTCATACACCATTGCAAGACTGAGCACAGCAACAAGACACAATGTAGTTTTAAAAGCAAAAAGAGGAAAGCACACTGGCCAAGTGAATTACAATAATACCTTAAAATAATAAAAAAACAGATTCCAGTGTACTCACAAAAGTACAGGGTAAAACACATGTAACACAATCCCATCCAATCTTCAACGCTGTAGCGTGTCCATCCAAAAGAGCATGTCTTATGTGTTTCAAGGGCTGTGCCCTCTTCATCAGAGCTAACCAGGTGGTACAAGGGTAATCCAAAGTACAAAAGGACCCACCCCCAAACGGAAGGGATTATGTGGGTGCAACCCACACAATATACATTCACTTTTGCAATGACACAAAAAAAAAAAAAGAGGGTGCTCGAATACAAAACCGCAGATGCACAAACCATCCTACGCATCTGTGAAATTATTTATATTGTATGGGTGGCGCCCATGTAACCCCTCCCCTTTTCCCTCCCCTTTCTGTGTGAGGGTGGATCTTTTTGTACTTTGGATCTCCCTTGTGCCACTATATATAGATTACAGTGTCTTGGGCCTTAATAGTCTAATGAAGAGGGCACAGTCCTTGAAACACGTAAGCCACGCTCTTCTGGATGGACACACAACAGCGTAGAGGATTGGACGCGATTATGGTACATGTGGTTTACCCTGTAATTTTGTGAGTACATTGAAGTTTAGTTTTTATTAATAATAGGTACTATTGTTATGCAGTAGGCCAGTGCGCTGCCTTCTTTTTGCTTTTAGAAAATGTTTTTTCAACTGAGCCACAATCAGCCAAACAAGGGAACAGCAGCTATCCAAATTTATATATATATATATATATATATATATATATATATATATATATATAATGTTTCAGGAGCCAGCGCTATTTGAAATATCCTATTAAGTATACTCTGTGAGCAATCCTATAAAGTGTGATCTTCTATCAGTAAAGTGCAGTATTTCATAAATAAAATAATTACTGCCGTCCTAAAAAAAACAGCAATATTTCAGAAATCTCTATACTACTGTAATAAATATACTGTATACCACTCTGCAGAAATAATACTAAGTGTGGTACACAATTAAAAATAAAAGTGCTCAGCGCAATGTACAAAATGTGCAAAAAAACAAAATACAAATATATATCTGTGTAAAATTTCACAAATCAATACATATGACACAAATAATAAAGTTCATATAAATGTTCATGCACAAAATTCTTAAGTGTCCTATGTATTAAACACAATTCTTAAAATGTCTCTTCTTAAATTCTTCCGGTAATCCTCAAAAATAAAGTGCACTCCTCCACCATAAGTACTGGGTAAACTTACCAGAGTCCAGTGCTGGTAAGATAATAAACCAGCAAATAGCACACTCCGCTCTAAAAACAGCAATCCAAAGCTTCCATTCCAAGATCACTTAAGAGAGTTGCCCCATGTAACCTAATTCATATGTAGGAGGAAAGAGAGGAGAAGCTCCCATAGCGTAAAACCATCTGCAAAATACTGTAGTGTTAAAGAGGAAGTAAACCCTCCTCAGGAAGTTGTACCTATAGGTAAGCCTATGATAAGGCTTACCTATAGGTACTGTAAATATCTCCTAAACTTACACCGTTTAGGAGATATTTACCTTTAATGCAGCCAGTGACGTCACTGGCGCATGCGCTCTGAAGGAACGGCTGATCGTGCCGTTCCTTCAGAGCCCCGTGCCGTGACCGTCGGCTCCCGTGCGCGTGCGCGGGAGTGACGTCACCGCGGCTCCGGCCAATCAGATGACCGGATGCCGCGATCCCGGAAGACGGGCGACATGTCATGTCGCCCGTCATACAGGTAAGAGAGCGGCACGGCGGGGGCTCGTTCTAAGGTAAGTATTTCATAATGAGCTAGTATGCGAAGCATACTAGCTCATTATGTTTTTCTCTTGCAGGTTGTAAAAAAAAAAAAATTTTTTTAAATGAGTTTACAACCTCTTTAAAAGCAAACAATGCACTCTAATTCTCCGTATGTCTCCACTGACCCAAGTATACAGTTCTAGACAGTAAGCTGGTTAGCCTCTGGTCACAAGCTCCAAGCCACGAGTGGATTCACATCATGCGTGGTGATGTCTTGTCTAAACCCCGCCTTACTTGTTTCGTCATTGGACGTGTTCCAGGGGTGTCTAAAAATTGACAAATAATTTCAAAGTAATGTTTCTCAACGTAATGCAAACTTAATATAACACAAACATTTCAATGTAGCACTTACACTGCTGACAAAATCTCTGCACTCTGTGGTGCTATGTCAATATACCCTTAATCACACCCTGAACATTCATATCCCAGGGTATTTTTGGGGAGCTTTTTTTTTTTACAAGGTTCCCTAGTCAAATCTTTGAACCATATGCTTAAATGCTGATGCTTGGAGTTCTAGCTTTAGTTGATACCGCATCCTTCTCGGGCTCCTCCTCCAAACTGGTACTACTTGAGGTATCTGGGTTTAATCCTGACAATATTTATATGTTTTATTTAGCATGACATCATGCTCATGAACATGGTCTCATTGGCTTTGGATCTCATTCTCAGAACTTCCTTTTGTGGGTTTGTTTCCCCTACACATATGGTCTGTAGATGTCCTGGCACTTTCTTGCCTCTCTCACCAACCATCATCAGTTATGACTGCTCTACAGACTCACACACACATAAGAGGTCTCCTAGCATCTCTAACCTGAGGGGCCTTTCTCAGGTGCATTCAAGCCCCCCCTTTTCTCTAAAAGGGGTTACTACCTTAAAAGGTAAGAAAAAAAAGTCTTTCTTACGTTTCCCTTGCCTTGGCTCCCCCCATTTTCTTCCTAGGGGCCCCTCCTTTTCTTACTCTACATGGGGGCAACGTTTCCTTGAAGCCAGCCCTTCTTGCTTCCCTGGGGCTCTTCTTATCACGTTCTGTGGGAATGTCATTCTCCCTCCCCATGTCCTGTTTTTAATGCATTTCAAACAATTATGAATCACCTTATTGGTGGAGATTTGGACTGTCATCTATGGCTTCCTGATATGTATTTCCTTGCAAACTGACTCCACTTCCTCCCTCCTCTTCCACCCAGCTGGGAAATTATTCTGCTTTTTTTTTTTTTTTTTTTTTTTTTTTTAGAGCTACTGCCCTCAGGGAATAAGTCCCACCTTCAATATATGAACCCATACTCCAAAAGATGTAGAGATTATTGGTCTTTTTACAGCATCTCAAAGATCTACTACCTGTTTTTCTGTTCATTTCAGAACAGTTTTTTTTGACGGGTGACTTTTTGAGCCTCTGCTGATCTGTGCTTCTGCCACAAGGTGCTTCTGCTGTCAGTAGTCTCAGCCTGTTGACCCCATTTTCTCCTGTGGTCCTCTTGCCATTGTTTTGGCTGATTTTGGTGCCCATCCATCGATTAATTGCTTGGGGATGCTCTAAGAACAATTCTGTCTCTTGTACAATGCATTTATAAAAATAGAAATTTTGATGTACCTGTAAATTCCATAGCTTGGAGTATAGTACAGGACACAGATCCCTTCCCTCTTTTCTCTGTGATCTTCTTACTGCATGCTAAAAAACTGGAGCCTCACAGGAATGGACTGGGTATTATGTATACACTGGGGGAGTCCAATCTGGGATTGCTAGTGTCCAGTCACCTGAATGTAGTGGCAGATAACGCAAGGTCTAATAATCAACTCCTGTGTCCTGAACTGTGCCCCTAGATATGGAATTTACAGGTACATCAAAATTTCTATTTTTTGGTAATGCCATCTCCTAATGCTCCTTATTGGCCCTTTAATATGGTGGCCAATCTCACTGATTAATAGGAGGCCAAGGAGGCTGAGAGAGGCATGGTAAAGATCTGCATTTAATTTTAGCTCTCTCAAACTAAATCATTGTTACACATGGTTTTCACAAAAGGTATTCTCTACCTATGCATTTTTTATCTCATGATTTGTCTGGATCACCTCTAGTTCCCCCTACCCAGGCTTATACTCATTTCTCCCTGAACCAGTTAAATACCGCTCACTAGATCTCTAAGCCAGTTATGAAATTCTTCCCAGCCAGGCTTGTGCATGTGCTCTACATGCTGTAAGTATTCGCAAGTCCCTAGGATTGAATGGGAATATAAGGAACATGTATGAGCCCAGCCAGGAAGAACTTGACAAATGGCTGTGCAGCCTACTGAGTGATATCTTGCTGGATTGGGGAGAGGTGAGTATAAGCCTGGGTAGGTGGCCCTATCATATACCTATACCATAAATTTTGGTGCAGTTACACATGAATATTAGAACTACATATTTGCATTCTTACGAACTATTTGATCAGGCAGTAAACCTTGTCTCCATGTAAACCAAGTTTTTCCTTAAGGCCCCGTTCACATAGGGGCGACGCTACTTCGCACAGCGACCTCCGAGGTCGCGGTGCGAGCAGCGCGCCGCGACCTCGGAGCGGCCGCCACGGACTTCATAACATTGAAGTCTATGGCGGTCACCTCCTGGTCGCCCCAAAGAAGCTCCGGACCCTTTTTCTAAGTCGGAGCGACTTGTGTCGCCTCACAGGTCGCCTTAGTGTGAACGGGGACTTATTGTGTTTATTATTATTAATAATAATAATATTATTATTCTTTAGAGATTCAGAAGAAAAGCACAAGCTTATAACACGGACTGAAGCTAAAAAGGAGTATCTGCTGAAAGACTGTGATATTGATAAAAGGGAGCCTATGCTGAAATTCATTTTGAAGAAAAACCCTCACAATACTCATTGGGGTGATATGAAGCTGTACTTAAAAGTGCAGGTATAAATAATTTTCTAACAAGTATTTTACATTTGCTATTGCATAGGGGTGTTTGCCATTTGAAGTCCACATTGAGCGTATAAACCTACAGAGCAAAAATGAATAATTTAGTAGTCCAAAAAGGTTTTAGATAATACCCAGACTAACCCCAAAATATGTTTCTGTTTTATAATTCTTTCCGTTTTCTTTTTGCTCTAATAGCCAATGTGTCCTTTTTATTTTCAGATAGTTAAACGTTCTTTAGAAGTATGGGGCACAGAGGAAGCTCTTGAAGAAGCTAAAGAAGCTCGACTGGATAATAGGAATCAAATGAAACAAAAGCGGTTTGACAAAAAAGTAAAAGGTAAAGAGAAGAGTTGTGCTTGGCATAAAAACTATTTTCCTATTTATAGGAGAAGTATAACTTATCGTTAAAATAAGTACAGTAAAACCTTGGATTGCGTGCATAATTAGTTCCAGAAACCTGCTTGTAATTCAAAGCACTCGTATATCAAAGCAAATTTCCCATTAAGAAATAATGGAAACTCAGATGATTCTTTCCACAACGATTTATTCATAAGCCCTTCAGTTTATAGGCCATATCAAAAAATTATAGCAATGTGATAGGTTATGTAACTATACAATGTCCATTTGCAATTGGCAGCCTACACAAGGGGCTTAGAAGCAAAATCCAGCAGGAGCTACAGAGTATAAAAGAGAAGAGAGGCGCCTCTAAGTGTAGCAATATGGCTGCATATTGCTACATACTGGGTCTGACTCTGGACTCTGCCTTAGCCAGAGTGCTCCTTCCTCTAGACAAACTTCAGAAATTGCAGGCTGCAATTCATCTCCTGCTGTCCAGGAGATGGTCATCCCTCCAGACTTGCATGCGGGTGCTGGGCCTGATGGTGTCTACCTTTGAGGCGATTCCGTTTGCACAGTTCCATATGAGGTCCCTGCAAAAGGAGATTCTGGCCAAATTGGACAAGACTCCGCAGTCTTTGAACAATCTGTCGGGGCAAATCCTTCCTCCCCTTGTATTGAACAGTGGTCACCACGGATGCTAGCCTGTCTGGCTGGGGAGGCGTCATCTGCAAACATTCTGCTCAGGGGATCTGGACACTGGAAGAGTCCAGACTACTGATCAATGTCTGAACTCCGAGCAATCGGAATGTGTCTGGACCATTGGGCGGATCGTCTTCAGGGATGTCCAGTGCGCATTCAGTCGGACAATGTCACGGCAGTGGCTTATGTCAATCACCAGGGGGGCACAAGAAGTGTCCTAGCGGCTCTGGAGGTAGCCGGCATTCTAAGGTGGGCAGAACGGTTCGTTACAACCCTCTCTGTCTTACACATTCCCGGGGTGGAAAACTTGCAGGCGGATTACCTCAGGTGAGTGGTCCCTTCATCCGGAGGTGTTTCATCAGTTGTGTCTCCGGTGGGGCATCCCCGAGATGGATCTGTTGGCGTCTCGGCTCAACAGAAAGGTGCAGAGGTTTGTGGCTTGATCACAGATTCTCTGGCGGACTCCACAGACGCACTGGTGGCCCCGCGGAGTCAGTATCGTCTGATTTGCGCCTTCCCTCCTTTCAAGCTTTTGCCAAGACTTCTATGCAGGATCGAGGCAGAAAGAATTCCGGCCATCTTAGTGGCTCCGGACTGGCCTCATCGGAATTGGTACCCCGATCTGGTGCGGCTGGTTGCCGACGTTCCTTGGATGCTTCCTCTCAGGGAGAATCTGCTGCCCCAAGGGCCAATCTTCCATTCTGCTTTACAGTTGATGGCTTTTACAGCTTGGCTTGAACGTCAGGTGCTGAGGAATAGAGTCAGTGATTCCTACGCTGTTAAAAGCTAGGACATTTTCCCTATAGGAAGATCTACCATCGTACGTGGAAGACATAGATTTTTAAGGTGTGAGTCTCCTAAAGTTCGTCCTCGCTCCTTCTCGATGGCTCTGATCTTGATTTTCCTTCAATGGGGGGATGAACAGAAATTGGCCTTGAGTACCATCAAGGGCCAGGTGTCGACTTTGGTGGTCTTCTTCCAACCATCCTTAGCCACACACTCCCTGGTGTGTACCTTTCTTCAGGGTGTCCGACATTTGGTTCCTCCAGTGCGGTCTCCGTTGCTGCATTGGGACCTCAATTTGGTGCTTTCGGTCCTCCAGAAGCCGCCCTTGAAGAATCTTCGGGAGATTCCCTTGCTTACGCTGTCTCAGAAAGTGTCATTTTTGGTGGCTATCACCTCTGCGCGCAGGGTGTCGGAATTGGTCGCTTTATCCTGTCGTTCACCTTACTAGGTGGTTCTTCGCCCCTGTCAGTCGTTCCTCCCACAGGTTGTCTCTGATTTCCATTTGAATGAATGTATTGTCTTTCCTGTGTCCCAGGCCTAAACATTCGAAGGAGATTGCCTTGGATGTGGTTTGGACAATTAGGGTGGACCTGGCAGCTACGGAGACTTTCAGGAAGTCAGGCTCCCTATTTGTGCTCACGGATGGGCCTCGGAAAGGGTTGTCTGCTTCCTCTGCGACCATTTCCAGATGGATCAGACAGACGGTGATTCAGGCCTATTCCATCAAGGGTTAGGTTCCTCCTTTCCCCTGTTAAGGTGCACTCTACTTGGACGCTTAGTGCCTACTGGGCCTTCCGTCATCAGGCGCAAGTGACGCAGGTTTGCAAGGTGGCCACCTGGTCGTCGGTGCACACTTTCACAAAGTTTTATAAAGTGGATGTGTTGGCATCTGCAGATGCTTCTTTTGGCCGCAAGGTTTTGCAGGCTGCTGTTTAGAGGACCTGATCCTCTTCGAAGGTGTATTGTATTTTCAAGTGGGCTCCAGTTGTCTTGGTTGAGCTCCTGTTGCCTGGTTGGCTACTCTTTAGCCTTGGATTTTTTTTGCTGTTCCCACCCTTCATGTTTAACACTGCTTTGGGAAGTCCCAGTGGTTATGAAGATCAGGAGCTGTGTCCGTCAATGAATGAAAGAGAAAATGGGATTTTTGACTTACCGTAAAATCCATTTCCTGATATTCAATGACAGACACAACACCCACCCCTCTGTGGAGCTGTAATTCTTCTGACACTGCTTGTAACGAAACTGAGTACCTATAACAGGGAGAGGAAGTATACCCCCTGGGACTGCCCATAGGCGTAGCCAGATTCTTTTTCTGCCTAGTGTCCTACTCTTGTAGGGGGCAGTATAACCCAATGGTTATGAAGATCAGGAGCTGTGTCCGTCAATGAACATTTGAGAAATGGACTTTGCGATAAGTCAAAAATCCCATTATTTCATATAACAATCCTCTTTCCCATCACCTGGGTTTGGGTAAAGGCCATTTTTTAAAAAAATGGTTTATTAGAAAGCAGGTAACTTGTTAAGTATTTCGATAACAATTACCTCAGAGCACTTTGCGTCTCATTCATACTTAATCCTGCAAACACCAGCTTGTCATGAGACAAAACAATTGCAAAAATCTATACCGGCCCAAGAATTCTTCCCCTAAGCAAAGTCCATCATCAAGAATGAACTAAAGGCATACAAATGTTTCACACTGTGACTTTGAATGACTAATTTGGCTTTCTGTAGTCAACTTGGAAAAGTATGGCTATGACACTGGAAAAAAGATGCCTCTTAAAATCGAATTCTGGGATAAACTAATCTTAAAATGCTCCCTCCCACTCCTAACACCTATTCTGACTAACCTGTGTAAAAAAAAAAAAAAAAGATCTGTACACTTACCTTTTTTTAGGCTGCTGCAGTTCAGTCATGTGATCACGGCTGTGTCAGCCGGCGCCAGCTGCAGGGACTAGGAGAGATCCCTCAACAACAACTGGCAATGCCTGGGAGCGCTGATGTTACCCATAGGTTTACTATGGCCCATCCATTGCCGGCGCTCCCTCTTCTACCCAAGAGGCACCACTGGCTGACACAGGGTAACCAGGTCACATGACCAGACTGTAATGAGATCGTGCGCTGGGACACCCTTTTGTCAGGCAGCCATTTTGTTTAAAGCTGTCGCAAGCAACCATCTTGTCAAGCCACCAATTTGTGTGAGAGTTCTGCCATGACCGTTACAAAGCAATCTCTCTCACACAGCCTGTCACCCAACCCCCTCATGTTAATTAAGCCCCTGGGTCACTGAACATTAGTATGCAAGCTTCAAACAGAGCTGTTATCTTAACACATCCTGGCAGGCCAGGTTGTAAAACCTTATCTGAGAGCAGATGTCCACAACAGGCTGTGTGGAATTCCACAGCAAATTGGTCATTCGGAAAATGACCACAGTTACACACAAATTCATAACTTTTTACCCGAACATGACACAATAACAAAAAGTATATATTTGAATGCCAGATAAAATACTGATCTAAGATCAAATATGATCAGTTTCGTTCCTAGGGAAGACAAGCTAGTGATCAGATGCCTTACAGGTCAGAGGTTATTCCGAGATAACCCGTGTTTAGGGTCTATGGATCATAAATTCTATGCCGTACCATAAAATATCAGTTTCAAGAATGTAACCATTACATATTTCGAGATATGAGTTCTGTTAGTAATCTGTCTAAGCGGGAGGTGTCTTAGCATTTTGTGAGCCTCCAGGGCCGCCCATGGCCCCAGTGTTTATTGGTCAAGTACTTCTGGGGACACCACCTGGGGGGTCAGAGAAAAAGAGAGAGCTGATGGAGCTCTCAGTCCTCATTTTTCCATCAAGGCAGAAACATCGCTCAAGGAAGGACCGATCACACATGTTCAGCTTCTGAAACTAAGATAATACCAGGACTTTTGAATGCAAGTATTTAATTTCTAATTCTTTTATCTATTCTTCTAAATTGCTGTATTGTGTCTCTATTTCTTTGTAACCCATTTTTCTGTAAATTTATTTTTATTTGCACCAATCTTAACCTTTCTTATAATTAAACCTTATTTTGAAAAGTGTCACTTTGTCTCTAAGCTCTTAATCGCAAGCTAACTAGAACCTGCCTCTTGGAAGAGCGCTACTGTATAGAGTAAACCATCTGAACATTCTTGTCTGAGGTGACAGTGTGTGTTACAGATGATTATTCTAAAGTCATAATTGGTATTTCTAATATTACAAGCGTCCTCTGGGCTCATCATAATGTAAAGGGGGTGGCAGAGAAAGGGTTAATTGTTTTATTAGCCCGGTGACAATTGCTCTCAGTCTTCTGGCATCTAGATTGTGGTCCCGCAAGCTGGACAATCTGTGTGCCGGGTGCAGCTGAGAGTGGCATTGTTACGCAAGTGACGGCAGGGTGTGAGATTGCCTGGTCTTTGGTCACAAGTTGGATGAGAGGGCCAGGGGTCTGATACCCGCCACCGTCACACAGACCAGACCAGAAGGGCCTGAAAATAGGAAAGTTTACAGATCTTTGTTACACAGGATAATCAGCATAGGTGTTAGGAGGGAGAAGGAGCATATTTAGGATTAGTTAGGTTTATCCTAGACTTCTAATTCAAGTTGTCCACAACTTGCTAACTTTACTTATTCTCGCAGGGCTTTTAAAAAAAAAAAAAAAAAGAAAACTGGAATTTTTATCTGTGAGGGTAAAAAATCATGCCATGTAGGTTGTTCTTCTGCTATCTTAATTCGGGTTCTGCCTTAGGCAAAATCTCAGTGTAAAACAAAGCAATATGGGTGTTCTACTGATGCTTCTGCTGATGGAAGCTCCTTTAGACAGCATTTTGTTTTCATTTTTTGTCCATTGTGGCTGTAAAAGTATATATATACAATTGTTCTTTTTGTTCCCTAGAATTACGTCGTGCTGTCCGCAGTAGCTTGTGGAGAAAAGACACCGGCGGTCACCAACATGAGTATGGTCCAGAGGAACATATTGAAGAGGATATGTACAAAAAGACTTGCAATACCTGTGGTCATGTATTAAATTTTGAAAAGATGTGAACACCTAGCAAATCAATTTTTGTAATAAAATTTACAATTGCATTAGCTGTCTTATGCCTAACTGCTTCTACAAGTGGAAACTTTGTACAACAAAAGTAAACCTTCACATTCACATTTAAAAAATTAAAGTGGCACTGTCACCTTTTTAAATGCACTGCAAAGTGACAGTGTCTTTAGAATGCGCGAAGGTGAAAAACCTTTTGCCTTTACAACCACAAAAGATTGCTTTGTGTGAGATATGACATAACATAGAGGATTCTGAATAGAACTAGAAAACTGCTCAGCTTTAGAGTGGTCATTATGAATTTTATTGATCCCAAATCTCTGAAAATGTTAGTCTTATGTCAATGCTTTGCTAACATATTCCAACATTTTGCAACACAGTGTAGCTTTAAAAAGATTTTTGTGCTTACTGTAAAACAATTTTCTTGGAATTTGAGGGATACAGGTAGACCTTACCCTTTATGATATATTGGCACCTACTTGAGGACTAGACAAAAAAAAAAAAAAACTGTAGGCCAGCCCAGGATAAACTCTTGCTACTATCAGCAAGCCTCAGTTATGTAGCAATGCAGTACCAAGAACATGATGATAAACATAGAATGGAGGGACCTGTGTCTTTCAAAAGACTTTAAGAAATAGATTATACAGTGCGTACAAGTTTTCTATATACGTTATTATCCATTGAGACATAGGAAGACTTTAACCTTCAGGACATCTAAAAGCAGTTCAACTGAAGGACACTTTTATGCTTCAGACAGTCTCTAGTTCTCTGTTATTTTCTTGGGCCTGTTAGCAATTGCTTATCAAAAGAAACGAAAAAAGCAGCGCTCGACCTTACAGACCTTCTGCAGATAGAAATACTGGTGCTCTGGCTAAAGTGCCTCCGCATTCCATGGGATAATTGTAACATCTTAGTTCAAGCCGGCAACTCGGTAGCATCCGTAAATTAATCTTTTTTGGCTACATGGTATAAATACAGCAAAAAACAAGCTGACTTATTTCAGCTGTAGAGCCTTACTCATAGCGTAATCAAAAATACATAGGACAACCATTTAAATATTCTCTGCTTTCCTCTGAAACAAATGTGGGAAACAGGTGACTGGTAATTAAAATTAATGAACATTAAAGTGCACACAATAGCTCTTAAAACAGTCATAAAATGCCAACCTGTGGGACTTTACACCCAAAACTTGCAGAAAGGGTGAACAGAAGACAATGTGGCAGCCTTGCATATCTGATAAACTGAAGCTGAAATGCACTAGAGGTGCACACACATTTTGCCTTCAGACCATAAGCTTAAATGACGGTTTGTCTAAGTCACATAGAGATGATGGAACGAGAAGTTGAAGCACTCTTCTGGAATGACATAAAGGGAATCGGTCATTCTGAAATTAGCTGTGACTGAAAGGTAGACTTGCACAGCCCAAACCACATTCAGACAATCAAGGGAAATTTACTTTTGGTGCACTGGAGCCGGACAGAGTAATGAGAGAACAATTTCCTGACTAAGGTGAAAGGCAAAAACTAATGCCCTGTACACACTATCAGATTATCTGAAGACTTTTGTCTGCAGACTTACCAAAATCATATAATATGAGGTCAAACCTAAACACTTTCAATTTGTATGCAATCCGGCAGGCCCTTGCACTACATAGAAAAGGTAAATCTGAAGACAAAAGTCTTCAGATAATCTGATAGTGTGTACAGGGCATAAGGCAGAAATGAAGTCCTGGGCCTCAATATCACCTTGTCCTTTTGCAAAACCTAAAGGGTTCATTAAAAGATAAAGGCCATCAGGTCAGATATTTACCCCACTTTGGTGATGGCTACAAGGAAAACCACCTTGTGGGTGAGTAGATAAAGGAATGTTTCTGTTTTTTAAATGGTTTCTGAACACAAAAATAACCAGTTTCAAGTCTTAGAGTCTCTGGGGGAGCTATATGAGAGACCACCTGTACAAAGACCTTAATCAGGAAGTGAGAGGCTAACAGTCTCTGAAAAAGGATTGCAAGGGAAGAAACCTGAATGCCAAATGCTTGTCCAAACCCAGCTCCAGGAAGTAGAGGATTTGTCTCACAGACAAACTCCTGGGGTGATAGCCTCAAAATTCCCAGCAATTAAAATATGCCTTCCAAGTCCAATGATAGGCTTTGAGGGAAGTAGGCTTCCTAGCCTTTAACATGGTGAGTATTAGACTGAGAGATGCCTCTGTCCCTCAGAATCTGGGCTTCGCAAGCCATACCAGAAGAAGCAATATGTGAAATCGGTTCTAGAAACAGAAGATCCTGAAAATCTGACAGTGCCCTAGTACCATCTTCCATGAATCCTACCAAGGTAGTGTACCACATCCAACTGGGCCAGTCTGGAGCAATGAGAATTAACAAAATGCCCTACAGGAAAAGCATAGATCAGGGTGTACTGAACCCACAGAACCACCAAAGCATCCACTGCTTTTGCTAGAGGACCCCTGTACCTGGAAACAAACCTGTCTAGTTTGTTGTTGAACCTGAGGGCCAGAAAGTTCATATACAGAATACCCCACCTGCGACACTTATCCTAAAAACTACTCCTCTGGGTCCAGGAGCTGCTGGCTAATGAACTGACAATTGTCTACTGGTGTGTGTGTGTGATAGCTCTGGACCAATAGAATATCTTCTGGTGCTTTTGGATTTTCACCCAAGTGAGTCCTCCCTTAAAGGGCATGACAACTGGTGAATGTGCAGTGTAGGAAGGACCTTGTTCTGGACTGCTCCCTCCTTCCTAGTCTCTAAAGACTATGTTCAGTATATATCTAGCTTTGGGGTGAGTATTGAGGAGGGCCCAGTACAAAGGTTCAAGACACTTCAAAATCTTTAGTCCAGATTTTAATTTACAAATCGTATCAAGAGAATCTAACATGTTTCAGGGAAGATTACCTTTTTGGGTACCCAAGGATTACACATTTCTTAAATAAAAGTACAAAGATATTTGTTGATCACCATATTGTAAAAAATATCATTGTAAAATTATAAAAATTACAGCCACATATAGAGCATCCATGCCACACTTCCCCGGTCCTATGTGGATCAATTTCTAGCATGTAAATTTAGAGTATATTTCAGTTTTTTTACATTGGCAAGTATGTTTTTGATGCGTTGCACACCAGGATTCCAATTCCACTATGTGTTTCTTAGAAAGATTCTGCTTCCTTGGTAAGATGCGAGGAGGCTAAGGCTAGATGAAATACAAATATAATTACAAACCTTCAACACTTTGAAGGCCTTTTCTGGCACTTTTTGTATACATGTAACAATTAGTATTTTTTGCTAGAAAATTGCTTAGCACCACCAAACATTATATATATATATATATATATATATATATATATATATATATATATATATATATTTTAAAGCAGAGGCCCTAGAGGATAAATTGGTGGCTTTTGCAATTTTTTTTTTGTCTCATGGTATTTGCGCAGCATTTTTTTTAAATGCAATTTTTTGGTAAAAAGTACACCTTTTTGAATTTTATTGCAAAAAAACACAATACATAACCCATCTTTTTGGTAAAAAATAAAATTTG
Organism: Pelophylax lessonae; assembly: GCF_965119305.1. Taxonomy (NCBI): domain Eukaryota; kingdom Metazoa; phylum Chordata; class Amphibia; order Anura; family Ranidae; genus Pelophylax; species Pelophylax lessonae. The sequence continues at coordinate 429,103,064 of NC_138768.1, read as the reverse complement.
TTGTGATGCCGAATAAACAGATACTCAACATGTCACGCTTTAAAATTGTGCACGCCTATGCAACCGCGACAAACATAAATTTTACTATCCACAGGCGCCATTTCAAAAGCCCTTACAGGTTACCACTTTAGATTTACACAGGAGGTATGATGCTAGAATTATTGCCCATGATCTGACATTTGAGGTGATACCTCACATGTGTGGGATGATCACTGTATAAATGCGTGTGGGACCAACGCCCCCGCATTTGCCTTTGCGTGCAAGCATTGGGGAGATGGGGGCACTTTAAATTATTTTTTAAAATTATGTTTTTTTTTTAAATCACTTTTATTGCTATCACAAGGAATATAAACATCTCTTGTGACAGCAATAGGCATGTGACAGGTACTCTTTATGGAGAGATCTGGGGTCTTTAAGACCCCAAATCCCTCCTCAGCACTTAAAAGCATTTAATCACACCAAGATCAGTGTGTTTGAATGCTTTTGATTTTTTTAAAATGGCGCCGTTTACATCCGGGTAAACCAGAAGAGATGTCAGGTCATTACTTCCGGGTTACCATAACCTAAAGATGAACAAAGCCGATCCGGTCTGTCTTCGGCTCTCTGATCAGCTGGTGAAAGTGCTGGCTGGTTGATCGGGACTTCCAGTGGGTCAAGCGATCCGGTAAAGCTGAGGGAGGGGGGAGGACGTCTCCTCCCACTGCTTGTAAAAGCAATCCCGTGTCTATTTAGCCGCTAAAATTGCTTTTACAAGAGAGTTGACCGTCAGCTCTAAAAAAATGATACTGGGATCAGCCCAGTATAACCATTTGAAGTCCAGTGATGTACCAGGTCCGCGACTGGTCGGCAAGTGGTTAAATGTAATTAAATTCAGTATATTTTTCTTGTATTACATACTGGATGGCTGTAAACTCCACAATAACTGAAGGCTAATGGAGTCCTTAGGGCAGGCGCAGGGGCACCACACACCAAAGGATATTGACTGCTCAAAAAGAGACCAAACAGAGACAGAATCTACAGGTATACAATATAGTTTTCACACGCAAAAAAAAAATATACAATTTGTAAAGCCATAAATAAATCGCATCTGGAGAGGACGGACGAAGGAATTGCATTACTTAGACCTATGAGGGACATATATTTGAAATAATATACACTTTAGATATAATACTTCTTAAAGTAGTTGTAAACCTCACACATATAATATGGACAAAGCATATCCCTCTATAGTGTGTGCTGCCTCAATCCAGGGCACTAAAGCCTCATACACACGCAACGATTGTTGGCCGACCGATCGGCCGTCTTTTGTCCAGTGTTGTTGTGTTGGTTGAAATGTGCTCTAGACCGCACACGAATTTTGTCGGCCAACAACAACCAACTGCGGAAGTGATGTCATGTTCTGGTTTACTTTTCGTGTGTTTTTTCTTCTCTGAGCATGCCCAGTCTTGCTCATCACATTTTTGTCTGCCGAAATCTGTACTGACTGATGGAAAATCGGCCGTTCTGCTGACGGTCAACAAAAATTTTATAGCCTGCACACCAGATTTTGATCAGCCAAAAAGTCGCAGTCGGTTGTCGGAAGCATCATACTAACAAGCCGACAATTGGCCGATCAGACGTTGGCCGAAAAAATTCACGGCCAACAATCGTTGCGTGTGTACGAGGCTTAAGTGTAATTTCTGTTTGCTGCCTCATTCCTCTGATATCAGCATAAGTCTCGTCTGACAATTTTTCTTGACACAAGAGAAAAAAGGTGACAGAGGTGGAAGTTCCAACACACAGCCTGTCATTGACAGCCCCAGCTCTGTCCCTGTGTGCTGTGGGAAAGGGGGGGGGGGTGTCCCTTCCCTCCCCTCCAATCAGCTTTCTTCACTGAGCTCTGCAGATAGTAACTTCAGCTCCCTATCACCCTGCTTTCTGAAAGCTCAGACAAGCTGTATCCATTTTGCACTTTGAAGGAAGTTGGAGAAGAGAGGTTAGCAGATAGAGATTAAACAAATCCTTCTAAATAAGTTGTACCTGTCTGTGTATCACCTTTGTAGTCACTTCACTGGAAATAGATAAGGGTTTACTACCACTTTAACCACTTGCTGACCGCCCACATATACTGCAGCAGGGCGGCCACTTTGTGCCAGATCACGTACCTGGTACGTGATCAAACCCTTCCGGGTCTGGGGCTTGCATGCGTGCTGCCGGCGACCCGCTCCCGCTGTTTTTTAGGCACAGTGGAGCTGCTCTGTGGGTACCAGGGACTTGATGTCCCCTGGCACCCACGGATTATTAGGCAGAGAGCCAGAAGGGCGATCTGCCTATGTAAACAAGACAGATTGTCGCTCTGTCAGTAGGAAAGGCATGGATCCTGTGTTCCTGCAAAGCTGAAACATGGATCATAGCCTTCCACTATTAAAAGCACCTCCCCCCAGTACACAACACTGGCTAGGCACACAGTTAACCCCTTGACTGCCCTTGATGTTTAACCACTTGCCGACTGCCGCACGACTATATACGGTGGCAGTCAGCCCCTCACAGGCAAAGTGATGTAGGGGTACGTCACTTTGCCTGTGAGGCTCTAGGGAGCGAGCACGCGCCACCAGAGGCGCGATCCCGCTCGTTTACGGACCCCCCCCGCACGTGTAAGCGGCGGACCCGATGTCCGCCACTCACTCGCCATCGTCGGTTACACCGGGAGAAAGGCAGGCGGCTAATGTAAACAAAGCCGCCTGTCTTTCTCCCCTGTGTAACAGCAGAGATCATACGGTCCTGCTATGTAGGACCGTAGATCTCTGCTGTTACATGAAAAGCCACATCCAATCACAGTTAGAAGCACACCCCTAGGGACACACTTAACCCCTCCTTCTCCAATAAAGTTAACCCCTTCCCTGCCAGTGTCATTTTTACAGTAACAGTGCATATGTATAGCACTGATTACTGTAGTAATGTCACTGGTACCCCCAAAAGTGTAAAAAATGTCAGTCAGGGGTCCGATCTGTCCGCCGCAATGTCGCAGTCCCGCAAAAAAAAATTGCATATCGCCGCCATTACTCGTTAAAAAAAAAAACAACAAAAATGACAAAAATCTTTCCCTTAGTTAGTAAACGCAATAACTTTTGCGCAAACCAATCAAAATAGGCTTATTGCGATTTTTTCTACCAAACATATGTATCAGAAAACAAATTGGCCTAAAATGTTAAAAAATTTTGATTTTTACATTTTCTTGGGGGAATTTCATATAAAAAAACCGGAATTTTTGTAAAATCTTACCTGTAAAATTCCTTTCTCTGAGTCCTCCGACAGTCGCCGCCTCTTCATATTCGTCACATATGGGGTATTAGACTTTGCTCCGAAGGAGTAGCTAGGCAACAGAATATGTTAATAAAGCTTTTAACATATCCAACATATCCCACCCTCAAGGGGTGGTCCCCTCAGTCAATACCCTCCTACTTCCTGCAACCATATCTCAGTTTTAGTGGAATAGCAGTAGAGTATACAACCAAACCCCAAAAGAGGGGCGGGGGCGGCGACTGTCGGAGGACTCAGAGAAAGGAATTTTACAGGTAAGATTTTACAAAAATTCCGTTTTCTCTTACGTCCTCCGACAGTCGCCGCCTCTTCATATTCGTCACATATGGGGACGTCCCAAAGCAGTGCAAACATGAGGGGTGGGAAACACATCCGCGCCGAAAGGCAACGCAGTTTCCACATCAAGAAAGGAACCTTACCAAAGGAAGGAAACCAGCTGGGCAACAGCAAAAAACAAGTGCTCAACAGGAGCAACAACCCAGGAAAAGGCAAAAACCAGGGGATACAAAACTTATCCCAACAGCCAGGAGTCCCCAACAAGGGACCCTAGGGAACAGCCGCACTAAGAATCTTGCGGCCAAAGGAAGCATCCGCCGATGCCCGAACATCTACTTTGTAGAATTTTGTGAAAGTGTGCACGGTCGACCAAGTCGCCGCCTTACACACCTGGGCTACAGAAGCCCCATGACGACAGGCCCAAGACGTACTCAGAGATCTAGTAGAGTGCGCCTTCACAGGCACAGGGGGAACCTTCCCCTGCAAGGCATAGGCCTGTTCAATGGTCTGTCTGATCCATTTAGCGATGGTAGAGGCCGAAGCCGCCATGCCCTTCCGAGGACCCTCTGGAAGAACAAACAAGGAGTCCGTTTTACGAAAAGACTCAGTCGATCGAAGGTAAACCCTGATCGCCCGAACAACATCCAAAGAGTGAACAGACGGACTCAGTGCCGACTTTGGAAAATTTATCGTCCAACCAAACTCCTGCAGAGTTTGCATCGTGACAGACAGGTCCTGCTCCAGACCCTGGCTGGTCGCAGACCGAACCAGAATGTCGTCCAGATACCCCAGGACAGAAATGCCCTGGGCCCTCAATAATGCCAGAACCGGTGCAAGCACCTTGGTGAAGACCCGCGGAGCCGAGGCGAGGCCAAAAGGCAACGCCACGAACTGGTAGTGATCCTCCGCAATGGCAAATCGAAGGTACCTCTGGTGACCCTCGAAGATGGGGATGTGAAGATACGCATCCTTCAAATCGATGGAGGCCATGAATTCCCCCGGAACCAGGGCAGCCACCACCGACCGCAGGGATTCCATGCGGAACTTGCGAACCCGCACAGAGCAGTTCAGAGCCTTCAAGTCCAGAATCGGACGAACCTTGCCCTCCTTCCTGGGCACGGTGAACAGGTTTGAATAAAACCCCCGAAATCTGTCCCGATGAGGCACCGGAACCACCACTCCCTGAGCCCTCAGGTCCTGCACCGCCAGGTGTAGGTCCCGCAGGCGCTCCGGAGACAGTTGAAGATTTGAAGGAAAAAATCTGCTCTCCGGCCGAGAGAGAAACTCGATCTTGTAACCAGACCGAACGATTTCCTGAACCCATCTGTCCCGCACACGGGCCAACCAGGGCTGAAGAAAACCGAGCAAGCGTCCCCCCACCCCAAAACTGGGTGAGGGCGCCCCTTCAGGCCGAACTGTTATGGGCTGCAGGTCCGGATTGGCCGGACTTCTGCTTACCAGACCAGGGCTTCTTCTGAGAGCCTTGACCTTTGAACGGCTTGCCCTTGTAGTGCGGCCGAAAGGCACGAAAGGACCCCTGAGGGGGCCGAAAATTAGCATGCTTCTTCCCAGAAGCCCCCTTAGCCTTGGGGAAATGAGGCAAGAGAGTGCTCTTACCCCCGGTGATTCCCTTAATCAACACATCCAGGGACTCCCCAAAAAGGCGAGACCCATCATAAGGCAGATTGGCTAAGGTCTTACGCGAAGATTGGTCCACCGACCAACATTTTAACCAAACCAGGCGGCGAGACAACACCGCCACACTGTGCACCCGTGCAGCCAACGGAATCAGGTCCAGGTCCGCATCACACAGATACATGACACCCTGGTGGATCTGATCCACCATATCCAGGGTCGCCGGCGAGGCCGAGTCGGCCACCAAGACGCGCCTAAGCATCTGCGTCCAACTTGCGATCGCCTGGGCCGCCATGAGAGAAGCAAACAGAGCTTTAAGCATAGAACCCGTAACAGAATACGTATGACGGGCCAGAGACTCCAGTCTCCTATCTGTGGCATCACGGAAAATGGGTGAACCCTCTGCAGGAATCGCAGTGGCCTTGTTCAAAACCGCAATCGCATGATCCACTGGTGGAGGCACGCACCACCTTTCATCAGTGGCAGGTGAAAAAGGATAACGCAGCTTGAATCTACTTGGTACCGCAAAAGGTTTGCGCAGATCGCGCCATTGATCCTTAACAGCGCGCTGAAAATCAGCATTGCAGGGGAAAACCTGTGGCGTCCTGCGTTTCCTCTGCGTCCCATAAGCCGCCAAGGCAGCGGGGGGACACACTTCGTCCTGCAAACGCAGCGTTTGCTTAATAGAAGCAATCAACTCATCCATGATTGCAAGCTCTTCAGGCGAGCCAGGGGGAGAATTATCAACCCCCTCAACTTCAGCCTCCACCTCAGACCCCACTAGATCAAGAGAGGAGCGGGACCCCGATAGGGAAGCCCCTGCTAGAACAGCCCCATCACCTTCACCCTCAGAATCAGAGGAGAGCACAACTCTGGGCCTTTTGGTAGATTGAGCAGCCACCAGCATTTGCACCTGAGCAGCAAGGCCAGCCACAATAGTGGCTAAATCCCCCCCTGGGGGGGAAGCAGCGGTCCCCTGGCTTTCCACCAATACTGTAGGAAATTTGCCCTCCTGAGAATCCATTGCCCCTGTAATGCCAGACAACCAAGGGTTAACTGCCCCTTTCAGCAAGCGCGGCAAGCGCAGCCCACCGCGTCACACTAAACACAATGAGACCCCCACAGGGATATGTAAACTGAACACAGGCAATGGATAGCAAGAAACAGAAGGATAAAACCTGAGGAGACCCTCGCCGCTGCTGCTGCCTCGATCGGTGTTCCTGGGAAGAGGAAGTGATGCTGCTAGGGCGCTCTATGTAAACCTATGGAGGCTACAAGAAAATGGCCGCCATGCATGTAAAACATGCGGCCGGAGCGAGGGCAGGCAAAATGGCGTCTTTTGGCGCCGAAACCGTCGCTCCACAGTGCAGTAATGCACACATGTTTGTATGTAAAAAAACAGAACCGATCGCCGCAGCGATCGCTGTAAGTGCCCAAACATGCCATAAAACATGCCCCACAGCACACAGCTTTCCACACTGATCATGCTGACACCCATAGTGCCACACAACTCCCCCCCCCCCCTTGCAGCCCACAGCATGCAGCCGAGAGATAGGGAGACAAACAGTGTGCATAGAGACAGGTTACACAGTCCCAGACTGACACCTCTCCAGACAGACAGGTCCCCACATAAATACACTTACCTCACCACCCAGTGGGGGACCCGCACAGGCGAACAAGCCGCTACACATGAGGCAGGGAGAGTCGCATACAAGACGCTCCGAACGTGGGTTAAGAAACCGCACAGCGTCCAGTGAGGTAGCCACCTCACCAAGCATCCCTGCACCGAACAGGGATGGGTCGTTCACTATGCCAGGAGCGTTACCTGGCTGAACGCTCGATGGCAGACTGGGAAGCCACTGACCCACGACCTGCGACCAGGGGGATCAGCCCGAGACCCAGTCCGCATGATCCTCTTCGTCCGAAGAACTAACTAACGCTGATAAAACAACAGCTAAGTAAAGGTAGAGAGAAAAACTCAAACAAAATATTAAAAAGAAGAAAGAGTCTGGGACATAAAGTCCCAGCACAGAGAGAGCCAGCCACTCCTGACAAGCTAGACATTAAAACTGAGATATGGTTGCAGGAAGTAGGAGGGTATTGACTGAGGGGACCACCCCTTGAGGGTGGGATATGTTGGATATGTTAAAAGCTTTATTAACATATTCTGTTGCCTAGCTACTCCTTCGGAGCAAAGTCTAATACCCCATATGTGACGAATATGAAGAGGCGGCGACTGTCGGAGGACGTAAGAGAAATGTAAATTTATTTTTGCAAAATTGTCGCTCTTTTTTTGTTTATAGCGCATGATCAAAAGAATCGCACAGGTGATCAAATACCACCAAAAGAAAGCTCTGTTTGTGGGAAAAAAGGACATCAAAACAGTGTCACACGACCGCGCAATTGTCCGTTAAAGTCACGCAGTGCCGGAACGCAAAAATAGGCCCTGGTCAGGAAGGGGGTAAAATCTTCCGGGGCTTAAGTGGTTAACCCCTACCCATCCAGTGTCATGACAGTGCATATTTTTAACACTGATCAGTGTATTAGTGTCACTGGTGCCCAAAAAGTGTCAAAACAGTGAAATAGTGTCCCAACTATCCGCCACAATATCGCATTCCCGCTATAAGTCGCTGATCACCGCCATTACTAGAAAAAATAAAAATATCCCATAGTTTGTAGACACTATAACGTTTGTGCAAACCAAACAGAATACACTTATTGGGCTCTTTTTTTACCAAAAATATGTAGCAGATTACATATTGGCCCAAATAGTTGAAGAAAGTAGATTTTTTTCATTTTTTTTTATTGGATCTGTTTTATAGCAAAAAGGAAAAAAATATTGTTTTTTATCAAAATTGTTTATAGCACAAAAAATAAGAACCGCAGTGGTGATCAAAGACCGCCAAAAGAAAGCTCTATTTTGAAAACAAGGACATAAATTTTGTTTGGGTACAGTGTTGCACGACTGTGCATTTGTCAGTTATAGTGACAAAAAAATGGCCTGGTCATGAAGGGGGGTAAATCTTCTGGAGGGCAAGTGGCTAAGCAAATTAAAGAATTCCCTGTCCCTTTAGAGATACAGGTGCATCTCATAAATTAGAATATTATCAAAAAGTTAATTTGTTTCAGTAATTTAATTTAAAAAGTGGAACTCATATATTTTATATAGATGCGTTACACACAGAGTGATATATTTCAAGCATTTATTTTGATTTTGAATGATTATGGCTTACAGCTAGTGAAAAAACCCAAAATTCAGTATCTTAGAAAATTAGAATATTGCAATAAAACCAATAATAAAAAGTATCTTTAACCACTTGCCGACCCCTCACATTGTTGCTACTGCAGCACAGCGGCTCCCCTGGGTCCAGCGACGTAGACCTACAGTGGGAGTCAGGCCGGAGGAGAAGAGGTGGCGATCACCGCCTCTCTTCCCCGATCGTCGGGGAAAGTGTGAGAAGATCCGCCCACTTGTGCTTGTGTAAACAAAGCAGGCGGATCTTCTCTGTGACAGACAGGAAGAGATCCCAGGATTCAGCATAGCTGAACCTGCGATCTCTGTCTGTGTCACAGAACCCCTTCCCCCCACACACGTCAGCAAGCATGAAGCATACATTTAACCCCTTGATCGCCAACAATGTTAACCCCTTCCCTGCCAGTGTCACTATTACAGTAACAGTGCATATTTATAGCACTGATTACAGTAGTAATGTCACTGATCCCCCCAAAAGTGTCAAAAATGTCAGTTAGGGGTCCGATCTGTCCGCCGCAATGTTGCAGTCCCGCAAAAAATTTCAGATCACTGTCATTACTATAAAAAAAAAAACAATAAAAATGACATAAATCTTTTCTGTGGTTAGTAAACGCGATAACTTTTGCGCAAACCAATTAAAAAACGCTTATTGCTATTTTTTTTACCAAAAGTATGTAGCAGAAAACGAATTGGCCTAAAATGTTAAAAAATTTTGATTTTTAAATATTTTTATGGGAGTGTTATATATCAGAATGTGAAAAATATTGTTTTTTTATTTTCAAAATTGTCACTCTTTTTTTCAAAAATTAAAAATCGCACAGGTGATCAAATACCACCAAAAGAAAACTCTATTTGTGGGGAAAAAAAGGGCGTAAATTTCATTTGGGTACAGTGTTGCACAACCACGCAATTGTCCGTTAAAGTAACGCAGTGCCGAATCGCAAAATATAGCCTGGTCAGGAAGGGAGTAAAATCTTCCGGTCTTAAAGTGGATAAAAATACGTTCATTGAGAATTTTTTTGTCAAAGACATGTAGCTAAATACATTTTGGCCTAAATATATGACAGAAATTGAATATATTGGATATTTTTTTACAGTCAAAGTAGAAAATGTAAATTTTTTGCAAAATTTTCGCTCTTTTTTTATTAATATCGGAAAAAATAAAAAGCGTAGAGGTGATCAAATACCACTAAAAGAAAGCTCTGATGGGGGGAAAAAAGGACGTAAATTTTGTTTGGTTACAGCTTTGCATGACCGCTCAATTGTCAGTTAAATTCACGCAGTGCCAAGTTGAAAAAAGTGGCCTTGTCATTGACGAGCAAAATCTTCTTCGGGAGCTAAAGTGGTTAATACAGAAATGTTGGCTTACTGAAAAGTATGTCCATGTACAGTATAGTATGCACTCAATAGTTGGTCGGGGCTCCTTTTTCATTAATTACTGCATCAATGTGGCGTGGCATCGAGGTGATCAGCCTGTGGCACTGTTGAGGTGTTATGGCAGCCCAGGTTGCTTTGATAGCGGCCTTTAGCTCATCTGCATTGTTGGGTCTGGTGTCTCTCATCGTCCTCTTGACAATACCCCACAGATTCTCTATGAGGTTTAGGTCAGGCGAGCTTGCTGGCCAATCAAGCACAGTGATACCATGATCGTTAAACCCGGTATTGGCACTTTTAGCAGTGTGGGCAGGTGTCAAGTCTTGCTGGAAAATGAAATCAGAATCTCCATAAAGCTGGTCACAGAGGGAAGCATAAAGTACTTTAGAATTTCCTGTTAAAGGACTGTGCTGACTTTGGACTTGATAAAGCATAGTGGACCAACACCAGCAGATGACATGGCTCCCCAAATCATCACTACATTACATGAAATCATTAAAATTACATTAAATCATTACTACATTACAGTGCCATATTCCATATACAGAAATAGAAGGGACAATTTAAATTAAACAGTGTGTGTTAAGTATCACTATTAATGCTGGTTCTGATAGAAAGGTGCCAGAAGATACAGTGAATCACAGTTTGCTGTGTAGCCACAGACCAGTCGGGGGCTCATGTGACCCATGTCTACAGCCAAAAATGCTTACAATGTGTGTGTGTGTGTGTGTGTGTGTGTGTGTGTGTGTGTGTGTGTGCAGTGAAGTTCTTAGAGGTGTTAACTTGGCCTCCGAACTTGCCAGATCTCAATCCAACCAAGTATCTGTGGGATGTATTGGAAAAACAAAATGAAGAAATGTCATTAGCACACCAAGGATACCTCAAAAGGGTCCAAAGCTTTATTCTGTGGTCACATAATAGATATGTAGCAACTTTTCAGAGCCACGCAGGGCCCCTTCATTAGGCAAGTGATATAGGTCACTTCATTAGACAAGTCATATAGGTCACTTGCCTGATGAAGGGGCCCTGCGTGGCTCTGAAAAGTTGCTACATATCTATTATGTGACCACGGAATAAAGCTTTGGACCCTTTCAAGGTATCCTTGGTGTTCTGATGACATTTCTTCACTTTGAGTATCTACGGTTTCCAACCTATGGTCATTACAACACACTACAACACACAGCATCACTGAACAGCCAGTTATCTTGAATGTGTGCCTGGGCAATATTACGTTTTGGAAAAACAAGTCCATTCTCCTTACATGCTTTTTGGTATGCCATTTTTAATGTTTTTCTTTTACTGTAGGCTGACTTGAAGTTTGTCCCTCAACTGTCTTCATATATGAAGTCTTCCCCAAGCGAACAATTTCTTCTTAAGCTAATGTATATGGATACCATACGGTATACTTTTTACTCATGTCTCTGAATGCTTTGGGCATGAAGAATGGTGTTACTTGCAGTGGCTTTCCCGTGGAGTAGTTGCAAGTGCCCTGTCCTCCCGGACTAAGACATTAACATCCAGGAAGGAAATCTGGGTAGAAGTGCATTGCATATGTAAAATTTAGGTTTAAGGAATTCCTGTTCAAGATATTCATAAATACACGCAACTGATTCAGATGATGCACTTTTGGCATTCCATGCTATGATATGGCACAGGTGCATAGAGGTAAACTAATCTGATAACATCTTTCCCACACCTCCATTATCTGTTTGACTGGGAGAGTAGGTATTTATTCCTTTATTTTCCGTAACAGGTTAGTAATTCCCGTTACATATATACATATCTAAAGGGATAGAGAATTATTTCACTTGCTTAATTAACCACTTGCCGACAGCTCAATGAGCTGGTACTGTGGCAAAGTGGCTCGTTATCGTCCAGCGATGTAGACCTATGTCACTGGACACCTCCCCTTCTCGGCGGCGCGCGCGCCGCCGGAGGCTCGCTCCCGCTGTATTCAGACACAGCGGGAGTCAGGCCAGGGGAGGAGAGGCGTGTAAACAAAGCGGGCGGATCTCCTCTGTGACAGGCAGGGACAGATTACAGGATTCAGCATAGCTGAACCTGCGATCTGTGCCTGTGTCACTCAATCCCCTCCCCCCACACACGTCAGTAAGCACCAGGCATACATTTAACCCCTTGATCACCAATAAAGTTAACCCCTTCCCTGCCAGTGTCATTATTACAGTAACCGTGCATATTTATAGCACTGATTACTGTAGTAATGTCACTGGTACCCCCAAAAGTGTCAAAAATGTCAGTTAGGGGTCTGATCTGTCTGCCGCAATGTCACAGTCCCGCAAAAAAAAAAAAAATCGCAGATCGCCGCCATTACTAGTTTAAAAAAAAAACAATAAAAATGACATAAATCTTTCCCGCAGTTAGTAGCTGCGATAACTTTTGCGCAAACCGATCAAAATACGCTTATTGTGATTTTTTTACCAAAAATATGTAGCAGAAAACAAATTGGCCTAAAATGTTCAAAAATTTTGATTTTTACATTTTTTGGGGGGAATTTCATATAAAAAATGTGAAAAATATTGTTATTTTTTCAAAATTGTCGCTCTTTTTTTGTTTATAGCGCAAAAAGTAAAAATTGCACATGTGATCAAATACCGCCAAAAGAAAGCTCTGTTTGTGGGGAAAAAAAGGACATAAATTTAATTTGGGTACAGTGTCGCACAACCGCGCAATTGTCCGTTAAGGTAACGCAGTGCCGAATCGCAAAATATGGCCTGGTCAAGAATGGGGTAAAATCTTCCGGTCTTAAAGCGGTTAAAAATACGCTCATTGAGAATTTTTTTTTTCAAAGACATGTAGCTAAATACATTTTGGCCTAAATATATGACAAAAATTGAATACATTGGATATTTTTTTAACTGTCAAAGTAGAAAATGTCAATTTTTTCGCAAACTTTTCGCTCTTTTTTTATTAATATCGCAAAAAATGAAAAGCACAAAGGTGATCAAATACCACCAAAAGAAAGCTCTGTTTGTGGGGAAAAAAGGACGTAAATTTTGTTTGGGTAGGGCATTGCATGACCGCGCAATTGTCAGTTAAAGTCACACAGTGCCAAGTTGCAAAAAGCGGCCTGGACGTAAAGCAGGAAAATCCTCCAGTGGTAAAGTGGTTAATATCTTAGCTAAAGCATATATCTCTAATATATGACTCTAAAATGTGGGTGGGTCTAATCGCTGCAATTCCTTCATTCCCACCCCCCTCCTCCTTCTAGAGCTGGCTGATTTGTTTATGCTATTACACATTTTAGAATGTTTCTTTGTGTGTGAAAATTATACTGTATCCCTGTAGATTCTGTCTCGGATTGGTCTCTAATTGTTTAAGAGGTAAATACCTTCTAGTTTGAGGCGTTGTCTATGGTACTCCTGCACTCTAAGGACTCCATTGGCTGCCAGTTATTATGGAGTTTACAGTCTTCCAGTTTGTAATATAAATGAAATTGGTAAAATATACTGCATTATTAGATACTGTATACAATTTTTGTAGTTACATTTGCATTTTATCTATCAGTGGCCGCCTCCCATGCTCCCGAGGAAAGCGGAACCTTTCCGAGAAATGCGTACAGAAATTGGGATCCCATTGTCTGGCGCATCAAAAAAACATACTTGTCAATGTAAATAACAGAACTGTACTGTAAATCATTTGCATTCTAGAAACTGATGTATATAGGACCAGGACTTGCATGGGAGGTAGGCTCTATATGTGGCTGTAATTGTTATAATTTTGCAATGATATTTTTTACGATATAGCAAACACTAAAAATCTTTGTACTGTTTTTCAACAAATGTGTAAACCTTGGGTACCTTAAAAGTCCTCCTAGCCCTAAAGAATCACCACCTCCTCTCCCTTTTCCTTGTCTGATATCAGAACTAGGCTCAGATAATCCAAGCAATGAGTTGGCTGCAGTGATGATTTCTGAAGGCTCAGGATTCACCCGAACCACTGTTAACCTCCCTGGCGGTATTCCCGAGTGTGGCTCGGGGTGAAATTTTAGTGCCATTAGCAGTAACCCCGAGCCACACTCGAGGTACCGCCAGGGAGCATCGCTGGATCCTTGTAGAGGGTTACTTACCTTGTCACCGGGATCCAGCGATGTGTGCCTTCGGCATACGGTGGCCGGATCTTCCCCCCCGATGCTTGTGAGCCCCGGCTTCCGTCTCCTGCGATGTGACGCTCGCAGGGGGGTGGAACCGGCGGAAAATTTGAAAAGTAAAAAACACAAACACACTGATTTCATTACAAAATAAAATATATTGGTATTAGTTTGCCCCCCAGTGCCCTTTCCTGCAGTTTTACTGTACTTTTTATATATATATACAATATATATAGATATATATATATATATATATATGTATATATACTGTGTGTGTGTATATATATATATATATATATATATATATACACACACACACACACACACACAGTATATATACATATATATATATACATATATATATATATATATATATATATATATATATATATACGCGTCCACACGCCCCCATCCGTGCTGGCCTCTACCATTCTGTTGTGAAGGCGCGGGGCGCCACGGTCGGACCTTCAGCCATGTTTTTGTGATATGCCTATATTTGCCTGATGTCTTGTAGCCTTTTAATAAATTTTGCCTGGAATTTTTATGGGATTACGCTATGGTCTCTTTGCCTTACTTTCAATATACACCTGTATCCATCTGACCATTTGGATTCACTGTGGAAATTGGACCCTTCTGAGTACTGTGTCCCTGATGAGATTGGAGTCTATCTGTTTACCCAAAGCCTGTGAGGCCAGTTCATTAATTTGATTGGCTATGTTGCTCTGGTAAGCTGCCTCCCATTATTACTGCACAGTGGTGTCCCTTGCCTGCACTTCCCTGTGATGGTCACAAGAAGAATTTCACCATTTATCTTGGAATTAAGCCTTTGTCTTTCTTTGGACTTGATTTTAACCTTCACTGTTTATGGGACTTTTATATATATATATATATATATATATATATACACTTAAAATGTAAGCTCTAACGAGCAGGGTCCTCTGATTCCTACTGTATTGAAGTGTATTGTATTTGTACTGCCTACCCTCAAGTTGTAAAGCGCTGCGTAAACTGACGGTGCTATATAAATACTATATAATAATAATAATAATATACACACACACATATATATATATATATATATATATATATATATATATATATATACAGTGGGTACGGAAAGTATTCAGACCCCCTTAAATTTTTCACTCTTTGTTATATTGCAGCCATTTGCTAAAATCATTTAAGTTCATTCTTCTTCCTCATGAATGTACACATAGCACCCCATACTGACAGAAAAACACAGAATTGTTGACATTGTTGCAGATTTATTAAAAAAGAAAAACTGAAATATCACATGGTCCTAAGTATTCAGACCCTTTGCTCAGTATTTAGTAGAAGCCCCCTTTTGATCTAATACAGCCAGGAGTCTTTTTGGGAAAGATGCAACAAGTCTTTCACATCTGGATTTGGGGATCCTCTGCCATTCCTCCTTGCAGATCCTCTCCAGTTCTGTCAGGTTGGATGGTAAACATTGGTGGACAGCCATTTTTAGGTCTCTCCAGAGATGCTCAATTGGGTTTAAGTCAGGGCTCTGGCTGGGCCATTCAAGAACAGTCACGGAGTTGTTGTGAAGCCACTCCTTCGTTATTTTAGCTGTGTGCTTAGGGTCATTGTCTTGTTGGAAGGTAAACCTTCGGCCCAGTCTGAGGTCCAGAGCACTCTGGAGAAGGTTTTTGTCCAGGATATCCCTGTACTTGGCCGCATTCATCTTTCCCTCGATTGCAACCAGTCGTCCTGTCCCTGCAGCTGAAAAACACCCCCACAGCATGATGCTGCCACCACCATGCTTCACTGTTGGGACTGTATTGGACAGGTGATGAGCAGTGCCTGGTTTTCTCCACACATACCGCTTAGAATTAAGGCCAAAAAGTTCTATTTTGGTCTCATCAGACCAGAGAATCTTATTTTTCACCATCTTGGAGTCCTTCAGGTGTTTTTTAGCAAACTCCATGTGGGCTTTCATGTGTCTTACACTGAGGAGAGGCTTCCGTCGGGCCACTCTGCCATAAAGCCCCGACTGGTGGAGGGCTGCAGTGATGGTTGACTTTCTACAACTTTCTCCCATCTCCTGACTGCATCTCTGGAGCTCAGCCACAGTGATCTTTGGGTTCTTCTTTACCTCTCTCACCAAGGCTCTTCTCCCCTGATAGCTCAGTTCGGCCGGACGGCCAGCTCTAGGAAGGGTTCTGGTCGTCCCAAACGTCTTCCATTTGAGGATTATGGAGGCCACTGTGCTCTTAGGAACCTTAAGTGCAGCAGAAATCTTTTTGTAACCATGGCCAGATCTGTGCCTTGCCACAATTCTGTCTCTGAGCTCTTCAGGCAGTTCCTTTGACCTCATGATTCTCATTTGCTCTGACATGCATTGTGATCTGGAAGGTCTTATATAGACAGGTGTGTGGCTTTCCTAATCAAGTCCAATCAGTATAATCAAACACAGCTGGACTCAAATGAAGGTGTAGAACCATCTCAAGGATGATCAGAAGAAATGGAAAGCACCTGAGTAAGGGCTCTTTCACACGGTCCGCTCCGTAGGCGGATCCGTGTTGCTCAGCAGGGATCGATCCGCGATCCCCGCTGAGCCGGGCGGATGACTGCTCCGTCTCTGCTTGCAGAGCGGAGAGGGAGGTGTCTCAGCCCCCGCTGCCCTCTATGGGGGATCGGATGAGAGCGGACCGCTGTCAGCTCTCATCAGATCCGATCCGCTCCGATTACTGAACGGATGGAAAAATAGGGTTTCCATCCGTCCAGATTTCAAGCACAGGATCGGATGCGGATGGCAGCGGGTGTCAGCGGAGGTGTCTCCGCTGACACCCGCTGCCCCATAGAGCTGCATGGAGGATCCGATCAGATCCGCCTAAAAAACTGACAGGCGGATCTGATCGGATCGCCCGTGTGAAAGAGCCCTTAAATATATGAGTGTCACAGCAAAGGGTCTGAATACTTAGGACCATGTGATATTTCAGTTTTTCTTTTTTAATAAATCTGCAACAATGTCAACAATTCTGTGTTTTTCTGTCAGTATGGGGTGCTATGTGTACATTCATGAGGAAGAAGAATGAACTTAAATGATTTTAGCAAATGGCTGCAATATAACAGAGTGAAAAATTTAAGGGGGTCTGAATACTTTCCGTACCCACTGTATATATTAAAAAAGAATAGCGCACACATGCAAAAGAAATGACTATCAAATATGGAGACAATCCATAAATAAAAATGGGGATTTTGTCCCACCATATGGCCATATCGTGCTCAAGCCCACCACTACATCAAAGTACCCCATTATC
The DNA here is from genome assembly GCF_965119305.1 of Pelophylax lessonae. Taxonomy (NCBI): domain Eukaryota; kingdom Metazoa; phylum Chordata; class Amphibia; order Anura; family Ranidae; genus Pelophylax; species Pelophylax lessonae. The sequence continues at coordinate 429,085,831 of NC_138768.1, read as the reverse complement.
AATGGGTCCTACACTATCCATAAAAAAGGTGTGTGTGGGGTGCTCAACCTCAGAAGTCTGGTCAGACCGAATACATAATAAACAAGCAAAAAATTGGGGTTTGAGGTTGAGCACCCCACCCCCACACACACCTGTACTCTATCAGTGTCCACTATCAAGTAGATATAGGAGGAGTCCCTTGTAGTGCATTAGCACATCTCTCCCAGCAAGGAGTGTTGTCTCCAAGGGTTAGAGAGGCTGGATTCACCCCTTTTTTATGGATAGTGTAGGACCCACTGATAATGGGGTACTTTGACGTAGTGGTGGGCTTGAGCACGATATGGCCATATTGTGGGACAAAATCCCCATTTTTATTTAGGGATTGTCTCCATATTTGATAGTCATTTCTTTTGCATGTGTGCGCTATTCTTTTTTAATATACATGTCGCTTGGTTCATAGCTGCACCGGCTTTAGATATGCATGTTCAGGGTTTGCTCCCCCAATTTTTTGCTTGTTTAATATATATATATATATATATATATATATATATATATATATATATATACATACTTTAACTTATTTATAGTTATTTATTATATTATAATTTTTGATTTTGTGTTTCAAACGTTATCATACCCGAGATGCTATAAAGAAGAACGCACAGTAAAAAAAAAAATCATATGTATATAGTTGGTTTGGGCTGCTCGTCCTTAACCACTTAAGCCTCGGAAGATTTTACCCCCTTCCTGACCAGACCCCTTTTTTCAACTTGGCACTTCGTGACTTTAACTGAAAATTGTGCAATCATGCAATGTGGTACCCAAACAAAATTTTCGTCCTTTATTTTCCCACAAACAGAGATTTCTTTTGGTGGTATTTGATCACCTCTGCGCTTTTTATTTTTTGCGATATTAATAAAAAAAAAGCGAAAATTTTGCAAAAAAATTACATTTTCAACTTTGTCTTTTAAAAAATATCCAATATACTCAATTTATGTCATTTTTTTGGCCAAAATATATTTAGCTACATGTCTTTGACAAAAAAAATTCAATGAGCGTATTTTTATTGGTTTGCGCAAAAGTTATAGCGTCTACAAACTATGGTGTAAATACTGAAATTTACGCAGCTTTAATTTCTGACTGCCTATCTCATTTCATGAAGTGCTACAATGGCAGGGCAGTACAAAACCCCCCTAAACTACCACTTTTTGGAAAGTAGAAATCCTAAGGAATGTTCTGAGAGGCATGTTGAGCTCATTGAATATTTCATTTTTTTGTCACAGGTGTTTGAAAAATGACTAAAAAAAAAAAATTTTTTTTTTTTTTTTACACAAAGTTGTCATTGAAATGATATATTGCTCACACATGCCATGGGTATATGTGTAATTACACCCCAAAATATATTCTGCTGCTTCTCCTGAGTACAGGGATACCACATATGTGAGACTTTTTGGGAGCCTAGCAGTGTACGGGAGCCCGAAAACAAATCACCACCATCAGAATTTCAAAGGGCGTACATTTTTCATTGCATTTTCTCACTACCTATAACGTTTTAGGAGGCCCTGAAATGTCAAGATACCACAAAACCCCCCTAAATGACCCCATTTTGGAAAATAGACACCCCAAGCTGTTTTCTGAGAGGCATGGTGAGTCCATGGAATATTTTATATTTTGCCACAAGTTTTGGGAAAATTACAATTTTTTTTTTTTACACAACGTTGTCACTAAAATATAAATTTCTCACACATGACATGGGTATATGTGGAATGACACCCCAAAATACATTCTGCCGCTTCTCTTGAGTATGGGGATGCCCCATGTGTGAGACTTTTTGGGAGCCTAGCTGTGTACAGGACCACGAAAACCAATCAACATTCTCAGGTTTTCTAATGGCGTAAATTGTGCATGTCACCTCTGCACTACCTGTCACAGTTTCAGGGGCCCTAAAATTCCAAGATAGCACAACCCCCCCCCCCCCCAAATGACCCCATTTTGGAAAGTAGACACCCCAAGCTATTTGCTGAGAGGCATGGTGAGTCAATTTATATTTTGCCACAAGTTCCGGGAAATATATATATATATATATATATATCTTTTTTTTTTTTACACAAAGTTGTCAGTAAATGATATATTGCTCACACATGCCATGGGTATATGTGAAATGACACCCCCAAATACATTCTGCTGCTTCTCCTGAGTACAGGGATACCCCATGTGTGAGACTTTTTTGCAGTCTAGCCGAGTAGAGGTCCCCGAAAACCATTCCCCACTTTCAGGCTTTCCAAGGGCGTAAATTGTTGATTTCACTCCTGACTACCTATCACAGTTTCGGAGGCCCTAAAATTCCAAGATAGCACAAAACCCCCCCAAATTACCCATTTTGGAAAGTAGACACCCCAAGCTATTTGCTGAGAGGCATGGTGAGTCCATAGAATATTTTATATTTTGCCACAAGTTCCGGGAAATATATATATATATATATATATATTTTTTTTTACACAAAGTTGTCAGTAAATGATATATTGCTCACACATGCCATGGGTATATCTGAAATGACACCCCAAAATACATTCTGCTGCTTCTCCTGAGTACAGGGATACCCCATGTGTAAGACTTTTTTGCAGTCTAGCCGAGTACAGGACCCCGAAAACCAACCCCCACTTTCAGGCTTTCCAAGGGTGTAAATTGTTGATTTCACTCCTGACTACCTATCACAGTTTCGGAGGCAATGAAATGCCAAGACAGCACAACCCCCCCCCCCCCTTGACTCCTTTTCGGAAAGTAGACGCCCTAAGCTATTTGCAGAGAGGCATGTTGAGTGTTTTCCAGATCTCACTTTTTTGTCACAAAGTTTTGGAAATTGAAAAAAAGAGGAAAAAAAATGCATTTTCCTGTTTTTTCTTAATTTTCCCCAAAAAATGAGAGCTGCAAAATACTCACCATGCCTCTCAGCAAATAGATTGGAGTGTCTACTTTGCAAAATGGGGTCATTTGGGGGGGGGGGGGGGGGGTTTGTGCCATCTTGGCTTTTTATGGACTTCAAAAGTGTGATAGGTAGTAAGGAGTGAAATCAACAATTTACGCCCTTAGAAAGCCAGAAGGTGCGGATTGGTTTTCCGGGTCTGCCAAAAAGTCTCACACATGGGGTATCCCTGTACTCGGGAGAAGCAGCAGAATGTATTTTGGGGTGTCATTTCACATATACCCATGGCATGTGTGAGCATTATATCATTTACTGACAACTTTGTGTAAAAAAAAAAAAAATAATAATAATTTTCCCAAAACTTGTGGCAAAATATAAACTATTCCATGGACTCACCATGCTTCTCAGCCAATAGCTTGGAGTGTCTACTTTGCAAAATAGGGTCATTTGGGGGGGGTTTTGTGCTATCTTGAAATTTCAGGGCCTCTGAAACTGACAGGTAGTCAGGGATAAAATCAGCAATTTACGCCATTAGAAAACCTGAAGATGTGGATTGGATTTCGGGGTCGCGTACACAGCTAGGCTGCCAAAAAGTCTCACACATGTGGTATCCCTGTACTCAGGAGAAGCAGCAGAATGTATTTTGGGGTGTCTTTTCACATATACCCATGGCATGCGTGAGCAATATATCATTTAGTGACAACTTTCTGTAAAAAAACAACAAAAAAAAAGAAATAATAATTTTCCCGACACTTGTGGCAAAATATAAAATATTCCATGGACTCACCATGCCTCTCAGCAAATAGCTTTGGGTGTCTACTTTTCAAAAAGGGGTCATTTGGGGGGTGTTTGAACTGTCCCGGCATTTTATGCTCAATCTTATCCACACATCACCCACTCTTCTAACCACTTGAAAACCAAGCCTTTTCTGTGACTTTTTGTTTACATGAAAAAATATTTTTTTTTTACTAGAAAATTACTTTGAACCCCCAAACATTATATATTTCTTTAAAGCAGTGGCCCTATAGAATAAAATGGTGGATGTTGCAAATTTTTTTGTCACACGGTATTTGCGCACAGATTTTCCAAATGCAATTTCTGCGAAAAAATATATTTTTTTTAATTTATTGCACGAATACACTATATAATTCCAATTTGTTTGGTAAAATTTAAAAGATGATCTTATGCCGAGTACATAGATACCAAACATGACATGCTTTAAAAATTGCGCACGCCTCTGCAGCGGCAACAATCAGGTTACCACTTTAGACTTACAGAGGAGGTCTACTGCAAGAATTACTGCACTCGACCTGGCGTTTGCGGCGATACCTAAATTGCGGTTTACATATGTCACTAGACTAACGCGTGCGCCATTGCGCGCAAGCACGGGGGGGACAGGGGGGGGCTTGATTTTTTTATTTTGCTTTTTTATGTTATTTTGACACCTTTCATTTTTTTTTTTTTAAATCATTTTTATTGTTATCACAGTGAATTTAGATATCCCCTATGATAGCAATCTGTAGTGACAGGTACTCTTTTTAAAAAAAAAATTGTGGTCTTTTAGACTCTAGATCTCTCCTCTGACCTTAACGCATCTGACCACACCAAAATTGGTGTGATAAAATACTTTCCCAATTTCCCAATAGCGCTGTTTATTTCTAGCGATACAGAAGTCTTGAAATGCTTGTACCTTCCGGTATCTTAGGCAATAGAGATGATTGGAGCCATTCTCATCTCCAATTAGCTCTATGGTTAGATAATTGAACCACCGACTGCACTCTCGGGTTAACCGGTGGGACAGGAGAGCCCGAGAAAAACCACAGAAGGCTGCGGAAGGCGGCGGTGGGGGGGGGGGGGAGGAGTCCCCTCCCACTGCATGTAAAAGCAGTCTAGCAGCCAATTACCTGCTAGGATTGCTTTTACATGTAAGCCGACCGCTGGCTGTAAAAAACGATACCAAGATGATGCCTAAATCTGCAGGCATCATCCTGGTATAACCACTCAAAGTCCAGCAACGTACCAGTACATTGCTGGTCCTTGTTTGGCATATAGGTTTTTTTTTTTTCATGCAGCCTGTGGGCTGAACAAAAAAAAAGAGAACCTATCAGAAATCAGCACAGGAATAATGCGTAGTATTACTCATCATTAACCGCCCAAACAACCACCCACTGAATTTAATGATGGGTATACACGACACTATCCACGTATACCAAAATAGGATTTTAACTGCAGTGCTGAAATCAGAAAATCACCACAGCTGCTGCCAGCAAAGGTATCCATATATGCTGAGCGCAAACGCTCTTTGTGTCAGAATATATAAAATCAATGTTGTGGCAGCCGACGAGTACCTGCAAGAGAAACAGGTCACAAAATAATGAAAAAACAAACAAAGTACCTTAAAAGTACAGTAGGAAGAGTAGAAGAACATATAAAATGACTGACACAACAACAGTTTTTGGATCCTTTTATTTTTCTTTCTAACTGTTGTTCCTTGATTTGGGACTGCGATCTTCCAGCTTGGGTCTCTCAAAATGTCGATGGACATCCAACATCTTTCGAGACCCTGTGTTTGTGTGCCCTACATTGTGTTGTGCTGTATCCTACACTAAAACTCCACTAGTGTACGGTAGCGCTCGAAACATTCCCCGATGCAGAGACCAGGTTGTTTGGGACAATAATGGGTGTCACGCCTACATCTGCGCCTGCTACAGACACGACATCGTCTTTGGGGTCGTCTTTGGGTAGGGGTACTCGGGAGGACATAAGGAAAATGTCTCTCATGCAGCCGGCTCACTGCATCTGGAAGGGGAAGTTGGGCAGGCATGCCTCCTGGGTACAGGTAGGCAAGGATGATCGCTTCCTGGAATTCCCGGAAGGATCCAGTTCGTCCTGACCCCCTGTATAGGACAAAGGCGTTCAGCATAGCCAATTGGTAAAGGTAAACAGACACTTTTTTTGTACCAGCGTCTGGCTTTACGGGCAACTAAATACGGTGCCAAAAGCTGGTCGTTAAGGTCCACCCCTCCCATATTAAGGTTATATTCGTGGACACAGAGGGGTTTATCCATAACGCCAGTTGCCGTAGGAATTTGGATCGTCGTGTCTGCGTGAAGGGAGGACAGAACATAAACATCCCGTGTATCCTTCCACTTCACCGCAAGCAATTTGTCCGTTTTCAAGCAGGCTCTCGCCCCCCGACTAAGACGGGAATTTACAAGCCGTTGGGGGAAGCCCAGGCAATTAGGTCGCACGGTGCCGCATGCGCCAATTTGTAATTCAGAAAGATGACTAAATAGTGGCACGCTTGTGTAAAAGTTGTCCACGTACAAATGGTACCCCTTTCCGGAAAAGGGTGACACCAAGTCCCAAACAATCTTGCCGTTGCTCCCTATGTAGTCTGGGCAGTTCGGGGGCTCCACACAGCTATCTTTTCCCTCATAGACCCAGAAACTAACTGTATAACCTGTGGCCCTGTAACACAATTTATACAGCTTGACCCCATACTTGGCACGCTTGCTGGGGAGGTACTGTTTCATAGCAAGGTGGCCAGTAAATTTAATCAGGGACTCGTCAATGCAGACAACTTGTTCGGGGGTAAACAAGGCTGCAAACCGCTGATTGAAGTGGTCTATGAGGGGCCGAATTTTGTGGAGCCGATCATATTCAGGGTCTCCCCGAGGACGACAGATTTCATTGTCGCTGAAATGCATAAATCGCAGAATTTGCTCATATCTCGCCCTGGACATGGAGGCAGAGTACATGCGCATATGGTGAACTGGGCTAGTGGACCAATATAGCCGCACTTCACTCTGTTTAGTTATGCCCATGTGGAGGGAAAGGCCCAGAAAGATTTTAAAATTGGAAACCGTTATAGGTTTCCAGCCGAATGGTCTGGCAATGGGCAAATTTGGGTTGGCGGCGATGAATTGTCGTGCATATAAATTTGATTGATCCACAATAGATCTGTAAAGATCTTCCGTGAAGAACAGCTCAAAAAAGTTCAGGGGCGTAAAACCAGCTGTCTCCACGTGGATTCCAGGTTGGGCAGTGAATGGGGGGGGGGGGGGGGGGGGAGTACTGGCGCTGTAGAATCAGTGGGTTGCCAATTGGGATATGCCAGCGCATCAGGGAGGGCACTATGGGCTCTACGGGCCTGTCTACGAATACGCGGTGGCTGCGGGCCACTACTTGTGCTAGCCACCGCACCAGCTTCAACTGCACTTAGGGGACTCACCACGCCACCAGGTGATACTGCAGTGCTGGTTGTACTAGGTCCAGGGTTTACTAGGCCGCTGGCGCTTGCCAGGTCGCCAGAAGGATGAGCGGCACTAGTACCCACACTCTGCTCCATACGAGCACCCTGCGATTCCTGCATCTCAACAACTCCAGAATGGGGTCGGGTACGCCTGGGTCTAACAGGGACCCATCTGTCGTCGGAGCTATCTGTCAGGGAGCCGCTGCCGTCATCTGGTTCATATACTGACCCTGATTCTGCCAGTGTAGTTTCCCCATCGCTATCATCTGACACGGACAGTATATTATAAGCCTCTTCACCACTGTACAAACGTTTGGACATTTTGGTAACTAAATTTACCTGTACAGTGGTGTTGACTCACAGGTAATTAAAGCACCTGGTTGTCAAGGACTATTTCAAGCGCTACCAAAAACACTGCTAATGCTAGCAGGGATCAGGCCTGACTCTGCTAACACAGCGGTTTTGTGTGTTGTGTTTTTTTGTAAGTGACAGTAATCTATTGATTACTACACTTGCCTGGGTGAAAGGGTTAAACACAGGCGCTGGCAGGAATCAGTGCTGACCGTGCAAACACCGCATTTTGGGAACCCTAAACTATGGGGGCGCTAGTATAGTTCTGATCAGATATTGATCTGTTCAAAGTGTGTGTGTGTGTGTGTGTGTTAATCAAGGGGTTATTTCTAACTATGCGCCGAGAATGGCGGGGACCCTAAACCTCCTTTGGGATAGAAACTAACTCGCTATCGCAAACTCAAGTCACAAGCACACTCATACAAAATACAGTAAAAACAGTATATTATGTGTGTATTAGTGTGCAATGTGACAGGGGGGAAGGGGTTAACTGGATGTGATCAGGGGGGATTCAGGGGGTTAAATCTTTATTGGGAGGGGGTGGCGGGTATCCTACGGATAAAAGAAACGGTGGCAAGCGCTAAACCTGGTCACAAGTCACACTTAAACGGGTATATAGAAAATGCTATATACTGTATACAGTGTGTGTTGTGGCAGGGGGTGTAGGGGTGATAAGGGGGGGGGGGGGGTCAGGGGGTTAAATCTTTATTGGGGGGGTGGCGGTGACCCTAAACCTCCTTGGGACAGAAACTTAGTCGCTAGCGTTAATTCAGATCACAATCACACTAATACGAAAATCTAAAAACACAGTATATTACGTTTGTATTAGTGTTGAATGTGATGGGGGTAGGGGTTAACTGGGGGGGATCAGGGGGTTAAATCTTTATTGGGGGGGTGGCGGGTAATTAAAATGGAAAAGCGGGGGCCGCAAGCGCTACACCTGACCATAAATCACACTTATACAGGTATATAGGAAAATGCTATATGCTGTATACAGTGTGTGTTGTGTCAGGGGCAGTAGGGGTTAATTGGGGGGGCAATCGGGGGTTAAATGTGCCTATCTACCTGTGTGTGGGTGTGCTTGATGCAGTACTCACAGTTAGATGTGCTCTCCTCTCCCGCTGGATCCAAAAAGGACGATGGGAGGGAGGGCACATCTTTTCTGAGCCTGTGTTTACATTTCACAGGCTCAGAACGGTATCTGATTGGGCAGGACCGATCTACAGGTCAAGGCCAAAAATGATTGGCCTGGACCTGATGACTGATCGGTTCTGAACCCAACCGTGTCATCGGCGGGACCGCGGGAGCGCGCACCAGAGCGGCGAAGGCTAGTGACGTACCGGTACATCACTTTGCCTGGCCAGGGCTGACCGCCGCAGTATATGTACTTGCGGCGGTCGGCAAGTGGTTAAGAATTACTAGCAAAATAATTGTACCGCTTTCAGCACCTAAAATCAGAAAGAATCATACCGCCAGGGAGGATACTGTCAGGAGAGTCAGAGATATGTTGTCCAAAAGAGCCCTCACCAACTGTTCCCTCAGCAGGAGGTTATCCTTTGATGCCATAGGAGGTTAGCAGGGCTAGGCCTGAGGCCAGCACCTTGGTGAATATTCGAGAAGCAGATGAGAAGCTGAAGGACATGGCCACAAACTGGTAGTGCAGGGGCCCCACACCAAATTGTAGCAATTGCCAGAGTCTTCCTGGTGATTGGAATACAATGACAGAGCTGGTGGATTTCATATGAAAAGTTGGAACCAAATGAGATCCAAGAAGGGCAGATGTTATTTTTGGGTTTGGGAACAGCGAATAGGTTGGATTAAAACCAGTGGAACTGTTCTGCTGGCCCTAGGCTACAACCACCTCTGCTCAAAAATCTGCAAAGGTCAACAGGCTTCCACACTGAGGAAAATGGAGGCATACCCTCAAAAAAAGTGAAGGTGTGTCCTAGGATTTGGGAAACTTGACGTGCCAGATCTTGCAGATGAACAGGTAGCCATGCTTGGAGGATCTTAACGTGGAAGTCAAAAAAACGAAGGGAGTTTCATTAGGGAGAAGACTTGGCAGTCTGGTTGAACTTGTGTCTTTTTTTTTCAACCTATTTAAACGTGTTTTTCAGGACCAGATCTGAACCCAAAACCTCTGCTGCATCTGGCACAAGATCTTCTTGCTGAGCCACCTGAGATGCTGGACAGCTCCTTGCCTCAATCCTTGGAAAAAATGTACTTTCTATCTTGTTTCTGGTGAACCCTGAGACCTTTGCTCCTCCCAGGGACTTCCTATTTAGGCCATGCCTTTGCACTTCCTATTTGCCAAATTATTGTAATGTTCTCCAGCCAATATCTTGCACCTTTCTCTCCTGCTGCCAACTTTATCTTCACTACCACTCATTGCTGACCTTGGCTTGTTCCTCCATTATGCTTCTGCTTGATCCCAACCTGCAACCATTTGTTACAAACCTTTGGTTTGCCTGTATGACAAGTTCATGCGATTTCAATTTCCTATCTAATTTCTAATGGCAGGGCCTGCCCCTGTGCCCAGCAAGAGTAACTGTGAGGGGTTGGGGGGTTCAGGCACCACCAACAACCAGGGCCCAATTTTTCTGCACCTGTTTGACAAGTACGTTTGATCTGAAATTTGTATGTATATTTGTATATGACATTTTTTGCTTTAGAAATGTCAGTATTGCTGCAGCAGGCTACATACATCGTAGAGATGCACTACTTTACAGGCACATTCAGGGGACCCCCCAGGCACGATATTTGAAGGAATTTATAGTTTTACTTTAAGCCTCATTAACCACTTTAGGACCGCTCACAGTAATACTACTGCGGCAGAGTGGCTCGTTATCGTCTGACGACGTAGTATTAACGTCGTCAGACACTCCCCCTTCTGGGCGGCGCTTGCGCGCCGCCGGAGGCTCGCTCCCGCTGTTTTCATTCACAGCGGGAGTCGGGCCAGGGGAGGAGCAGCGGCGATCGCCGCTGCTCTTACCCGATCGTCGGGGATCGAGTCTGGAGATCCGCCCGCTGTGTGTAAACACAGCGGGCGGATCTCCATAGTGACAGGGAGTGACAGATCGGACTGTTCAGCATAGCTGGACATCCGATCTGTCCATGACTCACACAGTCACCTCCCCCCCTACACGTCAGTAAGCACCAGGCATACATTAACCCCTCCCTCTCCAATAAAATTAACCCCTTCCCTGCCAGTGTCATTTTTACAGTAACAGTGCATATATATATAGCACTGATTACTGCAGTAATGTCACTGGTACCCCCAAAAGTGTCAAAAATGTCAGTCAAGGGTCCGATCTGTCCGCCGCAATGTCGCAGTCCCGCAAAAAAAAAAAAAATCGCAGATCGCCGCCAAACACCAAAAATGACAGAAATCTTTCCCTTTGTTAGTAAACGCAATAACTTTTGCGCAAACCAATCAAAATACGCTTATTGCGATTTTTTTTACCAAACATATGTAGCATAAAACAAATTGGCCAAAAATTTTTTAAAAAAATTGGTTTTTACATCTTTTTTGGGGGGAATTTCATATAAAAAAAATGTTAAAAATATTGTTATTTTTTCAAAATAAACGCTCTTTTTTGTTTATAGCGCAAAAAGTAAAAATCGCACAGGTGATCAAATACCACCAAAAGAAAGCTCTGTTTGTGGGAAAAAAAGGACGTAAATTTCATTTGGGTACGGCGTCGCACGACCGCGCAATTGTCAGTTGAAGTCGCACAGCGCCGAATCGCAAAAAGTGGCCTGGACGGAAGACAGCAAAATCCTCCGGTGGTAAAGTGGTTAAAATCAGTAAATCACTGCTCCTTTAAAATGATCGTTTTTAAAAATGTTTTTTTCATTGCTACATGTTCCCCAGGTCAGTACCCATACACTTTTTTGGGGCAATAACTTAAGCCTTCATAATGAGGCCATTTGATTTATGAGGTTCGGCTCCCATAGACTTCAATGGGGTTCCTTTGTTCGAACAAACTTTTCCGGTGTTCGGGTGCAAACCGAACCGGGCAGTGTTCGGCTCATCACAACCGTCAGATGGCAAGGGCGTCTCCTGTGCACCCACTCCTGAGGTATGCTGCGACTGATCGTGACTGCTGTCGTGACCAGGGCTATGCGACCTCGCGAGATGTTTCACTCGCCGGCCAGCCCGTCAAGTGGGGCTATGTTGCGGCCAACCTAATAGTTGGGTCACGCTCGCAGGCCAGACAGGGAAGGCCATAAGGATCTGGAATATCTAGTGCATCGCCCAGTCCGACGGTTGATTTTAGTTCACACAGGAAAAATAAGAAAAAGTTAAAAAATTCAATCTAAAACCGCAGATGCCAGCAGAGAGCCAGGTCCTTACTCCCGTCTAGGCAGAAAAAAAAACTGGTGTCCTATAGCAGGAAGTGATGGTATACCCTCTGGGACTGCCCCACGGGTGTAACCAAAAGGGTTTCCACTTAGTCCTACTCCTGACGAGAGAGCAGCATAAAGCCCAATGGTCTGAAGACATGGAGCTGGGTCTGTTAGTGAATTAAAGAACAGAATTTGGGTCTGTCAGTGAATTAAAGAACAGAATTTTTATAAGAACTTACCGTAAAATTCTTTACTCTCGAGTCCTCTGACAGACGCAGACCTCGCAAGTTATCACTATTGGGTAATGGCACCCTCTGCAGGAGCAGGCTAGGTAGTGAAACTTCATTAAAAAAAGCTTTAACTGGACACACCCTTAGGGGCTGTCCCTCCAGACATTACCCTAGACCAGTGATGGCGAACCTTGGCACCCCAAAATGTTTTAGAACTACATTTCCCTATGATGCTCATGCACTCTGCAGTATATTTGAGCATCATGGGAAATGTAGTACCAAAACATCTGGGGTGCCAAGGTTCACCATCACTGCCCTAGACACAGAGCTTACTAATCAGTTTCGTAGCAAGCAGTACAGGAAGACAACCAACCCCAAAATAGAGGGGCGGGGCTGCATCTGTCAGAGGACTCAGAAAATATTTTTACAGTAAGTTTACAAAAATTCTATTTTCTCTTACGTCCTCTGACAGATGCAGCCCTTCCAAGTTTCATCACTATTTGGATGTCTTAAAGCAGTGTAGGTGTGAGGGGTTGGGAAGAGACACAACCAACAAAAAACAGTAAACGTGTCATTAAGGCCAGAAAAAAAAAAAAAAATGTAGGCAACAGAGGCTCAACCAACAGGAGCTAACCCCAGAACAAAAATTCACCCCAGGAAGAGAAAAGCATGTCTCTTCAACAAACCGCAGCCTGTAAAAAACTTTCAGGAAGGACAAACAGGGAATCAGACTTCTGAAAAGAGTCTGTTGCCGTCAGGTAAACCCTGATCGCCCGAACCACATCAACGAATGCAAGGCAAATTCCTTGGGATGCTTGGGCTTCACACAAAGCGAAGGTAAAACGATATCCTCATTAGAGGTGGAAGGCAGACACCACCTTAGGGAGAAAAGTCTGGTTGGGCCGCAAAACAACCTTATCCCTATGAATGACCAGATAAGGCAAACGGCAGGACAGAGCCGACAACCCAGACACCCTGCAAGTAGAGGCGATAGCCACCAGAAAAGACAACCTTACGGAACAAAGGCAGAGAGATTTCTCTGATATTGGAGGTCGTTGCAAAATGGACAAAACCATATTCAGATCCCACGGAGGCAAGGGAGCCCCTCCTCGGAGGAGCTAGATGACGCACCCCTTGAATAAAGGTGCGAATCAGGGAATCTCAACAAGGTAGTAAGTACAGCATCAGAGAGACCTCTGTCTCTCAACCCCTGGCCTTCAACCACCAAGCCGTTAAAGCCAGAGACTAAAGCAGGATAGAAGATCGGCCCTTGAGACAGATCTCACAGGAGGTAGCTGGACAACAGTTGAATCAGAGGAAAGGCATGAATCAGAGGAAAGGCATAAATCAGCAGATACCAGTGCCAAGGCACCACCAACGCGTCCGTGGCGTCGGCCAGAGGGTCTCGAGCCCTGGCCACTAACCTTTCCACCTTTTTGTTGAGACGAGACGCGAACAGATCCACGTCCAGAGTCCCCCACCGGGCACAAAGGAGACGAAACACCTCCGGATGCAGGGACCATTCCCCCTGATCCAAGGACTGACTACTGAGATAGTCCGCCTGCCAGTTCTCCACTCCTGGAATGTGAACAGCGGAGATAGCTGAAATGTGTGCCTCGGCCCAAGTCAGAATCTCTGCCACTTCCTTGGCCGCCCGGGCACTCCAGGTGCCCCCTTGGTGATTGATGACAGCCGTGGCATTGTTTGAACCCGAACCGGCCGACCATGCAACCGAGTCGCCCAATGGAGCAGGCAGAGTTTGATCGCCCTGAGCTCCAGGACATTGGTAAGGAGGATTCCTCAGTCGACCACATTCCTTGGGCACAATGAGTGTCCAGTACTCCACCCCAGCCCGCCAGGCTGGCACTGTGGTGATCACTGTCCACAACAGGGGCAGAAAAGACTTGCCCTGGCTCAGAGCGGGTGACAGAAGCCACCATGATCGCTCCGACCTTGTGAGACAGCTGAGACATACCATCCTGTCCAAGGACTGCGGATTCTTGTTCCATTTGGCAAGGATTTCCGCTTGTAGAGGCCTCGTGTGAAACTGGGCAAATGGGATCGCCTCGAAGGCCGACACCATCAGCCCCAGGGACCTCATGCAGTTCCACAGGGAGGAGAGATCGTTGTCCCCGAGCGGAGTTCAGGACCATACCCAGGTAGCTGAGACAGACTGACAGTCAGTGCCGACATATGGAAGTTGATGGTCCACCCGAACTCCTGGAGCGTCTGAACCGTGACTGTCAGATCGTCCGAAGAGTGGCACACAAGCTCGCCCTCAAAAAATGGATTTTTGTAAGAACTTACCGTAAAATCCTTTTCTCTTAAGCTCATTGACAGACGTAGTCTTCTTGATTCTCAAGAGCTGGGTTATGTTGTCTCCGCAGGAGTAGGACTAGGCAGAATGACAAAACGTTCTGGCTCCACCCTAGGGGGCAGTCCCTGAGGGTATATCCTCCCTCTCTCTGCTACAGGGAATCAGTTCTGTTTAAAGCAGTACAGAGAATTTAACCCAACCCAACTCAATGATAGAGGGGCGGGTACTACGTCTGTCAATGAGCTTAAGAGAAAAGGATTTTACGGTAAGTTCTTACAAAAATCCATTTTTCTCTATCGCTCATTGACAGACGTAGTCTTCTTGATTCTCAAGAGCTGGGACATCCAGAAGCAGTGCCACAAATGAGGGGTGGGATTGACAAAATCAAATCCAATCTAGTAGGCCCAACCGGTGCCAAACTAGAAGTTTTAAAGGCTCATTATAAACAAAGAATGAGACTAAAAGAAAAAAATTTTCCAACGGAAAAAAACCCTTGAGGTAGACCACTGGTCTCCTCAAATTGCGGCCTGCAAAACCTTGCGGCCAAATGAGGCATCAGACGATGCCATTACATCAACTTTATAATGTTTAGAGAAGGTATGCACCGACGACCAGGTAGCCGCCTTGCACACCTGGACCACTGACGCCTGATGGCGAAAGGCCCATGACGCACTAAGTGCCCGAGTGGAGTGCGCCTTAACAGGGAACGGGGGCTCCCGACCCTTAATAGAATAAGCCTGTACTACCGTCTGTCTGATCCATCTGGAAATGGTCGCGGCAGATGCAGGCAACCCCTTTTTGGGTCCATCTGGGATCACAAAAAGTGAATCCGTCTTGCGAAACGAGTCTGTCGTTTTCAAGTATACCCTGATCGCCCGGACCACATCCAAGGAGTGCAAAGCAAATTCCCGAGGATGACTGGGCTTAGGACACAGGGAAGGCAATACAATTTCTTCATTCAGATGAAATTCTGAAACTACTTTTGGTAGGAAGGATGGATTCGGACGAAGAACCACCTTATCTCTATGAACCACCAGATATGGTGAACGACAAGATAATGCGGCCAGTTCTGACACCCTGCGTGCAGAAGTAATAGCCACCAAGAAGGCCACCTTCTGGGACAACGTGGGTAGAGGAATCTCCCTAATATCTTCAAAGGGAGGTTTCTGAAGAACCGACAACACTAAATTAAGATCCCAGGGGGGTAACGGCGCGTACACTGGCGGAGCCAGATTTCGCACCCCCTGGATGAAATTCCGCACCAAGGAATGAGTAGCCAAAGGCTTCTGAAAGAAGATGGCTAATGCTGAGACCTGACCCTTGATAGTACTCAAGGCCAGTTTCTGCTCAACCCCTTGTTGCAGAAAAGCCAATATTCGACTAATCGAATAAGACCGAGGACGGAACCCCAAAGGTTCACACCATGCAATGTAGGACTTCCATGTGCGATGATAAATCTTTCTGGAAGTCGCTTTCCTTGCTTCAACTAGAGTAGGAATAACTGAAGCTGACAAACCTTTGTCCTTCAGCACCTGGGTCTCAATAGCCAGGCCGTTAAAGCCAGCGATCGTAAAGCAGGATGGAAGATCGGTCCCTGAGACAGTAGATCCTCCCTGAGAGGAAGTCTCCATGGGACGTCCGCCACCAGTCTGACCATGTCGGCGTACCAAGCTCGACGAGGCCAGTCCGGAGCTACCAGGATTACTGGGATTCCTTCCTCCTCTACCCTGCGAAGAAGTCTTGGCAGTAACGCGAGAGGAGGGAAGGCATATATTAGCTGGTATTGCCCCCACGGGGCGATCAGTGCGTCTGCGGTTTCTGCTAGAGGATCGCGGGAGCGAGCCACGAATCTCTGAACTTTCCTGTTGAATCGTGATGCCAACAGATCCACATCCGGTGTGCCCCACCGTAGGCACAACTGGTGGAAAACGTCTGGATGGAGGGACCATTCCCCCTGATCCAGGGTCTGACGGCTGAGATAATCTGCCTGCCAATTCTCCACCCCCGGAATGAACACCGCAGAGATTGCTGGAACAAATCGTTCCGCCCAGCGAAGAATGCAAGCCACTTCTTTGGCCGCTCGGACACTCTTGGTGCCCCCCTGATGATTGACATAAGCCACGGCCGTGGCATTGTCCGACTGGATCCGAACCGGGCTGCCCTGGAGCTGCTCGGTCCAGTGAATCAGACAAAGTCTGATCGCTCTCAGTTCCAATACATTTATCGGTAATCTGGATTCTTCCGGGGACCAAAGTCCCTGGACAGATAACTGACCAAGAATTCCTCCCCATCCGGATAGACTGGCATCCGTGGTCACTATCGTCCAATATATTGGCAGAAATGACTTTCCCTGGCTGAGCATTGGAGACCGAAGCCACCAAACCAGAGACTCTCTGGTCTGTTTGCTCAATCGTATCTGATTGTTCAGGGATTCCGGATTCCGATTCCATCTGAGAAGAATCTCTTGCTGAAGAATTCGGGTATGGGACTGGGCAAATGGGACTGCTTCGAATGAAGCCACCATCAACCCCAGAACCCTCATGCACGTCCGAAGGGAAGACCAGCTGTTGGACAGTAACAACTGGACTGCTGATTGAATCTTTCGAAGTTTCCCTACCGGAAGGAAAACTCTCGTCCTGACTGTGTCTAGAATTAGACCCAGATATTCGAGCCTCTGGGTGGGAACCAGAAATGACTTTTGCTGGTTCACCAGCCACCCGAATTCCTGTAAAGAAATCATAGTAATTTCTATGTTTTGTAGTAAGGTCTGAGGAGATTCTGCATGAAGCAGAAGATCGTCTAGGTAACCTAGAATCGATATACCTCTTTGGCGCAGAAGTGCCAACATAGGGGCCAACACCTTTGTGAAGACCCGCGGAGCCGTGGCGAGACCGAAAGGTAACGCCACAAACTGATAGTGGTTCTCCTCTACGGAAAAGCGTAGAAAACGCTGATGTCCTGCGAAAATGGGAATGTGAAGATAGGCGTCCTTGATGTCTATGGACGCTAGGACATCCCCTGGATGCAGGAAGGCTGCTACCGTGCGAATGGACTCCATTCTGAATCTTCTTATGTTGACGAAAGAATTGAGCGCTCTTAAGTCCAGAATTGGACGCACTTTGCCCTCTTTCCTGGGTATTGTAAACAGGTTTGAATAAAACCCTTGAAACCGTTCTGTCCAAGGAACGTGGACTACCACTCCTTGTTGTAGTAGATCTGTGACTGCTCTCCGCAGATCTTCTAGACGATCCGGAGATAGTCGGATATTGGAAGGGAAGAATCGCGCCGGTGGGAGAGATCGAAACTCGATCTTGTACCCTGACTTTATGACTTCGCAAACCCATTTGTCCGGGATTCTGGAAAGCCATGGATCCGGGAACCGGCGAAGACGTCCCCCCACCCCAGTTATGGGTGGGGGCGCACCTTCAGGCTTTGGATGGTTTATCTTCGGGTCTGGAGGGGGCGGGCTTTTGCTTGCCCGACCACCGACCCCTGACGCCTCCTGTAGGAGCTTTGGAGGACTTAGTTTTTTCACCCGCTGGACGAAAAAACCTCTTGTGAGCAGAAAAAGAAGGCCCTCGTCTTTGACGAGTTCCTTTACCTTTAAAATTTTGCGGTAAAAAGGTGCTTTTTCCACCGGTGAGATCCTTAATGATCTCATCGAAGTTGGCTCCAAATAGACGCTCTCCTGAAAAGGGGATATTAGCCAATGCTTTTTTGGAACCTTGGTCGGCTATCCAACCTTTTAGCCACAGTGTACGCCTGAGAACCACTGCTGAGACTGATGCTCGCGCCATTAATGGAGTGGCGTCTAACGCCGCATCACATACAAACTGTAACCCCTGTATCATTTGTTCCAACAAATCTGATACCGCCTGAGGGACTTCTTCTAAGTCCCGGCGTAACCACTTGGTCCATTCAGTTACAGCCTGCGAAACCAGACCAATAGCAATTATTGGCCTGAAAGCTGATCCAATCAAGGAAAACATGGTGCGAGACATAGCTTCTATCTTGCGATCCACTGGATCTTTAAAAGACGGAGCGTCTTCTAAAGGAATAACCGTGGCTTTATTCAATCTAGCAATTGGTGAATCCACCACAGGTGGTTCTGTCCATTTCTTAATAAGGGTTTCCTCAAACGGATAACGCCTGTCAATGCGTTTGGAAATATTAAAAGTGCGTTTTGGCAGACGCCATTCTTCATCGATTGGATTGCCAAAACATTTGGGCAATGGAAAAACCTTTGCCACTTTGATGCGCTTTTTAGTCCCAAAAGGGATCTCAGTTTCAGCTATTTCTGATGGAATACCCTGTAACCTTAAAGTCTCTTGAACAGATACAATGAGTGCGTTTACCAACGCTTCCTCTCGGGCTATGGCAGATGCCGAAACATCCTCCTCACTGTCTGAAGAGACAGGACCCGAGACACCAATACCAGATGAAGTACCTGCAACTGCAGAAATAGGCTCAGAGTCTGAATCCGAGGTTTCAGATAATAAGGGGTTAGGCGGGGGTCGCTTTCTTGCGCCCTGTCCTTGACAAGCCACTTCCACCCGGGACACAAAAGTTTCCATAATAGCTGACAAAGATTCAATTGTCAATGGGGTGCTGGAGGATCCCGCAGACCCCTCGAGGGGATCCGGAGGAGATACATGAGTGGCAGGGTCCATGTTAATACAGGACACTTTGCCAGCAATAAACAAAAAAACTTTTTTTTTTTTTTTTTTTGTGTGTCTCCCTAGCGCAATAGCGCCCCTCAGAGTACCTGCTTCTCGATCCCAGAGAGAGAGAGAGAGAGAGAGAGAGAGAGAGAGAGAGAGAGAGAGAGAGGGACCCCCAAGGCTCACCAACCGATGCAGTGCAGTTTCCAACAACTGCAGCCAGCGTCTGTCTTACACAGACTGGAAGGAGCGGTTTGCTTTTTCCCGGGCAGAAGGCGTGGCTCCGCCCCCTGTGTACGCCTTCCGGCGTTCCCAGCCCTCCACGAGGAAGCTGGGCTCACAAAACATGGCCGCCCCCATAGAAGAGACATAAGACTCCAAAAACATGGCGGCCGGCGTGACCTGAGGACATATATGTATTCGGTCTACGGCAAAATGGCGGCGGACCGCCGATATCGTCTTCCCAGCACATCCACCTGCACTCTGCTGAGAGGTGACATATGGATCTACAGAGATACACTGCACATAAGGTAGGATTATACCTCCTATGTCTGCTGTAATGTTACAGTCTGCTGGGTAGAGTGTTAGCTCTTGAACCAAGTCCACTTCCCACAAACACATGCTGTATTACAAGGGGGACTTGTAAGTGTCAGATATATACTGACCATATATGGAGGGGCCCATAATATATACTGCCTCATAAATGAGGAAAAAAAGGGAACGTTTTACTCACCATACCGAACCGACAGGCACCCTCTCTTCATAATATCCTCTCCACCGGGGTGGGGGTTTGTGGACGCCTCGACTCTCTGGTCCTGGCGTCCAAGCGAGCTTTAACTCGCAAAGTCAGTCCCTTTACTGGGACTCCGTCGCGGCCGACTCAGCGCACTGGTCTGCACGCGCCTTTTAGGCAGAAACCGGGGTGACCACTGGATCTCACATCCAGCCCGTCGCCCGGCCCCGCATACTTACTTGAATATGTCGCGGCCGACCAAGCGCAATGCCTGGTCTGCACGCGCTCGTAGGCCGGCTGGGGTGACCACAAGTGTCGCCCAGTCCGGCATTTTTGCTTGAAGATCTCACAGGAAAAAACACTGGAGAAAACTACCTAAAAAATGTCTTTTTCTTAAAGAAAAAAAGTCTTGCCAGGACCAAAAGATCCCAGCAAGGAGCTTAGGTCCTTACTCCTGACTAGACAGAAAAAAAAACTGATTCCCTGTAGCAGAGAGAGGGAGGATATACCCTCAGGGACTGCCCCCTAGGGTGGAGCCAGAACGTTTTGTCATTCTGCCTAGTCCTACTCCTGCGGAGACAACATAACCCAGCTCTTGAGAATCAAGAAGACTACGTCTGTCAATGAGCGATAGAGAAAAGAGATCGTACAGATAACCGAGAACCGCAATCCCCCTCTTGCGTAGCAGAGCCAGCACAGAGGCCAAAACCTTAGTAAAGACCCTGGGAGCCCAAGCTAGACCAAAGGGTAATGCCACAAACT
This sequence comes from Pelophylax lessonae, assembly GCF_965119305.1. NCBI lineage: Eukaryota > Metazoa > Chordata > Amphibia > Anura > Ranidae > Pelophylax > Pelophylax lessonae. Next base: position 429,065,270 of record NC_138768.1, on the reverse strand, counting down.
GAAAATGCTCCACCGCAAAGTGGAGATACCGCTGATGACCTTCGTAGATGGGTGGAAAGAACCTGTCTGCTGGGCGAGTTTAAAATTCGACCTTGTACCCTGAACGAATCACATCCTGAACCCATTTGTCCTGAATTAGGGACGTCCAGGGTTCCCGAAAGCAACGCAGACGTCCCCCCACCCCTGAAACGGGTGTCCCTTCATGCGGCAGAAGACTGGGCCACAGCCTCGGACTGACCGCCCTTAGGCTCACCAGACCAAGACTTCTGGTTACCGCCGGAGACTTTGAAAGACTTTACTTTTTCCTGCGCCCCTGAGGCACGAAAAAGCCCCCGTTGAGCCTTGAAGGAAGGTCCCCGCCGAGCACAGGGTGCATTAACCTTCAAGGATTGGGGTAGAAGGGTACTCTTACCCCCTGTGAGACCCTTGACCATCTCATCCAAGGAGTCCCCAAAAAGACGTTCCCCCATATAGGGGAGATCAGACAAGGTCTTCTTAGAGGCATGGTCCGCCGACCAGCTCTTAAGCCAAATCATGCAGCGGAGTGCAATCCCCACCGCAAAAAGTCTTGTGACCAGGGGAGCTTCGTCCAGGGCCGCATCACAGAGATACACCATGGCCTGGGCCATTTGGTCCGTGAGCTCAATGAGAGGTCGGGGGAACCGACTCAGGCAGCAAGTTGAAAACCAGCCCGGAAGCGAACACAGGCTTGAGGAGCGAGCCCGCCACCAAGTACATGTGGCGGGAAAGTGACTCCACAAGTGTCCATCAGTCCTTTAAACACCAGGGAGTCCTCCACAGGCACCACTGTGGATTTATTCAACCTGGAAACAGTGTGGTCCACCTTAGGGGACACTGTCCAGCGATTGGAAACTGGGTCCGCAAAGGGGTAGCAGCATTGAAAACGCTTAGGCACTGCCAGCATGTGCTTAATGCGCCGCCACTGTTCGTTCATGATATCGTGAAACTTCTCGGGGCAGGGGAAAATCTGACCAGACTTCTGGGCTTTGCAGGAGCCAAAGACAACCCGCTTTCCTGACTGTGTGGGCTCATCATCAATATGCAAAGTCTCCCTACCGGAGTGAACCAGTGCTTCTACCAAAGCGCATTCCCGTGCCGCAGCTAGGGAGGGGGGGGGGGGCGCGATTCCTCCTCCTTGCCATCAGAGTGTGAAGACCAGGATCCGTCAGGGAGGGCAGTGTCCGTGGCAACCACCTCAGGCTCAGAATCCGAAGAATGAGAGGGCATTGACCGTTTTTTTAATAGGAACTCGTGACATGACAAGATCAACTTTGGACGCCAGAGCTTCAATGGCTGCAGACAGGGATGCCAGAGAAGGGGAATTCGGATGACCCAGATGCACAGACACAAGCTCGTGGGGAAATTTTCACTCTGGGACTCCATTTTGGTAAAATTATTAAAAAAAAAAAAAAAGGTACACTGGCCATCTAAATCCACGGTAGCGGTCCTCACCGTGAAATCGCGCTACTTGCGGAGTCCACCTTTAGCTAGCAGACCCACTGATGAGGCTAAATGGGTTTGAGAAATTGCCCAAAAAGACTAACAACCCCCCTGTGTCCAGAGAACTTCTGGGATTCTGGGAGGAGGTGACATATCACTAGAGGCCAAACTCCCCCTTTGAGCCACAAGAAAATGGTGCCAATAATAAAGAAGAAGCACAGGGAAAATGGCTGCCGCCCATACAGTGCGGCCTTGCCCATAGCCAAGATAGCGCCTGAAAACGGCGCCAAAACACAGAGCAAGGCAGAAAATGGCTGCTGCCCTTACATTGATGTCAGCCAGACTGGCCACACCCAAAATGGCGGCCGGAAACGGCGCCAGCAACCAAGAGCCCAGGGAACCAGGCAACCATGGGAATCCACCACAAGAAACCCCCCAGGACAAGGTATGAGCCATACACCACCTCCCTCAAACTTAGGACGCCGTTAGAGCGCCCCCACATGGAGCAGGATCTGTCCTGACCGGCCAAGGGGTCCTTACAGAGACCGCAGCTCTGACATCCCCAGGAGGGCCCACATCTGCCCCACACAACTGTCCCAGGGACACAGGGGGTGTAGCATCACTCACCATACCATGGACCGCGGGCTCCGCTCCGATAAACCTCGCCTCTCACACTGAGTGAGGGTGCTGTCAGCCAAGAGGAGACGCTGCAACTCAAGGCGTTCCAGGTTGATGCGTCCCTCATCTTCACATCCATTGATGCACAGGTTCTTCCGTCCTGCCTCTGCCCTTTACCTCTATGACTAAGACCCAGTGAGTGGGGAAAAACATATCAGAGGGTTTGGCTTGCAGGGTAGTGCAAGGCTGAGGCATCTCACACATTAACCACCCTAACTGGATTAGGAGAGAGTCATCATAGACAGCACATTGTTCCCCGTTTTGCAGGTCTCTTTGTACCCAAAGGGGGATGGTGAAATGGAGGAGAGAGTCAGGTTGCACAACGCCAAGGCTTTTTCAAACCGAGATAATAAGCTTTTCAACCTTTGCAAGCATGTTGTGTGAAGCTCCCTCTTCAACATTGTGACAATCTGAGGAAGAAAAGTCTTCTGCAGTTTCCTCCAATACTGCCTCTTCATTCCTCGAATACTGGTATACTGGGATCAGACTCCGGTGAAGTAACAGGAGAGGAGGCGTGGCATTTTTGGGTCCTGTACAAAGATAGCTGTATTAGGGCTGTAATCTGTCCACAAAAATGAGACACACTGTAGATGCAGAGAATTCCATTTTAGTCAAATAGGCTGCTTGTTGTGTGCTGGAATTGGAAGCAGAGACCGGTGTTCGGTACAAGGGACACAAAGAAAATACATGACCCTTTTAAAAACGTATTCTACATCAGACACGCAGTGTGGTATCACCACGTTTATTATTGGTTCACATTAGAAAAAAAGTTTTGTGAACTTTTTAGGATTTTCATTAGCCTCAGTGCTTAACTATATTTCATTATTAAAACATAGAAACCAAGTTTGATTTAGTATTAGAAGCTGCATGTTACAAGCATTTTCAAACATGGTACAGCTTCACTGAATGAGACATTCCCAACCTGAACTGGCCTCTAGGACTTCCAACACAGATTTTGATTTGTTCAAGATTTTTTTATACATGCAGACAAAGAAAAAACACAATAATTTTTAAAAACAAAGTTTTTTTTTTTGTATTCAAATTGAGACATTTGTCAAAAATAAGACATTTTATGAGGAAAAAAAAAGCAAGCAAATGAAGTTTCACAACTCCAAATATTTGTGTAGATAAAAAAAATAATATAAGTTGTACAGCCCCTTTACAAAATTTGATTCCTATCTTCACATTGCAACAAGGAGGCATAACGATACATTAAAATTTTCTATAATAGGACTACAAAGATTACCGGGAAATTCATACCACATGAATGCTAAAGCTTCATGAAAAAAAAAAAAAAAAAAAAGATTTTGCTAGAAACCCATATTGCATTACCGAACTGAAGAGCCAGATCATTTTAAGCACTAGCAAAAAAAGTCTTCCTTTAATCTACTAGAACCACATGTAAAATGGGTCACTGATAGTTTTCTTTAAAAACTGTCCAATTAGCCTCCAGCTCTGTAAGGTGCAGACAGGTTGCCAGTGTTTGTATTAAGCCTGTAGTGCACAGAATTGCTGGAAGACTGTCAGGATGTGATGGTCCAATTCTCCTGTGAACAACAAATTTTCCAGGGTCACCATGTACTGCTGGATAATCTGATGATGCTAAAAGAAAAAAAAAAGTTTAGTTAGTGTCATGCTACAGCAGTTCATTCCCCTCAAAAAAACATAACTCAGGAAGGTTTGACTCACCTGTAGGAAGATTTGCTGAAGCCTTTCTATACAGTTCTTGTACCATGGAGTGATCACATCAATGCCTCCAGTTTCACAGCGTACTAAGTGCTCAGTCAGAATCATGATAAAGCGCTGAAAGAACAACCATTACTAAAGCTTCTAAACCATATGAGTGAGAAAGGAGCAGTGAATAAATTAAGTTGTGTTAATTACCTGGAAAATGACAAGGAAAAGATTCTTCTGTTCGCTTTGAGCAGCCTCCACTTTTTCTTGCAGGCGCTCTATTTGTTCCTCCAGGGGTCCATCCTCCCTTCCACTATCGTCATCATTGTCTCTCTGAAAGCAATTACACATATATACGTCACTTGTCTGATAAAGCACATTCACTTGCTAATAGGCTGCATACCATTTCCAGGACATCTGAATGAATACATATATCCTTAGTGTTCCTGAACTTCCATGTGGCTGTCTCAAAAACAGCTTTGTTTCAAAGGTTTTATGCTTTTGATTGACTACCATAGAAATTTGTAAATAATGAAGACTGATGAGTAGAACTATAACATTACAATGAAAACCCCACCCCAATAGAGTTGCTTGTCTATAATCTGAGATTCATTACCTCTTCGGAAATATAAATGTAGGCCCTCTGCCAATAATCAGGACTGTATCAAAAGCCCATGCACCCATTCATCAGGTTTTCTTCCACTGTCCAACAGTCTAGACTGAATTAATTGCATGCTGAGCACAATGAGCAGACCTTACTAACAGATCTTGCTCTCTGGTAGGCAGAGAACGATCTAGATTTACTTGCAGTTCTTCTGGTAAGCAGACAGAGCTCAAAACTACTTTCTCACTAGGCACCTACCTAGGAGGGTGCTACATAAAATGTAAACATTTGCCAAACTTGAACAATTTGCAGATAAATGGAGTCAGAACATGGGAATGCCTGTATGACTTGGGTATTGAGGCAGCTAGAAAATTTAAGTATAAAAACCAAAGTACCTAAAGCTGTTTTTACTTGTATCCTTCATGACCCTGAATCAGGGTCCTAGAAAATGCAGTACGCTGTATTCGCTATGAGGTGGTTTTCTTTCTGAGCCCACTTTAGCATGAAAGGTAGAGTTTACAACATCAAATTGTCTTATAAGGGGCCTCAGTCCTCCTTTTATAATGGACTTCAGTCGTCCTTCTGAAAGAAGTCCATTAAATCTGTATGCCCTGGATCCTCATTCAAAATCAGATTAAACCTAGTCTCTACAACTGTGTGCAGCCACTGCTTCCCAAGATACAAGTAGCTCATCTATTGTCTGGAGTTGCTGATTTGGAGTTTGTAAATTTAGATTCATTTTTAAAAATGAGCAAAGCATGGCTAACTCATTCCTCATGCATTAGCATTATATATATATATATATATGTATATGAACCGTGTTATTTTTTACATCAAATTTAGGCCTAGTTGTATTTTAGTCCACTAAAATCTCCAGTACATTTTAGTAGATTAAAATCTACAGTAATATTTACAAACCGAAATATTGCTTTTTGACAAACAGAAGTGCAACTTTAGGCGTCGGTTCACATATGTGCGGCTGCGGCGATCGCATGTAATGTCGGAGCGCACTGCTCCTTCATTACATGCGATCGGCTGTGCGGTGCGAGTTTAGCCATACACTTTGTATGGCTAAATTCGCACTGCACCGGCAGCAAAGACGCACAGGACCCTTTTTTGCAGCCGCATCAGGATCGGATCGCACAGTGGTTCACACTTGTGCGATCCGATCCTGTGCGAACTGTACAGATCGCACTGCGATATGCGATCAAACTGGGGGTGTAGTTAAGATTTCATTGACACCCCCAGCGTATCGCATATGGCAATGTGAACTGCCAGGGGTGCGTTTGCGATGCGGGAACAGGCTGCGAATTCGCAGCCTTCCCGCATCGCATAAGTGTGAACCGGCACTAAAATGTAAAAGCAAAAAAAAAAAAAACACACAATTGAACTCAATTGGCTGTAATGCCATTGCACATAGTACCTGAACAACAAGAATATTGCTTTCTGACCGCTTAATTGGAACGTCAAATTTCAATTTAGTTTTAGTCAGTATTTTGATTAAAATGCCATTTTGGTTTTAGTCCTCTGAATTAAAACAGAATTTAATAATTTTCATTTCACTGAAAACATGCAGCTGATGTAAACTATGGTGAAAATATTTTAGTCTTTAGGATTGCAAAACCTGCTTAAAGGAAGTCGATTGCAGGTCAGTAAGTCGTCAGCTGCAGATCAAATTAATTCTGAATGAATGCAGAAGTATTTCAAACCGATGTTATCAACACAAGACCTTAACCATTTTGTTATTGGTAAACAGCCCTGTATATTAGCAATTACCACATAGCATTACACCCTTCAGTTGCAGGCTAAAATCCCAAAAATTGCATATTCACCCTCTAGATTACATACACGTTTGTGTTGCTTGGCCAGTCTTTGCTTTGCTTCTTCTAACTCCTTCTGTATTCTCTGAACATGTTTGTTCATTTTCCTAATTGTAGAATGCAAAGTTTCCCAAATGTACAATCTAAAAGAGAAAGTTCCAAAATACAATATAAATCAGCATTACAATACCAGTTCAGTGGAACCATCAATTCTACTAGCTATGTCCAAAGTGCATAATCTACAGTAAAAAAACATGGGAAAGGCAACGTTTTTAAAAGTTTCTAGGACTTGTAAGCCTCAAACCATGTATAGAATCATGTGAATTCTTGATGTAAGTGGCTGATAGTTAATCACTATGACTCTGCCACTATACAGGCATCAAGATACTTTGCTTACCAATAAACACCAAAGAGGGGCGAATATTACCTTGTAAACTCACGGGATAACTCAGGGGAAAAAATCCAATTGGCCACAGCAGCACAGTCAACAATCTGGGTCCGTATAAGCTTATCTACAAGAACTGCAGTCATCTTAAAATACAAAAAAAAAAAAGGTGAAGTTATATTTCACATATAAATGACAAAACTATTTTTGGGTGCAAAATTTGTCGCATCAAGTCAAGAGACAGATTTACCGGGAAAATGTTAAGTCACTAATTTATGCATTGGAGTGGAGATTTGCAATGCCAAGTACAATATTTTAACCACTTCAATACAGTGCACTTTCACCCCCTTCCTGCCCAGACCAAATTTTTCAGTTTTCAGCGCTCTCACACTTTGAATGATAGTCATGCAACGCTGTACCCAATGAAATGTTTTATCATTTTTTTCACACAAATAGAGCTTTCTTAAATCACCACTGGGTTTTTTGATTTTTTTGCGATATAAGTGAGAAAAAAAAACATTTAGTTTTAGTTTCTATTATAACATTTTTAAAATAGGTAATTTTCATAAATTTGAGCCAAAACTTATACTGCTACATATCTTTGGCAAAAATAACCCAAATTAGTTATTATTTAGCCTGTGTGAAAGTTAGGCTGGCCATACACTATACAATTTTCTTATTCAATTTCCTTTAGATTTACCTTAAACTATGTAGTGCAAGGGCCTGCCTGACTGCATACAAATTGAAAGTGTTTAGGTTTGACCCTATATTACATGGTTTTGGTAAATCTAAAGGAAAGTTGAACAAGAAAATTGTATAGTGTATGGCCAGCCTTAGAGTCTACAAGCTATGGTGCCAATCATTGAAAATTGAACACACCTGATGTACCGATCTAATTTCTTGAGGCCCTGAAATGTCAGGACAATACAAATATACACCCCCCCCCCCCAAATTACCCCTTTTTGGAAAGTAGACCGTACAAAGGTATTAACCACTTCAGCTATGGAAGATTTTACCCCCTTAATGACCAGGCCATTTTTTGCGATTCCGCACTGTTACTTTAACGAAAAATTGCGTGGTTGTGTGACGCTGTACCCAAATACAATTGATGTCCTTTTTTTTCCCCCACAAATAGAGCTTTCTTTTGGTGGCATTTGATCACCTCTGCGGTTTTTAGATTTTGTGCTATAAACAAAAGAGCAACAATTATGAAAAAAACGCTGCTATAAAAAACATTCCCAATAAAGTAATCTAATTTTTTTTTTTATCAGTTAAAGCCAATTTGTATTCTGCTACATATTTTTGGTAAAAAAATCCCAAAAAGCGTATTTTATTTGGTTTGCGCAAAAGTTATAGCGTTTACAAACTACGGGATAGATTTTTGGAATTTTTATTTATTTTTCTGCTTAGCTGAAACTTCCTGATATCTCTCCCTGCCTGCACGATCAGAAGACTCGCCTGCTTTGTTTACATAAGCAGGCGGGTCTTCTGTCAGTCAATTTATCTGACTATCACGGAAGGCCGGCAGCAATCGCCGCCACTCCTCCTGCGGCCCGCCTCCCGCTGTGCCGAAACACAGCGGGAGCGCAGCTCCTGCGCCGCCGAGACCTAGTGCACGAGATCACGTAGTACTACGTGATTTTGCGCAGCCGAGCCGCCCTGCCGCAGTAATACAGTGGGTGGTCGGCAAGAGGTTAAGAGGCATGGTGAGTTTTTTGAAGTTGTAATTTTTTCCCCACAATTCTTGGGAAAATATAGAAATTTTTTTTTTTTTTTTTTTAACACACAAAATTGTCATATCAACAAGTTATTTCTCACATACAGTATTATGCATACTTGCAATTACACCCCAAAATACATTCTGCTACTCCTCCTGAGCATGGCAATACCACGTGTGAGATTTACACAGCCTGGTCACATACAGAGGCCCAACATGCAAGGAGCACCGTCAGGTGTTATAGGAGCATAAATTACACATATAATTTCCTAATGACCCATCACACTTTTGAAGGCTCTGGAGCACCAGGACAATAGAATTACCCACAAAATGACCCCATTTTGGAAAGCAAAAACCCCAACGTATATTCTATGAGGCATAATGAGTCTTTTGAACATGTCCTTTTTTTCCACAAGTTTTTGGAAAATGTGGAAAGAAAATGAAAACCTTTTTTTTTTACACAAAGTAGTCAATTTCTAGGATATTTCTAACACATAGCAACAATTACACCCCAAAATACATTCTGCTACTCCTCCTGAGTATGGCAATACCATGTGTGAGACTTTTACACAGCCTGGCCACATACAGAGGCCTGACATCCAAGTAGCACCTTCAGGCATTCTAGGAGCATACATTTCACATCTAATTTCATTACAACCTATCACACTTTTGAAGGCCCTTGAGCACCAGAACAATGGAAATGCCCACAAAATGACAATTTTGGAAAGCAAAAACCCCATCACATAATCTAGGAGGCATGGGCTGCAGATAGGTACTCGGGTACTCTGAGTACCTGTCACCAGCCCATCAGAGTACCCGACTACCTGTCATAAGCACATCAGATTACCCAAGTACCTGTTATCAGAGTACCCGATGACAGGTACTCCGGTACTCTGATGGGCTAGTGACAGGTCCTCTTTATTGGGGGGGGGATTGGTGTGCACTGTAATCGGTAACTAGCTGTTACCACAATCTTCTCCCACAGGATCGGTATGTGGAGGAGGAGAGCCCGGTAACAGCTAGTTACCGGGTTTGTTTACATTCTGTGACCGGCTGTGATTGGACACAGTCGGTCACGTGGTAAAGAGCCAATTTCATTGGCTCTTTGCCCAGATCGGGGATGGACGGTGTCAGTAACACCCTCCAACCCTGCTCTGCGCACCCCTGGGGACGTGCACAGAGACAGTGCCTGTGGCCGGCTGTGATTGGACACAGCCGGTCACATAGCAAACAAAACTTTTTAATTGGCTATTTACACTGATCAGGGATGGGCTTTGTCCCGAGGGACACACCTCATCCCCGATCGCCATGCTGTGCACGGTAGAGCGGCGAGAATGGGCGGACGTCATGACGTACGCCCGGAGGTAGGAGACCTTCCTGCCGGCGTCAATTTACAATGCGCCAGTAGGGAAGAGGTTAAGCAAGCCAATATAGGCCAGCTTTGTCTTCCGTTTTGTCTCACAGTCCATTTTAGGAATACATATTAAGAAATCTGGGGTTATACTGCAGCCTACAGGAGAAATTGGCACTAGGAAAAAACTGAAGGCCAGCCTTCCTTTGGGCTATAACCCCTCCCGTTTGCTCAGAGGAAGGTGTAGCTTGGAAGGTACTCAGGAAGGCGGGAGGTGTAGCTTGGATGGTACCCGGGATAGCCGTTTCAGAGGTGTGCACAGCATCATGTGCTGCAAGAAAACCCAGCTAGAGGGGCCCCACTGGCTCACTGACTTCTTCCCATAGCCCCAGCATGAGGAGTCCCAAGATGGAGCCGGCACTCAGCATGGAGCAGTGCTCACAACCTCCAGCAGCCTGATAACACCGACCCCTGTCGGATATGGAAGATTCTCCCTCTGACGCCCTGCAACCCAGATACAGAACAAAGCCCTCTGCTGCTTCATCTGCTGCCTTTCCAAACCATAGGGCTCTAGTAAGCAAAAAAAAAAAAAAAAACCTATGGGGCACACCGTACCGATGATGATGAAGGGGGACGCAGTGAATTTCTAGCTGCCCTACCTAGAACAGATAAACCAGTCTTTGAAAACATAATAAGGCTAATGTTCACATATATGCGGTGCTTCATCGAAAACCCTTAGAGGTGCTGTTAACTCAGAGGTGCACTGAAAAACGCTCTGATTCCCCCCACAAGAAAATCGCATGATGTAAAAGCACCATGAGAATTCTGTGCGGTTGTGCTTTAGATAGAGGGAAGAAAAAAAAAAAAAAAAGTGCAGGCACCTTTTTTTGAATGTTAGAACACATTTCTGCTGTGAAACCGCAATATGTTGAGGGTGCTGTTCCACAGGCATCCTTAGCACTGACCTCTTTTGCGCTGTGGTGATGTGAGTGGTATGTGTAATCTGACTAGACAGGCTGTGGCTTCTATATCTGGGGATATGAATCATCAGGCAGGTGGTACTGCATCACCTAAAATGAGTGCCATAGAGGGAACACCAGTATACTTAATGGACTAAGAAAACCCCTGCATTGGGCGGGAAGTGTTATAGCCTCAAGAGGGCTGGCCTTCAGTTTTCTATGTGCCTAGTGTATTTCTCCTGGAGACAGCAGTATAACCAAAGGGTTTTTACCATGAAACTGTGTCCCTTTATGGATTGCGGGGGAAAAAAAAAAATTGTTCCTTATCTGAGTGGGTCATTATACAATGTAAACTAACATTCTATTTAAAGTGTGGTGTAAACTAAGATTCCAATTTGCTTCCCATGATTTAACAGGCTCTAGATTATAAAAGAACTGTAAGGGAGAGCGCTTACAAAGTTTAGTCAACACATACTTACCTGACCCTAACCCCCACATTTGGAAAACATTGGTATGTGCTGTTCCCTCTGCACAGACAGGCATACGTAAACAATAGGGATTAATCACACCAGCACCCATAACTGATATAGCACTGCTGGACGGGTTTTCTCCTTTTCCAGACATCAAACACCACTCAAAATCCATACCTGGGGATGGTTTTTCCAGACATCATAAACAACTCTCAGAACATGAAGCTTCCCTTCTTCACTGTCAGTTAGTGCTTTTAATACTTCATGAAATCTGGGGGGGAAAAAAAAGCAACACTAAACATTCTAAAACTCAGTAAAAAGGCATGCACTACAGATAATCAAATTCATTTACTGGTCCTACTTACTTTGCAAGTGCACTAAATGAATGACTGAAAGATTTACAAGCCAGGTTGAGCAGGCACTGTAAAAACACTTCTATTTTGAGTGGATTATAGCTGATTCCTTCATCTACAAGCAAAACAAAATTTAAAGATGAGGAAAGCAAAGCAAATCACGCAAAATAATTAATGTCTGTAAACTGTTGTGTTTTTCAATTTATTCTGTCCAGCACGTAATATGTTCCCATGTCCAAAAGCATAGTGCATACTTACCATCATCATCGTCTTGATTTGGATTTGGTAAATCTTTTAAAATATTTAAAATATCATCATTCACGGCCTTATTTTTGATAGCATTTGTCAAAGTCACGGCAATTGCATATCCAGGTAGAGCACCTAAAATGTAAACAAAACATAATCATTCCCATAATGCGTTAACAAGTGCTATCTTAGATTAAAAAAAAGTATATTGGGGATACCGATTGCAATGTCCAAAAACATTTTTTCAACAACTAGATACATCACTTAAAGTGGTAGTAAATTTAATAAGGCTTACCTGTAGGTACAGTGAATATCTCTTAAACGTGCACCTTTTAGGAGATATTCACAGTTGCAGCAGCCGGTGATGTCACCAGCGCATGCACAGTGTGCTCTGAATTGAGGGCACACTGAATGTGGCATCAATTCAAAGCGCTATGCTGCGATCATGACTCCCGTGTGTGGGTGTCTGTATTATGGCCTGGGCATTCAAACAGCCCCGGAGGGAAGACAGACGAAGATGGAAGCATCTACAGTGGTGACAGCGCACTGCTGGAGGGCTCAGTTTAATAGGCAAATCTGTCATAATGTGCTAGTATGCAGTGCATATTAGCGAATTTGACATTATGTGAGGATACTTAAATGCTGCTTTAAAATTGGAATGCTAAAAACTATAATCAATATAAAAGGATTTTTGAACTCACCCCAATCAAATTTTTAAAGTTTTATTGAGGGACACAGCTTATAGTAAGAAACCTATGGTTATGGACCATACTGCTGGCTGGAGGACAAATGGACCAGAAGCACCATAGAAAACTAAAGGCCAGCCCCTATGAGGCTATAACTCCCCCCCCCCATCTCATTTGTCCAGGTGTACCAAACAGTCCAGTGAATGATCACGAGGGGAGGGAGCTAGGCCACAAAAAGGAGATGAGGATTTTTTTTTTTAGTGAACAAAAATCACATTTTTCCTAATGTCCATTGAGCAACACAGCTTAATCGTAAGAAACCTAGGGAGGTCAAAAAGCAGTCCAAACAGAGTGGTTGACACATCCAAACAAAACCACTGAACCAGCCAACAAGAGAAAAGCACAACAAAAGAAATAGTCCCTTACAGAACTTAAGAACCGCAACTAGCATCTGTAAAGGCAGATACTTTAATATTGTAAAAAACTTAGAGAAAGTACGTGCAGAATAACAGGTTGCAGCCTTACAGATCTGTTAACACTGAGGCGCCAAAAAGCCCAAGAAAAACGCTCACTAGTGGAGTGGGCATTGGAGGGAAAAGGTCTCGGTTCGCAGGAGATTGAGAGTGGATGGATGGCAAGTGGGAGTCATCCACAGGAGAGAGCTGCTGACGTTCTGGGGTTTATCGATGTGTATGATGTGTTTTACATTCATCTTCTAAATGTGAGTGTATTATCTACAGTCTTATTTTTATCTGCAATAAATGGTGTTATGCTAGGGCGGTTGGGCGCTCTTTTCCTTTTTTTTATCCTTGGTCTAAAACATTTTCTTTATACAATGGGGATCGTTGTAGGACAACACTGATAACACAGGAACCCTTCTGGCTGCAGCAATAGCCACAAAAAAGGGCTACTTGCTTGATAATGTCAAGGGAATGTGCTTAATAGATTTAAATGGGGTCTTTGCAACACCAACATGCATTTACATCCCACAGCAGTTGGAGTGGAGGCCAAACAGGGGGAGCAATGTGTGCAATCGTTGAGATTTACACCAGGGCGAAAAGCCCAAGAGGCACTCAGGGCCCTAGTAGAATGCGCCTTCACAGGGAAAGGTGGAACCTGACACTTAAGTGAATACGCCTGGTACCACAGTCTGCCTGATTCATCTGGATATGGTCACAGTAGAGGCAGCCAATCCTTTCCAAGGTCCTTCCGTGAGGACAAAAAGTCTGACTTCCTGAAAGACTCAGTAACCGCTAGGTAAACCCTAATTGCCTGAACCACATCCAAAGATTGCAAGGCAATTTCCTTGGGATGCTTGGGCTTAGGACAGAGTGAAGGCAGTACAATGTCACTGCATTCATTGAAATGGAAATCAGAAACCACCTTAGGAAGAAACTACTGATTAAGTTTAGGTCGAAGTACCACTTTATCTCTGTGGACCACCAGATAATAGCACTCTGTGGAGAAAAGCCAAAATCCTGGCCACTGAAAAGGAGCATGGATGCATCTTAAGCGATTCACACCATGAGATGTATGATAAATCTTCCTGGAGGTAGATTTTCTAGCCTTCAACAGTGTAGGAATCACTGAGTCAGAAAGACCCCTGTCCTTCAATACCTGGCTTTTAACAGCCACGCTGTAAAAGCCAGCGACTGTAGAGCAGAGTGGAAGATTGGCACTTGAGACAGCCGATCTTCCCTGAGAGGAATTCTCCAAGGAGCATCGGTGACCAACCCTACCAGATCTACGTACCAAGACCGGCGAGGCCAGTCTAGGACCACCAGAATGACCGGAATACCTTCCACCTCTATACTGCGCAGAAGCCTCTGAAGAAGTTTCAGTGGAGGAAATGCATAGATCAGCCGATACTGACCCCAAGAAGACACTAGTGCGTCTGTGGCATCGGCCAGAGGATCCCAAGACCTGACTACAAACCTCTGTACCTTCTCATTGAGTTGAGAAACGAACAGGTCTACATTGGGTGTTCCCCACCGGACACACAGCAGGTAAAAACACCTCCGGGTGCAGGGACCATTCCCCCGATCCAACACTCCAGTGACTCCAGCAAAGCATTATCGCTCTGAGTTCCAGAAAATTGATCGGAAAAGTCTAGACTCTTTGGACACACAGCTTTCCAAGACTGCCCCATAGGCGTGGTAAAGATTTGTCCTGCCTAGTGTCCTACTCATGAAAAGGGGGGAGGGTTTGGGCAGTATAACCTAATGGTTAAGAAGAATATGGAGCTGTGTCTGTCAATGAAAGATAGAGAAATTCGATTTTTGACATAACATAAAATCCATTTCTCCAATGTTCATTGACAGACAGCTCTTGATATTCATAACCATTGGGTTATACTGCCCCATACAGGAGGACACTAGGCAGAAAATAAATTCTGGCTACACCCATGGGAAGTCCCAGGGGGTATACTGCCTCTCTCTGCTATAGATACTCAGTTTTGTAACAAGCAGTGTCAGGAAAATAACTCCACAGTGGGGTGGTTGCTATGCCAGTCAATGAAAAATCAGAGAAATAGATTTTACAGTAAGCCAAAAATACCATTCTCTTGTTCATTGACGGCCACAGCTCCTGGTATTCATAACCATTGGGACTTCCCAAAGCAGTGTTAAACATGAAGGGTGGGAACAACCACAAAATTCCCAAGGCTAAACATTAGCCAACAGGAGCTCAACAAAACTGGAGCCCACCTGAAAAAAACAATACACCCTCAAAAGAGTATCAGGTCCTCTTAAACAGCAGCTTGCAAAACCTTGCGGCCAAACGAAGCATCCGCAGATGCCAACACATCCACTTTATAAAACTATGTAAAAGTGTGCACCGACTAGGTGGCCGCCTTGCAAACCTGCGTCACTGACGCCTGATGACGGAAGGCTCAGGAGGCACTAAGCGCCCGAGTAGAGTGCGCCTTGACAGGGAAAGGAGAAACCTGACCCCTGATGGAAAAGACCTGAACCAGCCGACTGTCCGATCCATCTGGAAATGTTTGCAGAGGAAGCAGACAACCATTAACTAGGTCCATCCATGAGCACAAATAGAGAGTCTGACTTCCTGAAAGACTCCATAGCTGCCAGGTACACCCTATATGCCTGGACAATATCCAAGGCAGGCAAGGCAATTTCCTTTGGATGTTTAGGCCTGGGACACAGGGAAGGCACCACAATGTCTTCATTCAAATGAAAATCAGAGACAACCTTTGGAAGGAAAGACGGACAGGAGTGAAGAACCACCGAATCATCAGATAGGGTGGACAGGATAACGCCGCCAGTTTCGAAACCCTTCATGCAGAGGTGAGGGCCACCAAAAAGACCACCTTATGGGACAACATAAGCAGGGGAATCTCCCAAATATTTTCAAAGGGAGGCATCTGTAGAGCTGAAAGCACCACACAGATTCCAAGGCAGCAACGGAGCCCGTACTGGACGGACCAAATGTCGAGCACCCTGAAGAAAGGTAGGCACTAGGGGGTGTGTGGCCAAAGGTCGTAAGAGGAAGACCACCAAAGCCGACACCTGGCCCTTGATGGTATTCAAGGCCAACTTCTGTTCAACCCCCCCCGATGAAGGAAGGTTAAGATCCAAGCTATCGAGAAGGAGCGAGGACAAACCCCAAGAGACTCACACCACCCAATGCAAGTCTTCTACGTACGATGGTAGATCTTCCTAGAAGTAGATTTCCTAGCTTTCAACAGTGTAGGAATCACCGATTCATATAAACCCTTATCCTTTAGCACCTGGCATACAACAACCAAGCTGTCAAAGCCAGCGACTGTAAAGCAGGATGGAAGATCGGTCCTTGGGACAGAAGATCCTCCCTGAGAGGAAACGTCCAAGGAACGTCGGTGGCCAGCCGCATCAGACCGGCGTACCAAGCCCGGCAAAGCCAGTCTGGAGCCACTAAGATGACCAGTCGATCATGCATAGAAGTCTGGGCAGAAGTTTGAGAGGGTAGGCGTAAATCCGCCGATACTGACCCCATGGGGCCACCAGCGCATCTGTGGTGTCCGTCAGAGGATCCCTTTACTGAGCCACAAACCTCTGCACCTTTCTGTTGAGCCAAGACGCCAACAGATCCACCTCAGGGGTGCCCAGCCGGAGACAGCTAATGAACACCTCCGGATAAAGAGACCACACCCCGTGGTCCCGACTGCCAATTTTCCACCCCGGGAATGTGTACGGCGGAGAGGGTTGGAACGAACCGTTCTGCCCACCTTAGAATGCCAGCTATCTCAAGAGCCACCAGGACACTTCTTGTGCCCCCTTGGTGATTGACATAAGCAACGGCCGTGGCATTGTCCAATTGAATAGGCACTGGACAACCCTGAAGACGATCTGTTTAAAGATCCAGACAGTCTGATTGCTCGTAATTCCAACCAATGCAAGGGTAGGAAGGATTTTCCCAGTCGAAGCGCCAGAGAACGAAGCCACCATATCAGGGACTGCCTCATTCCCCGACTCAGCCGGATCTGATTGTCCAGAGACTGCAGAGTCTTGTCCTACTTGGTCAGAATCTCCCTTTGCAGGGACCTCATATGGAAATATGCAAACAGAACCGCCTCGAAGGTAGACACCATAAGGGCCAAGCACCCGTATGCAAATGCAGAGGGACGACCATCTGTTGGACAGCAGGTGCAATTTCTGGAGTTTGTCCAGAGGAAGGAGCACTCTGGCTAAAGCCGAGTCCAGAGTCAGGCCCAGATAGTCCAGCTTCGTGGACAGAGCCAGTGCATATTTCTGAAAATTCAGAATCCAGCCGAACTCCCGCAGAGTTTGTATTGTGATCTCCAGGTTCTCCACCAGAGCAGAGGGAGACTCCGTTTGCAGGAGATCGTCCAAGTAGCTCAGTACCACGATCCCCCATTGGCGTAGCAAAGCTAGCACCAGGGCTAACACTTTTGAGAAGACCTGAGGAGCAGAGGCGAGACCAAAGGGTAATGCCACAAACCAAGAACACTCCTCTCCCACAGCAAAGCGGAGAAAACACTGGTGACTGGCACATATTGGAATGTGAAGGTAGGCATCCTTGATATCGATATAGGCGAGGAAATCTACCTGATGCAGGGATGCCACCACAGTTCGAATGGATTCCATTCTGAACTTGTGTACTCGCACAAAGCAGTTGAGCGCCTTGAGGTCCAGGATTGGACGCACTTTGCCTTCCTTCCTGGGGCCTGTGGACAGGTTTGAGTAAAAACCACAAAAAAGTTCCGGAGTTGGAACCAGGACAATCATCCCTTGAAGGAACGGGTCTTGTACTGCCCCAAACAGGCCTCGTAAGCGGTCTGGGGACAGGCGCACATTGGAAGGAAAAACCAGTGGCGGGTGACAACAGCAAAACTCGATCTTGTAGCCGGACCGATTGACTTAGTGGACCCACTTGTCTTGCATTAGGGAAGTCCACGGGCCTGGTAGTCAGCGAAGATGCGACCCCCCCACCCCCGATACGGGTGAGGGCGCACATTCATGCTGAAGGAGCCTTTTCCATGGGTCTGGAGAAGCCCGATCTTGGCATGCCAGACCAGGTTCTTTTGGATCCTCCTGAAGAGGCCCTGAAAGGCGTCAAACCCTTGTCAATCAACCCAGAGGGGCAAAAAACGTATGAGCTGAGAAGGAAAGCCCACGTCTATGATGAGGTTCCTTGCCTATAGTAGCCTGCGGGAAAAAAAGTACTCCCCACGCGAGACATTTAATGATGTCAACCAGGGTAGCTCCAAACAGGCGATCTCCTTGGAAAGGAAGATCAGTCAAGGCCTTTTTTGAAGTCTGATCCGCAGACCAGCACTTGAGCCAAAAGACACCCCCAAGGACCACTGCCAAAACAAAGGTGAGCCATTGGGGAGCAGCATCTAAAGAGGGACCACAGAAACTGCAGCCCTTAGACCAGCTGGTCCACCAGCTCGGCAAAGGCAGGGGGAGCTGTCCCTCCCTTAGGTCACGGCCTAAGAGCTTAGCCAACTCGGTCAGAGTTTGCGACACCAGGGCAATGGTGAACACCGGCCTCATTGCCGAACCAGTCAGAGTGCACATATTGTGGGCCACAGCCTCCACCTTCCGGTCAACCGGATCCTTAAAGGCTAGGGACTCTTCAACTGGAATCATAGTTGCCTTGTTTATTCTGGAAACCGGAGGGTCCACCACTGGTGGCACAGTCTACTTCTTAAGGAGGGACTCCTCATGGGGTAATGCCTAGTAAAGTGCTTAGGAACCCCACGGGGATGGTTTAGTCACCCCCACTCTTTAGCGACAACTCTGTCAAAATAGGCAGGGAAAGAAAACACTTTTGCAGCTCTGGATGACTGGTGAGTGTCAAAGGGTATCTGCGCCTCTGTCGCAGCTTCAGCTGTGTCCTCCATCTTTACGGTCTCCCGCACAGATACAATCAGTGCATCACCAGAGCCTTTTTGTGCGCGGTCGCAGATGTGGAGGAATCATCCTCACTATGAGGGGATTCCAGGCGCGTGGTTGCAGACCCAGCAGGGTGACTTACGTCTGCAGTGGCCGGATCAGGTTCAGTATCAGATGAGAGGAGGCAGGGGAAGGCGGGGGGGCCATTTTGCTAGCCCGTCGCCGAAAGCCATCTCCACCCAGGACACAGACTCCAGTACCACAGTCAGTACATGGATAGATGGTTGGGACCCACAGTGTCAGAGGGGGATCAGGTGGGTAAATGTGCACCAAAAACTCCATGAGTCACCAAGGGGACCCCGCAAAAAGTGTAACACACTCCTAAGGGACAACCCCCACAGCGCTGGTAACAGCACCCGGTTGCCAGGCACAAAGCGCTCCTCAGCAGAGGAGAGGACCCCACCAGACTCACCATCCACAGAAAGAGGCACCTGCAGCCACCAAGAGAATCTGCACTACACGTGCGGCGATCAGGAAGTTAAATGATCCAGGAGTCAGCACCAGGGGATGAGGGGCTCCCACCGCTGAAATCGCCGCCCACATGGCTCCACCACTATTTCCAATGGCAAATCACAAGAAAATGGCCACCAAACTACACAAACATGGCCGCTGTGTATAGAAACACACAGGCTACAACAAAATGGCCAAAAAAGGCTTACAGGGACCCAGGAGGGAGACCAGGCAGGACGGGGGGCCCTGTATACCGTGGCAAAACCTTAATTAATCGTAGCATGGAAATCTGATACCGTCACATGCCTTACTGCAGGCAATGCTATGGAACACCAAAATTGTCTGAACACATGAAGCAAAACTGTTGCAGAAAGTCTTCCCGAAAATGGAAACTACAGGAAGGAACAGCCGATACAGGCATGCACTCTTGAGTAAACAGTCAGCAAATCCGTAGCTGAAGGCGATGAACTCAAACAAACTGCCCAATATGCACACCATATACAAAGATAAACTACATTGGGTGCCTAAAGAGAAGGGAGAAACTCCTCGAATACAGTTCCTAGCCGTTCTCATCCACTGCAGAAGATAAACTACATTGGGTGCCTAAAGAGAAGGGAGAAACTCCTCGAATACAGTTCCTAGCCGTTCTCATCCACTGCAGAAGCTCCACACTACCTTATCAGCAAGGTAAAAAACAACTGCTAGTCACTAGATACAACATTGGGTCTTCAGACACCGGAACAGATAAAATGCTACAGAACTGGTACGGATAACTCTGCAAGGAATACCCAGAATTTACTGGTAAAACAGACATGAATAGCGGAGCCCTGTGCGATTTGGAACACAAGCAGGTCATCACTGCTGACTTTAAAACCATCTCAGAGAGAACCCCAGTATACTTATTGAACTGGAAAAACCTGTGCTTGTAGGCTAACTGGAGAGACTTTCAGGATTTCCAATATCTATCAAACATTAAACCAATAAACCAGAAAAAATTAAACATCTTCCAGTTGAAGCACAAAAAAACTGCAGGAAAAAAAACAAATACATTCATTCTCACAGGCACACTAAGTGAAATTAGCCAAGTGTTGTGTAGGGGGGGTATCAAAGGGGCTGGCCCTCGGTTCTCTACAAAGTATGCTTAGCATGCCTAGTGTATTTTTCTTGTAGACAACAGCTAGTTTTCTTACTATAAAGCTGTGTACCACAACAGACGATAGAGAACAGAAGAATTTTGACTCGCCTGTACGATCCATATCAGAGCAGGCACCTCCAAACTTTCGAAACAAAGGGTCAATTTACTGCTCTCTAAATCTTTAGGTGAACCAAACTCTGCCCAGTAGAAGTAGAAATGCCCAGGCATCGGTGGGAGTAAACAATGCCATAGGTTTGGTGGTCAGTGGGAGTAAAAATTACATCATTGGTATCAGTGGTAGGAATGGTGCCCCATAATTTGGTGTCAGCAGGAGGAATAGCGCCCCATAATTTGGAGTCAGTGGGAGGAGCAGTGCTCCATCTGTAGTATCAGTGGAAGGAGTAGTATCCCATTGTTGGCATCAGTGGAAGGAATACTGCCCCGGGGGGCCAGATTAAGGCAAGCAAAGAGCCACATCAAGCCAACTGGCGGTAGTTTGCCGACCCGTCTTAGAGTTCAGTACTAGATACAGGCAACTTAATCATATGCCAGATAGACTTGTACTTTCAGGTGATTGGTCACTGGCAAGCTTTTGAGGACATGCACCCCTGAAGTGCCTCCACTAAACCCTACCCCACTCAGCGAGTCCTCAATTTTATAGCAAGATATGCAGGTAACAGGGAGCGTTTAGGGAGTGGCCAGTGTCTTCTACTGTTATGGAATTTACAGGCAAGTAAAAAAAAATCCTCTGATCTTAATAGTACAGTACAGGACACAGGCAACTTAACCACTTCTGGACCGGAAGATTTTCCTGCTTAACGACCAGGCCCTATTTTGCGATTCGACACTGTGTGACTTTAACGGACAATTGCGCAGTCGTTCTCTTTTCCCCACAAATAGAGCTTTCTTTTGGTGGTATTTGATCACCTGTGCGATTTTTTTTTTTAGCGCTATAAAACAAAAAAATAATATTTTTCACATTCTGCTATACGACAGTCCCAAAAAAAAAAAAAAAAATTAACAATTTTAGGCCACGTTGTTTTCTGCTACATAGTTTTGGTAAAAGAAAAAAAAAGTTGAAATAAGCGTATTTGGATTGGTTTGCGCAAAAGTTATTGTGGCTACTATCTACAAGAAAAAGGTGTAATTTTTTTTTTTTTTTTTTTTTTTACTAGTAATGGCAGCAATTTGCGATTTTTTGTGGGACTGCGACATTGCAGCTGACAGATCGGACCCCTGACATTTGACACTTTTGGGAGTACCAGTGACATTATTACAGTAATCAGTGCTAAAAATATGCACTTACTGTAATGACATTGGCAGGGAAGGGGTCAATACTGTTGGTGATGAAGGGTTAAATGTAAGACTAGGGGAGTGATTCTAACTGTGGGGGGGGGGGGGGGTTGGGCTTTTGAAAGGATCACAGAGACATGCGATCCTATATAGCAGGATCACATAAGTCTCTGTGATCATTGCAGGCAGAAGGACGGACGGCTGTGTTTACATCAGCGGTCTGTCCTTTTCTCTCAGCGGGGAGAGATAGAGGGTGTCAGGCGGCAAACGGAGCCGCCTGACACGCACCAGTTCCCCGCTGACGATCAGAGGCGGGAGCGTGCCAGCGCTCGCTCCATAGCTCCTCCCAGGCAGATGACGTTTATATACGCGATTCTGCCTGTAGGTGCCACTCTGCCGCCGTTTATATACAGTAAGCGGTCGGCAAGTGGTTAATTATAAACCATAGGACATCCCCAAACAAAAAATACAAGGATGGGCAACTGGGTTAGCGGAACTGTTCTAAAAAGGCCCGAAAAACAGGGCTAAAAGCAAGTTTGAGCGCTGTTGCAAGAACCTTGCAGCCAAAAGCTGCATCCACAGAAGATTGGGTATCTACATGGTAAAACGTAAAAAAAAAAAAAAAAAACAGAAGACCAGGTGAAGGCCTTAATCGCAAAAGTAGCGTTAATATGTGCAACCAGTGGTGTGATGTAACACCTGGTCATCCACTTGAAACTGAGGTCTGACTAGTTGAATTTTAGGGAATTGTATGTCCTCAAAAGATTGCCAGTGTCCACTCACCTGAACCTATAACCCATTGTGCCTGAATACATCGCTGGTGTCCTATACTGTATGATTAAGTGTTCATGAATAGATTTACTATCTTTTACTTTAAACGACATTTTGACTATACCATCAAATCTCTCCTAAGCCAACCACTGTAAAAACAAATCAGCTGTTAACAGAGACAAGGTTAAGCTTAGCGATATTCAAATTTTCCTTAGAACGTAGCATTTTATAGAATGTAATACTGATAAGGCGAACGGTGTTCAGTCTGACAGATATTAGAAGAATAAACCCAGCGGAATCAGAAAACTAAACAATTTTTTATGGTGGCTATATATATGCAAAAAAATCGGCTGAAATTCGGTCATTTTGACAGTTCATTCGTTTTTCAGCCAGGTAATGAGCACAAATCTGTAAACTGGTTGTGTCGTTTTTGAGCAAAAAAAACAAAAAACAAAAACGAAGGACAAATTTGGAAATTTTCTATCGCACAAACGATAAATTGAAGGGTTAAGGCGTTTCTTGTCCAAACTGTTTGCATTAGGCATATGTGAAAAAACTAACAAAAACCAAATGTCCATTATTTATTGGTCATTACATGATATCACGATCGTCTGATCGGCCAAATGTTCCTTTTTTTTTTTTCGAAAAGGAGTTTGAACGATTTTTCGTATAGTGTATGGCCAGCATTAGTTTGCAGCTCCAGGTCACCACAAAATCTCACTCACTGCTGGATTTTCTATGTATTGAACTTACATTGAGAATGAAGCAGATTAAATCCTTCCGGCTTTTTACAAATTACAAAAAAAAAAAAAAAAAAAGAAAAAAATATGGAGACAAGTTCCAAAACCATCCAGAGCCAAGGCAGATGCAAAAGGGAATTCCATTTTCCTCAATGAATAAGATAAATCAGTTTTCTATGGACTAAAGTTAAAAGGATAGAGAGCGATATTATATATTTATTATAGTGTGTGTGTGTATATATGTATGTGTATATCAAACTGATTTTTATACAGATGCTTGCACATCAATGCAAATGGTTCACTTCCAATTCCCCCTCCACAGCAATGCATAGATTTTAATATTCGTTCCCACCCAGCTGCTTTGTCAAGCTGCCAGGAGCAATTAAAGTACCCTGTACTTACAGATATGAAGGAGTATATATTTTTACTCCCCTTACCACTCCAGGTGACAATGCTGCTGGCCGGTAATTAGCCAAGCCTTGTCTCATGGAGTGGTGCATCTCCTAAGACTTCTCTGTAAGTTACAACTAGAGTGACTAAACTTACCATACTTGGGAGTAAAAAGTAAGAATGTATGTACTATTGTGTAGGGCATTAAACTGAATCTGTTTTCTATGCATTCTATCAGATCCTGGACTGCTGTGTTTCTGCTGCAAAGAAAGAATGTAAACATTTTACCTAGTCAGTCTAAATAACCTGTTCTATTAACTTTTTTTTTTTTTTTTTTATTAAAAGGCAATTCATACCCAAGAAAGACACAGCAGTTTACTACAAAGATACAGTTATAACATTCCACCAAATCAGTATACGTCTGTTTGCTTGTTAGAGCATAATAACAGGATTTTTGACTTACGGTTAAAATCCATTTCTCTGATGTTCATTGGACGGACACCGCTCCTTATCTTCTGGACCATTGGGTTATACTGCCCCCTACAGGAGTAGGACACTAGGCAGGAAAGCTTGACTATGCCTATGGGGCAGTCCCAGGGAGTATACTCCCACTCTCAGTTATAGGCACTCAGTTTTCTTACAAGCAGTGTCAGAAGAATGCCAAAGCCACAGAGAGATGGGTGCTGTGTCCGTAAATGATCAGAGAAATGGATTTAACGGTAAGCCAAAAATCCCATTTTCTCTATCGTTCATTGACACACAGCTCCTTATCTTCTTGACCATTGGGACGTCCCAAAGCAGTGTCAAACATGAGGGGTGGGAAGAGCAAGAAAAAATTCAAGGCTAAACCGTAGCCAACCAGGTAATATGGAGCTCAACCATAAACAGCTGGAGCCAAAAAAAAAAAAACACCCTCAAAGAGGACCAGGTCCTCTAAACAGTAGCCTGCAAAACCTTGCGGCTAAAAGAAGCATCTGCAGATGCCAACACATCCATCTTATAAAACTTTGTGAAAGTGTGCACAGACGACTAGGTGGCCACCTTGCAAACCTGCATCATTGATGCCTGATGACGGGAGGCCCAGGAGGCACTAAGCGCCCGAGTAGAGTGCGCCTTGACAGGGAAAGGAGGAACCTGACCCCTAATTGAATAGGCCTGAATCAGTGTCTGATCAATCTGGAAATGGTCCCAGCAGAAGTGGCCAACCCTTTCCGAGGTCCATCCGTGAGTACAAATAGGGAGTATGGCTTCCTAAAAGACTCTGTAGCTGGCAGGTACACCCCGAACAACATCCAGGGAATGCAAGGCAATTTCCTTTGGATGTTTAGACCTGGGACATAGGAAAGGCAACACAATGTCTTCATTCAAATGGAAATCAGAGACGACCTTTGGAAGTAATGAAGGACAGGGATGAAGAACCACCAGGTAAGGTGGACAAGACAACGCCGCCTGCTCCGAAAACCCTGCGAGCAGCAGTAATAGCCACCAAAAAAGGCCACCTTCTGGGACAACGTTAAGCAGGGGAACTTCCAGAATACTTTCAAAGGGAGTTTTCTGGATAACTGACAACCAATTTGAGGTCCCACGGCGGCAATTGAGACCGCACTGGAGGAGCCAAGTGTCAAACTCCCTGGATAAAAAGGTACGCACCAAGGAATGTATGGTCAATGGATGTTGAAAGAAAAACCGCCAAGGCCGAAACCTGGCCCTTGATGGTACTCAAGGCCAGGCGCTGCTCAACCCCCAGTTGGGAGGAAAGCCAAGATTCGAGCCACCAAAAAGGAGCAAGGGCGAACCCCAAGAGACTCACCCCACGCAATGTACGTCTTCCAAGTTCGATGATAGATCTTGGAAGATTTTCTAGCCTTTAACTGCGCAGGAATCACCAACTCAGACAAATCTCCATCCTTCAGCACCTGGCTTTCAACAGTAAAGCAGGATGGAAGATTGGCCCTTGGGACAGCAGATCTTCCCCGATAGGAAGTCTCTCAAGGAGCATCGGCGACCAGCCGTACCAGATCGGCGAACCAAGACCGAAATTTCTTCTGCCTCGATCCTGCCCTTGGAGTCCTGGCAGAAGTTTGGGGGGGGGGGGGGGGTAAGAGACGTAAATCAGACTGACTCCAAGGAGCCAATAATGCGTCTGTGGCATCGGCCAGAGGATCCAGAGACCGTGCCACAAATCTCTGTACCTTCCTTGGAATGTGTACAGCAGGGAGGGCGTCCTTGGAATGTGTACAGCAGGGAGGGCTGGAACTAATTGGTCTGCCCACCATAAAATGCCGGCTACTTCCCCGAGCAGCCAGGACACTTGTGCCCCCTTCGTGCTTAACTCCCACCACGGCTGTGGCATTGTCTGATTGAATTCGTACCGGACACCCCTGAAGACGAATTGTCCAATAATCCAGACAGTCTGATCGCTCGGACTTCCAGTACATAAAATCAGCAGTCTGGACTCTTCCAGAGTCCAGACCCCCTGAGCATAATCTGTGCTGAGGACACCTCCCCACCTGCACAGGCTGGCATCCGTGGTGACAACCGTCCAGGAAAGGGGGAGAAAGGATTTTCCCTGTCGAAGTTCTGGAGTACTAAGTCACCTCTAGAAACCGTGGATTTTTGTCCAATTTCACCAGAATCTTTTTGCAGAAATCTCGTGTGGAACTGTGCAAACTGAGCCACCTTGAAGGTAGACACCATCAGGCCCAGCACCCGCATGCAAACCCAGAGGGATGACTGTCTGCTGGACAACAGAAGCTGAATTGCCTCCTGCAATGTCTGGAGTTTTTCCAGAGGAAGAAACACTCTGACTGGAGGCAAAGTCCAGAGTCGGACCCCGATAGTCCAATTTTGTTGACAGAACTAGAGCAGACTTCTGAAGGTTCAGAAACCAACCAAACTCCTTCAGTGTTCGCAGAGTAGTTTCCATCAGAGCAGTCGGAGGCTCCACTCGCAGAAGATAATCCAGGTACCCCCATACTGCAATCCCCCGCTGTCGCAACAATGCTGGCACCAGGGCCAACCCTTTTGAGAAGGCCCGAGGGGTGGAGGCGAGACCAAAGGGTACCAAAAACCGATAATGCTCCTCGCCCACGGCAAAGCGGAGGAAATTTCCCTGATGAAGGGACGCCACTACCGTGCAAATGGACTCCATTCGGAACTTCTGTACACGCACAAAGCCATTTAGCGCCTTGAGGTCCAGAATTGGACGTATCTTGCCCTCCTTCCTGGGAACTGTAAAGAAGTTTGAATGAAACCCCTGAAAATAATTACGAAGTCGGAAACAGAACAATCACCCATTGAAATAACAAGTCTTGCACTGCCCCAAAGAGACCCCATAAGCGATCTTGGGACAAGTGCAGGTTGGAAGGGAAGAACCTTTTCGGAGTATAAGACCAAAACTCGATCTTTTAGCCGGACCGATGAATGACTTTGTGAACCCCACTAAGACGCCCCCCCACAGATACGGGAGAGGGCGCACCGCCATGCAGAGAAAGTCTTGTCCGCAGGTCTGGAAGAGCCCGCTCGTGGCTTGCCAGACCAGGTCCTCTTGGAACCTCCGTTGGTGGCCCTGAAGGGCTTTGATCCCTTGTCTTGAGACCATGAGGGACAAAAAGGCCTCTTACGAGCCGAGAATGGCTGTCTACAACGGGGCTCTTGTCCTTTGTAGCCTGCAGAAAAAGATACTCTCCTCTCCCCCCGGTGAGATCCTTAAATGTTGTCATCCAAGGAAGCTCCAGACAGATACCCTACAAGGGGGAGATCAGATAAGACCTTCTTAGAAGTCTGGTCCGCAGACCAGCATTTCAGCCAGATAATACGTCGAAGGACCACTGCTGATACAGCCAGCCAAGGAATCAAAGGAGCCTCATCACAGATAAACTGTAGCCCCTGGACCAACTGATTGGCCAGATTCGCAAAGGCAGGGGGAAGTGGCTTCCACTCTAGGGCGGCGCCTGCTGCGATGCGGATGCGCAGGCAGGGTACCCTGATGGGCCCGCAGTGGCTAAAAAGGGGCAAGTGCCCTACACAATAATGGCGGCATGGCTGCCATCAAAAAAATAAACCGCTCCCCAAAGACCCACAGTGACCACCAAAATCTTAGAGGGCTGGGAGGGGAACCCGGAGTCCCACTGTCCCAGGGAGGGGCCAACGTCCACCCCAAAATCCTTCAGGGGAAGAGGGGTAACAGCTACTTACCATACAAGGAACAGGGTGGGCACTGCTCCTGACAGACCACCGCTACATCGGAATGTGGGTGAGCACTAGTATTCTGCATATTTATACCTAGTAGCAAGAGATCCTGGCAGAGTGACTTGAATGAAAATTAAAAGACACAAAACCACAGGCCATTATCACCACAAAGGAATGCTTAGAATAAAACCCACTTACTGCTACTCTCATCCTCATATTTGTTAACGCACTTGGGCTCTGCTGGGTACAGGGCAGAAAAGGCCGATGGTACGATATCCAATATCCGCTGATAGTAGGAAAGCCTAGGCAAACAAAGAGACAGTTTATTTTAAGAAAATAACTTCATTTATTTTCTATTAAACTATTTTAAGTCTATTTTTTTAAACTTAACCATAGATTCAATACACTGGAAAAACACAGTTCTTGTCACACATTTGTTTTTACAGTGCTCAGGTACCGAGGTCATAAGAGAACAGAAAAAGAAGAGGACTCCACTCAAAAGGGGTTGATTTAATAAGGCGCGGTTCACACTACTGCGACCTGAAAGTCACACAACTTACAGTGCGACTTTGCCAGGCAAATGGATTACTACTTTGATGCGACTTAGACGTGAGAGAGGGGCTACACGGCTGGGAATGTCTGTTATGTGGGATCCAAATCACATCAATATAGATGGAGAACCTGACTTGGAGACAACTTTCATTAAAGTCTATGGGCACAAGTCGGATAGAAGTAGCCTTGAAGTAGTACAGGAACCTTTTCTAAAGTGAGTGACTTCAATAGTGCTAAGACAGCTCTCATTGACTAACATGGGATTTTTACAAGTGCAAAATCTGACACAGCTGTGCATGGTAGCCAATCAGCTTCTAACTTCAGCTTGTACCAATAATCTTTGGCAAAAACATGGAAGCTGATTGGTTGCTATGCAAAGCTGCACCAGATTTTGCATTCTCCAGTTGTAGTAAATCAATCCAATAATGGCCAGTTTGGCACAGATCAAATAATCCAGGTAGACTGACACAGGAATAATTCAATCCACTCATTGCCACCAAAACTTGAAACATATAGTTTGGATTGTCTGACCATATTAGTTAAAGTTGGACTGAACCAATGACTATTTATTTTTCTATTTCTTAAACTTGGTCCTCTTGCAAAGGACATACAAAGCTGAACAAGGTCATTAACCACTTTAATACAGGGCACTTCCCTCCCTTCCCGCCCAGGCCAATTTTCCCCTTTTAGCGCTGTTGCATTTTGAATGACAATTGCGCGGTCATGCAACACTGTACCTTCACCAAATTTATGTCATTTTCCCCCCACAAATAGAGCTTTCTTTTGGTGGTATTTGATCACCTCTGCGATTTTTACTTTTTGCTAAACAAATAAAAAAAGACCGAAAAGTTTAAAAAAAAAAAAAAAATTTTGTTTATGTTATACAATTTTGTAAATAAATAATTTTTTTCCTGCACTGATGAGCACTGATGAGACTGCACTGACAGGCACTGATGAGGAGGCACTGATGGGGTGGCACTGATGGGGTGGCACTGATGGGGTGGCACTGATGGGGTGGCACTGATGGGGTGGCACTGATAGGCGGCACTGATAGGCGGCACTGATAGGCGGCACTGATAGGTAGCACAGATATGCAGCATTGGTGGGCACTGATAGGCGGCACTGCTGGGCACTGATAGGCGGCATTGATGGACACTGATAGGTGGCACTGACGGGCATTGATAGGTGGCACTGACGGGCACTAATGGGCACTGATAGGCGGCACTGGTGGGCACTGATGGGCACTGATGGGCGGCACTGATCGGCACTGACAGGCGGCACTGATGGGCACTAATGGGCACTGATAGGCGGCACTGGTGGGCAATAATGGGCACTGGTGGGCGACACTAAAGGATGGCAGTGATGGGCACTTGTGGGCAGCACTGATAGGGAGGACACTGGTGGGCATCACTGATGGGGAGGGCAATGGGGGGCTCCCTGAGCCCTGATTGCCATCCCTGGTGGCCATAGTGGGCATCCCTGGGGTCATAGTGGGCATCCCTGGGGTCATAGTGGGCATCCCTGGTGGATCTAGTGGCATCCCCCCCCGAGGGTCTGCACTGGTAATCAATGATCTGATTACCAGTGCCGACCCCCCCCCCCTGTCAGGGGAGCCGCCGATCGGCGCTCCTTTACTCGTGCCTGTCAGGCACGAACTAAGGAAAGCCGATCAACGGCTGTTCCTATTTACTATGTGACCAGCCGTGATTGGACACGGCTGATCACATGGTAAAGAGCCTCCGTCAGAGGCTCTTTACCGAGATCGGAGATGCAGGGTGTCAGACTGACACCTCGCATCACCGATCGCCGCTCTGCGCGCCCCCGGGGGGCGCCCAGAGCGGAGTTATCCTGCCGCCGTCATATGACGTCCGGTCAGGATAACTCAACCACATTCCCGCCGTCAATCTGTAATAGGGCGGGCGGGAAGTGGTTAAAAAAAACAAAAAACTGGATTTTTTACTTACCGTATAATCATTTTCTCTGAAGTTCATTGGCAGACGCAGCTTCATATCTTCTTGACCATTGGGTTATGCTGCCCCCTACAGGAGTAGGAAACTAGGCAGGAAAAAGTTTTCACCACGCCTATGGGGCTGTCCCTGCAGGCATAACCCCACACACTCTGCTACAGCCCTCAGTTTCGTTGCAGTGTTTAGAAGACCACAACCCCATTCCACTCATAATTAGAGGGGCGGGTGCTGCGTCTGTCCCAAAGCAGTTATTAGATGAGAGGTTTGAAAAACAATGCAAAGAACAACGCAATTTCTCAAGGCTAAAATGTAGCCAATCAGCCAACACTGATCACCTGTAAAAAAAACACATACACCCTCAAAGAGAAAATTCTCTTTTAAACAGAAGCATCCAAAACTAGTGGTGCACCGAAATGTCGGGACCATACCATTTCGGCCGAAAAGGGGTTAAAGATGCCGAAAATGTATGGCTGCAAATAGTAGTAAGAAGTGAGCCATTCACTTCCCTGTCAGACGAGTATCTCCACTGACTGCTCTGTTCCTCCGTCCAGTGACTTCCGAGGAGAAAACCCAGCATGCACATTGCACAGCAGAGGAGGATCCTCGTCCTCCCCCGTGCCTATTGCAGAATGGATCCACCCACCTCCTCCTTCATGTGCGCAGTGCTGCCGAGCAGGGTAATATCTATCTTTCTCTCATGTGCTCTGGTGCTGTGTGCTGCTGAGGGAGGAGGAATGTTATCTCTCTCTCTCAAGTGCTGTGTGCTGCCGAGGGAGGAGGAATGCTATCTCTATCTCTCTCTCTCATGTGCTCTGGTGCTGTGTGCTCAGTGTTCGAGGAGGGTAATATGATATCTCTCTCTCTCTCATGTGCTCTGGTGCTGTGTGCTGCCGAGGGAGGAGGAATGTTATCTCTCTCTCAGCAATAAGCATTGGCTATGGGTGCTGTAAAGTATTTTAACAGAACTATTGCTGTGGTCCTAAGGTTTAGCAGTGAAAGTTAGTGGGCTGAGGGTGCTCCTGGGAATGTGAGGGAAGAGGCTGCACCCACATTGTGTTCTGGGAGACAGTTCCCCCACTCTGATGGGGTTTAGGAGCAGAGCTAGATATGGGACAGCTGCATCCCAAGTCTCTAATTCCTTTCTTAGGACAAAAAAAAAGCCATGCCACCTGCTGTTAGATCAGGAGAGTTGCCAGTGCATGCACTGCCTCATTCGCATATACCCAGCACAAGAAAAATATTGGGTTTGCTCAAGCAGCGCACACAAAAGAAAATGATCAAAACTGTTTTTTTTTTAGCAGAATAGTCAGACAAAAACCAGGAATGGGTGCTGTATATTTGATGTCAGGTGACACATTCTAATAATAAGACATATTCATTTCTGTCTAACAGATCACTAGTCACTTCAAAATCCTGTTTACCAAATAATGTTAGTGGTGCCTTTCAAAGTGCCATTTGCAGAACCTTTGATGCTAATGAACACCACTATCCGGGAGACCATGGGAAAGATACTCTGTGCACTTCCACACAGCCTAAGCCATTGCTGCACTGATGAGCTCACAGTAAGCCCCGCACACATGTTTATCACTGAAACAATTCCCTTGCTTTTATGTAAACACCTGCATCATAATTATGCATTTCATTTGCATGTCCCATACAGTTCAATAAGAAGAGATCTGTACAAAAAAAAAAAAAAAACGACACCTCTCCTTCCTGACTTCCCAGAAATAGCTTAATGCAGGGGTCTCGGTCTCTCTCTCTCCCTTCCATACTGATAAAGGATGTCTGTCTGTCTGCCTATAGGAGACTCATTTCTCTGCTGGGTTATCATATCAGTGACAAGTATGCTCATTGGTGTAATTAGCTTCATTTTATAATTTCCTAGTTAAATGACTTTAATATCAGGGATGATGTGATTATAGAAACAGTATAGCATTCAACATCAGTTTCTCATAGCTGCAGGACTACAAGTCCCAGCATGTTCTCTCAAGTCACTGGTGACTTGTTTTTTCTGGATATCAATGTGCCACATATAAATTATCAACTATTCTCTCTCTCTATCTCATTTGTGGGAAAAAGTCATTTTCGGTTTTCGGCCAAGGGCATCCTGCATTTTCGGTTTCGGCCCAGAATTTTCATTTCGGTGCATCCCTATCCAAAACCTTTCGGTAATAAGAGGCATCTTAAGATGCCAACACATCTACCTTGTAGAATTTTGTGAATGTGTGCACTGAAGACCAAGTTGCCGCCTTCATGCATCACTAACGCCTGATGGCAAAAAGCCCAAGAGGCACTCAGCGCCCTAGTAGAATGCGCTTTCACCGGGAAAGGAGGAACCTGACCCTTTAGTGAATAAGCCTGAACCACCATCTGCCTGATCCATCTGGATATGGTCGCAGAAGACGCAGCCATTCCATTACGAGGTCCTTCGGTAAGGACAAAGAGTCCAAGTTCCGGAAAGATTCAGTAGCCGCTAGGTAAACTAATGTGGCGTCCGCCAGAGGATCCCTCGACCTGGCCACAAACCTTTGAACCTTCTTGAGTCGAGAAGCAAACCGGTCGACATTGGGTGTCCCCTAATGGACACACAGGAGATGTAACACCTCCGGGTGTAGGGACCACTCCCCCTGATCCAACATCTGACGACTCAGGTAATCCCCCTGCCAGCTCTCCACACCTGGGATGTGCACAGCAGAGATAGCTGGGACAAACTTTTCCGCCCAATTCAGGGTCTCTGTCACCTACCGGGGACGCCAAGACACTCTTGGTGCCTCCTTGATGATTGATGTACGCCACAGCCGTGGCATTGTACGATTGAATCCTGACCGGGCAACCTTGCAGACGAGCCATCCAATGACTTTTAGCACTATGAGCTCCAAGATATTAATCGGCAGCTTGGACTCTTCCACTGTCCAGGATCCCTGGGCGCAAAGCTTCCCCAGCCTGACAAGCTGGCGTCCGTGGTTACCACTGTCCAATACAATGGAAGGAAAGACTTGCCTTGGCGAAGTGCTGACGAGTGAAGCTACCACAGAGGAGCAGACTTTATGCTGCGACTCAACCGAATCAAAATATACAAGGATTTTGGATCCTTGTTCCATTTTACGAGAATATCCTTTTGTAAGGGTCTCGTGTGGAACTGAGCAAACAGGACCACCTCGAAGGTTGATACCATAATGGGCCATACACACTAAGATTTTCTCAAGACTTTTTCCTTTAGGTTTGACCTCATATTATATGGTTTTGGTAAGTCTAAACACTTTCAATTTGTACGCAATCTGGCAGGCCCTTGCACTACATAGAAAAGTTAAATCTGAAGGAAAAAGTCTTCAGAAAATCTTATAGTGTGTATGGCCCTTTAGACCCAAGGCCCGCATACAAGTCCGCAGAGAGGACAGATTGTTTGCCAACAACCGGATCGCCTGGGGGAAGAAAGACCCTCGCCAAAGCAGGAGTCCAGAGTCTGGCCCAGATAATCCAGTTTCATTGAAAGTATCAGGGCAGATTTTTTTAAAATTGATGTTCCAACCGAACTCTTGCAGTGTTCAGACAGTGATTGTCAAGTCGCCCAACAGGGCTGAGTGAGAGTCCGCCCTCAATAGGAGAGATAGTCCAGGTACCCCCAGTACCAAAATCTCCCATTGGCGCAGTAATGCCAAAACCAGAGCAAGCACCTTGGTAAAGACCCTGGGGGCGGAGACGAGACCAAAAGGGTAACGCCGCAAATTGATAATGCTCCTCTCCTATAGAGAAGTGGAGAAAACGCTGGTGTCCAGCGTAGAAAAGGATCTATGGAGGCCAAAAAGTCTCCCTGGTGTAGGGACGCCACTACGGTGCGAATGGACCTATTCTAAACCTCTGTACCCACACAAAGCGGTTCAAAGCCTTGGACGTCCAGGATTGGACGCACTTTGCCTTCCTTCCTGGGCACAGTAAACCGATTTGAATAAAAACCCTTGAAAACGTTCGAGAGGGAACCGGCACAAACACCCTTTGCGACAACAGATCTTGTACCGCCTCTCAGATCCCTTAAACCAGGGATCCTCAAACTACGGCCCTCCAGCTGTTGCAGAATTACACATCCCATGAGGCATTGAAAAATTGACATGCACAGACATGACTAGGCATGATGGGAATTGTAGTTCCTGAACAACTGGAGTGCCATAGTTTGAAGACCCCTGCCTTAAAAACGGTCTGGAGATGGGTGCAGATTGGAAGGGAAGAACCTGTCTGACGGTCTTGTACCCTGATCAGATCAGTTCGTGAACCCATTTGTCCTGAAACAAGGAAGTCCATGGTTCCGGAAAGAAGCGAAGACATCTCTCCCCACCCCAGAAACGGGTGAGGGTGCCCCTTCATGCAGATGAGGATTTGTCAGCAAATCCAGATTTGTTTGGCTTTGGTTTACCTGACCATGTCTGAATGGCTTTCCTTTTCCTTGTGACCCGGTGGTACGAAAAAGCCGCAATGAACAGTAAAAGAAGGCCCCGTCTAGGACATGGTGCCTTGCCCTTAGAGGATTGAGGCAGAAGAGTACTCTACCCACCCGCAAGTAAGGCCTTTGATCAACTCATCCAGGGAGGATCCAAACAACCTCTCCCCCGTAAAGGGAAGGTCACAAAGCCTTTTTGCAAGCCTGGTCCAGAGAAGCTCTTTAACCACACTATGCGTCTAATAGCAATCCCCACAGCAGACACTCTGGCCACCAGGGGAGCCGCATCCAGCGACGCATCGCAAATATAGCAGGGCTTGAGCCATTTGATCCATGAGCTCAATTTGCCCCGGGGAGAGCTGTTCCATTTCCAAGACACCTTCAAGTAATTTCACCTATTCAGTGATAGTCTGTCACACCAAGTTAGTAAAAAATTGGTTTCAATATTGAGCCCGCTAACACTTGTAAATGGCACGACAGAGACTCAGTCTAGAAATGGGGTCCGTAAGGCCGGGGATTCTTCCACCAGGACCACAGTAAACTTATTCAGTCTGGAAACTGGATGATGCACCTTTGGTGGCAAGGTCCATCGAGTGCAAACCTTACCTGCAAAGGGATAACGGCGTTTAAAACGTCTGGCCACCACTAACATGTGCTTGATGCGCCCCCACTGTTCATTGACAACATTGTCAAAAAGTTTGTCAGGAAAATACTTTGCCTGATTTTCTGGGATTTGCTGGTGCCAAAAGACACCTGCGTTCCTGACACTGTAGACTCATCCGCCATTTTTAAAGTTTCTCGGACTGAAACTATAAGTGCTTCCACCAATGCGCATTCCCGTGCAGCAGGCTGAATGCGATGAGAGCCACCAGGGCTGGGTGCATCTGC
The DNA here is from genome assembly GCF_965119305.1 of Pelophylax lessonae. NCBI lineage: Eukaryota > Metazoa > Chordata > Amphibia > Anura > Ranidae > Pelophylax > Pelophylax lessonae. Next base: position 429,029,638 of record NC_138768.1, on the reverse strand, counting down.
GGCAGCCATATCTGCCTCAGAATCTGAAGATACAGCAGAGAGAGGCGAAGGGCGCTTACGGCTAGCGTTACTTTTTTACACTAAATCCACTTTTGATACCAGGCTTTCCAAAACTGCTGTAAAAAGCCGACAGGGGCTGTGAACCAGAGGGTTCCGCAGCAGCACTGAGGGGGGTCTGTAGGTGAAATTTTGTCCTTGGACTCCATTTACACTGAAATAAAAAAGATGCACTGTCACATTAAAAATAGTCGCAAACACGGGATCGCACTGCTGCACTAGCGGCATAGCAAGTCCCAGCCTAACAGTCTGTCAGCAGTGTGTGTGAGGAAACCTACAAGAGACGCAAAAAAAACGTAACCAATCCGATCAGGCGGCTTGCAGGAACGATCTGATCTGTGCAGCAGAAAGAACGATCTGACCCAGGAAATGAAAAACACCTGGGTCATGCCTAGAATATCTAGTGTCTGCCTTTGCTGTCCAGCACCATGGACTACCCTGGTATACCTGAGAGGCCAGGGGAACCAAGGGATACCCCAGGATCTGACTATTCCATGGAGAAGGCCCACGTCCACCCCGAGACATTCGCGTCCCAGCAAGACGGTCCACTCGCGGCCTCATCCCTGTCCAACAGGGCTCTGTCCTGGCGAGACCTAGTGCTGGACTATAACCTGCTCACGCTCGCTGGCCAGGCTGGGAGACCTTAAGATCTAGAATATCCAGGCCGAAACCCACGCGGCTGTTGCTTGTAGTTCTCCAGGATATCTATTAAAAGAACAAAATTACAAAAAAAGGTTCCCAAAAATTAACAGCTAAGACCGAAGTCCCAGCAGGGAACTAGGTGCTACTCCTTAACTAGGCAGAAACAAACTCAGGGCTGTAGCAGGGAGAGTGGGGTTATGCCTGCAGGGAGAGCCCCATAGGGGTGGTGAAAGCTTTTTCCTGCCTAGTGTCCTACTCCTGTAGGGGGCAGCATAACTCAATGGTCAAGAAGATATGAAGCTGCTTCTGTCAATGAACACTAGAGAAAATTGATTTTTGTCTTCCCGTAAAATCCTTTTCTCTGATGTTCATTGACGGACACAGCTTCATATCTTCTTTGACTGATGGGTTATGCTGCCCCCTACAGGAGGACACTAGGTGGAAAAAGGTTTGACTATGCCTATAGGGCAGTCCCAGGGGGTATACTCCCACTTCCTGCTATAGGATCTCAGTTTTTTAACAAGCCGTGTCAGAAGAATACATACATGAAGATACCAGAGAAAGATACGGCTGCACTCCACAGCTACACAGTACAAGCACAGTGTGTCATGTGAAACGTTAACCTGTCCACCATCTGTCTGAACAATGAATAAAGGAACTTGAAAATCTTATCTTAGCTGCGGAGTGCAGCCGTATCTTTTTCTGGTATCTTCATGGTCTACGGTGGTGAGCCATGGCGAGCTGCTACAACGGATATGTTGTACTTTCCCCTTTTTGGCCTGAGCAGTCCATTGGAGTTGGAAGTACAGTTTCATTATTGGCTGGGATCTCAAGCTTGTCTCCCAATCCAGAGGCCCTGTTGGTGTTTATGGTCATATTTTTCCGGTAAGGAGCCATCTATTTTTGGTGACAGATTCACAAGTGGTGGTGTTAGTTTCTTTCTCACTGAAGAATCACACAATTGCATATTAGTTTTCATTCACCAATATTTATATACAATCATATGGACATTACATTTAATCACGTTTTATAATCAATATTTTTGTTATATTAATTAGCGTAACCCTTTTTGGTATTTTTATTAAGATTCAGATCCCAAGGCTTTGGCAGAAGTCTTGCTGATGGAACAACTAGTGTAATCCCCTGGAGGAAAGTACAGCTAAAAGGCATTGGTGGGAACCCGGCCAGTGAGTCCACACCCTGTTGAAGGCCAAAAACATAGCGCTAGGGAAAAACGCACAGATGATCCAATGCTTCCGCCCCACAAAGGCAAGGTATCATCAGAGGGTTGCGAAATTCTCCAATCCAGGCGTCGCCAACCTAGTTGTGGCTCACAATGAAACGAGACATGACTGATCTGTCGAAATGCAGCTGATCTTACCCAGGCTGGGAATTGCATGTGCTCGAAAGAAAGACTACCAGGCTCTATATACCTGCCCTGTCACCAATCACTGCAGTTGACTGAAGACAAAAAAAAAAAAAATAACACAAAAACCTGGAAATATGAAAGCAGAAAAACTTCCAGGTCCTAACTCCCATAGGTGACGCAAAAAACTAAGCTGCATGTTGCAGTTGGGGGTAGGATGGCTGGCCACCAGCAAGGGCCGCCACTAGGTTGTGAACTTTTTTGTTGTACCTAGCATTCTATTCTTTCAGGTGGCATAATAACCAACTGGTAATGATCTAAAGATCCAGCTATGTTCTTCAATGAACAAAAGAGAATTTGTGAAGCTGCAACATAGAAGCATGTTCCTACCTCATGCACTTCTCTAAAACTTCACGAACAAACTGTGGTTTAGGTCTATCTAGATCTTGAGAAAGACAGTCAGACCTAAAACAGAGGAAAGAAAACAATTATTTGCACATGTCCTGAAAACAGACTTAAAAAGCAATATTTTGTTGGGTAATATGATCTACTCCTGCAATCTTAAACCGGTAATTCAACCAAAAATGTACACTATTGCAGCGTACCAATCAGAGGAGTTGTTTGCATTAGTTTTTGTTTAGGCTGGATTTCTACTTTAATTAGAAAATCATGTAAACAAGCAATCCTGTTAACACCACCCACACATGGATTCTGCTAAATGGACAATGGAGGGGGCATCATAGTTGCATTAGTTTTTCCAACCTAAGTCCATCTAGTTCAAAAAAAAAAAAAAAAAAAAAAAACAGCACACAGCAAAGCGTGATCCAATTTGCTACAGCAGGGGAAAAAATCCTACCTGATCCCCTGAGAGGCAATTTGATATTCCCTGGATAAACGTTGCACTCTCTGCTCAGCACACACCTATTTAGCACAGCTCAAATAGGTCCTAAGGAACCTCCTCCCACTCCCATACAAGCTACACCAAATACAGGAGAGTTTTGAAAACCCAGTAAAAGGGGCAACAGACTTGTGGGGAAAGGTTATTTGTACTTTTCCATGTTTTGGATTCACTAATATCCTTTGCTGTTGTGATAAGAGTCCTACCCCTTGCATCATTAATGTTGCTGCTTTGCTGAAGCTGGGGTGTCAAGTGCTTTCTTAATCTACGATTCTGGAGGCCAAGTATTGCTTTTCCTCAAGGTCCCTCTTAGGGCTCAACTCAGAGGTGCCTCTTGCCTACTGCTGAGAATGTGTTTAGCTGTATCTGCTCCATCAGGGTTGCAATCCCTTTAATCAGTGCATGGTTAGTTTCCACCTTTGGGTGTTTCCCTTGTAACTTTACCATCAGGATTCACTTTCAGTTATGCTGGCAGGTCCCCCATTTGGGCAGAGGGTTTGGCCACATCTGATGAACAATTCAGGCGTTGGGCCCTTTAAACCGCTCTCGGGCTGTTGTAAACAGTTTTTGGGCAGTCCTTCATTCTGTTTTTTGCTGGGCATATTAACAGTTTTTGCCATTTGCCCACTCCTCACAGTTGGACTACCTTTGGACATACCAACACTAGATGATGACTTCCTGGGTACCAACTGTAAAATCCTTTTTTTGGAGTGTATTTGGCAGCACAGTTCCCACCGCTGTTCTACATTTATGATAATACTCTTGGTACTGCTTGCTACAAACCAAGGCCTGAAGGGTAGAGGAAAGGTTATCCTGGGTAGGCTTAAATATATTTTTGCCAGTGTCCAATCTTCCTGTAGGTGGCAGTACAACAGTAGAAGACTTCCTGTGTTCCTCAATGGACTCCAAGAAAAGGATTTCTTAGCAAGTAAAAAAATATATTATTTTAACTAGAATTACTCTGCAATAGCAGCATAAAATTTAAAGGGCTAAAACAATTCTTACATAATTTATGTTCTGAAACACTATAACCCTAGTTCACTCATGACAGATTCACTTTAAAATAAACCTGTCAACCACTTTAAACTAAAGTTCAACTCCAAGTAAAAATTGCTCCCTTGAGCTGCATACACATTGCAAGAGTTAAATGTTTATTTAAGTCTAGGGGACTCTGAAAGCAGTTTTACTTATCCAAACCATCACGCCAGTGGACTTCTCTGTGCTGTGAGACTAGTACTCGGACCTCATATCAAGACCGATACAGGGCCCATAGCAGAGCATGGGGGTGTGTAGCCCCACTGCAAGGGAGTGTTTTTTTTTTTTTTTTTTTTTACTTCCCCAGAGTTGGGCTTTAAAAGTACTACCCAGGGGTCACTTCGCTCACAACTAATTATTGTTCATCAATGCACTTACCAATCTTCCCAATTCCATCGGAACTGAAAGTTACTTAGATGGTGCGAAAACCAATTTATGAATCTAGTAAATAAAAAAGGATAGATTAGAACTTTCAACATTTTAAAAAAAGGATTACTCTCAAAGTGTATGAAAACTCCAAACAATGTTCAAGTGGAACTTCACTCTCCCAATTAATCAACAGTTTTGTAATCCTCATGCTGCTAGCATTAGTAAATATAGATAGGAAAGTATATATTTATATTTACTTGTTTAAAACTTTACATTTCTTTAGTTACTTCCTGGTTTCTATGCCTAGGCAAATGATGTCCTACATCCCAGGAGTCTTCAGGAGAGGAGGGGTTTTCTCAACAAAGCACATTCTCTCTTGTATGCATACTTCAGTAAAGGGCAGGAAGTAAAAGCTAAATCAATCATTTGCCCTTAACCACTTACCGCAAAGTGACGTAGGGGTACGTCGGCTGAATTTGCCGTGTTATACTGCGGCGATGCCTCTAGCTAGAGGCATCACCCCGGTACTGTTTAGAGCCGGCGGTCGGCTTTCCGGCAGTAACTACTGATGCAGCTCGGGAGCCGCTCGGTCATTACCCCGGCGACCGGGAGGGGGAGGCTTCTGGAGGTCCGAAAGCACCAAATTGAGGTCCATAGGCGGCAATGGAGACCGCACTGGAGGAACGAAATGTCGGGACACCCTGAAGAAAAAAGGTACACACCAGGGAGTGTGTGGCCAAGGGTTATTGGAAGAAGACCACCAAAGCAGACACCTGGCCCCTGATGGTACTCAAGGCCAATTTCTGTTTAACCCCCCGTTGAAGGAAGGTCAAAATCAGAGCTACCCAGAAGGAGCGAGGACGAACCTCAAGAAAACACACCACGCAATGTTCATCTTCGATGTGCGATGGTAGATCTTCCTAGAAGGAGATTTCCTAGCTTTTAACTGCGTAGGAATCAACTCAGATAAACCTCTATCCTTCAGCACCTGACGTTCAACAGCCAAGCCGTCAAAGCCAGCAACTGTAAAGAGGATGGAGATTGGTCCTTGGGACAGCAGATCTTCCCCGAGAGGAGGCTTCCAAGGAACATCGGCGACAAGTTGCACCAGATCGGCGTACCAAACCCGGAGAGGCTAGTCCGGAGCCACCAAGATGACAGGAATCCCTTCTGCCTCGATCCTGTGTAGAATTCTTGGCAAAAGCTTGAGAGGAGGGAAGGCGTAAATCAGATGATTCTGACCCCACTGGGCCACCAGCGTGTCTGTCGCGTCTGCCAGAGGATCCTGTGAGCGTGCCAAAAACATCTGCACCTTTCTGTTGAGCCGAGACGGCAACAGATCCACCTCGGGGATGCCCCACCGGAGAGACAAGTGACGAAACACCTCCGGATGAAGGGACCACTCCCCTTGGGCAAACGCCTGCCGACTGAGGTAATCCGCCTGCCAGTTTTCCACCCTGGGAATGGGCACGGCAGAGAGGACTGGAACAAACCGTTCTGCCCACCTTAGAATGCCAGCTACCTCCAGATAAAGACGATCCGTCCAATGATCCAGACACAGTCTGATCGCTCTGAGTTCCAAGACATTGATAGGTAGTCTGGATTCTTCCAGTGTCCAGATCCCCAGAGCAGAATGTTTGCTGAGGACGCCTCCCCAGCCTGACAGGCTGGCATCCGTGATGACCACTGTCCAATCAAGGGAAGGAAGGACTTGGCCAGATGAAAAGCCGAAGAACGAAGAGACCATATCAGGGACTGCGATTTGTGAAGTTTGTCCAGAGGAAGGAGCACTTACTCCAGAGTTAGACTCAGATAGTCCAGTTTTGAGGACGGACCCAGACCAAACTTCTAAAATTCAGAATCCAGCTGAAATCCCGCAGAGTTCGTATGGTGATTTCCAGGTTTTCCACCAGAGCAGAGGAGACTCCACTCGCAGATGGTCATCCAAGTAGCCCAGTACCGCAATCGCACGTTGGCCTAACAAAGCAAGCACCGGTGCCAACACTTTTGTGAAGACCTGAGGAGCAGAGGCAAGACCAAAGGGTAACGCCACAAATTGATAATGCTCCTCTACCAAAGTGGAGAAAAGGGTTGGCACATATCGGAATGTGAAGGTAAGCATCCTTGATGTTGATCAAGGCAAGAAAATCCCCCTGACTCAGGGATGCCACCACTGTGTGAAGGTACTCAATCCTGTACCCGCAACAAAGCAGTTCAGAGCCTTGGGGTCCAGGATTGGATGCACCTTGCCTTCCTTCCTGGGAACTGAAAACAGGTAAACATTTCGAAGTCAGAATCCGGACAATCACCCCTTGAAGCAACCAGTCTTACACCGCCCCAAACAGATCCTGTAAGCGTTCCGGGGACAGGCGCAAGTTGGAAGGAAAGAACTTTGCTGGAGGACAAGAGCGAAACTCGATCTTGTAGCTGGACCGAATGACTGTGGTCCCACTTGTCTTGTACCAGGGAGGTCCACAGGTTCGGAAACCAGTGAAGACTTCCACCCCCCACCCCCGATGCGGGTGAGGGCGCACCTTCACGCTGAAGTAGCCTTGTCTGCCGGTCTGGAGAAGCCCGCTCTCGCCTTGCCATACCAGATTAATTTGGATCCTCCAGAGGAGGCCCGGAAAGGCTTTGAGCCCTTGTCAGTCGACCCTGAGGGACAAAAAAAAAAAAAAAACCCTCATATGAGCCGAGGAGGGGGGACCACATCTACGATGAGGTTCCTTGCTCTTAGTAGCCTGTGGAAGAAAAGGTACCATTTCCCCCGTGAGACCTTTAATGATGTCAGGGTAGCTCCAAACAGGCAATCTCCTTGAAAGGGAAGATCAGTCAAGCATTTGACCAGCATTGGAAGCATTTAGACCAGCATTTGAGCCAAAAAAACACGCCAAAGGACCACTGCCGAAACGGAGAGCCGAGCCACTAGGAGCCGCATCCAAAGAGGCATCCCAGATAAACTGCTGCCCCTGGACCAGCTGGTCTGCCAGCTCAGCAAAGGCAGGGGGAGCTGTTCTCCCTCCAGGTCACGGCATAAAAGCTTAGCCCACTCGGTCAGAGCTTGCGACACCAGGGCAATGGTGAATACCGGCTTCAGTGCCAAACCAGCCACAGTGGACATATGGCAGGCCAGACCCTCCGCTCGCCTATCAGCCAGATCTTTAAAGGCCGGGGAATCCTCAACCGGAATTAAGGTAGCTTTATTTAACCTCGAAGCCGGCGAGTCCACTACAGGTGGGAATGTCCACTTTTTAAAGGTGGGAATCCTCATAAGGATACCACATAGCAACTTAGGGGCCACAAGGATGCGTTTTGGACAACCCTGTGTTGTGACAATATTGTTAAAGTAAGCGGAAAAGGGGAACATATTGCGGGCCACAGCCTTCCTCTTCCTGTCAGCCGGATTCTTAAAGGCCGGGGACTCTTCAACTTAATCACGGTTGCCTTGTTCAATCTGGAAACCGGTGGGTCCACCACTGGTGGAACAGTCCACTTCCTAATAAGGGACTCCTCATAGGGGTAGCGCCTAGAAAATCGCTAAGGGACCACAAGGGGACACTTTGGTTGTCCCCACTCTTTAGCGACAATTTTGGCAAAATAGGCAGGGAAAGGAAACACCTTTGCCGCTCTAGATGGCTTGTTATTACCAAAAGGGATCCTGCGCCTCCGTCGCAGGTGTGTCCTCCATCTTCAAGGTCTCACGCACAGATACAATCAGTGCGTCCACCAGCGCCTTTTCATGCGCATTTGCAGATGTGGAAGAATCCTCCTCACTATCAGAGGATTACGGGTGTGTGGTTGCAGACCCAGCAGGGTGCCCCACGTCCGCCAATCAGAGTTAGGATCTGATGAGACCGATGAGGCAGGGGACGCCTTCTGCTAGCCTGTCGCCCGAAAGCCACATCCACCTGGGACACAAAGGACTTCAGGACCATTGTCAGTGCATTGATGGATGGTTGGTACCCGGAGGGTCCCACAGCCTCAGAGGGGGATCAGGTGGGGAGATGTGCTCCAAAGACTCCGTCACCAGGGGGACCCCACAAAAAAGGTGTAAAACACTGCAAGGAATAACTCCCACCGCGCTGGCAGCACCACCCAGTTGTCAAGCAAAAAGCACCAAGCGATCCTCAGCAGAGAGGGAGAGAACCCCACCAGAATCCCCATACAGCAGAAACAGGCACCTGCAGCAACCAGAATAATCTGCAATCAGGAAGCACAAAGATCCAGGAGCCAGCACCAGGGGATGAGGAGGGGCTCCCACCTCCGAAATCACTGCCCACAGGGCTCCACTGTCATGGCTGCCGCTATTTTCAACATACAGGCTACAACAAAATGGTGGCACCACAAGGCTTCCAGGAACCCAGGAGGGATCCCTAAGCCTCAAGGACAGTACAAGGCAGAATAGGGGGCCCTGGCAGGAGCCCCCACCAGGTACAACCCTCCCTCCCCTGCACAGCCGATCATCCAATCCCCGGCGGCGCACCCCCCCAGCCCCCATCACCAGTATAGTGTCCTGCTCCCACCCCAAGAAGTGGACCAGGCCACCCAAACAGCCCTACCATAAGTGGGGAGGGGGGGGGGGGGTAGGATGGGGTACAGATGAAATGGGGTGCCTGAGGGGGAAGGAGGGAGTCTGACTGTACCAAGGAGGGGCCACGTCCACCCAAAACCCTCTAGGGGGAGAAGGCAACAGCTACTCGCCATACCAGGAATCTGGTGGGCACCGCTCCAGACAGAACCCCATCTCCATCAAAATGTGGGGCTGTCGGCCAGGGGGGGGGGGGGGGGAACGCTGCGACTCGGGCCGAGACCCGGTCGTATGCGACCTTGCGAGGCATTTAACTCGCAAGCCAGCCACCGTCCGGCAGGGCTATATTGCGGCCGACCTAGCGCAGAGCTGAGGTCTGCGCGCACTGGCCAGACTGGGTCTAGATCTAGATTATCCAGCCCGTTGCCCAGTCCGGCAATTCATTGTAGATCTCACAGGAATAAAACCAGGAGAAAAAAAAATTCTATCTAAAACGAAAAAAATTGCCAGGACCAAAGAGCCCAGTAAGGAACTAGGTCCTTACTCCTGACTAGGCAGAAAAAAAAAAAAAAAAAAACTGGGTACCTATAGCAGGGAGCGGGAGTATACCCCCTGGGACTGCCCATAGGCATAACCATATTTTTCTGCCTAGTGTCCTACTCCTGTAGGGGGCAGCATAACCCAATGGTTATGAAGATCAGGAGTTGTGTCCGTCAATGAACAAAAGAGAAATGTCTTTTCAGCATGGAAAAAAAAAAAAAAAAAATTGGCTCTTTAAGGCCATTGGGAGGAAGAGATGTAGGACGTCGCTCCAGTCCTTTAGGGCCATAGATTCGAGTCGGGGGCCATCTTGCCCTCACTCGACTGCCTGCCTGGGACATGGACAGACCGGATCGTTGTCCCCGCTACCAGCGGCTCCAGTAATGCGCCACTGGGACAACTTAAGTGAGAGAGGATCGCCGCCTCGTAAGAAAATACCGGGGCTATGGCAGCTATCTGCCAACGTAAGTACCGACGTAAAACTGCGGCAGGCGGTCTTGAAGTGGTTAAAGTGGATGTAAACCCGACTCATGAAATTTGACCTGGGCACATTTGTAGTGTTTACTTATCTCTCTAAAAAGCCCTAAGTCCCATGTCTTTCTGCTGCTCCGTTCTTCTGCTATCAGACAACCGAAATAAAACCAGCCTGAAATTTGTGTTGGGGGATGGTGCATAGAGATAGATTAGCAGCCTAGTCTGGTCTATTCACAGCAAAGCTCTGCATGTTTATTCCTTCCTATATGTGGAGAGGGGTGTGTATGCCTTTCCTCCAATCAGCTGACAGTGTATGCCAAGAATCCAAACACTGTGCTGGAACAGGAAAAAACAATTCTAACAATGTTTCTAAATCGTTTAGAAAGCAGATATACAAATAAAACCCATGTAGGGAGGTTTGTTTCATCTCTGTATCATCTGATGCTGTTCACTGGGTATACGTGAGATTTTACATCCACTTCAAAGAGTAGCTAGATTTTAAAGGGCTTGGATTGAGGGCTCATGCACACCTGTTAGCGTGTTTTGCGACCTTTCATTGGCATTCCAACACACCTTCAAAAGCACACTTACTGCCGCACACCAGAACAGTACTGTGCATCAGGAAAAAAATAAATTAAAAAATGCCGCTTGTCTGTTATTTGTGTGTCCTGGTGCATTGGCAGCTCATCCATTTGGGTAGGTGCACTAAACAAACAAAGATAATGCAATGTAGCATATCAAATCTCCCACTTTGATTATCTAGTATAAGTTTACCATTTGTCAGGACAATCCCCGTTTTGAGTACCATCCACCATTCTTTGCTGTTTTAGACTTTAATGTATAGGTGTATCATTCTAAAAATTAAAAAACATTATCAACAGTACCACCAACACAATAATTACCTGTCCACACAAGTTGCATTCATAGTGTCTAATCGAGTGTAAAGCATCTCTGTGGCTTGGGCAAGCTATTTAGTTAAGTTAAGGCACATGAACAGTATTATCAGCCTATTCAAAAAAGGCCATGAACCCTTCTGAATGGCACTAATGAATGTACCACTAGACACCCAATGAAAGTATTATTACAGCGCAAGCGCATATACAACATAAAATAAAAAAAAAGGGAGAGAGAAGAGAAGGGGGGGGGGGGGGGGGAACAAAAAAAAAAAACACGGTAAGCAACACCTTTAAAAGAAAAAAGAAAAAAAAAAAAGATAAGTTTACCTTTGCTTAAAAAAAAAAAAAAAAAAAAAAAAAAAGCGTATTTTTTTTCCAAGTAAGAAAAACTGAATTTTTGTAAAATCTTACCTGTAAAATTCCTTTCACTGAGTCCTCCGACAGTCGCCGCCTCTTCATATTCGTCACATATGGGGCATTAGACTTTGCTCCGAAGGAGTAGCTAGGCAACAGAATATGTTAACATTAAAGCTTTTAACATATCCCACCCTCTAGGGGTGGTCCCCTCAGTCAATACCCTCCTACTTCCTGCAACCATATCTCAGTTTTAGTTGAATAGCAGTAGAGTATACAACCAAACCCCAAAAGAGGGGCGGGGGCGGCGACTGTCGGAGGACTCAGAGAAAGGAATTTTACAGGTAAGATTTTACAAAAATTCCGTTTTCTCTTACGTCCTCCGACAGTCGCCGCCTCTTCATATTCGTCACATATGGGGACGTCCCAAAGCAGTGCAAACATGAGGGGTGGGAAACGCATCCGCGCCGAAAAGGCAACGCAGTCTCCGCATCAAAGAAAGGAACCTTACCAAAGGAAGGAAACCAGCTGGGCAACAGGAAAAACAAGTGCTCAACAGGAGCAACAACCCAGGAAAAGACAAATAACCAGGGGATAAAAAAAACTTATCCCAACAGCCAGAGGTCCCCAACAAGGGACCCTAGGGAATTGCCGCACTAAGAACCTTGCGGCCAAAGGAAGCATCCGCCGATGCCTGAACATCTACTTTGTAGAATTTTGTGAAAGTGTGCACGGTCGACCAAGTCGCCGCCTTACACACCTGGGCTACAGAAGCCCCATGACGACAGGCCCAAGACGTACTCAGAGATCTAGTAGAGTGCACCTTCACAGGCACAGGGGGAACCTTCCCCTGCAAGGCATAGGCCTGTTCAATGGTCTGCCTGATCCATTTGGCGATGGTAGAGGCCGACGCCGCCATGCCCTTCCGAGGACCCTCTGGAAGAACAAACAAGGAGTCCGTCTTTCGAAAAGACTCAGTCGATTTAAGGTAAACCCTTATCGCCCGAACAACATCCAGAGAATGTAATCTCACCTCCTTTAGATGTTTAGGCTTCGCGCACAGCGAAGGCAAGACAATATCCTCATTAAGATGGAATTCCGAAACTCGTTTCGGAAGAAAAGAAGGATTAGGTCGCAAGACCACCTTATCCAAATGAACAACCAGATACGGAGACTTGCAGGACAAAACTGCCAGCTCCGACACTCTGCGAGCCGAAGTGATCGCCACCAAAAAGGCGACCTTTTTGGACAACATAGACAACGAGATCTCCCTGATCTGTTCAAAAGGAGCACGTTGCAACACAGACAGAACGAGATTCAAGTCCCAAGGGGGCAAAGGATCCCTCCTAGGAGGAACCAGATGCCGCACACCCTGAACAAAAGTGCCAACCAAGGAGTTGGAAGCCAGGCGCAGACACCTGACCCTTTATCGTAGCCAGCGCCAAACGCTGATCGACACTCGTTTGAAGGAAGGACAGCACTCGGGAAACCGAGTATGTGCGGGGTGAAAACCCCCTGGACTCACACCAGGCAAAATAGGCCTTCCAAGTACGGTAATAAACCTTCCCCGAGGAAGACTTCCTCGCGTTGATCAAAGTATGAACGACCTCTGGGGAGAGACCCTTCTCCTTCAGGACCTCGGTCTCAACAGCCAGGCCGTCAAAGCCAGCGACTGTAAAGCAGGATGGTATATCGGTCCTTGAGACAGGAGATCGTCTCGAAGAGGCAGACGCCACGGGGCGTCGACCGCCAGATTCACGAGGTCTGCGTACCAGGACCGGCGAGGCCAGTCCGGTGCCACAAGAATCACCGTGCTGCGTTCGAGTGTAACCTGCAAAGGAACCTGGACAGCAACTGAATCGGTGGAAACGCGTACATCAGCCTGTACTGATGCCACGGGGCCACTAACGCGTCCGACGCGTCTGCCCGAGGATCGCGCGTCCTTGCCACGAACCTTCTCACCTTGTTGTTGAGACGAGACGCGAACAGGTCCACATCTGGAAGACCCCACTTCGCGCACAACATCTGGAAGACAGCCGGGTGGAGAGACCATTCCCCCTGATCCAGGGTCTGGCGACTCAGATAGTCCGCCTGCCAGTTCTCCACCCCCGGAATGTGAACTGCCGTTATCGCCGGGACATGAGTCTCGGCCCAAGACAGAATGTCGGCCACTTCTCGAGCCGCTCGGGCACTCCTGGTGCCCCCTTGGTGGTTGATGTAGGCCACCGCCGTGGCATTGTCTGTCTGCACCCGAACCGGGCAGCCCTGCAGGCGGTCCGTCCAGCGATGAAGACAGATTTTTCGCACGCAATTCCAGAATGTTGATCGGAAGGGAAGACTCCCCCTCCGACCAAGTTCCCTGGGCGGACAGAACGCCCAGAACGCCACCCCAGCCCGACAGGCTGGCATCCGTGGTGATCACCGTCCACGAGATAGGACGAAACGACTTGCCCCCGGACACCATCGGGGACTGGAGCCACCACAGAAGTTCTCTTCTGGTGCGATGACTCAACGAGATTTGAAGATCCAGAGATTGAGGCCGCCCGTCCCACATGGACAGGATCTCCGCTTGGAGACCCCGCGTGTTTAACTGGGCGAAGGGAATCGCCTCGAAGGCCGAGACCATCAATCCCAGACATCTCATGCACGTCCGCAAAGACGAGTGCGGAAACGTCCATGAGGGACCTGACTTCCTCCTGAAGAGTTCTGAGTTTGTCTTCCGGCAGGAAGACCTTCGCCTGCACCGAGTCCAGAATCATTCCCAGGTAGGGAAGACGAACCGACGGACTCAGTGTCGACTTTGGAAAATTTATCGTCCAACCAAACTCCTGCAGAGTTTGCATCGTGACAGACAGGTCCTTCTCCAGACCATGGCTGGTCGCAGACCGAACCAGAATGTAGTCCAGATACCCCAGGACAGAAATGCCCTGGGCCCTCAATAATGCCAGAACCGGTGCAAGCACCTTGGTGAAGACCCGCGGAGCCGAGGCGAGACCAAAAGGCAACGCCACGAACTGGTAGTGATCCTCCGCAATGGCAAATCGAAGGAACCTCTGGTGACCCTCGAAAATGGGGATGTGAAGATACGCATCCTTCAAGTCGATGGAGGCCATGAATTCCCCCGGAACCAGGGCAGCCACCACCGACCGCAGGGAATCCATGCGGAACTTGCGAACCCGCACAGAGCGGTTCAGAGCCTTCAAGTCCAGAATTGGACGAACCTTGCCCTCCTTTCTGGGCACGGTGAACAGATTGGAATAAAACCCCCGAAACCTGTCCCGATGAGGCACCGGAACTACCACTCCCTGAGCCCTCAGGTCCCGCACCGCCAGGTGCAGGTCCCGTAAACGCTCTGGAGACAGTTGAAGATTTGAGGGAAAAAATCTGCTCTCCGGCCGAGAGAGAAACTCGATCTTGTAACCAGATCGAACGATCTCCTGAACCCATCTGTCCCGCACGCGGGTCAACCAGGGCTGAAGAAAACCGAGCAAGCGTCCCCCCACCCCAAAACTGGGTGAGGGTGCCCCTTCAGGCCGCACTGTTATGGGCTGCGGATCCAGATTGACCGGACTTCTGTTTTCCAGACCAGGGCTTCTTCTGAGAGCCTTGACCTTTGAACGGTTTGCCCTTGTAGTGCGACCGAAAGGCACGAAAGGACCCCTGAGGGGGCCGAAAATTAGCATGCTTCTTCCCAGAAGCCCCCTTAGCCTTGGGGAAATGGGGCAAGAGAGTGCTCTTACCTCCGGTGATCCCCTTAATCAACACATCCAAGGACTCCCCAAAAAGGCGAGACCCATCATAAGGCAGATTGGCTAAGGTCTTACGTGAAGACTGGTCCACCGACCAACATTTCAACCAAACCAGGCGGCGAGACAACACCGCCACGCTGTGCACACGTGCAGCCAACGGGACTAGGTCCAAGTCCGCATCACACAGATACATGACACCCTGGTGGATTTGATCCACCATATCCAGGGTCGCCGGCGAGGCCGAATCGGCCACTAGGACGCGCCTAAGCATCTGCGTCCAACTTGCGACCGCCTGGGCCGCCATGAGAGAGGCAAACAGAGCCTTAAGCATAGAACCCGTAACAGAATAAGTATGATGGGCAAGAGACTCCAATCTCCTATCCGTGGCATCACGGAACACAGGGGAATCCTCTGCAGGAATCGCAGTGGATTTGTTTAAAACCGCAATTGCGTGATCCACTGGGGGTGGCACACACCACCTTTCATCAGTGGAAGGCGAGAAAGGATAACGCAGCTTGAACCTACTTGGTACAGCAAAAGGTTTGCGTAGATTGCGCCATTGTTCCTTAACAGCGCGCTGAAAATCATCATTGCAGGGAAAAACCTGCGGCGTCCTGCGTTTTCTCTGCGTCCCATAAGCCGCCAAGGCAGCGGGGGGACACACTTCATCCTGCAAACGCAGCGTTTGTTTTATGGAAGCAATCAATTCATCCATGATTGCAAGCTCTTCAGGCGAGCCAGGGGGAGAATTATCAACCCCTTCAACTTCAGCCTCCACCTCGGACCCCACTAGATCCAGGGAGGAGCGGGACCCCGATAAGGAGGCCCCCGCCATAACAACCCCATCACCTCCACCCTCAGAATCAGAGGAAAGAGCAACTCTGGGTCTTTTAGTAGATTGAGCAGCCACCAGCATCTGCACCTGAGCAGCAAGGCCAGCCACAATAGTGGCTAAATCCCCCCCTGGGGGGGAAACAGCGGTCCCCTGGCTTTCCACCAAGGCGGTAGGAAAATTGCCCTCCTGAGAATCCATTGCCCCTATAACAAATGCCGGACAATAAAGGGTTAACTGCCCCTTTAACAAGCGCGGCGAGCGCAGCCCACCGCACCACACACAAGCACAATGAGACCCCCACAGGGACAATAAAACTGACACAGGCAATGGATAGGAAGGATATAACCTGAGGAGACCCTCGCCGCTGCCTCGATCGGTGTTCCTGGAGAAGAGGAAGTGATGCTGCCAGGGCGCTCTATGAAAGCCTATGGGAGGCTACAAGAAAATGGCCGCCATGCATGTAGAACATGCGGCTGGAGCGAGTGTAGGCAAAATGGCGCCGTTTGGCGCCGAAACCGCCGCTCCACAGTACAGTAATGCACACGTCTATATAAAAAAACATGTCAGATCGCCGCAGCGATCGCTGTATAATGCCCAAACATGCCACAAAACATGCCCCACAGCACACAGCTTCTCACACTGACAAGGCTGACACACACAGTGTCACACAGCTCCCCCCCCTTGCAGCCCACAGCATGCAGCCGAGAGATAGGGAGACAAACAGTGTGAATAGAGGCAGGTTACACAGTCCCAGACTGACACCCCCCCAGACAGACAGGTCCCCACATAAATACACTTACCTCACAGTGGCGTGGGGGACCCGCACAGGCGAACAAGCCGCTGCACATGAGGCAGGGAGAGTCGCATACAAGACGCACAGAATGGGGGTTAAGAAACCGCACAGCGTCCAGTGAGGTAGCCACCTCACCAATCATCCCTGCACCGAACAGGGATGGGTCGTTCACTGTGCCAGGAGCGTTACCTGGCTGAACGCTCGATGGCAGGCTGGGAAGCCACTGACCCACGACCAGGGGGATCAGCCCGAGACCCAGCCCGCATGATCCTCTTCATCCGAAGAACTAACTAATGCTGACAAAAAGAACAGCTAAGTAAAGGTAGAGAGAAAACTCAAACAAAAAATCAAAAAAGAAGAAAGAGTCTGGGGCACAAAGCCCCAGCACAGAGAGAGCCAGCCACTCCTGACAAGCTAGACATTAAAACTGAGATATGGTTGCAGGAAGTAGGAGGGTATTGACTGAGGGGACCACCCCTAGAGGGTGGGATATGTTAAAAGCTTTAATGTTAACATATTCTGTTGCCTAGCTACTCCTTCGGAGCAAAGTCTAATACCCCATATGTGACGAATATGAAGAGGCGGCGACTGTCGGAGGACGTAAGAGAAAAAGCATTTTTTCCCCCTCGCATGAATCGGGAATGCAGAGCATTGCACACAGAACGCATGTGAATTTAAAGCAGCAGCAAACGTGCAGTGCAGCCTGTCCGGATGGGCGCAATGCTTTTTTTCTACCACACAACACTACAAGGGCGGTGGTGTGAACAGATTAAATAGGGAGACAAGGCCATTTTGCCTTGTCATGCAGTTGGACTGCACTGGAATAGCTGCCCAACACAGTACCACTGCCTGTGGTGTGAATGCACCCTTAAGGTGCAGCCATACAAGAAAATAAAAAAAGAAACAAATCATGCACTCAAAGAATACTAATAGCTATACATGGTGTCTAAAATCATATTATACGCACACACATTTTATTAGTAATAGGTTATGAATTTCATATACAAGGCCTGCGACATTGCAGAACGATACACCCTGGTAGGGAACCAGCGATCAGAGGTCTTATTTGGAAACCATTTACTACTCACATGCATCAATGTCCATTTATGCAAAAAACAAACATATTGCATAATCCATACAGTTAGTCTTTAAGTGGCTGTAAATCTCAGTCATGAAATTTGAATAAAGCACATACTGTGTATCTGTAGTGTTTACCATTCTCTCTCCAAAGCACTAAGTGTGGTTTCTCTATTATCAGCATGAGTCACTTCTCAGTTTTCCCAACAAATAAGAAAATTTGTGAAAGGGAAGTATCTCAGAACACAGCTCTGTAATCTTTTGTTTCCATTTGCTGTGTGTAGGTTATGTGTCCCTTTCCTCCAATCAGTTCTCACACCGTGTATAAGAACTGTACCTGCAGCAGCTCTCCAACCCCTCCTCTGTACTCCTCACAGATGCAGAAGGATTGTATCACAATTGCGCTCTTTTGAAGGGTTGTAGACAAGAGAAGACTGCAGATAAACAGGTACAACTTTGGAGGAGTATTTGTTTAATCTGTGTATGATCTGAGGCTATTCACTTCACTGGATTTGGGAGAGGGTTTACAACCACTTTAAAGTGATTGTAAAGTCTTTTTTTTCTTTAAAAATAAACATGTTCTACTTACCTGCTCTGTAAAGCTGTTTTGCACAGAGAAGCCCTGATCCTGCTCATCTCAGGTCCCTCTTTGGTGCTCCTAGCTCCTCCCTCCTGCCCCCACAGCAAGTGGCTTGCTATGGGGGCACCCAACCTGAGCTGCAGCTGCATGAGTCCATTCAGACAGAGCTGTGCTTCAGCCCTGCCCCCTCGCTCTCCTGATCAGCTGACTTTGACAGTAGTAGGAGCCAATGGCACCACTGCTGTGTCTCAGCCAATCAGGAGGGAGAGTCTTGGATCGCCGAGGCACTCGTGTACATCTCTGGATAGAAACGGGGCTCCGGTAAGTATTAGCGGGGGCTTCTGCACACAGAAGGTTTTTATCTTAATGCATAGAATGCATTAGGAAAACACCTTCTGACTTTACCACCCCTTTAAGGTATAGTCACATAGGAAAAAAAAAATCCCAATTTATGGAGCCAGGAGCCACTCATGCAAATGAGACCTACAACACAAAGCAGATCATTTAAAATATCACCAGGTCACAGACCTAGGAAATTCACTAAGGCCGCCACAGCCATGATCCTATGATCATTTTTTTAGTGCTGGTGGTGCTCTCCATTAGAATTGATCTGAATGGCTATACAGTCACCTGTTCACATTTACAGGGCAAGGGAAGGGCACCTCCCACAGCAAGTTCTCCTAGGCTCCCCCATTCCACCAGGGAGCCTGGGACCACTGCAACCTGTTACGTCGTTAGAACACCTTCGAGTGGGAGGAACGTCTGTTCCCCAATCTCATCTCTGACCTTAACAAACCGGAAACTGAGGATTTCATCACTTCTGGTTTCAGCTGTAGTCAGGAACACCAGACGTCTGCTTAAACCTTGCCGACACCCAGGGAGAAGCAGGGACTTGCTTCAGAGTTCCCAGGAATCTTCTGTGATCTACTATTTAATCCCCCTTTAGATAATAGAGATCGAGAGGGGATGAGTTTGCAGTCCAAATGAGGACCAGAACTCCCAGGTACGGCAAAAAATATATGCACAATTAGACGCCTACATATACATTACATTAGGCAGCAGAGCGGTCGGCACGGCACAGAGGATTATCCTTTGTGAGGAGCTTGTTATTGCTCCCTATGGCATCCTCTGGTTTCCTCTTCCTTTCCTACTGTGTCCAGGGGAATGAGTACTTGTCCGGAAATACCATTTAAATTACTACCTGCCTACTCATAAGATCTTGAATGAGGATGAAATATCTTATGGAAGTGGATATGAGGATTTAATGCTATTTCCGTTATAGTATTAGGGCACTACAAACGTATATTAATAAGGCGTGTGCTGTCTATATATGTATGCACATGCACCCCAATACTTTGGTTGCATATATTTAATACAATGAGGGTGCAATCCACCATCATTATACCCCTATATAAAATCAACGCTTTTTATACTACTTGAGTCTACCTATGGAACTGCCGTCTGCCCTATGATTTTACACACGAGGGAACACCATTTGGTTTTTTGGTCTCAAAGCCCTGAAGAAGCAAAACCAAGCGAAACGCGTTGGCTGCGCAGGGACCATTTCCATCTCTCTTGTTGAGACCCGCCACTTCGTTATCTCAAGTCGTGCTCTTGTTTTTATGTTACTATATGTTGTATGTCCTCAGAGCATGCTTGCACATGCCTTTTATGAGAAAGTATCAATAAATATGCGTTTTGAACAAATCTGCTGTTTTGTACCATATTCTGACCATCTCATCTTGGCCTACAAAACCCCACTTCTCTTTTTCTTTTATTTTTTTTTTCTTTTTATTTTTTTGTGTGAAGCCTACATATACCTTAGTATTTATGAACAAAATGGAAGACACAGTTCTAAAAGGAAAAGGATACCACTTGTGGCAAAGATCCAGGCTGCAGTTTGCAAAGTTCAATTAACAGTGTTGTATACATAACATCAATATATGGAGGCATTGGAAGCTGAAATAATTCTCCAAAGATGACCTGAAATGTAACATTAAAAATAATGACATCACATTTAGAATACGATTGAATTGCTTTTATAAGGATAAAACATTTAACATTCCAATCTGTCTTTAAAAATTAAAGGGGGGGGGGGGGCATAAGGGGGAAGAATACAAATGCAAAGCTTTCGAGTGGTAAATCCTTTGAGTGGACAACTAGAATATTTATTTATTTTTTTTTTTTTAATTAATAGGATGTATTACCATACATGTCAGCTCGGGATGTATTAGTAATGTTTAATGAAAGCGCTATGGAAAGTATGTAGAAATATAGGAAACAAGGAGGTTATTCTAGAGTTTGGCATTTTCCACAACCTAAAAAATGATTGATCCCTACCTAAACCTTTGTTCAGGTACTGCAGCATTTGAGCAAAGTTAAAGTGGTTGTTACCCCCCAAAAAAAAAAAAAAAAATGCTCCTGTTCCAAAGCATGATCAGTAGCATAGTGCTGTTGTATTGTCATTTGTCCCTTTGTTTTATCTAAAATGGTTGATTCTGCCAGTTCCTGTGTCACCCTCTGTGTGCTGACCACGGTATTCGTGGTTGCCGATTCCAGACCACCATGGTCAGCCTGCGTGCCTCTGCCTCAGTCATCCCCTGTGTTCTGGGTGTCTTGTTCCTCTCCCCCTCCCTCCTTGCCTGTCAGCTCCAGTCTGTGTCTGCAGAGCCAATCTCCTCTGAGCCCCTCCCCTCCTGCCTCTATCCAATGCATTACATCACACAAGGCCTTGTATAGCAAGATATTCAGTGCAATGTGCCCGTTTTTTTTTTTCTAAATGCTAATCCTAAATACCTTTGTTTTTCACAACTCCTCTGTGTGGTCACATGACCTGCCTCTGATGGCTGACATCACTGGGGAATCTTAGCCCCTCCCACTGCTGTTAGATCAAGGAAGCAGAGCAGAGGGAGATCATGTGACTGCACAGAGACGCTGTGGGGGGGGGGGGGGTATTTAGGATTATAATTCAAAAGAAACACACTGTACTTTATATATCTTACAAAAACAAAGATGATACAAGTAATTGTGTTATGTGACTATACATCCTCAGTCTTCACAAAAGCAGTGTTTTTTACCTATATAGTCGTCACCTAAAGTGGCGAGTCTGATTCAATTGTTTGATTTTCTTAAAGGCTAAAATATGAAATCTGACTGATCGCAATGAGAGCACCAAGTCTAATATTTTACACAACTGAAATGGAAAATACCTGCACAAAACATCGGTGTACACATACCTCAACAATATGATAATTTAACGGAATCTTATTTTTTCCTGGGTAACTAAGCAGCTGTGCAGCACTAAAAACGTAAAATGAGAAAAACGTAAAATGAGAAAAAAAAAAAAAATATCAGATAAACATTTACAGCGCTAACAAAAAAGCATTTAGGAAAATTTAAGTATAGCAAGACAAAACCATTTTTTTTTGTTTTATATAGGGTAGAAATTAGAAAGCTTGTCAGTTTTTATTGCTGTCTGTGCCTCTGTTAAGGAGATTCACCCTCTCCATTTGTCCCGTTTACTATTATCATTGGAAAAAAAAAAAAAAAAAGAAGAAGAATTGCCAGGACCAGAGATCCCAGCAAGGAACTAGGTCCTCGCTCCTGACTAGGCAGAAAAAAACTGAGTACCTATAGTAGAGAGGGAGTATACCCCCTGGGACTGCACATAGGTGACGCCAGACTTTTTTCTGCCTAGTGTCCTACTCCTGTAGGGGCAGTATAACCCAATGGTTATGAAGATCAGGAGCTGTGTCTGTCATTGAACGGGGAGAAAAAAAAAAAAAGGGGGGGGGGGTTTTGGACACGGGGCAGGAAAAAGCTTGACTAAGCCTATGGGCAGTCCCAGGGGGTATACACCCACTCTCAGCTATAGGCACTTCATTTTGTTACAAGCAGTGTCAGAAGAAAGCCAACTCCAAAGAGGGGTGGGTGCTGTGTCCGTCAATGATCATCAGAGAAATGGATTTTACATTAAGTCAAAAAGTCCCATTTTCTCTTTCGATTGACGGACACAGCTCCTGATTCTTCTTAAACCATTGAGACGTCCCAAAGCATTGTCAAACATGAGGAGTGGGAAAAAAAAGCAGAAAAAAAAAAAAAACATCCCAAGGCTAACCATATAACAGAAAATGTGAGAAAGTGCGCTAATACTGTTGATGTGCTGCTACCAAACATCCAATGTGTGGAATAAAAAATAGTGAAAAAAAGTCTGGTGCGCTACAATGGGTTATAATGTTGAAGACAACAATATCTAATATTGAGCTTATACATATAAAAAAAACTTTTTTTTTTCACAATAAAGTCCACGAAAAAAAGGTGTAAAGTCCAAACAAGTGCTGAACAGATCCCAGCTTTCCAACTCCAAAATAAAACGAGTGTGGGAAAACGTAGAAAACAAACTGGTGTTGAAGTGATTTTCAGCAAGGCATGTGACAGTTTCCCACCACCTCTGGAGTATACTTCTTACCAGAGTAAAAATAAAAAAGGGCATATATAGAGATGGTAGTCACTCTGAAGAAACCTCTGATGACACCTCAAAACTAGGGGTGAATCAATTACACCTTCACCAAAAGGTACAGGTAGCTTCTTACCAGATGCAAAGGAATGAAGGACGTTTTAAATTATGATTCCTTTTTCCCCAGAACTTGCAGTGATGAAGGAGGAGGTTCTCTTGGCTCTTGCACTCGATTTAGCAAGCCTTCCTCTTGCAATCTCCATCTTAGATACCACATGGAGGAGTGAACTGCATCTCATGTTCTTATGGAAATTCCTGAACCCTTCTAGGAAGCATCGCTGATTAATGTTTAGAACGTCTGTACAGCTCAGCGAACCTCCCGCAAACTGAACCCAGGCGGAATTGCCATGGATGCTAAATCGAGTGCAAGTGCCAAGAGAACCTCCTCCATCACTGCAAGTACAGGGGAAAAAGGAATAATTTAAAACGTCCTTCATTCCTTTGCATCTGGTAAGAAGCTACCTGTACATTTGGTGAAGGTGTAATTGATTCACCCCTAGTTTTGAGGGGTCAGAGGTTTCTTCAGAGCGATTACCATCTATATATGCCCTTTTCATTTTTACTTTGGTAAGAAGTATACTCAAGAGGTGGTGGGAAACGGTCAGATGCCTTGCTGAAAATCACTTCAACACCAGTTTGTTTTCTACGTTTTCCCACACTCGTTATTTTGGAGTTGGAAAGCTGGGATCTGTTCAGCACTTGTTTGGACTTTAACACCCAAGTTCAACATTAGATATTGTTGCCTTCAACATTGTAACACATTGTAGCGCACCAGACTTTTTTTTCACTAACCATGCAACAGAGCTGAACCATAAACAACTGGAGCTCACCTGTAAAAACAATACACCGTCAAAGAGGACCAGGTCCTCTACAGCAGCCAGCAAAACCTTGCGGCCAAAATAAGCATCCACAGATGCCAACACAACCACTTACCAAAAAACTTTGTAAAAAAGTGTGCACCGACGACCAGGTGGCGGCCTTGCAAATCCTGCGTCACTGTTGCTTAAAGATGGAAAGATCAGGAGACACCAAGTACCCTAGTAGTAGAGTTAAGCCCCGTACACACGTACCGATGGTCGGCTTACAAATGTTCCTCTTTTCTCCCCGGGATGTCGGTGTCTGCTGAAAAGTGCAAAGACAGCACAAGGACAGCACAAGAATTTTGTCCGCCGACTGCAGAAGTGATGTCATGTAATGGTTAACTTTCCCTGTGTTTTCTATTTTCTGAGCATGCCCAGTCTTGCAAATCTGCGGTCTGTCGGCCGAATTGTGTACTGACAGGCGAACAATCGTCCGTTCTGGTGTCGGCATACAAATATTTTCATGTTTGCACGAAAGACTTTTGTCCGCGGATTGTGCGCAGACATCTGTCGGAGGCACCATACTAACACGCGTACAATCGGCAGATCCTTCGTCCACCGACGTTTGTATGCCGACGATCGGTACGTGTGTACGGGCCTTAAGCCTAAACAGGGAAAGGAAGAAGCCGACCCCTGATGCATTAGGCCTGAACCACCATCTGGGCCCATCTCTCTGGGAATGGTCGCAGAAGACACAGACAACCCTTTGAGAGGTCCATCCGTGAGCGCAAATAGAGAGGTCCATCCGTGAGCGCAAATAGAGAGGTCCATCCGTGAGCGCAAATAGAGAGGTCCATCCGTGAGCGCAAATAGAGAGGTCCATCCGTGAGCGCAAATAGAGAGGTCCATCCGTGAGCGCAAATAGAGAGGTCCATCCGTGAGCGCAAATAGAGAGGTCCATCCGTGAGCGCAAATAGAGAGGTCCATCCGTGAGCGCAAATAGAGAGTCTAACTTCCTAAAAGACTCCACAGCTGCCAGGTACACCCCAGTTGCCCGGACCACATCCAAGGCATGCAAGGTAATTTCCTTCAGATGTTTAGGCTTGGGACACAGGGAAGGCAACACAATGTCTTCATTCAAATGACAGTCCTTATCCTTGTGAAATCCTATCAGGTGAAGACAGGATAACGCTGTCAGTTCGACACCCTGCATTCAGAGGTGATAGCCACCTTCTGGGGAAACGTAAGCAGGGAAACCTCCCAAATATTTTCAAAGAGAAGCTTCAGTAGAGCTGAAAGCACCACATTAAGGATTCCAGGGTGGCAATAGAGGCCGCACTGAAGGAACTAAATGTCGTACAGCCTGAAGAAAAAAAAAAAAAAAAAAAAAAAAAAAAAAAAAAAAAAGGTATGCCACCAGGGGTGTGTGTCTCCAAAAGGTCATTGGAAAGTGAACACCAAAACCCGATACCTGGCACTTGATGGTACTCCAGGCAAATTTTTGTTCAAACCCCCTCCCCGATTGAAGGAGGGTTAAGATCCGATCCACCGAGGATGAAACCCAAGAGACTCGCACCACGCAATATACATCTTCCACGTACGCTGGTAGATCTTCCTAAAGGCAGATTTCCAGCTTTTAACAGCGTAGGAATCACCTAATCAAACAAAAATTCCACCCTTCAGCACCTGGCATTCAACAACCAACCTGTTAAAGCCAGTGACTAAAGCAGGATACAAGATTGGTCCTTGTGGCAGCAGATTCTCCCTGAGAGAAGTCCCCACAGAGCATCGGCGACCAGCCGTACCAGATCAGCATACGAAGACCGGCGAGACCAGTCTGGAACCACTAGAATGATCGGAATCCCTTCTGCCTGAATCCTGCATAGGAGTTGTGGCAGAAGTTTGAGAGGATTGGAACTAAGCAGTCTGCCCACCTTAGAATGCCGGCTACTTACCGAGCCGCCAGGACACTTCATTTCCCCCCTTGGTGATTGACTGACCACGGCCGTGGCACTCTCCGAAATAATTCGTACTGGAGACTCCTGAAGACAATTGTGTTCTAGTACACTAATTGGCAGTCTGGGCTCTGCCAGGGTCCAGACCACCCGAACAAGTCTGTGCTGAGGAGGTCTCCCCACCCAGACAGGTTGGCATCTGTGGAGACAACCGTCCAGTACAGGAGGAGAAGGATTTTCCCTGTCGAGAGCGAAGCCACCTTTAGAGACTGTGGGGATCCTTGATGCATTTCACCAGAATCTCTTTAGCAGAGATCTTGTGTGGAACTGTGCAAACAGACCGCCTCGAGGGTGGACACCATCAGGCCCAGCACACGCATGCAGGCCCAGAGGGATGACAGTCTGCTGAACAACAGAAGTTGAATTGCCTCCTGCAATGTCTGGAGTTTTTACCTGAGGAAGAAACGCTCTGGCTGAGGCCGAGTCCAGTGTCAGACCCAGATGGGCCATTTTTTGTGGACAGAACCAAAAGCAGACTTCTAAATGCTCAGGCTCCCACTGAACTCCCTCAGAGTTCGCAGAGAAATCTCCAGTAGTCCATCAGAGCAGTCGGAGACTCCGCTCGCAGAAGATCGTCCAGGTACCCCAATCGCCCTGCTGGTTAAAAAAAATGCCAGCACTGGGGGCAACACTACTGTGAAGACCGGAGGTGAGACCAAATGTCAGCGCCACAAACTGATAATGCTCCTCATTAACTTCCAAAATGGAGGAAGCGCTGGCGACCAGCACATATTAGAATATTAGGCATCCTTGATGTCGAAAGAAGCGAGAAGAAATCTCCCTGATGTAGGGACGCCACTACCATGTGAATGGACTCCATGGGGAACTTCTGTACTCTCACAAAGCAGCTTAGCGCCTTGTGGTACAGAAATGGATGTACCTTGCCTTTCTTCCTGGGGACTGTAAAGAGGTTTGGGTAAAATAAAACCCTTGAAAACGTTCCGAAGTCGGACCCAGAAAAATCACCCCTTGAAATAACAAGTCTTGCACTGCCCCAAAGAGACCCCGTATGTGACCTGAGGACAAGTGCAGGTTGGAAGGGAAAAAAAAACAAACCCTTTTTAGGAGGACAAGACCAAACTCGATCTTGTAGCGTGACCGAATAACTTTTGTGGACCCACTTGACTTGTACCAGGGAGGTCCATGGATCAGGAAAACCAGAAAAGATGTCCCCTCACCCCAGATACGGGTTAGGGCGCCCCTTCATGCAGAGGCAGCCTTGTCCGCAGGTCTGGAAAGAGCCCACTCGTGGCTTGCCAGACCAGATCCTCTTGGAACCTCTGGTGGAGGCCCTGAGTTTTGATCCCAAATCTTAAGATCCTTAGAGACAAAGAGGCCGCTTAGGAGCCGAGGAGAATGGCCCACATCTACGAAAGGGCTCCTTGCCTTTGGTAGCCTGCGGAAGACAAGTACTCTTCCTCCCATGAGACCATTAATGTCATCCATGGAAGCTCGAAATAGGCAACCCCCTACAAGAGGGAGATCAGATAAGGCCTTCATAGAAGTCTAGTCCGCAGACCAGCATTTCAGCCAGACAATTTGCCGAAGGACTACTGCTGATACAAAGAGCCTAAGTAGTCAAAAGAGCTGCATCCAAAGAGGCATCACAGACACTGTAGCCCCTTGATCAACAGGTTTGCCAGCTCCGCAGACAGGGGGAAGCCATTCTTGCCTCCAGGTCCAGGCATAAAGGCTTAGCCCACTCGGTCAGTTTGTGACACCAGGGCAATAGTAATTACCAGCCTAATTACCGAACCAGCCACAGCGCACATATGGCAGGCCAGAGCATCCGCCCTCTTACTAGCTGGACCTGTAAAGGTCGGGGACTCCTCAACCGGGATGAAGGTAACTCAATTTGACCTGGAAACTGGAGAGTCCACTACAGGTGGGACCGCCCATCTTTTACGCAGTAAATCCTTATAAAGGACACCGCAAGCAACAAACACCTAGCAACCACTGCGTTTTGAAAAACCCCACTGTTCGTGACAATGTTATCAAGGCAAGCGGAAAGAGGAACACCCTTTGCCACCTTGGAGGGCCTGTAGGTGGCAAAAGGAAGCTGTGCCTCTGACGCGGCATCACCTGCAACCTCCATTTTTAAAGTTTCACGCACTAACAAAGACAGTGCATCCACCAGCGCCTATTTAAGCGGGCTAGAGGAGCAGAGGAATCAACCTCACTATCTGAGCATTCGGTGCGTGGATGCAGACCTAGTAGTGTCGCTACATACTAAGCTCACCCAAGACCGCCAACTGCGAACCTTGCAAAGGGGACGCCCGCCAAGATTCCACAAATAGACCACCTATTGAACCCTGCAAAAAAAACAAGGGGGGGGGGTCGCCCTCCATAGGACAAAGCCCCCCTAAAAAAGGGGGCCACCCGCCGTTACACAGACAGGCAGGTAGGGTACCCTCTGCGACCAAAGCCAGTTCGTATGCGTCCTCGCGAGACATTTAACTCGCAGGCCAGCCCCTGTCCAGTGGGGCTATGTCAGGGCCGACCTAGCAATCCCAGTAAGGAACTAGGTCCTTACCCCTGACTAGGCAGAAAAGAAAACAGTGCCTATAGCGGAGACCCCCTGGGACTGCCCATAGGCACAGTCAAGCTTTTTTCTGCCTACTGTCCTACTACTGTAGGGTGCAGTATAACCCAAAGGTTAAGAAGAATTAGGAGCTGTGTCCGTCAATGAACGAAAAAGAAAAGAGTAATTTTTTTTTTTTTTTATCATCACTGTACCAGTCTAGGGAGTTGATCAGGATTTTTATTTTACATACTAGGATTGCTAATGGCAGTAAATTTCACAGCTATAAGCAAATATTTTTTACTGAATGAGTGTTTAGACAATATTATTGTGATTAGCTGCGATTGACTAAATGGGTTGTGATTGGCCTTGTATGTACCATGTGATCACTGTGACCAATCATAGCTAGCAACACAATTTTATACAATGAACGGCATGAAAGGAAGCCATTCGCCGTTTACAACAATCATGTGATGTCCTCCCAGAACAAATAGGATTTCTGCCCGATTGTCACTTTACAATGGCCTGGGTGGTAAGCAGTTAAATCTTGTAATTTATTATATTTGCCACTATTAAAAGAAGTCTAGAAAAGTAAGAGTAGGCTGACATTTCTCCTGCAATACTTTAAAGCACATAAACAATAAATGTGTAATTTACCAGTTTTTCCTCTCTTTCCAGTGTGACTTAATAATACAGTGCAGGTTTTCTTCTATAACAAATCGCTCAACAGAATGAGTTCCAGGCATCACTGGACCCTAAAGCAGGAAAGATAAAAGATCTCAACTTCATAACTATATATTCTTGAAAAACCCTTCATTTTAGTGTTCAATCAACAGTTTACACTTAAATATCAAAGTTAACTGCTATCAGTGTATATATAAGCAGAAAATCTTAAAAAAAAAAAAAAAAGTGCAAATAGGATTAACAAGTTGAAAAAGCCAAAACATGTACCTCTGGCGCATCTGTGTAATCAAACATCCTGAAAATAACCCTAGGCATTGGATAAATCGAATCCTCTGTGTGAGGTGGGGGTGTGAACGGTGGGAGGTTATGTTGCAGGGCTTCACACAGTATGCTGTCAAAAGCTAGGTAAGGACGTAGGATGTGCCTCTCTTGCCAGCGATCCTTCTTCAGCTTTTGAATCTGTGCCCACAGGCAATCCAAGTACTAGAGGAAAAATACAGTCTTAAGCCCGTTAATGTGTCAGGAAGAGTAAATGTTATCCAATTAAAGCTGAACTCCAGACAAACCACAACATACACAGATGAAATATGAAATACAAGAATTTGTTTTACCTGCCAAAATAACTTGCATTCACCCGAGATTTACACAACTTTGCTACACAGCACCTCCCTGTCTAGCAGGGAACCCGATTTTTTTCTGCTGCAGTTCAGTAAAGCAGGCCATACATGAGCCGAAAAACAATGTCAAAAAGAACAATTGTTAAATTTTTGAATTTGAGTGCCCACAGCGACAGCAGTTTTTTGTGCAGCCATTCAAAATGGCCGATTAAACATGTTTAGAAATCTTTAACCACTTCCCGCAAACAAGACGTACCTGTACGTCAGCTTGAAGTGGTTGTACCAGGGTGTTGCCTCTAAGTGCAGTCATCACCCTGGTACAACCACTTCAAGCTGGCGTACAGATACGTCTGTCAGCTAGGAGGTATCACCCCAGTACCGTTTTTTGTTTTTAGAGCCAGCGGCCGGCTTTCTGGCGACAACCGATGTGGCCCAGCAGCTGCTCTGCCAGGGCCTCCCGGTGGCACATTCGCCGGCTGGTCAGAGTCCCGATCTAATCCACATTTGGCTTTGATCAGGTCTCCAATGAAGTAACCCGGAAGTGATGTCGCTTCTGATCTACTCAGCTGCCAATGAGGTCGTTAAAAAATACATGTCAGTATTCAAAAATGCAGATTTTAAGTGCAAAAGGAGGGATTTTTTTTAAGGAACAGTGAAAAAAAAAAAAAGAAAAAAAAAAAATAGGAAAAAAAAAAAAAAAAATGTAACCACTTCCAGCCCGCCATATAACAGAATGACGGCCGCAAAGTGGTTAAGTTATCCTGACTGGGCGTCATATGACGTCCAGCAGGATAAGCTGCTCGCACGAGGGCACTGTGTTTGGTGGTGCGGTGTGTCACTGACACACCGCATCTCTGATCCCGGTAAAGAGCCTATGACGTAGGCTCTTTACCATGTGATCAGCTGTGACCAATCACAGCTGGTCACATCGTAACCAGGAAGTGCAGTTTATCGGCTTCCCTCCATTCGCGCCGACAAGGCGCGAGAAGAGGAGAGCCGATCGGGGGCTCTCCTGACGGCAGGGTCTGCGCTGATAATCAGCGCATTGATTATATGTGCAGACCCACCAGGGATGCCAACCCATGCCCACCACGGGTGCCCAGTGCCGCCAACAGTGCCACCTCATCAGCGACTATCAGTGCCTCTCAGTGCAGGAGGAAAAAAAAAAAACGTATTTACAAAATTTTTAACAAAGAAAAAAAAAAAATAATAATTTTCGGTCTTTGTTTAGCAAAAGGAAAAAACCCAGAGGTGATCAAATACCACCAAAAGAAAGCTCTATTTGTAGGAAAAAAAAAAAAAAAAAGAAAAAAATTGTTCTGGTACAGCGTTGCATGACCGCAATTATTCAAAATGTGACAGCGCTAAAAGCTGACAATTGGCCTGGGCAGGAAGGGGGTGAAAGTGCCCAGTATTAAAGTGGTTAAAGTGCCCCTGTCCCCGTGTGCTCACGCACCAAAGAAAGCGCATATGCAAGTCGCGTCTGCAAATGTAAACAGTGTTTGAGTGTGAGGTATCGCCGGATTAGCAGAGCAAGAGCAATAATTCTAGCAAGAGACCTCCAACTCTAAACCATTAAAAAATTTTAAAAGCGTCGCCTGAGATTTTAAGTACCGCAGTTTGTCGCCATTCCACGAAAGTGCACAATTTTAAACCGTAACATGTTCGATATCTAGTTACCCAGCATGACATATATATATATATATATATATATATATATATATATATATATATATATATATATATATATATATATATATATATATATATATATATATAAAAATTGTATTTTTTTTTCTATAACAAAGGGGGTCTAACTTGTTTCGTTTTTTTAAAATTCAGGGACATGTATTTTTCCCAAAATTTGCACTTGAAAGACCGCTACGCAAATATCGCATGACAAAATATTGCAACGACTGAATTTTATTCTCCAGAGTCCTTGCCCAAAAAAAAAAAAAAAAAAAAAAAAAGTATGTAAAAAAAGGTTTGGGGGTTCCAAGTAATTTTCTAGCAAAAAATACAGATTTTAACTTGTAGACATATGTCACAAATAGACTTGGTCCTTAAGTGGTTAAGAACGAGGATCTTATTGTTGATGGGAGACTCATTCAGGGGGAAAAAAAAAAAAGTTTCGCAGGGCAAATACCAAAATGATAGCACAATCATGAGAAAAAAAAAAAAAATAAATAAAATCGATATTTGTTCATTTTTCGACTCATGTTTGTCCTGCTTAATATTTACAGGTGTTATCCCTCCTCACCCGTAACTGGACAGTGAAAGGAGAAGAATCAAAATTATAAGCTCATCTGTCACTCTGCTCACTTCGCATGTCTCCTTGCTCTGCTACACACTTGAAGGCAAATTCAGATACTTACACTGCTTGCATTAAAAAAAAAAAAAAAAAACCTACCTTTAATAATATACTAACGAATATAGAGCTGCATTAATGTGTACATTTGCTTGGAGTTCATCTTTAAAACAATGCAAGTCTCTGTAAATAAACATCGAAATCCCCATACCTCTTCCTGTGGGTGAGGTTTATCTGCAGACCATATTTGTAACATAGACACATGAATTTTTTGACGTTGTCTAAAATACATAAAAAAGATAAAAATTAGATTTTTACCCATTTTTAATTCTAGCCAGGTACTCAATGAGCATAGATTACATACTTTAAATTAGGCTACAGAATAACACAACATACAGTTTTTAATGAATAAATCAGTAAATACCGGTAGAATTGCTACCTACAAATAGAACTTTTGTCATTCTATTTGTAGCGATTCTAAAAGTGACCAATTCCTACTCTATTAGGTTCACATCTGTATGCGTGTAAATCACATGTGTTCCCACACCCTCATGTAGCTGCACACAAAATGCAGTGTTTAGCAAAACACGCAGGGGTGCCATTAAACCCAAATGGCATCCCCAGGCACTGAAAAATTTCAATTTTTGACTCATTATAAAATACATTTCTATGATGTTCATTGACGGGCACAGCTCCTGATCTTCTTGACCATTGTGTTATACTGCCCCCTACAGGAGTACGACACTAGGCAGAAAAACAACTTGACTATGGGCATTCCCAGGAGGTATACTCCCCTTCGGCTATAGGCACTCAGTTTTGTTACAAGCAGTTTCAGAAACACTATAACTCCATAGAGGGGTGGGTGCTGTGTCTGTCACTGTAATATCAGTTCTCCGATGTTCAGTAAGTAAAAAAAAAAATAAAAAAAAAAAAATTATATTTTCCCTTTCGTTCACTGACAGACACAGCTCCTGATCTTCTTGGCCATTGGGATGTCCCAAAGCAGTGTCAAACATGAGGGGTGGGAACAGTAAGAAAAACCATAGCCAACCAGGTAACTGGAGCTTAACCAAAAACAACTGAAGCCCACCTGAAAACATTACGCCCGCAAAGAGGGAATAGGTCCTCTAAAGAGCAGCCTGCAAAACCGTGCGACCAATAGAAGCATCCGCAGATGCCAACACATCCATTTTGTAAAATTTTGTGTAAGTGTTCACCGACGACCAGGCGGCCGCCTTGCAAACCTGCATCACTGACGGCTGATGACTTAAGGCCCTGGAAGCACTGAGCGCCCGAGTAGAGTGCGCCCCGACAGGGAAAGGAGGAACCTGACCCCTAAAGGAATAGGCCTGAATCACCGTCTGTCTGATCCATCTGGAAATGGTTACAGAAAAAGTGGACAGTCCTTTGAGGCCCATCCGTAAGCACAAATAGTGGAGTCTGACTTCCTAAAAAGACCGGTAGCTGTCAGGTACACCAGAATTGCCCGAACCACATCCAGGGCATGCAATGCAATTTCCCTAGGATGTTTCGGCTTAGGGCACAGGGAAGGCAGCACAATGTTCTCATTCAAATGGAAATCAGACAACTTTTGGAAGGAAGGATGGACAGGGACAAAAGAACCACCTTATCTTTGTGGACCACCAAGTAAGGAGAGCGAGAAAACTAGGGGATAGAACCGATATGTTTTTTTCAGGGCCGATACCGATACTTTGGCCACAACGTACCGGCCGATATTTTGTACATATAAAGTTTAGAAAAATAAAGAATTTTTGAAGCAAATCTAGTGCAGAACATGTTCATTTTTGTTTAATGCTTAATGGCTGGCTGGCTGGCACAGGGCCTGTGGCTGGCTAGCACAGGGCCTGTGGATGTGGGTGGCTGGCACTGGGCTGCTGTGGTTGGGTGTATGGCTGTGATACACTCCCGCGAGTCTAGTCCCGACTCCAGACAAGGCTGTCCAAGGCGAGGGAGGTGGCCTAAGAAGGCAGAATGACGTCACAAAAATATTGGCAATATCGGCCAGTTCCGGGCCGATGCCGATATATAGATATAGATATATATATAGATATATATATATATATATATATATATATATATATATATATATATATATATATATATATATATATATATATATATATATATATATATATATATATATCGGGAAAACTGCATATCGGCCTTGCCGATAATGGGTCTATCCCTAAAAATAACCCTGCCATTTCCGACACCCTGCAGGCAGAGGTAATTGCGCCCAAAAAGGCTACCTTCTGGCACAACATAAGCAGAGGAATCTCCTGAATATTTTCAAAGCGAGGCTTCTTGAGGTCTGAAAAGCACCAAGTTGAGATCCCAAGGCAGCAGCAGAGACAAATGTCGAACCCCCTGGATAAAAAGGTGTGCACCAGGGAGTGCGTGGCCAAAGGTCGTTGAAAGAAGACCGCCAAGGCTGACACGTTGCCCTGGAAGGTATTCAAAGCCAATTTTTGCTTAACCGCCCCCCCCCCCCCCCCCCCCATTGAAGGAAGGCAAAAAACAGAGCCACCGAGAGAACGAGGATGAACCCCAAGTGACTAACCCCATGAAATGTACACTTTCCAAGTACAAAGAGGTAGACTTCCTAGCTTTCAAATGTGAAGAACCACCGACCCAGAGGAACCTCTATCCTTAAGCACCTGGCTTTCAACAGCCAAGCCGTCAAAGCCAGCGACTGTAAAGCAGGATGGAAGATTGAGCCATGAGACAGCAGTTACTTCCCGAGAGGTAGTCTCCAAGGGACATCAGCGACCAGCCGCACCAGGTCGGCGAAACCAAGACCAGCTAGGCCAATCCGGAGCCACTAGAATGACCGAAATTCCTTCTCCCTCGATCCTGCGCAAGAGTCTCAGCAGAAGCTTGAGAGGAGGGAAGGCGTAAATTAGAAGATACTGGCCCCACGGGTCTGTGCCATCCGTCAGAGGATCCCGTGACCGCGCCACAAACCTCTGCAACTTTCTGTTGAGCTAAGATGCCAATAGATCAATCTTTGGGGTGTCCCACCTGAGAAACAACTGATGAAACACATTCAGATGAAGAGACCACTCCCCTTGGTCCAATGCCTGCCGACTGCGATAGTCTGCCTGCCCGTTTCCCACCCCCGGAACATGTACGGCAGAGAGGGCCGAAACAAATCGTTCTGCCCACTGTAGAAGGCCGACTACCTCCCGAGCTGCCAAAAAACACTTCTTGTGCCCCCCTGGTGATAAACAAAAGCCACAGATGTGGCGTTTGTCTGATTGAATTCACACTGGACACCCCTGAAGATGATCGGTCCAATTGATCCAGACACAGCCTGATCGCTTAAAGTTCCAGGACATTTATCAGTAGTCTGGACTCTTCCAGTGTCCAGACCCCGAGCGGAGCTCCGGCCCAGGACACCTCCCCACCCGGACAGACTGGCATTGTGGTGACCACTGTCCAATACAAGGGGAGAAAACAATATGCCCTGTCAGAGCCGGGGAGTGAAGCCACCAGATTAGAGACCCTTTTGTTTCCCAGCTCTTCCAGATCCGTTTTCCAGAGACTTCGGACACTTGACCCATTTGGCCAAGATCTCCATTTGCAGGGGCCTCGTATGGAACTGTGCAAAAGGGACTGCCTCAAAAAAGGTAGAAACCATCAGGCCCAGCACCCGCGTGCAAGTCAGGAAGGAAGACCACCTGCTGGACAGCAGGAGATGAATTGCAGCATGCAATATCTGGAGTTTGTCCAGAGGAAGGAACACTCTGGCTAGAGCAGAGTCCAGAGACAGAGAGTCTAACTTTGTGGAAGGAACCAGAGAAGACTTCTGATAATTTAGAAGCCAGCTGAACTCCCTCAGAGTCCAAATAGTGATGGTCACACTGTCCAACAGCACAGTAGGGGACTCCGCTCACAGGAGAAGGTTGTCAAAGTAGCCCAGTACCGAGATCCCCCGCTGACGTAACAAAGCCAGCCCCGGGGCCAAACACTTTTTCCTCACTCTTGACTAGGCAGGAAAAATAAAAAACTGAGTACCTATATCAGAGAGGGAGGAGTATATCTCCTGGGCCTGCCCATAGGCGTAGTCAAGTTCTATTTCTGCCTAGTGTCCTACTCCCTTAGGGGTCAGTATAACCCAATGGTCAAGAAGATCATGAGCGGTGTGACATCAATGAACGAAAGAGAAAATGTGGTGAGGTTTCCATTACACAGAAACTCAAAAGCCCCAATGCGGTTTTTGCGCGGCTGCTTAAAGTGCAGATAAATTTTTCCTGCAGCAAACAAAAGTACAAATGAATGGGCTGCTGTGCACATGCAAACTCGGCATGCAGAACCGCTTAGATGTAAACCTAGCTTTAAAGTGCGGTCAAAGACAAGCATACAGACATTATACTCACACTGTCCAATAAGCAGAGTTTGATAGTGCTGCCCAGTGAACTCCAAATGCAAACAGACTTTCAGAAATACCAACTTACCACCTCAGCACAATAGGTGTACATGAGTACACTTGTATGGAGGAGTATAGCCTTAACTCAGCTAGGTTAGCATAGAGCACATTTAGCCTAAAGGAAAGTATTTTTAGGCATTTTCAAGCACCACAAATAGGACCTACCTCCACACATCTCTACTGGCTTATTACTATGAAAGATTTTTGGCCAAAAATAATTTTCAGTAGCAGGAAGGGGCAGGCATACTTCAGCATAATCATGAAGTGCCAAAACTTTCAAGAGGGTTGTACAGAATACATACTTGATGTAACTTTCAACTTGTGAGAAAATACGGTCCATCTCAACATCCTTCTTCTCATAAAGTTCTTTTCCAACCCAGGGTAAGGAGGAGAGGACAGCAAACACATACCAGTCAGATCGAACCTAAATAGAAAACATGCTAAGATTACCACCTTTAGATATAAATGAAAGTCACAATTTATAAGAAACTGGACACTTTTTATGCCTAGTACACACCACATTTATTTTATACAGTCAATTTACCGTCTGGAAGGCGAAAGACCACAACAGAAAAAACTAGGAGACTACTTGTCCAATTACAGAAAACTTAATTATCAAAGTAGAATAAAAAACTTCAATCTCTGTTTACATTATATTGCCTAGCATGCAACACTACTACTACTACATGAGGCCTAACCCCCCCCCCCCCTTTTCATAAAATGCAGCCCGCTGCGTACAACCCTGCTTTTTCAGTTCTAAACTGCTGTTTTTTCCCCCCACTATGTTAATGCCAGAATTATACCTGAATGTTATGGTCAGGTTGATCATAACCATTTGAACAAAAATCACAATGTTCAGAGGAAAGCTGTAGTGTCTGCATCACTTTACTGGAGATGTATGAATATCTCACCAAAACTAAATTCCTAATGTAGCAAATACCTAAAAGACGTTTAATAAATTGCAAAATGGCTTTGTATCTTCCATGTTAAAAAGAGAAATGCGAAAAGCAAAAATTAAGAATTATACTCACCTGTGTAAATGCAGCATCTGTTGCTGCAGTTGTACCCAGCTAGTTTTACACAGAGAACAAAGCAATCAAAGACCACAGGTCCACTCTGAGCACAAAGTCTTGACTGTGTCACCGCTCTGCCCCTTCAGCACTCACTGGAGCGCAGGACTGTAGAGGGGGCGGGAGTGGCTGGCACTGGCTCTCAGCAGCACGCCGAGAGGTTGGGCCAGCTACTGGGTCAGGAATCTGGGCAGATCCCAAAATGATTGTAGGGAACCCTGCAGAACTTGGACTGGCTCTGTAATGTCAGCAAAAAGCAGGCTTTAGCCTGCTGTCAGCTGAATCTGTGTAAGAGAAGTGCAGAACTATTTGCTCTCCTGTGACCCCCCAGAAGTACAGCCAAATGAGCTTTGGCCATACTTTTCCTTTAAAGTTTTTAACAAAGTGGAATTTTCCTTTAATGCTGTGGTAGGGCCAATCTGCCACTTAATATATGCAGACCAAAAGAGGGATATATACAAACTCCTTAAAACCTTTTTACCCATGGCGTGACTCTTACTGAGGAGACCGCCTGCATTCATGCCAGAAACCCAAACATGTAGAGGGGGAAGATTTTTTTTTTTTCTTTACTTTCTTGAACACAAAAGAATAGTTAGAGTGAATGCATAAAATTAACCGATTCATGCGACTGAAACATACCCAATCAGCTCGCTCCCTAACTGCTGTAAATAACACTTTCTAAATAATGTCACAATTGTAAACTGGCATCTGTTTAACAGGTTAAAATCCAGTGATGTGATTTTAACCTCTTGGTGCTGACGGTACGCAAATATGCAGCCTCTCAGCGGATGGGCCTTGGCGCAGAGAGGACGCTTATTTGCGTACCACATTGCAAACACAGCTGTGCGCGTTCGACAGTTATCGGCAGCTAACAGAAGGTTCCCAATGGCTACTTGCGATCGGGAGCTTTCCAATTATGTGACCGTGGTGACAGCTAATCACAGCAGTCGCATGATCATAAAGCCCACCCACCCCACCCCCATTTGAAATTAACCTTTAAGGCAACGGCGCCAATGGCTTAATTTTAGCTCAAGATTACTGCCTATTAATATAAGGACTGAAAAAAAATTTACCTGAGGTACATCTTCCTCCTGAGTGACCGCAACAAAGTTCTCAAACATTGCAACCATAGAAGGTGCTGCAATAACGTGGCAATTCACAAGATCAGACAGGAAGCGTACCTGTATGGCAAGATTGTGAAAAAGACAAGACAGTCAAGAAAAAAAAAAAAAGGAGGGGGAAAAAATATGGGTTAGATTTCCTAGGAAATTCAACAAAAAAAGTTAGGACTGCATAAGCATTTTAATTTCTTGCTACCGAAAGATATAACATCATTGACAACTGATTGGCACCACATCAATTTCAGTTAACGGCAATGAAATTACTGCGGACAAGTGATTTGGTCTTTTACTATGATGATGGTCTGTGTAGTCCTAACCTAGATTTTATAGGTCTCGCTGGTCAATGGTAAGTCACTTGAAAATTTGCTTACAATGTAAGAAGCTTCTGTATACAAATTGGATTTTATTGTTTCTTTGAGCTGACGAATCATGGCTTCTACGAATTCCCCACCGAAGTTGTAGTTTCTAGCATTCAGCAACCCCACTAACGTACTGTAAACAGTCATTTTCTCTGGCAAACAACGGGAACTGCAAAAAAAAAAAAATAAAAAATGATATTTAAACTTTAAAACAATAGGTTTGAAAATATGTAAATGTAATATCAAATGTCTTGTGAATATGCCCCAGTGCTGGCAAATAAATAATCAAAGTGAAAAAGAAATGAAAGCATAACTTAACCCAAAAGAGTAAAAAAAAAAAATGTAATATATTAAAGCTTACCAATCCCTAAGTTTTCACCTGTTGATATAGTTAGTGTGTTTTCAACTTCCTTTTAAAGCACAAGCTGTCCAGCAAAAGTAGAAAGTAGAGGGTTGACAGAAACTATTTAACACTGACATGGTTGCCTTACGATAGGCAGCTGTAAACCGTTGCCAAAAGTTAAGATGAAAAGTGAAAAACTAAACCCTCCTAGCCGTTATAGCCAAGGAAGCTGCATTATACACTACTAGATTACCAAAATTATTGGAGCGCCTGCCTTTACACACAAACTTTAATGGCATCCCCGTCTTAGTTTGTTCTCTTCTGGGAAGGCTGTCCACAAGGTTTAGGAGTGTGTCTATTGGAATGTTAGACTATTCTTCCAGAAGTGCATTTGTGAGGTCAGGCACTGATTTTGGAGAGAAGGCCTGGCTCACAGTCTCCGTTCTAATTCATCCCAAAGGTGTCTATCTGGTTGAGGTCAGGACTCTATGCAGGCCAGTCAAGATCCGCCACCCCAAACTCGCTGATCCATGTCTTTATGGACCCTAATTTGTGACCAAGACTGGGATGTAATTAAAGGTTAAGTCCAGTCAAAACCCAACTAATGCTAAACCTGCTCTTTGTCACATCTTAAGACTATTCTATCTAACCCTGTAAAGCAAAAATCACTGTACTTACCTTTCCTACACTTGATCAGGTCCGGTCTCCAGCGATGGAAGCTCTGTGCAGGAGAGGACTCGGTGAAATGAACGGGAAGGAACTTC
Organism: Pelophylax lessonae; assembly: GCF_965119305.1. Classification (NCBI taxonomy): domain Eukaryota; kingdom Metazoa; phylum Chordata; class Amphibia; order Anura; family Ranidae; genus Pelophylax; species Pelophylax lessonae. The sequence continues at coordinate 428,989,877 of NC_138768.1, read as the reverse complement.
GCCCAGAGACTTACTATGGAACTTCCGTTGTCGAGTGCCTCTCCTACACCCGTCTTTACGCTAAAGCCGCCACTGACAGCTTAGCGTGGGACTGGATCGGGTGTAGAAAAGGAAAGGATCGGGTATAGAAAAGGAAAGTACAGTGGTTTGTTGCTTTACAGGGTTAGATAGAAAAGTCTTGGAATGTGGCACAGAGCAGATTTAGCGTTAATTAGGTTTTGACTGGACTTATCCTTTAAAGTTTATGTGCGTCCCAATACTTTTGATAGTCTATTTTAGTTTTTGGGCCCTTTCACATGGACGTTCTGTTTGTCCATTTTTCATCTGTCTGTTTGGGGCTTGATTTACACCAATGCATGTTGCTTTTGAGTGTTTCTGTAGTGCTTTTTGCTGTGTTTTCCATGTTATTTTTTTAACCACAATGTGTTTATGTTTTTGTTTTTTTAATTTGTTGAGCAGATTTATAAACGCAAATCTCTTCAAAATCGTGGTAAAAAACCCGCAATACTTGTGTTTTGGATGCAGGTCCATTGAAGTCTATAACATGAAAAAACACTGCATTTTGCGGGGGGGGGGGGGGGGGGGGTGCGCAGAGGCACAAAAATGCATTCACGTGAACGTGTTCCAAAAGGAACCCATGTTCCAAAAAAAAAAAAAAAAATTAAAATGCATTTCTGCAAAAAAGCATGAAAAACCATTGGTGTGAATGGAGCCTGAGGATGAAAAAGAGACAGCAATTCACTCCTATGGTCTTGTGCGTGTAAAAGGATGATCGTTTTTATTTGAGCCCATTCATGTGGTTTTGTTTTTGTTTTTTTTAAAAACAGAGCAAAGCTGCATGCTTTTTCTATTAAGACAGATCTGAATGGATGCAAATAGATGCCATCTGTTTACGTTTGTTTTTAGGCAAGAAACTTTTTACACTTCTCACCTATGATTAGCTTAAACCACTACAAAAAAAAAAAAAAAAATTGAACATAACTGAAGTGCAAACTGAACCGCACTGAATACAGATGTGCAAACTGATGTAAACTGGGTAACAGAATTCATCACTATTTTCATAGCAAAAAAACGTGACTGAATGGATAACACCTATGTGAGAAGACCCTTTAGGCTTAGTCCCCGTTCACACTAAGGCGACCTGTGAGGCAACCTGGTCGCCTCACAGGTCGCCTTCCATAGGGAAGCTGCGGACCCGTTCTAATAGGAGCGACACAAGTCGCTCCGACTTAGAAAAAGGGTCCGGAGCTTCTTTGGGGCGACCCGGAGGCGACCGCTATAGACTTCAATGTTATTAAGTCCGTGGCGGCCGCTCCGAGGTCGCCCCCCCAAGTCGAACCAATGTGAACGGGGCCTTAGATACATCTTAAGCTGTTAGACCAGCTCATCAAGCCACGGATATCACAATTAAAAAAACCACGTGAATGGACACACGTTGCGATAGCTTGCGACACTTCCAGGGGGGTGTCAGTGTCTCTCACAGGCTAATGCGGCTTTTGCTCCTGTTGGCATCATCAGTACTACTCACAGCGGCAGGAGATGCTTCAGCTGATCTAGAAAGATTTTTTTTTACTATACTTTCTTTTTTTACCATCTGTGGTCATCCGTTACCGCGTTTGAGATTTTTCTACTTTTCTGTCTAGCTGACAATTTGTGACAGGGACAAGAAGTGAAGGGAATCTCAAGGAGTCCTCAGATAGCAATAAAACTATTCTGTTCTTACCATTCCATACAGTATCGAAAAGAATATGTTACTGAATGTACAGGTTTTATTGTAAGCTAGTTATAAGAGATTACATGGAGCAGCTCAAGTAAAAAATATATCACAATAGTCCTGATTTATGGTGCAACAGAGGCCAGCTGTAAGGGGACAAACTTTAATAACACTTTATTTAAAAAAGTATTCAAAATATAATGGAGGACACACACTTACACGGCACAGAGGATTCTTAAGATAATACTTTTATAGTTTGGTAGATCAGCTTCCAAGACACCAGCAAGGCCCTCCAAGTTACTTTCCAGTGATGATGAGCTCTGACAAAAACAGAACACAAAGTTTAATTTACAGTTAACAGACACATCATGAAGACCACATAATTAGCAAAATAATTTGTTTTGCTTTTCTAAAAATCTATTTAAGAAGAAAAGAAATATAATAATAATAATAATAATCTTAGTGGTCAGATCAGATACATTTTAAAATGCCCAAGAGTCCAACAGAATCCTAAGCCACCACAGGAATTTTCACCCCCCCCAAAGAACTTTAGTAACCTACATTTTCCATAGGCAGCACTTTAAAAGTCCCTACAAGTCATACCCAACTTCGGCACGACTTGCACGGACTTCATATAATGAATGTCAATGCAAGTCGCTCCGAGGTCGCCCCAAAGTAGTACAGGAACTATTTTCTAAGTCGGAGCGACTTGAGTCGCTCCTATTAAAACGGGTCCTGTAGCACTGCATGGACCGCGACTTGTCAGGCTGACCAGTCGCCTGACAAGTCGCGGTAGTGTGTATGGGCACTTAGAGTTATTTGTGAATGGGATTAGATGTACTGCACTTACTCAGGCATGAGCAGTAAAATCCTATATGTGTAGCAATCACAGTTTTTGTGCAAAGGAGCCCAGATTTGTGTATTTATGTTTGCATGCGGGAGCTAAAAAATTTTTGTGTAGGGAGGGTTTAGGTCGGGATCCAAACGATTACCTTCTCTCCAACTCTACATATTAATGACTCCAGGCGCCCTTCTATTTCAAGCGGTTCAGATGTTCTTCTCCTTTTGTGAGGTTGTCCTCCTGTGTGCAAAGACAAGACAGGTGCATTCAGGGCCAAGATGCCTTCAGCTTTTCATTGAAAGTATCTAATTAAGTAAACTTACAGCAGCAGAGAAAGCAGGACAGGTAATTATATAGGAACTGAAGTTATGCACTGTGACTCAAAAAACAAAAAGCATCCTCTTAATGACTAGTATATGGTAAACCAAATAATGATCTTGGGTATACATTGCCTGTGCAGTAAAAGCTGATGAGAAAGAAGAAGAAGAAAAAAAAGAAAAGGATTGCTATGCATATTTTTTTTAGTACTGAGTATAACGGAACCGCGACCCACACTGTTTGCGGGCTTCCACCAGTAAACCGCTTCTTCCAGTCTTGAATATAGATATCAAATATTCTAGCCTCCCCCATACAAAGCTAGCTGACAACTTAGCTTGTACAAGTTCTTGAACCTTCTCCTTTATTGAACAGTCTCACACAATTTATACACGAGGACATCCCCACTCCTGATCAAATTACCCCACCAAGTCACATGCCTAGTTACATTAGCCTATGCAGATGAAATTGTATACAGAATACACTCAGGTTTTCGTACAAAAAACTTCTAGATCCCTAGGGCAGTGGTCCTCAACTCCGGTCCTCAGGGCACACTAACAGGCCAGGATTGCAAGATAACTGAAATACATCACAGGTGATCTCATTTGCTGCTCAGTGATTGCAGTTTTCTAGTCTGCATCTCCCCAAGGGGATACTTAAAATCTGGCCTTTTAGTGGGCCCTGAGGACTGCAGTTGAGGACCACTGCCCTAGGGAACTAATCTCCTCTGGTGGTAGGAACCTTCCCCTCCCCATCCTCCTTATTTCTAATTCACCCCTCTTATAAACCCCCTCCCAGCCTCAGCCATCAGGATACACCCTGGGTCACGGAGACACTGGGAGCTGTGACTCTGCTCGGGTGCCCCCATAGCAAGATGCCCTCAACAGGAGTGAGAGGCCTAGGAGCTCAAGCCAGGGACCCAAGAGGAGGAGGATCTGGGCCACTCTGTGCAAAACCAACTGCATAAAGCAGGCAAGTATAACATGCTTGGATTAATAAAGTGGCCCTTTTACATCGAACACAGTTGGCTGCATTCTGAACTGCACTCCAACTGTACGGATAGCCCAAAATCAAGGTAATCCTATGGGCATAGTTCACATAAGTTAAAGCAGAGTTCCACCCACATTTAAAACTTTGCCCCATCCAGTTCTTTGTTGCAGGTTAAAAATGCATTGGTACTTTTTTTTTTTTTCTTCGATTTACCTTGATTTCAATGGCAAAGTTGTTCTCTTCCCGTGTACCTTCGCCAAGGTACATAATTTCCAACTGAGCAGGGAATGCGCTACAAACGTACAGAACTATGCCCCCTCAGGCCAAGCCCAAAAAAACCCATGGAAAATGCACTGCAAATGCTGCAGTAAAAAACATTTGAAGTGTGCCTAAAAATGTATGTAAACATGCAGTCAAAATGCACAGTTAAGTGCAGTTTCTGGTGTGAATGGGCCCTAAAGCAGAGCTACACTGCATTTGAGCACCACCAATCAAAAATGCTATTTGATTCATTTATAATATTCACAGAAAGCTCACCCATCTATCCATGACTTTATTCTTTATTTTGCTGAGAAATCACTTTAAAAACACCCCCTAGCATTTCTAGCTGTGGCCATCTTGAATAAGGACAGGTGATTAGTCTAGCATTTACTTTGTGGAATCAATCTGCCCTTAGCTCAGGAATGCAGGCAGGAGGGTGTGCTTAGCTGAGAAAACCCCTCTTCCCCTTCTGGAGACTCCTGGGATGTATGACATTTGCCTAGGCAAGAAACCAGAAAGTAACTGACGCGAGTAAAAAAAAAAATACCCCTTTAGAAAAGGGGGTTCTAAATGCAGAAGGTTTTTTTTTTCCTTCTTTAAAAAGCATTAAGATAAAAAAAAAAAAAAGTGCACACCAAAGCCTATCTTTATCCAGCGATGTTTCACGAGTTTCTCAGCTGCCTGGGACTCCACTGTTCATTGGCTGAGACAGAAGCACGGCACGATTGGCTCCCACTGCTGTCAAAGTCAGCCAATCAGGAGAGAGGGGCGGGACCGGGTCGCAGCTTCGTGTCTGAATGGACACAGGGAGCTGTGACTCGGGTCCGACGCCTCCATTGCAAGCTGCTTGCTGTGGGGGTAAAAAACAGGTAGGGAGGGAGGGGCCAGGAGCTCCAGCCAGGGACCCGAGAAGAGGAGGATCCAGGCTACTCTGTGCAAAACCAACTGTGCAGAGGAGGTAAGTAGAACATGTTTTTTTATAGAGAGGAAAAAAAAAAAAAAAAAACACAACTTTACATTCACTTTAACACAAGTAAATAGGATATATTTTCCCATCCATTTACTAATTCCAGCAGTACAAAAATAGTCAATGTTAATTAAGAGAGTGATGATCCACTTTAACAACTTAAAGACCAGACGCCACTGTGGGCGTCTAGCTCTCCTGCCCAAACCGGCGTAAGGGTAGGTCGGCTCGCGGGAGCGGGTCTCAGGCATACGCTCTCTAGCCCTGCAGATAAGCATTGGTTCCGGCGGCCACGATGGCCGCCGAGAACTTGGCGATCGCTGCAGGGACTGACAAACAGGGCTCCGGTGGTTTTTTCGGGAACACATGAGCACTGTTTCCATCCACCAAGCCTGGCCCCCACACACTTTCAATCACCCCCTAGGTACACATTTATCCCTTTGATCGCCCCTGGTGTTAACCCCTTCCCTGCCAGGGTCATTATTACAGTAACAGTGCATATTTTTAGCACTGATTACTGTAGTAATGTCACTGTTACCCCCAAAAGTGTCAAAAATGTCAGTTAGGGGTCCGATCTGTCCACCACATTGACGCAGTCCCGCTAAAAATCGCAGATCACCGCCATTACTAGTAAAAATAAAAATGACAAATCTTTCCCCTAGTTTGTAGACGCAATAACTTTTGCGTAAACTAGGGATGCACCGAAATGAAATTCTTGGCCGAAGCCGAATAATAATAAAATGTTTGGCCGAATGCCGAATACCGAACGCGGTGTTTTGCATTTTTTCCATTTATTTTGCCAATTTTTTGTCCTCTCGTGTCTCTCTCTCTCTCTCTTGTCCTCTCACTCTCTCTCTCTCTTGTCCTCTCATGTCTCTCTCTCTCTCGTCCTCTCGTGTCTCTCTCTCTCTTGTCCTCTCATGTCTCTCTCTCCCTAAATGTTACTGTAGGGAATGGGATTCAGTGCACACTGCAGCCTTGTACCATAGGGTTAATGTTAGTGACACTGTAGGGATTGGGAAGGATGCTGGGAATGGAAATCAGGAAGCATGCAGGCAGCCTTGTAAATTTTAATTGCAGATACAGGGCACTGGGCAGGTCAGGGTTAATGTGGTAACATCAATTACTCAGTGACAGTCAGTCAGTGTCAGTGTGGACTCAATCAGATTATAGTGACAGTCTCTCATAGTGGTGGTAGTAGGAGGCTGGAGGTGGACTAGTAGGAGCCTGGAAAGGAGCACAGCCGCATACATACATTACTCACTCGTGCACTGCAGCCCGCCCCACACATTCAGTGAGTCTTACTCTCCTCCCTAGTTTTTTCAATGGCACATTCAGGAAGCCAATCACGCCGTGAGTAGCGGCACAGCGGAACCAATCAGGTGTGCAGGCACGCGTGATTGGTTCGCTGTGCAGCTAGTCAATATCGACTATCGTTCAGCCCTATTATTCAGCACAAAATTATTCGGCCTTTTGACTTATTCGGCCGAACACCGAAAGTGCTATTTTTTCTATTTTCGGCCAAATAATGTTCGGCCGCCGATTATTCAGTGCATCCCTAGCGTAAACCAATCAAAATATACATTGGTATTTTTTTTTTTACCAAAAATATATGGCAAAATACACAAATTGGCTAAAAAAAAAAAAAAAAAAAAAAAATAGATTTTTTTTTTTTTTTTTTTAAATCGGGAATGTTATATAGCAGAAAGTGAAAAATAAAATTTTCCCAAAATTGTCGCTCTTTTGTTCATAGCATATAATCAAAAACCACAGAGGTGATCAAATACCACCAAAAGAAAGCCCTGTTTGTGTGGGGGGGGGGGGGACAATTTTATTTGGCTACAGCGTTGCACATGCGTGCAGTTGTCAGTTAAAGTAACGCATCGCCGAATCGCAAAAAAATGGCCTGGTCATTAAGGAGGCAAATCCTTCCAGTCCAGAAGTGGTTAAAAGCGCATTTTAGAGACGTAAAAAAAAAAAAAAAAAAAAACCACAAACACGCCAAAGCTGCAGAGAAGAGCTTATGAGCATAATGAATACATATACATGAGTCCACAAAATAATTGAAAGTTAATATAGATTAAATATGAAAGTCCATAAAGAAAATCTTTCAACGGCTATCCACCACGTGTGCACCAGTGTCACCACTCCCTATAGGGTGTCCACTCACCAGATGTAAATGCCAACTATTCTCATATTGGCAAAAAACAGCGGGTACCCTCTCTCTAGGGTTAATGGTAATTCAACAGGCGTCCAATCGTCAACCGTGCACGGGTGTCACACGATGCAATCCGCTTGCTGGAGATCAGTGGAGGGGACCCATCGGACGGTGTCAGCTTGAAGAAAGCCCCTGACAGAACCAAGCTAGCATGTGGTTTCATTTATATGAACTTTCAATTATTTTGTGGATTTTTTTAAATCACTTTTTGCATGGCTGATATTAATAGCGCCACTATCTACTTCAATGATTTAACCACATCTTTTTTCCTTAGTATAGGATGCTAATGTTTTTTGTTCAAATGGCAGCCTTAACCACCTCCTTCCCAAGCCTATTCAGACACTTCGCCCCTACATGTAAAAATATTTTTTTTTGCTAGAAAGTTACTTAGAACCCCTAAACCAGTGTTTCTTAACTCCGGTCCTCAGGGCACACTAAGGTCCCTTTCACATGGCGACGGAGTCTGTTCTTCTCAGCGGGGGGATCGATCCGCCAATCCCCACTGAGCAGGCAGATGACAGCTCCATCTACGCTCTGTGCGGAGAGATGGGAGGTGTCAGATCCCCGCTGTCCTCTATGAGGAGATCAGATGAGAACGGACCATCTGTCCGTTCTCATCCGATCCCATCCTCCAGACGGATTGAAAATAGGGTTTCCGTCCGTCCGGATTTCACAGACAGGATCGGATAGCGGCAGGTGTCAGCGGAGAGGTCTCCGCTGACATCCGCTGCCCCATAGGGATTGCATGGAGCATCCGATCCGGTCCATGTGAAAGGGGCCTAACACGCCAGGTTTGCAAGGAAACTGAAATGCATCACAGGAGATATCATTTGCTGCTCAGTGATTGCAGTATTCTAGTCTGCATCCCCCCAAGGTAATACTTAAAATCTGGCCTGTTAGTGTGCCCTGAGGACCAGAGTTGAGAAACACTGCCCTAAACAAATATATATATTTTTTTTTTAAGCAGAGATCCTAGAGAATAAAATGGCGACCGTTGCAATTTTTTATGTCATGCAGTATTTGCGCAGCGGTTTTTCAAATGCAATTTTTTTGGAAAGAAAAACACATTCTTGAATAAAAACAAAACCAAACAGTAAAGTTAGCCCAATTTTTTTTATACTGTGAAAGATGATGTTACGCTGAGTAAGGAGATACCAAACATGTCACGCTTTAAAATTGCATCTGCCCGTGGAATAGCGGCAAACTGCGCTGCCTTAAAATTCTCCATATTTCCATTATTGCTCTCGCTCCGACGTTCGCTACAATACCTCACGTGCGGTGCGATCACCGTTTACATATGCGTGCGGGAATAACGTATGTGCTCACATTTGCGCGCAAGCACGGTGGGTGCTTTATATAAAATTTCTGTTTTACAAACTTTATTGTTAAAAGGGATGAACAACATCCCTTGTGATAGCATGGACTGTGACAGGTCCTCTTTATGGAGAGATTTGGGGTCTATTACACCCCAAATCTCTCCCCCGGCCCCCCATGCAGCTGATCGGACTGATCGGCTGCTTCTCTGGCCACTGGTGGCCAGGTAAACAAAGGAGTGGAAACGGAAGGGACGAATACTCATAGCTCCCGGTTTCCAGGGTTACAGAGAGAGGGAAAACGACGTTAGTTCCTCTCTCTGTTCCAAGCAGCCATTGCCGCATCGCTCCAGGCCTCTGCAATGGGAATGGAGAGCCAGCGGCGGGAGGGGGGTGGGACCCCCTTCTGCCACTTGCAGAACTGATCAAGTGGCTATGGGGGGGGGGGGGGGGGGAGTGGTTGTGGAACCCCCTTCTGCCACTCGCAGAAGTGATCGAGTGGCTGGAGGGGTGGAACCCACTTCTGCCACTCGCAGAACTGATCGAGTGGCCGGACGGGGGTGGAACCCACTTCTGCCACTCGCAGAACTGATCGCATGGCCAGGAGGGGGGGGGGTGTAACCCCCTTCCGCCACTCGCAGAACTGATTGAGTGGCCGGATAGGGGTGGAACCCACTTCTGCCACTCGCAGAAGTGATCACATTGCCAGGAGGTGGGAGTGGAACCCCCTTCCGCCACTCGCAGAAGTGATCGAGTGGCCAGAGGGGGGGACCCCATTCTGTCTCTCGCAGAAGTGATCGAGTGGCCGCTCAGCTCACTTCTGCTTTGTAGAATCTTCACCTGAAAATAACCGTACTGGGATGATGCCTGTAGGTGCTGGCATCATCCCGGTATAACCACTGACACCCAAGGATGTACATCCTTGAATGGGAAGTTATTAAACGCTTGTTGACATGGCGCAGTGGTAGCACTGTTATAGTAGTGCGCCCTTAATTCATATCCTGGTGTGTTTAATACACATACATGTGTAATCGCGCATAGACACGTACATGAGAGTAAATGTATTTCAATGATCAGAACTAGTGGGCAAAAAAAAATGCATTTACATTTATCATATGCACATACACAAAAAAAAAAGAGCATATTTGGAGAATGAATTGATACATACACCCATGTGCAGGAGGCTTTACACCACTGGAGCCAACACACAAAAGGGATTCAATGTGTATTGCTGTATCTAGTGCCCAATGTACTGAGCTTAGAATGCAGATCCGACTTCAACCATAGCTAAGAAGTCAGTCCCATAGCATAACCCAATCTGGGAGAGGGCTAGCTTTGTGTCTTACAAACGATGCTGGGAATTGTAGTCCTACAACAGACTGCTACAAGCGACGTTTATTCATGCAGCCCCACCATGAGCACCTCCCTCAGCACAGCCCCTCATAGAGTCTCTCACCATCACTCTCATCGCTGTGCCTCCGCCGAGACATAGCTGCTCCTCGGTTATATCCCTCTCTGTGCAGATAGCAGACAAGCTCGGCTCCGAAAGGCGCAAGAGTAAGAGGAAAATCTCGCGAGGGCTTCAGCGGAATCCCACTCTGATTGGCCGCCCGGTTTCTGGAACTTACTCCAGAGGCACCAAAGAGAGAAGCGTGCACGGCTGTAGGACGCCGCTGGCAGTCGCTTCCGGTTATCGCAGAATGGAATGCTAGTCAGGGAGACGTTCTTGCCAGCCACTAGGTTGGTGTCTATGGTTTTAGGGGGTGTGAACTTCCGGGAGGCTTGTTCGCTGAGGGAGCGTGTATAAAGAGCAGAGCTTGATGTAAGCAGATGCTACTTCACTTGGCAAAGCCATGTTTAGTATTGCTGTGACTGCTTAGTGGCAACCGGTTTGCCCATTTCTGATATAGAGTAAAGCTGTATATACACTATACAATTTTCTTTAGGTTTACCAAAACCATATAATATGAGGTCAAACCTAAACATATTTTATTTGTATGGAATCAGGCAGGCCCTTGACAACATAGTTGAAGGTAAATCTAAAGGAAATCTAACAACAAAAGTTGTATAGTGTGTATCCGGCTTTAGGCTCCATGGACACTAGCAGTTTTTTAAAACTTAGTTCCAGCCATTGTAGTGTTTATTTACCACTAGAGCATTTTGCTCTCTTACGTCTGGGCCACTTTTTGCGATTCGGCGCTGTGCGACTTTAACTGACAATTGCGCGGTCATGTGACGCCGTACCCAAACGAAATTTACGTCCTTTTTTTCCCACAAACAGAGCTTTCTTTTGGTGGTATTTGATCACCTGTGCGATTTTTACTTTTTGCGCTATAAACAAAAAAAGAGCGTTTATTTTGAAAAAATAACAATATTTTTAACATTTTTTTATATGAAATTCCCCCCAAAAAAGATGTTAAAACCAATTTTTTTAAAAATTTTTGGCCAATTCGTTTTCTGCAACCTTTGTTTGGTAAAAAAAATCGCAATAAGCGTATTTTGATTGGTTTGCGCAAAAGTTATTGCGTTTACTAACAAAGGGAAAGATTTTTGTCATTTTTGGTGTTTTTTTTTTTTAACAAGTAATGGCGGCGATCTGCGATTTTGTTTGCGGTACTGCGACATTGCGGCGGACAGATCGGACCCTTGACTGACATTTTTGACACTTTTGGGGTTACCAGTGACATTACTGCAGTAATCAGTGCTATATATATGCACTGTTACTGTAAAAATGACACTGGCAGGGAAGGGGTTAATTTTATTGGAGAGGGAGGGGTTAATGTATGCCTGGTGCTTACTGACGTGTGGGGGGGAGGTGACTGTGTGAGACAGGGACAGATCGGATGTCCAGCTATGCTGAACACTCCGATCTGTCACTCCCTGTCACTGAAGAGATCCACCCGCTCTGTTTACACAGGCGGGCGGATCTCCAAACTGGATTCCCCGACGATCAGGGCAGAGCAGCGGCGATCGCCGCTGCTCCTCCCCTGGCCCGACTTCCGCTGTGAATGAAAACAGCGGGAGCGCGCCTCCGGCGGCGCGCGAGCGCCGCCTACAGGGGGAGGAGTCTGGCGACGTAGGTCTACGTCGTCAGACGGGAACGAGCCACTTTGCCGCAGTAGTACTCCGGTACACAGTGGTAAAGTGGTTAAAAGTCAGCAGCTACAAAAAGTATATCTGCTGACATTTCAAGAGGTTGTAAACCTCAGAAAAAAAAAGAAAAACCTGAAAGACAGAGGCATAATGAGCTAGTATGCATCACATACTAGCTCATTATGAAATACCTTAGAACACAGCCCCCGCAGTGCCGCCCCCTCACCTGTAACACTGCAGACATTTTCGTCCGTCCTACTTTCTGGTTTGGATCCTCTGGCCATCTGATTGGCCGGAGCCGCGATGACATAACTCCCATGCACGCGCGTGGAAGCCGCCGTTCACAGCACAGGGCTCTGAAGGAACGGCATGGGTGGCCATTCCTTCAGAGCGCCTGCGCCGATGATGTCCCTGGCTGCATGCAATGTAAATACCTCCTAAATAAGGCAAGTTCAGGAGATATTTACACTACCTATAGGCACAAGTCATTAAGGGGGGTTTATATCCTCTTTAATAAACGTACACTCACCTGTCCCACGATCCAACGATGTGGCCGGTGGGAGCCTCGGTTCTCTCCCTCTTCTCTCCGTGGCGATGGCATCACTTGTGTGGGTCCCCGGCTGTGACAGCTTGCAGCTTCACAGCCGGGGTGCGCGCTGCGTGTCCTGAGTGGAAGGGCAATCTTCTGGGACCTGTGAGGTGTCCCAGAAGATTGCAGGGAGGGAGGGGAAGAGGAAAACTTCCACTCGAGCCACCTAGGCAGCCTGAGCAGAAGTGGGAGCGGGTACCGATCAAATCTAGGTACCCGCTCTCCCCCACCCAAAAAAAATGACATGCAAAATGTGGCATGTCAGGAGCACTTAACTCCCTTAGCGGTAACCCCGAGCGTGACTCAGGGTGGTTTTTTCATGCTATTATCGGTATCCCCGAGTCACGCTCGGGGTAGAGGTGCAGAGCCTGCAGCAGGGTTGCTAACCTTCTCCTGGCGATCCAGCGATGATCTCCCATTGCTGTGATCGCCGCCGAGATCCCCGCCGCTCGTCCGTCGCTCTGATGACTTCCTGGTTCCGTTCCCTGCAGCAGCAATGCTGCATGGGAGCAGAACTGGGAGGGAAATTCAAAAGTTGCACAAAACACAAACACATAAAAAGGAGGTGATAAAGTGTAATCTGAGAGGATTACACTGTATCACCTTAGTATCAGAAAAATATCAAATATTATAAATTGTAAATTATATTATTAATATATATTATATATATTATATATATATATCATATATATTATAATATTTATATTTTATAATATATTTTATAATATATTTATTATTAATATAATATTTATATTTTATAATATTTTATAATATATATATATATATATATATATATATATATATATATATATATATATATATATATATATATATATATATATATATATTATATATATTATAAATTATAAATATCAAACAATTGTACCGCTTTTGGTACATAATTCCTGACATAATCATACCGCCAGAGAGGTTAAAGCGAAAGTCCCCCTTTTTGAGTGGAACTCCTCTTTAAGCTAAGGAAAAAAATGCTGGATAAAAAACACTGGCAATAGCTTTCTGTAGTAGCGTTTAGGAGCTTTAGCATTTTATTAGTGTTTCTGCAGTTCCTTTGCACACTGCAGCTTGAAAAAGCTCAGTACAGCATTTTTTATTTTTTTTTATTTATTTTTTTAATGAGTTAAAATACAGCCTATTAAACACTTAAGGACCAGGCCAATTTCTGAACACTTGTTGTTTACAAGTTAAAATCAGTTATTTTTGCTAGAAAATTACTTAGAACCCCCAAACATTATATATATATATATATATATATATATTTATATATATATTTTTTTTTAGCAAAGACCCTAGACCAGGGTTTCCCAACCAAGGTTCCATGGAACTCTAAGGTTCCTCCTGAAGTTGCTAGGGGTTCCTTGAGCAATGAGCAGTTTCTTCCTCAGATAAGTTTCTACTGACACCGATGATCTTTTTAGCTATCTGGAAGTAGGTAAATCTTCCCAATGACCACAAGTGTAAGGAACATTTTTTCCACTGACCATCACACTAATGTGTCATGAGTTGTAGGTATAGTCATTTGTAGCAGGGGTTCCCTGAGATCAGAAAAAAGTTATTTCAAGGGTTCCTCTGTGTTGACCTGCTTGAGCAAGGCTGCCCTAGAGAATAAAATGGAGATCCTTGCAATATTTTTTATCACACCGTATTTGCGCAGAGGTCTTACAAATGCAATTTAAAAAAAAAAAAAAAAATACACTTTTTTGAATTAAAAAAATAATATAAACTGTAAAGTTAGCCGAATTTTTTTTTTTATAGTGTGAAAGATAATAATATGCCGAGTAATTAGATACCCAACATGTCATGCTTCAAAATTGCGTACGCTCGTGGAATGGTGTCAAACATTTGTACTTGAAAATCTCCATAGGCGTCATTTTAAAAATTTCTGCAGGTTACCAGCTTAGAGGTACAGAGGAGGTCTAGGGCTAGAATTAATTCTCCTGCTCTAACGATCCCAGTGATACCTCACATGTGTGGTTTGAATACCGTTTACATATGTGGTCGCGACTTGCGTATGCGTTCACTTCTGCGCACGAGCTCGGAGGGACGGGGCGCTTTAAATTTTTTTTTTTCTTATTTATTTTACATTTTATTTTTTATTTTTACACTGTCCCTTAAAAAAAAAAAAAAATATGATCACTTTTATTTCTTATTACAAGGAAGGTAAACATCCCTTGTAATGGAAATAGATAGGACAGGTCCTCTTTAATGTGAGATCTGGGGTCAAAAAGACCTCGGATCTCACATCTACACTTAAAAGCAAAAAAAAGGAAAGAATTAAATTTTTTTAGCAAGAAAAAAAATGGGCCCTTTAAGGCTGGTTCGCGGAAGCCACGTATGACATCGCTCCGGTCTTCCAAGGCCATAGAGTCGAGTAGCGGCCATCTTGCCCTCACTCGACTTCCTGCCTAGGACCTGAAAGGACCGGATTGTTTTCCCCGCTACCGACGGCTCCGGGAAAACAACCAGGAAGCGGTGGGAGGGGGGGCACCTCTCCCACCACCCATAAAAGTGATCCCGCGGCGAATCCGATGCTGGGACCACTTTTATAGAGAACCGCCTGCCCTGTAAGAAAATACCAGGGTTACACCGATATTTAACATCAAAGTACTGACGCAAAACTGCGACGGGCGGTCCGGAAGTGGTTAATTGTAATGTGTCTATGCACACAGGCGGGTAAACAAGTGCCGTGCATTCTTCAGTAAAAAAATAGAAAAATCAGCTTTTTTGCTAAGTTTTCACGCATGCGTGCAAAATTGCGTGAACGTAAATACGCGAAAGTGCGCATAAACACATACAAAGAAAAAGTTGATGCTCAAACAGGAGAATCATGTGCAAGAGGCCTAAAAAGGAAAAAGATAGCTCGAAAATCACTACTAGGAGCGTTTCTGCTAAAGAAACTCTACAAAAAACGATTTTATTTCTGCTCCTAGACGCTGAAGCTTAAAAAAACGATAATAGCCTAAAATAGCTTGCATGGACTCATAGGATGAGATTATTTAGCTTCTAGGAGCAGAAAAAACGCTAATAACAGCTTCTAGGGGCTTAAAAAAAGGCTAGTGTGCATGGAGGCTCAGGCTCACTGCATAGCAGTTTACTGGCATTTTTTGGGCATTTTTGCAGGCTCCATGCACACTTGCGCTTTTTTAAAGCTCATAGAAGCTGTTATTAGCATTATTTCCTGCATCTAGGAGCTAAATCTATGCGTCCATGCACGCTACTTTAGGCTATTAGCATTTTTTAAGCTTCAGCGTCTAGGAGTAGGAAAAAAAAATGTTTTTTTTTAGTTTCTTGGAGCGTTTTTCCAGCAGAAAAAAAGCTCAATGCTTCTACCTGCTTCTAAATGCTACTAAAATGCTACTAACAGCTTTTTTTAAGTTTTTTTTTTTTTCCTTCATGTACTGCAAAAACGCTAATAAAATGCTAATGCTAAATGCTCCTAAAAGCTTCAAAAATGCTACTAGAAGCTGGCACAAAAATGCTATTATCAGAATTTTTCATATAGCATTTTTTTCGAGCTTCTAAAAAATGCTAGTGTGCATGGAGCCTTAAAACGTTTTTGCAGCTTTTTACAATCATTTTTTGGGAGTGTATTACAAGCGTTTTACAGCTTCAGGCATTTTTGTTTAGCCAATACAAAGCACTCTGGGGAGGAGAGGGAGAAAAAATTAGGGGTAGAGAGCTGCTGCTTGAGCAGTTGAAGTCTATGGAGCCAAAAACGCTTGTAATCTGCCAAAAAGAAGCTCATGTATTTTTTGAGTGACAGGCATTTTGCTTCAGGCATCAGAACGCTCAGATGTGAACAGGAGTTATTGAAATAAATGGGATTTGGCTTGTTGAGCATTTTAGAGCTACAAGCTTCAAGCAGAAAATCTCTCAGATGTGAACGGGCCTAATGCCCCATACACACGTGCAGATTATCTGAAGACTTTTGTCTGCAGACTTACCAAAACCATATAATATGAGGTCAAACCTAAACACTTTCAATTTGTATGCAATCCGGCAGGCCCTTGCACTACATAGAAAAGGTAAGTCTGCAGACAAAAGTCTGCAGATAATCTGCACGTGTGTACGGGGCATAAGAGAAATGTCCCCAAATGAGTCGCAGACAGAACTTTTAAAGTGGAACTTAACTTTCTCAATCAACATTCATAATAGGGCCGTTGATCATTGTTTTTCCTGAGGAAGGTCAGCCTTGAGTACCCAGAGAACAATAATTATCACGCCTGCCACGCTGTGACAAATTGTGGTGTGCAAATATATACAGTATATACAGCACCCCCAGCAGGCACATCTGTTAGTGAAGCAAATAGTAAGCATGGCTTCAATGTCAGACGGGCCCTGCCTGTCAGCCTCGTGAATGAGACAGGTGGTCTCCCCAGTGGCAGTGCGGCTCCCGCAGCTGATAGGCTACAGTAGCCTAGATGCTGTGAAATTGACTGATGCTCTGGGGGGGGGGGGGGTTTGAACCCCCCTGACCCCCCCCCCATTATCTATGCCCCTGATTCATAATCCTTATGCTGCTAGCATTAGTAAATAGGAACGTATATCATATTAAAGCGGAGTTCCGGCCTCGGAAACTATTTTTCAATAAAAATGCCCCTGGGACAGTCAGGGCTTGTGCATTCCACAATGGCTAGCCTCTGAACTGTCCCAGGTTGCACTTACCTTTTAGAAGAAATACTTACCTTGAAAATGTCTTGTCCAGCGCTGCCATCTCTGGTGTGGGCAGCTGAAGCCAGCGCATCCTCTTTGGCGTCCTCTTCAATCCCAGAATGCCCTGCACCGGCCCCGCTCGTCACTTCCGGGGCAGGCACATCATCCCTGCACAGCTTCTGGGCATGCCCAGAAGCTGTTTAGCAGGGAATGACGCACCTGCACTGGAAGTGACGAGCAGGGCCGGTGCCGGTGTTCTAAAATTTTCTCGGACCCATGAAAAAATCGTACCTCGTCACTTCCAGTGATGGGAGTCTCAAGTGCGCATGCGCACAAGACATTATCTTGGTTTGGTAAACTTATAACACATAGCGGGCAGTTGAATGAGAGGAGGCGGGGCTGAGGTGGGACGGAAGACACCGCAGAGCTGAAAAGAGGAGGCGGGACGGAGGTGCGGCCGTGTAATAAATGCAGGACTTTAGCGACTCCTTATGTTTTATTATCTTTAGCAATCATTGTATTATTTATCCTTAGGATTTCATAACATTTAGTATTTCTATAATACAAAATAAGAAATAGTAAATGTAATGAAATCCTAAGGATAAATAATACTGCATTTATTACACGGCCGCACCTCCATCCCGCCTCCTCCGCCAGCTCTGCATATGTGCCTCTGTCCCTAATGTCTCGATGACGCGGCGGTGTCCTCCGTCCTCCGTCTCACCTCAGCCCCGCCTCCTCTCAGTCAGCTGTCCGCTCTCTGTTATAATTTTGCCAAACCTCGAAAAATGTCTTCTGCGCATGCGCACGGACGACTCCCATCAGCTGTTTTGTGATGCTCTGACCACACTGGGTCAGAGGACAGCCCACCAGGAGGAAGAAAAGGAAAAGAGAAAGTGGTGGAGAGTGAAAGGAGAGTGAGAAGTAAAACCAAGAGACCATCCACACCAGGATAACAGTGGCATTGCCATCAAGCATGTCCTGAGAGATAAGTAATCCATGGGTCACAAATGCTTTCAAACACTTTCATTTTGTCTTTCAGGATCGCAGAATATCTTTCCTATACCATGATCCAAGATATACGCTTTATTGTCAAAAGTATTGGACCGCCTGCCTTTACACACACATGAACTTTAATGGCTTCAGTCTTAGTCCGTAGGGTTCAATATTGAGTTGTCCCACCCTTTGCAGCTATAACAGCTTCAACTCTTCTGGGAAGGCTGTCCACAAGGTTTAGGAGTGTGTCTATGGGAATGTTTGACCGTTCTTCCAGAAGTGCATTTGTGAGGTCAGACACTGATCTCGGAGGAGAAGCCCTGGCTCACAGTCTCCATTCTAATTTATTTCAAAGGTGCTCTGCCAGGTTGAGGTCAGGACTCTGTGCAGGCCAGTCAAGTTCTTCCACCCCAAACTCACTCATCCATGTTTTTATGGACCTTGCTTTGTGCACTAATCCAAATCATTTGGTGGAGGGAGGATTAAGGTGTTGGGATGTTTTTCAGGGGTTGGACTACTTGGTAAATGGACTGCCCCCGCCTTCCCATTTGGTGGCCTCATGGGAGTCTTCCATTAACTCCGTATTACCCATGTACAAACTGACGTATATTAGCAGGGGGTGCCCTAGGAAATTCAATAAGGTTTTAGGTCAGTATATAGTATTTGGGTCATACTGTCTGCAGTGCAGGCCCCCCTTATTCATTATGTTTTATATTTCCTAATAGTTACCTGAGTACTTTTACCCTATCTGCTGTGTACTCCATACAGATTCTGTTTATTTGTTACTGTCTCACTACCTTGTTTTGCATTGAGATGTAAAATGCTGTTATTGTATAATGCCATTTTCTCAATAATGACCAATCCTTGTCTGGTGCCTCAGGTAAGGTCAGATGGTTTACAGAAAGTAAATGCTACACGAGTCATCATCAAGATGGCCATGACCAGAAATGCTGAAGGGTATTATCAAAGTGATTTCTCAGCAAAATAAATAATAGAGACATGGATGGATGGGTGAGTTTGCTTTGAATATTAAAAATGGATTTGAAGTGTTACTTAACCCAGGACCCTGCATTCACTATATCTGGTCTCCCACAGTACACAGAACATGGAAATGCAATAGTTTTAGTAAATATAAATTGCTAAATACCTCTTCTCATTAGCAGTATATATATCAGTCTTGCGACTTCTATCAGTGTCTGGTTAAAGCTTGTAGGAATGTAGGAGGAGTTTTTATTCTACACTGATTGTCCTATGAGGCTGCAGAATCCCTGACCCTCTGTCTGGACAATGCTGATTGGCCCTGTGCTGATCACATGCACTCTCTCTAGAAAAAAAATATCTGTAGCAATACACACTAAACTGAGCATGTGCAGAGTGCTCCCAAGGCTCTACTATCGGGAGATGGATTGGGAACAGTAAAAGAATGGGAGAAGACAGAAGCAAAAAGCCTTTTTACACAATGCAGAGGTTTGACCCCTTATGTTCCACAGCGAGTATAACAAGAATCCTTTAACTACATATACAGACTGATTTTACTGTTGTGGGTTTAGTAACACTTTAACAATTTTAAAAAACAGTTCCATTTTCGGCATGCTGGGAATGATAACTTTCACACTTGCCTCTGCTATCAACTAAACTGTTAAACCATCAAATAGCTGGTGTGATAACTGATGACATGTGCAGCACCATGGCAGCTGCAGATAAAACAGAGGCTAAGATGGAAGCTTTTATGGCTTAAAAGAAGAGGAGGGTTTAGTTCCCATTTAAATAGTGGTTTTGGTTTGTGGTGCTCAGATGCAGGATAGTTTAACTCTTCTACATTCTGTCCAAGGCTTTTGGTCACTAGGTGGAATTAAAGCAGAATTAAAGGGGTTAAACCCTTCCCCACAGCCCTTCCCTGGTATCTTCTGTGTGTCGGTCTTTTGCTGGTACGGGATGACGTCATCTCAGGCTAGACATTCCAGCATACAAAGATCAGCCCGGCACTGAATGGTGAGCTGCACATGCGCACAAGGAGGGTTATAACCCCTGCTATTATTTTTCTTTTTTTTACCATCAGTGTCCCATTGGAGAGATTTCTCGTCACTTCCTGTCCAATAGCCACAACATGAAGCGAAAGGAAATCCCTCCAAAGTGAGGGAATCTCTAGTCACCAGGACCACTAAAACTAGGGTCCCCATCGAAAGGCATCTCCCATTCTTGTTCTGGTGACAAGAAGCCTGAGTGGATCAGTAAGTGGACATTGACCGCTAGAAAAAAAAAAGCACTTTTAGACCATCTTAGGGCCCATTCACATGGACGGCTGCTGGACACTGTGTTTATTGCGTTGTAACATGTGCTTTAGGCCTCATGGACACATGGCATTTGCGTATCTCCTCTAAAACCTGCCTAGAGCCAAGTATTGTACATACGCTCAGGAGCATAAAGCACTTGGGCATTATGGGATTCTACTGGCCAGAATATTCATTTATTCTGGCCATGGGAAAGGACTAAAGCAAGCCATAGATGGTCCCTGCTTAACCGGCTGAGATTCGATCCATGTATGGGCAGGCTAATTGTACCCAAGTCAATCCCTCGATCGACTTGGGTACTACCAGCATGTCAGATTTCAACATGCTTTTATTGCCAGCGGCTATAGCATCTAGCAATAATCTTTGTGTTCTTCCGGCAGGGCCAGCTCCGTGTCTCACATCAATAGCTCCATGGGAGAAATTCCTCCATTAACATGAACTGTTTTAATGGGGGAATCAAGCAACCTGTGGTTGTAGGAAAGAAAATCGCATAATCTTTGGCCTGCCTAATGCTCATGCACTGGATGCATCTAGTGTTTAGGTGTGTTTGCATGCATTTAGATGTCTGGCCTTTTTTCTACTCAAAAGCTCCTCTCCTCAATGCACATGTGATTTTTTTTCAGCCTGTAAACACCTATGTGTGCATGGAAAACAAAGAGTCACTTTTACAGGCTGAAAAAAAACCCACCAAACGCCTGTAAAAGCAGTGTTTTTTTTTTTTTTTTAAATAATCTTTATTTATCAAGTTCAAATACACATATAAAAACATAAAATAACAAAGTAGTACAAAAGTGCATTCAGGAAAGGAAACACAGAGAAGGCACAATCGGCATTATGTTCAATCCGGACATCTTTAATGAAACAAGAGTGTCCATAGGGGTCAGTCATTCGGGCATTGTAAAGGCGTGTGCCAACATCGGCCAAACAGTAAGTACAACCAAAGACCCCCAGGATGCGCCGCGTCTGTCAGAGCTGCCACAAAAAAAAAGGGGGAACTCCGCAAAGGAGCCCGGAGAGCTCGACAGACACAGCACATAGTGCTAACATCAGTGCACATTAATATCCACGTTAGGATATACTTCAGCAGAATCAGCCACTGGCCTCAAGGAAGAGACAGTGAGAGAGAAAGAAAGTCAGGGGTAAGAAGAAGAAGAGAAGAGACAGTAAAGGGGAATAGACAAAACAGAGAGGGTAAAACAGGTAGGGAAAGGGAGGTCCGGTTTGAGGGCACGGGTCCCCAGCAGGAGAAGGCCAGGCCGAAGCCCTAGAGCTCAGCCGCTTATAATGGGTGTGTGCACATCTGAGATCTCATCAGAGTAATACATCCACCCCATCCAGGTGTCCTTAAAACGTTCCTCCCTGCCCTGGGATGTGAGAACTCACCGCTCCGCCTCCATCACCAGGTTGACCTCACGCTTCCACTCAGAAAGCGTGGGGCAGGTGGAACTCCGCCACTTGGCGGCGTTCAGCAGGAAAGGAACTATACTACGTTTGTAGCGTTTAATTGAGGAGCGTGTATCATGGAACAGGTATTGAAGGGGAGTGCGGGAAGGAGGGGTAAGCGACAGCTTGGATACCCAGAGGTGTACAAAAAGCAGTGTTTTTTTAACCACTTTACCACCGAAGGATTTTCCTGCTTTACGTCCAGGCCACTTTTTGCAACTTGGCACTGTGCAACTTTAACTGACAATTGCGCGGTCATGCAACCCCGTACCCAAACAAAATTTACGTCCTTTTTTTCCCAAAAACAGAGCTTCCTTTTGGTGGTATTTGATCACCTCTGCACTTTTCATTTTTTGCGATATTAATAAAAACAAAAAGAAAAATTTTGCGAAAAAATTGACATTTTCTACTTTGACAGTTAAAAAATATCCAATATATTCAATTTTTGTCATATATTTAGGCCAAAATGTATTTAGCTACATGTCTTTGATGAAAAAATCCTCACTGAGCATATTTTTAACCACTTTAAGACAAGAAGATTTTACCCCATTCCTGACCAGGCTATATTTTGCGATTCGGCACTGCCTTACATTAACGGACAATTGCGCGGTCGTAAACAAAGGAAATTTATGTCCCTTTTTTCCCACACAAATAGAGCTTTCCTTTGGTGGTATTTGATCACATGTGCGATTTTTAATTTTTGAAAAAAAGAGCGACAATTTTGAAAAAAAAAAAAACAATATTTTTTACATTCTGATATAACATTCCCAAAAAAAATTAAAAAATCAAAATTTTTTAACATTTTATGTCAACATGTTTGGCTAACTTAGTTTGACTGACAGCAGCGGGAGCCAATGGTGCTGCTGCTGTGTCTCAGCCAATCAGATATAGAGAGGGGGCTCAAGTAAGTGTTAGGGGCTGCTGCACACACAAGACTTTTTAACTTAATGCATTAAAGCGGAGTACCAGCCAAAAATACAACTAGGTCCTACACATAAGATCACTCCACCCCTAACACCTACCCCCCCCCCCCCGCTCATTTTTGGATATTTTTTTTTCTTTTCGTACCTTTTGAAGTGTTCATATGAGAACTTCCATCCTAACGCCACCGTGGCAAGTTACGTCATTTACACATCTGGATTTTTTTTTTAGAGGCTGCAACTCAGCTTTAGGGTAAAACCTTCTGACTTTACAACCATTTTCAGCAAACCGACATACCTGTACGTCGGCTTGAAGAAGTGGTTGTACCGGGGTGATGTCTGCAGCTAGAGGCATCACCCCGGTACAGTTTTTTAGAGCTGGTGGTCGGCTTTCTAATATGATAACAACCTATGCCACTCGGCCGTTATCACAGGGAGTGGGAGGGGAGGTCCCCCCTCCCGCCACCTTCCGCCATTCTGTCCGAGTCTTTTGTCCCACCGAGAGACCCAAGTGACCAGCCGCCTCTTCTGCTGGCTGGTCAGAGTCCCGAAGGAGGTCGGATTCAGCTTTGAACGGGTCTCCAATTAGGCAACCCAGAAGCGAGCTTATTTCCAGTTTACTTGGCTGCCAACAGCACCGATTTAAAGAAGTTACAGTATTCAAAAAATGACAATTTTAGCGTTTTTAGTACTTTTAAGTGCAAAGGAGGGATTTGGGGTCTTTTAGACCCCATAAAGAGTACCTGTCACATGCCTATTACTGTCAGAAGGGATGTTTAATAATGGGACAGTAATAAAAGTGATTCGATTATTATTATTATTTTTTTTTTTTAAAGGAATAGTGAAAAAAAATAAGTAGGAAAAAAACGCACCAAAGAAAACGCATATGTAAAGCAATAATACGCAAAATGTAAAGGCTGTTCAAATCACACAAGTGAGGTATCGCTGCAATCATCCGAGCGAGAGCAATAATTCTAGCAAAATACCTCCTCTGTAACTCGAAACTGATAACCCGTTAAAAAATGTTTAAAACGTCACCTATGGAGATTTTTAGGTACCATAGTTTGTTGCCTTTCCACTAGTGTGTGCAATTTTAAACCTTAACATGTTAGGTATCTATTTACTCGGCGTGACATCATCTTTTACAATATACAAAAAAATTGGGCTAAATTTACTGTTTAGTTCTTTTTTTATTTCAGTGTATTTTTTCCATAAAAATTGCGTTTAAAAGACCGCTGCGCAAATACCGTGTGATATAAAATATTGTAATGACCGCCATCTTATTCTCCAGAGTCTTTGCTATAAAATGTATATACAGTATAATGTTTGAGGGTTCTAAGTAATTTTCTAGCAAAAAATACTGATTTTAACTTGTAAACAACAAGTGTCAGAAATACGCCTGGTCCTTAAAGAGGTTGTAAACTCATTTTTTTTTTTCTTTTTCACCCTGAAAGAGAAACACATAATGAGCTAGTATGCATCGCATACTAGCTCATTATGAAATACTTACCTTAGAACAAGCCCCCGCCATGCTGCCCGCTTACCCCTATGACGGGCAACATGTTCAGTCGCCCGTCTTCCGGGATCGCGGCATTCGGCCATCTGATTGGCCGGAGCCGCGGTGACGTCACTCCCGCGCACGCGCATGGGAGCCGACGGTCACGGCACGGGGCTCTGAGGGAACGGCACCAGCGGCCGTTCCTTCAGAGCGCATGCGCCAGTGACGTCACTGGCTGCATGTAAGGTAAATATCTCCTAAACGGTGCATGTTTAGGAGATATTTACAGTACCTATAGGAAAGCCTTATTATAGGCTTACCTATAGGTACAACTTGCAGAGGCGGGTTTACTTCCTCTTTAAGTGCCGATTCACATTGCGATGCGGGAACCCTGCGAATCCGCACCCAACTCGCAGGCAGCTCACACTGCCATTATGGAACTGCTGGGAGTGTCAATACAAAGTTAATGACACCCCCAGATAAGTTGACTTATTGCAGTGCGAACTGTCAGTTCGGACAGGAATCAGATCGCATAGGTGCGATCCGATTCTGGTGTGGACCAAAAAAAGGGTCCTGCGCGACTTTGGTCGCAAATTCGGCCATGCAATCTGTATGGCTCAATTTGCATTGCACAGAAATCGCATGTGATTTGCATAGCAGTGCGGTGCGAATCACATGCAATGTCTCACCACTAAGACTAAGTGGTTAAGGTTTTTTCACCTGAATGCATTCTATGCATTCAGGTGAAAAACCTTTTGTGCTGCAGCTCCCCCCCCCCCTTTTTCTCACCTGAACCTGATCTGATACAGCAACATGTACAAGTGAAGCGGCTCCTGCTGCTGTCTCCTTCCTCCATGGACGAAATGATAGCAGCTGGAGCCATTGGATTGGCTCCCGCTGCTGTCATTCAAAAGTTGTGACATGGGAGCGGGGGTCCCGCTGTCTGTGTCAATGGACGCAGCAGCGGGACTTGGGAGTGAGAAAGCACGGGTGCCCCCATGAAAAGCAGCTTTCTGTGTGGGCACCTGCTGAATAGGAGAGGCCTAGAACCCCAGAAAAAGAGGATCAGGGCTGCTCTGTGCAAAACCATTACAACAGACCAGGTAAGTATTGGCATGTTTGTTATTTTTAATAAGAAAAAAAAAAGGGGGGGGGGGGGGACTTAGTATCACTTTAAGATGTAGTTGGGACCCTATTGAAATCACTACGCTCATCGCTAGTCCTCATTCATATCTATGGAAATTTTGGGTAGCAAAAATAGAAAATGACAGAGCTGTTTCCTGACTTAACAAGAGCTCCAGCCTACACAATGCTGAGTGTTGAATGAGAATAGGTGCAGCCTGTGAATTGCAGATGATCCCTAAGCCATTAGACTTCCTGGAGGGAGGGGCATTGACACGCTTCCCCCAGCAGCAGCAGCAGCTTCATTCACAGTTTAGTGCTGGCAAGGCTGACCTGGTATTGTAACATTTCCCTACCTTGGCATATAATAATTCAGGTCCAGCACTGGCCGGTAACCCTTTAGGTATGATAAGTAACTGCATACTGCTGAAGAAACCAGGTAAAGCGCATTCAAACTTGTAGATGAGTATTCGTATACCTGGTACACATCTACACAAGTAAGTTATCTGCTGCTAGATTTTTCATCCTTTTATTGGAATTGAATCAGACAACAGTCGTGCCTTAGAGAATATTTTTTTTTTTTTTGTAAACCATTTAATATTAGCATTTTGAAGCTGCTAAAAAAGAAAAATGTCCATGTCTTCCTACTGTAATGAGGCAGAGGTCTTCTCCTGCGGTGAGCTGCTGGACTACTGTGACTTGAGATTTCCTGATGAAGACTTGAATGGGTCTGCTGACCCCACACCACAGAGCACCTTAAAAGCAAGATTGGATGGCGGTACACGGAAGAGGTACACATTTGCAAAAAAGAAGGTGTGTCATTTGGGGTTTAATATATTGCAAAATCTGGTGCTGGGCTTCTATAAACTTTCTGCTGTCAGCGGATGCTTGTTGTGTACTTTGGCTCCAGTGCCTCTTACATTTTACTCTGAATATGCTGGTGGAGCTTAAGCCTGGGTTCACGCATATGCGATAACAGACATTGCATGTGATTCGCACTGCATCGCTGTGCAGATCACATTTGATGTCTGTCCAAATGCAAATTCAACCATACAGTTGTATGGCTAAACTTGCATTGAATTCGCATGTAATTAAGTTTTTTCCCGCACTGGAATTGGATCAAATGGGTGTTCACACCCATGTGATCCGATTCCTGTCCGAATTTGCAGTTTGCACTGCGACCCTCTCTTGTCATTAACTTTGTATTGACACCCGCAGCGGTTCGCAGAGGGCAGTGTGAACTGCCTACAAGAGACTTGCGATGCAGGAACCCGCACTAGAATCACGCTGGTTCCCGCATGGCATATGTGTGAACCCAGGCTCAAGCACCTTTGTGTCCTGTAGTTATGTTGGTGCCACAGAATGCAATGAGAGCTACTGGCATGCTACACTTCCAGATGTGTCAAATGTAGGATATTGGTCTGCTTGATTTTCTCTTTTTTGCAGAGCTTAGCTGTGCAGCCGGAAGGACAGGTGAGTATTAGGAGGCATTTTTTAACCATTCACAATGTTGCAGTGACACATAAAATATACACTGTATTACCAAAAGTATTGGGGCGCCCGCCTTTACACACACATGAACTTTAATGGTATCCCAGTCTTAGTCCATAGGGCTCAATATTGAGTTGGCCCACCCTTTGCAGCTATAACAGCTTCAACTCTTCTGGGAAGGCTGTCCACAAGGTTTAGGAGTGTGTCTATGGAAATGTTTGACCATTCTTCCAGAAGCACGTTTGTGAGATCAGGCACTGATGTGGATGAGAAGACCTGGCTCGCAGTGTCTGCTGTAATTCATTCCAAAGGTGTTCTTTCGGGTAGAGGTCAGGACAGGCCAGTCAAGTTCATACACCAAAAACTCGCTCTTTCATGTCTTTTTGGACCTTGCTATGTGCACTGGTCCAAATCATTTGGTTAAGGGGGGATTATGGTGTGGGGTTGTTTTTCAGGGGTTGGGCATGGCCTCTTAGTTCCAGTGAAGGGAACTCTTAAGGTGTCAGCATACCAAGACTTTTTGGCTCCCAACTTTGTAGGAACAGTTTGGGGATGGCCCCTTCCTGTTCCAACATGACTGAACAAAGCAAGGTTCATAAAGACATGGATGAGGGAGTTTGGGGTGGAGGAACTTTACTGGCCTGCACAGAGTCCTGACCTTTCCCCAATAGAACACTTGGAATGAATTAGAGCGGAGACTGCGAGCCAGGCCTCGCCGTCCACATCAGTGCCTGAACTCGCTAATGCCCTTCTGGAACATTTCCATAGACACACTCCTAAACCTTGTGGACAGCCTTCCCAGAAGAGTTGAAGCTGTTATAGCTGCAAAGGTGGCCAACTCAATATTGAACCCTACGGACTAAGACTGGGATGCCATTACAGTTCATGTGCACGTAAAGGCAGGCGTCCCAATACTTTTGGTAATCTAGTGTATGTTGGTGCAATGTGGTGCTCTTAATTCTAAATTGCAGATCAATGTACCTTCCCAGCACATTGTGGTGCACCGTTAGGTAGACCTTTTAAATAAATGGGCTGGCCAAAGGCAACACACATCAATGAGCAATGTAACAGAAGCCCTTAGGTTGGGTTTGCATGGTTGTACTGTGTTAATTTATGTGTATTGTTGTTCTACTGTGCTTTACATTTTTAATGGCGCCTTGGTACATCTTCCCAAAGCAATTACATTATGGCGCAATGCACTAACATGTAAAGCATGTACAGTTTTTAAATTAATGGGGTGCATTAGGCAGCCTATTCAAATTACCGGTAAGGAGCTGCCTTAAAGTGTTTGCAAACGACCACCTTGTAAAGCAACCCTTTCAGATTAAAATAGAAATGAAAGGCAAAACGTTTTTGTATAGATATATAAAACCATTATAAATACACTCCCCCCCCCTTTTTTTATAAGTGATCACATTCCCTCTGTTCTCAGCTGCATAAGAGCTGGGGGAGCAGAGACAGCAGTACACTGAGCTTCCCATTGAAAAGCTGTGCAGGAGGGGTGTGCCAGGACAACAGGACAAGTCTGATCATTGGAGGAGAGCAGGCTTAGTTCACAGCATAGCTAGAGAACTGACCGCGGTGTGTATTCCTGCTTAGTGTGGTCAGTTTTTAATAGGAAAACAGAGGGACTGTCAGGAACACCAGAGATTTCACACAAGGAAAGCACTACAAAGAGAACAGGATTAGAGATGCGCTGAAATTTCAGTCGCCGAAACATATCAGCTGAAAATTGTGTTATCGGCATTTTGCAGAAATAGATAAAGGCGCCGATAATGGCAACGGAAATGCATGCAATGTTACCATGATTTTACTGTGCTTATATTGTGCTTTTCATAGGTTATACGACTCAAAAACCACATCAAAAATGTAACACGGGTGCGTTATTGATGCGTTCTCAATGCTCTTCAATGGGGAGGTGTGGAAAAAAATGCCAAAAAAAGCCAGAAATAATGCAAGATTTAAGTGCTAAATAACACAAAACATAAATATTTAACGCATTTATTAAAAAAAACACATGTTTTTAGTGAATTTGTCTACTTTTTCAGATAGATACTGCTATTTTATCAAAAATTCATGCAGTGAATTGACCCCCGTATTTTCACACCTGCCTCCACCTTGTACAATGCCGGCTTATTAGTCCTGCATTGTACACGATAAAGTTGAGTGACCACCCCCAGCATGAAGTGTCAGGGAGAAGAAGACATCACTGGAGCCGTGTGGAGCAGGGGTTAAGGTAAGTATTACATCCTCCTCGGAATCTCCTAGACCGGCGTTTCTCAACTTTTTTCCCAGTCAAGGCACCGTTTAAAAATTGACAATCTCGAGGCACCCTTTAAAAATTATGGACGCAGTCTCAAGGCACCCCATTCTAAAATTTAAAAACGATTCTAATAATGCAGCAACATCCACACAAGAGGGACACCCATGTTGGAGGTGATTTATTCTTCCAAAGCAAATACACTTTTGCAAACTGGTACTGACTAGTATTCCAATGTTTCTATTCTCCCTCAGTTTTTCTCCATCACTCAGCTAATGTCACCCCAATTCTAATGGAGAGAGGCAAGGGAGGGTCAAACAAGGATGCTATGCAGGCTGACATCCTCTTTATCAGCTGAGGATGCCATTTGCCATTAGAAAGCTGGCAGCCTCAAATGTAATGGTGCACAATGAAAAGCTGTGACTTAAGGCCCGTACACACGTAGCGATTGTCGGCCGTAAATATTCGGCCGCCGACCAATCGGCCGATTGTCGGCTTGTTAGTATGATGCTTCCGACAACTGACTATGACTTTTCGGCCGAACAGAATCTGGTGTGCAGACTTTAAAATTTTTGTTGGCCAACACCAGAACGGCCGATTGTTCCTCAGTCAGTACAGAATTCGGCTGACAAACAGCAGATGAGCGAGACTGGGCATGCTCAGAGAAGAAAAAAAACACGGAAAGTTAACCATCACATGACATCACTTCTGCAGCCGGCTGTTGTTGGCCGACAAAATTCGTGTGCAGTCTTTATCACTTTTCAACCGACAGGACAGCACCGGACAAAAGACGGCCGATCGTTCGGCTGACAATCGGTGCGTGTGTACGGGGCTTTAGTGTAATTAAAAGGCAGGCTTCATCCTCATGCTGGCTTATTTTCAATTTTTGGCAATTTTTAGGCATTTTATAAAGGCAGCCCTGAAGAAACCTTAAGGCACCCTGGTTGAAAAAGGCAGTCCTAGACTTCACCAGCATTTAACCTAACTTACATCACCTCTTCAAGGTTCTTTTTCTTTTCTCCATCCCAGAGGTAGGCTTTGACAGTAGGAAGCGTCAACAAGCAAAGCATGCAGGGCAAAGCAGTTCATTTGTATCGATGCCCCTCTTCCCAGTAGTGCCATTCCTCCACCCCTTGCAGCTCTATTCAGCACAGTGCTCTGGCTGAAACTGACAATGCCAATCACACACCTCTTCTGCTGCCATGCTCCTAATATTGCCAGTCCTGCCAATAAAAATGACAGCCAGGACTGTCCTGTTACAGCAGTAACTGCAGCTTCTGATGTGTAAATTTGACACTTCATGAATAGTGTTTAGAAACTTCTTTGAAGACAATGTAGCATTATAATTATTGTTACATAATACTGTATTTACTCATGTTTCATTCATGTGCAGATCACCTTTTGATCTACATATTATGTGAGTTAGTGCCGGTTCACATTGGCGCAATGCGGGAACCCTGCGAATCCACTGCGGGTTCCCGCATCGCACCCGACTTGCAGCCAGTTCACACTGCCAAATGCCAACTGCTGGGAGTGTCAATACAAAGTTAGTGACACCCTCAGATTTGTTGACATATTGCAGTGTGAACTGTCCGTTCAGACAGGAATTGGATTGCATAGGTGTGAACACCCATGCGATCCGCTTCTGGTGCGGACCAAAAAATGAGTCCTGTGTGATTTTGATCCGAATGCGATGCGAATTCAGCCGTGCAAACTGTATGGCTGAATTTGCATCGCACAGACATCACAAGTGATTTGCATAGCAATGCGGTGCGAATCACATGCGACGTCTCACATCACATATGTGTGAACTGGCACTTAAAGCAATTCTTTACCCTGGAAATAAAATAAAAAAATGAAAGTCAGCAGCTACAAATACTGTTGCCTGCTGACATTTAATAATAGGACAGTAACCTGTCTAGGGAGCCTGAGCCAGCTCTTCGGCTGTCGGCATTTTTACTTTGGGAAACTAGCTGTGACTGTGTTGGGCTGCACACAAGCCGAGCTGCACTTTTTGCATCGTCCTGCAGCTTTCTGGGAACTGTGGGAAGGGGGCGGACTGCTGCTCAGATCCTTGTGGCAATCTAACCAGAAGTAGGAAGAGGGGGGGAAGGGCGGTACTTTAGATGAGGTGCACGGTGGGATTGGCCGTGCGTCTCCATCCCTAAATGCAATAGCAAAAAAGAGAAGGTCGGGACTTTATATGAGAGACATGGCAGTGACAAGGCTTGCACGGTTGAAAAATCACATTTAATAATGTTGCAAAGAGTACAAACATAATATACATGATGAGACATGATACATAGTATCAAAAAGACTAAAATGGCAAAAAAGAGATTGATTCCCAAAACAGCTTCAAACAAACCAACATGACAATGAATAATCATAATGAGTAGTAGGGTACAATCATATCATCCATAGACTGACGCGTTTCGTGGACTAAATATGCCACTTCTTCAAGAGTCGATGTATGATCTATATCTATAACAAAAAATGCGTATAAGAACATTGTATGAAATGGTGGTTGACAGAAGCTGCAAGGGGAAGGAAGAGGGAGGATAGTCCCCACAGTTCCAAAAAAAAAAACGTACATGGTAATCCTGGCGCAAACTGGTAATGGAGGTGAAGGCATGAACCCAGGTGCCTCCCATGGGAGCTGAGGGCGCATGAGGTCAGCGGCATAGGCAAGAAACGCCACACACAAGAACAAATAAGTTGAGGAAATTGCCATGATGTTGGTAGTAATATATATCTATATCAAATAAGTAGTTGCACCCCCCTGCAATAGTAATTTTGGCTTTAATGAGATGCTCAACAAGAGTTGCAGACACTGCAGCTTTTCTCATTAGAACACTGAGAGTGCGCCTGCTGATTATAATGACCCAATCAGTCTTCAAAGGACAATGTGAAGCAAACAGCCATTCCTTCAGAGTTACAAAATGTAAAAATCTGCTAAAAAGTTTGTTGAAACCCTTGCAATATAAATTGATCACCCAAAGGGGATTTTTTTTTTTTTTTTCAGCAAAAATGAAGTTACATTTTGAGCCTTGGTTCACATATATGCAATGCAGGAAATACAGCGAATCCTGTGCGTTCCCCACACTGCATTGCAATCGCAAAGTGTTCATGCAATCAGCTGCTGGTGTCAATGTTAAATCAATGACCACTCGCAAAATGCAGTGTGTTTGCCTGAATCGGATCGCGTGGTTGCCTTTTGGTGCGGATGTGGTGCGATTTGAGCCATACAAAATGAATGGGCCCAAATCGCACTGCATAGACACACATGTGATTTGAACAGAATTGTGCTGCAGTTCCTTGCCAAATCACATGGGGTTCTCCACACCGCACCATTCTTACCAACCCCCTTCCTTCCCCTCCCCTTTATCTTCAGATAACCATAGAACAAATCAGGCACTTGTAGTGGAGGCTAATGTGTGACCGTTCTCCATGTCAATCATTGCCTTCTAAATATGTGCCGAGGCGATGGAAGGGAATCTAGAAAGCAGATTGGCTGCCAATGGCATAGTTATAGCCTTAGCAACCCACACAGCTGCTATGGTGTCTGTGGTAAAAAGGAGGCCCGTTAAGGGGGTTTAAAAAAAAAATAAACTGTTAACTTTCCAATATTGAAAGGCTAAAGTCAGACCCCACTGAGCAGTAAGTATTTCCCTTTTTTTTTTTTTTTCTATCATGATCGTTATTAGTAGGGATGCACCGAAATTAAAATTTTGGACCGAAACCGAAAATGCAGGATGCCATTGGCCGAAAACCGAAACCGAAAATTACTTTTTCCCCCAAAAAAATTGAAAATAGATGGAACAGGGGCATACGCCAAAAAACAGGCAGCAACGTACACCTGTCGCTGCCACCCTGTCACAGTATATGTACTGTGATGGGTTGGCAATAGGTTAATTTAATTACCAATGGTATTTGTATTATTTGTATTTGTGCTGCATTAGTGCAACCAGTATCAGTGTTAATTAACACTGGTTGCACTGATACTGGTTGCACTAATGCAGCACAAAGGGGTTAATTAACTGCCACTGGTCGGTCACTAATGCAGCAGTGACAATACATTAACCCCCTCATGCTGCATAATTAATACAAATACCAATGGTAAGCTGCCTCAGCTATCACCCCCCCCCCTCCTCCCTCCTCCCTCCTCAGCCTCAGCGTCCCTCTCCTACTCACTCCTCCAGTCACAGTGTCCATTATTCAAAAGTCCCGCCTCTGGCCGGCCGCCCGCCTCCCGGTGATGTCACTACTACTACGATCTTTACATGAATGAACTGACACACCAGGCGGGGGGAGGAGACAGCGGGACTGTGACTGTGTGTGAATGAGATCTGATCTGACCTGACACCGGGCGGGGAGAGCGGCCGCTATTAGCTGTAACTAATGCCTCGTTTCCACTGAGCGGATCGGTTCGGGTCGGTTCGGTACGGTACGCTAATTTGAGTGTTTCCATTATGAAAGTGGCCCATACAACCGAACCAAACCGCACCATTCCTGGTCCTGCTTCAGATGTAGGGCCATAGGAAATGGTACGGTACGGTTAGGGCGGAGCTACTGGCGTCACACGATAGAGTCCTCTGATTGGCGGACAGGAAACCATCAATGCTCACGTCAAATGAAAGAGCAAAACAAACACCTCATTTGGTGTAAACCCCGCATGGTCCCTGGTGGCCCGACTTGCAGTGGAAACGCTCACCTGAATAGACCGGACCATTCTAACCCTTCCAAACTGTACCGACCCGAACCGTTCCGCTCAGTGGAAACGAGGCATATGTGAGCCTTTCACTTCCTTGTCATACATGTATCTCCGCTAACAAGGAAGTGTATCCGATCAGATCTCATTCACACACAATCACAGTCCCGCTGAGCTGACAGGAAGGATCACACAGTTCTATCTATTAGCGGCCGCTCGCCCCGCCCTCCCGCCTGGTATGTCCATTCATTAATGCAGAGATCATAGTAGTAGGGACGTCAATGAGAGGCGGGCGGCCGGCCAGAGGCGGGACTTTTAAAACCTGCCCTGCGCTGCGCTGCGCCCTCCTCCTTCCTCACGGCGGCCATATTAATTTCGGCACTGTTAACCCATTATCGGCCGAAATAGGCTCATTTTCGGCCGATAATTTCGGTGGCCGAAATTTCGGTGCATCCCTAGTTATTAGTATTACTATAATAACTTTAAGGCCCCTTTTACACATGCAGACTGTTTATTTCATCAGTTCAGTCATGTTTTTTCAAAAATGAAACAGATGAAGTTTTTCATTAGCTGCTCGTCAGTTTTTTACATCCACTACCAATGCAAAAGCGGATGCCAAAACTGACCGTTTCTCTGATTACACCCGTTTTCACTCCGTTCTGCTTTTTTACCGGAACAAAAATAGGGCTTTGATCCATTTAAAAAAAAAAATGATGTTGACCAATGCAAATGTAAGCTGATATAAATGGATGATCATCCGTTTACATCCGGTTTTCCATAGAGATGCATTGATGTCCATTTTTCATTTGTCAACGGATGGGTGAAAAACTGACAAATGGTCTGCATGTGTGCAATGGGCCCAAGGCACACCACTTGTAGTGCACTGACTATGCTGGCAGCTCTCCTACTACCTGTCCCTAATTTAGATATACCTTATATTTATATCAATGACCCATATTAAGCATTTTATGTAATGTATGTAAAAATACCCAAAATAAAATAGGTGGTATGTACTTGGACAGAATGAATTCTGAAAAAAATACTATCACCACTATTTAAATACATGCCAATAGCAGCATGGGTATCCTTTTCTTAGTTCTTATGCAGACAGCACATGCTGATCTCCTGAACATTCTAGTTTCTTGGAGGTCTCTGGCATGAATAATGCAGACAGTAAAATCAAAACCCCTGATCCGTGTACTACTTCCAAATCGGTGGAATCAGCCAACTAACTTTTTCAGAAAGTGACAGTCTCTGTATTTTTTTCAGCATAGGGTTCCTGTGTAGCAGACCTAAACTTTCAATAAATGCTAGCCTTCCCCCTTTGCCCCTTCATGTATTCAGCTAACAAAACTTTTCTGATGCTTACCTACCAAACTCAAAGCAAAGGAAGTGGATGGGTCAATTTCAGTAGAAAGATATTTATCTAATTTAAGGTGCATCACAGGCTTTACTTTGAAATCCGGAGGTGCTGGTCCAGCTTGTCGAACTTCAGC
Source organism: Pelophylax lessonae (assembly GCF_965119305.1). NCBI lineage: Eukaryota > Metazoa > Chordata > Amphibia > Anura > Ranidae > Pelophylax > Pelophylax lessonae. Next base: position 428,954,683 of record NC_138768.1, on the reverse strand, counting down.
AAATCAGTCAGAAAATAAATTGAATCCATGCACTCCAGACTGCATTTCCTTTTCCACTGGATAAAACGGCTGCCGTTACAGCAGCAAACAGACCACAAAACACATATAGAAGTCCCTCTGGAAATCGCACAGTGGATGGTGTCACTAATCTTTCAAATCGGGATCTCGCTGAGAAAAAAAGCTCACTCAGAGTCCAGAGGTATTTTCATATGTAATATGGTTTATTCTAAGGGTACAATACACAGCAAGTGCAACAAACGTAAGAAAGGTGTGGCAATGGGTGCTAAATTTGCACCCAGCCTTGCAAACTTATTTATGGCAAGATTGGAACATGATACCATATACGGGAGACATTGGCTCTGGTATTCTACAAATGGTATATTGATGACGTTCTATTCGATTGGAATGACGATCTGGCATCTCTAGATAGGTTCATTTTGTTCCTTAATGATAATCATGTGAATATTATATGTTTTTATGTTCTTATGTTTTTTGCACTTGCTGTGTATTTTACCCAAAGAATAAACCATACTACACTATGAAAATACCTCTGGGCTCGGAGTGAGAATTTTTTTTCTCAGTGAGATCCCGATTTGAAAGATTGGTGACACCATCGACTGTTAAATTTCCAGAGGGACTTCCATATGTGTTTTGAGGCCTGTTTGCTGCTGTAACGGCAGTCACTTTATCCGGTGAGCTTGCATTCTTCCCATTGGCGGCAGTACGTTTGTTTGGACACCATTGCATTGCTGCCTGCTCACTGGATTGACGATCTCATCTTAGACAATTGTTTGTACAAAGGAACTGCCTCTTTTACATAATATACGGACTGTAGTCTAATGAATATATTTTTTGATGTATAAACATTTTTTTGTGTTTGAATTCCCATAAGGCGCTACACTTTTGTTCATCATTATTAAGGTTATGTTTTAGACTTGTGTTATGAGCAGCAGTGTTGTGAACAATTTTTTGGAACAAAGTCAGACTAAGATTGACATATATAAGACCACAGCAATATTCTTCATCTGCAGGCATTTGCTCTTTTCGTTAAAGAACTGCAGTCATCCAGTGATGCACTTCACACTGGACAAGAAGACGTGAATTGGTGGAGATGTTGCGGACAAGAGCTTACAGACCTCAGAACTGTTCATAGACATGTGGCTGCACTTCATGCAAACGAAGTTTGGAAAAGGACACAAAGTATTCTACAAGAACTTGCCATAGCTGTTGCAACTACTGTGCCATGCATTGACCTTGATGATCACACTGATGCCTCAGCCAAAATGTCCTGGAATCACTGTCCAGTTTCTGATTGGTTACCAGATCTAAGTCACTACAAGAAAGAAGAGCTAACAAGGTAGAAACACAAATATGCATGCCTTAACTATCATATTTTTTTATTTACTACAGGTACCTACTGTAAATAGCGCTGCCAATTTACACAGCGCTTTACACATATATTGTACATTTACATCAGTCCCTGCACTCCAGGAATTTACAATCAAAGGACCCTAACTCATATTCACACATACTAGGGCCAATTTAGACAGAAGCCAATTAACCTACCAGCATGTCTTTCGAGTGTGGGAGGACACCCATGCAGGCACACAGAGAACATGCAAATTCTGGGCAGGTAGTGCCCTGGTTGGGATTTGAACCAACGACCCTAGTGCTGCTAGGTAAAAGTGCTCACCACTTAGCCACATATTCTATATTCAAAAAGTATATTTAAAGCCCAAACTTGCTATATTTTGTGGAGAACAATAACAGTTGAGCAGTGAATGACACCATTTTATTTTATGTTTTGAAGCCTCTAACAGTATTTTTGGTCAATTCAAGTGCCCTTCGGCAGTCTTTTGTAACATACAGTATGTATAGTAACACTGGGTTGCAAGTACGGTTGACTTTCCTTACCCTGAGAAACGGAATGAAAACCTTTTGTATATAGACTTAGAATAGTCTACAGCTGTTAAACATAGCCTTTTTAATCATGCCCCCCTCATGGTATTCTACACCAATAATCAGGGCTTTTCTTCTCAGAAAATAGATACAAGTACTCCTCTCTTCCAATTCCCCCTTTGTCTCCGCCCCCTACCCATCTCCAAGTTCTGTTCTTTTGTCCCACCCACCTTCCAATACCGCCCCTTAGCGAAAACAGTATCAAGCATTATTTTGTGGTCTTAAGAACATTGTATGGAATTTGGTAATGATAGTAAGAAATGCAGTAAAATAGATCCGCTGCAACCAGCAACAATAGATCCCCCCCCCCCCAGCAACAACAGATTCCCTGAGCAACATTAGACCTCCTGCAACAAAATACCCCCTAGCAACAACAGATCCACACCAGGAACAATAGACCCCTACCAGCTATCATTGGGTGCTGGGAGACCTATTTTTGGCCAACCTCTACCAACCAGCCAACTGTAGATCAGCCAGCATTAATAGACCCTCCTGCAACAATAGACCCCTCCCTCAACAGTAGATCCCTCCCAGCAACAATTGACCCCCTAGCAACATAAGACAACCCCAGCAACAATAGACCCCTCCTTCAACAATAGAACCCCCCAGCAACAATAGGTTCCGCAGCAGCCAGCATCAATTGACCCTCCCGCATACTGCAGCACCCCTTGCCAATAGATTCATTCAGTGCTGGAGGTGTTTGAACTGTGTTCCTACTGAAAAAAGCCCTGCCAATAATTTTCTGTGTGATGGACACTCCTCCTTCCTCTAGTGGCCCCCAGGTACCCTAGTCCAACCTTGCTAGTAGGCTGTTTCAGTAGAGGTAACATGCTGAGGATACGCATTAAGAGTGTACAGTATGTATAGGCCTGTCTTTGGCAACACAGACCAAGGATGGGTTGGAGCTAGAACTGCAAGAAAAATCAGGAGGCTACACATGTAGTGCGGATGCAGACCCCTGCAAAGGAAAATAGGTTTATGTTTGACAAGTCTGTAAAAAAAAAAAATACACTCTGGCAAGAAGGCCTTAACGCATTTCGCACATCGACTACCTCTTTGAAACCCCTCCATTTGAAGCTGAAATCTCACACTGTCTAAAAGAGTTGGAATTCTCATGTTAGAGAGTTATCACAGAAACCGTTGTCCACATAGAAGGACAACTTTACCTCTTTCTATGATGACAACTTAAAATGTTCACATTTCCCATCAAGTTCTGTAAGTAGTCAATCTTGACCTTTAACCACTTGCCGACTGCCGCATGACTATATACGGCGGCAGCCAGCCCCTCACAGGCAAAGTGACGTAGGGGTACGTCCCTAGCATGTGAAGCTCTAGGGAGCGAGCGCGCGCTGCCGGAGGCGCGCTCCCACTCGCTCACGGACCCCCCGCGCGTGTGAGCGGCGGACCCGATGTCCTCCGGTCACTCGCGATCATCGGTTACAGAGGGAGAAAGGCAGGCGGCTAATGTAAACAAGCCGCCTGTCATTCTCCCTTGTGTAACAGCAGAGATCATACGGTCCTGCTATGTAGGACCGTAGATCTCTGCTGTTACATGAAAAGCCACATCCCACAACAGTAAGAAGCACGCCCCTAGGGACACACTTAGCCACTGCATCACTAATAAAGTTAATTCCTTCCCTGCCAGTGTCATTTTTACAGTAACAGTGCATATGTATAGCACTGATTACTGTAGTAATGTCACTGGTACCCCCAAAAGTGTCAGAAATGTGAGGCAAGGGTCCGATCTTTCCGCTGCAATGTCGCAGTCCCGCAAAAAAAATCGCAGATCGCCGCCATTACTCGTTAAAAAAAAAAAAATAAAAATGACAAAAATCTTTCCCTTAGTTAGTAAACACAATAACTTTTGCGTAAACCAATCAAAATACGCTTATTGCGTTTTTTTTTTTTTTTTTTTTTTTTTTTACCAAACATATGTAGCAGAAAGCAAATTGGCCTAAAATGTTAAAAAAATTTGATTTTTACATTTTTTTGGGGGAAAAATATTGTTATTTTTGCAAAATTGACGCTCTTTTTTTGTTTATAGCGCATGACCAAAAAATCGCACAGGTGATCAAATACCACCAAAAGAAAGCTCTGTTTGTGGGAAAAAAAAGGACGTCAATTTCATTTGGGTACAGCGTCGCACGACCGCGCAATTGTCCGTTAAAGTCACGCGGTGCCGAATCGCAAAATAGGCCTGGCAAAGCTTTGTATACACATCTGGATTAAAAGCACTCAAGTGGCCTTTTTTTAAGGGGGGGGGGGAAGCCATGAATTGTTGTATTGTATTTTTAAAGAAGCATTCAGATAAAAGAATATGGAAGCCATATCTACTGACTATAATTGATCTTCTAAAAATGCTAGTCCCCTGGCTATCAAGCTATCACTTTGCATTCAGTACTATGAAGTAGTGACCCAAATAAGCAAGCAAATTAGTATTCTGACTTTTTTCTGGCTTTTTTATATGCAGACTTATTCTGGGTCAGTAGCTCAAAGTGTTGAAACCTGTGGGTTTGGCTATGGGCTGGTTCACACCTATACATTATTTAGTGCGTTTTGCATAAGCACACTAATGTCTATTTATCATGGTTTAGTATTGGACACATTCACATCTATGCGTTTTTCAGCCGCTGCATTTTTGGAAAGGGTCAGAACTTTTTTAAACGCAACATGGTGCACTTTTGGTTCGATAGACTTTATGCTAGGTTCACACCTGTGCGGCCGTAGGGGTAGTGGTTTGTGCAGGCACGAGAGCCCATTCATTTGAATAGACTGCTGTGCCCCACGACACGCAGGAAAGAAGTCTCTGCACTATTTTTAAAATCGCAGCCCACACGGGAACCAAGGTTCCCAGTACTGGTGCGATTTGCAGTGTAGGTGGCGTGCCATTAGGATTAATGCACCCATCTGCGGGTCCCGCATTTCCCTGTGTGGGTGAAACGGCTGCTGGTATTTGTGTGGGTCCCGCAGCGGCACCACCCACACAAATGTGAACATAACCTCAATGGACACACCGCAGAAACGCATGTATTGCGTTTTACAGATTTTAATCTACCTAACAACAACCTCCCCGCAAAACGCGTCAAAAACGTGTGTGCTAATGCACACCACAAAATGCACTGCAGAAATGGATCAAAAGCATACTGCATAGGTGTGAACCAGGCTTAAGAGCCAGGCAACTAACAATTCTAGCAGTGGCAGTCCTTGAATTTTGCTATGACAGCTTTACTTTATTGTAATTGCAGCTGAGCTGAAAAAAGCATATGCCAAGGTTACCTTCTGTGAAAACCTTATGTACACATAAATGGTACATCTAGAAATCTCGGCTCTTCCTGTAAAATGTGACTTTAGCTTCATCCCCTTTTATCTCCCAAGTTTTGTATTTAACTTTAATGGAACGAGACTTTGGAAGTGTCAATTGCTGAGGCCAAGCCTGACTTTTACTTGAAACTTGGAGATTACATATGAAGTCAGCTGCCTATTTCTGGTTCTGCTGGTTGTTTTCTTTGAATTACATTTTATATTCTCCATATGTTTTATTTTATTTAGAATTTTGTGACTTTTTTTTTGACAGGTATACATTGTTAATGTTTTTTTTTTTTTTTTTTTTTTTTTTTGCAGTGATCCAGGCGAAGTTCTTTTATATTACTGCTACTGTGATGTGAATGACCCACAGTGGATCTGTGACTGGCAACAAAGTTTGTGCCAACTGTTGCATCTTACAGGAAAGGTAAGAGGGATATATGCCTTTTGAGACAGTAAGATTTTTCTATATTTTTTTAAAGTCTAGGCAAGGTACCCAGACAAATTAATATTTGAGTCAGCCACTATAGTAAACAGGTTGGTTGTTTTTAGTTGTCGCTGTGCTTCCTTATTGCAGGCACTTTGCCTCCTGAGTGCACCCCTTCTTTATACTGCATGCCCATGGAGTGTGCCCTGTTATGCAGTTGCCTTGCCCCAGAACCCCAAGGATTAGCCCAATATTACAATGTGTATCTCTTTCTAAGTGGATCATAGCACTGAAAATGACATCTGTACAGACAAAGGGGGACCAAAACAGTATACAAAACCCACAAGAAAACAATTATACAAATATAAAATAGCCCACAGGATAGAAAAATAAAAATGAAACAAACAAAGATAAAATTCCCAGTTCAATTTGCCAACCAGTCTGCTTACCAACCAAATTGGCCTGTCTAACAGTTTGCGTCAATACAGGGGTTTAGTTAGCACACATTTGCAAATGCATGTGAAAGCTGCAGGGCCACGTCAAGGCTCCCTGTTACCTGCAGTCCTAACTCTAATGAATTTTAAAGAGTCTCCACAGTTTGAAAAATAAAAAGCCTTTAAAATATATACCCCCCAAAAAAGAATATCAGTATAAAAATCCCTATATAATGGCATCATCAGGTAGCTCAAATAGATTATAGATACAAAGGGTATAGAAAATCCCCCCCCCCCTTTTAAAATAATCACATTTTGTTTCAGTGCAGCCTGAAATGAAGACATACACAGTTTTTGTTTTACCCAGCTGTCATTACTCAATGCAACCTATAACATCCAAGTGAAAAAACACCAACATGTCAGAAAAAAAATAAAAATACCGTATTTATTGGCGTATAACACGCGCTGGCGTATAACACGCACCTAAATTTTAGGAGAGAACTTTCCGGAAAAAAGCTGAAATTTAAAATAAACAGCTTTGAACTCAGAACATTTTTTTAAATCAAATTCAGTCTCACCAGTGCCCACGAATGCAGCCTCCTCATCAGCGCAGTGCCCACAAATGCAGCCTCGCCAGCGCTGTGCCCATAGTTGCAGCCTCGCCAGCGCTGTGCCCATAGTTGCAGCCTCGCCAGCGCTGTGCCCATAGTTGCAGCCTCGCCAGCGCTGTGCCCATAATAGCAGCCTCGCCAGCACCAATTAAACTATGTGAATCTTTTTTGAAAGTCCAGAAAGCAGCGCCGTGAGGTAGAAGGGGGCGGGCAGGGCCGAGGAGACGGAAGGATGCACGCGCGGTCATCGGAAGTCCTATGATAGACGTCGGCATAGGAGGCGGGACTTCCGATCACAGTGCGTCCTTCCTTCTCCTCGGCCCCGCCCGCCCCCTTCTACTTCACGGCGCTGCTTCCTGGACTTTTTTTTTTTCATATCGGCGTATAACACGCACTGCTACTTTTTCCTCTATTTTTAGGAGGAAAAAGTGCGTGTTATACGCCGATTAAATACGGTAATTCAAAAACACAATCACTAAATTGTAAAAAGGATCACCCCCCTTGTTTCAGTACTTTGTTGAACCACCTTTTGCTTTAATTAAAGCCTTTAGTCTGTTGGGATATGTCTCTACTAACTTTGCACATCTAGACTTTACAATATTTGTCCGCTATTTTTTTGCAGAGCTCATGTTAAGTTAGATTTGATGGTAGCTGTTTGTGGACTGCAGTCTTCAATTAATTCCACAGATTTTCAATGGGGTTTTATGTCTGTGCTCTGACTAGGCCATGCAAGGGCATTCACCTTTTGTTTCCTTCAACCACTGTGTGGTCATTTTTGCTGTGTGCTTTGGGTCATTGTCATTGGAAGGTAAACCTTCTTCCCATCGGCAACCTTCTGGCAGAGGGCAGCAGATTTTTCTAAAGAATTTGCCCCATCCATTTTTCCTTCTATCCTGACTAGTACTCCAGTCCCTGCTGCATAGAAACACCACCATAACAGGTTATTACTACCTCCATGCTTTACTGTAGGAATTTGTATAATTTGGATGGTAAGCTATATTGAATTTCCGCCAGACATATTGGTTGGTGTTGAGGTAAAAGCATTAAATTTTAGTCTCACCTGACCATAACGCCTTTTTCCATGTGGCCTCAGAATCTTTAAGGTGCGTTTTGGCAAAGCTCAGTTGTGACTGCATGTGGCCTTTCTTGAGTGGCTTTTTTTCTTGTAGCGCTCCCATACAAGCCACATTTGTGAAGAATTTGTGATATTGTTGTCACATGCACACAATGACCACCATTGTCATAAATTCCTGCAACTGCAAAGGCTGCAAATCAACAAAATGGGGGGGGGGCGATACTTGTCTATACCCACTGTATGTGTGTGTGTGTGTGTGTGTGTGTGTGTGTATGTATATGTATATATAATTGCCAAATAATTTATTTGGTGAATTATAGTGCACACTATGTATATCGTTCACTGACTCGTCCTTGTCACCCAGAGCTCTGTTTGTGTTCCCTGATGAATGATAACATAATTTAGGGACTGTTGTAGTATCACCATGAAATGAATGCGTTTCGTTTATTGTTACGATACTTGCACATCCACAGTTTTTTAGTTAAATAGAAGGGCAGTGTCTAATTTAGCTATTTTTTTTATAGGTCTTTTTTTTTTTCAACCCTGAATGATTTGGGTAGAGTTGATTTTCTGTTTTGCTGGACTGTTAGAACAGGGGAGGTGTGCGTATTTTTTCAATTTACTCCTCTTCTTAATTTTTTCTGCCGTCGTGTTTTTTTTTTTTGCTGGTTTTTATTTATTTACTTTTTTAATGAAAATGCATCTATGGAAGTGAAGGATGGATGGAACTATGGAAAAGTGTGATGGGGGGCCCATGTCTTGTATGGCTATCCCCACTTTGTCAGAAAGAGAGACTGCTATTGCTCGCCTTTTTTTAATCTGAAAATTCTTAATGCCTTGCTATCATTCTGACTCAATGGCTTCAATATTTTAAGTCACTGACCCAAACGTCTGACTTTTTTTTTTCTCCAGCATTCCTAGCCTACAAACTTGTTACAGGGCAATGACCCCAAAAGTATTAAAGCTGTTGGGCCAGCTTAACAGCTAGGCAACATGCATTTTAAGGAGGTCAGCAATGACAGCCTCCATGTTTTCCCCATGACAATGATAGTTTGATTAAACCTAATCTGGTCCTTAAACTATTTTAGACTGTTTAAATAAGTAGAGCACTCAACGGTCTCTTTTAGGTTTTTTATAAAATCTTGAAGCAAGTGGGATAATAATTTATTTTTCTGCTGTGTAGATTCGTATAGCTACAGAAGGAATAAATGGTACAGTAGGGGGAAGCAAAGTCTCCACCAAAATTTACATCAACACTATGCTTTCACACCCTCTGTTTAAGCACAGCATGTGCCTGGAAGATTTCAAGGTAAGACACATTGACCTAAATGTTTGCCTGCTTTGTTGAAACTCACACTTTTGGGCAATCGTCACCCACATCAAACTTCAGCAGTCAGTCAGACACAATGCAAATTATGTCATGATGATCTCATATAGAGTGGGTACGGAAAGTATTCAGACCCCTTACATTTTTCACTCTTTGTAATATTGCAGCCATTTGCTAAAATCATTTAGGTTCATTCTTCTTCCTCATGAATGTACACATAGCACCCCATACTGACAGAAAAACACAGAATTGTTGACATTGTTGCAGATTTATTAAAAAAGAAAAACTGAAATATCACACAGTATTCAGACCCTTTGCTGTGACACTCATATATTTTACTCAGGTGCTTTCTATTTCTTCTGATCATCCTTGAGATGGTTCTACACCTTCATTTGAGTCCAGCTGTGTTTGATTATACTGATTGGACTTGATTAGGAAAGCCACAAACCTGTCTATATAAGACCTTCCAGATCACAATGCATGTCAGAGCAAATGAGAATCATGAGGTCAAAGGAACTGCCTGAAGAGCTCAGAGACAGAATTGTGGCAAGGCACAGATCTGGCCAAGGTTACAAAAATATTTCTGCTGCACTTAAGGTTCCTAAGAGCACAGTGGCCTCCATAATCCTCAAATGGAAGACGTTTGGGACGACCAGAACCCTTCCTAGAGCTGGCCATCCGTCCAAACTGAGCTATCGGGGGAGAAGAGCCTTTGTGAGAGAGGTAAAGAAGAACCCAAAGATCACTGTGGCTGAGCTCCAGAGATGCAGTCAGGAGATGGGAGAAAGTTGTAGAAAGTCAACCATCACTGCAGCCCTCCACCAGTCGGGGTTTTATGGCAGAGTGGCCCGACGGAAGCCTCTCCTCAGTGTAAGACACATGAAAGCCCGCATGGAGTTTGCTAAAAAAACACCTGAAGGACTCCAAGATGGTGAGAAATAAGATTCTCTGGTCTGATGAGACCAAAATAGAACTTTTTGACCTAAATTCTAAGCGGTATGTGTGGAGAAAACCAGGCACTGCTCATCACCTGTCCAATACAGTCCCAACAGTGAAGCATGGTGGTGGCAGCATCATGCTGTGGGGGTGTTTTTCAGCTGCAGGGACAGGACGACTGGTTGCAATCGAGGGAAAGATGAATGCGGCCAAGTACAGGGATATCCTGGACAAAAACCTTCTCCAGAGTGCTCTGGACCTCAGACTGGGCCGAAGGTTTACCTTCCAACAAGACAATGACCCTAAGCACACAGCTAAAATAACGAAGGAGTGGCTTCACAACAACTCCGTGACTGTTCTTGAATGGCCCAGCCAGAGCCCTGACTTAAACCCAATTGAGCATCTCTGGAGAGACCTAAAAATGGCTGTCCACCAACGTTTACCATCCAACCTGACAGAACTGGAGAGGATCTGCAAGGAGGAATGGCAGAGGATCCCCAAATCCAGGTTTGAAAGACTTGTTGCATCTTTCCCAAAAAGACTCCTGGCTGTATTAGATCAAAAGGGGGCTTCTACTAAATACTGAGCAAAGGGTCTGAATACTTAGGACCATGTGATATTTCAGTTTTTCTTTTTTAATAAATCTGCAACAATGTCAACAATTCTGTGTTTTTCTGTCAGTATGGGGTGCTATGTGTACATTCATGAGGAAGAAGAATGAACCTAAATGATTTTAGCAAATGGCTGCAATATAACAAAGAGTGAAAAATTTAAGGGGGTCTGAATACTTTCCGTACCCACTGTACATGCAGTTCCCATCAAGAGCTGCTTTCTACATATATGCAACTGAGGGACAAACCAGTTGAATATGGTTGATTCCATAGTTCGAGTCTTTTTTTAGATTGACAGATATATTCTAATGCAGTTATCTGATAATGCTTTTACTGTTTTTTTTCTGTTTTACTGCAGCACAAAGATGAGTTAAAGATAACAGTTGGAGCAAACATGGTATTGTGCTACTGCAAACTGCAGGATGCCATTTATATAGTATGCATTATATCAGCCATTCTTTAACAGGGTTCCTCCAGAGGTTCCTTAAGTAGTGTTAGAAATACCTTTGATTTCATGGGGCTTGCATAGTTCCAGGGCCAAGGCCACTTCTCGGAACCACAAGCATGACACAAGAATTTTTTTTTTTTTGACACAAGAATTTTTTTTAGCTGTGTGTAAGGGTGTCATTCTGACTACCACTGAAAGGGGGCAGTCTTCAAATTTAGCCCTCAAAGTAGGGTGCATTTATCTCACAGACCTCCAACGAATCAGTTTCAGCAGGGGTTCCCCAAGACCTGAAAATAACTTCAAGTAGTAAAACGTTGAGAGAGACTGCATTACATCAGCCTTTTACTGAGCAGGACAGATTCCAAAAACTATGAAACCTGTAACAATAAAGTCCTAAATGCTGCTTGGGATTGTTCACCCTGATTTGTGCTGTATATATGAGATCAGTATTTGTACAATTCTACGTGAGCATCCTGTGTTTTTTTTTTTTTTTTTTTTTTTTTCTTTATCATATGATTTTGAAGACAAGTGAAGGGGGTGCACAGTGTTTTCCTGACCTTCGTGTTGGCGTTTTCCAAGAGATAGTGCCAATGGGTGTTGATCCACACAAAGTCAGCTATAAAGAAACAGGTATGTCTATAAACAGTTGACTGTTCTCTATTGTTTAGCAGGGTCACTAACGTCTATATAATAAACTCCATCAGACCTAACAGGTAGAACAGATGTTATATTTTTTTACCACAGAAATGTTTGATCTGCTTAGAAAATGTAATGCTAAAAGAAAAAAAGTCACATTATGGGCCCAGTTTCATATACAGTATGCATCGTATATTAATTTTCAGTGGCACTCCAAAACATAGATACTATGCGCTGCAACACAGGTGCATTAACACGCTGCCAATTTTTGTGGTGCACTACCTTACAAAAATTATACTAAAATATATAATTTATAGATGGAGAGCATGCACTCTGGCATGCAAATAAAACCCTAATTTACTTGTAAGCACAACAGCAACGGCTTTTCAAAGCCGCATATAGACCCCTTTCTGAAGGTTAAAGGCCAAAAGGGGTCCCTGCATGGCTCTATAATGCTGCTGGTGTTATGCAACACAGGTAAATCTAGGCTGTGCTTTCATTTTCCATTGGAGTGCGGGCTCTCTATCATCAGAATCTGCAGCGCTGACATAAAGGGAGTAAATGCACTACAATGGATTGCTAAGATGTGAATGAGCCATTTCTATTAAAAAAAACCTTTTTAACCAATTTCACCTTCTGGAGAACTTCATTCCACTGTTGTTCCTTTCTCTCTCTGCGCTAAAGTCAACAAGTCATTGTACGCAAAATAGCTCTAATTCCCAGCCGAAATTTTGAGATTATTCTAAATATTGGAATATATTAAAATATAATTATATAAAAACGGCGACAAAGCAATATGTAAAAACATACAAATGTGACCAGTAGCGCAAAAAGTAGTAATGACCTCACACTACCACAAGGATAAATAGTCCTTCTATTCAACAGTAACACATGAGATCACTTAGGTAGACAAACAGCTATAAAGAGTCCATCATAACAACAGAATGTCCATCCATAAAAGTGCATCCACAAACGTGAATCTTGATGGGATGTAGATTTAATCAGTGGATGTAACGGGTCACCTCTTAGCACCACCACCGTGAAAGCAAGGGGGAGTAGGTCACACTCACCGACAGTAATGGCTTAGCCACTCTCGTGGATAAGCAAAACACCAAATGTCAGCAATTGTCCACCATAGATAATCCCAAAAGCTCGTCAGGATGAGGGAGGATCAGTGTACTCCGTACCATGTGGAAAAAACAAAGCACAAAGCCCCACTAGTGCAATATTGTTTAAACACTTTATTATTGCATCCACTTAAACAAAAGAAAGCCACTCACATCTTAACATAATCATAACAGCATATAAAATGCCATGGAGGATATACTGCACCGTTCAGGGACATTTCCCAGGCTCCACGCCGTGGTCCGTGCTCCTTCCGGGTCTGTTATCACTCCCAGCAGTAATACTGTGTGATAGGTAGGTTGGTTGACGCCGACAGGTCACGCCTCGACTAGTTTCGTCTTACCGACTTCATCATAGGGGTGACCCGTTACATCCACTGATTAAATGTACATCCCATCAAGATTCACATGTGTGGATGCACTTTTATGGATGGACATTCTGTTGTTATGATGGACTCTTTATAGCTGTTTGTCTACCTAAGTGATCTCATGTGTTACTGTTGAATAGAAGGACTATTTATCCTTGTGGTAGTGTGAGGTCATTACTACTTTTTGCGCTACTGGTCACATTTGTATGTTTGTTTTTACATATTGCTTTGTCGCCGTTTTTATATATTTATATTTTAAGTAGCAGCACGGGGATTGGCAGTTGGGTTGTTCTAAAGCGCTTGGGGTGGTTCACTTTTATTGAGGCAGGCCGAGTGAGCACTTCTTTTATTAAAATATAATTATTGGTTTATAAAAAAAACAAAAAAAAGTGGGGGATTGATACACAGATGGAGATAAAATCTGCTCCCTTTGTCACAAAATCTCCCTAGAGTAGAAATGCTTTCTGATGACCGGGGCGAAATGAAAGAAATCGTCACGGACAGATACGGAGCAGACACAAGCTAATATAAGATGGCTTTGTCCATTAGCTGTATCTTGTCTGTTTATGCCTGTTAACACGATCTAAAAAAAAAAAAAAAGCCTTAGCCATACTTCTCCTTTAAAATATATAGCACAACATTTTGGACTCCAACTGAAATTCTCAGGAATACTTTAAGCAGACTTTCACCTTCCTTATCCTATCCACTTTCTCCCATTCCCCTTCTTCTTTACTCTTCTCACACAATTGGATATTTGTATTTATTTAACTGAGGGGGGGGGGGGGTTCTGCAAAAGAGAAAGCGATGTGTACATAGTGCAGTTAAATTTGAAGTTTTTTTTCAATCTAAAAAAACAAGAGAAGAGCTTACAAACTTAAGTATGCAAACGTACAAGCATGTAAAATCGTCTCCTGAAGTCGGCACACTATGCTCCATCCTATGCTTTCCATCCTAAATGATATCACGGGTCATTGATGACATAATTTATGACAAAACATATAGGGTGGAGCATAGTGTTGATGTCATTTCGATCTGTGGGAGACAGTGGGATGGTGAGGAGTAACTTCCAAGATTGCTCAGTAGCTGTCAACTATCCATTGTGAAACAATGGATGTCATTAATTATGAACAGATCAGTCTGTTTTAGAATCACTTGGATGTGAATATTTTACTATTAAAACCCCTGAAAAGGTACACTTCAGCCAAAACTGAAAAACAAACCTTGAGATACATACAGGGAATAGCCTATTTCTCAGTAGATCAATTTTACATCTAGGCCAGGGGTCCCCAAACTTTCTAAACAAAGGGCCGGTTTACTGTCCTTCAGACTTTAGGGGGCTAGACTGTGGCCACTGGGAGTAGAAAACTTCCCAGCGTCAAGGCAAAAAACACTGACACTATCTTTGGTGTCAGTGGGAGGAATTGTAACCTATTGTTGGGTCCCGTGGTTGGTTTCATTGAGAAAAAATGTGCCCCATCTTTGGTGTTATTGGGAAGAATTGCGCCCCTTCATTGGTGCAGTGGGGGAAATTATGCCCCATTGTTGGTATCAGTGGATGAAATGGTGCCCCAAGGGCCAGATAAAAGCAAGGAAAGGGTTGCATCCAGCCAAGGGTGGCAGTTTGAAGACCACTGATCTAGGTATTGCTGTAGTGCACCAGTTCACCCCTTTATTGGCAATTTGGTGATCCTGGAACACATTGACCTTTGATGCTGGAACCTACAGCCCTTACTGCCTCTCGCATGCAAAGCCAAATGTAATAAAATGCAAGTATTAAGATGTTTAATCTTCCAAGACAGGTTTGAATCGGATTGGTGTCTGAAGAAAAAATGTGATTGGTCTTAAGATTTTAGTTATGCCATTACCCTCAAAATGTCTAACATAAGTTATGTCATGGAATGTCTGAGTGTTAAACTCTGTTAAGCGGTCCTTGGTTTTCCAGTTCTAGTTGAGGCATAATCCCCATATTTGTGTTCTGCAGGAAACTCATTTACAGGGTTCTAAAATCCTTAGTTTGAGGAAACCATAGGTTGGCTCCCACTATCATGCTACCTACTCTAATTACGCCTGTGGGGTCACTGTTTTGATTCATAGGTCCCTTGCGTTTCAAATTTTGGATGTGCCTACTGACCCAAAGGGTAGATATGTTATGCTTCATGCTTCTATCTATGATCGCAGTATGGTGCTTGTGGGTCTCTATTTACCACCTTGGCACCTACTCTGTCACACTATACAGTTATGCAATTTCTTGTGCAATATAACACTGACGCTGTACTGCTTATAGGATTTCTTTAACATGGTCTCTTGCCTGGATCTGGAAGGACTCCATGCCACCACATGTTCCTCTAATTCATCCCACTGGGCCAAAACGTTTGCGCTTACTGATGTCTGGCGTCACCTACACCCGACTAGCAGGAAATTCGCTTGTCACTCAGCTCACATAAGTCCCGTATCGACCTGGCAGTTGTCTCCCCTGCCTTTCTACGTTTTGTGCATGAGGCTTGTACCCATCGCTGGGGTGTCTCTGACCATGCCCCACTTAGTCTAAAACTGTCTCTTCTCCCCCTTCTGGATTTTGGCTGTGGTATCTGTCTAGGTTCTGGGCAATGGACACAACATTGCAGGAGCCCCTCACCAAGTCCTTATACAACTATTGGGTACTCAATGGAGACTCTGCATCTCTGCTAGTTTTATGGAATGCCTTTAAGGCTTGGGTGAGAGGGGAATATACTTCTCGGATCTCTGGACTCCAAAAACAAGGGACTCTGTCATTTGTCTACCTGGAGGATGGGACTAGGACCTTGGAAGCGGCATATGTTGCCGTCCCCTCTCCAGGACGTTATCTAGCTTGGGGCCGCTCGCTTCGTAAACTCTGTCGATCGGGTGGGACAGACCAAGAAAGCCCTTCTGGCTTCTGCTCAAAGAGTTTTTGAGTATGGAGACACGAATGGCAGATTGTTAGCCTGGTTGGCAAAAGGGCAGTCCCCTACTGCTCATATTGGCAGCAATAGGGATGCGGAGGGTTGTTTACTGTTTTCCCTAGGTCTTATTAAAGCCTGGTTTTATGACTTCTTTCAGGACCTATGCTCCTCAAGGCCTGATTTTCAGACACAGACCTTGCTGCCTTTCTTAACACTGTTCCCTTTCCCACACTGAATGCTGTAGATTGGGAGTGCCTGAAGGCAGACATCTCCATGGAGGAGGTCTAGGAGGCAATAGGTTGTCTCCAGGGTGCTGATGGACTCCCAACGCAGTTTTATTCGCAATTTGTTAAACTGTTGGCTGCTAAGCTTATCTCTATCTTTGTGGAGCTCTCTTCCCTGGACTCGCTTCCTGTACCTATGGAGGAAGCTATTATAGTGTTGGTTTCAAAACCTGGCAAGGACCCGTAGGAATGTGCCTCCTACAGGCAAATTTCCCTATTGAATGTTGATGCTAAAATCTGCAAAATCCTAGCTAGTCGTCTCTCTACGGTAATAGAGGACTTGCTTTACGTGGACCAAATGGGCTTCATGCCGAGAAAGGGAATCGATATCAACATAAAATGCTTTTTCCCTAATGCAGCCCTTGCGCACCATAATCCTGATACTAGGGTAATTGCCTCACTAGACACCGAAAAGACGCTTGACTCAGTTGAATGACCGATCTCTGGGAAGTGCTCCGCCACTTTGGGTTAGGAAACAAGTTCCTTAGTTTGCTACAGATGCTTTTTCCAGACCTCCCAGGGCCCAGATCCGTACTAACGTCTGGATCTCCTACCCCTTTGACTTGCATTGAGGTACACATCAGGACTGTCCATTGTCCCCTGGCTATTCTAGTTCAGGAATAGCCAGGAGGAAAAGATATCTCTACACGCAGATGACACTCTGTTATATCTTAATAATGCAGGCCCATCCCTCACAATTAAGCTATTTGATACCTATAGAGGCTTTTCCAGTGTTCGAATTACCTGGTCTAAGTCTCTCCTCTTTTCCCTGAATGATAATGCTTAAGTGACGGTGAGCTGTACCTGTTATGCAGGGTCGATGCATTTTGATACCTGGTGTTATAGATGACCAGGGAAGTTCATCAATTCTTTGATTGTAACCTACATCCCTTTTTGTCTCTATTGCTGGAATGGTGTCAGGTCTGGTCGGGTTCGGCCTCGGAACCTACTTGAAATGATGATCCTCCCTAAATGTAACTATGTTTTTCGGAACTCTCTGGTGTTGATCCTTCGCTCCTTTTTCGGGATATAGATCGCTGTATAGGCCCCTTTATTTGGAATGGTGCTCTCCTTCATCTGGCGAAAGCCACACTACATCTTTCTATTAGTCTAGGGGACTGGCCCTTCCAAACTTTCAGATGTATTATTGGCCTGCGATGCTGGTGATGGTTTACTAAGGGGGAAGTTCTTTTGGTACCTTCAGCTGCGGCACGCGCCCAGGGTGCATTTTCCACAACCACACATCCTCCAGGCTGATCTTATCGAAGAGCTGCTGGCACAAGGAAACCTTAAAAACTCTTTATCCTCCCTATATGGTGCACTGCTGTGTGTCAACTGCCCTAAGACAGTGTTTATGGAAAATTTTAAAGGAGGATATTCCCGCTCTGGATAAAGAGGAATGGGAGGACTGTCTGGAACAGGGTCCCAGAATGGTAATCTCCTCCAGAGACAAACTTATACAGATCAAGTTTTTGCACCGGGTGTAATCTACCCCCATGAGGCTTTCTCGGATGTATCTGGAGCGGCACTCTTTTTGTTCCTGCTGTCAGATACACTCGGGATCCTTTTTGCATATGTTTTCCTCATTGCTTATTGGTCAGAGGTTTTTGAGTTTATTAATCTTCACTAACAACTATTATTATCTCTAAAAAATCAATAAAAAATATGGGAAGGCGCCTGGCCCTTTAAAAAAGATAATAAAACCTGCTGCCCCTTTTAATTGTTAAAAACAATATTTAGGTATAAATCGTGGATAAAAAGGCGCTGGTAATCTTTTATGTTGCTGGATACAATTATTCTAGTTATCACGTATTTTTATAAAATTATTAATATTATAAAAAAATGTGTATATTATGCTGAATTAGACAAGTGCAAATCGTGATTAATAAATAACAAAAGTGCTTAGTAGTGCATCAATCTAAAATTGCAAGTGTTGATTGTCACTAATATATATGTTACATAAATAAATAAATTAGTTAGTGCAACAAGCAAAAAAGTGCTTAATAGTGCATGCATAAATTAAACCACATCGAATTAAATTGGAAAATGGTGGTGCTCTCCAATAAAGTGCTCAAAAATATATATAGCCAGTGTCTCTAAAAGTACTGAGCAATTCGTGCAATTGGATTGTGCTTCTACATTCTTGTTTTTTAAAGTGCTCCAGGTGGTGGGGTGTGTCACACGTGGCCTCTTACCAGCTTCCAATAGGTCGTAATGACCCCCAACGCCTGTGATCCCTTTATCTGGGTGGATCAAACCTCTCCTCGATATCTTTAGCTTGAATATCTGCTCCCGCTCATGTAGCACGCTCCGTCCAGCACCGGTGTGCTATCAGAAAACCCTACCCGGCAGGAAGCACAGCTCGCGCTATCTCTCCCTTCCTGCCAGACTGCCAGAATCAACACTTGCAATTTTAGATTGATGCACTACTAAGCACTTTTGTTATTTATTAATCATGATTTGCACTTGTTTAATTCAGCATAATATACAAATTTTTTTTATAATAATAATTTTATAAAAATACGTGATACCTAGAATAATTGTATCCAGCAACATAAAAGATTACCAGCGCCTTTTTATCCACGATTTATACCTAACTATTATTATCTGTCTCACCAGATTTAGCCTTGCTAGGACTTCATGATTACGCACACGTCACATCATTTGAAATTATTGATTTCTTACCTCCTGTATTTTGCTAAAAAGGAGATCCTTCTGCAGTGGACTTCGGCAGAGTCTCTTACTGTGGCATTCTGGGAGGATATGATAGATGCTTTACTCCCTATGTAAAAGACTTCGTACATGAACAGAGGTTGACCATGGAAATTTGACCAAGTGTGGTTTCCCTGAACATCCAACTAGTGGGGTTACTGTTTGTGTAACACTGTGTAGCACTACTTTCTGTACTTTGGGCTCTATGCTATTAGATAATACCCTGATTGAACCTCCCTTTCCCCCTCCTCCTCCTCCCTCCATCTCCCATTATGTGCTCATGACTAATTAGTTGTGAATGCTGCTCAATGTTGGCCCATCTCTCGCTTGTCTGTTCTGTATATCTGAATGTACTGAACTCACCATTTCAAAATTTTTTACTAAATTTTTTATTTGTATTGTTTTTATGCTTTTATACTTTTTCAATAAAAAGTCCTGGATTGTAAAAAAAAAAAAAAAGAAAACGTGTGATTGGTCATGCAGGAAGCAGCAAATGCATCAGAAAGTACTGTCAGCT
Organism: Pelophylax lessonae; assembly: GCF_965119305.1. Lineage (NCBI taxonomy): Eukaryota > Metazoa > Chordata > Amphibia > Anura > Ranidae > Pelophylax > Pelophylax lessonae. The sequence continues at coordinate 428,934,990 of NC_138768.1, read as the reverse complement.
GACCTTTTTGGAATTGTATATAAATCAAAATAGAATACAATAACACTCTCTGACTTTAGCACAGATTCTCTTTAATACATTGCATAGTTCATTGAATTATTTTATTTGTTGACTGCAATTTCTTTTAAAGAACAGACTACATTGTTGGAAGTATAAAGTAGACAGAAATTTAATGGTGTAACCGTTTGATGCTAGTGACCTTTTTATATCATGACATTGTATTTTGTCTGTGCAGCTATACACCTCTCTCCGGAGGAGTTTCATAAAAGAGTAGAACGATATTTGTCTGAATGTCTTTATGAACACAGGGACACAATTTTGCTGGATTGCCGGAATTTTTATGAAAGCAAAATTGTAAGTATTAAAAATGTATCCACTGAATATTAAAAAAAATAGATTTTTGTGAAAGCTGGTGAATATACAAAATATTTATTTTTGTTTTTAGTATGTGTGAGGGTTTAGCTCGGTAGCGGGTGTGGGTGACCCCTTGGGGGGGTTCGTTACACAGAGAGACAGCCGAGGAGTGGTTGAAAAACAACGGTCTATGGTTTATTCTTCCAATTTGCTGGAAACAAATGCAAACATCCAAACAGCATAAATCAAACAAAACATAAAATAAACCCTAGCCACTTGGGGCGTCTACCTTCACAACACAGGAACCTACCTATGGTGTCTGTCCCAACCTACTGCTGGGCAGACACTGCTGGTCATACAGCAGAAAAACCAATAGTCTATTTGTTTTCTTTTCACACAGAAAAAGTCCACCACCTCACCTTCAGAAGTCTCTCGGCTCACTGCTCTCCTTAACGCACACAGCTTCAGGAGGCAGCAATCAGTAGTCATCCTCTGGATAACTTATAGAGGCCTTAATTGCCTCATTCTGAATAGCTGAAGCTTTCCAACATCCTTAAACCTTTCTGGCTACCTTCGCAGCCGACACCTGATAGTAATTGGTGAATTGTTTAAACAAGGCAGAAATGTATCTCCCATCTGTGACAACACCCACAGATTTACCTGACTTCCTGTCACATATGTTAGTCCCTCCTTGATAGTGGAAAGAATGTTTGCATGTTGCTTTGATGTCATAACCTGACCTTTTATCAACCAGGAAATGTCTGCAGTACATAAACTTTTTTTCATGGTTTGCAACTCACAGAGTGAATTATAAGAATGGCAGCCTTGGAGCTTGCACCAGGTAAAACAAGTTAGCAATGACGGCTCCTATATTTCTATTCTGACAGGTTCCTTTTAACCTTTTTTAAATTTTTATTTTATTTCTTCTTCTTTTTCTTTTTTTTTATATTGAAATTCAGCATTACATTTAGAAATTACTAAATTAATCTTCTAAATCCAAAATTTAGGTCTCACTAAGAGACCTAATGTACAGAATCGCATACTGTACATAAGATGCTCGCTGTTTTCGACCCTATACAGTGCAGTGTACAGTATAGACCTAGACATGATTGGGATACAGAATAATTTACTGTGTTGAATTTACTGATTGCCAGCATGAACATTATTTCTTTTATGGTAGCCTTTATTATTTTTCTAACATGCTCTGTGTGTTTTATATAGGGGCAGTTTCAGAATTGCCTGGCTCCAAACATCAGGAAATTTAGCTACTTTCCCGACTACGTTGATCAAAATCTGGACTTATTTAAGGATAAGACTGTGTTAATGTACTGTACAGGAGGAATCCGCTGTGAACGTGGTTCAGCTTACCTCAGATCAAAGGTGAGAAAATGCGTGTAAGCTATTATAATAAAATATTCCCCCCTTCCTTTTCTTTCTTGCCCCTCCCTTTTTTCCATCTATTGGTTATTTGATACCATGATAATGTTAGCTATGCCTTGGTAATTCTATACTGCTCTATCCTTGCCTTTGCCTGGATATTGCACACTTTGTACAACTGTCTTTTGTGACTCCTTTTGCTGTTTGTCTACAAATTGTAACTGACCACCTGCTTGAGATTGTACTATTTTGTATGATTCTGATGCCATACTTCATGTATAATGCTGCATATGTTTCAATCAATTCTATCTGATGTAAAAATAAAAAGAATTATATTTATGTGTGTGTGTATGTGTATGTGTGTGTATATATATATATATATATATATATATATATATATATATATATATATATATATATATATATATATATATATATGATTGTATTTATCTGGCTAGAATAATAGAAAATTGTATTTTAATATGTTTATTCAGCAGATCCTGTTTTTAACCAAGGTTGGCTAATTAACTCTAGAAGTTTTTCATATAGCTGACACTGTGGAACACTTATGTACAATTTCAGAATTTACAGATTTCCTATACCCTTATGAAGTTCTTGCAGGCGGTTTGAAACTATGAGCACCGTTAGATATACATTTATCAGTGGACTATTTCCTATGAGCACCATTAGATATACATTTATAAACAAGCAAAAAGTTGGGGGAGCAAACCCTGAACATGTATTTCTAAAGCTGGTGCAGCTATGAACCAAGCGACATGCATATTAAAAAAGAATAGCGTACACATGCAAAAGAAATGACTATCAAATATGAAGACAATCCATAAATAAAAATGGGGATTTGGTCCCACCATATGGCCATGTCGTGCTCAAGCCCACCACTATGTCAAAGTACCCCATTATCCGTGGGTCCTACACTATCCATAAAGGATGAATCCAGCCTCTCTAACCCTTGGAGACAACACTCCTTGCTGGGAGAGATGTGCTAATGCACTACAAGGGACTCCTCCTATATCTACTTGATAGTGGACACTGATAGAGTACAGGTGTGTGTGTGGCGGGGGGGGGGGGATGGGTGCTCAACCTCAGAAGTCTGGTCAGACCGAATACATAATAAACAAGCAAAAAGTTGGGGGAGCAAACCCTGAACATGTATTTCTAAAGCTGGTGCAGCTATGAACCAAGCGACATGCATATTAAAAAATATACATTTTATTAGATTTACATTTATATTAGATATACATTTATCAGTGGACTATTTCCTATGAGCACCATTAGATATACATTTATCAGTATGTTCATGTTTTAAAAGTCTTGTTTTTAGATAAAAGTCGGTTTCATCTTTAACTACAGGTATAATGGCTCTTTTTCCTGTTTGTGCTTTGCTCTGAACTTGTCTGATTCACTACTAGCCTGTTACAGGTCTGAGACAAGTAGACTCTCAAAGGTTTCTAATGACCTGAAATACCCACAATGCCCTCGGTAGACAAGGATCATCATATGGTTATAGGCTAATACAGGGGGACCTTGGGGGCGGCAGCTTTTATTCACATTTTAGAGTGGCCTTTTATTGTGGCCAGCCTAAAGCCTAGTACACGCGCAACGATTATCGGCTGACCGATCGTCCGTCTTTTGTCCAGAGTGGTGTTTTGTTGGTTGGAATGTGCCTAGACTGCACATGAATTTTCTCGCCCGACAAAATTCTACTTCAGAAGTGATGTCATGTGTTGGTTTGCTTTCTTTGTGTTCTTTCTTCTCTGAGCATGCCCAGTCTTGCTCATTAGATTTTTCCCTGTGTTTTGACGGCGGACAAAAATTTTATAGCCTGCACACCAGATTTTTTTCGGCCGAAAAGTCGGAGTCGGTTGTCGGAAGCATCATACTAACAAGCTGAAAATCGGCAGATCGGTCGTCGGACGAAAATTCCCTGCCGATTTTCGACGCGTGTGTACGAGGCTTGAGGCACACCTGTGCAATAATCATGCTGTCTAATCAGTATCTTGATATGCCACACCTGTGAGGTGGATGGATTATCTCGGCAAAGGAGAAATGCTCACAAACACAGAATTGGACAGATTTGTGAACAATATTTGAGAGAAAAAGACCTTTTGTGTATATAGAAAAAGTCTTAGATTTTTAAGTTCAGCTCATGAAAAATGGGGACAAAAACAAAAGTGTTGCATTTATAATTTTGTTCAGTGTATTTATTTTGCACAAAGATTTAATTTATCAGGACAAGCTTTCAGGGGTGTTCTCCTCTTCTTCTAAGTCCAAACAGTGCCCGTTTAGACTAAAGGGACACCTTGACCTGAAACTTTAAATGTTAGTGCAAACAAAATGAGTATTAGTGTCGGTTCACATTTCTGCGATCACAGAGATCGCATGTAATTCGGAGCGCACTGCTCCTAAAATTACATGCGATCTCTGTGCGGTGCAAATTCAGTCATACGGTTTGTATGGCTGAATTTGCACCGCAATTGCACCCTACTACCACAGGACCCTTTTTTTTGGTCCGCAGCAGAATCGGTTTGCATGGTGGTTCACACTAGTGCGATCCGATTCTGTGCGATCTGATCTGGGGGTGTCGTTAACTTTTGATTGACACCCCCAGTGTATCGCATAAGGCAGTGTGAACTGCCAGGGGTGCGGCTGTGATGCGGGAACACGCTGTATATTCACAGCGTTCCCGCATCGCAGAAATGTGAACCGGCACTTATGGACAGTACTTAGTTTATACACTTCAAAATCAATATTTGTTTTTATTTTTGCAAGTGCAGTAACTTGACTACAGTCACCTCAAGTAGTGATTTTGTACGAAGCATATATGATATTTAAGTTATTTTTTTCCTTATTCCTTCTGTAGGCTGTTTGCAAAGAAGTCTACCAGCTGAAGGGGGGCATCCATAAATACCTGGAACAGTTCCCAGATGGCTTTTTCAGGGGAAAGCTGTTTGTTTTTGATGGGCGATATACCATTTCTTTTAACGATGACATCATATCAAGTAAGTACTGTTACATATGCTTATATATTTTACATATTTAGTCAGGTTGTAAAAAAGACAAAAGTCCAGTTAGTTCCACTAATAGAAAATGAATAAATAAATTGAAAACCTTCATATACAGAATCCTATATCCACAGCTGATGCAGGGGAAGAGAAAAACACTCTAAAAAGCATGACCTGATTTGCTCAGGCAGGGAAGAAAATACACTCTTTCCTGACCCCCCCACATGGCTCAGATCATCAGATATTCCCTGGGTCAACAATCCCTGTTAACAAAACTGTTAATATCCAGTATTTTGTGCATTTAGGAATTGTGATTTGTTAAATCAAGGGGAATATACTGAACCAGTTGCATATTGGACAGAGTTTGGGGGGGGGGGGGCGTAAAACGTGTAAAAAGCCAGGTTAAGAGATACAGTAACCAGGAATAGATCAGCACTATAATAGCAGTAAAAGAATTTATCAGGGCTGCAGAGACCCTGTCTGTGTAATATGGAGACCGGGTCCCTTCCGCAGTCCTGAGTGTAGATTCCCCTTCCATCTCCCCAGCGCTAGTTGGTAGGACCACTGACTACTTCGCAGCCAATAATGTGATTGCCTTGCACCAAGCATTTACAGGAGGACCAGACACACATATGGATGTAGAAGAGGGCTGTAATATACACTCCTGGATGTGTGTGGGCACTCTGATAGGTACTCCTGGGTGTAATAGAGGACTGTGAGGTGTGCTGCTGGATGTAGGGGGGGGGGGGATCCTCATATTCCAGGTCAAAATCTGGTACTTTCACTGTTTGCATTTGAATTATATTTATCGATGATGATTACAGAGCTGCATTCAATTGTGTCCTTTATATCTGGCCAAAGTTCAGCTTTGGGTCACAAAGGAAAATTGTGTTGATGACAAAATATTGGATTGAGTGTAGCTTTCAAGGCTCAGAAACATATTGTCTTGCTGCATACAGACTGCAGTTATTACTGCATAACTATATACCGTAGGAGTAATTTGTACATATACCTTTATCGGCACACAACACTGTGCACAAAACAGGTGTGTCTACCACTCTCATGAATTTAGTGAAGCCTACAAATAAGAGGTGGGGTCATTTTAGAAAAGCCCAATACATACAGGGTTCAGTCAATCTACAAAAGAAAGCATCTGCACAAACCCAAACAATTTTAAACCAGCACATTTCTGTGTAAGTGTTACCTTAGTATTTTTCTGATCTGGGCACATTCTTTCTGATAAATTAATTATTGGGAGTGATTTACTAAAACTGGTGCACGTGGAATCTGGTGCAGCTGTGCAGCTTCTAGGTTTTAGGCCCCTTTCACACATGCTGTCCGTTTGTCCGTTTTTCATCCATCCGTTGAAGGATGAAAAACGGACATCAATGCATCTCTATGTAAAAACGGATGACAACTGATGATCATCAGTTAACATCCGTTTTCATCCACTTCCGTCAATGTCCGTTTTTTTGAACGGATGATTGCCCTATTTTTCATCCGTCAAAAAAACGGATCGGACGAAAAACGGATGACAACGGATGAAAAACGGATGTCAACTGATGACAACGGATGAAAAACGGATGTCAACTGATGACAACGGATGAAAAACTGATGTCAACTGATGACAACGGATGACAACGGATGAAAAACGGACGACAACGGATGAAAAACGGATAACAACTGATGAAAAACGGATGAAAAACGAATGAAAAACGGATGGAAAACTGATACATTTGACGTGACTGAACTGATGAACTGAACGGACTGTATGTGTGAAAGGGGCCTTATTGTCAAAGCATAATTAAACAAGCTGAATGATTAGTTAGTTATGATGCACAGCTGCTGAAAATGAGGTAACAATTGTTATCATTGTATGAGAAGTACCACAAATAAGAATTAACAAAATTGGTTGAACATCCTTATAAATGTCGCAACAAATAACAAAAGCAAAATATAGAACCTGTAAATCCTCCATCCAAGGGGAAAAAAAAAAAAAAAAAAAAGAGGGAGAAAGAAAGGAAAGGAAAGAGGAAAAAAATAGGCTGATAAATTGGTAGACACAAAGTGGCCCAAAAAGATTGCAAAACTACCACAGATCTCCTCTAGATGGGTTGGCCGTTGAAGAAACTTAAGCCTGGTACACACTAATAGTTTATTTTCCTTCAACTCAGTTGGCTGCTGGTTTTCCTGCATGTATGTTTGACAGAAGTCGGCCCGGCTGACATACACACAGTTCCAATGTTGGACATTATTTATTGAACCTGTCTCCCAACATTTAGCCCATGTGTACAGGGCTTTCAAAGAGAAGAAGGGCAGGAGGGTTATTAAAAGAGCAGGAGGTTGGAGAAGAGGCAGGCAAATCCAATTCCCTATTCCCCACATCCAAGCTAACCACCTATCCTGGCCTGAGTAGAGAATCTTCTATGAAACCTTTCCGAGGCGTAATGGTGAAGCCATATACTGTATACCACAACTTGTTTTGTTTTTCCCATGCTTCCAGTTTCCTAGCTTGCATTTCCCCCATGAGCATGATGTCATTCATTATATCTACCCTTGGATTCCGAGGAGGTGTGCTGGTAGATTTCCAAAACTTGGAAATTAGCCGTCTTGCAGCTGATGGGATAAATCTGAGAGGGCTTGATTTCTGCGATTTAATGGAGCCCAGCTAAATGGACAATAGGGCCATTTTAGAACAAGGGGTGAGATACTCGTAAATCTCAAGTCCAAAATGGGTGAATCCGATGGCATTCCCACCAAATGTGTAGATACGTTCCTCTCTCTTTGTGATAGTGCCAGCACGTGTCTGAGGATTTGGGGAAGATCCGCTGAATTGATACTGGGTCTCGATACCACCTGGAGAGCAGTTTGAAATTTTTATCTTGAGCATAGCAAAAGACCGACGATTTATGTGTGAATAAAAATGCGGTGTGCCAGTCCTTGGGGGATATCTCAAGCTTCAAGTTTTTTTTACCACAATTTTGTATACGTAGGGAGTATGCTATGTGTATGGGATAGGATCTCCTTGTATACCAAAGATAAAATAGGACGAGGCATCTTCAAGAGAAGACAGTCTTTCAAATGCTGTTAGAGGTCTGTGTCTGTGTGCACAAGGTTTAGTAAGTCTCCCCCATTGAGTTGTATTTGGCGTGTGAAAACAAAATTCGGTTTGAGGTTCAAAAGAAATGGCCCTGATATCTAAATGTAAAAAAAAAAGCTAACTGATAGGACTATCTATATGACTATATAGAACTGGGGTAAAAAAGAAGCTACCATGTATGTGAATGCTTTGTTTTTTTGCGTTTTTATAGCATGTTTATATAGTAAAGCTGACCAAAGACTGATCATAATTTAGCCGGCTCAGCATGAACAAAATTCAGTGTGTGGTCCTCCCTGTTCAAAAGAAGACAATCGATAGATCAACTTCTGTCGAACAGATAAGTTGGAAAACTTTTCTCAATCAGTGGCTGCAGCAGAAGCTGCTCTCAGAATACAATGTTTTGACCGGGGATTTCCTCCATCCACCCTGTCTATGGCCAGCTTTGCCAGCCATAGATGGTTTCCGCTAAACTGGCTTACATTTGAATCGTGTATGGGCAGGCTGAATGTACCGAAGTTGGGCAGGTTGAATGTACCCAAGCTGAATTACAAGTTGAGTTATCAATCGATAACTTGGGTACAACCAGCCTGCCGGATTTTATATGCCGTTTATTGCATGTAAAATACACCCCCCCCCCCCCCAGGGAGAACACTCACTGACTGTGTTGATGGGGAAATAAAGAAAATTTGCTTCATCTATAGCTGGCTTTACTCTGTCATGAAAGTAGTGGATTGTGAGCTTTTATAAGCAATGCATATATAAATATTACAGCATAGTATGTCTTTAAAAACAAGATAATTTATAGTCTAATTAAAACATTTTGATGCCTCAGGTCAAAGGAAATGGGACTTTTACGGGCTTAGTAAAAAATTATATTTATTGGAGATTATTTAGAAAATTTCTTGCTGTTGAGCAAAAAATATATAGAAATACAGACAAAATAGTATAATACAATAGGTGCAAATGGGTTATAGACCCATGTGAGAAGGTAAGAATGGAACGAAAGGTGACAAGGTGAGAATGGTGACTTTTTTGAAACTCTGTCTGTGGGGCTCAGAATTGTGAGCTTGTTGAGAGAGAGTGTGTCTTGTCAGACTTCCAACGCGTTTCGGCGTATATTGCCTTTATCAAGGAAGCGGAGACAGTTCACCATGTCTGAAAGATGTAATAAATATATATTGAAGTGTACAATATAACACTATTTGAAAAAAATAGTGAAAAAATATATGTAGTAAACACATACAGGTGACCAAGGCGGTTATGTCCCGGGTTGTATTATTCCCATTGCTCTTCCAAAACTATTCTCACGGGATTTCTGTGGGGTAGCTGTCTGAAATGATATGATTTTGGGTGATGGTAATATTGCTGGTTTGATATGGTTAAAATAGGAAATATATAGGCAATATATGTTAAGCAGACTTACATAGCATAGGGATCACATGGAGGGGATCCTTATCTTACACAGCATGGGGATCACATGAAGGGAATCCTTCTGGTTGGCCTAAAGGTATAGCATATTTGATCAATATTTTGAAAATGTATTTATTTTTTATAATTTCAATAGCTTTTTCCTGAGAGCACTATAAAGAATGGTGCTGGTCACTTACAGTTGAAAGACTTGATGGTGATCCAATTTTGTTAATTAGGAGGCCTGTGGAGAGTGCTTTTCATGGAGCCTGCATAGTAGAGGAATGTGATTGGTGACGGTACATGTATGGTTGTTTTTAAAAGGTATTGGTGTAAAAACGTATTGAGACTTACATATATAGGGAATTCCAGGTTCAGAACAGCAGGGGGAGCCCTGGTCATGGATCCTGTTAGTTCCCTGGTAAAAAAGTATTTGTGTTGATCAGCCTTGTAGAGGGGCATTTGATGCACGTTGTGACTAAAGTACATCCAACAATGCAAAAATAGAGCATTGATTGGATGAAAACTTACGATTTGTAAGGCTGGATTGGAGTGGTATGGGTCCAGAAGAGCATGTCCTAGGGCGTCCGCGTTGTCCCTCGGTTGGAGGGAAGTGGCGCCCTGTTAGAAATCCCCGGCTATATATAGCCCACCGCGCATGCGCAATGGCGCAGGCGTGCGTCATGACGCCGGTCATGGGACCGGGTCGGAGCGAGGAAGCGATGCGCGCGCCGGTGGAGTTGCGCGCGCATATCTCCGGGCTGATCCAATCCCAGGTCGGCGTGAAGGCGGTGATGCGCGCGCTGATGGACTGCGCGCGCACCCTACCTGTGACGTGATGGGTATAGTACAGGATGTTCCGTAGCCGCCGACACGAAGATGAGACTTAGATCTCGGGGGATAGAAATCCCCAAAGTCTTTGTCTGTCCCCAGAGAAGGGTGCTCTGGGGCTCCCCGTGCCGGGTGGATTTGGGAAGGCAGGAGGGGAATACGACAGTCCCGGGCAATTAGACCTATCCTGGTCACAGGTTGCAATGTACATAAATGGTACAAACATTAAAAATAAAAATAATAATAATAATAAGGAGATAATTGAACATTATATTAAACAGCAATAATAATTACAAGGAGAGGAAAAGGGGAGCTGTCCATTTTGGTGGGGTGATCGATGGGCATCGATCGGTGGTACCAAATGAGGGCACATATGTCATACCTGGGATGGAAAATAAATAATGAAGAAAATTAAATAATAGGAAATAAGAAATAAAAATAAAAAATAAATAATAAAAAATAATAAAAAATAAAAAATAAAATATAAAAAATAATAAGGGGAAGGGGGGGGGGGGAAATAATAAATTGGGGAAAGTTGTCAAATGTCAAGTTTGTGGGGTGGATCTAGGAGGTATTCTTGGTCATTGTTTATGGGCAATAGATTCAAGATGGTATGGATCATCAGTCTGTTTTTCCTGAGCAGAAACCTTCAAGGAAGGGACGGTAACTTTCATTTTCGTTTAATCCGGGGGGTGTTGTAGCGTTAAGTTTTTTTATCCAGCGCATCTCTTTTTGTAGAAGGGACTTATTCCAGTCCCCTCCTCTGGCTGGTATATGGATGCGATCTAGAGCAGAAAAAGTGACTTTTGGCATTTTGTATTTGTGATGATGAGTTATATGGCGACCTAATGGGAGATGGAAATTGCCCATGGTCATACTTTGCATGTGTTTATTTACTCTTAGTCCAAATTCTTGGCGAGTTTTCCCGATGTAAAATGATCCACATTCACAGTTCATAATATATACTACCCCTTTAGTTTTGCAGTTAGCAAAATGGCGGGGAATGAAAGTTTCACCATTGGGAAGAAGTAAGCGTGTGGATTTGCATATCACTGCGCATTGGGCGCAAGAACCGCATGGGAAAGTTCCCGCGGTTTTGCATGGGTCTCTTTGGGATTTCATTTCGCTTCTTACTAGAGTTTGATGAACAGAGCGAGATTTTCTGTAAGTGATGAGGGGGTGAGCAGGTACCAATTCCTTAAGTGAGGGGTCCTCGGTAAGAATGGACCAATTCTTCTGTATTACGTTTCTTATTTTTTTATGTTCATTTGAGAAACGCATGATGATTCTCGTGGGGGGTGCATCTGTTTTTGTGTCCTTTTTAGTCTGTTTATAAAGGATCTCATGTCTGTCCAATTTATTGGCTCGGTTAAAGGCCTTTCTAAGGCATGTCTTGGAGTATCCTCTGTTTATAAGTCGTTCTGTAAGGGCATTAGCTTCTTTTTGGAATTCCAAGGTTTTGCTACAGTTCCTCTTAAGTCTGAGGAACTGACTGTAGGGTATTGAGTTTTTGAGAGGTTCAGGGTGGGAGCTCTTGAAGTGAAGTATTGTGTTGCCGGCTGTTGGTTTTCTGAAAAGTGTTGTTAGAAGATTGCCTGCATCATCTTTGTAAATATAAGTGTCCAGGAATGGTATTTTTGTTTGATTATAGGATATGGTGAAATACATATTATATTGGTTCTGATTCATTTGATTAAGACATTCTAATAATAAGGTTTCTGATCCGGTCCATATAAGGAAAACATCGTCGATGTATCTTTGCCAGAGGGAGATATGACTTGTGTATTTGATGAGTTTTTCTGATGATAGGAAATCCTCTTCCCATTCGCCTAGATATATATTGGCGTATGTGGGTGCACAGCTTGTGCCCATTGCCACACCGCACGTTTGAACGTAGTACGTACCACAGAAGGAGAAGATGTTGTGGTTTAATATGAATTTCAACATCTGTAAAATGAAATTGCTGAAATTGGTATCATATCTGCTTGCTTGTTGAAGGACTTTTTCTACCACTTTTAGACCTTTGGGGTGAGGGATGTTGTTATAGAGCGTTTCAACGTCAATAGTGACGAGGAAAGCATCTGTTGGTATGATGATATTGTCTAGTATTTGGAGTAAATGTCCAGTATCTTTAACATATGATGCAAGTTTGGTTACAAAGGGTTTGAGGTGAGCATCAATCACCTGACTGATGTTTTCTGTAATGCATCCGTTTCCGGAGATAATGGGTCGTCCTGGCGGGTTGAGTGGATTTTTGTGCACTTTGGGGAGTGCATAAAATGTTGGTACTCGTGGGTGTTTGATGCGAATAAATTCCCAGAGGGTTTGAGTGATTGTTTTATTGTTGTATGCTCTGTCAATGAGTTTGTAGAATTCGTCATTGAAGCTGTGTACCATCAGTGGGGAAATTTGTTGGTAATATTTTTTATTTTTCAGAATGTTAAGGCACATTTCTTGGTATTGCTCATTGTTCATTAGAACCACATTGCCCCCTTTATCAGAGGGTTTTATGGTGATGGAATCATTTGCTTGTAGTTCTTTTAAGGCTTGAGTCTGATGACGTGTAAGATTGGTGGGGTATGTGGTTTGACGTATTTGTTCGATGTCTTTGGTAGTTTGGCGTACGAAGAGTGCAATAGCCGGATTTGTGTTGAGAGGAGGGAAAATGTGTGATTTTTTCTTGAATTGTGTTTCATTGGTAGATCCTGTCGCGCTATCTTCTTCTTCGCTATCTGAGAGTGCTTCTGTCTCTTCAAGATCCTCTAGTCCGCCTTCTTCTAATAATAAATTAAGATCTCTGATAGCTCGGTATTCGGCCGCAGTCAGGGGGGTAGGTGTTGGTTCTGTTATGGGTTTTTTGCTATAAGTAGCTTTTAGTAATAAATTTCGAGCGAATAAGTTGAGGTCTTTTATGACCTCAAATTTGTCCATGCCTTGACTGGGGCAGAATGACAGTCCAAGGGAGAGTACTTCTTTTTGTGGTTGTGTGAGGATATGTGAGGAAAGATTGATGATATTCAATCCTTCTTGTTCTCCGGTCTTGTTTCCGTGGGATCTTAGTTCGATAGGTTTTTTGAATTGGGTTTCCCTAAAAAAACCCCTTTAACTTTGGATCGCGTAAAGATTTCGTGAGGTTTTAGATTTTTTTTGAGTTGTTGTAGTGTCAGATATCTCAGTGTCGTTGGCTTGTGCACCTCCTTGTTCTTGAGGATTTTCATGTTCGCGTCTGTCAAATGTTTTCTGGGGGTGACTTCTGTCTTTTCCCCTATAAATTTCAGCGCCTGAGTTATAGGAGGATGAGTCTGAGGACTGTTGTTGGTATGGGGTTCTTGGGGTGCGGATCCTGTTGCGGTTTGTTCTAGATTGGTTGGTCCATTTGTAGGCTCGGCCTTGTGTAAAAGCGTTTTTGTCTCGCCAATACTTTTTTTCTTTTTTAACAAGAATTTCTTTACTATATTCTTCAAGATGGTTTTTTAACTTTTTTTCTTGTTCACTATATAAAGCAGCTGTTTTTAGGGGTGCGAGTTGATCATATATTTTCTTAATTTCTCCTTCCAAGCTTTTACTTTGCTTAAGATATTCTTCTTGCAGAAGTAGCATCAGATTTTTAGAGCATTGGTTGAGTATTTCCTCCCAGTCATGTTTCAACTGGGATGTTATGTTCTCGATTGTGGGGAAAATTTGAATTCGTAGGCCGGCTGGGTTGATGTTCTCCTTAATATATCTATCGAATGTGCGGACATGCCAATGTAGGGATGATTTCCGTTCCAGGTGTTTTTTTAAAGTGGTGAAGAGTGCAAATATATCCGAATTTAGTTGTTCTTTTTCCTTAAAGGTAGACTGTATGCTTGACATGAGGGAGTCCCACTCGGTGCCCATGAGGTCCCCCATGGTGTCCCCCGTTTCTCCCGAAAGTGCCTCCAGCTTGTAAATAAGAGGCTGGAGGGAAGGAAATGATTGTCCTGCAGCTGCCTGGCTGGGAGTAAAGACTCTCAGTCAGGTGATGCTGGGATTTATAGGTCACAAAGAGTATAGTGTTTTTTGCCTTGCTGTTGGGCAAAAAAACGAAACAATGTGTGGAGGTATTAGGTCAGGGGTCTATGAGGACACGGATGTGTTATCCATCCACAAAGGGTGAGAGAAAAAAGATGCGATCCCTGATACCTAAACTAAGTTGGTGTAGCCACCGTCCCAGAGAAACGTATTAAAACATTTTGATGCCTCAGGTCAAAGGAAATGGGACTTTTACGGGCTTAGTAAAAAATTATATTTATTGGAGATTATTTAGAAAATTTCTTGCTGTTGAGCAAAAAATATATAGAAATACAGACAAAATAGTATAATACAATAGGTGCAAATGGGTTATAGACCCATGTGAGAAGGTGAGAATGGAACGAAAGGTGACAAGGTGAGAATGGTGACTTTTTTGAAATTACATATGTGCCCTCATTTGGTACCACCGATCGATGCCCATCGATCACCCCACCAAAATGGACAGCTCCCCTTTTCCTCTCCTTGTAATTATTATTGCTGTTTAATATAATGTTCAATTATCTCCTTATTATTATTATTATTTTTATTTTTAATGTTTGTACCATTTATGTACATTGCAACCTGTGACCAGGATAGGTCTAATTGCCCGGGACTGTCGTATTCCCCTCCTGCCTTCCCAAATCCACCCGGCACGGGGAGCCCCAGAGCACCCTTCTCTGGGGACAGACAAAGACTTTGGGGATTTCTATCCCCCGAGATCTAAGTCTCATCTTCGTGTCGGCGGCTACGGAACATCCTGTACTATACCCATCACGTCACAGGTAGGGTGCGCGCGCAGTCCATCAGCGCGCGCATCACCGCCTTCACGCCGACCTGGGATTGGATCAGCCCGGAGATATGCGCGCGCAACTCCACCGGCGCGCGCATCGCTTCCTCGCTCCGACCCGGTCCCATGACCGGCGTCATGACGCACGCCTGCGCCATTGCGCATGCGCGGTGGGCTATATATAGCCGGGGATTTCTAACAGGGCGCCACTTCCCTCCAACCGAGGGACAACGCGGACGCCCTAGGACATGCTCTTCTGGACCCATACCACTCCAATCCAGCCTTACAAATCGTAAGTTTTCATCCAATCAATGCTCTATTTTTGCATTGTTGGATGTACTTTAGTCACAACGTGCATCAAATGCCCCTCTACAAGGCTGATCAACACAAATACTTTTTTACCAGGGAACTAACAGGATCCATGACCAGGGCTCCCCCTGCTCTTCTGAACCTGGAATTCCCTATATATGTAAGTCTCAATACGTTTTTACACCAATACCTTTTAAAAACAACCATACATGTACCGTCACCAATCACGTTCCTCTACTATGCAGGCTCCATGAAAAGCACTCTCCACAGGCCTCCTAATTAACAAAATTGGATCACCATCAAGTCTTTCAACTGTAAGTGACCAGCACCATTCTTTATAGTGCTCTCAGGAAAAAGCTATTGAAATTATAAAAAATAAATACATTTTCAAAATATTGATCCAATATGCTATACCTTTAGGCCAACCAGAAGGATTCCCTTCATGTGATCCCCATGCTGTGTAAGATAAGGATCCCCTCCATGTGATCCCTATGCTATGTAAGTCTGCTTAACATATATTGCCTATATATTTCCTATTTTAACCATATCAAACCGGCAATATTACCATCACCCAAAATCATATCATTTCAGACAGCTACCCCACAGAAATCCCGTGAGAATAGTTTTGGAAGAGCAATGGGAATAATACTACGCCGGGACATAACCGCCTTGGTCACCTGTATGTGTTTACTACATATATTTTTTCACTATTTTTTTCAAATAGTGTTATATTGTACACTTCAATATATATTTATTACATCTTTCAGACATGGTGAACTGTCTCCGCTTCCTTGATAAAGGCAATATACGCCGAAACGCGTTGGAAGTCTGACAAGACACACTCTCTCTCAACAAGCTCACAATTCTGAGCCCCACAGACAGAGTTTCAAAAAAGTCACCATTCTCACCTTGTCACCTTTCGTTCCATTCTCACCTTCTCACATGGGTCTATAACCCATTTGCACCTATTGTATTATACTATTTTGTCTGTATTTCTATATATTTTTTGCTCAACAGCAAGAAATTTTCTAAATAATCTCCAATAAATATAATTTTTTACTAAGCCCGTAAAAGTCCCATTTCCTTTGACCTGAGGCATCAAAATGTTTTAATACGTTTCTCTGGGACGGTGGCTACACCAACTTAGTTTAGGTATCAGGGATCGCATCTTTTTTTTTTCTCTCACAATTTATAGTCTAATACTTCTGTGTATGTACTATTTGATGGTGAATTTCTCACACCTGTTTTTCTAACTAGGTTGCCATTACTGCGGCACAGCCTGGGACAAATACAGGTTATGCTCTACTCATCGCTGCTGCCAGCTGGTGCTGACCTGCACAAAGTGCCAGGAGCAAGGGCTCACTGCCTGCTGTCGTACATGCCTGTACAAAGAGTTTAGCAA
The DNA here is from genome assembly GCF_965119305.1 of Pelophylax lessonae. Lineage (NCBI taxonomy): Eukaryota > Metazoa > Chordata > Amphibia > Anura > Ranidae > Pelophylax > Pelophylax lessonae. The sequence continues at coordinate 428,918,368 of NC_138768.1, read as the reverse complement.
TCAGTGTGACAGAGACCAGCAACATTTCAAAGAAGAATGTGAATGTACACAGAAAAGGCCTAAGATTCCAAAAGAGACTCTATAAACTGAACTGCCTTTTTATCAATATGCCTAACCCAGGGGTTTTTAATATAAAATAATACTTTAGTGATGGAATTGCACAACCTTTATATGCAGCTTTATGATCATATTGGTGATACCATTTCTAAATATATACAATCAAGAGGAGATGTAATATTATATTCTACATGAAGACGCAGCTGTTCTGCATTTGGAAGAATAAACACAAGTGCTTTTACAAGAGTGCAGGTTTTGCACAGTTTTAGGAGTATTTTACTTAAGTGAATAGAATCATACTTAATACAGATGAGTTTTAGTAAGCCATAAATTGATGGGGAGGTGTTTTTTACATTATAATAAGGCTTTATTTTAAAGAATATTTTGCTTTTGCAGTACTTTGTATATACAGTTTACTTCCTATGCTGAAAACGGGGGTTACTGTATGTACTACATCAGCCATTAATAGTTATATTCTGTATGTGTGATTAAGTCTTATTGGTTCCAGTTAGTGGAAAAGTTACCTCTGCTCTTGCATTTATTGCATGAATTCATTACAGATAACTTAAACTGTGCATCCAAAAAAGGCAAGCTGAGGACAAAGGACTAGACAGCCGTATTGCCCGTGGTTTCCATGCAGCTGATTTTATCTCAATACCAGCTTACCATGCCTTGTCCTGCATTGAATCTTGTAGAGGAGCAGGGCTTTACTTTGTCATGTCAAAGCTGCCCCCTGTTGACTGGTGAGGTAGTGATCAAGCAGCAGCAAGAAAGCAAAGCAATAAAGCTCAGATCTACAGAATGAATAAGGCCCCTATCACACATGTGAACTGTTCAGATCCACCTGTCAGTTTTCCAGGCAGATCTGAACGGATGCCCCATGCATCTCTATGGGGCAGCGGATGTCAGCGGAGACATGTCTGCTAACATTCGATCCGATCCTGTCCGTCAAATCCGGACGGATGGAAACCCTATTTTCCATCCCTCTGGCGGATCAGATGAATACAGACAGGCGGTCCGTTCTCATCCGATTCCCCCATAGGGACAGCATCTCTGTACACAGAGCGGAGACGGAGCTGTTATCTGCCTGCTCAGCGGGGAGCGGCGGATCGATCCCCCGCTGAGCAGAACAGCTCTGTCGACCCATGTAAAAGGGGCCTAAGGCAGAAGCAGGGAGATGCTTGTCCACAGGTTCCCAGGTACAGTTTCTCCCCAGCAAGGTGAATAATAGGAATAGTGGTGACATCACCAAATCTTGCTCCACATTTTGTCAGACTAAGTAACAGACAGCAGTGCCTTAGATGATATCGCACTGCAGATATACAGCTATGAAGCTGAAGGCACAGAAGTGCCTAAGCACAGAAAGTGCACTGCTATTATTCAGAAGGAATTAAAATATATATGTGGGAGTAGTGCTGATATCAATAATAGTACCATTGGAGGGTCTCACCCCTAATCCAAGTCATATGAGTGCAAAAATAAATGAGATAGGACTTTAAAAATTCCTTCAATGGACAAATGTACACAATTAAATATATAAAAAAATATACATATCTTTATTACATTTAATTAAAACCTTATATTAAAAACATACAATTTGTGCATGTACTAAAATTCTACCACTTGTCTTCCATTTGAGGAAATATAGGATGTATGGTATGATTGTCCTCTGAGATTGTGTGGGTCGACGAGTTTCATGGAAAAATCCTCTTCATCAGGACCTCTAAATCTCATGTAAAAGTATAACTGGACAATAGGACAGCACTAGAAATGGGAATACAAATAAATGACATATCATACAATATAAATCCTCTAAAATTATTCATCTGTAGCATTAAAACTATCTCCTAAAAGGAGAGCGAGAAGACAGAAAAATAAAAGTATAAATATATGCTTATATATTGCTTATGAATTATACTTTCATAAAATAATCATCCAATATATCTTCGCTCAAATATGGACTTCATAATAGTAAGTAAATACGATGAATGGGTGTGTGTAAAGTCACGCTGGCCCGTTAAAAGACCACCAGGGCGGGAGATGTGACAATCTAACGAAAGCAAAAGAAAAACTGGTGTTAGAGTGAAAAAGGCTAATTTCTAGCTCAAGCAATAAATAAATGAATTAAATACTCAGTATCTTATTAGACTATATCACCAAACCTAAGTTATAAGCTTACCTAAAGGGAAAGGTATTGGTGTATTATGGGAATGCTCCACTTTCCATCATATATCACCCCAGATAAAGAGGGGAAGGAAAAATTGCCAGTCGCTAGAACCAAAGAGATATACACTCTAAATCAATTCCTTCTATTATCCCCCACCCCAAACATATAACAAAATTGAAAACCGTCAGTGTGAAAATTTAAATTACGGGGGATTTGTGCATGGGAGGGAGGGATTGGGGAAGTTAGCTGCTCACCATTAAACCATGTTAAAATTGTATGTTTTTAATAGAAGGTTTTAATTTAATGTAATAGAGATATGTATATGTCTTATTCAGGAGGAATCGGACATAAAGTACATTTTCAGGGAACTGTTTTGGGCACTAAATGTAGGAAAGTTTCACTTTTTGATTTTAGTTTCACTTTAAGGCCATGCAGCAAAATGACAGTTATACATGAGAGCCTAAATATAGTTTCTTTTCACATTAAACTGCAGGGCATAGATAAGAAACAGCCATACAGGAAATAATTGGATTTTTACTTGAAATGCATTTTGCTGCATCAAAATGGATAAACAAGAAAAGAAAAAAGAAAACAAGAATGTTTGTCTTTCTTTTCACTGAGCACATTCTGTGATGAGTCAGTGACCTAGAACTAAATACGCTAGTTAGATGTTTGACTTCACTATTAGTCGTTTCTGGCATGCTAGTTCTAGGTCAGTTGCTTGGACTGTATTGAAGTCAGAGGATCAACATTAGTACCAGGCAAGTTGGCATAGGCAGGCCATACATTATGTAATTTTCTTTCCTTCCACATTGGGTGGAAGGAAAGAAAATTTTTGATTCCTCCATCTTCACAATCAATGTTTATGGGGAAATCCCTCCCACAGCATTATTCTCTGCCGACGGGGAGCCTTCCCCACCAGCAGAATACAAGGACTACTGCTGGTGGCTATAGCTGCTGGCAGTGATCGGGAAAAAAAAAAACTTGATCAGTTGATCTATGAATTGACCTCAGTACAACCACCCTGCCCATAGATGGATCAAAATTCCTCTGGTTCCTGCTGATTCCATCTATGGCCGGCTTTAGGAAGGTGTCAGCAATGGCAGCCCCCCGGGTTTCTATTGCCCCAGGTTTTCATTAATCTTTTAACCACATAATGCATATGGGTGGCAGCAGCAAGGATGGGTCTTAACGCATATGCGTCAATGGGGATAGAGATTTCTGTGCTGAGAACGCACCCTACACAGTGACCCAGCTGTCGCAGACAGCGTCCGTTTCCGTTTAGGCTCCTTTCACACACTGTGTCCGTCAAACGGACTCCGCTTTTCTCAGCGGGAGATCAATCCGCCAATCCCCCGCTGAGCAGGAGAATGACAGCTGTTCTCCACACTGTGTGCAGAGACACAGCTGTCACAGCCCCATAGATCTCTATGGGGGAATCGGATGGGAACGGACTGTCGGTCCGTTCTCATGCGATCCGATCTGCTGGACGGATGGAAAATAGGGTTTCCATCCGTCCAGATTTGACGGATCAGATGTCAGCGGACATGTCTCTGCTGACATCCGATGCTCCATAGAGATGCATGGGGGGACCGTTCAGATCCGCCAAAAAAACGGACAGGCGGATCTGAATGGTCCGCCTGTGTGAAAGGGGCCTTATGTTCAAGAGGGTGAGGGGACAGGTTCCTGAGCATGTAACCACAGTGAAAGCCAATCGGAGTAATCATGTAAACAGAAAGTCCATCCTTTCTCCTGGTGTTAAGACCCACTTATATTACACTAATTTTTTTTTGTGTGCAGGCCTACCAGGTGAGTCCAAAGGGCTTTAATCCAAAGCAACCAGTCAGATTTTACATTTCATTAGTGTTTGCTGTTCTGGTATTTTGTTGAATTCAAAGGACAAATATGTTTCTGGTAAATTTTAATTTTTTCCCCATCTTTAGTGCAAGTTGTTTTTTATCCAAATGAACTGATTTGCTGTGCTGTATATAAATATCTTTCTGTATAAATGTGATAACATTTACTTGATTTAGCCTTCCACTGATAATTACACTGTGTTTTTATAACTAAATAGAACTACAGTACTACTACTTTGCAATTTGGTTACATTAAATTACCAAGTAATGTTTAAGGGCATTTGTAAATGCAAAAGCCAAAAAAATGACCTAAGCCTCGAATTACAAATAAAGCTGCTGTTAGTAATTTTTGAAGTATTAAACATGTTTTCATTATGATCCTTTGTCTTCACTTATTGTTTCGTATAAAAGTTATGTGTCTGAAAGCGAAGAATCATGGAGAAACAGTAGATTTACTAAAACAGTATAATCTGTTAAGTGAATGTTCTCCAAGTTTAGTGAATAAAGTAACGTTTAGTGAATTTTTTTTAGATGAAAATGTATCTTTACCGTTTTACAATATAACAAAGAAATATAAAGATAAGGGCACTTCAAGGCATAGAAAGGTCAGGAACACAATGTGCACTCAACGAGCAAGTTACGTAATTGAGAGCAAAACATTTTTTAAAAAGGTGTAAAATGACTGGGTATGGCAATTGATGCACATATTGGTTGACATGTAAACAATAGCAGTAAAATAAGTATTGCCAGGACCTACAGTAATAAAAAAAAAATGAGGTGGCGTAATGAAATAAAGTGGGGAATAAAAGAAGAAAGGGAAGAAAGAAGGAAATGACCATAGGTGGTCAAAAAAAAAACAAAAAAAAAACAGAAGACAAAGACAGAACAGGAGTGTATTTCGAGGACCAAAAAAATAATAAAAATTTGAAGATAAAGAGGCTAGCGGTCAGTGGAAAGCATGGGGGCGGATGGGGGGCTTGAGAGCTACCAAGGAAACTTCTATACCATCCTATTTAGGGACTTAAAGGTGCAGTCACTGATCTACCATTAGGTGATAACATCTCCTTGTGGGCATCAGGGCTGTCTTTTCCACTGGGCATACCCGGCGGTTGCCCGGGGGGCCCCCCTTGCCAAGGGGCCCCACATGGATCGATGGATTGGTGGCATGTGATGTCCCACTCCCTGGTGGTCTAGGGCCCCCCCCATTCCATTGTCCGCCGGGCGTCCGGGCCCCCCCTTGTTGCTTCCTCCCCTCCAGTCCAGAGTCCGGCGGCTGCCGTGGGTGGCTCGAGTCTGCCCTGCACACACTGGTTGCTAAGGCCAGCCCGCTTGGCATCTAGCAACCAGTGACGTGAGCAGCAGAGCAGACCCAGGATGCACAGCGCCGCAGCGGAGGACTCGGAGGAGGATCCTCCTCGTCGGCTCTCCTCCTCACTCTCCTCTCCTCCGGCTCCGTCCGTCGAGTCGACCCTAGAAGAAGACTGGCTCCGCCTCCTCCCATGCCATGTGCAGCCGTGTAAGGTAAGGTAAGTCTGACAGTTTTTTTTTAACTCCTTCTCAATGGCATGATGTGAAGTGATAATGATGGCATTGTATGATGATGGGGATCTAATCGATGTGACAGTCAGTGAGTGACACAAGAGACAGTCAGACAACTACTACCTGTCCTGGCTGGAGGAGGATATACTACCTACTATATATTGGTCCCTGGCCTATATGTATATAGTAAGGTATATATTATCCTCCAGGTAAGTAGTTGTACTCTCTTGTAGTATAGTGTTCCCTGTAATGTGTATATAGTCTATATAGTCTATATACATATTACAGGGAACACTATATACTACAAGAGAGTACAACTACTACCTGGAGGATAATATATACCTTACTATATACATATTACAGGGACCAATATATACTACAAGACAAGAAACAACTACCTGGAGTATATACCTTACTAACTATATACATATTACATGGAACACTATATACTACAAGAGACTCTTGTAGTATATAGGATTCCCTGTAATATGTATATAGTAAGGTATATGCTCCAGGTAGTTGTACTCTCTTGTAGTATATATTGGTCCCTGTAATATGTATATAGTAAGGTATATACTCCAGGTAGTAGTTGTACTCTCTTGTAGTATATATTGTTCCCTGTAATGTGTATATAGTCTATATACATATTACAGGGAACACTATATACTACAAGAGAGTACAACTACTACCTGGAGTATATACATATTACAGGGACCAATATATACTACAAGAGACAACTACCTGGAGTATATACCTTATGCAGCGTCCCACTCAGGACACGTGGGAACTGCAAATGTATTATTTCTTTGTCATCGCTGTATTGCATGTCATTTTGCATTTGACATTTGTTAATCCCTGTTCATAGGCTGGTCAAGTGTGCTTCATACTTCCCACCACAAGATGGGGATAGCACCACTTTGGGATATCTATCCCAGCTCAGGTTTATCTGTGGTCAGTGTTCAGTTCAGGAAGTGAGTGTGTGGAGAAGCACCATGTAGAAGGTTAGTGAAGGTCAGTCCAGAGAAGGGACAAATTGGAACTGCTTAAATCAAAGGGTAAAAGCCACCAAACGGCAGCAACAGACCTTTGAGAATAAAGGTGAAGGATTCCTTAGCCACTGGCAACCTCACCAAATTTCACTGGATTCAAAAGGTACCAGAAGTCAGATCACAAACAAGTAAGCACTATACTGAACCACAGCCTGAGTCCAGCATTACTAAAGCCTATTAACAGTGGATCAGCAGAATTCCTCTATTTACCCAGAGACTGTATTCTATCTGGATGTTTGTACTGCAATCAAAACCAGTCACAGTAAAAGTTGTGAGTTGTATCCTATCACTGTCTACCTCATTCTTCACTATTGCTACAACTGGTTGTACCACCATTAACGGTACTGGCGTCACGACAAATACCATCAAGGGACCCAGCCACCACAAGCACTCTAAACACCCCTGTCATCACGGGCACCTCAACCACCATCTTGGCTGGCATTTCCCTATCACAGAGCGTGCCCCGGAGGATTTCGTGCTGTCTTCCTCTTCACTGTGTGACCAGCCCAGGGAGGCTTTCTGCTAACCGTGAGTAAACCGATGAACTGTATTACTGCTGTCTATCATCGGCCCACCGTGCACCTCACGTGTCACCCCTGCGGTTCTGGCTCGTCGCATAAAAATTTGGCGTCACGAACAGGATTATTAACCCCTGCGCCTTATCTAAAAGACTGTCGCATCAGAATAAGCCCCTTTGCTTTATTGAGAGACTGTTTACTTATTGCATGCTGTGTGGGGCCACAGAACTGTTTAAACTGTTTCAAAGTCGCATGGAATTGTTATCCCAGTTATCAGCATAAAAATCGCAGCATCCAAAGTGAGAAAATCAGACATTTGTGTGTCAACAAAACTGCTTGCTGTATTTGAATTGACTGTTTCTATTCACTTAAAATGGCTGCCGTAGACCTTCTTGTTCAAAAATTTCTGCGCCATCACTGTGGATAAGTTAGTGACACCCCCTGAAGAGCGGGAAAGTTTGGTGCCACCCATTTATGCAAAATTGTCCGGCCAGCCCGCCTTACCTTTCCTGTGTCAATCCTGGGAGGAGAGTGTGACAAGCGCACGCCCCAGAAGTCGCGAGACTTCGCATGCGAGCAAAAGAAGAGAAAATAATCGCATTGCTTGCCGTCCGAGCAGTAATCGCAACCTGTCAGCTGCCTCTACTATCTATAAGGAGCACTGATAGCCGGAACTTTGCCAGAAACCCAAAATCAACTTTGCTGCAGCATTGTATTCAGCCGGCATTCTTAAAGGGCCATACACCCGCAAGACAGCAGTTGCCCATAGCAACACCGCACAAAAAGTGTCTAAAAACGCATTTGACTTACCTAACTATAATTCACCTGCTGTCACCATGTCTGTGCAGGAAGATGAGGTGCAGCCTGACCTCAGCGGACCCCCTGCATCAGCCGCAGTAAGTCGCAGTGCAATACCAACCGCTGCAGCACCAAGCTTAATGCCTTTAACCATGCCTTATTATTTTGGGGCCCCCTGGTTCCCACGATATTCTGGAGAAATTCATACTTTAAGGGACTTTAAAGAAAAAATTCTTGCTGTGTTCAGATTGTACCCTGTATCCTCAGAGCAACAGATGGAGATTCTTCTTGCGCAATTGGAAGGAGCTGCGCTCAGAGAAGTGAAATCTTGGCCGAGCTCAGAGAGAAAGACCATGGAGCAGATTTTTGAACGTCTCTACACCACCTTTGAACCCAGGACCGTGTCAGAGGTCAAGATGAGGTTCTTCAGCAAGAAACAGCAATCTGGTGAGTCACTCAGAGACTTTGCATTATCTTTGCAGGAAGCCCTTAGAGCTGTTGTCCAAGTAGACCCCCGTGAGGCAGAGAATCAGGACAAAACCCTGAAAGAACAATTTATTGAAGGCGTCAATACAGACAATCTAAAAAGCCAACTAAGAATGTTAGCCGCCCAACATCCAAGAGCTACCTTCTTAGATTTCAAAGAATTAGCTATCAGCATACTGGGAAAAAGCCCACCAACAGAACCTGTTAGATCTGTTGAAGTGCCTTTATCACAGCTGGTTACCCCTGCAAAGTCTTTACCTATAGTCAGTCAGGCAACCCAAGCTCCAGTTACTGACGCAGTTGCTGCCTTGACTGAGCAAGTCCATTTCCTGACTAAAAGTCTGGAGAAAGTCCACCAAAAGTTGGGACAATGGGAGAAACCATTAATGCTAGAGGATGAGAAACCTGTGTCCAGAAGACTCTTCCCCTCTAATTATAGAGAGACTTTTTGCAGAAATTCTGGCGGACGCCCCCCTGACCGCACTAGTACCCCTAAGCGGCCAATCTGCACATACTGTCACAAACCAGGCCATACAGAAGCAACCTGCTGGCAGTTAAACAGGGAAACCCCCGAGGCCAAGGACCACCCCTCGGGAGTTAAACCAATAGGTCCAGAAGATCCCCACTGGATGCCAAGGTACGTAGGATCCCGTCCAGAAGTGGCACTTCAAATAAATGGAGTTCCTTTTGTTGCCCTAGTAGACACCGGATCCCAAGTCACCACCATCCAACAAGCAGCCTTTGAAAAATACTGGGATCAAAATCAGCTTACCCAGCCTCCAGAATCCTGGCTGAGTCTCATAGCCAGTAACGGCAAACCCATACCAGTCCATGGTTATTGGGAACCTACCATTCAAGTAGGAGGAACTACACTACCTCGACAAGGCCTTATTGTGGTACGAGTCAGAGACAATAACCCTAACCCTCCAATCGTCCTAGGAATGAATGTCCTCAGGAACTGTTATGTTGAGATGCTAGAAGCCTTGCACCAGTTAGTGCCTACTGCCTCTCCTGATTCTAAGAAGGTTATCCAACAAACCATCCGTGTACTAAATGCGCAACAGAGATTCACCAACGAAAAAGGAGAAATTTGCTGTGCCCGCATCCGGGATAAGCAACCTGTGATCCTCAAACCCAACACCGAAACTCTCCTGTGGTGCCGAGCTGTAGTCGGAATTCAAGGTCAAGACTACCAAGCCCTGGTAGAGCCTGTTGTTTTGGAAGACTATCCTCTAGTTAGAGCTGCAAGAAGCCTAGTAACCGTCTCTGAAGGTAAAGTGCCTATTCGACTCCTAAACTTGAGTGATAGCAGTGTAACACTAACAAAACACCGTCCTATCGCACAGCTAATCCAAGTCACTTTTCAAGATGTCATCAGTGTGGCTACAGCTACCACAGAAGAAATTACCAAGAGACAGAACCCACAGGACCAAAATGTAAACACATCCTGGTGGAAAGAACTTCATGTGGGAGATGCTTCCACACCAGCAAACCAAATTGAGGGAGTACTAAAAATTGTGAAGGAGCTTCACCGTGCCTTCAGTAAGCATTCCACAGACTATGGAGAAGTGGATATCATCAAGCACTCCATCCCTACAGGTTCACACCCACCGATCAAGGAAAGATATCGGCCTATACCACCAACTATGTACCAATCCGTAAAGCAAATGATCCAAGAGATGAAGGACTCCAATGTCATTAGAGACAGCCATAGTCCATGGGCTGCACCTCTAGTCCTTGTCCGTAAAAAGGATGGTAACATCAGATTCTGTGTGGATTACAGAAAAATTAACCAAATCACCCACAAGGATGCTTACCCTTTACCACGAATAGAGGAATCTTTGACAGCTTTAGGATCTTCAGCCTACTTCTCTACCCTTGATTTAACCAGTGGATACTGGCAAGTACCAATGGCACCTGAAGATCGTGAGAAGACTGCATTTACCACCCCTATGGGCCTATTTGAGTTCAACTGCATGCCTTTTGGACTTTGCAATGCGCCCGGAACTTTTCAAAGATTAATGGAGCGTTGTTTAGGACACAAAAATTTTGAAACCGTCCTGTTGTACTTAGACGATGTCATCATCTACTCCAAATCTTATGAAGATCACTTGAAACATTTGGCCGAAGTTTTTCAAATCCTCATTAAACATGGACTCAAAGTCAAACCATCTAAGTGCTATCTACTAAAGTCAGAAGTCAAATACTTAGGGCATATTGTAAGCTCTGAAGGTGTTAAACCGGATCCAGAGAAGATAGCCGCAGTCCGAAATTGGCCTACTCCTACTACAGTGAAAGAAGTGAGGAGTTTTCTCAGTTTCGCAGGATACTACAGACGCTTTATTCCTCATTTTGCACAAATTGCGGGGCCAATATTAGAACTTCTGAGAGGACATCCTAAGAGGTACCAAAAGTCTCCAATACCAGTTGAATGGAACACAGAAAGAGAAATTGTCTTCCAGCTCCTGAAGAAGAAGTTGACAGAACCACCAATCCTAGGCTATCCAGATTACCAGCAGCCATTTCATCTTTACACAGATGCTAGTAAGAAAGGTCTGGGAGCTGTCCTGTCACAAGTACAAGAAGGAAAAGAAAGAGTTATTTCCTACGCTAGTAGATCTCTTAGAGGTACTGAAAGAAATGACCAAAACTATAGTTCCTTCAAATTGGAATTCCTCGCACTCGTGTGGGCTGTTACAGAAAAATTTAAAGATTACCTTGCCGCAACACCATTTGTAGCCTTCACAGATAACAACCCGCTAGCACATCTTAATACCGCCAAGTTGGGAGCATTGGAACAAAGATGGGCCTCACGCCTAGCTAACTACGATTTCACCATAAAATACAGAACAGGAAAAGCAAATGAAAATGCGGATGCATTATCCCGTCTGCCTACCCAAGAAGACCCTACTACACAGGAAGATGTTTGGGAAGAGGTAGAGATGCCAGCTTTTTACAAAAATTTTGCCCAACAAGACATTATCACCATCAAAGGAAGAAAAGTCCTTAACCTTCAACAACAAATGGATCCAAGATCCCAAGGGGACAAAGAAAGGTGGATCAAGCTGCAAAATGAAAGCAGAGTGTTGGGAGAACTGCAAGATTTCTTCACCAGCGGAAGAACACCTGAAAGAATTCGCAGAAGAAATGCTGATCCAGAATTGTCAAAACTTTGGAGACACAGAAAACATCTCTTCCTACAGAAGGGCCTACTATTGAGAAGAACTTTAGACCCAATTACCTGGGATCGTCTATACCAAATCTTAATACCACGCCGAGATGCAAGAATCATTCTTGAGATGTATCATGACCAATCGGGACACTTTGGCGTGCAGAAGACAGAAGCTACCATCCGTAGAAGATTCTATTGGATTGGGATGAGAGGAGACATTGAAAAGTGGTGTCGAGAATGTTCCACCTGTGCTGTTGGAAGAAATGAAAAGCATGACCAAAAAGCACCCTTACATCCCATTGTAAGCCGAACACCGCTAGAAATAGTTGCAATTGACCATGTGAAGCTGGAACCAAGTCGCTCAGGTTACACATATGCCATGACCATCATTGATCATTATACCAAATTTGTTGTAGCCGTACCTGTCAAGGACTTGACCGCTAAGACAACTGCAGATGCCTTCTGGAAACATTTCCTATTGCCATATGGATGCCCAGAAAGAATCCTTACAGATCAGGGATCTGCCTTTGAGTTGCAACTCTTCAAAGAACTGTGTACACTTCACAATTGTCAGAAAATCAGGACCACAGCCTACCACCCCCAAGGGAATGGACTTTGCGAGAAAATGAACCAAACTTTAATTGAGATGTTAAGAGCAGTACCGCCTGCTACAAGAAGTGATTGGCCTACTCTATTGCCTCAATTGATGTACACCTACAATAACACCATTCACTGTTCTACTGGGTATACACCTTACTATCTCATGTTTGGCCGACAAGGTAAACTACCTGCTGACCATACTTTGGGCGTACAAGTGCCTGATGCAATCAACCCTCTACCAAAGACTGATTGGGTGAGTGAGCACCAAAGACGTCTAATTGATGCACAAGAAATTGTTCAACATCGCATGGAACATGCTCATGAAAAGCAACAAAAAGATTATAACCAATCTGCCAAAGCAGAACCTCTCAAAATAGGTGACCATGTGTGGTTAAAAAACGACCATCGCACCAGCAAGTTAGATAGCAAATGGGAGAGAGAACCTTACACCATTACAGCTATTCTCAATCCAGAGACTCATACTTATGAGATCACCAAAGAAAACAAATCACGTGTAGTACATCGCAATCGCCTTAAGTTATGTCTCAAAGAAAGTACTCAAGAAGAAACTCTTCAAGAAGAAACTGTCCAAGAAGAAACACAATCCATAGAACCAGAGCCTACAAAATCATCTGATTCAGAGAATCCACTACAGTCTTTTGGAAAAGCATTATTAGACTCTGATCCTTTACAATGGTTCCTTACACCATGGCTCAATATCTTAGTGCCTGCCAAGACCAATACAACCGCACTTCAACCAGAGGAGCTATCTCAAGAAGTGTCTACTACAGCTCAAGAGATACCAAGTTCCCTTGAAACAAGGCCTGTAGAAACTCAGCCGCTACGAAGATCCGACAGGACTACAAGAGGACAACCACCTGTCCGTTTTAAGGATTTCCTGCACCAGCAGCCAAGAAGACAACCACCAGCCCTGCCATCTCATCGTTGAATGCATCCTTACATTGTCTGGAGTTCCAGAGTGAGAAGAAGACTTACTCGTGATATCATGTTTATTTCCTTTAAAGGACTTTTTAAAAGGACTACTTACCTACTGTTTTGCAACATTCAAGCCTGCACCCGGAGATAGACTTTCACGTACCTGAGCCTCCGTGATATTCGTCTGTTGACCTTTTCCTGTGCCCAGGGAACGGACTCATACCCTGTGAGCCTCCTGAGATGTTATTTTTGTTTTGTTTTTCCTTTTTCCATCTCATCGTGGACTATTCTGGTTTTGCCATATATCACCAGTCTTCAGAGGAAAAACTACACCCCTTTTTGACACATTTCGTGGTTGCCTGAGATATGTTTGCCTAACCCATTTTACTTTCAGATACAAGAAGTACAAGAATGGGGTTATGTTGTTATTTCCTATGCATGCATGCTTTTCCCTTTCTCTTATATCTTACAGGAAGACACAACATCGAGTCAAAAATGTGTCGAGGTCGACACACGTTTTACCATGGGGGTATGCAGCGTCCCACTCAGGACACGTGGGAACTGCAAATGTATTATTTCTTTGTCATCGCTGTATTGCATGTCATTTTGCATTTGACATTTGTTAATCCCTGTTCATAGGCTGGTCAAGTGTGCTTCATACTTCCCACCACAAGATGGGGATAGCACCACTTTGGGATATCTATCCCAGCTCAGGTTTATCTGTGGCCAGTGTTCAGTTCAGGAAGTGAGTGTGTGGAGAAGCACCATGTAGAAGGTTAGTGAAGGTCAGTCCAGAGAAGGGACAAATTGGAACTGCTTAAATCAAAGGGTAAAAGCCACCAAACGGCAGCAACAGACCTTTGAGAATAAAGGTGAAGGATTCCTTAGCCACTGGCAACCTCACCAAATTTCACTGGATTCAAAAGGTACCAGAAGTCAGATCACAAACAAGTAAGCACTATACTGAACCACAGCCTGAGTCCAGCATTACTAAAGCCTATTAACAGTGGATCAGCAGAATTCCTCTATTTACCCAGAGACTGTATTCTATCTGGATGTTTGTACTGCAATCAAAACCAGTCACAGTAAAAGTTGTGAGTTGTATCCTATCACTGTCTACCTCATTCTTCACTATTGCTACAACTGGTTGTACCACCATTAACGGTACTGGCGTCACGACAAATACCATCAAGGGACCCAGCCACCACAAGCACTCTAAACACCCCTGTCATCACGGGCACCTCAACCACCATCTTGGCTGGCATTTCCCTATCACAGAGCGTGCCCCGGAGGATTTCGTGCTGTCTTCCTCTTCACTGTGTGACCAGCCCAGGGAGGCTTTCTGCTAACCGTGAGTAAACCGATGAACTGTATTACTGCTGTCTATCATCGGCCCACCGTGCACCTCACGTGTCACCCCTGCGGTTCTGGCTCGTCGCACTTACTATATACATATTACAGGGAACACTATATACTAAAAGAGACTCTTGTAGTATATAGTGTTCCCTGTAATATTTATATAGTAAGGTATCTTGTACATGAAGTTAACATATACTCCAGGTAGTTGTACTCTTGTAGTATATATTGGTCCCTGTAATATGTATATTTTTATTCTCGTGCCTGATTGTGTAGCCAGGGGGCCCCAGTGCACTGCATTGCCCAGGGGCCTATAAGGCTCTTAAGATGGCACTGGTGGGCATTACAAGTGGAGAAATGGATCCAAATATACCATAAAACTTTTATATTTCTCAAAGGTTTCATTATCAAGTGCTAGCATTTCTTCCTTACACGTCATTTACAAATTCATTTTAAAGGGTTAGCTCACCTTATTAAAATTTTTTTGATAGAAGGCTTCAAGAAATATTCTCAGAAGGAGTTCTCTTGGAACATCAGCAACCACCCCATCTAAAACCAGTGAAGGTGAGGGGTTCCATGAAAGTTTAGTTCAATACTGAACATTTCCATGAAAGCAGAGGAGATGAGAAACTAACACACATACCCATATCAGCATAAAGATCACCGTAGCTTATGTAGTTCTATGAAAAACAGATTTGGTCCTTTAAAATCAATATTTCTAAGTGATGGATAGTGTACTGAGGGGTTTGATCCTCTTTCATGTTTTTATTGCTATACGTGTCCCTGCTAGAAAAGCTGGCCATACAGGGATCGGCCAAGGTTTGATCCATCTAGGGACAGGATGATTTATTGTGTTCTTCCAGCCAGGAAGACTCCCTGTTTCTCCCCCCAACCCCAGAACTCCCCCACCCCCAGAACACAATAGCACTGCGGGAGGCATTTCCCCATCAACACTGCCTGTGTTGATAAGGCGATAAAGTGATTTTTCTTTCCTTCCAAGTGTGGAGGAAGGAAATAAAATCGAATCATCAATGGGATGCTTAAGTTATACTCTCTCTAGTTGGCCTGGTGTCTGAAAGTGAGGGAAAATCCAAAATGCTGTATTGTCACCAGATAAAGGAATGGATAAGATCTTCCAAAAATCCCTAGCAGGTCAAATGTCCAAGAGGGCATTTCTCTTACTTTAGAGAGACTTCTTTTCACTCCTTGTTGGATCTACAGGACAGGAAATGATATGTATTCTGTCCTTAGTACACCCAGAAATACAGTATAGACTGTGCAAACAAGTCTTATTTTTTGTGGTAAAGTGTCATATTAGGTAATCTGACAGAATCACCTGTGCCAGTAACTACCGTAGCAGAATGAACATGCCATTTATCAGGTTTTGCACATCTCTGTATTCTTGACAAGGAAAGGCTGGGTTTGGGATGCTGGCCTACCACTGTATAGAACAAAAACACAAGACAAAACAAAGGAAATGGTTTCTATGAGGCTGAACAATGGTATCAAAAGCTAAATTATGTAAATCCTGGAATCCTAATCTTATAGGTTTGGGGGTGCTGGATAAGCCTATCCCTAAAAGAGATCAGTGCATAGTTTTTAATTGACTATTTAAGGGTATTTATTTTGCTGTACAGTTCTTTGATTCTATTGATTCAAAATAAAAGAGATGGAATTGGAACAACCGCATGAGCAAGTCTAGAGGCAAATGCTTTGCCTTATATGTTAACAATTGCTACAAAAGACTTGGCATTTATGAAGTGACAAAAGAAAGTATTTCAAGTTCTTGCCAGCACAAATATGACAGAAGTTTCTGATTTTACATTTTCTGTCACCTCAAACGTAATCCCAAACTGTGCTGTAGTCCTTTGTAAACTTGCTTCCAGGACAGTGCCTCTCAACTATGGTTCTCTGCAAATACTAAGAGCTTGTTTACATTAAAAATCACCTTCTAAAAAGTGGTCTTTGGTGGATCATTTTTCAGAGAGTGTTTGACAGGCAGTGTGGAGGCATAATGTTGCCTCTTCACCACCATGCCTAACTTGACGGGGGTGATGTCATTTTTACCGCACTGCAATGCAAACCTTTTTAGCTTCTGGGGGGTAAAAATGCTGCTTAACTACACGTTATCAGCACCTTCAACTGCAAGTGTAAACTAGGCCTTAGAAGTCATTCTAATTAATAAGAACGAAAAAAAGAAAAGTCAATAATTAAAACAGTTCCAAACCGAAAAAATTAGTAGAGATCTTGAAGATTAACCACTTTACGACTGCTCACAGTAATATTACTGCGGCAGAGTGGCTCGTTATCGTCTGACGACGTAGTACTACGTCGTCAGACACTCCCCCTTCTGGGCGGCGCTTGCGCGCCGCCGGAGGCTCGCTCCCGCTGTTTTCATTCACAGCAGGAGTCGGGCCAGGGGAGGAGCAGCGGCGATCGCCACTGCTCTTACCCGATCGTCGGGGATCGAGTCTGGAGATCCGCCCGCTGTGTGTAAACACAGCGGGCGGATCTCCATAGTGACAGGGAGTGACAGATCGGACTGTTCAGCATAGCTGGACATCCGATCTGTCCATGACTCACTCAGTCACCTCCCCCCCACACGTCAGTAAGCACCAGGCATACATTAACCCCTCCCTCTCCAATAAAATTAACCCCTTCCCTGCCAGTGTCATTTTTACAGTAACAGTGCATATATATAGCACTGATTACTGCAGTAATGTCACTGGTACCCCCAAAAGTGTCAAAAATGTCAGTCAAGGGTCCGATCTGTCCGCCGCAATGTCGCAGTCCCGCAAAAAAAATCGCAGATCGCCGCCATTACGCGTTAAAAAAAAAAAAACACCAAAAATGACAGAAATCTTTCCCTTTGTTAGTAAACGCAATAACTTTTGCGCAAACCAATCAAAATACGCTTATTGCGATTTTTTTTTACCAAACATAGGTAGCAGAAAACAAATTGGCCAAAAATTTTTTAAAAAATTGGTTTTTACATCTTTTTTGGGGGGAATTTCATATAAAAAAATGTTAAAAATATTGTTATTTTTTCAAAATAAACGCTCTTTTTTTGTTTATAGCGCAAAAAGTAAAAATCGCACAGGTGATCAAATACAGCCAAAAGAAAGCTCTGTTTGTGCGAAAAAAAGGACGTAAATTTCGTTTGGGTACGGCGTTGCATGACCGCGCAATTGTCAGTTAAAGTCGCACAGTGCCGAATCGCAAAAAGTGGCCTGGACGGAAGACAGCAAAATCCTCCGGTGGTAAAGTGGTTAAAGGATAAGTTCACCCTTTGACAAAAAATAATAAATGCACATTTTTTTTGCAGGTAAAAAAATGTGCATTTATTATTTCTTGTTGCAGGAGCCTGTAAAGCATTGCATCAGCTATCAGCAGATCGCTGACACCATGCAGGTCTCCTGCAGATCTGTCAGTGGATCGGCTTGCTCATCCGAGGAAGCTGATACACTCTCACAGGAAGACTCAATAAACCACCAGAAGTTTATTGTTTATTGAAAACTAAAAGCCGACAGCTGCAAAAGCTGTTTGACCTTGTAGTTTTTACATTCACAGAGTACTGTGAATAAGTGATGTGGGCAGTGCCCCACACGGCCGCGTCTTTTTTGAATCGTGGCAGCAGACAGAGAAAAGATCCCCCGGCCTGCTGTCCCAGCGGGGATCGGGGGGCCCTAAATATGTGTGTAACATGTTATGAAAGGTGGACCGATCCTTTAGGCTGGGGGTGCCCAACCTTTTAAAGAGCAAGGGTCACTTAAGAGACTTGGTAACCGGTCTCGGGCCACAATGAGTGGAGCGGGCGGATGACAGGTCCATGTCCAATCTGCATATGCAGAGCAGACACTGCCCACTCTGCTCTATGGGCCCTCTGATCAGATGGAAGGGGAGAGATCCCCTTATGTTTTTTTTTTTTAGTAGATTGGTTTAGAGGTAGGTGGGTGTAAACCAGAGATGTATAGTAACTAAGTAGAACTACTTCACTACTGTACTTAAGTACCGAAAGGCGGTATCTGTACTTTCCTGGAGTAGAATTTTTTTCTCCTACTTCCACTTTTACTTCACTACATTTTTTCGATGATTTCAATACTTCTACTCCGATATTTTTTTTTTTTGTGCTGCATAGTTACTCGTTACAATTATAAAAATTACCACTGCCAGAACAGTAGACAGAAGGTTTCATGAAGCTCAAAACATGTGTATTATCAGCGCATACGAAAATAAATGCTACTGTATGTATAAATAAAAGCTGCATTTGAAATAATAAAAAACAGTATTATGTTCAAACTTTTGACTTCTTTCTTTAATAACTACATAACACAGTACTTGTACTTTTACTTTCAGTACTTGAGTAGCAATTTTTTTTTTCAAAACTACTGGTACTTTTAGTACTTGAGTAGCAAAATTTTTAAAAAACTACTTGCAATACTTAAGTACTTAAGTACAAAAAATGTTGAATACTTTAGTACTTCTACTCAAGTCACTTTTTGATTGAGCACTTCCACTTCTACTCAAGTCACTTTTTGATCGAGCACTTGTACTTTTACTCAAGTATGGGTTTTGAGTACTTTATACAACTCTGGTGTAAACCAGGGATTCTCAAACTACGGCCCTCCAGCTGTTGCGGAACTACACATCTCATGAGGCATTGTAAAATTCTGACATTCACAGACATGACTAGGCATGATGGGAATTGTAGTTCCTGAACACCTGGAGGGCCATAGTTTGAAGACCCCTGGACTGTAAACGGACACATTTGAGGTGAATAGAGGATCTAATTGGGTCGGACGTATGAAAGGGGCCTAAGGCTACTTTCACATGGATGAGCTGCGGTTTACCCACACCGCAGTGCACCTGTGGCTTTCCTGCGGGTTAGCTGCACTTTCCTTTAGACTTCTATTATATCCTGCAGGTGTGGTGCACTTTCTGAAAGCACACCAAACCCGCAAGTAATAACAGAAGTCTATGGCTCAGTGCAGGTAAAACGCAGGTGCACAACGCTGCACCTGTGGATCAGTTTGAAAGCAGCCCAGTAAATACTGCAGAACAGATTTTCCCAAATATACACTGATTTTAGTAATAAACGTACCTTTAATAACAGTCTTCCAATCAGGTATCGCTGGCTGTTGCTGTCCCAGGCACAGTGTATTTGGTATTACTCTGCCTGTGCCAGGAGCCTGCGCTTTACAGGGAGCATCAGCTTATTCGGTTCTCCTCACTTCCTCTACCCCTGGCTTCATTCACAACACTGATGCTCTCCTGGCATCCTGGGCTCTGTGCTTGCCAACCTGCAATCCCAGAACAGTAGGTTGCGGGCCACATGTGGTCCCCGGGCCAGTGTTTGGGCACCCCTGCCAACATTCGGCCTGTGTGCACAGCAGCCTATCCGACTTCTGTGAAAGGGGCATGCCAGAAAAACATCTGCCGATTGGCATCTTATCAGCGGTCTCAGCCAATGGCTGTAAATGCTGACCAGTGTGCTAGCGGGGGAGTTAGCCTGCTAGGGTTGAACAAAAGAACAGATAGTGTGTACAAGGCTAATGCCCTGTACACACGTGCAGATTATCTGCAGACTTTTGTCTGCAGACTTACCTTTTCTATGTAGTGCGAGGGCCTGCCGGATTGCATACAAATTGAAAGTGTTTAGGTTTGACCTCATATTATATGGTTTTGGTAAGTCTGCAGACAAAAGTCTGCAGATAATCTGCACGTGTGTACGGGGCATTAGGCTCTGCTGCCTCTGTCTGCTAGTTTGAAGAGATACAAACTGAGGTTTGGTGGTGTCACTACTGTAATGCTCTATGTTCTCCTTGGTGGATGCACTGACTTTGAATAGGACAGTAATGGCAACCAGTTCTTTGTCTTCTGCCTGCATTTTTTCCGACAGCTTCCAGAATTCAGGTATTTTTTAATTTCCAAACCATTTTCTGCTTTGTATGCTGCCCGCTCCTCCTCTCTCCCAGTGGTACAAGACAAGCTATTGATATCAAAGAAGGCTTTTTTGGACATTGCTGGAAATTAACTTGATATAAGAAGATCAAAAGATCTTTTAATAGTGTTGGTGTGATTAATCCTAAACCCAAATTAATTCCATACCAAATGCTCTGGTGAAGGGATGCATTTAAAAACGCTAAACTACGCTGAACAAAAATTATAAAACGCAACGCTTTTGCCCCCATTTTTCATGAGCGGAACTCAAAGATCTAAGAGCACTTCTCCTTTGCCGAGATAATCCATCCACCTCTCAGGTGTGGCATATCAAGATGCTGATTAGACAGCATGATTATTGCACAGGCGTGCCTTAGGCTGGCCACAATAAAAGGCCACTCTAAAATGTGCAGTTTTACTGTATTGGGGGGGGGGGGGGGGGGCCGGTCCGGAAACCAGTCAGTATCTGGCGTGACCACCATTTGCCTCTCGCAGTGCAACACATCTCCTTCGCATAGAGTTGATCAGGTTGTTGATTGTGGTCTGTGGAATGTTGTTTCACTCCTCTTTAATGGCTGTGGAAAGTTGCTGGATATTGGCAGCACCTGGAACATGCTGTCGTATACGCTGATCCAGAGCATCCCAAACATGCTCAATGGGTGACATGGCCGGTGAGTATGCTGACCATGCAAGAACTGGGATGTTTTCAGCTTCCAGGAATTGTGTATAGATCCTTGCAACATGGGGCCATGCATTATCATGCTGCAACATGAGGTGATGGTCAAGGATGAATGGCACTGAGGATCTCGTCACGGTATCTCTGTGCATTCAAAATGCCATCAATAAACTGCACCTGTGTTCGTTGTCTATAACATATGCCTGCCCATACCATAACCCACCCCACCATGGGCCACTCGATCCACAGCATTGACATCAGCAAACTTCTCACCCACGCAACGTTATACACACTTTTTGCCATCTGCCCTGTACAGGGAAAACCGGGATTCATCCGCGAAGAGAACACCTCTCCAAAGTGCCAGATGCCATAGAATGTGAGCATTTGCCCACTAAAGTTGGTTACGACAACGAACTGCACTCAGGTCGAGACCCCAATGAGGACGCCGAGCATGCAGATGAACTTCCCTGAGACGGTTTCTGAGAGTTAGTGCAGAAATTCTTTGGTAATGCAAACCGATTGTTGCAGCAGCTGTCTGGGTGGCTGGTCTCAGACAATCTTGGAGGTGAAGAAGCTCTGGTGGACATTCCTGCAGTCAGCATGCCAATTGCACGCTCCCTCAAAACTTGCGACATCTGTGGCATTGTGCTGTGTGATATAACTGCACATTTTAGAGTGGCCTTTTATTGTGGCCAGCCTAAGGTACACCTGTGCAATAATCATGCTGTCTAATCAGCATCTTGATATGCCACACCTTTGAGGTGGGTGGATTATCTCGGCAAAGGAGAAGTGCTCACTAAAGCTGGATACACACTATACAATTTTCTTAAGATTTTTTCCTTTAGACTTTCCAAAACCATATAATATGAGGTCAGACCTAAACATTTTTAAATTGTATGCAATCTGGCAGGCCCTTGTACTACATAGTTGAAGGTAAATCTAAAGGAAATCTACCAACTCTGTACATACAGGGTAATTTAATCTAATCCTTTTGAGCAACTGGTTAGCTGTCGCTTCATTACAAGTACAGCAAGTCTTGCAAATCACCGGCAAGATGTAAAATTAAAAAAAAATCACTTATTTTTCACTCTATTGGATTTCTGTACGTGGTATCCCAAATATGACATTGGAGAGGACCAGCACAATGACAAAGTCCACCTTCAGATTCAGAGTGTCAGCGAGCATATCCTTGCAAAGTATAGTAAAGAATATAACATAATTTCAAATGTAGGTGCAATTAAAATGTAATCAATATAAAAGTGAGATCATTGAAACAAATGTAATTTTTTTTCTTTCTGGCATGGCGGTATATTACAGTAAAGTCATGTTTTTCATAAAGGCATGGACTAGACTCGGTCAATGAAATATAACTTTTATTTCATACTTTGAATTTCAATTACCAACACAGCCATACAATATAAGGCACATAAGGGTAACAAAAATTGCAGTCTAAGAGGATAACGCACAGTGTGGTATAGATTTTTCAAACTGCATTGTAATACTAAGTGCAATGTTAACAGTTACAGTTAGTTTACATCTCTTGTTTGCATTGTTGACTTATGAATTAATAGCATTTGTAAAGAATAAAGCTTTATTCAGTTAAAAATTAAGTATAGCAGTAGAAAAGGTGGAAAGAAAGATTTACACATGATAGCATGGCATTTTATTGCTAGCCTGTAGTACAGCTCAAGGCAGTAACATGAGAGTAAATTGCAGACTCTTTGACTTGCCTGCATGCATTTTAACATTAGCTATCTTCAGAGTCCTGTAAGACCCAAGCCCACAGAGCTCATTCTACAAATGTCAGAACTTTGGTCCTCCTTACTTAATCATTGAACCCCAAAGTGAAGTTTGAGTGGGGCAGGATAAAGTTCTGACTTCAATGCTTAAATCCCCATATGTAAAAGTAAATGCCTTGTGAACTATGAAGATAAATATTGTTACTTCCCTGCAAAAATTGGCAAAGTGAGGGCATTCAGGGCCCATTCACACTAGCACGACTTGTGAGGCGACTTGTGTAGCCCCAGGTCGCTTGACATAACAAAAGCAATGTTAATCAATCAGTGCCGTCTTAATTGGCACTACTGAAGTCGCTCCGACTTCAGAAAAGGGTCCTGTACTACTTTGAGGCGACCTGTGATCCGACTGTCCCATATACTTCAATGGGAGTCGCCTCCTTATCTTAATTGACACGACTTGTTATCAGACTTTCCAGGAAGAAGAAAGAGATTAGCCGGGCATTCCCCACAGACAAAGTCGTCTGTCTCTTCAAAGTAGTGCACAAGTCTCTTCCAAGTCTCTTCCAAGTCTCTAAACAAGTCTCTTCAAATCACGGGGTGACTTTCTGGTCGTGGTAGTGTGAACCGGCTCTCAGTACACTGTTTATGTACAAGGCATAGAGGTACTATATTTCATGCTTTGGCGATTGGCCTACAGATTTTATATATGTCTACACCGAGCCAGTCAGAATATTTTTCTTATTACTACACTGAGATTATTCAGGTGGTGGTAATTTGGGTAGACCTTTTAAATCTACCATTCAATTTAAGGGCTCTTTCACACATGGAGTCCGTTGGACGGACTCCGTTTATCTCAGCGGGGGATCGATGTGCCGATCCCCCGCTGAGCAGGAGGATGACAGCTGTTCTCCGTGCTGTGTGCGGAGACACAGCTGTCAGGTCCCCTTACATCTCTATGGGGGAACCGGATGGGAACGGACCGTCTGTCCATTTTCATCCGATCCCATCCGATCCTCTGGACGGATGGAAAATAGGGTATCCATCTGTCCAGATTTGACGGATCAGATGTCAGGGGACATGTCTCTGCTGACATCCGATGCCCCATAGAGATGCATGGGGCGTCCATTCAGATCCGCAAAAAAAACTGACAGACGGATCTGAACGGTCCGCCTGTGTGAAAGGGGCATAAAGCTTAGGAAGTGAGTGCATTGTTGATTAGAACAATGTAAGAGGGGGGCACGTTGGACAGCTGGATGGCTGGGAATCTACTTTGTGACACATTTCGAGTCTCCTATGTGCTGCCAGCACAGGGTATTTTACCTCTTGGTGCAGCACTTAGAAGTAAAAACAAAAACGGCCCCATGTTTATTACTGTATATGCTGCCTTAATGAATTACAGTAACAAAAAGCAAGGGTTTAATTGGCCTTTAAAGTGTCACTAAACCTAGGACCCTGCATTTACTATATAGTGCCTTGAAAAAGTATTCATTCCCCTTGAAATTTTCCAAATTTTGTCATGTTACAACCAAAAACGTAAATGTATTTTATTGGGATTTCATGTGATAGACCAACACAAAGTGGCCCATAATTGTGAAGTGGGAGGAAAATGATAAATGATTTTCACATTTTTTTTACAAATAAATATCTGAAACGTGTGGCATTGTATCTGGTCTCCCACAGTACACAGAACATGGAAATGCAATTATTTTAGTAAATATAAACTGCTACATTCCTTTTCTCATCAGCAGTATATAGCAGTCTTGTGACTTCTTTTAGTGTCTGGTTAAAGCTTGTAGGAGAAGATTTCTTTCTCCCATGATTGTCCTATGAGGCTTAAGGCTGTAGGACCCCTGACCCTCTGTCTAGACAGTCCTGATTGGCCCTATGCTGACCACATGCAACCTCCCAAGAAAGAAAAACTCTCTAGCAATACACACCCAACTGGGCATGTGCAGAGTGCCCTAAAGACTCTGTTCTGTCAGTAGATAGATTTGGGACAGTGGAAGAAGGGGAGGTTAAGAGAAGACAGGATCAAACAGCCTTTTTACACAATTCAGAGGATTAACCCCATTAGGTCCCACAGTGAGTATAACAAGCATGCTTTACTGCATGTACACACTGATTTTACTGTTGTGGGTTTAGAAACACTTTAAATAGGTACACTGTGAGGAAATTATCAAATTCTTCAGACCAAAAAAAATTAATGAATCGTCAAGAACTCACGAACATCCTTGCAATGTATGTATGTGGTTCACCCAAAAGTGAATATATTTTTCTCTATAAAACTGGAGTTTCCCAAAATACAAATGATAAATACTTGTTATGAAAGTAAGGCTGGCCATACATTATACAACTTTCTTGTACAATGTTTCTTTAGATTAACCAAGGCAGTGCTGTATCCTGGCCTAGGCCAACAAGGCCCAGGCCTAGGGCGGCACTTTGCAGGGGGGCAGCAAAAAAAAAAAAAAAATTCATTATTTGTATAATGACTATGGACTTCCTAT
This sequence comes from Pelophylax lessonae, assembly GCF_965119305.1. Lineage (NCBI taxonomy): Eukaryota > Metazoa > Chordata > Amphibia > Anura > Ranidae > Pelophylax > Pelophylax lessonae. Next base: position 428,892,975 of record NC_138768.1, on the reverse strand, counting down.
TTATTATGCAAATAAGTTAAATAATCCTATAACTACAATCAGTGGCAGCAAACACAAGTCCAAATATCCTAAAAGAGTAATCTTACTAATCCCATGACATAAGGCTGTACTAATGGGCACTGATAAGGCTGCACTGATTGCCACTGATGGGGCTGCACTGGTGACCACTGATTAGGCCATGCTGATATGCTGCACTGATGGGCAGTAAAGAGGCGGCACTGATAAGGCTGCACCGATGAGGCTGAACTTATGGGAACTGATGAAGCTATGCTGATAGGCACTGACAGACTGTGGTTATGGTCTGTGTTTTGCAGATGACAGGGTGGGACATAAACAGGAAAGGGTGTGGCCTTTACAGGAAGGGGTGGGTCATATTTAAATTAGGGGGTGCAGAAGTTTAGTCAGGCCTAGGGCAGCACAAAACCTAAATACACCACTGAACCAAGGCCATATAATATGAGGTCAAACCTAAACACTTTCCATTTGTATGCAATCAGGCAGGCCCTTGCACTACATAGTTTAAAGTAAATCAAAAGGAAATGAAAGAAAACTCTATAATGTATGGCCAGCTTTAAGACGAAGCACAGGGAAAGGTAACAGTTTACTTTTATGACAGCTGTCCTTAAATGATCCTTTTGCAAAAAAGGCAATGAAGATGCAAATTAGTATAGCAGTGGCCTAAGGAAAATGAGGAATGAAAGTACTCTTATCTGCTGTAAAAAAGAAGACACATGCATAATTGTCCATAGGCTTCAGAATGGATTGCAAATAAAATCATTTTTCTTCAGGGGGTAAGGGTAACCTAATAGAATGTATTCTAATATAGTATGTAAGGTGGGTGAGCTATGTAAATAACATCCACTTTTTCTTCTATTCAACTGGTCTGTAGTCCTGTGCTGAGAATGTACAAGTAATAAATTGAGCTATGTTTCCTTTCATCACCCTGACATTTAGTAATAGAGGATGACAAGACCTGGTTGTGTTCAAGGTTAGGCTTTGAAAATAAAGGGTCCAAATGTCTAAAATACCGTCATACAACAGACTTGCCTTTTGCTCATACAGTCACACATCTTTAGAGGAAATGCTCTTTAACATTGAAAAGGTCACCCACCCACATGGGTAAAGAGGTGCTGCACACCCCAAACTTTATAACAAAACAAAAAAAAGGGCTCCCAGGGGCTTTTAAGCAGCAAAAAAGAGGGTCATACTGAACCTTAGATTGATTTAAAAAAGTTTTTATTGGTACAAAATAGCATAAAAAGTTATACACCACTTAAAAAATATAAGCTCTGGTATGCATTATCTCTATACAGGAAAAATGTCCTAATTATACTGGCATATAATATATATATATATATATATATATATATATATATATATACACACACACACAAGGGTGTAGGAACCCACACAAATCTGGGGGGGACAGCATTTTTACTCGCCAGGTATATGCTTTTTCAGTAAACTGCGAGAGAGAGAGTGTGTGTGTGTGTGTGTGTGCGTGCGTGTGCATGAAAAATCTCATAACAAACAAATATGCAAAAGGAACAGTTCTTTATTTATCTCCTTCTGCAGTCTGTACTGCGTTCTGCCCGTTCTGAAAGTGAAACCGGAAGGAGACCCCGGCGTGCTGACTACGCTGTTCGTGTAGTTAACAACTACACACTGCGTGCATTCGCCTAACAGTAGGTGTTCGGAAGCCGAATGCACTGGACATTTTTACAACGTAATCAACACTCTCCAAGCAGGGGCGTACCTAGAGCATTTGGCACCCGGGGCGGATTCTATATCTAACCCCCCCCCCCCCCCGGGCATGCAGGCGACGGACCGCACATTGACCTGGCCACAAGGCCCCTCCTCCTCTGCAAAAACGGCACAGATTGACCTGAGGCGCCAGACAGAAGTACATGTAACTGGCAGTGGCATACTTACTGTGTGCTGTCAGTGGTGTCACTAGGGTTGGTGTCACTCCCCCACAAAAAAAATATTTTCCTGTTTTCTGAAAGCGTGCCAAAGATGCAGCATGCAAGACTTTTGGTGCGCTTTCAGAAAATGCAGAAAAAAAACTATAGGACTGCAGTAATAACTGCGAGTAAAATGTAGGAAGACCCCGTTTACATTACACAGCCCCCATACCCCTGGACACCTTTACATTACACAGCCCCCATACCCCTGGACCCCTTTACATTACACAGCCCCCATACCCCTTTACATTACACAGCCCCCCCCCCATTGGAACCCTCTACATTACACAGCCCCCCCTATTGGAACCCTTTACATTACACAGCCCCACCCCCAGACAGGCCCCCCTCACATCAGTGTCCCCAGAGAGTGCCCACTTCTTACATCAGGGTCCCCAGAGAGCCCCCCTCCTTAATTCAGGGTCCCCAGAGAGCCCCCCTCACATTTAGGATACCCAGAGAGCCCTACCATCACACATAAGGGGCCCCAGACAGGCCCCCTCACATCAGGGTCCCCAGACAGGCCCCCCTCACATCAGGGTCCCCAGAGAGCCCCCTTCTTACATCAGGGTCCCCAGAGAGCCCCCCTTCACCCATCAGGGTCCCCAGACAGGCCCCCCTCACATCAGGGTCCCCAGAGAGCTCCCCTCACATCAGGAACCCCAGAGAGCCCTCCCCTCACACATCAGGGTCCCCAGACAGGCCCCCCTCACATCAGGGTCCCCAGAGAGCCCCCTCCTTACATCAGGGTCCCCAGAGAGCCCCCCTCCTCACATCAGGGTCCCCAGAGAGCCCCCCTCCTCACATCGGGGTCCCCAGAGAGTCCCCTTCTTACATCAGGGTCCCCAGAGAGCCCCCCTCACATCAGGGTCATCAAAGTGCCCCCCCTCAGATCAGGGTCCCCAGAGAGCCCCCTCCTTACATCAGGGTCCCCAGAGAGCCACCTCCTTACATCAGGGTCCCCAAAGTGCCCCCCCTCATATCAGGGTCCCCAGAGAGCCCCCCCTCAGATCAGGGTCCCCCAGAGAGCCCCCTCTCAGATCAGGGTCCCCAGAGAGCCCCCGCTCAGATCAGGGTACCCAGAGAGCCCCCCTCACCTCAGGGTCCCCCAGAGAGCCCCCTCTCAAATCAGGGTCCCCAGAGAGCCCCCCATAAGGGTCCCCAGAGAGCCCCCCTCACATCAGGGTCCCCCAGAGAGCCCCACTCAGATCAGGGTCCCCAGAGAGCCCCCCTCAGATCAGGGTCCCCAGAGAGCCCCCCTTCAGATCAGGGTCCCCAGAGAGCCCCCCTCACCTCAGGGTCCCCAGAGAGCCCCCCCTCACATCAGGGTCCCCCAGAGAGCCCCCCTCACCTCAGGGTTCCCCAGAGAGCCCCCCCTCACCTCAGGGTCCCCCAGAGAGCCCCCCTCATCTCAGGGTCCCCAGAGAGCCCCCCCATCAGGGTCCCCAGAGAGCCCTACCCTCACATCAGGGTCCCCAGAGAGCCCCCCCTCACCTCAGGGTCCCCCAGAGAGCCCCCCCTCACATAAGGGTCCCCCAGAGAGCCCCCTCTCAGATCAGGGTCCCCAAAAAGCCCCCCCTCACCTCAGGGTCCCCAGAGAGCCCCCACACACATCAGGGTCCCCCAGAGAGCCCCCCTCACATCAGGGTCCCCCAGAGAGCCCCCCTCAGATCAAGGTCCCCAGAGAGCCCCCCCCCCTCAGATCAGGGTCCCCAGAGAGCCCCCCTCACCTCAGGGTTCCCAAAGAGCCCCCCTCACATCAGGGTCCCCCAGAGAGCCCTCCCTCACCTCAGGGTCCCCAAAGAGCCCCCCCATCAGGGTCCCCAGAACTGCTCCTCTAACATTAAATGTGAGCCTCCAGAAGTTCCTTACCTTACATAAATTGGAGGCAGAGCACTGTCAGCAGCCAGGTCCAAAGGAGGAAGTTCCACACACTAGGAGCAGAGTCAGACAAACAACGTGGTTGGTTGCTAGCAACCAACCACTGTAGCTGTAGTAAGCCGGGAGGTGTGGCAGCAGCCAGCCCAGGACTGCAAGAGCTAGCTCCGCTCTCTGCTGAATGCCGGGGGGCGGAGTCATTAACCCCGTGGTTGGTTGCTGAGCGTTCCTAACAACCAACCACTGCTGGCCTGGCAGTGTCATGAAGGAGCTGGGACTGCATCCGCCCCTGGTCTCTCTCCCATGCTCTGCTTTGACTTTGATCAGCTCCTCCTTCTCTCCTGTGTCAGTGTACGCAGCGGCGGAGGAAGTCCGGCGGCCTGCCCCGGGTGTCACACCCTAGTGCTCTGGTGGGGATTTCACCATACCTGTCCCCCCAGCATTATTTCCTGGGGGGTATGTGTCCCCCCCGTCCCCCCCGGTTCCTACGCCCATGCACACACACACATAAAAGTTACAATTGCATAAAAAAATCAATACATCTACACATCATTGCCTACCAATTTTTTATTTGCTCTGGTTACACACACCTTCTCCATTCATAGTAGGATCTTAATGACTAATTGATAGGCAATGATGTGATATGTAGATGTATTGATTTATTTAGGCAAATGCTCTAATTTGACATAATCTATAATTCAGATGTCCGTATCCCCCTGAGGAAGAGTTGAACTAGCAAAATCGAAACACGTCAGGGTTTCTCTGAGCAACAACACTGTGTTGTATATATATATATATATATATATATATATATATATTATGCCAGTGTAATTAGGACATTTTTCAGATCATGCATACCAGAGCTTATATTTTTTTAAGTTATGTTGAACTTTTTATGCTAGTTTGTACCATTAAAAACTTTTAACATCAATCTAAGACTGAGTATGACCCTCTTTTTTGCTGCTTAAAAGCTTTAGAAGCACTTTTTTGGTTTTGTTATTCTCTTTAACAATATGCCTATTTACCACTTATTGTAAACAGTTGACTAAATATTAAACATTTCAGGTAAGGCTTATGGGTAATGTTAGGGGGAAACTAATGGATTCCACAGAAGTGGGTGCTGCTCCAAACTCCACTAATCTCTCTCTGGTCAAAGGCAAGGCAGGTGCCAGCCCAAAGAGCCTGTCTCTACTCAATGCACCACTACAACCATCCATAAAAAGGCCACACACTGATTGCGTAAGAAAAAATGTATTCAGCCAAACGGAATGGATTGGAATTTCCCATGTGAAGCCACTTCTTCTGATGTATTTCTGATACTATTTGTAAAGATGTTCTCCACAATTAAGTCCAATGGGGGTGAAATGTGTTAGAGAAATGGTTTCAGGCGGGGACCTCCAGTGAGCCAGTTTGACTAAAAAAAAAGTTTTTCTAACACGGAGTGACACAATCAGTGAGTGACCTTCTTTCGGACATTTGTAACCAATAAACTTTGTTTTATCTTTATTTCTAAAATGTATTTATTATAACTGGACGGTAGTAAATTAAGGCAAAACCTATGTTGAGAGGGACGATATAAAACACAGGCACATGATCAGGTATACTGTTAATAAATAGCACTTTCCTTTTATCTTTCTGCTCTAGTATCGGCTACAATTTTCTAACAGCCCATGATCACAAATAGAGAACTATAAATATGGAGTTTGCCTCCCAGAGCACTTTGGGCTTATGTAAGATAGTCCAACTACTCTACATTCAGCACAACACAGTGTTGTGCAGTGCTGAACAGGGATGTGTCATATGATTATCACAAGGCAGTACTGAGGTTTGTACACTAGGTGGACAGAGGGCTACCCTGCTGTGGAAATCCATTAATACTTAATATTGCCACTTCTCTTTATATTAATTTCTGCACTCATTTGAATAAGCAATTATGCCATATACTACTATAGTGGAATAACAACCGGAAGGACATTCCATTAACAAGATGGCAATATTTCTTTATAATAAGAAAAGTGCTGTAAAGGGAAATTATGATAGCAGCTACTACTACTTCTCCTGATAAAGACAGCTGTACCAAACAATTTTTTTATAGGTTAATTTGAAATCCTAAATATTATTTTTTTTCCTCTTATTTTTCCAAAGTTTTAACTAACTTATGCTTTGCTTGGGCCAGATTGACCAACTGACAATAGTTTAATTATGCAGTAATTGAAGAAGCTCTGGATTCTGTAGCGATCTTGGAAACTGCAATAATGTTAACGATGGTCTCTATTATGATTTTTTCAGATATACTATTAATACATTATGTGTTCTGTACTCATTATTGGTTACTAGTTCATTAAACATGTATAGTACCTATGGAGTCACACATTTATGTAGAAAATCATTGTGCTGATCCCAACTGTCACTGGAAGCAGCAGCAAAACAACTGAACGTTGCATTATCCGATGGCTGGTCATGAAAGGAGGAATTGCCAGCAGATATATTATATGGATTATTCTTGTAGGTAACATGCTGATGATCCATTTGGGTGCATAATATATGACAACAGAGGACTGAGGTATGTAACACAGTTGCTGGGTTCTCACTCTCTTGTAAGGATTCCACACTCTGGTACAAACTCTTATTGGATGGGGTCCTGCTGTGTGGAGCATTCCTCAGCTCTACACCCCGCTTCGGCATCTTGGAAAAATTGGGCCATCCAGGTCGGCCAGCCTTCTCTTTCTCACTGGTGAAGCAAACAAATATAGTTAGAACAAAACAAAGATCTAATAATTAATATATAAGCTGAATTAACCCTGAAATTACTAACAAAGATATTATTTTTTAATAAGAAAATTAGCCAAAATTCAGTAAACCACTGAACCCAATACAGTTTAATCAGTCACTGTTATGTCTGCTCTTAGTTGCTATGGTTTACAGTAATTTAGACATAATCAGTTCTCTCCGGAATGTCTAATAAAATAAGCCTAATTAGCACAGGTCTGCATGGGGACAGTCATTTCTCTCATTTACATGGTGCAAACCTACTATCTTCATGGTCACAAATTATTTATATAATTGTCCAGGTTAACCTATAAAAAATTTCCACTTCCTATTTATCCTGACCTATGTTTTCTAAACCTGATACTTCACGTTAGAGTCCAAAGATCCCCTTAACATCTGTCTTTTGTTGCCAATGCTAACTTCCTTCTTGCCATTTGATATTGTTTTATCATTTACTAAAAACGGCCATAGACAGAGCGATTTCCAACCAAGGGTTGCAGGAAAGAAAATCACAGCCAGTGTTGATGGGGGAATCCCTGCCACAGAGCCATAGCGTTCTCCCGGTAGGGTGTTGGGGGGGAGCCGTTCCCACTGGGAGAATACAGTGATTATTGCTAGTGGCTATAACAGCCGCTAGCAATAATTACATGTAAAATCCGACAGGATTGATGTACCCAAGTTGATTAATCAATTTGAGCAGCTAATTAACATTTAGCCTGCCCATACATGGTTTGAATTTGAATGGTCTATGGACAGCTTAAGGGCTCTTTCACACGGGCGGTCCGATCAGATCCGCCTGTCAGTTTTTTAGGCGGATCTGATCGGATCCTCCATGCAGCTCTATGGGGCAGCGGATGTCAGCGGAGACACCTCCGCTGACACCCGCTGCCATCCGCATCCGATCCTGTCCGTGAAATCTGGACGGATGGAAACCCTATTTTTCCATCTGTTCAGGGATCGGATCGGATCGGATCTGATGAGAGCGGACCGCCTGTAAACAGGCGGTCCGGACAGGCGGTCCGCTCTCATCCGATCCCCCATAGAGGGCAGCTCTGCAAGCAGAGACGGAGCTGTCATCCGCCGGCTCAGCGGGGATCGTGGATCGATCCCCGCTGAGCAACCTGGATCCGCCTACGGAGGCGGACCGTGTGAAAGAGGCCTTAGAGTGTATTCATTTGCTGCTCAAATCAGCCAAAAGCCACACATAGCTCTGTTGTTGAAATATTAGGTTTATTTCTGAGTTGGTGCTTGATTTTCCACTCCCTCTTATCTACCATACCCCACTATTTATCCATAATTATGGCAAGAGGGAGCCACACCCTCACGGGGGAAATTAAGATGATATTTCTGTCATAGAGAGCCATGTATTTTAGGATTTCTAGGCTGCTTAAGTTTTCTTTATAATGTTTTAGTTATGTGAAGACTGGACATCAAAGAGCGATTCTTCCCTTAGAACAACTGCCATAAAGCCACCTGCCCATCCCTGAAAGCCCCAGGACCTGCTGTAGTCTACTGTTTGAGTTTGGCTGACAGGGCTTGCTCAGTTTTGAGCTTTTGTACTTATTGAGAGAAGGAAAGAATTTGCTTTATCATACATAAATATTTCAACAAGTTGGAAAGATTAGCACTTTTGATGGTCATGGTAGCCCTGAATGGCCCATTCATTGTCTAAGCCAGGGATCCTCAAACTACAGCCCTCCAGCTGTTGCAGAACTACACATTCAATGAGGCTTAATAAAACTCTGACATTCACAGACATGACAAGGCATGATAGGAATTGTAGTTCCTGAACAACTGGAGGACCGTAGTTTTAAGAACCCTGGTCTAAGCTTTATTATTATTATTATTAGTATATTCAATAGTGGGGAGGGATTAGGATGTTTTGGTTCACCTTTAGCTAATATTCAGTACTGCTGACTATGTATAATTTTTTCTGCAAACAGGGAGTTCAGTAGGGAAAGTAAAAAAAAAAAGAAAATTTGGATACAGTCAGAATATTCCTGGAACTCCAACCTGCTGTGGACATATTGATTTTATGGTCATTGGAGGCCTCTCTATAACACTAACAGCGGGACCAATAATTAGTGGCCTTTAAGTATATAATTCTTACTGTTTGTAGTTTTAAGAGAAGATCAATTTTGATATAATTTGGTAAGCATGAGACTCAAACCTGGTCAGCTAAAAATCTATTCTAATTATTCAAATGGCTCTTCCTGTATGTTATGCTCCATGTTTAGAACCACAACTAAAATAACCTTATCTTCACTTAAAATATTTTATATAAATTGCAATGTAAACAATTAAAAAATGCAAACATAGTGGCAGAAAAAGCATGAAAACAGAAATGTCTGAAAAAAGAAAAAGTATTTTGATGAAAAACAGAAAGAATAAAGCATAGGCTTTGAACAGCCAGAAGGTGGCAGAAGTGAGCACAGCTTGTGGCATAGGCAAGGCTTTGCTAAGAGTAATGCATAGAGATTTTTTTTCTGTACTTATATATCTTCCAAGTCCAGAGTTGAAAAGTTATGCCATGGGACATCAGACCTACGTATACGAGCTGCAAACAAGAAGCAGATTACATGTTTCTATGGGTAGTTGAAAAGAACAAGTAAGGAAGGGTAACATGTTATGTACCCACTAAATTGGTCATATCAATAAATTCACAATCACTTATTATCAGAGGCTCTTAAACAGGCACATTATTATTATTTTTTTTGGAGAGGGAAGGCGTAACAAAAATCTGCCCAGTGCCCCCTATAAATATAAACTTGCGTACCCAACTCAGGTTATAATACACCATGCATGTTCAAAAAGGAAGGGTGGTTCTAAAGTCTAAACTTTTTTTACCTTAATACATTCTATGCATTAAGGTAAAAAACATTGTGTGTCACAGAATCCCCCCCAGCCCCCCCCCCCCATATACTTATCTGAGCCTATTCTTGACCCAGCACTGTGCATAAGAGCAGCAGCTCTCTCTGCTCTCTCCCTCTTTACTGGGCAGATTGATAGCAATGGAAGCCATTGGATTCTGCTGCTATCCATTAAAGTGTCAAGAGAGCGGGGAGCGGAGCTGAGCCACCCTGTCTGTGTCAATAGATGCAGACTGGCTGGCTAGGGAGCGAGCCTGCACGAGTACCCCCATAGAAAACGTTTTTTTTTATGGGGGCATTCCCTGAGAACGATCGGCCAGAAGCACCAGCAGGGGACCCAAAAAGAGAATGATCACAGAGCAGGTATGTATAACATGTTTGTTATATCTTATTTAAAAAAAAAAAAAAAAGAAAACCTTTAATATCACTTTAAGGCCCCTTTCACACTAGTGCGACCTAAAAGTCATGCGATTTTGCCATGATTTTGACTGGACCTGAAGCAATGTCTGTGTAATCTTGAGGGCTATGAACTTCAAAATGAATCAAAGACAGACCAAAATAGTGCAGGGACTACTTTGAAGTTGCTGCGACTTAAAGTCCCACAGATATGAATGGTACTCACTAGAAATCATGGAGTATGACTTGTCAAAGGGCCTGAATTTCTAAAGGTAGGTATAAATGTAAATAAAAATAATCTTGGTCTCTGTAGAACTGGTTCATTCTTTATTTTCAGATATAAAATATAAAATACAACTTTTTTCTTGTTTTGGATATAGTATAGAAGTTTAAGTCTAAATTTTTATTTTTTCTTATTAACATCCATGCTGGGAAGATTCATTCTTAATTCCTATCCTCAAGGCACAAATGGAACTGAGAAGACATCTAAAACCCACTATTGCCACTATAAATGCTCCCTAGCAGATTTTAACTCATTAAAACTCATAACTCAACTAATTAAAAGTTAGATTTCATTTCACCTTCTGTCTTGGTGACCTCAGTTACCAGAACAGAAAGTGTCAGTAAATGCCCTAAATGGGACCAAAGACAATAATAAAACCTCACAAATCATACTATGTATATACCGTATCATATGGATTACATTTTTTTGAAAACTGTAATACTTGATGTTCAAGTGTTTTAGGCAGGTAGACTCTTCCTAAATACGAATTCTGCAATGCCTGTCAAGGTTTTCCAAAATCTTCGACCCTGATATTGTTCTCTTTGCTGTGCTTTTTGGTGCCTATTCCGCTTGACAGTTTTTAGGCATGACATCAATGGGAGTCCATTGCAAGGTTAGAGATGCTTTTTAGGTGCAACTTTAAGCCAATGTATTTTCTTTGATTTTCAAGAGGAAAGTAATTTGCTAATGTATTAACTAAATTACCAGTTATACCTTCTATACCATCAGTTAAGCCTAATACATTTTAAGACCATAACAAGAAAGTAAGAACAAATAAAATATGCATCAGAATTTCTCTTATTTTTCAAGTCGAGAGAGCTGGCTGATTGGAGCACCAACTCACCAAGATCATTATTGTTCATCATTGCGTTTGATGCTCGAATTCTGGGGCCTTGTTGAGTGAAATGATAGCCAAATTTCAAAAGCGTTGCATTTTTTTCTAACATATTTGCAATTTCCATCTCCACTTTATTGCCAAGAGCTTGACTCTAAAGGGAACAAAAAATGTAAATTACATAAAGTGTTTATACAAAAATTACAGACTACAAATATCTTCCTATCATCCAGAGATCAGGATGTTAGACGAATTGAATCTTCAGCTGGCTCTAGATAAATAAGTGCACCACTAGGTGACTTTAGTCAAATATCTGATATCTGTTATGGATTGTAGTTTTTCTGTCCAGTCGGGCAGCCATTTTTTATTGCTACAGTGAACTGGGATGAGAGTGCAGAGGCTGATTTATCATGGCTGCCTTATCTAAGCTAATTTATCTTAAGCTGGGAATACACTAGTAGAATTTCAAAAGTAGTTCATGATTTGTTTTGCTTTTTAATCTTTAATTTTGGAATGAATAGATTTTACTGAACAAAAACCCACATACCCTGTTAGAAATTCATACATTCACGAAAGAGTTTCCATCCTGCTCCTTCAAATTTTCTCATCACTGTGGTTGAAGATGAATATCAATTTGAACCCACTTATGATTATGAACAAACATTCTTACAACATTTTTTACAAACTGTTGAGCAAGTCTTTTAGTGGATTCTATTAGGATAAACCCAGCTTAAAGTGGTAGTAAACTGCTGTGTTTTTTTTTTTTTTGCAACCTGCAAAGCAACGTTCTATATCCTAGTATGCATCGCATGCTAGCACATTATGTGAAACTTACCTTAGAACGAAGCCCTCAAGTGGCGCACTGTTCCTGCTAAAGGAGCTTCCAACTTCCCCCGATCTTCCTTCCAGGTTTGCGGACTTCGGCTGTGTGAGTCGCGATAATGTCACTCTCGCACATGTGTGCGGGAGCCGTTGTTTACGGCACAGGACTCGGGTGGCCGTTCCTTCAGAGCACATGAGCTGGTGATGTCACCGGGTGCAGCTACAAGTAAATATCTCCTTAACAGTGCATGTTTAGGAGATATTTACAGTACCTATAGGTAAGCCTTATTATAGGCTTACCTATAGGTAAAAATGATGTATGGGAATTTACTCCCACTTTAATAGGTTCTCATGAGAGTGCAGAGGCTGACCCCCAGAGCTTACACACTACAGAGCTAGCAGCAGCAGCAGCAGTAAGGACAATGAGTGACGCCAGAAATGATACTTCTTAATCTGTATACTTTTTTTTTTCTTTTGGCTCATCTTTGTTTACATTTACGTCAGTAAAGGGTTATAAGACTGCACATTTTACATTGGTAACCACTTTTGCTGTTTTTGTGCTCATGTGTAGAATAGATAATATACCTGCTCATTTCAGTAATTGGAGCCAGCAACAGGCAAACCTTTGCCAGGTACCAACTTCTGGCTCAAACAATGGCTCCAAATACTGTAAGAGCCGGTTCACACTACGTCGCTCCGACTTAGGGGGCGACTTCGGCGCGACTTGCATGGACTTCATAAAATGAATGTCTATGCAAGTCGCTCCAGGTCGCCCCGAAGTAGTACAGGTACTTGTGTCGCTCCTATTAGAACCGGTCCTGTACTACTCAATGGACCGCGACGGTGCGCAACTTGCCAGGCTGACCAAGTCGACTGACAAGTCATATTAGTGTGAACCGGCACTAAAAAGCATTACACAACCTTGTTGAGACATGACCGCAAAACAATAAACAAAACAAATTTAACTGTAAAATGTAAAGTTGTCAGTGTCTGCTGTGTTTCGGGTACCACTGTCAGCCTTAGCACTTTTATAAGATGAGAGGCTGCCTTGGGACCTGACACATAAATAAAACATGTAGAAGTAGAGGGCGGAACAAAGGGGAGAACTATAGGGTGTAATTGAAAGACAGCTTTAAGGTTGCTGGCACTGCTGACACCACATCCAAGATGGTGGTGCCCAGCAGACATCTCAAGCATTTGGAATGACTACACAAGGGAGGATCTTACATGCAAAAAACATACATAAAATACATTAAATGTACATATATAATCCTGTAAAGATTGTTGTTGAACGGTGTGGTAAAATGAGTAGTGTAGAAAGAAGACAAAAAAAATGAAGTACTACCCCCCCACCCCACCCCCCCAAAGGGTGGACCACAGCCAGCTACTCCCTAATTCAATAGCAAGACCGTACCCATGGCACTCAAGAAGGTGACCTATCCCATTGTATTCTGATCTCTGCATTCAGCCCAAAAAAAAAAAAAAAAAACAGAGGTATCTCAGATATCATCGATAGCCATGCTTTTACCTGATTATCTATTTTGAGCTCAACCAGTGATGTGTTATATTGGAGTGACTCTACAAGAGCGAGGATTCCATTTCCACTGATGAAATTAGATTCCACATTTAAAGTCCTCAGTGTACGATTGACCTTCAGCATGTCTGCCAAAGCCTTAAACAAAGAGAAAGCCCTGGATCAGTGTACTGCATTCACAGCTGAGTTTAGTTACTTTTTGAGGCTTAACTGATAAGATGCAAAGATGGACAAAGACAAGAGCAACACCAGAGCAACCAATTAGATTTTACATGTTTAGACATGTGTAAAAAAACTATTTCTGATTGCTGTTTCTTGCTTCACCTCAATAGATAACACTTTGTGGATAACAAATGAGCATAATCCATTCGTGTACAGTTGATAAAATGTAAGCTGAGCATGGTTGGGTGACATGGAGGAAGATGACTGTGGATGTGGGAAAATGGGTAGATGTAGTGCTGATTGTAGTCAAAGGGAAGAAGAGGCACAATAAGGACTAAGCAATGCTGAGGGATGGATGAAGAGGATGTGAAAAAAGAGCATGACAATAGAGGAGGCAGTGTGGGAATTTCTCCCTACTAAAGGATGAATGGCATGTCATACTAGTTCTTCTAAAGTGAAAAATCATGGTACAGCTCTTTGAACTACACATGACATATCCCCAGAAACGTATTTAAATCATGATGTTTTTTCAGTAATCACCTGATAACTGGTCTCTTCATAGGAAGTTTCCTATGGAGAAGTGATCCCCATCTTAGGCTAATAAGTATTGATGCACTAATGCTGGTCATAGTGATTTACAGGCTGTGAGAAGCAAATTAAGTACGCTCCCAGCTAGTGGTACCCTGGGCATCTAAATAGGGTAGTAAGTGCCACATCCTAATGAAAATCAAAAATGGAAAAAGGAAGAAACATGGACTTTGCAGGCACTGGATACTTAAAAATGTAACATTTTATTAAATAATACATCTAAAATCATCAACAAAGGTCACAGAAGACACATAGCAGTAGTATATCCCATGTATAGAGGGAAAACATATTAATGCAAAAACAGTAAATGGGTAATTACATTGTTGGTAGATGGTGGACAAATGTACAACAGTAACAATATATTAAGTAATACTTCACATCGAAACTATCCTAACCGCAGTGACAGGGAGATATGCTGTCTTCCCAGGAAGATCGGGACAATGTGTTTTAATGGTAGATCATAGAGTTCCGTTGAGCCATAGTGCTTGACATGTTTCGCCTTAAGCTTCCTCTAGGAGCTAATGGATCAATGTTCTGCATATGATCAGTAAGCAGACGAAGTAGGTAAAGAAATTAGTTAATAACCAGCAGGGAGGGTGAATAGAAATCAGGATCATCAAAGAAAATAGGTAAAAAGGTACGTACGCTGTCAAGCGTCATCAACCAGCAAAAATTAGCATAAAGCACATCAGCTGGTGTACCAACAAGATAATCTGTAATGAAACAGAGTACTCATCGTAACAAATGCGGGTACTCTAATATCTGGTGGGGCCAATAGTATAACCTTCAAACAACTCCTGATCCATAAGCAAACACCCTCTCCGGATGGGGAGTATCCACCATGATGGTCTGCTTACTGATCATATACAGAACATTGATCCATTAGCTCCTAGAGGAAGCTTAAGGCAAAACATGTCGAGCACTATGTCTCAACGGAACTCTATGATCTACCGTTAAAACACATCGCCCGATCTTCCTGGGAAGACAGCATATCTTCCTGTCACCTGCGGTTAGGATCGTTTTGATGTGAAGCCTCCACTACCCCTTTGCATTCCTGTCTTCACCTTCCCCCACCTCTTTACACTCCTGTCCTCACCCCCACTACCCCTTTACATTCCTGTCCTTGCCTCCACTACCCCTTTACATTCCTGTTCTCAGCTCCCCCCACCCCTTTACATTCCTGTCCTCTCCCCCACTACCCCTTTACAATCCTTTCCTCAGCTCTTCCCACTCCTTTACATTCCTGTCCTTGCCTCCACTACCCCTTTACATTCCTGACCTTGCCTCCACTACCCCTTTACATTCCTGTCTTCACCTCCCCCCACCTCTTTACACTCCTGTCCTCACCCCCACTACCCCTTTACATTCCTGTCCTCAGCTCCCCCTACCCCTTTACATTCCTGACCTTGCCTCCACTACCCCTTTACATTCCTGTCCTCACTCCCACTAACCCTTTACATTCCTGTCTTCACCTCCCCCACCTCTTTACACTCCTGTCCTCACTCCCACTACCCCTTTACATTCCTGTCTTCACCTCCCCCCACCTCTTTACACTCCTGTCCTCACTCCCACTACCCCTCTACATTCCTGTCTTCACCTCCCCCCATCCCTTTACATACTTGTCCTCATCTCCCCCCCATCCCTTTACATTCCTGTCCTCACCTCCCCCCATCCCTTTACATTCCTGTCCTTGCCCCCACTACCCCTTTAGATTCCTGTCATTCCTGCCCTCACCTCCCCCCATCCGTTTACATTCCTGTCCTTGCCCCCACTACCCCTTTACATTCCGGTCTTCACCTCCCCCCATCCCTTTACATTCCTGCCCTCACCTCCAACCATACCTTTACATTCCTGTCCTCACCTCCCCCCATCCCTTTACATTCCTGTCCTTGCCCCCACTACCCCTTTACATTCCTGTCTTCACCTCCCCCCATCCCTTTACATTCCTGTCCTTGCCCCCACTACCCCTTTACATTCCTGTCTTCACCTCCCCCCATCCCTTTACATTCCTGCCCTCACCTCCCCCCATCCCTTTACATTCCTGTCCTTGCCCCCACTACCCCTTTACATTCCTGTCTTCACCTCCCCCCATCCCTTTACATTCCTGCCCTCACCTCCAACCATACCTTTACATTCCTGTCCTCACCTCCCCCCATCCCTTTACATTCCTGTCCTTGCCCCCACTACCCCTTTACATTCCTGTCATTCCTGCCCTCACCTCCCCCCATCCGTTTACATTCCTGTCCTTGTTGCCCCCGCTACCCCTTTACATTTCTGTCTTCACCTCCCCCCATCCCTTTACATTCCTGTCCTTGCCCCCACTACCCCTTTACATTCCTGTCTTCACCTCCCCCCATCCCTTTACATTCCTGCCCTCACCTCCCCCCATCCCTTTACATTCCTGTCCTTGCCCCCACTACCCCTTTACATTCCTGTCTTCACCTCCCCCCATCCCTTTACATTCCTGCCCTCACCTCCAACCATACCTTTACATTCCTGTCCTCACCTCCCCCCATCCCTTTACATTCCTGTCCTTGCCCCCACTACCCCTTTACATTCCTGTCTTCACCTCCCCCCATCCCTTTACATTCCTATCCTCACCTCCCCCCATAGCTTTACATTCCTGTCCTCACCTCCCCCCATCCCTTTACATTTCTGTCCTCACCTCCCCCCATCCCTTTACATTTCCTGTCCTTGCCCCCACTACCCCTTTACATTCCTGTCCTTGCCCCCACTACCCCTTTACATTCCTGTCTTCACCTCCCCCCATCCCTTTACATTCCTGTCCTTGCCCCCACTACCCCTTTACATTCCTGTCTTCACCTCCCCCCATCCCTTTACATTCCTATCCTCACCTCCCCCCATCCCTTTACATTCCTGTCCTCACCTCCCCCCATCCCTTTACATTTCTGTCCTCACCTCCCCCCATCCCTTTACATTTCTGTCCTCACTTCCCCCCATCCCTTTACATTTCCTGTCCTCGCCTTCCCCCTTCCCTTTACATTCCTGTCCTCACCTCCCCCCATCCCTTTACATTCCTGTCCTCGCCTCCCCCCTTCCCTTTACATTCTTGTCCTCACCCCCACTATCCCTTTACATGCCTGTCTTCAGCTTCCCCCCATCCTCAGATTCCTGTCCTCGGCCCCCTTCACAGCACCCTCGGCTTCCTCCACATCATTCACAGCAGTTAATGTCCTACCTACACAAGGCGGAAGACACATTAGAGAGCGGTCACTGGCAGCGGGATAGCTCCGCATTGACAGCGGGAGACATGAAGCTCACATCGGAAGCAGGAGAGCTCTGGAAGGAGGGTGGGATCTGCACAACTTTTCCTGGTAACCAGCTTATGATTGGATGCTAGCAACCAATCACCTGCTAGTTAATTGGAAGTCCCGTCTTCCATCCTGAGCTGTGCTTCCTCTGATATAAGCCTCATGCCTCCTGCCGTCCATGTGGAGCTTGATGAGGATGACAGCAGTGAGGATGGCTGAGCGGGCTCCTAAATGGCAGTCCAAATCAAACAGTGACTCGGGCCAGAAGAGGACTGCGGGCCGCCATTTAGTGATGCCTGTCGTAGAAAGTATAGAATCGTGTTCAGACACTGGAACAGAAAAGTGGTAACAAGGCAGCAGACAAAGGGTTTATAGAGGTGCTCAAAAAGTAGCTTGGTCATGAAGATGTTTCACGTCACCTTATCTTTAAATGTTATGAATAAATTGTGTTTTTTGAGACCCACACACCTTTAGATTTTTGTACATTCCTATTTAAATTAAGTAGATTGTTCAGACTGTAACCAGTGTTGCCATTGGTCCAACTTCAATATCCAAAGTAATGCCAACAACACAAATTATTCATTCAAGGAATACACACACACACATACTGTATATACAGTATATATATATATATATATGTGTGTGTGTTTGTATACATACATATACACATACTGTTTATATATGTTTACATATACCCACGCATACACTATCTACAGTTCAATGATTTACTTACAAATGCAACAGGGTCATTACTTCTTGTTCCCACAATACTGAACTTCTTCACATGGGTATTATTTTTCATTGCTTCAGAGTAAGCTTTTAAAGTTAAAATAGGAATGTTCTAGAAACAGAATTAAACATAAATTTGAATTAAAATAACAAATACAATTTCAATTTGCATTCAAATAACAGTCTCCTGGAGGAAATTGGAATCTTTTTCTGCAAATTACACATTTTAATGTGCTATAAAGATTTGGGGAGAGTCATGTCATTCACAAATCCTATATGATTAATGAAAAAAAAAATCCAAAAAATGATGCCTCTTTTTCTGAACCTGGAAAGGAATGGAAACAATGTGGTTTTTCAACAGACTGCCCTGAATAAGGCTTTATTAGGTATATCAGTGCCAATTTTGCTTGCCCAGTACATTAAAGAAGAGGAAGTTTGTTTAGATAGGGGATGGGACTAAGGCTATGGCTGATACAGAAGAAGACAAGGGGAGCATGCCAGAAAGTGTGGCAATGTATGCGCAGATATTCTATTTGCTTTTTACAAAAATGCTGTTCTTTCTTCTACATTCCGTATAAAGCAGACAAAAACTATGGGGGAGAATGCTGTCAAGATGAGGGCTGGATGTTTGGAGAACTGGATGGCTACAGTCTAAACCAGTGGTCTTCAAACTATGGCCCTCCAGTTGTTCAGGAACTAAAATTCCCATCATGCTTAGTCATGTCTGCAAATGTCAGAGTTTTACAATGCCTCATGGGATGTGTAGTTCCGCAACAGCTGGAGGGCCGTAGTTTGAGGATCCCTGCTCTAAACCATGGGTGTCCAACCTGTGGCCCACAGGTGGCTATAATATGCAGCACAACCAGAGATGTATAGTAACGAAGTAGAACTACTTAAGTACTGTACTTAAGTACCGAAATGCGGTATCTGTACTTTCCTAGAGTAGAATTTTTTTCTCCTACTTCTACTTTTACTTCACTACATTTTTTCGATGATTTCGATACTTCTACTCAAGTATTTTTTTTTTGTGCTGCATAGTTACTCGTTACTTTTAAAAAAATTACCACTGCCAGAACAGTAGATGGCAGGTTGCATAAAGCTCAAAAAAAATGTGTATAATGTAATTTGTAAATCAGCGCATACGAAAATAAAGGCTGTGTATAATAAAAGCTGCTATACCAAATCTTTCCAATAAAAAGAAAATATGAAACAAACAAATAAATGGTGCTACAGCGCTTAAAGTGCATCAAGAAACTACTAACAAACACAGGTTAATCATTTGAAATAATAAAAAACAATATGATGTTCAAACTTTTGACTTCTTTCTTTAATAACTACATAACACAGTACTTGTACTTCTACTTTCAGTACTTGAGTAGAATTTTTTTTTTCAAAACTACTGGTACTTTTTACTTTTAGTACTTAAGTAGCAAATTTTTTGAAAAAACTACTTGCAATACTTAAGTAAAAAAAATGTTGAATACTTTAGTACTTCTACTTAAGTAACTTTTTCTGCGAGCACTTCCACTTCTACTCAAGTCACTTTTTGATCAAGCACTTGTACTTTTACTCAAGTAGAAATTTCGAGTACTTTATACAAGTCTGAGCACAACACAAAATTTTAACCCTACTTAAAAATGTTGATATTTTTTTTCTGGAATTCTTCATAAAAATGCATTTACACTTAGCAAGCACATGTGGCCGAAGAAAAATTAGACTGTTCCTTTACTGGACTTTTATAAGTTTTATCTTCCCAAAGAAAAATATCCTACTCTTCGTGATCACACCTTATTCATGTCATCAGTTTTCGGCAGCACCTATATTTGTAAACAACTATTTTCAAGAATGAAGCACACGAAGGGCAAAATTAGAATCAAAATCTGATGAGCACCTTAAGAATTATTTGAGAATTGCTACTATACCCATCGAACCAGATATTGATGGGTTAGTTGATCAAAAACTGTGTCAAATATTGCACTAGTTTTAGGTTGCCCTCTTTTACTTTTATTATAAAAAATTATTATAATCATAAAAATGAAGTTTTATTACTCAGATAGGTACATTATCTATATCAGTGATTGTTAACTTGTGATTTGCTAGACTTTTTATGCTCATCAGCGATCCTTATTGTTAGTGTATTTTATTTGTGGCCCAAGACACTTCCTCTTCTTCAAATGTGGCCAAGGAAAGTCAAAAGGTTGGACACCTTAGGTCTAAACTATCATCTGGCCACTTTACTGCATTACACTTTACCGCTTCTAGCAGCTAGTTCTTTTCTTTGTAGAAGCATACCCTTGTGATCTTTATTCTGCCCATGTAGAATGACAATTTTCAGCATGGTGTCTCTCTATGCTTGCAGCCACATAAGTTGACTGATTGAGTATATTGGGCTCCTGGTGGGATTCTCCATTGTATAATATACAGTACAGAGTATTGGACATGTAAATTAGCAGCATTTTCAGTAAGGAGGTAGGGAAAGAGGGGAAATGTGTTGGCAGGAGGCTGTAACTCTGGAGTGGACACGTTGCACGTCAGCAAAGGTTTGCAGGTATATAGTAGTGGGCAACTCCCAAAACCTGTATCTATGAAATAGTTCAAATAAAAAATGTGAAAAGAAATGTTATAAATATTAAGCATAAATAATATCAATGCATTATACAGTACATGTGGATTATCATTCTGAATCTATCTGTTTAACCAAAGGGATCACACTTGCTGGTGAAAATCAGAAAACAATAGAGAGCAAATGGCAGAAAGCATAGCAAGCAAATATGTTTTCAAGTGCATAAAAGCTCAAAAGCAGTAAACCTGTCAGGAACATGGTACAAGCCGAACATGGTACAAGCCGTCAGGCTAAATCTCATTTTCTGGCTACAGCATGTGCACATAGGCATAGAAGTTCACATTTTTATGGACTGAATGTACCTTATTCCCCACCCTTATAAGCACCTGCACACGTAAACGTGAAACGTGGGTGCACATCCACTCTCACTAAACAACCTATATAAAACTGAACTCTGCACTAGTTCCTTTCTGTATGGTCTTCCGCCTTGTTCTTCTGATCCAATTTTTAATACACATCCCTGATCCTGTTACTGACCCAGCTTCCTCTCTGACCTTCAATCTTGGATTACCCTAGCCCGCTCATGTTTGTTGTCTGCATTCGCTTCTAACCCTGGACTGGACTACAGACCACGCTTCTTCCTAGTGAATCTTTAGCTTGCTGTGCAATTGTTGCTGACATCTGCCTGTTCTTGACTCTGATTCTACTTAAGTCCTGGTGTTCTTCACTCTGCTGTCGCTTAACCTCCCTGGCGGTCTGATTATGTCAGGATTTCTGTGCTAAAAGAGGTACATTGTTTTGCATGGAAATCTGTTGTTTTATATTTTAAAACTCACCTTCCCCTGTGATCCCCCGTCGTCCTCCCCCGCTGTCCTCCAGCCTTCCTCCCGCTGTCCTCCCGCTGTGTGCTCAACCAATGCCGGCACGTGTTTTCCGGTTCCCTTCCCTGCGAGCGTTGCGACGCAGGGGGGTGAAACCGGTGGCAATTTCAAAAATGTAAATACACTAAATGACATTATACAAAGTTGTGATCCTAACGGATTACACTGTATCATGCCATTTCACCACAGGATTGCACCTGGTGACTTTTCCAGTGCCCTGCCTGTGCTTTTCCAGTTCTTTGTGCCTGGAAAATAGAGAACGACCATAGTGTCCAAAAAGCGTTCTTTTTGCGCAAAAGCGCTTTTAGACGAACTGGAAAACAGCAACAGCGAGACGGAGTTACTGAAGAACTGAGCGATAGCGATTCGTGGGAAAATTCGTCATCAGGTACGGAAAGTGACGAGAGCAATGATTCTGATGTCTATTTCTGGCACATAGCTCCATTGGAAATTCTGAAGAATCATTTGATATACTTCCCAAATTCCACAAGCTATGTGCCAGAAAGAGACATCAGAATCGTCGCTATCATGATGACGAATTTTCCCAGTTCTTCAAGTAACTCAGTTTTGCTGCCTCTGTTTTCCAGTTCGCCTAAAAGCTCTTTTGCGCAAAAAGAACGCTTTTTGAATGCCATGGTTGTTCTCAAATTTCCAGGCACAAATAACTGGAAAAGCACAGGCAGGGCACTGGAAAAGTCACCAGGTGCAATCCTGTGGTGAAATGGCATGATACAGTGTAATCTGTGAGGATCACAGCTTTGTATCATGTCAGTTAGTGTATTTACACTTTTGATTTTGCCGCCGGTTCCACCCCCCTGCGTCGCAACGCTCGCAGGGAAGGGAACCGGAAGGCAAGTGCCGTCATCTGCTGAGCACAGAGCGGGGAGAGAGTGTGAGGACGACGGGGAGGACTGCGGGGGATCGCAGGGAAGGTGAGTGTGATTCTGGGGGTAACCCCGAGCCACACTCGGGAATACCACCAGGGGGGTTAACCAAGTGTTGGACCTGACTCCACCATCAACTGGCCTTGCTCTTTTATAGTGCATCACCCACTTTACCTCTGCTCATCAAATACCTGCAAGTTCTTGCTCACAGTGTCTGCACTTTTGCACTTGTGCCTTTTCTTTGCCCCAGCAGTCCCTGTGTCAATATCCAAGGGTGATCAAATGGGAACTGTGGAAAAGCCACGTCATCTCAGGCTCTGCATACAGTTACTGTATGTGACAAAACCTTAACAACATACTTCTCTTATTTATTCCCATCTAGCCTGTTAAATATACCATTAAAACTGTTTTGTTATATTCATTTAATAAGTGCAACAATATTTGTAGATCTTATCAGAAAAGCTGACAAGTTCCCGGGTCTTGCTGTAAACTATAGAACACGCTCTATGTTGAAGAGGGAAGGAGAAGGAAAGGTGTTCTGTAGTCCTAAACCACATCTGTCCTAGGAAGACAATCTATAATATATTAGCGATACTAAAGTTTTTTGTCATTTAAAAATAACGTACATGTTATACTTACCTGCTCTGTGCAGTGGTTTTGCACGGAGCAGTCCAGATCCTCTTCTTCTCGGGTCCCTTGCCAGTGCTCCTGGCCCCTCCCTTCTGCCGGATGCCCCCACAGCAAGCAGCTTGCTATGGGGGCACCCGAGCTGAGCCGCTGCTCTGTGTGTCCATTCAGACAAAGAGCCGTGGCTCAGCACGCCCACTCTCTCTCCTCATTGACTTACTGACTTTGATTGACAGCAGAAGGAGCCAACGGTTGAGGGAGAGTCCCGGGCAGCCAAAACTCTTGTGCAACATTGCTGGATCGTGATGGGGCTTGGGTAAGTATTAGGGGGGCTAAGGGGGGCTGCTGCACACAGAAGGTTTTTAATCTTAATGCACAGAATGCATTAAAGTAGCAGCCCAGGCAAAACCTAACTAACGCTAATCCTGCTCTTTGCCACATTCTAAACCTAATTTATCTAACCCTGTGAAGCAAAAATCACTCAGGTCGGGTCCCTGCATCAGCTGTCAGCAGCGGCTTCAGCATGAAGGCGGGTGCAGGAGAGGCCTCCGACAACAGAAGCCCCATAGTAACTCTAGGGATGATGTCACTTCCCAGGCATTTCACAGCCGTTGTCGGTCTTCCCCTGCACAGACCTTCTGCCGCTGGGGACCGGACCTGATCTGGAGCAGAAAAGGTAAGTACAACAATTATTGCTTTACAGGGTTAGATAGATTAGGTTTATAATGTAGCAGAGAGCAGGTTTAGCGTTAGTTAGGTTTTGCCTGGACTTCTCCCTTAAGATAAAAAAACCTTCTGACTTTAGAACCATTTTAGGTTTTGTTCGTGGGTTTAAATACGCTTTAAAGTGGAGTTCCACCCATTTTTGGAACTTTAGATCTATGTAATCCCCTTTAAAATGGCTTTTACCAATGGAAACTTTTTTTTTTTTTTTTTTTGCTAGTAAGTACCTTAATTTCGGCTTTATTCCTCCTCACCTCACTTCCTGGTCCGATCGGCGATGACGTCATTCGGCGATCCGCAGTGTCTGCTGGGATGTATTCTATTCCAGAAATCTCGCAGTAGCTGTATCTGTACTGAGCCGTGCCTGCCCCGCCTCCGCCCCGCCTCCGCCCCGCCTCCGCCTCGCCTCCTCTAATTGAGTTGCATTGTATGAATGTATTAAGGCTGTTCTCTGCCCCGCCTCCGCCCCGCCTCCTCTCATTGAGTTGCATTGTATGAATGTATTAAGGCTGTTCTCTGCCCCGCCTCTGCCCCGCCTCCTCTCATTGATTTGTAAGAGGAGGCGGGGCGGAGGCGGGGCAGAGAACGGCCTTAATACATTCATACAATGCAACTCAATGAGAGGAGGCGGGGCAGAGGCGGGGCGGAGGCGGGGCAGGCACGGCTCAGTACAGATACAGCTACTCCGAGATTTCTGGAATTGAATACATCCCAGCAGACACTGCGGATCGCCGAATGACGTCATCGCCGATCGGACCAGGAAGTGAGGAGAGGAGCAATAATGCCGAAATTAAGGTACTTACTAGCAAAAAAAAAAAAAAAAGTTTCCATTGGTAAAAGCCGTTTTAAAGGGGATTACATACAGCTATGTATTCCAACCTATTAAAAATGGGTGGAACTCCGCTTTAAGTTAGGAAGCCCAATCACTGTCAAAACCACAGATTTTAATATCTAAATAAAGCCAGAAATTCTTATATCTAAATAGAGCTAGAAAAAATACATGTGAGAATCTGAGCAACAGTATCAGAGTGATTTTATTCTAAGAACAAAAATAGGGGTATATAAAAAATAATGAGGTAATTACCCAAATTCTTGTGGGTTTAGTATGTTGGATCAGTAATAGAGCCAACTTGTAATTTGCCCTGGAAAAGTCTGTGCCAAATCATCTGGCACTGTGATTCGGTCATCTGTCATGCATGCTTTTACATAATATTTTTCTAATATCTATTTTTAATCAGAATGCCAATCATTTAACTGTTTTATTGCTACTTGGGTATACATTTTTAGAAATCATTCAATCAAATTAGTAAGGGAAATGTTATAACTGAACTGATTACACAGGTATTATCCAGCATATTAATAATGAATGGCGAGCCAGCAGCTGAGATTGTTTTTGCTAATTTGCTAATTGTATTTTGGGCATTTTTTCTACAATGCATACATGGGTACTTATATAAATGTATATAAATATATTGCCACTGGTAACTCACAGCAAAATGAAGACACATTACAAATTCCAGTCTCAATGCTGTTCATTCAGTAAATGGTAATAACATCACTACAACGCTCCTGTACTAACTACTACTAACGCTCCTGTATTAAATATTCTAAATTTAAAACAGCATTTGCAGGCAGATTGCACAGTTCTAGTAATCACTATATTTTTTGTTTAATAGCAACTATTTCATGCTTGTTTTTGAACGTTATGTGATCAACTGAAAGGTGATAAAGCTTTACCCTTATATTATGCAGTTATTTTAGTAGAACCAAGAGTACAAATGTTACTACATGTCCTGATCCCTCAAGTGTTTAAAATATATAATCACAATATTCCCAATAAAGTCTACAGATAAACTGATGTAAAAAAAAAAAAAACATGGCTCTATATTTTGCCTTCTTTAACCGCTTCCATACAGAGCAGTTAGACACTCTTCCTGCCCAGACCAATTTTCAGCTTTCAGCACTCTCACACTTTGAATGACAATTGCTCAGTCATGCTACACTATAACCAAACAAAATTTTTATAATTTTTTTTCACACAAATAGAGCTTTCTTTTGGTGGTATTTGATCACAACTGGGGTTTTTTTTTTTTCGTGATATATGCAAAAAAAGAGCAAAAATTTTGAAAAAAAAACACTTTTTTTTAGTTTCAATTATGAAATTTTGCAAAAAATAAATTTTTCTTCATACATTTGGGCCAAAATGTATACTGCTACATGTCTCTGGTAAAATTAACCCAAATTAGTGTATATTATTTAGTCTGTGTGAAAGTTATTGAGTCTAGAAGCTATGGTACCAATTACTGAAAATTGATCACACCAGATGTACTGACTGCCTATCTCCTTTCTTGAGGCCCTGAAATGTCAGGACAGTACAAATACCGACCAAATGACCCCTTTTTGTAAAGTAGACAGTCCAAGGTATTTAGTAAGAGGCATGGTGAGTTTTTTGAAGTTGTAATTTTTTCCCACAATTCTTGGGAAAATGAAGAAAAAAATTTTTTTTTCTTTTTTTTCCCACAAAGTTGTCAATTTATAAGCTATTTCTAACACATAGCATGTACACAGCAAAAATTGCACCCAAAAATACATTCTGCTACTCCTTCCGAGTATGGCGATACCACATGTGTGAGACTTTTACACAGCCTGGCCACAAAAAGAGACTCCACGTCCAAGAAGCACATTCAGGCGTTCTAGGAGCATAAATACACATAAAACTTTCTTACTACCTATCACACTTTTCAAGGCCCTAGAGCACCAATACAATGGAAAAGTCCACAAAATGACCCCATTTTGGAAAGCAAACACTCCAACGTATATTCTATGAGGCATTATGGGTCGTTTGAACATATCATTTTTTCCACAGGTTTTTGGAAAATGTGGGAAAAAAATGAAAACTTTTTTTTTTTTACACAAAGTTGTCAATTTATAGGATATTCCTAACACATAGCATGTACACAGCAAAAATGACACCCCAAAATACATTCTGCCACTCCTCCTGAGTATGGCAATACCACATGTGTGAGACTTTTTCACAGCCTAGCCATATAGAGGGGCCGAACATCCAAGGAGCATCATCATGCATCCTAGCCACTTGCCTAGGCCTATTTTTGACATTTGGTGTTTACAAGCTAAAATCAGTTGTTTTGCTAGAAAACTGCTTAGAACCCCCAAACATTATATATATTTTTTTAGCAGAGACCCTAGAGAATAAAATAGAGATTATTGCAACATTTTTTATCACACCATATTTGTGTAGCGGTCTTCCAAACGCAATTTTTTTGGAAAAAATTCACTTTTTTTAATTAAAAAATAAGAAACCAGTAAAGTTAGCCCAATTTTTTTCCATAATGTGAAAGATAATGTTACGCCGAGTAAATAGATACCCAACATGTCATGTTTCAAAATTGCGCACGCTCACGGAATGGTGACAAACTTTGGTACTTAAAAATCCCCATAGGCGACAATTTAAAAATTTCTACAGGTTGCCATCTTTGAGTTACAGAGGAGGTCTAGGGCTCAAATTATTCCCCTTGCTCTAACGATCGCGGCGATACCTCACATGTGTGGTTTGAACACCGTTTACATATGTGGGCGGGGTTTCTGTATGCATTCGCTTCTGCGCGCGAGCTAACGGGGACAGGGCGCTTTAATTTTTTTTTTTTTTTTTTGTAATGTAAATATTCCTCGTAATAGAAATAGGCACGACAGGACCTCTTTTTTGTGAGATCTGGGGTCAAAAAGTCCTCAGATCTCACAAGTACACTAAAAGATGGAAAAAAAAAAAAAATAATAATTATAATATAAAATGAAAAAAAAAAAAAAAAAAGGACCTTTAAACCGGTTGCTAGGCAACAACATTTTCCGTAGCTCCGGTCCTCCAAGACCATAGAGTCAAGTGAGGGCAAGCTTGCCCTCACTCGACATCCTGTCTGTGAGGATTCGGGACCGGATCGTTTTCCCCGCTGCCGGCGGGTCCGGTAAGCGGGGAAAATGACCGGAACGCGTCGGGAGGGGGGGGGGGCGCCTCTTCCGCCATCCCGGAAGGGTGATCCCACGGCGAATCCGCCGCTGGGACCACCCTTATCGGAAAGCTAACCGTCCACCGTTTAAAAAAATACCAGGGTTATGGCAGCTATCTGCTGCCATAACACCGGTATTTAGGTTTAAACGGACGACAAATATAAACCTTTTTGGACTTGGACATGGTGGCTGTATGAAGGGTGACAGGTACTCGGGTACTTTGTTGGGCAGGTGACAGGTACTCTGGTACTGATGAGCAGGTGGCAGGTACTCGAGTACTCCGATAGGCAGGTGACAGGTACTCGGGTACTCTGATGGGCAGGTGACAGGCAGGTGATAGGTACTGATGAGTAGTACTCACTGACTGATAGGTGATAGGTGATACTGTACTGATGGGTACTGATGATCAGTACTGATACGTGATAGGTACTGATGAGTACTGATGAGCAGGCGGCAAGTACTTGGGTACTTCAGGCGTCAGGTACTCTGATGAGCAGGTGGAAGGTACTCGGGTACTCTGATGGGTAGGTGACAGGTACTCAGGTACTCTGATGACGGGTACTCCGTTGACAGGTACTCAAAGTACCCGAGTACCTGTCATCAGAGTACCCGAGTACCTGTCATCAGAGTACCCGAGTACCCGTCATCAGAGTACCCGAGTACCTGTCATCAGAGTACCCGAGTACCTGTCATCAGAGTACCCGAGTACCCGTCATCAGAGTACCCGAGTACCTGTCATCAGAGTACTCGAGTACCCGTCATCAGAGTACCCGAGTACCTGTCATCAGAGTACCCGAGTACCTGTCATCAGAGTACCCGAGTACCTGTCAGAGTACCCGAGTACCCGTCATCAGAGTACCCGAGTACCCGTCATCAGAGTACCCGAGTACCTGTCATCAGAGTACCCGAGTACCCGTCATCAGAGTACCCGAGTACCCGTCAGAGTACCCAAGTACCTGTCATCAGAGTACCCGAGTACCTGTCATCAGAGTACCCGAGTACCTGTCATCAGAGTATCCGTCATCAGAGTACCTGAGTACCTGTCATCAGAGTACAAGAATACCTGTCACCAGCCCATCAGAGTACCCGAGGAACTTGTCATCTGAGTACCTGATGGGCTGGTGACAGGTACTCGGGTACTTTGATGGGCTAGTGACAGGTGCTCTTTATTGGGGGGGGGGGGCAATCAGTGTGTTTAGGGTGCACTGTATTTGGTAACTAGCTGTTACCACAATCTCCTCCTCACACAGGATCAGTGTGTGAGGAGGAGAACACGGTGACAGCTAGTTACCGTGTTCTCTGTTGACATTTGTGACCGGCTGTGATTGGACACAGCCGGTCACGTGGTAAAGAGCCAATTTCATTGGCTCTTTACCTAGATCGGGGATCGACTCTGTCCGAGGGACGAGCCTCGTCCCCGATCGCTGCTCTGCGCGCCCCCGGGGGCGCGCATTGCAGAGAGAACGAGCGGCTCGTGCTGGAGCCGCTCATGTGATCGGCTGTGATTGACACAGCCGATCACGTGGTAAACAGCCAATTTCTATTGGCTGTTTACCTTGATCAGTGATGGGCTATGTCCGAGGGACGAGCCTCATCCCTGATCGCGCCGCTGCGCGCCGCCGGGGGCGCGCAGTAGCAGCTAGAACGGGCCGACGTCATATGACGGCGGCCCGGATCTAGACAACCACTTTGCCGACGTCATTTTACATGACTCGGTATGGAAGTGGTTAAAAAGCCTGTACATGAGAATCAGAGATTAGAGTCAATGAGGGGCTTCCAGCTAACCAGAGGATAAGGAGTTGGTAAGGGTATTGGAGAGAGGGCTGCCAGGATTTGCTCCAAGAATCTACCTTTGGGGTTCTAAAGGGGAAACAAGGAAGATGCTTTCCCAATGTAGCACCCTCCTAAGTAGGTGCTAGGTAAAGCATAGAGTGGCCCTGTCTGCTTATCAAGAGGGTCTGATCTGTTAGTTAGTCTGTCACATGCTTCCAGGTGTGACCTGTTAAGTCTATGGAGTCTCCCCACTGTATCCAATGAGGGACCTTGTTGGACAGTGGAGGAAACCTAGCCAATAGCACACCAGAATTTATGACTGTCCCAGTGGGTGGGCATTGCTGCAATGCATTCTGGGATTGGTAATAAATCCTGAGGGGGCATGTGACAGGGTGTCTTTTTGCGGGAGCAAAGTCCCAGGAGGAGGTGGACAGCTGTCTCTCCTCCTGCTGAAGTGAGGAAGGTGGTCCAGGAAGTCGGCCTAGGGACCAGGGGTTGAGCTGTGCTGCAGAGGAACCAGTGTGCTGACTAGTGGAGCTGCTGGGCAGAAGACTTCTGGAAAAACAGTGTCAAGAGTACCTAAGGATCTGCCCAGGGGTCTGCCTAAGAGAGGGGACCACTCCAGAGAGGTCAAGGGGATCAAGGAGCCAGCTAACCCAGAGTGTTATGTTAAAGGGGGTGCCAAGTTGTCAAGCCCTGAAGATTAGGGGGTAAAGGGGGTGCCAGGAAGGGCCTTGAAGTTGTTCAGCAGTACAGTCTACCTTAAAGGAATACCTCAGGAAGCTTTAAGGACTCTTTCACAACCAAGGGCAAAGTGAGGTAGCGGCCTAGCCGTGACTAGCTCAACCAGTGTTAACCAGCGTTAATCAGCATTTTTCCAGATCATGCCTGCCTATTTTGCATAGTGTATAAAGTTGGAGTATCCCACTCATCCCTTCTCCCATCCAAGTTCCTAATAAAACATAAAAACCAAAGAAACTGGACTGGTCCTTGGTGGAAAGTCTTGGAAATATGTCGGAACATTCTACTATTGCTAATGGTAACCCAGGGGAACCAACACTCAGCAGCTCCCAATGGGAGTAGTGCTACACTTACATTATGTAAGGCAGGTGCCCAGTTCCATATGAGCCAGTGCCACTGGTTAATGAGATGCCTTCCAAGAATTTGCTTTCTAATCTCATCACTCTGGTCACCACAAGAAATAGTGAGTGAATGACATCAAAAGAGTTGTGACTGAGCAAAGAGATTTGCAGGTGCGCAGATGCCCATGCGCCAATGGGTCTATCAGACTGGTTGAAATGTACCACCCTTAAATTGGTACCATGCTGATGGAAAAGGTAAGATGGCATGTCAATGCTGTGGGAAAGCAGACTGTTAGCACATCCAACTGATATATTTGGCCTACTTTAGACTTCACATGGATTTGCTGAATCCTTGGTTCTATTTCAGCAGATCTGTGGTGGCAAGATCACACGGTAAGGAGCACTAAGAGCATGCATAAAGTTTTTTGTGGCTCTGTAAAAGCTTCAAGTTCAATAATTTTTAACATTTAAGGTCTACAAACCAAACAGAGAAGTCTGCACAATCTTGTAGGTTACAAATGTACTTTACCTCCATTAGAGAAGAGCACTTATCTTTAAAAGCCTACCTTCATGAAGTCATGTTTTAACTTCAAACCATGAACTCGTCTGGCCTTCATAAAAACCTATTTCTCTGTGTTTGCTATTTGAAAAACATTCCGGTCTTTGACTAGACACTGATGATTTTTTATTGTGTAACTGGATTTATGTATGTCTATTAATGATGTATTATTATAATTATTACTATAACTTAGAGAGAATTGGCAAATATATTGAAACACTCTAAACAACCTAAAGTGACGTAGGGTGCCCAACCAAAACTGACAGTGCAGCCTCAATGCATTTCATAGTATGTGCATTATCAGGAAGCTTCTGGTTGTTTGGAACGCACGCCAGCTCTTTAGGAGTGGCAACGCTATTATTATCTTGAGGTTGTCTGTGTTGGTGCTCACTACAGCACCTTTTAAATGTAAGTGCAATCACTCTTTTTATTTCCTGATTTGAATAAAAATATTACACCATTATCTCTTTTGAGTGCTGTATATTTATCCCATCTTTGTCCAGGGGCCATCTGAAGAGTGATTCAAAGAATTCCATTTGAGTATTGTAAAGAGTGATTGAGGCCTTTGGTGGTCATTTTCAGTTGGTGAGTGTGCACTTTTCTCACATGTGGTACAGCACTTAAATGGAAGGAAAGAATCTTAGTCACTATAAGGCATAGTGATTGGAGGACTTTTTTTTATGGACTCTGTTCATTTGATGTTTAATGGTTTTAAGGAGTAGTGCCGAACCTTCTTTACCCCTAAAAGGTCAGCTGCACCATTTTTTTATGCACATATAGTATATATTGATTCATTGGCGCCATCTTTCTCCGTTTTTTATAGACAAATATATTGACAGAAAGATCAGGTATATAGCATCAGAACTACCATCCTATTTTAGACTCCAAGGATGTACTAGGAAAACTGGATACATTACAGATTCCTGAGGATTGTCTCTTGATTGCCATCAATGTGGAGTCACTGTATATATCTATTACGCATAAGATGGGAGTATGGGCATTGTTGCAATAGAAATAACTTACCCACTGTCTATAGCTCAAAATTAATTTCTAAATACATTTTTGGAAATATTTCTATACAATAACTTTTTTATATTTAATGGGTAATATTACAGACAGAAAGGGGGCATAGCTATGGGTGCCATCTGTGTTCCCGTGTATGTCTGCTTCCACTTAGTATGGTGGGAAGAATTTAAATTTTGAATCAAAATGATAGCAATATTTGTCTAACATTCAACTTCAGTCCAGTAGTGGTAGAATTCCTTAATTTGAAGATGTAAAAAACAAGAAATAAATTAAAGACAACCACCTTCGGAAAAATAACAGTGAATATTTTGCTTCTTCATGACACAATTTCTCTTCCATGGCCATTGTTCAGGGTTATCCTCACTGGTCAAATTCTGTGATTATGTTGAAATTGTTCAGACATAAAAGATATTCAAATACATTTTGGGGGAAAGTGGATACCTTAATAGACTTTTCAAAAAAAAAGTAGGGGTAGAGCCCTATTTTGGAATAGGTCAGATATATTCAATCCTGAAAAGCAGGTGAAAAAAAGGATATATTAGTGGGCATGATCACAAGATTTGGCTTCCATTGGAACAAATTGCAAAATGCAAGATACATTGACCAATACTAATGTTGGATAATAGATGATAAAAAATGTAAAGCTAAAGGTAAGAATAGGTGAACAGATATATAAGCCAGGTGCTGGGTTACAGCAATATGGAGAAGGAAACATTGCCTTTTATTCTTCCCTCCCTCTACTGAGATACTGATGTAATGCTGCGCCATTCTCCTGCAGCCAGCAGGGATAGAGCTAAAGCTAAGCAAGCCAATAGACATCCATGCCGGGTGCTGAAATTCCTGGGAGCTGTGGTTTGAGACTGCAGCCATATAATGGGACGAATAGGCTTCTTAAACTACAGATCCCAATGGAAACTGTGCAGTAGGAGGAGTTCAGAGATGATTTTTATTAACCTGATGGGAAAGTTCTTCCTCTTGGCACTGAGGTTGTGAGAGAGAGAGCACCTCTGTCTGGATATTAACCTGCCAGTGGGAGAGCATACCAGTGAAGATCTGAGCCTGAGACCGGGAGTAAGGACACCTGGGGAGCACAGCACAGCCCACATCATAGCACCTGCACCGCTCCTGCAGGGATACTGAAGTATCCACTCACCTTCTGCTTCCCATCACTGATTACCTGAGGCTTTCGAGAAGAGACCGAGCGGGGCTCCTCTTCTACAGTGAGAGGTCTCAGCTGCACCCCGGGAACTGGTAATATGGGATATTTGCTCATTGCTAATACTGCTAACAGGGACTGCGCCACTGAGCGCAGGACACCAAGTATACCCAATCCATACGACGTCCATACTGTACTCTATACCACACTTGTTACAAACCTAGACTGCACTGTGGCAATATAGTTCCAGCACTTTGTAGATTAAACTTTAGTACTGCTCACTGCTGCACTTGAGGTGGCCTTGCTATGGTTTATGCTGATCTGGACCCCAAATATCATCTTATGCCTAATCCCTACTGTTAATCACTTTGTGTGCCAAATTGTGTTTTTAAAATGGTTAATCCATTTTATGCTTGCCCAGCTGCCAACCATATTGGGTGACAATATATTAGGTTTGATCTTACTACTTGGTTTGGTGCCTGTTTTCTTTGCTATAGCACTACTATTGAGTATGTTTGTACATTCAACCTGGTGTGTCAGAGGAGCTGAGGTTCTTGAGAAGGTCAAGGCAAAGAACAGAGGACCCTTACTATCCAGCGGCTCCCAAAAGGGTAGAGCTACACATAGGTAACATAATAAATCAGTTGAAAAAAAGCCTGTTGGCTGAGTATTTTAGATTATATCACCAGTCATCAGTTGAATGATTCAAATTTGGTGGTATAAACCACCAAAATTTACCAGCACGCAGAGGAGATAGAGACAATATGCTCTTTCAAAAATGGAATATTGGATTTACAGTTTGAAGTCAGTAATCCCAAACTGATTGAAAAATGAATGTTTCGCGGCAGGTTTCCCAAGAGCGATTTGCAACATAGGGAGGCAGCTAAGCTAAGAAAACACTGACAAAGTGGCAAACAACTAAGGAGCAATCAACTACATGTGAACTCATCACTCCATACTGCATTGGGAGATATGGTCCTGTACAATTCAAAGTCTCCATTTTATGTGTGAGTGAGGATGGAGCTATAGTGCTCCCACATATGACCTTAAAGGGAAATTATAATTACCAGGATCACACAGAAGGAAGTAACTTTAGATGAATGTATCAGCCCTCCAGGTTTTAGTTGAAGATTATAAGGAGAGAGCATGAATAATAGATAAATTAAAATACTCCATTCTGTTCTGTCATATCTAGCTGCTTTTACTGTGGCTTATGGCTGGATGTGGATGTGCAATTATTAAATATATATCAATGACTAAGAACATAATGGTTTCATGTAGTGATCGACCGATATAGTTTTTTTAACGCCGATACCGATATTTTGGTCATCGGGTATCGGCCGATATTTTCGGACATTAAAAAATATATATATTTTTTTTTAATGTTTACAGGTACTGTGGTGGAGGGATTTGAGGGTCTAAAAGACCCCAAACCCCTCCTCTGCACTTAAAAGCATTCAAAACGCCATTAATTATTGAATATATCCAATATACAGACCAATAAACAAGAAAAAGGATACATTAAGGCTATATGTACACGGGATGTTTTCAAAAGTCTTTTGAACACTGGAATTTTACAGCTATGTAAAGGACGTTTAAAACGTCCGTTGTGTCGCGTTTGCAGCCACGTTTAGCGGCATATAGCGGGCGTTTGCAATCAGATCCATTTTTAGAGGTCAAAAAATCATTCCCCTTTAAACAGTAAAAACGCAAGCGCTAAACACGGGTGACCGCATTCGGTCGCGTTCAGTCGCGTTTTGTGTTTGAAACGTCGGTAAACACACGTTCTAAACATCCTGAAAGCAAATAATTGCTTTCCAAAAAACGACACTGAACTCCACTGCCTCTAAATGACTGTAAACGACTCAGTGTACATGGACAGATAAGATAACATAGAGGAGGGTTCAGGGGCTTCTGAAAAAAAACGCCCAACTGCTCCTAAACGTCCGTTTACAAGTAGCAGTGTACATGAGGCCTAACTGACATTTCTTGAACTATGGATAACATTCTGGCTCCTCTATTTCCTGAACTCTCTGCAGTTCTCTTTCTTAATTTAATTACAAAAGTCTTGAGGAGGCCAAAAAATGTAGGCTTACTGCAGGCTCTCTAACTGTGCTGCCTAAGCAGCCATAGCCCATGAGTTTCACTATGGTAAATACAGCCCTGGATCAGTTTGGCACCCATACATGTTTAGTGGCTAAGAGATTTTCATAGATGTGAGCAAATGTCAAAATCATATGAATACATACCCTTATATTGTTGAGATTAACCTCTTCAAGATCAGGGTCATTGCTTTTAACTCGTTCTAAGGTTTCATCCACATCTGTTGAATTAGGTTCTTCATCAGGAACATGTTTATACTTTGTGGGCTTAATTACACCTATGGAAAGCATACTGTGCTGAGTATTATTATTGAAATATACATTGTATAGAAGATGTGGTGATGATCCATTTCAAACACCACATCCAATGAGCACATCCAAATGCTTGAACATTGAAAACCTCCCTTTTGAATGGCTAGCTGCCTGGTTGTTAGCCAGGCCATATGGTTTAAATGTTTTAAGTCCCCGAGCCAGAGAAATATAGCCCAAATGATGATGACTTACCAATGATTTTTCATTAAATGGTTGGAAAAACATAACAGGTCACCAGCACAAAGCCTACCAGCAACTTTCTGAATAGTGACTGGCTGGATAGGTGGCTGGCAACGGTGACTGGTGAGCAGCTGTGGGCTGCATGCAAAGCTGCTAGCTCTACATACAGCCAGATTTTGCTGCTGAAAGTCTTGTAATAGCCATCTAGCTAATCTGTGTTTTCTGGGGAAGTGACAAGTTTCAATGAAAAGTACCAGTATTATCAATAAACTATTGTTCTTATCATGACATGATTGGTTCAGACATTTCTTTTCTCACAGTCTACCACACATTACTCTCTTACAGGCACCTTTGTGACAAAACTGTTTTTTTGTACAAATACTCTGTCTGGTACTGGTAGAATCACCTCTTACATAAGTGCCCTATGACATTGTTGATCTGTGAAGTGTTCCCTTCCATTTGTGGTCAGTGAAGTGATCCCTTTACATTAGTTAACCATGAAGAAATGCTCTCTTATATTTGCGACCAGTTAATCGATCCCTTTAAATTGGTTAGGGGTGAAGAAGAGCTTATATTTGTGGTCAATACAGAAGGGCTCCCGTAACACTGGTGGTCAGTGTAGTGCTCCTTCGCACATTTTACTAATCTGTCTAAACCGCCTACCCTGACCACACGCTTCAGTCATTGGGTTTAAGTGGGGCAAACCTGAGGGAAAAGACCAATTTTATTGGTGTGAAAGCCTTCTGATATTAGCAATATGCCTGCAATCTGTCAGTTAGCAATAGGCAGTTGTTTTGTATACCAGCATGCCCTTCCCTAAAAATGCACCAGCTCTGTCTTGAGGGGAGAAGGCAAGGGCATATCATGAAATCAGTGGGCCCGTGTGATAGATAAAAAAAAGGGGCCCTAGGTTTTGATTAAAAAATGTGGCACACTTAACGCAGTGAAATGTGGATGTGGCTTCAATTGCGCTAAATATTGGACTCGATTGGGTGTGGTTTAATAGAGTCTGAGATGACTTGCATAGAGCAGAATAGGGTAATGTTAAATAGGGAATGTACCGTGTGGCGTGTACGGTGGTGGGCAGTATGTGCAGGAGAGGGGTGTGGAGTGTATGGAGGGGAGTAGTATGTACAGGAGAGGAGTGAAGAGTGTATGAAGGTGGGTAGTATGTGCAGGTTAGGAGTGCGGAGTGTACGGAGGTGGGTAGTATGTGCAGGAGAGGAGTGCAGAGTTTATGGAGGTGGGTACTATGTGCAGGAGAGGAGTGCGGAGTGTATGGAGGTGGGTAGTATGTGCAGGAGAGAAGTGCGGAGTGAATGGTGGTGGGTAGTATGTGCACAATGGTGTCAGTAGGGCAGTGGACGATGTCAGTAGTTCTTTATTTTTTTTATTATAATTTTTTTTCCAATTTTATTTTTTAGTATTTTTTTTTTTCAAAATGCTTTTTGGGGCCAGTGAATAGTGCAAGTAGAACAATTACCAGTGACAGAATTTTTTTATTTTTATTTTTTTTTAAACTTTAATTTTTAAATACATTTTTATTATTTTTTTTAAATAATTTTTTAAAAAATGTTTTTTATCACAGCGGAAGGGATTTTAATTTATTTGTTGCTTAATAATTTGCACAATGATTTAAACAATGGAAAACAAAACATATGACTAAAATGAATGTATTTATTATGTAATACATATGCATTATTAATGTAATGTAAAATATATACTTACTATTTAGACCTTCCTTGTTGACAATATTGCTGCTTGCAAGGGCCTCATAATACTGCTGATTACTCATTAGAGTGTGCATTCCCAGGATAGCTGGAAGAAAGCAAGCAAACCAGTGGATTATACGCTGCTGCAATATATGCATGTAGTATTCACATGTTATAAGGCTGTAGAGACTTTTACACTTTATGCAATGACAAAAAAAAAAAAAACAAGGGCACTTTTACTACACTTCTTTTTAGAGTCAGTCACCTTTTTAAGTGTATACTTACCTGTCCACGTCTTTGACTACATCTTTACTGTGCCTTTTACACATCTGAGCTGCAATCTCTAATCATTTCAGTTTTGCTGTTCTACACCCACTTACATCAAGTGATAATAGTTTTTTTTTTGGAGCAATGATTTTCCTTATGCTGATAATGAGGACTGATGAACCCCAAACTGAGTGATTAGACTGCTAAAGTTGTACGTAAAGTGCCATCTTTATTTCATCCAAAATTCACAAGTCAGCGATGACAACAGACAGATGGTGAAGAGATGACACATTTCATATTATCCCCCACTAGACCAAAGTTTAAAGTGGTTGTAAACCTCAGACATAAAATATGAACAAAGCATATCCCTCTATAGTTTGTACTTAACCACTTTAGCTCCGGAAGGTTTTACCCCCTTAATGACTGCGTTACTTTACCGAAAAATTTCACGGTCGTGCGATGCTGTTCCCAAATACAATTGATATTCTTTGTTTCCCCACAAATAGAGGTTTCTTTTGGTGGTATTTGATCACCTCTGCAGTGTTTAGATTTTGCGCTATAAACAAAAAAAGAGCATCGATTTTGAAAAAAAACGCCATATTTTTTACTTTCTACTATAAGGCCCCATACACACAGGGTGTTTTTAACGCCGCTGTAAGTAGCGTC
The DNA here is from genome assembly GCF_965119305.1 of Pelophylax lessonae. Classification (NCBI taxonomy): domain Eukaryota; kingdom Metazoa; phylum Chordata; class Amphibia; order Anura; family Ranidae; genus Pelophylax; species Pelophylax lessonae. The sequence goes on along the minus strand of NC_138768.1, from coordinate 428,854,340 downwards.
AGGCGTTTTCTTTTTGCAGCCTAAAAACGCACCTCCATGTTATTCTATGGCCTCATGCACACACAGACGTTTTTGAGCTGTAAGTGGCCTTAGGCGTTTTTAAGCTGCAACAAGAACCCACGACCTGCGCGTTCTGAGGACCAGCGTTACAGCTGTAAAAATGTCTGACGCTGCTAAAGGCTGAATAACGTTGCTTAATGTGCGTTAAGCCACGTTATACATTTTTTTTTCTTCCATTCAAAATCAATGGTTCCCTATGGGAGCCTATTGATTTTAATGGAAGTCGCACCGCAAGTTGGATCAGGATGATCCGACTTGCGGCGTGACTTGCGCTGTGAGAATCTTGAGGGGGAACTCCATGCCAAAATGGGAAAAAACGGCGTTGGGGTCCCCCCCCAGGTTCCAAACCAGGCCCTTCGGGTCTGGTATGGAATTTGAGGGTAGCCCCACTCCGAAAATACGGTGTGGGGTCCCCCCCCAAAATCCATACCAGACGCTTATCCGAGCATGCAGCCCGGCAGGCCAGGAAAGGGGAGGGGACGAGCGAGCGGCCCCAGCCCCCCTGGACCGCACCAGGCCACATGCCCTCAACATGGGGGGGTGTTGGTGCTTTGGGGCAGGGGGGGCTCTGCACCCCCCCACCCCAAAGCACCTTGCCCCCATGTTGATGAGGACAAGGGCCTCATCCCCACAACCCTGGCCAGTGGTTGTGGGGGTCTGCGGGCAGGGGGCTTATCGGAATCTGGAAGCCCCCTTTAACAAGGGGGCCACCCAGATCCCGGAGCCCCTCCCTATGTGAATGGGTAGGGGTACACTGTACGCCTACCCATTCACCCCATAAAAGGCAGTGTATGTGAATAACGACAGGAGACATTTTGGAATGTTTATTTAAAATCTTCATCCCGTCTTCTCCACTCCGGTCTTTTCCACTCTGCTCTACGGATCATCTCCTCTCCGCTCTTCTGCTGTTCAATCTTCTGCTCTTTTGCTGTCCGCTCTTCTGCTCTTTTGCTCTTGGCTCTTCTTCTTCTTCCTCCGGTCCTCCTCCGACGATGTCCCTGGTGATTATGTCAGTCTCCGGTCTCTGCAGCTTATTATATAGCCATTAGGGGTGTGGCCACTCCGGTCTCTGCAGCGTAATATATAGTCATTAGGGGCGTGGCCTCTAGATAATGTCACGGGAGGCCCCACCCCCTTATGTCACAGACGACGTCATCTGTGACATAAGGGGGCGAGGTCTCCCGATGACGTCATCTATATATTAAGCTGCAGAGACCGGAGACCGGCATAATCACCAGAGACATCGTCGGAGGAGGACCGGAGGAAGAAGAGCCAAGAGCAGAAGAGCGAACAGCAAAAGAGCAGAAGATTGGACAGCAGAAGAGCGGAGAGGATAAGATCAGAAGAGCAGAGTGGAGAAGATCGGAGTGGAGAAGACGGGATGAAGATTTTAAATAAACTTTCCAAAACGTCTCCTGTCGTTATTCACATACACTGCCTTTTATGGGGTGAATGGGTAGGGGTACAGGTTACCCCATACCCATTCACATAGGGAGGGGGTCCGGGATATGGGGGGCCCCCTTGTTAAAGGGGGCTTCCAGATTCCGATGAGCCCCCTGCCCGCAGACCCCCCACAACCACCGGCCAGGGTTGTGGGGATGAGGCCCTTGTCCTCATCAACATGGGGGCAAGGTGCTTTGGGGTGGGGGGTGCAGAGTCCCCCCTGCCCCAAAGCACCAACACCCCCCCATGTTGAGGGCATGTGGCCTGGTGTGGTCCAGGGGGGGTGGGGCCGCTCACTCGTCCCCTCCCCTTTCCTGGCCTGCCGGGCTGCATGCTCGGATAAGGGTCTGAATGCATTTTTGGGGGGACCCCACGCTGTTTTTTCGGCGTAGGGCTACCCTCAAATTCCATACCAGACCCGAAGGGCCTGGTTTGGAACCTGGGGGGGACCCCCACGCCGTTTTTTCCCATTTTGGCGTGGAGTTCCCCCTCAAGATTCTCACAGCGCAAGTCGCACCGCAAGTCGGATCATCCTGATCCGACTTGTGGTGCGACTTCCATTGAAATCAATAGGCTCCCATAGGGAACCATTGATTTTGCATGGAGGCAGAAAAAAATGCTGCTAAAAGCGACGTGGAAAAATGTGCAATAACGCAAATGGAAAAAGCTACTGAAAGCACGTTTTTACAGCTGCTTTTTCCGGCGTCAGAACTAACTTTGACGCACGTTTTTTCTAACGCCCCGTGTGCATGGGGCCTTAAGAGCAGCTAGGAAGCTGTAAGCCAGACGCAGATCTGTGATGCAGCATCTGTGCATTAACACTGGGACGTGCTTCATTGTCAGGGGGACCAAAAAGGTACTGATGGTCAGGAAGACCCTGAAGAGGTACTTGGAGCAGTAAAGCTGCCACAAGAGAGCCAGGAGGCTGAATATGTTTTCTTCATAGTGATAGTGAGAAAGTCTTGCGTGGGAAGAGATACCTGTATGAATTTTGACTTTCTTTTAAATAGAAGTGGGCAGGAAAGCCCTGAAAACTATATCTGGCGTGGAAAAAACTCACTGTTTTGGCACTACTATTGAGCTAAGATACCCCAATGTGTCACACTACATAGGAGAACAAGGGTTTGTTTTAGGCTGGATTTAAACTGTTCTGTGTGCATTCAGCACACATAGTAACACACACATGTAAATATGAATGAGCCCATACAGCTTACTCTTGGTTCACAAAACTGCAGTACCCAGATGTGAACCAGCCACATAGGAAATAAATGGATATCTATCTGAAAGGAAATTTCATGCAAAAAAGTTCAGGTGTTTTGCTGCATCAATATGGACAAGTACAAAGGACAAGTATAAATAGGCCCTTAGGCTTCATGTACACTAACCTCCCCTGGATGCCGGCTGCATAAAAACACTAAACACTGCAAAAACACATGCAAACCGGTTCTGCAGCTTACATTGCATTGTTTTTGCTGTGCTCAGCGGTCTTAGGCTTAAACGTTTTACCCTCTCTAAACTCTGCTTTTATTGAGTTGCTTTTAGGGGCTTTGGGAAAGAAAACGCCAACGCCAATGTGATACCAATATTCAAAAAAGGGCAAAGGCATGTCCCGGGAAATTATAGGTCGGTCAGCCTGATGTCAATAGTATGTAAACTTCTGGAGGGGATGATAAGTGACTATATCCAAGAGTTTGCTAAAGAGAACAACATCATCAGTAGTAATCAGCACGATGTTCCGTGAAAAAACCATACCCGTGAAAATTCCCTACCCTTGTCACTTCCGGTGCACCTACGTCATTGAACAGCTGAGCAGCTTACTAGTGCGCATGCTCAGAGCTCCGGAGGGTAGGGAATTCTCACGAGTAGAGTTTTTAAACCTTACACCGCATCAGCTGTTGCTGCTGCAACATGAAATCATCTCCGCTCCTACCCCTGTCACTTCCCTGATCTCGGCTACTAAATGTAAAAGCGGAGGCGGGTCTATGAAAATATAAATCACGGAGCCGAGATCTCCGTGATTTATATTTTCATAGACCCGCCGCCGCTTTTACATTTAGTAGCCGAGATCAGGGAAGTGACAGGGGTATGAGCGCAGATGATTTCATGTTGCAGCACAGATGTTTTAATGTAACTGCGGCAACAGCTGATCTGCTGTAACGTTACATAACACTACCCCGTGAGAATTCCCTACCTTCCGGGGCTGTGGGCATGCGCACTGCTATGCTGCTCAGCTGTTCAATGATCTATGTAAACAGGAAGTGACGAGGGTATGGAATTTTCACGGGGTAGGCTTTTCTAACGTTACAACGGGTTTACAAAAGGGTGTTCTTGTCAAATCAATCTGTTAACATTCTACGAGGAAGTGAGCTGTGAGCTAGATAGGGGGAGACCAGTGGATGTGGTGTACCTGGATTTTGCTAAGGCATTTGAGCTAACATACAATTTTTCAGGACAAGCTTTCGGGGTATGTCCCCTTCATCAAGATCCAAGCAGTACTGATTAACAAAATGTTTAGCAGAATGGTAAAAAAAACACACAATCTCTAAGCCAAAGGAAAAAAAAAGAGAAAACCAAACAAACATAAACAAATTTAACTGACAATGGTAATAAAACTAGCATAGTTAGTGAGATAAGACAGAGGGAGAGCTGAAGACAGGGGGGAAGGTGGGGGGGGGGGGGTTAGTCACAGAGGGGGTCGTAAAACTGTAGGATAATGAGTAAGAAAACCCATATCTAAATTTAAGCCGTTTTTTTTTTGTGTCAAAAAGAAGTATCATTCTTAATTCAAAAGTTTTCCTTTCCTGGATAGTTCTGAAATTCCCTTTAAGAACTAAAACATTGAGGTCTTCTATAGTGTGGTCCGGTTGTGAAAAATGATGTCCCACAGGTGTGCAGAAACTATCTTCTTTATGTTCCTTGATGGTATGTCTGTGCAAATTCATCCTCGCTTCTGTCCTGTTTCGCCTACATAAGATCCTTTGCTACATCTTTTGCATTGGATGAGGTACACAACATTACAACCTACATTCAGAACTTATCAATGCTATTCCGGATAATCCAGAAATTGGGGACTTCTACATGCTGCCCAAGATTCACAAGCCAGGAAATCCAGGCAGACCCATTATAACAGGTATGAATACACTTACCGAACATATCTCAGGCCTTGTAGAAAATATTTTAAAACCATTAGTCATGAATACTGCGAGTTTCCTTCAAGACACAACTGACTTTCTTAACAAGCTTAACAATATACAACAATTACCACCAAATACACTTCTAGTCACTATGGATGTAGAATCGCTGTATAGTAACATCCCTCACAAGGATGGATTGGCTGCATGTCACAGATTCTTATCATCCTCACCAAACCACAAATACAGTGCTGAGGATGTTACACAGCTCATCAAATTCATTCTTACACACAACTACTTCACTTTCAATAATGACATCTATCTCCTGTATGGGTACTGCTATGGGAAGTAAAATGGCACCCCAGTATGCAAACTTATTTATGGCTGATTTGGAGGACAAATTCCTGAACAGCATACAACATAAGCCAAACAGATATTATCGCTCTATTGATAATATCTTCATCATATGGACAGAAGGTGAGGAAAATCTCAAAAATGTTTTTCATTGATCCAACACCTTTCACCCATCTATCAAACTTAAAATGGATTATTCTAGCAGGCATGTCAACTTCCTAGACACCACAGTATACATCAGGGATGACAAGCTTCATACTTCGATATACAGGAAACCGACTGACCGATGCAGCTATCTCCACAGTTCCAGTTTTTACCCCCAACACACTAAACGGGCCATCATACACAGCCAGGCCATCAGATACCACCGAATATGTTCAGACCCAGAAGACAGAGATAAACATCTCAGAACACTAGCAAACTCCTTCCGTAAGAAAGGTTACAAAGACAAAACCATCAACACCGGCATAAACACAGCCTTGAAAACCCAAAGAGAAAATCTTCTCCAATACAAAGAAAAAAAAACAAATAACCGTGTACCTCTAGTCACCACATATAATCCAGGACTAGAAGGGATAAGAAAGATAATCAAAGATTTACAACCCATCATAACAGAAGATGAAACTCTGAAAGGAATATTCCAACAACCTCCAATACTGGCTTTCAGACAACCACCCAACCTCAGACATAAACTAATCAGCAGAAAACTTCATTCTGATTATGAAGTCACAAATAATGGGAGCAAACCCTGTCACAAAAAACGCTGCAAACTGTGCAACCAGATCAATCTGTCAAAAAGTGTCACACACACAAATGGGACCTTTAATATAACAGGGTCATACAACTGCACCTCCAGTAATCTTGTGTACCTCATCCAATGCAAAAGATGTAACAAAGGATCTTACGTAGGTGAAACAGGACAGAAGCGAGGATGAATTTGCACAGACATACCATCAAGGAACATAAAGAAGATAGTTTCTGCACACCTGTGGGACATCATTTTTCACAACCGGACCACACTATAGAAGACCTCAATGTTTTAGTTCTTAAAGGGAATTTCAGAACTATCCAGGAAAGGAAAACTTTTGAATTAAGATTGATACTTCTTTTTGACACAAAAAATAATGGCTTAAATTTAGATATGGGTTTCCTTACTCATTATCCCACAGTTTTACGACCCCCTCTGTGACTATCCCCCCCACCTTCCCCCTGTCTTCAGCTCTCCCTCTGTCTTATCTCACTAACTATGCTAGTTTTATTACCATTGCCAGTTAAATTTGTTTATGTTTCTTTGGTTTTCTCTTTTTTTTCCTTTGGCTTAGAGATTGTGTGTTTTTTTACCATTCTGCTAAACATTTTGTGAATCAGTACTGCTTAGATCTTGATGAAGGGGCCATACCCCGAAAGCTTGTCCTGAAAAATTGTATGTTAGTGCAAATAAAAAAAGTATCACGGACAGTACTCAATTGTCTCTGTCGCAAGTGCACTAATACGGCTACAATGACTTCAAGCTAAGGCGTTTTATACAGTTCCCCACAAATGCTTAATTTATAAAATAAGGTCTGCAGGCACCGACCACAAGGGTTGCTATTGGATACAAAATGGGTAAAGGGGCGTGTCCAAAGGGTGTTAATAAATAACGCGTACGCAGACCGGTCTGCAGTGGTAAGTGGGGTCCCCCAAGGCTCAGTCCTGGGACCAATTTTGTTCAATTTATTCATAAATAGCATTGAGGACGGGATCATTAGCTCAATCTCAGTTTTTGCAGATGACACAAAATTAAGTAGGGCAATAACTTCACATCGTGAGGCAGAAATCTTACAGAATGACCTGAACAAAATAACAGAGTGGGCAACTATATGGCAAATTAGGTTTAATGTGGAGATGTGTAAGGTATTGCACTTGGGGACTAAAAACATAAACGCCCAATACACTTTGGAAAGGGGGGGGGGGAACCCCTGGGGGAATCAAAAATGGAGAAAGATCTGGTAATCAGCTGACCTATGTTTGACATGCACTTCAAATGCACATTAAACACAGAAAAATAATGCCTGTTGACACAAGCCCTAATACCCCCGCTCTTATCTGCACAGCAACATTTGTTAAATTTTGACTGTGGCACAATGCTGGCAGTAGAAAACATCCATTACAGGACAATACAAGGAACTTCATTACTCGTCTTCCATCTTACTATACTGGGAAGGTGTCTGGCAACAATAAGTATAACACAGCTTGATCCACATACACCACAATGTTCTGGCTGGAGTTAATATTCATATTCTTGCAAATATAATTAAACTTGAATACCACATTAAAAGTCCATTAGGATTTTGGCAGACACAATGTTATTCTACTCCAGGTTTAAAAGCAGAAACTGAACAGAACATTCAACCCTCACAGAGCAAGATTATTTCTATCTGCTGACCATGTGTCCTAATTTTTTTTATTTATTTTCCATTTCTCAGAAGAAACAATTACATTCTCACAAAAAAATTCACAACACGCTAAACCCAAATTTGTATAAGAGTTTGAAGGAACAATGGCAACATAAAATATATTTTATTGTTGTGGTGACTGTGAGAGTCCAATAACAGAACCATCCTTGGACACCTGCTGCCTGCTTCCACTCTCTAGTAATACAAGCTGAAATCTTTTCAGCCATTCTGCTGCTTTGGCTAGGCTCTGCACACAATAACACTATGAATTGTGAAGATCAGCATCAAGGGTTATGCATTAGGAACACAGTCCACTTGCCAAATCTGCACTTCAAGGCCTGATTCGCCCACTTTTAAAAATAAATATCCATTACACCAGGATTTCCCACATAGGGATTTCCATCATCTTTGCACAATACAAACCAAATGTGTATTCAGTCTTCTGGCTTTTTTTTCTGGTCTCAATCTTAGGCCCTTTTTCTTTTCCTTCAGACTGTTTCACAGCACCACTATGCTTTGATGCATATCTTGAACTGGTCCACAATCTGACCTGTGGACAGAAAGTTTCTGTCTCCCATGTGGGACCCCGAGCTATCCTCAGCACTCCTGCTAGAAGGGCTGTGCACACCTGCACAATCAGCAGGTTCTAGTCCCCATCAAAATACGGAGCTAGGGTTGGAAGCTTCATCTCACTCAATGCTCTACAAAGCTTACAGTTCCAGAAGCCATACCAGGATTTACCAATCCTGGACAAAACGGTCAGTTTTCTTTTAATTTGATGTACATCTTGGATCCCCTCAGCCTGCTTGGGTGAGAACCATGGGTGACACCAAATCCTCTCTTCACTGTTGCACAGTGAAGCCCCGTCACAGCAGCCATTTCAAGAGTAATGAAAAAGCAGAAAGGACCTCACTCAAAAATATATCAACAGCAGACGAGTTATAACATCCCTATGTTATATCTTTACCTATATCCTCATAAGGCCAAACCTCACCAAACTGTAAAGGTACACAATATATGGAAAATAATCTGTTGTTTTAAACATGTTTTTCTCCTATGGGGTACCCATAGTGGGTCAGAGCCACCAAAATCAGGAATGTCAGATATGTTTATGAGGGGAAAAAAAGATAGTTAAATGTGGAAGTCCAGTCAAAATCTAACTAAGACTATTATATCTACCCTGTAAAAGAAAGGATACTTATATTCTATTCTGAAGCTGCCAGACTGATCACATGATCTCTCCAGTGGCAGCTTCAGTGAAAAGGAGAAATCTCTGACAATGGCTGCAAATGCCTGTGCGGTGACGTCACCCATAGGCTTACTATGGGGCATCCCTTGTCAGCTGCCCTTCTACACTGAAGCTGGTGCTGAGACCTGATCATGTCACTGGACTAGAAAGGCTTTTTTTCACAGGGTAGATAGAATAGTCTTAGGGTGGGAGTAGGTTTGGCTTAACTTAGATTTTACCTGAACTTCCAGTTTAAGGTTTTAACACATAAACTGCTACTACCCAGGGAAACGTGATGCATTCCCTCTCCAGAATCCACCCAGATTTAATTTTTTGCCAGTGTTGAACATCCAGAATGCATAAAAATGGTCTGATGCATTGTGATTTTAGGAACCAACAAGCATGCTCTTGGGGGCCTAATGAGCTTGTTTGCTTGCATGATGTGCAAAATATGTTAACACATTCTTCGATTATTTCTGTGTGGCTTTAAACTGCAAAAAAAGCTTTGCAGTTTCTGAGATTCTATTGCATTGGAACAATTTTGTGTGTTCCTATTATTGTTGCCATGTCTAGTATCAATATAGGGTCTATACACTTGTTTCTAGGGTAAAAGAGATATTTTCCTAAACATACAGTACTCACTGTAGGTTTCTTGCTTTCACTCCAAACATAAATCCTAATGCTGTGACAAAATGTTACTATTAAGAGGTTTAAGCTATCTACAGGCATTCATAAACCAGCCACCAAATGAAAAGATTGTGGCGCAAACACATACAGTATGTCTGCATCAGGAAATGTGCAAGCTTGTGCCCATGAAGAAGGGAGCGGAACACTTAAGCTGGTCATGCACTGATCAAAGTTTTTATCAATGTAGAGCCTCCCCGCTTAACAGAAGTAAATTCTTTAAAGTGGTTGTAAACCCTAAACATTTTTTACCTTAATGTATTCTCTGCATTAAGGTAAAAAAATGTTTGAGTATGTGTATCGCCCCCCCTCACCCTCCCCTTACACTTACCTGAACCCAATCTTGATCCCGTGCTGTGGCTATCTGAAGTCGCTCTCTTCTTCTCCCCATCCTTATAGGCTTTGCTGAGAGCAGTGGGAACCATTGGCTTCCACTGCTGTCAGTCAAATCCTGTAACGAAGAAGCAGGGGTTGGGGGCTAAGCCTTGCTGTCTATGTCCATGTCTATGTCGGGTCCAAGACTGGAAGTGTGTCACCTTAGGAAGCGTGCTTCCTATGGTGACACACTGAAATAAGGAGCCAGGAGCCCTGGTGGGGGACCACAGAACAGGAAGTTCGGGGCTGCTCTGTGCAAAACAAGTGCACAGAGCAAGTAAGTTTGACATGTTTGTTATTTAAAAAAAAAAGACTTTACAAGTTTACAATTTTCCAACAATCAGCGACCACAGGCAATCAACTGCAGCCACTCATTGGTATATTCTGATAGCTACGTGCCCCTGAAAAGTTTGAACAGGGCATGTCTGTCATTGTCTCGTAGGGCCTTTAGACACATGAACATTGCTTTATCCCAGCAAGGCTGGACAGCCATGTCTGTAGACCTCCTTACAGCCACAAGTAAAATTCCAAACAGCCTTGGAATTTTGAATGTGACTGTTTATGCAGCAAGTACTGAGAAAGAAACTTTCACAGCATAAAAAGGAGGAGGCACATGTGAGGAGCTCTAGTGGATTACACAGGACTAGTGTTCTGATGTTAGCATATTTGAAATGCTACACATATAGAACTGGTAATTCGCTTACTAGTTTCACTGGTTACCTGGAATAATTCTTCAATTTTAATGCATGTAATCATCAGAAAACTAGATCTTTTTAAGATCACAATTCAGTAATAAATGAGTCATTATTCAATAGTAATATACAAAACATGGATCACAAGCGCTCAGGTTAAGCCATGAAAACTCGTATAAAACCTAAATGAAACTCCTAGTGGATATGGTACAGTCCATGAGGATAAAAGTCACTGTAAGAAGCACTGTATGGTCACTGAAAGGTCACTGAAAAAATCAGCAGGCAACACTTGGGGCAATGAATAGCTCTTCTCAGGCGTAAAAGCCAACTCTGAAGAAACGGTAAACAAAAAGACAGAAAAGCGTCTCTAAGTGTAATCTGTTTAATTCAAGGGGTAACACTGTAAACAATTGCCAACTCACACGATGAAGATAAAATCAAAGCTCATCTGTTGTAAAGAGTCCTCTCGCAGGTAAGAACATTGAGCACGCTGTTCCTAATGCAGAGACCACAGTCAGGACAGGAGGTACAGCCGGCCTGTACTTTGTCGTTCCAGGTATGTGCGTGGGCCACAGAGTGCAGCGTATGACATCACTGCAGGACAAGGAACACAACGCGTTCCAGAGCATGCGCGAGGAAGAGGAAGCGTGTGACGTCACTGGAGTAAAAGGAACACAACGCGTTCCAGAGCATGCGCGAAGCTCGTACTGAGCATGCCTGCTCCTTTATTAAGTGTAATGGGGAAAAACAATGTGGAAGCCGTATACGAATGCAGAATGGCAGGAAATGAAGACGTGGAGAATCAAATAATAAAATAAATTTGCATGTAATGAACGCAATGTGCTTCAAGGGGAAAGATTTAAAATAACACAGTAATATAGAAAAATAAACTTGACTGACCTCTGGGTCCTCCGCTGCCTCATTGACCAGCACGCACACCTATATACCTTCAGTTATCCATACCCCTCTTCTCTAAGGCTCTCCGAATCACCCTGTGGCTCTATACCCCCGACTGTATCTTGACCCTCTGAACGAGATTCTACCGGCTCCGATATTCCTCTGGTGCTCTCCCATACCTCTACACACATTGGGCTCACTTCAAAGCTACTATCGACCCCCGCAGGTTCCTGGAGGTCTGGCCCTCATGTTGGTTGTCTCCTTCTACGCCTGCCAACGGTCGACGTCCCTGAACGCTCGTCCGACTTTCTCCGATCTCCATACCCCCCTTCCTCTCTGAGTTCCTCAGCAGGTCTGTTGGTACTCACGGTATCTTAACTCCCCTCTCAGCCTTTACCCCCCCCTCACCCCCCCTACCCACTTGTTCATCCCTACCAGCTCTCCCTCCCTCCCTTCCTTTCCTTTTAGTCCCTCCCTCTTTCCTCCCCCCGCCCCCCCTTTTTTTTTTGTACCTCTCTCTCTTGTGTGCTCTACCATGTCCACACTTACATCCCGCCACGCGACCTACGCCTAAAGGTTGTCTCCTTAAACACTAATGGCTTAAACACGCCCCAGAAACGTTCAAAAATGCCCTCACATATGCGCAGACTCAAGGCGGATGTGGTGTTCTTACAAGAGACGCAATTCCGCTCTGACGCCCTCCCGCTCTGTACCAACAAATATTACACGCAAGCATTCCACGCCACCTCGGAGATCTCCAAGTCTAAGGAGGTCTCAATCCTCATCGCCAAATCTACTCCTCTGACCATCTCTGACTCGCTGGCAGACGCCCAAAGGTGCGCTACTTGTTTCTCCGGGGCTCCCTCAAGCATGTTCAGCTCACCCTTGCAAATGTTTATAGTCCTAACACATCTCAGGTCTCTTTCTTTAGATCAGTGGTGGGAGAATTGATGCCCTTTCAGCAAGGCACCTTGGTTTTCGGGGGAGATTTTAATGTCCCTTTGGAGCCACTTCTGGACACCTCAACTGGCTCCTCCTGCTTACCTTACAAGGCTCTCAAACAAATTAAGCTGTGCCTCCGGGACCTACAGCTCCACGACACATGGCGGACGCTTCATGCACATGACAAAGATTTCACTTATTTCTCCCCGCTCGACGCCAAATATTCGAGGATCAACTTTCTTGTCCCAATCAGCCCTCACCTCTCTTACTGCGGCTTCTATCGAACCATCCGTGCTCTCGGACCATAACCCCATTACTGCGACTCTGTCTTTCCCGTTATCTCTCTCTAAGGACTGTGTCTGGAGATAAGATGCTTCTTTGTTGACAGATAAGGTCAGGGCGGCTACCATCCGCTCAACCCTAAAAGACTACTTTGATATTAACGCTACTCACGATACTTCGGCCCTCACCCAGTGGGAAGCTCACAAGTGTGTGGTCAGGGGCAAATTCATAGCGCTTTTGATGGCTGTTAGGAAACAAAAGGAGGCCCTTGTCTCTGACCTTTTATCGCGTATTCGTACCCTTGAACTTGCTCATAAACAGACCCTTGCTCAGGATGCCCTTGCTGCCCTCACCTCCGCTCGTGAGCAACTCACGGAGGAATTTGACAGGCAAACCAAGCGTAGTTTCATGCTGTCGCAGAAACTTTTTTACGAACAGGCCAACAAGAGCGGCCGACTCCTTGCTACAGCTCTCCGACAGAAGAAAACGAAAACTATCGTTCACTCTCTTCGCTCGACCTCTGGCTCCCTGGTGTCCAACAACCGAGACATTGCAGCGGAATTTGAAACTTTCTATCGCAACCTATACAATATGGACTCTGCCCATCCCCCCTCTGATCTCTGCAGGTCTCAGGCCATTTCTGATTTCTTAGCCTCTAACATGCCCCAAGCGGCCTCCCCTGACTTTCGAAACACGCTGGATCTCCCCATTTCCCAATTGGAATGGGACACAGCTCTCAAGCAGATGCAACCAAATAAGAGCCCTGGTCCTGACGGACTTTCAGTGGCATATTACAAATCCTTCCCCGATCTTCTAGTTGCCCCATTTTTGTCTGCCTTCAATTCCGTCTCGACGGAAAGCCCCCTGTCGTCCCGAATGCTTGAGGCCCACATTGTGGTGATCCCGAAAGATGGGAAAGACCCAACCTCTCCAGCTAGTTACAGACCGATTTCACTTATCAATGTGGACGTCAAGCTCTTCGCGAAGATATTGGCCAATAGACTGCTCCCTCTCCTACCCAAAGGCATCCACAAGGACCAGGTTGGTTTTGTCCCGGGTTGGGAGGCCCGGGATAACACTATCAAGGTGCTTAATCTGTACCATGTCCTCTCCACCTCCAATCAGAAGGGGTTCTTGCTCTCCTTGGACGCAGAGAAGGCATTCGATAGGGTCTCTTGGGAGTATATGGCGGCGACGCTCTCTGCCTGGGGCCTAGGCCCCCGGTTTCTTGGCTTTATTAAGGCCCTTTATGCTAAGCCGCAGGCTCGGATCCGAGTTAATGATACCCTGTCGGGTGCCTTCAATGTCTCCAATGGGACCAGGCAGGGGTGTCCTTTGTCACCCCTGATCTTTGTTTTGACTCTAGAGCCCCTTCTACACAACATTAGACAAAACGACGCGATTCATGGGGTTCAGTTTGCTGGCAGAACATACAAGGTCGCCGCTTACGCGGACGACCTTCTATTGTTCCTCTCAGATCCGGTCACAACCCTCCCCACGCTTCTTAAAGTGTTCAAAGATTATGCCTCTCTCTCCAACTTCTCTAAATCTTTTGCCCTGAATGTCACCCTGCCCCAACAAGAGGTCGCACGCTGTCAGGCGAATTTCCGCTTCACCTGGAAATCGGATTAGATTACTTACCTTGGCATTAAACTCCCGTCTAATCTGCAACACTTATACGATCGCAATTTCCCCCCGCTCGTCGCCCAAATTTCAAAAGATCTACGATCTTGGACCAAACTTCCGCTGTCATGGTTCGGCAGAGCGGCGGTTCTGAAGATGAACGTCCTGCCTCGTTTACTTTACGTTCTTCAGACGATCCCCATATTACTCCCCCCATCCTTCTTCAAACTCTTTAGACGCATCAGCACTGCCTTTCTATGGCAAGACAAGCAACCACGCATCTCCTATGACCTCCTTACACTGCCAAAACACAAGGGGGGAATTGGACTCCCAGACCTGAGCAATTATTATGCAGCCTGCCACCTCACCAGGATAGTGGATTGGAACGTGCACGCGCTCCACAAAGACTGGGGTTCTATCAAAGAGGGTTTTTACTTCCTTGGGCCTCAAATCGTTGCCTTGGCTTCGGGACGTACATGTCCCTACTGCACTTAAACTCTATGCCCTTATTGGCCCCTCTGTTAGAGTCTTCCGGTCGATGTGTGCGAAATGGAATATCTCCACGTCTCCTGGTCCGATGACCCCTATTCGGCTAAACCCCGACTTCCCACCTGGCATGCATCGCACTTACCTGGCTGCAAACTGGTCCCTCGACCAATTGAGAGCTCATCACCTATGGGGGGATAGCGCGCCCCTCTCCGCCTCCTCTATTTCCGAAACATCGGGTAAACCCCCCATACCTCCCTGGTCATACTTCCTGCTTGAACACTACCTTAAATCTATTGCCCGTACGTGTCCCTCTATCTCATCCACGACGCCTTTTGACTGTCTCTGCCAACAAGATGGTCCGATCCGCCGGCTTTTATCCACTATTCGCTCCCTCTTGCTAGATAATCCCGACCAACAGAAGCTTAAACGTTGTGAAGTGTGGGAAACGGAGCTCGCTGTGGCATTCTCCCCAGAGGACTGGGAAACTATTTTCGCCAACAACCACAAATGTTCCCTCAATATCACTACGCAAGAAAGCGGGTACAAACTTGTATCCCGTTGGTATCACACTCCCACACTGCTGCACAAGCTCTTCCCCTCTACTTCGCCAACTTGCTGGTGATGCTTGGCCAAACCTGGCACACTTTTGCATGTTTTCTGGTCCTGCCCTCGCCTTTCCTCCTTTTGGCAGGACGTTCACCGGATTATCACACAGGTGATCACATCTGATCTAGCCTTCACGCCTGCCCAATATCTCCTGCATCACTCCCCTTCTTCCAGTAGAACTTACTCTAAGTCCCTTACGATACTTCTGGTGAATGCCGCCAGGCAATGTATCCCCGCACTCTGGAAATCTACGCGTACCCCTTCCGTCAAACAATGGCTCCAACGCCTTAAAAAGTTGGCGGAGATGGAAGAACTAATTTACATTGCAAGAGATGCTCCATCTAAATACTACAAAAAATGGGCCTGCTGGATCCACTACACCACCACTCCTGAATATGCCCACCTTTGCCAGTAAAGGCCTTTTGGTCCTGACCCTTGCGGCCCCTTGGCTTCACTGCTCACTCTGATCTTCACTCTCCCCCCCTTTTTTTTTTTCTTCCCCTCCCTCCCCCCCCTCCCCTCCCCTCCCCTCCCCTCCCCTCCTTTCCTATCCTCCCTCACCTGTCCTCATTACTCCCCCCCTTCCCTGTTCTTTCTCGTCTTGTGCTGGGCGCATAGTTGCCACCGGGCGGGCCCCGGGTGACTGGCTCCCCTCCTTTCCTCTACACCTTAGTGACGTGTCTGTCTTTACTTTTTATGGACGACTCCCCGTCCCTGGGCGCCATTTGCCCAGGGTATGGGCCTAACTATGGACCTGTCTGACTCAACCAGGTGCGATCCCTTTGAACTTTTTTTTTTCTCTTTTTCTCCTTTCAAACATACAACCTCCTTATATGCTCTTCAGGTCTCCACCGAATTCCAAGTACTAAGCAATGGATAGTTGTCCTGTATTCTCTGCTCTCTTTGTTTTCAATGCCGCTTTTGTACGCGACTGTGCTCTGTTACGCCTGTTTTTTGTTATTGACGACTGTTTGCACTTTTATAATTCAATAAAAATATTTTCAAAAAAAATAAAAAAATAAAAAAACATGAAGCACAAGTGGAAATCAATATAACATTAAATTAAACTGAGAATAAAAATAAATAAAAAATAACAAAGAAAAGAAAAAATTAAAATAAAGTAAATAAGAAATTAGAAATAAATGGTAAAAAATAATAAATAAAAAATAAAAATACGTATAGAAATAAAATAAATTGGGGGAAGTGAACCTGAGTATAAAAGTATATATTGAATGATACAGCCAATTATGATAAACAATGACAATATAATAATACACTGCGATATACAAAAAATGTATATACAAAAACACGCTAGTATCTAAGGCACTGAAATAATAAAGTAGTGTTAAATTATACATAACAAAAACAAAAATACAGAAGATATGACAGTCACTAATGTAACATGTACCGTAGGGGGAAAACCGAAAAGATATGTACAATATTGATGTGATAGAATGTTAATGGAGTAAGAGGAAATTATAAGAACATGTAGGATATATGGTTTATCATGTCTAAAACAGTGTACTTATATCTATGTGTATATACTTATAAAAAGTAGGTTTAGGATGGAAAGAGGAGTAAAAAGTAATATATAATGTATATTACCTACGGGGAATAATAAAAATATTAAATTAATACCAGATCTAAGTCATACATGAAAATGGAAAAAACAAATGACGGTATATTACAATATGGTATTGATTTCTAGCTCCTTGTTCAAACCACAAGGAGCAAGAGTATCTAGAGTGTATATCCAAAACATCTCATGCTGACACAATCTAGAGAACTGTTTAGCTTCGAACAGATCCTTGGATATAGACTCTATGGCCCACACTTTTAGGCCGATAGTGGATTTATTGTGGAACTCCAAAAAATGTCACGGTACCATTTATTGGTACACTTCGACAAAACGACAGTGTCTACCAAAGCATTGTCTCAGGGGCCTGATGGTGCGGTCAACATATAAAAACTTACAAGGGCAGGTAAGGCAATAAACCACATAATCAGTGGAACAGTTGTAGAAATCATCTAAATCTAATCTTTGAGAGGAAGGAAACATAATTGGCTGTTTTTTCTACTAGTACTATGAAGTTTGCTTGGTGCAATCATATTTTTGAGGGTGGGAGCTCCCCTTTAGGTAACTTTGGGTCTAGCCAAGATGACAGAATTTAGATGTAGGTCTTGTTTTAGGATATTCCAATGTTTTTTTCCATTTTTTTTTTATGTTGACAGTGATACCTGGTAATCAAACGAACTGGCGGGTCGGGTTGGGAGTCGAGTTTTGGGTGGTTTCCCACGAAGGAAGGTCATATGGGCTTGGTCTCTTAAATCGTCTGGGTACCCTTTGTCTATGAATTTTTTCTTTAAAAATACCTAGTTGAAAAAAATTTCCCCAAGAGGACTTAGAATAACAAAAACCTGCTCCTTCCTTGATACCAATCACGTAAAAGAATGGGAGAACATAGCAGACTTCTTAATTATTAATTCATTACTAATTATTAATAATTAATTAAGCAAAGGAAAATTAAATATAATTCCTTAGTACACAATATACAAATAGTGGTTCAAGAGGTCATAAAATTTCAACAAAAGATCCCCATTCCCCATTAGAAACATAGAAACATAGAATGTGTCGGCAGATAAGAACCATTTGGCCCATCTAGTCTGCCCAATATATCTGAATCCTATGAATAGTCCCTGGCCCTATCTTATATGAAGGATAGCCTTATGCCTATCCCATGCATGCTTAAACTCCTTCACTGTATTTGCAGCTACCACTTCTGCAGGAAGGTTATTCCATGCATCCACTACTCTCTCTAAACCTTTGCCCCTCTAATTTAAAACTGTGTCCTCTTGTGGTAGTTTTTCTTCTTTTAAATATGCTCTCCTCCTTTACCGAGTTGATTCCCTTTATGTATTTAAAAGTTTCTATCATATCCCCTCTGTCTCTTCTTTCTTCCAAGCTATACATGTTAAGGTCCTTTAACCTTTCCTGGTAAGTTTTTTCCTGCAATCCATGTACTAGTTTAGTAGCTCTTCTCTGAACTCTCTCTAGAGTATCTATATCCTTCTGGAGATATGGCCTCCAGTACTGCGCACAATACTCCAAGTGAGGTCTCACCAGTGTTCTGTACAGCGGCATAAGCACTTCTCTCTTTCTACTGCTTATACCTCTCCCTATACATCCAAGCATTCTGCTGGCATTTCGTGCTGCTCTATTACATTGTCTTCCCACCTTTAAGTCTTCTGAAATAATTACTCCTAAATCCCTTTCCTCAGATACTGAGGTCAGGACTGTGTCAAATATTCTATATTCTGCCCTTGGGTTTTTACGTCCCAGGTGCATTATCTTGCACTTATCCACATTAAATTTCAGTTGCCAGAGTTCTGACCATTTTTCTAGTTTTCCTAAATCCTTTTCCATTTGGCGTTTCCCTCCAGGAACATCAACCCTGTTACATATCTTTGTGTCATCAGCAAAAAGACAAACCTTACCATCGAGGCCTTTTGCAATATCACTTATGAAGATATTAAACAAAATTGGTCCCAGTACAGATCCCTGAGGTACCCCACTGGTAACATGACCTTGTTCTGAATGTTCTCCATTGACTACAACCCTCTGTTGTCTGTCACTCAGCCACTGCCTAATCCACTCAACAATATGGGAGTCCATGCTCAATGACTGCAGTTTATTGATAAGTCTTCTATGTGGGACAGTGTCAAAAGCCTTACTAAAATCTAGATATGCAATGTCTACTGCACCTCCACCGTCTATTATTTTAGTCACCCAGTCAAAAAAGTCTATAAGATTTGTTTGACATGATCTCCCTGAAGTAAACCCATGTTGTTTTTCATCTTGCAATCCATGGGATTTAAGATGTTCCACAATCCTATCCTTTAATAGGGTTTCCATTAATTTGCCTACTATTGATGTCAGACTCACTGGTCTATAGTTGCTCGATTCCTCCCTACTACCTTTCTTGTGAATGGGCACGACATTTGCCAATTTCCAATCTTCCGGGACGACTCCTGTTGCTAATGATTGGTTAAATAAATCTGTTAATGGTTTTGCCAGCTCACCACTAAGCTCTTTTAATAATTTTGGGTGTATCTCATCAGGACCCTGTGACTTATTTGTCTTCACTTTAGACAGCAATCTTAGAACGTCTTCCTCTGTAAAGACACATGCATCAAACGATTCATTAGTCATCCTTTCAAGTGGAGGTCCTTCTCCTTCTTTTTCTTCTGTAAAAACTGAACAGAAGTATTCATTAAGGCAGTCGGCTAGCCCTTTTTTCTCTTCTACATACCTTCCGTCCTTTGTTTTTAATTTAGTTATTCCTTGTTTTAATTTCCTTTTTTCATTTATATATCTGAAGAATGTCTTATCCCCCTTTTTCATAGACTGAGCTAGTTTTTCTTCTGCCTGCGCTTTAGAAGTTCTTATAACTTGCTTGGCCTCTTTCTGCCTAATCTTGTAGATTTCCTTATCTTCATTGCTCTGGGTTTTTTTATAATTACAAAATGCTAGCTTTTTATTTTTAATGATTTGGGCCACTTCTGCTGAGTACCACAGTGGTCTCTTCCTTTTTTTGCTTTTACTGACAAGTCTAATGCACTTTTCTGTTGCCTTCAATAATGCACCTTTTAAGTAGTCCCATTTCTCCTGGACTCCATGTAATCCGTTCCAGTCTGATAAGGACTCATTTATGACTAATTTCATTTTTGAAAAGTCTGTTTTTCTAAAATCTAAAACTTTTGTTTTTGTGTGGTGCGACTCTTTCACAGTTCTTATATTAAACCACACTGACTGGTGATCACTGGATCCCAAGGTTTCGCCTACAATGACATCATATACCGAATCCCCATTTGTGAATACCAGATCCAAAATGGCCTCCCTCCGGGTTGGCTCCTCAACCACTTGTTGCAGAGACAACCCCAGTAGGGAATTTAGAATATCTGTACTCCTGGTAGAACTTGCTATTTTGGTTTTCCAGTTTATATCTGGAAGATTGAAATCTCCCATAATGATAACTTCTCCTTTCATTGTCATTTTAGCTATTTCTTCAACTAGTAGATCATCTAGTTCTTTAACTTGACCAGGTGGTCTATATATCACTCCTACACGAGTTACTGCATGATTAGCAAACTGCAACGTAACCCAAACTGACTCTATGTTGGCCTCACCAACTTGTATTAGGTTAGATTTAATGCTATCTTTCACATACAGGGCCACTCCTCCTCCTTTCTTGCCTTCTCTGTCTCTTCTGTATAAAGAGTACCCTGGTATGGTTATGTCCCAGTCATTTCTTTCATTAAACCATGTCTCCGTAACAGCCACTAAATCTACATTCTCAGATGCCATAATTGACCCAAGTTCATTGATTTTTTTACCTAAACTGCGAGCATTTGTAGACAGGACTCTGAGCTTATCATTTCTTAACCTCTGTGCTTCTGACCTGTTCTGGCATTGTTTCGGGGGGCAATTGGACTCTTGTAATTCCACTCTTTTGCCCCCCCTTCCTAGTTTAAATACTCTTTAGCAAATTCTTGGAGTTGTTCACTAAGTACATTTGTTCCTTTAAGAGAAAGATGCAAACCATCTTTTTTGTACAGTTCCTTTCTATTCCAAGTAGAGCTATCATGAGAAACAAAGCCAAATCCTTGCTCTTGACACCATTTACTAAGCCATATGTTGAACTCCTTTATGCGCCTCTGCCTATCATTCTGAACATTATGCACAGGCAGAACTTCAGAAAATGAAATGGTGGATGCAAAATCCTGTACGTCATTTCCAAGTGTGATAAAAGATTTTTTCACCTCTGACACTTCATTGTAAGCCAGGTCATTTGTCCCTAGATGGACAAGAACATCCACGTCCCCTTCCTGCTTTGCTTGCTTAACAATATTAATAATACGTCTTCTATCTCGTCTAGCAGTAGCACCAGGGAGACATCTCACAAAACCATTTTCTTTAAGCTCCACACTTCTTATGATTGAATCACCCAGCAACAGCTGCTTCCTTTGAGACTTCACTTTATCTTTTTTGTCCTTGGCTGCAGTCTTGCATACATTAGACATAGGAGTCGATGGTTTCTCACCCTCTGTGCTTGAGTCCATATCCATGTTGTCCTTACATTCTGAGAGTGCTGCAAATGAATTTTGGAGAACCACCGACTGTGGGACATATCTTCTATCCACCACTCTAAGTCTTCCTGAACCTACAGTAACCCATCTGCCATTTCTGGGGGTCCTCTGTGGCAGTGGCATTGCAGCAGTCCCAGCTGGAGTTTGTTTAACAGATAATTTAAATATCTCTGATTTCAAAAATGCAATTTCCTGCTGCAGTAAGGAGAATTGTCTACAGATCTGACAGCATCCGAATCTCCAAAGAGTGGAACATGAAATAAATGCAAAACAATTCCTGCACTGAACCAAGTCTGCCATTTTAAAGAGGAGAGAGAAAAAAAAAAAAAAAGAAAAGAAGAAAATTTGTAAATTTAAGTCAAACAAATCTTACCTTTTTTTTTTTTTTTCCCACCTTCCAGCCTACCTCCTGACTATCTCCTGCAATATCTCATTCACTGTACTTAAAATGTTGTACTTGCAATGGTGTACTTGCAGCTAATGAATTAGGAAACCATTTAAACCATTACCTGGTTTAACACATTAAAAAAGAACACCAAAAAGAAAGAAGATCACTTAATCCACACTAAATTAAGTAAATTCAAACGTGACCTGGATGATTATTAAAACAACAAAATCTTTGCATGGAAATGTAATAGCCAGATAACTCCATTAATGTCTTGCCCCCTTCCCCCATCACATCCATCGCCCGTCGGTTGCTACCAGACTGACTGGTTCTCCACCACTAAACCCTGTATATCATATTCCAAGTCTGATCAGGGACATAATGATGCCCCCACGGTAACACAGAAGCAGAACAATGGCAGTATTCACAATCAGATAAGAAAAAAAAGAAGATAAAAATAGCTCAACTATGGGCCCCCAAGTCGGCACATCACAATAGGCCCACTATTAAAACGCCCCTTTTCCGACATCACATAGGTTACGGCCATATCTCCATCACCTCAGACTAGACAGTCTACAGTCACATCTACATTGCCACACACTGTCCCTCCGTTACCTTATCCTGTTCTTCCCCCGCATCCCTCTGATATTTTCGCACCCACTCGTTACCCGAGACCATCACAGCCCTCTCAGACCATCTGATAGCACCAGCATCACTATCACTCTCATTTTTTAGTGATTAGTCCCTGTCCCAAACACAGATTAAAAAGAAAGTACACAGATGAAGATTTGGGGGGGGGATAGAAGAAAACTCAAAAACAAATGCCAAACAGTGGAAACTATAAAAATCTTCAATTTATCTTCTTATAGTCTGACACCTGAAGATACATCTTTAATAAACAAAGGCCTTAGCTTTGCTCCTACCACGTTACCAAATTCCATTCTTCTATTCAAAGATCTTATAAAATTTATCAGAAATGTAACCCTCAAACGTTTTTTCAGTATGAGACCCCATCCCAACAAACCTATCCCTCCCAGGGAAACTACACCTACAACCTTTGATAACTCCAATTCTCCTACATTGGACCTTCCGGGTAGCCTCTTTAGCACATAAGAGCTCTGTGCTGAGGGGGATCCTGATCTAGATGCGTATCTCTTTACACAATATCCATATACTTCTCCAGTGACAACTCATACTAACCTACGCCCCAAGTCCACATTCTACCCTACTCGTGCCAAGGGTCCATACCTTAAGGCCTTTTATATAATAGTTTTTTTTCAGATTTTCAGAAATTGTGCTCAGATTCCTCTAAAAACAGAAAAGTACTTATATCATAATCTTAACCTTTGTGAAACAAAAGCCCTCAAACAACTTACCAACCATCCTGAACTTTTTATAAAACCAGCAGATAAGAGTGGGGGCATAGTCCTCCAGAACAGAACAGATAATATCTCAGGAGCTGTTCGACTACTTTCAGATCATGACACCTACATTAAACTCCCACAGCACACACTATTCAACTTCAAAGTAGAGGCTAAAGCACTCATCCAGACAGCTCTTCGAACTAAAGTGGTTGATAAGGATGAGGCTTCCTTTTTGCACAAAGACTTCTCTAATACAACTTATTTTTACCATCTGCCCAAAGTGCACAAAAATCTTTTACATCCCCCAGGTAGGCCCATTGTTGCATCTATGAACAGCATAACTAGTGTTTTTTCACAATACTTTGATTTCTTCTTACAGCCACTCACTTACTGGTACTGATTACCCCTACACATGGGAAGAGGGATATCTTTGGCTATCTTTGGACGTGAACTCTCTGTATACCTCTATACCCCACAACACAGGCATGATAGCCATGCAACATTTTCTATCACAAGACTCCCTGCTCAATCCCTATCAAGCAGCCTTTATTTTGGACGCAACTCAGTTTTGTCTTACGCATAACTATTTCCTTTTCGACAATGATTACTATCTGCAAATCCATGGCACAGCAATGGGGCCAATTTTGCACTCTCATATGCAAATTCAACCATGGGTTATTGGGAAATGTTATTCATCTGGAAGAATAACCGATTTGCTAAACGTATAATATTTTTCGGTAGATATATCAATGATATCATCATCATCTGGGATTTCCTCCCTGTGCTGATAGATCAATTTGTTAGCCATTGCAACAACAACAACCTAGGCCTTTCTTTCACCTCTGTTTGGAAGAAAGAGACTCTAGCTTTTCTAGAAATGGAACTATGTCATAAAAATTGTACCATTTGTGTCCCAAATTACACTAAACCCACGGCAGGAAACTCATATCTACATTTTGACAGCTGTCATCATTCACAGTGGGTAAAAAATATCCCTAAGGGCCAATTTTGTCGTTTGAGGCACAATTGCCCCAGGGGTTGTGATTACATCTCTCAGAGCCAACACCTAAAAAAAAATCATAGGGGGCGTGGTCTGGACATGGCCGGCTGAGGACGTCTTTTTGCTGTGCTCCGTGCCTTTCATCCCCAGCCCGACTAATTTCAGTCTTGGCCGTGAGATATGCGGACATCCAGGAAGAGGAAGACTAAAGGTACCCCTGGAAGTGTGGGGACATCGACTAAATCTCGTCCCTCGGGAGAAATTCAACGTTTCTTTGTGGCGTCCCAGCCCTCTTCCCCCGCGGGCAATATGGCGGCGGTGGAGAGCCCCGGGCCTTCTGGCGGGAACGACGGGGCGACCTCTCCTGCGTCCTCTACAGACACGGGACTGACTACTCCGGCAGCCTTCCGCCCGCTGCCGACCGGCGCTACTCCGTCGGTGGGCATGGATGAGGAACTGAGGAATATCCTGCGCTCCCTGCCTAGCACCCGGGACATTGAGACTATAGTCGGCCGCCTGGAGGCAGCGCACAGGCGGGAGGTGCAGCAGGTCCGGAAGGAGGTGAAGCAGGTTGCTGACAGGGTGTCCTCCGGAGAGGCAGCACTGTCCGCTATGGATGCCCGACTGCTGGCTGTGGAGCGGTCTCAGGCGGAACACAGGGACACCACCATGGCCATGCAGCTCCACATGGAGGACATGGAGGACCGCAGTCGGAGGAACAATGTCCGCCTCAAAGGACTCCCGGAGGCTACAGGATTGGAAGACTTGGCGGCCTCCGTAACTGCGATCCTGGGTATCCTTCTGGGTGACTCTATCCCCCCGAACTTGGAGTTCGATCGGATCCATAGGGCCCTGGGTCCTCGGTCCCCGGACCCGGACCGCCCTCGAGATGTGGTGTGCCGCTTCCACCGCTACTCACACCGGGAGATGGTTATACGGAAAGCCTGGGAGGCACGCACAGTGGACTTTGATGGGGCACAGATCCGGATTCTGCCGGACCTCTCGAGGGCCACGTTATACCGCAGGGCGCTGCTTCGCCCTGTCCTGGATTTGACTCGCAGGGAAGGTGCCACCTATCGCTGGGGATACCCCCTAGCGCTCACTGTCCGGAAAAACAACTCCTCTTTTACTCTCCGATCCCCTTCGGACTTACCTGCCCTTTTCGCCTACCTGGGGGTGCAGCCAGTACAAGTCCCGGACTGGCTAGTGCTCCTCCCGCGCCCCACAGACCGCCGGGGCCGGAGCCCCGCCGGCGGAGACGCTCCTCTTGCTCCTAGACCGCAGCGCCTGCGGCAACGGCAGCGATCGAGTGCTTCCGAGGCTCCCAGAGAAGACTGAACTGCATCATCCGAGGTACCGTGAGTTCTATGGACAATTGGCCCCCCCGACCCTGTCTCTGCCCCCCCCGTTCCCCCCACGTGTTGCCGCTGCCCGGTATGCCTGGGTTTCCCGAGCCCTGTGTGACACCGTGGACTGACCCCCCCCCGCCCCTTTGCCTTGGACTGGTGAGACTCTCCATGCCCCGAGACATGTGGATGGCGAGTTAGGCCGGGGACCCTGTGGATCCCGGTTCCCTTTGCATGGACTGTGTAGTTTTTTTTTTTTTTTTTTTTTTTTTGATGCCCGCCCCTACCCTCCTGCTTCTATGGGACCCGCGGCCGGGGGCCCCGGTTGAGAGCCCCCAGGGGGACCCGGATCCCCTGCCTCCGCTGTGGATACTGATCTTGCTGGACATGGGGGGGAGGCGGGCGGGGGAGCTGTGTGAGTGGAGATGGAGACCGGGGTCCGCCTGGCGGCCGCATTCTGCGGCACTATATTCAGGGCTTGTAGACATGGACGATGAAGGGGGATGCGGACTATTGCTCCCGATTGGTTGGGGCGGGTGGTGGGGGTGGTGGATGGGTTGAGTTGATGGACATCACCGGGAGTGGGGGTTTTTCTGTCCTTCTGTGGATTGCGGGGGGGGGGGGGGGGAGGGGGGTCACGGTTGCTCTTCAGGGACTACTACGGACCTCTGGACGGGGACTTTGTGCCTTACTGTTTTGGGGGGGGATCTGGGTGACCTCACGATATAGGCTGTGGGGGGTGGCAGACGGGGCAGGGATAGGGGAGTGGCCCCCCTTGCGGGGGCGCCCCCCCTCTTCTGCGAGGTAGTTGGATTGGCATACCTTTGGGCTCAGGGAAATGGTCGCTCAGATCCCCCCCCCCCTCCGGGGATGCTGTTACATGTTGCACTTGAAGGTTGAGTTAAATTTATTTGTTACAGTTCGTGATGTCTGCCAGCCTGGAGTGGCCCACCGGGGCTCCTTGCCTCGGGGCCATCTCCAGATGTTTGTGTGCTCTTCTCTGCTTTCTCCCTCCTGGTCCCCTTGGACCTCCTACCTTGGGGGGTTCTACCACTGTTTTCCATGCTGTCCCCCTGGATGTCTTGCTGCCTCTGTCTCATTCCTTACGTTGTCCTCCCCTGGTGCTGGACTGGGTGGGGGCCGGAGACGGCGGCTCGAGCTGTGCCTGCTCTACCCACTTCCCCACGTAGGCCTGCACTGGAGTGCCCTTACGGGACTCTACGTGCCTGGTGGCTTAGCTGCCTGTAGTTGACGCAGGGTGGTGTTACCCTGCTTCTTTTCCTTGTCTGTTTTTGTCTTTTGTCTCACTCTCCTGCCGTCTTTCCTACTGTTGGCTCCTTCTTTCCCCTGAACCCCTCCCCCTTTGTTGTTGTATTGTTGCTCTCTCTTTCCCTCTCCCCCCCGCCATGGACGAGCTCACGGTGGTCTCCCTTAATGCCAAGGGGCTTAACGTCCCGGAGAAACGCAAGGTCCTTCTTAACGATCTGCATCGCCGGCGGGCTGATGTCGCGTTTCTCCAGGAGACGCATTTTCGTTCAGATCGCATTCAGAGACTAACTAATAGATACTACCCCAATTCCTATCACTCCACACACTCTGCTGCCAAGTCTAGGGGGGTGTCCATTCTTGTGGCTGCCAGGGTGCCCTGGACGTGCCAGGATTCCATGCTGGACCCCAATGGCCGCTACGTGTTTCTCAGAGGTACTATTGGAGAGACTGTGGTGACGCTAGCAAGCATCTATGCGCCGAACGATGGTCAGGATGTGTTCGTCACCCGCGTCCTGAAACGACTAGCCTCCTTTCAGAGGGGACAACTGATTTTGGGCGGCGACTTCAACGTCCCGCTGTCCCCGGGGCTGGATACTTCTTCCGGCAGCTCTTCGGTGACCCACGCTGCCCGGAAGCGGATTCTTCGTGCTCTGCACGAAGCACAACTCATAGACGTGTGGAGGATGCAGCACAATGGGGAGAGAGACTACTCTTTTTTCTCGCCGCCTCATAGACTATATTCGAGAATCGACTACTTTCTGATCCCGCACGGGCAGCTTCATGCAGTACTGAAATCCACGATTGACTCAATGACCTTTTCCGACCACGCCCCGATTTCGCTTGTCTATAGACTATCGGAGGGGACGCGGGGACGGACGAGGTTCTGGCGTCTGAGTGACTCCCTCCTCAACAACGAGGAGGTTCGGGCGGACGTCTTAAAGGAACTCACTGAGTTCTTCCGCAATAACACAGCGGATGACTGCGATCAGGGGATCATATGGGAGGCCCATAAGGCGGTCATCCGCGGAGTGTTCATGAAGCATGGGGCCCGACTCAAGAAGCAGAGGTCTCAACAGCTACAGCGCCTTCTGGAAGACATTCACAAACTGGAGGCCTCCCATAAGAAGCATTTGGACAAGTCAGACGAACGGGAGCTGTTTGCGCTCCGTCGTCAGGTGCAGGACCTTATGTTCTCCAAGGCTAAGGCGGACCTCCAGAGGGCCCGCCATGCGTTTTACATGGAGGGGAACAAGTGCGGACGACTACTGGCGGCTTCGGTCAAGGCGCAAAGATTGGCGACCTATGTTCCCCGTATCAAGACCCCGTTGGGGGGCTCGGCTACCTTGCCCGAACAGATCGCGGGTGAATTCCGGAACTTCTACGCGTCCCTTTACAATCTCCCGGACCCCGGGGGAGCATCGCCTGCTGTAGGGGACTACCTGGCTTCAGTGGAACTCCCGTCCCTGGGGGCGGGGGCCAGGGAGGAGTTGGAGGCCCCCATTACCATACTGGAACTCCAGGCGGCGGTGGGAGCTCTGCAGGCGGGGAAGGCACCGGGTCCTGACGGCTTTACATTGCCTTATTATTCCACTTACCTGGACGTGCTTGGGCCTCACTGGGTGACTTGGCTCAATTCGTTGGGGAAGGGGGAATCGTCTTTCCCCCCGGACACGCTTCGGGCTCATATCTCGGTCCTCCCCAAGGACGGTAAGGACCCTACTGGCTGCGGCAGCTACAGGCCTATATCCCTACTGAACATAGACCTGAAGGTGTTTACTAAGATCCTAGCCAATCGCCTCAGCCACCATATGCCGGACTTGGTCCATTTGGATCAGGTGGGATTTATTCCCTGTCGGGAGGCGAGGGACAATACCTCTAAGGTACTGAACCTTATCCACGTGGCCCGGTCGACGAGCACACCCTGCGTGCTACTCAATACGGATGCGGAGAAGGCATTTGACCGCGTTAACTGGCGGTTCATGCTTTCCACGTTGCGGGCGATGGGTTTCGGGGACACGTTAATGTCCTGGATAGGGCATATCTACTCCTGCCCGTCGGCACAAGTGAAATGTAATGGTGTTCTCTCTGACACTTTCTGCATTTCCAACGGCACGCGGCAGGGCTGCCCCCTCTCCCCACTGCTGTTTGCGCTATCTCTGGAACCGCTTCTGGGCAGGGTGCGGGCCAACCCCGACATCTCGGGGATTAAGGTTGGGGAATTGGAGTGTAAGGTGTCGGCATATGCCGACGATATGCTCTTCACTATCTCTAACCCGGCAATCTCGGCACCCAACCTGATGAAAGAGCTGGAACAATACGGCCTGTGCTCTAATATGAAAGTGAACTTTCATAAGTCCGAAGCTCTGGGAGTGGGCGTCCCGGCCCCCCTCTTGGCGCACTTGTCTTCCACGCTACCCTTCAAGTGGACTCGGGGTGCCCTGACATACCTCGGGACCCAGATCCCCGCGGACTTGTCGCAGATATACGAATTGAATTTCCCTCCCCTCCTGGCCCATATTCGAGGCCTGCTACAGAATTGGAATACCGGCCTACACTCCTGGTTCGGTCGGTGCAATTTGGTCAAGATGTCGATCCTCCCTAGGATCTTGTACCTGTTGCAGGCATTGCCTGTGAAGATCCCGACCTCCTTCTTTACTCAAACCCACAGCATCTTTTTGAAATTTATCTGGGCTCAAGGGAGGCCCAGGCTGTCTCGGGCCCAGCTGACTCTACCGAAACATTCTGGGGGCCTTGCTCTCCCTGATGTAGCCAAATACCATCAAGCGGTTCATCTGGGCCGACTGATTGACTGGAGGAGGCACAGTGCGGGAAAATTGTGGGTACAATTGGAGAGGGGACAGTCCGTTGCTTCATTGGAGGGGCTGCCGTGGGTTGCGGGGGACCTGCCGCGTGGCCTTCGGGAACACCCCACGATTGGGGTGACGATTGCGACAACTCGTCGCGCCCTGTCCCACCCCTCTATTTCCACGCTGACATCCCCGCTATACCCAGTTCTGGGTAATCCGGAGTTCACTCCGGGACTGAAGGAGGCAGCGTTCCGTGGACTAATGTCCCGGGGCGTCTCCCAAGCCACCCATTTCCTCAGGGGGTCTCGATGGCCGACGATAGAGGAATTGATGTCAGCTAGTGGCCCCTATATGTTGGGGTTCTGGCACGCTGCTCAGATACACCACTACCTTCACTCTTTGCCGGACCCTTCGTCTTTTTCCAGAGACCTTACCCCATTTGAGGATTATTGCGTGGGAGCTGGAAGCCTGCCGGGCACACTGTCCAAGTCCTACAGTTTACTGATTACTCCGGGGGAGGACTATGTCCTGCCCGGGTTGGGTAAGTGGGAAAGAGACCTTCAGCTGCATCTCACACCGGCGCAGCGGACGAAAATATACACCCTGGCATTGAAGACTCCAACCTGCGCGAAATTGCAGGAGCTGAACTACAAAATCCTCACCCGATGGTATAGGGTTCCTTCTCTTTTAAGCAAGTTCTTCCCCGGTACGACGGACCGATGCTGGAGGTGTCAGGGTGACGTGGGTACGATACTCCATGTCTTCTGGTCCTGTCCTCGGATACGACCCTTCTGGCGTGACGTCCGGGCCCTTTTGGGGGAATTATCGGACCAGGAAATCCCGGATACCCCGGAGTTCTTTTTGCTCCAGGTTTCCTCAGTACCTGTCTCACGATGTAAAAAGTCAATTGTCCCTCACGTTTTGAGCGCTGCGAGGGCTTGCATCCCAGTGCTCTGGAAGACAACTAGAGTACCGTCTATTGGGGACTGTATGCGCAGGATGGAAGACATTAACAGAATGGAGAACCTCACCCTCACGAGGCAGCATCGCAAGGAACGATACGATAGGATTTGGGGTTACTGGAATGTCTTTGTATTATCCGATAAGGGCAAGTCTCTGATGTGTGGCTGATTACTACACCGGGTGTGCCCGTGGGTCTGTCCATGCCGGGATCTGCCCCATCTGGTTCTTTTCCCCCCCCTCCCCCATCCTGTCCCATCCTTTCCGTCATCCCTTCTTGTTGTTCTTGTTTGTCGCCCTGTCTAGGGCTCTGCTTTCAATTCCCTTTTCTCTTTCTGTGAAAAAATTTGGGAGCAACGGTCGGGAAAAATCTTTCCCTCCTATACGTTCCAGCTCCTCTACCTGTTTACATAGGGCCTGGTTATCCGTGACTTTGGGCAGAGGTGTTCGCACTTTACCCGACTCTGGGGCTGGATTCTTGGCCTAGGCCAGGTCCGTCTTTTTTGTTCAATGTGATGTTATGGTTTAAAGTTTCTATATTATGTTGATCCTGCTTTGGATACGTGTGCATAATGTTTTACAGATTGTCTCTCAGCTGTTGTTCCTTTTCTAAAATAAAATATTTGGAAAAAAAAAAAAAAAATCATAGACAAAGGGTATCCAGACCACTTAATACACCAAGCCCATATGACCTTCCTTCATGAGAAACCACCCAAAACTTGACTCCCAACTTGTGACCCGCCAGTTCATTTTATTACCAGGTATCACTGTCGATATAAAAAAGTACTAGTAGAAAAAACAACCAATTATGTCTCCTTCCTCTCAAAGGGATGTATGCTTCTCGAAAATCATTATGCAAAATGTGTGATTTTGTCCAGCATGGGCAAAAACATTTCACTCATAAAGGCAAAACTCATCATTTAGATGATTTCTACAACTGTTCTACTGAATATGTGGTTTATTGCCTTACCTGCCCTTGTAAGTTATTATATGTTGGCCGCACCATCAGGCACCTGAGACAATGCTTCTGTAGACACCATCGTTTTGTCGAAGTGGGATGCGACCAACATATGGTACCGCAACATTTTTGTTCCACAATAAATCCACTATGGGCCTACAAGTGTGGGCTATAGAGTCTCTATCCAAGGATCCGTCCGAAGCTCAACGGTAGTCAGCGTTGGGTATACATTTTATAGACATTTTGGATATACACTCTAGATACTCTTGCTCCTCGTGGTTTGAACGAGGAGCTAGAAATCAATACCATATTTTAATATACCTTCATTTGTTTTTTCCATTTTCATGTATGACTTAGATCTGGTATTAATTTAATATTTTCATTATTCCCCTTGGGTAATATACATTATTGATTACTTTTTACTACTCCTCCCATCCTGATCCTACTTTTTGTAAGTATATACACATAGATATAAGTAGACCATTTTAGACAAGATATAACATATATCCTACATGTTCTTATAATTTCCTCTTACTCCATTAACATTCTATCACATCGATATTGTACATACAGTATCTTTTTGGTTTTCCCCCTACGGTACAGATTACACCAGTGACCGCCATATCATCTGCATTTTTGTTTTTGTTATGTATAATTAAACACTATTATTTTGTATATTGGAGTGTATTATTATATTGTCATTGTTTATCATAATAATTGGTTGTATCCTCCAGTATATATTGAGTATAAAAATACTCACTTCTACCATTATTTTTATTTCTATAGGAATTTTTATTTTTTATGATTTACTTCTAATTTCTTATTTATTTTATTTTAATTTTTCCTTTTCTTTGTCTTTTTTTTCTTTATTTTGATTCTCATTTTAATTTAATGTTATATTGATTTCCACCTGTGCTTCATGTATTATATTTTTCTTTATTACTGTGTTATTTTAAATCTTTCTCCTTGAAGCACATTGCGTTCATTATCTGCAAAGTCGTTTTATTATTTGGTTCTCCACGCCCACTCATTTCCTGCCACTATGCATTTATATATGGCTCCCACATTGTTTTTCCCCATTACACTTAATAAAGTAGCGCGCATGCTCAGTACGAGCTTTGCGCATGTCCTCTGGTGATGTCACACGCTTCCTCAGCGCTGCGCTCCAATCTGCGGCCTGCACCCATACCCGGACCGACAAAGAACAGGCCGGCTGTACCTCCTGTCCTGACCGTGGTCTCTGCATTAGGAACGGCGTGGTCGATGTTCTTACCTGGGAGAGGACTCTTTACTACAGATGAGCTTTGATTTTATCTTCATCATGTGAGTTGGCAATTGTCTACAGTGTTACCCCTTGAATTAAACAGATTACACTTAGAGTCGGTTCACACTAGCGCGACTTGTCAGGCTACTTGTCAGCCTGACAAGTCGCGCTCCCTCGTGGTCCATTGACCGCTACAGGACCCGTTCTAATAGGACCGTCACAAGTCGCTCCGACTTAGAAAAAGGGTCCTGTACTATTTCGGGGCGACCTTGGAGCGACTTGCATAGACTTCCATTATGTGAAGTCCCTGCAAGTCGCTCTGAAGTCGTGGTGCATGGTAATGCACAAGTCGCCCCCGAAGTAGTAAGGAGTCGTGTCGCCTCAGTGTGAACCGGCTCTAAGAGGCACTTTTCTGTCTTTTTGTTTATTATTCAATAGTAAAGTTGCTTTGTGAACCACATTGCTGAGAACAGTACCTAGATTTGCAACACTAAACCTTCACAGCCAAGTATATACAGACAAAGCATTAACACAATGATATATTAACAAATTTAAGATATTTTTTTTTTATTTTCTATGGTATTTAGAGGCATACTCCTTTGGCTTTTTTGTAAGAAGAAAAAAATGCCATTTTAGGTGAAAACATCTCTGAGGGCTTTCCTGGACACATCCTATTGACTTACCTGCAATGTCGCATAGTTCAGCATCCGAGGCATTGGCTAAAGCTTCTTCTAGTTCAGGCTCCAAAGTGACATTTTCCAAAACTGGGTCAATTGGCTTGTTTTTTGGTATCCATGGTTTTCCTAAAAATAGGTAGAACTTTAGAATTTGATTCTTAAGTAAATAGTAGGCTGTTAGATAAAAAACACAATATATAATGCATGTCAATAAACATTCTATCCTATAAGTAAATACCTATTTTTGCACATCAAAACATGTAATAGAATCGATCTTTATTATACTAATGGTGCAACAGATTGCCATCATACATTGACAAATATAACCGTAATTTCCATTTTATTAACAGGATTTAAAATGGACAATGAAATTGTTATATTGCTGTTTGAGGGAAAAATGTCTGCAGATTAGGTATAAATAGCACCTTCATCTCAGCAAAAACTTGCTAGCTTGGCCATTGGTGGCTGTGTCTTCATCAAATTTGGTCACATAAATATATGGGCAAATCTGTAAACTGAATTACTCAAGTGAACCCTGTGGACAATTAAAAAACAATGAAGATGGCTGCACGATAACCTCATACCTACATCAACATTCATATGCGTTTATTACCCAAACAGTGCTGTGGACCATGGTGCATACCTTGCCCAGTTACCTGACAGCAAGGTCTACAACAACTTAACTATTCAGGTATTTATTTAATGTATGGTAAGAGTAAACTATATCTTTATTTACAGACAGCAGTCTAATATACGCCCAACCAGAGGCTCATTTTTCTTAAAGTTTATCTATGGTCAAAATGTAAAATCATATATTAATTTCTCCATTGTTTTTCAATTATTTCCAGAATAATTTGAATGATATTGAAGCTTGTAAACTTGCTTTGTGAAGATCCCCACACATTTACTTCCTTGGATTCTGTGACACATATTCACTATGCCCTGTGAGTAAGCACTGCTGTGTCACAAATTTCACAGAGCCTTCCGTTTGAACTACAGAGGTGCTAAAAAGGAGGAGTTTCCTCAGGCGGAGTCAGTACAAGAATCACTGCTTGCAGGCAGCAAGGTATCATGGGATATGTAGTCCTTAGATATTGAAAGTAAAAAGCAGAGGGGAAGCTGCAAAGTATACAGGGAATCCAGGAAGTTGTGGAAAGAGGTGGCCAGGAAACAGACAGAGCTCGCAACATAAAAAGGAGATTATTAAAGTAATCTTATATTGGATTGTCAAATATAACTATTGTTTGAATTTTTATTACAATGCTGATGTTATCAAGTGAAAGTGTCTACTGTGACCAGAGATTTGCTTTATAACAAAAATAATGCACTGCTGTCAGTAAACCTTTGAATGCACAATATAGTCCGTCTACAGTTAAATCCCATGTGAGGAATGTTAAAACACTGCCTTGGTGCTTATTTCTTAAACAAGATACATTATGTTAATCTAATAAAATATTCTCAGAATTGGTTGTTTTCCATGATGCTGGTTTTACATATAAATTGGCAATCAAGCTCTATCCTTTTCAGAACTGAGTGACTTTTCTGTCTATTATTAGAAGGCCTGATGTCATCCTGTTATCATACTTCTGAACCTTCATAGCGGATTTGTTCATAGCAGGGCATTAATCATTACTTGCATGCTCATATGCATTTAAACTTTAAGGATTGGAAATCTCTAATACATAATAAATAAGGAAATTTTGTTTTTCAAAAATATTTATGCAGACAGTGTAATATAAATAATTTTCTTAATGTTTTTTAAAGCCCATATTTTAGCAAACTCATTACCAGCTGTAAAAAGGTTAAGTTCTAAATCTCTATTTTTACCCCTAAAACGTTCATATTCCCCCCTTAGGCATGTCTGTGAATGATGACTGGTGATCCAACGCAGCACTCTGTGCCCACCCTGATTGGTTGCTACTTTGTAACATCATCACACAGTCCTCTAAAGGCTAAGAGGATCCTGCCACTGGAGTGCCAATAGGAAGTGTCTACGTCACCCAGACAGCAACGTGGACATCCAAAGAGGGCCCTCCTACCTGAAGTATGGAATATACAGTAGATGTGACAGGACCCAGTGAGAGACGTAAACACAGATTCAAACCACAAAAAAGCACTTTGGATGCGTTCCGGATACGTTTTTGCTTACAGTTCACGCTGTGCGTTTTTGATGCGTTTTGCTATGTTCCAGCACAGTTCTGTGCAGAAAAAAATGCAACATGTTCTACTTTTTTCTGTACCAAAACTGACTGGAGCTGATTGCATTGGTGTGAACAAGGGCAATAGGAATATATGGAAAACACTGTGTATGCATTTTTGATGCAGAAAAAAAAAACCGAACTGGACTGCATTTGGTATGAAAAAAAAATGCTCCAGTCCCCTACCCTAGCCCCCTAAATGCGGTAGACTGAGCTATATCACCCCGCAGGGGCATACTTAGTCACCTTTCCCCCAGGTGTATACTTATCCTTTCTGACAAAGGAGGCCTCCCACTAACTCCCCATAGACCTTAATGGGATGCACCCATACTGCTGGAGTAAGCACTGACTGTAGCGCAAAACTTGTTACTAGGGTTGAGCGAACACGGACTGTATTAATCGGGTCCATACCGCATAGTTGAATTTTTGTTACCCGGACACGGACCCGAAAACTTTATTGTATATTCGGGTCTAAAATCTGTGTTCGGTAATTTTATTTCCTGTTTTGTATGTAATGGTGCGGTTTTAATGGTGCGGTTTCAACAGCCAATCAACAAGCGTTTAACTGGTGTGCCATAGAAGCCATCACAGCCATGCCTACTAATGGCATGGCTGTGATTGGCCAGCTGAAGCATGTGACCCAGGTCTTTATAAGCTAAAGACACAGCGCGGTGCGCGTCAGTCTGTTCTAGTGTAGGGAGAGAGCACACACAACGGTGCTGGCTGCTGCTGATTAGGGACAGAGACAGGAAAAAAAAACATTGTGGCTGAAAAGAATGTAGGGACAGGTCAGAGTGTAGGCAGGGAAAGATAGAAAAGCATTTTAGGGACAGGCTGGAGAGAGTAGGCAGGGAGAGATTAGGAGAAACAGAACAGAACAATCGTCCATTAGCGATCTACATCGATTTTGCTGTGTGGGGGGTGGTGCAGTGAACAATCTTTTTGCCCTCACTTGAGCCCACTGATGAGGAGGAGGAGGAGGGAGAAAAAATATATTTTTATCAGTCTGTTGTGTGCAGCATTCAGCTATATTTTACTACATGGTGCTGTTCTAATCTGCTATTTAAAAATTACAAATTTAAAGGGGAATTTTTTTTTTTCCCTTCATAGCCTGCTGCTGACCGTGACATAAAACATTTTGCTGCCATTTGCAGCACTCTAGCCCTTTCCATTGGTTTTATAGAGTAATTTTAGTGCCTGAAAGTTCGGGTCCCCATTGACTTCAATGGGGTTCGGTGTCCGGGTCAAGTTCGGAAAAAGTCCGGGTCACGGACCCGGACTTTTTTTTCAAGTTAGGCCGGACCCACCGAACACGGACATTCAGGTGTCCG
The DNA here is from genome assembly GCF_965119305.1 of Pelophylax lessonae. Classification (NCBI taxonomy): domain Eukaryota; kingdom Metazoa; phylum Chordata; class Amphibia; order Anura; family Ranidae; genus Pelophylax; species Pelophylax lessonae. The sequence continues at coordinate 428,817,393 of NC_138768.1, read as the reverse complement.
CTCAACTCTACTCATTACCTTTTATGTTCCTGTCATACCTGTGATGTGATTAAAATACTTCAATAAAGTTACCAAGGAGTGCAGCAATATTCTGGATTTTTACATGTCTCTGATACTGCTGGAGTAACTTCCTATTCAAATCCACGAACATTAGTACACAGACCTTAATTTTCCTGCAACATAGTTTAAAAGTACTGTAAATTGTTTTCGGCTTCCTTTACAACTTCCACCATTTTCTAAGTGCGGTTAGGAATTTGTTTTATTTTTAGAGATTTGGTTTTATGCTTCAATGTGCTTTTTGCTGAGGTTTTTTGTATCAGTGTTTGTATGTTGATACTTGGCCTTATAAAGACTACACTGAATTAATATATATTAGATGAATAGAATGAACATTGTTTTACAAAAAAAACCTGAACGCTAAAATGTACCCTATCAAGGTATCACAGATAGCAACAAAAATGATGTCAGGAAACTTTCCAAGTGCGTTTAAACCTAAAATAAGAATGGAGTATCACATGAGGACTGTGGGATTGTCTGGATAAGAGATACCAACCACCGAGCACACATAGCAAGGAGGCAGGAATGTTACACAGGGTCTATTTCTGGCCTGTCCCTAAAGAAAGTCATAAAAGACTGAGTGACTGCCAGACAAGAGAACAAAGGGGCAGCCATGTTTTATAAAATAACCATTCACCAAAGCCAAATATAACCCACTCATCAGGGATGAATTTAGCAACCACTCACTTAGACTAAATCTAACCTTTATCGGCTTATTAACTTGTTAATCTTGTAAGGGATTGAACAGCTGTGATGCTACAACCACCTCCTCGTTCACAACAAATGTCACTGTTCTCTACCTCGACTTTGATTTCTTACACTGGAAAAACAAATTGATATCACTCTTGTGTGAGACATTGCATTAAAAGCTGTCCATTATTTTCGGTTTTCTGTTTCAATCACTTTTATTGTTTTTTTTAGGCAATATAACAGCGGTCATGCCCACGAAGGGGCTAAAACATCTGACAGAATGTGTAAACATACATTATTATCAGCCATTTTTTTCGTCCTATAGGAGGATGTTGTTTAGGACCTTGTTAGTAGCACATGGGTGGTCCAAGTCCCTGTAATGGCAGATAGGTCCAGGCAAGATTAGATATGGATAGTGTAAACAAGAGTAGAAAGAGGAGTATTATAGTAAGAGCTGGTAGGGGGATGGGACCTGGATGAGTCAAGCTAAAAACTACAGGCAGGCTAGAAGAGTTAAAAGATAAAGCATGCTCCATATTTTGAGAAATCTAGGTTATTAACCGTTAAGGACGGTAGACAGTTTCTCATTAACCAGCACTGAATTCATACTGTATGTTTTTTGACTTTTTAAAAGAGGACTTCTTCAAGGCTTTGGCTATAATTTTCTTTGCAGCCAGAAACAAATATGTAGCAAATTCTGGAGCGTATCATGAAATCAGTGGTGCAGTGTACAAGATCAAAAGTGGGCCCTAGACATCTAAATTAAAATGCAGACAGCGTAAAATGTGGGCATGGTTTAAATTGCGCTAAATATTAGACGTCGCTTAAATGGGGTGTGGTTAAATAGAGTCTGAAATGACTTACATAATGCAGAATGTGGTAATGTTAAATAGGTCTATCTGTATAACCAAGTGTATTAGACAAATAAATTAAAAAATATGATACCATACAATAAGGTGCAATGTGCAATAAACATATTCAAAGGGATAAATATGAGTGTAAAACTGCATTAGCTCATGGCTGTGAAAAAACAGTGTTAATGAAAATCAATACAATAAAGTGCAAAGTGCATTAAACATAAATAAACAACACAGTATCTCAAAAAAGTGAGTACACCCCTCACATTTTTGTAAATATATTATTATATCTTTTCATGTGACAACACTGAAGAAATGACACTTTGCTACAATGTAAAGTAGTGAGTGTACAGCTTGTATAACAGTGTAAATTTGCTGTCCCCTCAAAATAACTCACACAGCCATTAATGTCTAAACCACTGACAACAAAAGTGAGTACACTAAGTCGAAATGTCCAAGTTGGGCCCAATTAGCCATTTTCCCTCCCCGGTGTCATGTGACTCGTTAGTGTTACAAGGTCTCAAGTGTGAATGGGGAGCAGGTGTGCTAAATTTGGTGTTATCACTCTCACTCTCTCATACTGGTCACTGGAAATTCAACATGGCACCTCATGGCAAAGAACTCTCTGAGGATCTGAAAAAAGAATTGCTGCTCTACATAAAGATGGCCTAGGATATAAGAAATAATTAGGTGAATAATATGTGCAGCGCTAAAACCGTGATATGAATATATAAACACATTCAAAAAGAAAATGAATCACATAATTAATAAATGATTAAATCCATAAAAATGTGATAAGTGACAAATATAACTGATTGTGACATCAATAAAGTCCCATATGTAAATGAATAATAAAAGTCCCAGCAAGTGCGGAAATGGTCCAGCTCAAGAAGAAAATCCAGCTCAGAGGTAGAGAAAGAAAATCAGATCCCGTTACCAGATGGAACAAGTAAAAAGAAATAATTGCCAATACCCCGAAAATGAGCTGCAGCATGGTGGCGGTTTCGCAGGACAGGTTCCACTCAGAGCAGGCCTCGCCATGGTCCGCCAAAGAAGTTGAGTGCACGTGCTCAGCGTCATATCCAGGGGTTGTCTTTGAGAAATAGAAGTATAAGTGACGCCAGCTTTGCTGCAGAGGTTAAAGTATTTGGGGGGTCAGCCTGTCAGTGCTCAGACCATACGCCTCACACTGCATCAAATTGGTCTGCATGGCTGTCATCCCAGAAGGAGGCCTCTTCTAAAGATGATGCACAACAAAGCCCGCAAACAGTTTGCTAAAGACAAGCAGACTAAGGACAATGATTACCAACCGGAGACCGAGATAAACTTATGTGGTTCAGATGGTGTCAAGCGTATGGTGGCAACCAGGTGAGGAGTACAAAGACAAGTGTGTCTTGCCTACAGTCAAGCATGGTGGTGGGAGTGTCATGGTCTGGGGCTGCATGAGTGCTGCCGGCACTGGGGAGCTACAGTTCATTGAGGGACCCATGAATGCCCACATGTACTGTGACAAACTGGAGCAGATCATGATCCTCTCCCTTCGGAGACTGGGCCACCTGGCAGTATTCCAACATGATACCGACCCCAAACACACCTCCAAGACAAGCACTGCCTTGTTAAAGAAGCTGAGGGTAAAGGTGATGGACTGGCCAAGCATGTCTCCAGACCTAAACCCTATTGAGCATCTGTGGGGCATCTTCAAATGGAAGGTGGAAGAGCGCAACTTCTCTAACATCCACCAGCTCTGTGATGTTGTCATGGAGGAGTGGAAGAGGATGCCAGTGGCAACCTGTGAAGCTCTGGTGAACTCCGTGCCCAAGAGGGTTAGGGCAGTGCTGGAAAATAATGGTGGCCACACAAAATATTGACACTTTAAGCCCAATTTGGACATTTTAACTAAGGGGTGTACTCACTTTTGTTGCCAGCGGTTTAGACAATAATGGCTGTGTGTTGAGTTATTTTGAGGGGTGTACACATCTCACAAAATGTGAGGGGTGTACTCACTCTTGTGAGATACTGAATGATTATATTCATTTGAACAATTACAATTGAGCCCCTGAAAATTGGGGGGCTGTGTATAAAAATGGTTGCAGTTACTAAAATGTGTACTTGATATTTATATTCAACACCTTAAATTAAAGCTGAAAGTTTACACTTCGAATTCATTTGGATTGTTTCATTTTCATTTTATTCTGGTGGCATACAGAGCCAAAAGTATCAAAATTGTGCCTGTGTCCAAATATACTGTATATGGACGTAACTGTTTATGAGTTCCACTTTTTGAACTGAATTACTGAAATGAATTAACTTTTAAACGCAAAGGTTTTTTACCCTAATGCATTCTCTGCGCATTCCACTGCCTATTCCCATCAGCCCTCTTTCGATCCAGCGCTGTGCTAGATAGAATGCAGATCTTCTCTCCCCTCTCCCAGCATGGCCAGCATCCGCAGATGTTCCCCCATAGCAAGCAGCTTACAATGGGGGCACAAGCAAAAGAGGAGGAACGAAGAGCACTGGTCGGGGACTCCTGAAGAGGAGGAATGGGGCCAACATTGTGCACAGAAGGCAAGTATAAAATTATTTTTTATTATAAAGAAAAAAAAACGAAGGTTTCCAATAATTTTAAACTAGTTTTGTAGCTCTGGTTGCTGAAATATCTTGGATGGTATGAAATTTCTGAATTTAAGCAAAAAGCCGCAAGCATAGGTGTGCGCAGCCTATTGCATTAGGGTGTGCACCCCAAAGTTTAAATACACATGCATGTGTTTGCCTACATGTATATGGCCCCGGTACATTACCCTCCCTGCTGGCAAAGTGAAATAGAAGTGTGTGGCACTTCTCTTATGGCAAAGCAGGTCCGAGGGAGATCTTTCCCATCTCCTCACTGGCAAACAGAGCGATAATGCTAATGTGCCCTAGGTGATTAGGGTGTGCCCAGGCACACCCGGCACACCCTGTGTGCACGCCTATGGCCGCAAGCTGGCCCTGGCTTTTATTACTTTCTGAGCCAATGCTCTGCTTTGACTATAATTTCTGGAAACCTGTTCTGGGTTACTCAGAAATTAGGGAAGAGACAGGTAGGCATAAAGACCAAAAAAAAAAAAAGTTTAACTTATCACCCACATATTTATAGCAACTTGGCAGACAATCGCCAAAGCATGACAACTCAGAAACATACATTTTGCAAAAGACAAAAATCGGATGACTTAGATAATGAATAATGAGAAAACAGATTAGAATTTACACACAGGTTATCAAATCTCCAAAGAACATAGAACCCTGGGGTACAATACTTGCCACCTCACTTCAACCATCTCTATGAAATATAACATTGACTACTTGCCAAAAAGTGTAAGGATGGAGTGACCCTGAATAACTGCTGCCTGCTCCCTCCCTTGGTCACCTGGATACATTTAATTATATTGTATACCAACAACTTCCTGACAGCCTAAAGTTTCAGTAACACTGATCAACTTGTGTAAGGATTTGCTAATAAAAATCTGCTGATTAAGAAAAAAAAAAGGGCATGCTCTAATTTTTCTAAGTGTGCAGCACTACAATGCCATGATGTGAACAAAGGGTCTTTAACCTCCCTGGCGGTAATCCCGAGCGTGACTCGGGGTGGACTTTTTAGTCCAGGATCGGTATCCCCGAGTCACGCTCGGGGTAGATGTGCAGAGCACGCAGCGCTGTCTCTTACCTTCTCCTGGCGATCCAGCGATGATCTCTCATTGCTGTGACCGCCAGCCGAGAGTCCCGCCGCTCGTCCGTCGGTGTGATGACTTCCTAGTTCCGTTCCCTGCAGCAGCAATGCTGCATGGGAGCGGAACTAGGGAGGGAAATTCAAAACGTTGCACAAAACACAAACACAAACACATAACACATTTTATATTTTATATATATATATATATATATATATATATATATATATATATATATATATATATATGTATATATGTGTGTATATATGTGTGTATATATATATATATATATGCACACACACGCACACATATATATATATATATATATATATATATATATATATATATACCTATATACACACGTATATATATATATATATATATATATATATATATATAGATATAAAATTATATTATTGATTCGATTATAATTCATGCGTTATATATTATATATATATATATATATATATGTGTGTGTGTGTGTGTGTGTATATATATATATATATATATATATATACACACACACATATATATATATATATATAATATATAACGCATGAATTATAATCTAATCAATAATATAATTTTATTATATATATTATATATTATATAATAAAATTATATTATTGATTCGATTATAATTCATGCATTTGTGTTTCAAATTTATCACATCTGGGATGTCTACTAGAGACTTGTTTTGGTCAGGTTTAAGTCAGTAATTACTAAGAATTGTAGGCCTATAATACATAACGCTAAATTTCCATGAAAACAATTGTACCGCTTTTGGTATGTAATTCCTGACATAATCATACCGCCAGGGAGGTTAACAAGAACTGCAATTTCCTGCAACATTTCACATTTGCTATGCATTAAAAAAACTCTCTTTTATCAAAACCACTGCAAGGCACAGCGCTCACCTCTTTTTTCCCCAGTGTAAGGCACCAGATCTTCCTTATCTTTCATTTCTTTAGCCTGCTTCTCTAGGTGTTCTAGAAGGGCGTCTCGCTGGAAAGGTCCTGTTGCAGTTTTGCTGGTCTGATTCTTTTGTCTTAAACCGGCAGGTAATAACTGATTCTGTAAAGAAAAATGCAAATACTAGATTATCAAATAAATTTACCTAGGTATTTATTCATTCTTTTCTTTTTTTTTCCAGCACATTGTTTACCATTGTTGCCCATTGTGGATGATATGCACGCTTCCAATGATTCTAAACTCAGGGAAGCAGTGTCTAAAGCTGGCTAATTTTACAGTTGTACACAGGCCAAGTCTAGCATAATATTGATCAAATAAAATTAAAGAATCCCCTTTCACTGCCAAGTCCGTACGTTGTACAGGTCTGACAACAGGGGGTTTCACACACAATCTGGTGGCTACAGCCACCGGTTCTGGCCCCCCTGCCATGTATTCCGGGCTCTGCTTGCCCATCTGCGAGCCAGAAAACCGACATGGAGGGTGCTGGTCTGTGAAGGGGAGGGAGCAGAGCGAACACACATCCGCTCTCCTCCCCTTCTTGCTGTTACCTAGAAAGTGACATCTATGACATCACTTCAGGGTCAGCCCCTCAGTGTCCCTGACTAGCATAGCCCGGAAGGAATCTTGTGAAGCCCAGAGAAGACATGTGGGGTCTTTTAGACTCTTCATGTCTCATTTAAAAAAAAAAAACTGTCACCTAAAAATCATCCCATTGGGGACTTTTTGTCTCGGATGTGATAAAAAAAAAGTTAGGCAAAAAAAAATAATATTTTTGCAAAAACATAAGGTTACATCCAAGTGCATAAAACCATCCCCACCAGAAAAGTCTTTGAGGCACCCCCACCCCCACATATATGCACGTACGAACATAAATGCACGTGTTGGCAGCACCTAAGCATGAAAACGTTAATTGTGATATGCATGTTACATATCGCCACTCACGCCAGAGTGAGAGCAATAATTCTAGCACAGAACCTCCACTGTAACATTAAACTTGGTGCAACGGTGCATTTACTCAGTGCAACCTTGTCTTTTATGTTTTACCAACAATTTGGATACATAAATCAAGTAACATAAACAACTGGAACTACCACTATTTTATTCTCTAGGGTGTCTGCCTTCAGAAAATATTTAATGTTTGGGTTTTTTTTTTTTTAATCTTCAGGCCTAAAGTTATTTTTTTTTAAACGTGTGGAGAAAAAGGCAAAAATGGCTCTGGCAGCGAAAGGGTTATCCAAACCCACATTTCACCTGGTAATCCAGCAAATAACACACATTCTGTCTCTTCATGTCTACACCAATTTCTCTATTGTATCTACCGAGGTAGCAATAGTTTACACAAAAACACACAAAGTGTGTCAACACATATAAAGTGACAATGCATTTTTGGCAAGAGCACCAGGTATTTTTTGTATTTTCTGAAAATGTTTTAAGCCTAAAAAACAAAAAACTGGTAAACTGCAACGTACTACATTTTTGTTTTTGGCTTAGATATGCTTTAGTAAAGACTAGAAACTGTTATTGTCATCAACAGAAATTAGGTAGTTTCATGAAAATAGAAAAAGTGGTACCCACATCAGGATCTAATTCTTCCAGTTCTCCTTCAAGAGCTCTTAGTTCCTCCTCAGTAAGTTTGTTTAAGAGTTCATTCTCATCCACATCCCGGTACTTTTCTAAATCTTTTCGGCGCAACATTTTCTAGTCTTTAGGATACTTTTAGCTTTCAGCCTGGAAGAAAAAAAGATTCAGACTTAGTTTCCTGAAGATCTACCCATGTATGCAGTAAGCATGTTTACCTAAGCAATGAGTTACAATACTAAATTGTAGGGACAACTAAATCATAGGGGATTGTAGGGACAAGGTAAGTTTCACTACAGGTTAATCCCGAGTGTGGCTCTGGGTTACCTCTTTTGGTACTGAAAATTAACCCTGAGCCACACTCAGGATTACCGCCGGGGAGGTTAAAGCAGAATGAATTCCTCCTATCCTTTACAGCCAAGAAAGCTACTTCTGTTTGATCTGCAACTGCCATGGTGCTGCACATGTGATCAGTTATGACCCAGCCATTTGATGGTTTAAAAGTTTGGTTGAGGACACAAGCAAATCTGACAGTTAGCAATCCCGGCAATCCAGGAATGTAACTGTTTTTTGAAACCGTTAAATCAATGGGTTTACTTCCATTTTATGATTTACTGCTGTTTGGGGGGCTCTGGGCTTCAGCAAAATGGCAGCCTCCAGTTGCACGAAGGTCCTGACCTGAAAAACAACTCTCTTTATGGGTACAATAAAATGTCAGCCTGTCAGACGAGCTTAGTGAAAGGCTGGATTCTGTAGCCCCTATGCTGAATGCTATATTTTGGCAGCCTCCAGTTGTTATGGGTCTTCAGCAAAAATGGCAGCCTCCAGTTGCTATGGGTAAAGTTCCGCTTTAACTGAACAAGCTGAAGTTAGAAGCTGATTGGCTACCATGCAGAGCTGCGCCAGATTGTACACTCTCCAGCTTTATTAGTAAATTAATCCCACAGACCGATCACACTAGTTTCAATAAATAGAAAAGCATGTGATGTATGTCAGCAGTAAAGGAATATACAGATTTCATGCATGTCACATTTTCTGTAGCATATGTTGGGTCAGGGTTCTTGATTGTTTTCCATTTCTTCGAAGGGTATTAATTATGCTGCCCCCTTTACAAGGCTGCACCTTTTCAGCTAATAAAAGAAAACTAAGCTGCTAGTCACAAATCTCCTTGACTATGTTTACATTCTTGTCTGCCATAATATAGCATTCAGCATAGGGGCTACAGAATTCAGCCTTTCACTAAGCTCGTCCGACAGGCTGACATTTTATTGTACCCATATAGAGAGTTGTTTTTTAGGTCAGGACCTTCGTGTATTCTGGGTCATATGTCAGCCTGTGACAGCATGTAAAAGGTCACACACAGAAGCAACTTTATCTGACAACAGGAAAATAACATTTACATAAGGGAATCAATTTTGGATCAGCTTCCTAATCCCCTGTTAGGTATTCACTAAGATGTCCATACACATATGATGATCTAGACCAGGGATTCTCAAGCTACGGCCCTCCAGCTGTTGTGGAACTACACGTCCCATGATGCACTGTAAAACTCTGACATACACAGACATGACTAGGTATGATGGGAATTGTAGTTCCTGAACAACTGGAGGGCCATAGTTTGAGGACCCCTGATCTAGATGGTCATGGTTAAGCTACACACTACTAGTTTTTTTTCATTCAACCTGATAAAAAAAACTGACAGCTCAGGTCGGAGCCGCTGTACTAACCATCCGATGTTAGTACAACGATCTCCCCTGCTGAGCTATTGTGTTCTGACAGGGGGAACACTCCAGCCAGCACTTTCAGCCAGTTGACCTCAGATGGTCGTCAGACCTTTTTCAGACATGACCCTTCGACCCTGTCGGCCCGGCTGCCATACACATGGGCCAAAAGTTGGACAGTTTCTGTTAAACCCGCCAACGTCGCCCGACATTCGGCCCCTGTGTACTAGGCTTTAGACTGGAAGACAAAAGTTTTTAATAAAGATTTGAACAATAAAAGGCAACATGACAGAAAGTCTGGAAGGACTAATGCCTCGTACACAGGATCCGATAATCAGACGACTTATCGTTCGCATTTTGTTACATGATACTAATATCGAATACAACAATGCGTACTAAATGTATTGATTTTTTTTAGTACGATTCTGGAAAAGCTTCCTGGTTTCGTAGCTACGTATCAGATGGTGCAAAACAAAAACAATGGCAGCCAGGCTTTTTCCGGGTTATTTTCCTGTTTCTGATCATGCGTGGTCTTTGTCTATCGATTTTTAGCGGACGCATACTGTACTGATTAAACGATTGTCATTCGCTAGGCTATCGTACGACAAACATTTTTGTGTTTGTCCCTTTGGATTTTGTTGGATGAAATGTCGAAAGCTGTGTACTAACGATCAGATTATCGTGTGATCAATTCGAAAGCGATTTTTTTCGTACGATTATCTGATCGCGTGTACGAGGCAAAATGAAGGTAAAATCACACAACGCATGTGAGACAAAACCAAAATAGGCATATAAAGAAAGCACTCACAGAGAGTACAAAAAAACAAACATAGAACATAATATACCATTACAGGTTAATCAATACAGTGGCTTAGAAGAACAATGAGCAGGTATTCAAGATCAAGGAATAAAGGTAAGTAGGTTGGAGTTAGGTACCTGCTTTATTTTGTACTGAGAGTCATAGTAAACTATTGTGATGTCCTTGAGGAGAGACCAGCATAACAGTAAGAAAAGAGAAAGGACAAGAAAATAAATGAAAAAGAAAGAGAACTACAGCCCATCCGAGTGCCAAACCCAACCACCATTGCGAACGTTCTAAAGAAGGGGATTGTATATAGTTTATCCAGGGGCTCCAGATCCTCTGAAACCTTTTAGAGGTATCACATAAAAATGCCCATCTTTTCATTGCCTATAGGAATGACCTCTGCAGACCTGCAATGGATAACAATTTCTGAGGAAGCTATTGACATTGACGTTGTATTTTTTCCAATTGCTATTGTTCCTGCAAGGAAATGTTGGCACCAGTGTTGTCTGTTCAGAGGCATTATATGATTTTCTTGTTCAATTTCCTTTAGATTTACCTTTAACCATTAGTGCAAAGGCCTGCCTGATTGCATACAAAATAAAATTGTTTAGGTTTGACCTCATATTATATGGTTTTGGTAAATCTAAATGAAAATTGTTCCAGAAAATTGTATAATGTATGGCCAGCCTAAACAGACATACTCAGTTGTTATCAGATTGTTTATGACAATTATTGTTTTAGCACTTGCCTACAGTGCACTTTTACCCCCTTCCTGCCCAGGCCAATTTACGGCACAGGCCATTCCTTAAGAGTGCATGCGCTGATGACATCGGCTGGATGAAATGTAAATATCTCCTAAACTATGCAAGTTACAGTTACAGTACCTATAGGCAGAGGCGTAACTAGAACCTTCAGGGCCCCGGTGCAAGAAACCATGAAGGGCCCTTCTTTTGATCCTGGGGCCCTTTACTCTCGTTGCGGTGCCCTTTATTACGGTCCCGCAGTGGGACCTTTTCACAAGTTCTGCAGTGGGCCCACTTCCTGCCATCTTGGGGCCTCCCCACGGGGATGGAATGCCAGGGCCTGGTTGCAAATGTGACCTTTGCGATCCTGGAAATTCACCCACTGGTGTCGGTAGTTTTTATTTTTTGGTATTTTAATTGTATTATTTTTTATCATTTCATTTTATTTTTTTACAATGTCACTGACTATGACTCGGTCCATCCAGAAAAGGAAGGAGCTGGTAAATTACATATTTACTGACCCCTTCCTGGTTCTTTATTGTGACACATCTCCCCTGCAGCAGCCGGCAGGAGAGGGGAGGGGGCACAGTGGGGGGGGGGGAGCACGGTAGTGGGGAGGGGGGTGGACCAGAGGAGCACACAGGGGCCCAGAGACAGCAGAACACAAGTGAACTGGATAGGAGGAGTGGCGGGGGCAGCGTACAGAGGAACCAATCTCCTCCATTTTACTCCTGCAGCTACAGGAGGAAAAGGGAGGACAGTGATTTCTCTACATGCTGCCCCCGCCGCCCCTCCTATCCAGGTGTACAGGGGAGCCGCCACAGACCCCCTGGATCATGGGGCCCAGTTGCAATTGCAACCCCTGCAACCCCTGTAGTTATGCCCCTGCCTATAGGTAAGCCTTATCATAGCCTTACATATAGGTACAAACATTACAGGGGGGTTTACAACCACTTTAAAAGTTTCTAAAGAAGTCATTTTTCCCCTTCACTGATGTGCGCTGATGAGGCTGCACTGATGGGCACTGATAGGCTGCCCTAATGGGTAGTGATAGGCTGCACTGATGGGCACTGAAATGTGCCACTGATAGGCATCACTGATGGGCACAGATTGGCAGCACTTGTGGGCACAGAATGGCAGCACATGTGGGCACTGTTGAGACTACACTGATAATCAGGACACTGATGATCGGTGCCCTGATTACCAGTGTAGTTGTCCCCTGTGTGGATTTGCTGGTTATCGGCTCTCCCCACGCGCTGTCAGCGTGAGGAGAGGACTGATGATAACCGGCAAATCCTGTTCACACTGTGATCAGCTGTGATTGGACACAGCTGGTTACATGGTAAAGAGCCACTGATCGGCTTCTTACCCTGATCTGTGATCAGCTGTGTCCGAAGGACACGGCGATCACAGATCTGTGCCGATGCGCACCGCAGGGGGGGCACAGGAAACGCGATCATGGGAGGATGTCTATAGAGGCCCTCCTGGCTATGTGAGCCCACGCTGTAGCCATCTTTTGGCTACAGCAAGGGTGGGAGATGGTTAATAAACATTTGCATTTTGGTCTCATTTCCTAGTTGCCATGTCTATGTTATGGTCACCTTTATTTTTTACAGTAAATAATAACTAGAACACATTCAATTGATATTAATCCCTTGCCTTGTCTAAGCATTTTCAGACGCTCATTTATATGCCCTTGCCTATGTTCTATGTTTAACTACTTTTCTACTGGCCACTTTTACCCCCTTTTCAGCTTTCAGTGCTGTCGCAACTTGAATGACATTTGCGCGGTCATGTAACACTGTACCCAAATTACATTTTATCACTTTTTTGAGACAGATAGAGCTTTACTTTGGTAGTATTTAATCACCACTGTTTTTTTTTTCTTTTTTGCTAAAAAATAAAAAAAAGACTGAGAATTAAAAAAAAAAAAAAAATGTTTTTCTTGTTTCTGTCATAAAATGTTATAAATAAACAATTTTTCTCATTCACTGATGTGCACTGATGAGGCTGCACCGATGGGCATTGATAGGCGGCACTAAAGGCCACTGATGATGTGGCACTGATAAGAAGGCACTAATGCCTCGTTTCCACTGAGCGGATCGGTTCGGGTCGGTTCGGTACGGTACGCTAATTTGAGTGTTTCCATTATGAAAGTGGCCCATACAACCGAACCAAACCGCACCATTCCTGGTCCTGCTTCAGATGTAGGGCCATAGGAAATGGTACGGTACGGTTAGGGCGGAGCTACTGGCGTAACACAATAGATTCCACTGATTGGCGGACAGGAAAACTTCAGTGCTCACGTCAAATGAAAGAGCAAAACAAACACCTCATTTGGTGTAAACCCTGCATGGTCCCTGGTGGCTCGACTTGCAGTGGAAACGCTCACCTGAATAGACCAGACCATTCTAACCCTTCCAAACTGTACCGACCCGAACCGTTCCTCTCAGTGGAAACAAGGCATAATATGCAGCACTGATGGGCACTGATAGGTGGCACTGATATGCAGCACTGGTAGGTGGCAATGATGGGCACTGATAGGCGGCACTGATGGGCACCCCTGATGAGCAGGCACTAAAAGGCAGCACTGACTGGCATCACTGATTGGGGCTGCACTGATAATCAGTGCCCTGATTTTCTGTGCAGATTTCCCCTGTGAGGAAATTTCACTGATCGGCTCTCCTCTCCTCACACGCTGTCAGTGTAAGGAAAGGAATGCCGATAATCAGCAATTCCTTGTTTACATGTGATCAGCTGTGATTGGACATAGCTGATCACATGGGTAAAGAGCTTCGTCATCGGCTCTTTACCAAATTTGGTGATGTGACGTATTCCAGGGGCAGAGCGCACCACCGATTGCTGTGTTGCGTGCCCCCACAGGCGCGCAATCGCGGCAAGAGTGGGACAACATCATATGACGTTGTCCCACAAGGAAAAGCCACCACCCGCCATTTGACAATTCCAGAGGCGGGAATGTTGTTAAGTTTGTGTCATGACTGCTGCCCCAAGTTTCCGGTCTCAGGAGTTTCTCTTGATGCATCCTATGGAGCCACCCTTGCATGCAGGGACTAGAGCGGTGTCTCCCTACACTGTATGAATCAATAGAAACACACAACTCCATAGCCTAGGATGGCAAGGCACTTCTCTGCTCTCCCCCAAGACAACAGGCTAACTGGAAATGGATTTCTTCACACCTAACTCTTTCCTTTGAAGGCCAGGAGTTCAGGGAAGCAGCAGAGAGACAACAGGAGCTAGCAGCATTGAAAGTTGTGGGGTAAGAATTTTAACAAATAGTTTAAAACACTACAATAAGACCCCATTCACATAGGGGCGACGCTACTTGATAGGGCGACCTGTTAAGTCGCGGTGCACAGCGACATGCACGGATTTCATATCATTGAAGTCTATGCAGGTCGCCTCCAGGTCACCCCAAAGTAGTACAGGACCCTTTTTCTACTTGTGTCACTTCTATTCGAACGGATCCTGTGCTAATCTATGGCAGGCGACCCACCGCGACTTGTCAGGCGACCAAGTCGCCTGACAAGTCGCGCTAGTGTGAACCGGCTCTAAGAAGAATCAAATTCACATTTGTTTTGTAAAGGGCTTCAAAGCAGAAGATGAGGTGAATAAAATTTGGGCCACTTTACCAAATATTCAACCTCCAAATACATATCTCCTTACTTAACCCCACTCCAAACTTTAGCAAATCCCTTCCATCATGTGCACTTGCTAACAGGCTATAGGTTTGTTTTAACCCCTTTGGCTGCTCTCCAAGGTTTTATCCAAATATTAGTTCTTTGGTTTAGGATATAGTTTATTTTAATTGGCAACTACGTCTACATGACATCGAGCACCCAACTGTTTCTAAAAAACTGAGATTACTTTTAATATGCCTTAGCTTCTTTTATATATCCAAACATAGAACACAAATTTGTAAATACAACCTTTACAGTTTTCTTTGGTTTTGCCACTCTTTAGGAATTCCTCAGGTTCCATTTACCTAATCCTCTGCTCCTTTTTGCAGCTAGACTGGTTCCTAAAGCTTCTTCTCCAACCCTGAAGCAGTCTAGGGCAGGTGTTGTAAAATTTTGTCGGACCCGTGAAAAAATCGGACCTCGTCACTTCCGGTGACAGAGCATCACAAAACAGCTGATAGGAGTCGTCCGGGCGCATGCTCAGAAGACATTTTTCGAGGTTTGGAAAAATTATAACAGAGAGCGGACAGCTGATTGAGAGAAGGCGGGGCTGAGGTGCGACGGAGGACACCGCCGCGTCATCGAGACATTAGGGAGGGAGGCACATCTGCAGAGCTGGCGGAGGAGGCGGGACGGAGGTGCGGCCGTGTAATATATGCAGGGCTTAAGCGACTCCTTCTGTTTTATAATCTTTAGTAATTATCGTATTATTTATCCTTCGGATTTCATTACATTTAGTATTTCTTATTTTGTATTGTAGAAATACTAAATGTAATGAAATCCGAAGGATAAATAATACGATAATTACTAAAGATAATAAAACATAAGGAGTCGCTAAGGTCCTGCATTTATTACACGGCCGCACCTCCGTCCCGCCTCCTCTATTCAGCTCTGCAGATGACGCGGCGGTGTCTTCCGTCCCACCTCAGCCCCGCCTCCTCTCATTCAACTGCCCGCTCTGTGTTATAAGTTTACCAAACCAAGATAATGTCTTGTGCGCATGCGCACTTGAGACTCCCAGAACCGGAAGTGACGAGGTCCGATTTTTTCACGGGTCCGAGAAAATTTTAGAACACAGGGTTTCTCAACCAGGGTTCCTCCTGAGGTTGCTAGGGGTTCCTTGAGCAATGGGCAACTTCTGCCTCTCAGATAAGTTTCCAATGACACCATTGTTCCTTGTAGCTATCTGTAAGGGGGTGATTCTTCCCAATGATGACAAGAGTAAGGAGCATTCTTTCCACTGACTGTCGCACTAATGTGTCATGAGTTGTAGATTTTTAATTTTTAGTAGGGGTTCCCCGAGACCAGAAATATTTCAAGGGTCCCTCTGTGTTGAAAAGGCTGGACTGGGGTCTTCACGTAATCAAGTCCAAAGCAGTAAGTTCATAGTGCTGCATTGGATGTGAAAACTTCTTCTCTACCCTAGATAAAAAAACATCTATTAACCCTTGCATTGCGGAAGCAGCCCGGAGCTAAGGTTTAGGAGCTAAAAACAACTGAACTTGCCATTGCTGTGCGTGCTTCCAAGCCTAAAATTGTTTTGTCGTTAGAACATATATATCGTGTATACACTCACCGGCCACTTTATTAGGTACACCTTGCTAGTACCGGGTTGGGCCCCCTTTTGCTTTCAGAACTGCCTTAATTCTTCACTGCATAAATCCCCCACACTATTACCCAACCAGCCTGATCCGTTGATACAAGGCAGCATAGATCAATGCTTTCATGTTGTTTACGCCAAATTCTGACCCTACCTTCTGAATGTTGCTGCTGAAATTGAGACTCATCAGACCTGGCAACATTTTTCCAATCTTTAATTGTCCAATTTTGGTGAGCCTGTGTGAATTGTAGCCTTAGTTTCCTGTTCTTAACTGACAGGAGTGGCACCCGGTGTGGTCTTCTGCTCCTGTAGCCCATCTGCTGCAAGGTTCGAAGTGTTGTGGCATTGAGAGATGGTATTCTGCATACCTTGGTTGTAACAAGTGGTTATTTGAGTTGCCTTTCTATCATCTTGAACCAGTCTGCCCATTCTCCTCTGACCTCCGACATCAACAAGGCATTTTTATCCACACAACTGCCGCTCACTGGATATTTTCTCATTTTTGGACCATTCTCTGTAAACCCTAGAGATAGTTGTGTGTGAAAATCCCAGTAGATCAGCAGTTTTTAAAATACTCAGACCGGCCCGTCTGGCACCAACAACCATGCCATGTTCAAAGTCACTCCATTTTTTTGAGAAAAAAACATTCCCCTCTGTTAAAATCCTTGTAATGTACAGAGATCACCCAGAGGGGAAAGTTTTTTTCTCAAAAAAATGGAGTTACGCTTTAAGTGACTTTGAGTCTGCAACAAAGTTTGTAAAAATCCTTGTAATGTACAGAGATCACTCAAACTTTGTTGCAGATTCCTACCTTTTGTTATTATGAAGAAATCATTGCTTGTTCCTCTTTGCCCCTGTTCTGAGTGGGTCAAATGGGAATGGTTTCACAATTATCCATCAGCTGTGGCAGCTGCAGGGCTCTAATGAGGAAATCTGCTGGGCCTGCATCCCTTTAGATGTGTTCCTATTGGGAGTATCTCACCAAAAATGACATTTTTGTTGCAGGGGATGCCAGAAATCTGACTTGTATCTTAGGCAGACTTCTGGGAAAATTGGTGAGCCAATCACACAAGCAGGAAGTGATGTTTCTGGGGTGTGGTCAGTACACATTCTGTGTAAAGAACAGCCCCAGGTAGCCATATTGCATTGCATTTTCAGAAAATTACAACAGCTGCAGATTGAAAAGGAAAGGTCATTTTTAATAACATTCAATTACAATATGACTTGTGTTGCAATTCTATACGCTATATATTTTTTCTTTTTTTACTATTTTTTTCTCCCCACGAAAGTGGAGTTACCCTTTCTTCCCTATTCTGATGCTCGGTTTGAACTTCAGCAAGTCGTCTTCACCAAGTCAAGATGCCTAAATGCATTGAGTTGCTGCCATGTGATTGGCTGATTATCATTTTTGTTACCAAACAATTGAACAGGTATACCTAATAAAGTGGCCAGTGAGTGTATATGGCCAGATCTGTTATTGCATGCATTTCCTTTATGTAAAAAAGTCAGATCTCCCTGCATGTACTGCCTGTCTCCTGTGGTTGCTGTTATCAGAACTATTTTGCACTATGCAAACCTGACATTTACAGTCAGATTACAGTGATTATTACAGTCAACATAAGAACTTTGTGTATCATCAGATAACAAATGACAGTCACTGATAATGATAAAAATGGACCTGGCCAGGATACCATGTTAGAAACAAGATCTGTGCATAAGAGAAAAGGCAGATTATAGCTAATGACACACAGCAGACATTCTAAGAAGAATGTGTTTTAAGGATGGACAGGCACTTTAAAGTGACACTTAGTCCCGGTTCACACTAGGGCGACCTGTGAGGCTACCTGGTCGCCTCACAGGTCACCGTAGGTCGCCTCCCATAGGGAAGCTACGGACCCGTTCTAATAGGAGCGACACAAGTCGCTCCGACCTAGAAAAAGGGTCCGGAGCTTCTTTGGGGCGACCAGGAGGCGACCGCCATAGACTTCAATGTTATGAAGTCCGTGGTGACCGCTCCGAGGTCGCAGCGCGGTGCGAAGTAGCGTCGCCCCTATGTGAACGGGGCCTAAACAATATCCTTTTTCTCCAAAGAAAACTCTATACACATTCACTAACTAATGGTCCTCTAATCTATTTTTCATTACCTACTTGCCAACCGCCCGCTACAGATATACTGTGGCAGGCTGGCTCAGCTTCGCGAACTGCCGTACCCGTACGTCGGTTCGCGGGAACGCTCCTGGGGGCACGCACATGCCCCCATTAGGCCAAGGGAAAGCCGATCCACAGGGCTGGGGGCTGCGATTGCCGCTCCAGAAGAGGGAACGACAGTCTGCTGTTGTAAACACAGCACACCATTGTTCTCTCTGGACTGAACACAGAGCCCCTGTGTTCCTCCTATTTAGGAACACAGGTCTCTGTATTGATTTCACAAGCCCACCCCCCTCAAGTCAGTAAACACCCCCTAGGCTCACACTTAACCCTTTGATCGCCCCGAGTTAACCCCTTCCCTGCCAGTGCCATTATTACATTAACAGTGCATATTTTTAGCACTGATTACTGTAGTAATGTCACTGGTCCTCCCAAAAGTGTTAAAAATGTACGCCGCAATGTCGCAGTTCCGCTAAAAATCGCAGATTGCCGCCATTACTAGTAAAAATAAATAAATAAAAATGACATAAATCTTTCCCCTAGTTTGTAGACACGATACATTTTGCACAAACCAATCAAAAAAAGCTTATTGGTATTTTTTTTTTTTACCAAAAATATGTAGCAGAATACAAATTGGCCTAAAAGGATGAAAACATTTGATTTAAAATTTATTTTGGGACTGATATATAGCAGAAAGTGAAAAATATAGTTTTTTTTTTGTTCAGAATCGTCGCTCTTTTTTTGTTTATCGCGCAATAAATAAAAATCGCACAGGTGATCAAATACCACCAAAAGAAAGCTCTTTTTGTGGGAAAAGGACATTGATTTTTTTTGGGTACAGCGTCGCACAACCATGCAATTGCTCATTAAAGTAACGCAGTGCTGAATCACAAAAAATGGCCCGGTAAAAAAGGGGGTAAATACATTTGGGGCTGAGGTGGTAAATTACTGTATTGTTCTGCTTCCTTGTAACATCCTCTATGATTTCCCAAACCTCTCTTTCCCCCCTCACTTCTGTTTGTTTGGAAGGAGCAGTACATGATAGTTGTGGTCATGTGCAGGGCTGTGTTACCGAATGGGCACGCTGGGCAGTTGCCCGGGGCCCCACTTGCCCAGGGGGGCCCCACCTGCCCAGTGACCCAGCCCCAGCCAAGCATTAGTCCTGACTCCTGTGTGCATCCCACCGTCGAACTAAGCAGGAGGCAAGCGCCTGTCGGCCCTTTGCTGCTGACAGGCCACTTGGGCTGTGGGGGAGGGGGAGCCCACAACTACATGAATGCCTGTCCTCCTCCACAGAAACAGGAACACACAGGACAGTTGAGTCTGACTCCTGTCCATGTGTGTGTTCCAACGGACCCAGCCGCCGAACTTGGAAGCCGTCATTAGCCTGGCACTGCTGTACCAATAAATATCGCCTTATCGATGATTTGCATTTTTATTCTCGTGGGTCATTGTGTAGGCGGGGCCCCATTGCCCGGGGGCCTATAATGCTCTTAAGATGACACTGGTCATGTGCCCTAGCAATAGAAGGGACTTTTGAGCTAGAAATACATGCTTAAAAATAAGTTTTTAGTATCACTGTAAAAGGAATTTATAGTTTAAAATCAGTATTTTTTTTCTAGAAAATTACTTAGAACCCCCTAATATTATATTTATATATATATATATATATATATATATATATATATATATATATATATATTTGTTTTTTTTTTTAGCAGAGACACTAGAGAATAAAATGGAGATTGTTGCAATACTTTTTGTCACACCGTATTTGCGCAGCAGTCTTACAAACGCATTTTTTTTGGGGGGAAAAAATACACTCTTTTGAATTAAAAAATAAGGAAACAGTAGAATTAGCACAATTTTTTTCTATAATGTGAAAGATAATGTTACACCGAGTAAATTGATACCTAACATGTCATGCTTAAAAATTGCGCACACTCGTGGAATGGCGGCAAACATTGGTACCGACGGCTCCAGTAAGCAGGGAAAATGACCGGGAAGCGGCAGGAGGGGGGTGAGCACCTCTCCCGCCACCCATAAAAGTGATCCCATAGCGAATCTGCCTCTGGGATCACTTTTATGTGAAAGAGAATCGCCCGCCCTGTAAGAAATCACAGGAATTATGGTAGCTATCTTCTGCCATAACACCGGTATTTAACGTCAAAGTAGTGAGGTAAAACTGTGGCGGGCGGTCTGGAAGTGGTTAAAGAAGTAGGGCCAAAGCTCTTTTGGCCTTTCTTCTCCTGTGGATCACAGGAGAGCACTTCGTTCTGTATGTCTGTGACCCACATTCAACTGACAGTGGGCTAAAGTTGCCTGACGTTACTCAGCTGCTCCAAACTCTGGAGGGATCCCGACTTTAACCACTTAAGGACCGGAGGATTTGGCTGCTCAATGACCAGGCCCTATTTTGCGATTCGGCACTGCGTTATTTTAATGGACAATTGTGCGGTCGTGTAACGCTGTACCCAAACGAAATTGACATCCTTTTTTTCCCACAAATAGAACATTCTTTTGGTGGTATTTGATCACCTGTGCGATTTTTATTTTTTGCGCTATAAACAAAAAAAAGAGTGACAATTTTGAAAAAATTACAATATTTTTCACATTCTTTTATATGAAATTGAAAATGTTAAAATCAAAATGTTTTAACATTTTAGGCCAATTTGTTTTCTGCTACATATTTTTAGTAAAAAAAAAAAAAAATCGCAATAAGGGTATTTTGATTGGTTTGCGCAAAAGTTATTGCGTTTAAGAACTACGGGAAATATTTATATCATTTTTATTGTTTTTTTTTTTACTAGTAATGGCGGCGATCTGAATTTTTTTGCGGGACTGCGACATTGCGGCGGACAGATCTAACCCCTAACTGACATTTTTGACACTTTTGGGGGTACCAGTGACATTACTACAGTAATCAGTGCTAAAAATATGCACTGTTACTGTAAAAATGACACTGGCAGGGAAGGGGTTAACATTACTGGTGATCAAGGGGTTAAGTGTGTCCCTAGGGGCGTGATTCTAACTGTCAGGGGGCGTGGCTTGTGAAGTAATCACAGAGAAATGCGATCCTACATAGCAGGATCGCATAGCCTCTGTGATTACTTCAGGGAGAATGACAGATGGCTGTGTTTACATCAGCCGTCTGTCTTTCTCCCTCTGCTGTGGGAGATTGCGAGTGGCCGGCGGACATCGGAGCCGCTGGTCACACGCACTGGCTCCCCAGCTAACGAGCGGGGGCAAAAGGGCCCCTAGAGTCTCCTAAGTGAGCGACGTAACATAACGTCGCTTTGCCCAGGAGTGGCTGCCTGCCGCAGTAAAACTGCAGCGGGCGGTCATTATGTGGTTAATGTCGGAATGCACCCAGATGCCAGCGAGCTGGCTCAGCCTTTCTGCGAGCTGCCTAGAGCCTTAGCCAGCCTCTTATGCCCTCCACAGCCTCCAGTGAGCACTGAAGGGGCAGAGCTGAGAGTGGTAATTGACAGTCACCGCTCTCTGCTCACTGAAGACAGACAACTGAGCAATCAGTATATAAAAGCAGAGGCTTATTCAGCGCTATAATCCAAAAAATAGAGAGAGATGAGCAGCTGGACACTGGTATTGGTCAATACTAGAAAATCCAAAAACAGGCGATAAATATATAAATGGTGTAGCGCTAAAATGTTAAAACCAATAAACAGTAGCAATGTCCATAAAGATCTGAGAATGTTCATAAATCCAAAGCCAGACTTGAGGTAAAGGTGACCCGTGTATACAAGTAGAAAAAACACCAAACATGCGTGATTCCACCACCACAGTTAATGCCAGCCTCTCACCTCCATGCACTGACCACAAGGGCCATTGCGCTTTAATATAGACTCCGGTGAACACCTCCTGTCCCAGTCTTAAGACCATGGAAACCACAGCACCTCAGCAGGTCAGCATATAGATTCCACATGAAAGGGTAACAAAGGACATCTAGTGCTCTTCGTTTAAAATTGGGTACATTTATTCAAGGTAAAACTATTTACTCACAAACATAGCACTATTCCTAGTGCATCGGGAACAGCATGTCAAACATCTGATCGATGTGCTCGAGCGTGCGGTCCTCTCAGAGCGTCGCGGGTGACGTCACAGCTCCTCCCCCGTGGGAGGAGCTCTGAGAGGACCGCACGCTCGAGCACATCGATCAGATGTTTGACATGCTGTTCCCGATGCACTAGGAATAGTGCTATGTTTGTGAGTAAATAGTTTTACCTTGAATAAATGTACCCAATTTTAAACGAAGAGCACTAGATGTCCTTTGTTACCCTTTCATGTGGAATCTATATGCTGACCTGCTGAGGTGCTGTGGTTTCCATGGTCTTAAGACTGGGACAGGAGGTGTTCACCGGAGTCTATATTAAAGCGCAATGGCCCTTGTGGTCAGTGCATGGAGGTGAGAGGCTGGCATTAACTGTGGTGGTGGAATCACGCATGTTTGGTGTTTTTTCTACTTGTATACACGGGTCACCTTTACCTCAAGTCTGGCTTTGGATTTATGAACATTCTCAGATCTTTATGGACATTGCTATGTTTATTGGTTGTAACTGAGCAATCAGTGCTCTTTGATTGATTCTCAGTCTTGGAGGTGGCGGGGGACAGATGCAGCATCGCACCAATGCTGTATCCACCTAGGTGAGTATGTAGGTGTGGTTTTTTTTTTAACTAATACTTTTCTTTTAAAGCGGGGTTTCAGCGTTTTTTGTTTTTTTTCTAAAAACACTCCCGTGTTGTTTCCACCTAATCCTATATCCAACAGGATTAGTAGTTAATGTTGGTTTTGTAAATGTTTTTTTATTTTTTATTTTTAAAAAAACTTACCTTGCTGTTCCCACCGAGCGCACTTCCATCTTCTGTCTGGCCATCTGAAGCCCACTGGTATGTCCTTCTGGGATACCGTGCTGCTGGCTACCCAGCATGCACCTCCCGATCTCAGGCATGCGCATGTCATACAAAGCGGCGGCGAGGTGCTGCAGAAGCAGAGGATTAAAACAAAAAAAAAAAGGTATTTGCACTGCAGGAAAAAAAAAAAGTAAAGTAGATTATAGGAAGTGGTCATGAAACGCTGGGTGGGGAGTTGATAAAATGCCTGGAACTCTGCTTTTAGAGCTGGTTCACACCAAAAAGGCACTCTAGATCCGTTCTGGATGTGTTTCCGCATGCGGGTTTGTCATGCGTTTCCGAATGCATTCCATCATGAATGCATTTTCTTCTTTTCTCCCGTTTTTTTTTTTTTTTAAAGGGCCAGTTCACACCATAGAAACGCAGTCTGGATGCGTTCCAGATGCTTTTCTGCATGCTCGTTTTTGATGCATTTTCTGCTGCGTTCCAGCGTGTTTTTGATGCATTTTTTGCTGCGTTCCAGTGCGTTTTTGATGCATTTTTGGTGCAGTCCAGTGCATTTTTCCCCTTTTTTTTGTTAACCTTAAATAAGGACATGTGTGTTCCGGTACGATTTGGTGCATTTAGGTGCATTCCAGTGCGTTTTTAAAGCGTTTTACAGCATTCCAGTACAGTCCAGTGCAGGAAAAATGCAGCATGTTCTACTTTTTTTTTTTTTTCTTGAACTGGAAAGCCCTGGAACTGACTGCACTGGTGTGAACTATGTCATTGGAAACCATATAATCTACTAAAAATGCATTGGACTGCATGTGGTGTTAAATATTTAAAGAGAAAGTAAAGCTTCCTCTGTAACTTGTACGTTTAGGTAAGCCTATGATAAGGCTTACCTATAGGTACTGTAAATATCTCCTAAACTTGCACCGTTAGGGGATATTTATGCACCGTAGGAGATATTTACTTTGCATGCAGCCAGTGACATCACTGGCGCATGCGCCCTGAAGGAACGCTGCCCGTGCGCGGGAGTGACGTCATCGTGGCTTCGGCCAATCAGATGGCCGGAGGGTGCAAACTCGGAAGATGTCTGAACATGCCGGCCGTGTCACCGGTGAGCGGGCAGCGCTGCAGGGGCTTCGTTCTAAGGTAGGTATTTCATAATGCGCTAGTCTGCGATGCATACTTCATTTCTTATGGCAATTTTTATGATCAATTTTCCCATATACAATGTGCTTTTGTATTTATATAAAGGTGCTTAAGCCTAAATGATGAATAAAAGTTAATGTCACATGAATCACCTATAATTAGTCTTTAAAGCACAGGGCAAATAAGATGGCCATAGACAGTTTGAATCTTGGAAGTTTCAGCGGGGACTGGCTGAGGATCAAATCATGTATGTGTAGTGTATTAACACAGACAGGCTGTTCAGGTTGCTTCTTTATTCACTGCACATCAGCATGCAACTAACCTCAGCCACACCCAGCTCCCAGACATATACATAATTGTAACATTTTGCAGACAGCAACTTAACCCGTTGCTTACCATACTACATTCCCTCCTCTCTTTGAATAAAACATAACATGCACAACGTATTAATAAGATTAACAAAATGCATGGATGAACAACTAAAAATTTAAACTATAAACTCCTGACTATACACATAGTCCTTAAGGTAGGCCGGTGGATTTGTTGCTCGTTTTTCTCTTGGCCATTCCGATGTGGATGGTTGTGGATTGAAGTCTGGATCACTGGCAGTATCATCACTACTCTTTGCCTGTTCGCCATCTTCCGATACTTGACCTTCTGACTCAATAAATTTCTTCACAAATGAGGAATTACGCACTTTTGTGTGACCATCTAAATCCTCTAAAACCACTTGAGTACCTCTTTTCTCCTTTACAACATAAGGCTCAGGTTCAAAGGACGGAGCCAGTTTGTTAAACCGATCACTTTGAAGCAACACCTTATCACCCTGTTGAAGGCCACTAGGTTGACAATGGCGGCGGTGGTTTGCATACTGTTCAGCCCGGATCTTCCTTTCCTCATCAACATGCCGAAAAGGTTTCTGACTTGTAGGAGGACCCCCAATGTCTGGCAATTTTGTCCTGAATTTGCGACCACAAAGAAGTTCCGCAGGACTAACGCCAGTGACAGTATGCGGAGTTGTGCGATAAGCCAAAAGAAAACGCCACAGTTCCTTTTTCCAGTCTCTTCTCTCTAAATGAGCAATCCGCAAAGCTTTCAGCAAGGTTCGATTCTGGCGTTCCACTTCCCCGTTAGCCTGTGGCCAGTATGGAGTTGTACGATGATGTTCAATAGCATTTGATTTCAGATAATCCTGAAATTCCTGAGAAGTAAATTGGGCACCATTATCACTCACAATCCGTTTAGGCAACCCATGAGATGCAAAAATGCTCTCCAACCCCTCAATTACAGTTGATGATGTAGCTTTAGTGAGAACTACCACCTCTTGCCACCTTGAATAATAGTCCACAACAACTAAAAGATGGTGTCCAGATGGAATGTCGCACAGATCAATGGCTAAATCTTCCCATGGTCCCTCAGGTATAACAGTGTGAGTTACTGGTTCTGGTTTAGGTTTGCTGCCCACCAACTGACATGCTCGACATGAAGAAACCAAACGTTCCACATCCTTGTCAATTCCTGGCCACCAGACTTTCTCACATAATCTTTGTTTGGTGCGTACAATGCCTTGATGGCCCTCATGGGCTAAATGTAATGTACGTTTCCGTAAGTCTTTAGGCATCACAATACGATTGCCACGTAGAACTAGTTGTCCTGCAATACTCAGCTCTTGTTTGATTCTGTGATAGCTTGGGTCACAATCCACCCAAACCCCTTGTCTTACACATTTTCTCAACCGAGCAATTTCCGGATCCACAGATGACAATTCTTCAACCTCCCGCGGTGTCAATGCCTGAGGCATGGCGTTAGTAGCCACAAAACGAATGTACTCTTCTGCCAGGTTATGAACAGGTGCAGAAGACTGAGGCAATCTGGAAAGTGCATCTGCCGCATTAGTCGGTCCAGGTCTGTACCGCACTGTAAAGCGATATGGTAACAATCTGAGAACCCATCTCTCAATTCTGGCGGATGGTTTTGAGCGTGGCGAATATATCACTTCCAGAGGCTTGTGGTCTGTGATGATTTCAAAATCAAAGCCGTAAAGATAGGTGTGAAACCTTTCACATCCCCAAACAACAGCCAAAGCTTCTTTCTCGGTCTGAGAATAACGTCTCTCTACATCAGTGAGGGATCTGCTTGCATACTGAATAGGCCTGTAATCGCCTGTGCATTGTCTCTGAACCAAGATGGCGCCTAACCCCACAGGGCTAGCATCGACAATAACTTGGGTGCGTGCAGTAGGATTGAAATAAGCCAAAGTTGTGGCGCAAGTCAGCCGTCTCTTAAGTTCATCAAATGCACCTTGTTCCAAAAAGCCCCACTTCCAAGGGACTGCTTTGCGAGTCAACACTCTCAAGGGTTCACTGACAGTCGCCATATCTGGAATAAACTTGGCACAGTAATTCACTAGCCCAAGAAAACTGCGTACTTCTGCAGGGTTTTCAGGATTTCTGGCATCAGACACAGCTTTAATTTTACAGTCCTCCGGACCAATGCCCCTGTCAGATAGCACATGGCCCATAAAAGTCATTTTATTCATTTGAAATGTGCATTTCTTCTCATTTAATGTTAACCCTTTCTCCTTCAAGCGATTTAGCACTGCACGGAGACGTTCATCGTGCTCCTGTGTGTTTGTTCCCCACACAATTATATCATCAGAAATGTTATGCGTGCCTTCACAACCATGTAGCACTTGCTGAATCACATGTTGATAGGCCTCCGGTGCGGACGATACGCCAAACATCAACCTCTTGTATCTAAAAAGACCTTTATGGCTTGCAAATGTAGTGATGACTCTAGATGCTGGGGTCAATTCAATCTGATGATAACCCCATTTCAAATCCAGTTTACTGAAGACACTTGCCCCATTCATTGCATGTAGAACATCTTCAATAGTGGGAATTGGATGTCTCTCTCTCTGCACAGCTTGGTTAGCACATCTCATGTCCACACAAATCCGAATATCTGTGCCCTTTGGTACAACAACTAACGGCGATACCCACGGAGTGGGCCCTTCCACAGGTTCAATAATGTCAAGGTCTAGCAGCTCTGCCAGTTTGTGCTCAACAGGTGATCTCAGGCTATAAGGAAGTCTGCGTACTGGCTGTGCAATAGGCTTTACATGTGGATCAATGTGAAGCTCCAACTGAAAATCCTTTAATTTTCCAAACCCAGAGAAGCAATCTTTAAATTCCTCTTTCAATGCAGAAATAGCAGGAGACAGCATATTCACTCTTGTGCTGCCTACATCACGGCCAATCTGTAACACCCCTAGTGCCATTGCGGTTTGACGACCAAGCAGAGGCGACCCTGTGCCATCTACAACATAGAATTCGGTCTGCAATGGAGGACCAGTCTCATGTGTTTGAACAGAGGTATAAAATTTGCCTTTAAGTTGCAGTGGTGTACTGGAGCCATAAGTATAAATCTGTTTAGTGGTGTTACACAATTTAAGGTGATTTTCTCTTCAATTAAGACTGTGCCAAGAAGCCAAGTCCATAACATTGCATGTAGCTCCAGAGTCAATCAACACTGACACATCTGTATTTCCAATCTTAATGGTTAATGTCCCGGCTTGCAAAGAACACAGGGAGAATATAAATTCACAGTCAGGAGCACTCTCTTTATCCTCAGCTATAACATTTACTTGTGCAGAATGTCCTTTGGTTTTGTTATCTCTGGTTGTACTTCTACACACAGCTGCAAAATGACCTGTCTTTCCACAAGCAAAGCACATTTTATTCTGTACCACAGTGCAGTCCTGACTTGTGTGTCCCGCCCTGCCACATTTATTGCAGGTGATATGTAAAGTCCTCTTTGGAAAACTCTCTTTCCTACTCCAGATATTCCTATTATTATAGGTAGGTTTGGAGACTGTATTGACAGATGCAGTGTTCTTGGTTTCAATATGCAGAGCCTGGAGCTCAGACAGTTCAATGGCTCTTGCAATCTCCTGCAGACTAGTAAGTGTGAGACTAGGTTCTCTCAATAATCTCCTCCTGAGGTGCACAGATGTGCATTTCTCTATGACCTGATCTCTGATTATCTCCTCAGTTACAGTCCCAAAATCACAAGACTTTGCCAGATATTTCAGCCTAGTCACATAACTGTCCGTGGTTTCTCCCAGTTCTTGCACAGCCTGTCTAAACTTATATCTTTCATAGGGAATATTTTTCTTTGGCTCAAAGTACTCACTCAGTCTATTCATGGCTGTCTCATAGTCTGAATCTTCCCCTGTTGCTCCCAGGGTTTCAAAAATGTCCTGAACTTGAGGTCCAGCTAGATGCAGCAGCATGGCTCTCTTCTGAGCAGGTGCAGTCACTCCTGTGGCTATAACATAGAACTGAAATCCCTTCTTCCACTTGTCCCAGCGCTATGAGAGACTAGTGTGGTCTCCAGACACATCAAACAGTTCGATAGCCGGTAAATCCAGAAAGCTAGCCATCCTCGTCGCCAAAATGTAGTGTATTAACACAGACAAGCTGTACAGGTTGCTTCTTTATTCACTGCACATCAGCATGCAACTAACTTCAGCCACATCCAGCTCCCAGACATATACATAATTGTAACATTTTGCAGACAGCAACTTAACCCGTTGCTTACCATACTACAGTATGGGCTAGCTAAATGTACACAAGTTGATCGATCAATTTGGGTACAACCAGCCTGTTGGATTTTACAGGCGATTATTGCTAGCAGCTATAACAGTTGTTAGCAATAATCACTGGCAGGGACAGCTGCTCCCACCGGGAGAACACAATGGCTTCGCGGGAGAGATTCACCCTTCAGCACTGACTGTATTGATGGGGGAATCAAACGATTTTCTTTCCTGCAACCAAAAGAAAATCGGTCCTTCTATGGCCGGCATTAGATTGTCATTCCTAGCAGATAAGGGAATGTATAGTGTCATTCTGCCACTAACACAGTCTACCCTTTTTTCACTGTTATCTGAAATGTTCTAAGTGTCCTAAACAGATGATGAAGACAGAAGTCTTGTCTAAATTTGGTCATTTAATTTTGTAGACAGTACCATGACTCATACCCATTTACCCCAACAACCACCAAACCATCAATTACTTTTATGACATTTATTAGAGCTGTCGTCAAAAAGTGCGCACAAAATACATTTAGCCGCATGATAAAATGTCTATGTATGTCCTAAAAAGTCTTTATAGATGTCTTATGTAAACATTATTTCTTTGGTTTAAGCACAGCAAAACTTGCAATGATTTGAGAAGTGATGCCTGTGGAGTAGAATAGTGTTCATAACGTAAATGATACCTTTTAGAATGTCTCTAAAGCTATATATACACTATATTACCAAAAGTATTGGGACACCTGCCTTTAGACGCACATGAACTTTAATGGCATCCCAGTCTTAGTACGTAGGGCTCAAAACCTTGTGGACAGCCTTCCCAGAAGAGTTGAAGCTGTTATAGCTGCAAAGGGTGGGCCACCTCAATACTGAACTCTACAGACTAAGGCCCGTACACACCATAAGAAAACTGGAAGTAAAATTTCATCCGACGAACGATCTGCCGATTTTCGAATTGTTATTATAGTGCTTTCGACAGCTGATTACGAATTTTCGGATGGCAAAAACTGGATGTGCAGGCTATAAAATTTTTATCGTACGTCAACACAACGTCCGATTTTCGTTTAATTAGTACAGTTTTTGTCTGAAAGAAATCATAAGAGCAAGACTACGCATGCTCAGAAATGAAAGGACACATACAAAACAATTCAACACATGACATCACTACTGAAGTTGAATTCTGTCGTACGAGAATTTTCGTATGAAAGTAAACCCTTCACTTCCCTTATGAGACTAGCATGCAACAAAACTAAACTAAAGAAAATTCAAGACTGGGATGCCATTGAAGTTAACCGCTTACCGACCGCCCGCCGCATATATACTGCGGCAGGCTGGCTCGGCTGCATGAATCACTGTACCTGTACGGCGATTAGTGGGAGCGATCCACACCCCCATTTGCCAGCTTATGCATGGGGGCTGGCGGCCGCGATTGCAGCTGGGCACCCGCAATTGCTCCCCGTAGAGAGAGAACGGTGGTCTGCTGTTATAAACACAGCAGACCGTTGTTCTCTCAGGAATTAGCACAGAGCTCTTGTGTTCCTCCTACTTAAGTTCACAGGTCTCTGTGTTGATTCCACAAACCCCCCCTCACAGTTAGAAAACACCCCTTAGGCATACATTTAACCCTTTGATCGCCCCTGGGTTAACCCCTTTCCTGCCCGTGTCATTATTACAGTAACAGCGCATATTTTTAGCACTGATTACTGTAGTAATGTCACTGGTCCCCCCAAAAGTGTCAAAAAAGTCAGTTAGGTGTCCGATCTGTCCGCCGCAATGTCGCAGTCCCGCTAAAAATCGCACATCGCTGCCATTACTAGTAAAAAAATAAATAAATAAACAAAAATGACATAAATCTTTCCTCTAGTTTGTAGTGGCGCAAACCAATCAATATACTCTTATTGTGATTTTTTTTTTACCAAGAATATGTGGCAGAATATAAATTGGCCTAAAATGATGAAAAAGTTATTTTTTCAAAACTGTTGCACTTTTTTGTTTATAGTGCAAAAAAAAAAAAAAAATCACACAGGTGATCAAATACCTCCAAAAGAAAGCTCTATTTGTGAGAAAAAAAGGACATCAATTTTATTTGGGTACAGCGTTGAACGACTTTGCAATCGTCAGTTAAAGTAACGCAGTGCCAAGTCCCAAAAAATGGCCTGGTCATTAAGGGGGCAAATCTTCCGGTCCAGAAGTGGTTAAATGGCCAAAGAGATCACGGTTAGTGCTATTACTGGTACAATAGAAACAAAAGCCAATCAGTTTACCTTCTTCTGGATTTTTAATACCCTCATCTAAATTTCTCTTTCATTCATTGATGGACACAGCTCCTGATTCTTCTTAACCATTGGGTTATACTGCCCGCTACAGGAGTAGGACACTAGGCAGGAAAAAGCTTGACTACACCTATGGGCAGTCCCAGGGGGGTTCTGCCCAGTCACTCCTTTCCCTGTTAAGGCGCACTCTACTCGGGCGCTTTGTGCCTCCTGGGCCTTCCGTCACCAGGCATCAGTAATGCAGGTTTGCAAGGCGGCCACCTTGCAAGTTTTAAAAGGTGGATGTGTTGGCATTTGCGGATGCTTCTTTTGGCCGCAAGTTTTTTGCAGGCTGCTGTTTAGAGGACCTGATCCTCTTTGAGGGTGTATTGTTTTTTTTCAGGTGAGCTCCAGTTGTTTTGATTGAGTTCCATGTTACCTGGTTGGCTATGGTTAGCCTTGGGAATTTTTTTTCTGCTGTGTTCCCACCCCTCATGTTTAACACTGCTTTGGGACATCCCAATGGTTAAAGCGGAGTTCCACTCAAAAGTGGAACTTCCGCTTATCTGTCTCCCCCCCTCCGGTGCCACATTTGGCACCTTCCAGGGGGGAGCGGGTACCTGACAGGTACCCTGTCCCCACTTTCATCAGACCTCACCACAGCGAGGTATATTAGAAGTTAGGCCCCCTCCTCCTCCCTCTGCTTCTAGGCCAGTAGGAGCGCAGCGCACTTCGCAAGGCTTCACTGCTGGGTTCCTTTAGCGGCGGCAGCATCCGACAACTGATGGAAACATCAGCTGCGGTGCCGACATCGCTTGACTCCAGGAAGGTAAGTGTCCTAATATTAAAAGTCAGCAGCTACAGTATGTGTAGCTGCTGACTTTTAATTTTTGTGGGGGGGGGGGGGCGGCGGAAAACCCGCTTTAAGAAGAATCAGGAGCTGTGTCCATCAATGAACAAAAGAGAAAATGGGATTTTTGACCCATGTACACGGGACGTTGTAAATGGCCGTTTAGGAGCAGTTGGGCGTTTTTCAGAAGCCCCTGAACCCACCTGCATGTTATCTTATTTGCCCATGTACACAGGGTCGTTTACAGTCATTTGCAGGCAGTTGAGTTCAGGGACGTTTTTTGGAACGCAATTATTTGCGTTCGAACGTGTGTTTCCCGGCGTTTCAAACGCAGAAACGCGGCCAAATGTGACCAAACGTGAACGTACGTTCAGTCACGTTACAAGTTTTTTTTCTTCCATTCAAAATCAATGGTTCCGTATGGGAGCCTACTGATTTGTATGGAAGTCGCACCGCAAGTCGGATCAGGATGATACGACTTGCGGCGCGACTTGCACTGTGAGAATCTTGAGGGGGAACTCCACGCCAAAAATGGGAAAAAACCTGCGTGGGGGTCCCCCCCATGTTCCAAGCCAGGCCCTTCGGGTCTGGTATGGAATTTGAGGGTAGCCCGACACCGAAATAAAGGCGTGGGATCCCCCCCAAAATCCATACCAGACCCTTATCCGAGCATGCAGCCCAGCCCATCATCCTGATCCGACTTGCGGTGCGACTTCCATTCAAATCAATGGGCTCCCATAGGGAACCATTGATTTTGAATGGAGGCAGAAAAAACGCTGCTAAAAGCAACGTGGCCAAACGTGCAATAACGCCAATGGAAAAAGCTACTGAAAGCACGTTTAACAGCTGCTTTTTCCCGGCGTCAGAACTGGCTTTGCAGCACGTTTTTTCTAACGTCCTGTGTACATGGAGCCTTACCATAAAATCTATTTCTCTGATGTTCATTGACAGACACAGCACCAACTCCTCTGTGAAGTTGGCTTTCTTCTGACACTGCTTGTAACAAAACTGAGTGCCTATAGCTGAGAGTGGGTGTATATCCCCTGGGACTGCCCATAGGCGTAGTCAAGCTTTTTCCTGCCTAGTGTCCTACTCCTGTAGGGGGCAGTATAACTCAATGGTTAAGAAGAATCAGGAACTGTGTCCGTCAATGAACATCAGAGAAATGGATTTTACGGTAAGTCAAAAATCCAATTTTCAAAGGGCTGCTTTTCAGTAGGGCGTCAACATCTTCTTACACATGTTGCAGAACCCTCCTAGGAATGTGGGAGTAGTGACAAAGTGACACCTCAGTGACACTGTAGGATCAGGTGATCCACATGGGCATAAGGAGTGAGGAAGGGATCAAGATAACAGCCCTAAAGCATATACCTTCAAAATAAGTTAACCATGGCAGCTGCTATATTTCTGTCTTGACAAGGTTCCATTAAAAACAAAATGTTTGTGCTTGGCTGGAAAGTATCTCTGAAGTCAAGCTAATACTCATAATACATTATAGACATATTCTACATTAGCTCCATTTATCTCTTACAAATAGTCTCAGGAACAACCGCCAAAAACGTACCACTCTGCAAAGATGTTGGAATAGTTGCCAATATCTGAAAATAATTAGGAGGGACACCTCGACGGGAATGAGGCCTACCGCTTTCACTGGTAGTCAGTGACAGTAACACATAACCCCCACACCCCACTTTCATCGGTGGTCAGTTGATCCTTACCTGATCACATGCTGTTGACTCTCTTCTCAGCATGTTGGTCCAGGACTGTAGTTCTAATGTCAGGTAGAAATCACTTTTCCTGACAGTACCACATTTCTTTCAGTGCCAGGTGCTGGAACACAGTCCGTGTTCCTACACCCAGTACCCTGCTGTCTCTCTCTGTCCTGGGTCCTTTGGGACAGCCAGGAGAACATGGACACTAGGGGGGGTGTAAAGGGGACAGAGGACACTGCATTGGGGGGTGTGAAGGGGAAAAAGGACATTGCATGGGGGGGGGGGTAGAGTACACTACAGTGGGGGGAGAGGTGTGTGTAGGGGACGGAGGACATCCATCGCATTGGGAGGGTGGGGGGAGGACATCAGAGTTGGGGGGGAAGGGGACAGAGTACACTGCATGGGGGGGGGGGGGCAGAAGACACTACAGTGGGGGCAGGGGATGAAGACGGCAGAGGACATTGCTTTGGGGGGATGGGGGCAGAGGACACTACATTGGGGGAGGGTGTGAAGGGGAAAAAGGAAATTGCTTTGAGGAGGGGGCAGAGGACACTACAGTGAGGGGAGGGTGTGAAGGGGACAGAGGATATTGATAGGGGGGGGGCAGAGGAGACTACAGTGGGGGTGTGTGAAGGAGACAGAGGACACTGCTTTGAGGGGGCACAGGACACTGCTATGGGGTGCAGATGACCCTACAGTAGGGGGGGGGGGTTGTGATTTAAAGGAGACAGAGGACCCGGCTTTGGGGGGGGGGGGGGCAAAGGACACTACAGTTGAGGGGATGATGTGAAGGGGGACAGAAGACACTGCTTTTGGGGGGGGGGGCACAGGACACTTCAATAGTAGGAGGGGCAGAGGACCCTACTGCGGGGAGAGGGACAGATGACAGTGCTTTGGGAGGCAGAGGACCATATAGTGGGGGGGGGGGGGGCAAAGATCCCTACAGTGAGAGAGGAGGGAGAGAAACTACTGTGGGGGGGGGGCACAGGACACCATGCTGTGTTTTTACTGGGCCCCTAATAGTTATATTAAAGGATGCCCCCCCCCAGCAACTCCCCGGGGATCTTTGATTTCCTCCATGTTGTCCAGGTACATCTCAGCCTCTAAAAGGTTGCCTGCCTCGGGTGTAAGGCCACTTAACCAGGGGGCACAAGTAAAAGGATAAGTGAACATTGTTTAAAAGTACACTTGCTTTAAAGCAATTTTCTCCCTAACCTAACGTAGTGACACCATGAATTAGGAACATATAGCATGGCATACAACACGAGGCATCACAGAATAGGGAACATACTGCATGGCATATGGAATAAAGTGTTGCAAAATAGGGTACATACAACATGGCATATGGGATAAAGTGCCGTCCTGTCTAATTAGCCCTAGTATGTGTGATGGGGACCTTGTATTGTAAGCTGAGCTCCTTGACAGGGACTGATGTGAATGTACAGCAGATAAAGTGCTGTGTAAACTGTAAACCTGTAGTAATAAATACATTTTGCCTTCACAAACGCTTTAATAGCCCAATCACTGCCTGGAGTGTGCCCTGATCCAGGCTACCTGGCAGTATTGTCTGGCAGAGGTATTTGGAGCACAAAAATGGCTGTATAATAACGAATCTGTTGGCAGATTCACATACAGAAATCTTAACTGTTTGCAAATGCTTGCCAGCAGTTCGGCTTTAGGCTGAAAAAATATAAAGTATTAAAAACTGTTTGTGAGCACAGCAGTTCTATACATTGTAACAGATGAATAGAACAAATAAAAATATTTGATACTCAATATCTGCTTTTCAAAACCAATTTGTATACAGTCCTTTTACTTGGAATTATTTAGAACAGTTTAGGTATTTCATTGACAATCGTTACTAAACTACATCCTGAGCACTGACAGATTTACCAATGTTCGCCAATGAGCAAGCAAGCATCAGTTTTCTGGTCAGCCTCAGTAAACACTTATTGGCAGCATGAGATCAATGTAAGTAAGTCAAGTGTATCCAAACCCAAAAATGTATTATTATATTAACCGCTTCCGCCCTGGAAGATTTACCCCCCTTCATGATCAGGCTGATTTTTTTGCAATACGGTACTGCATTACTTTAACTGACAATTGCGCCATCGTGCGACACTGGATCCAAATAAAATGTATGTCCTTTTTTTCCCGACAAATAGAACTTTATTTTGGTGGTATTTGATCACCTCTGGGGTTTTTATAAACAAAAAAAGAGCGACAACTTTGAAAGAAAAAAATATATATATTTTTTACTTTCTGCTATAAAACACATCAAATAATAAAATATAAAAAATCAAATTGCTTCATCAATTAAGGCCAATATGTATTCTGCTACATATTTTTGGTAAGAAAAAAAAATCACACAAAACGTATATTGAATGGTTTCTGCAAAAGTTATGGCGTCTCCAAACTATGGGATATATTTATGGAATTTTTATTTATTTTTCATTTTTTTACTAGTAATGGCAGCGGTCAGAGACTTAAAGAGGTTGTAAACCTGAGAAAAAAAATTTTCTTCTTTTTGCAACCTGTAAGACAAACACATAATAAGCTAGTATGCACCGCATACTAGCTCATTATGAAATACCTTAGAACGAGCCCCCGCCGTGCCATCCGCTTACCTGTATGACGGGCGACATATCCAGTCGCCCGTCTTTCGGGATCGCGGCATCCGGCCATCTGATTGGCCGGAGCCGTGATAACGTCACTCCCGCGCACGCGCGCGGGAGCCGACGGTCACGGCACGGGACTCTGAAGGAACTGCACCAGCGGCCGTTCCTTCAGAGCGCATGCGCCAGTGACGTCACTGGCTACATGTAAGGTAAATATCTCCTAAACGGTGCAAGTTTAGGAGATATTTTCAGTACCTAAAGCCTTATCATAGGCTTACCTATAGGTACAAGTGTCAGAGAAGGGTTTACTTCCTCTTTAAAGTGGGACTGCAATATTGTGGCAGACAAATCAGACACCTGACACTTTTTTGGGAACCAGTGACACCAATACAGTGATCAATGCTAAAAATATGCACTGTCACTGTACTAAAGACACTGGCTGGGAAGGGGTTAACATCAGGGGCGATCAAAGGGATAACTGTGTGCCTAACTTGTGTTTTCTTACTGTGGGGGAGGTGCTTTTTTCTAGGGGAAGACATGGATCCATGTCCCTTCTTTGCAGAAACACAAGATCAATGCCTTCCCTACTGACAGAACGGCAATCTGCCTTGTTTACATGTCTGTGTGGGAGTAAGGCCACAATAAATTGGGGCCAGCTATAGCGCTTGATTCAAGTGAACCAATGCTGGACAATAGCTTGTCAATACAAAAGGTTTTAGAAAAGATTTTTTAGGTTGGTAGGCCTTAAATATATATGACACATTAAACCTTCATAAAGTGCTTGGTGCGGTTATCTTAACCACTTACCACAAAGTGACGTAGGGGTACGTCGGCTAACTTTGCGGGGTTATACCGGGATGATGCCTCTAGCTAGAGTGGTTTAGAGCTGACAGTCGGCTTTCCATCGGTAACGGCCGATGCAGCTCGGGAGCCGCTCGATCGTTACCCGGATGAGCGGGAGGGGACGTCCCCCCCCTCCTGCCGCCTTCCGTGACTTTGCCTGGGCCTCCTGTCCCACCGGGAGACCCGAGCACCCAGCCGGCGCCTCCGCCGGCTGGATGGAGTCCCGATCTAAGCCGGAATCGGCTTCGATCGGGTCTCCAATGACGTAACCCGGAGGCGGCGTCCATGACGTCACTTCCGGGTTACTGTGCTGCAAAAGGTGGCAGATTTAAAAAACAACTGTATTCAAAAATGCCGTTTGTGGCGTTTTGAATACATGGAAGTGTAGTGAAGGGGTCTAGGGTCTTTTAGACCCTCGATCCCTCCATAAAGAGTACCTGTCACTGCATATTGGTGTCACAGGGGATGTTTACATTGCTTGTGACAGCAATAATAAAAAAAATTTTAGCTGCCCCGTCACCGTTAGCTCGCGCGTGAAAGAAGACGTATACGGAAGTCGAGCCGCGAATGAAATCGCTGTTCAAACCACACATGTGAGGTATCGCCGCGATCACCAGAGCGTGAGCAATAATTTAAAAAAAAAAAGAGCTACACTCTAACTCTAAACTGGTAACCGTTAAAAAATTTTAAAGCGTCGCCTATTGAGATTTCTATTGACCGTAGTTTGTCGCCATTTCACGGGTGTACACAATTTTAAACCGTAACATGTTGGGTATCTATTTAATCGGCGTGACATCATCTTTCACAATATACAAAAAAAAAATGGGCTAACTTTACTGTTTAGTATTTTTTAAATGTAGTGAAATGTGATTTTTCGTAATTTTTCCCAAAAAAAAAAAGGCGTTTTAAAGACCGCTGCGCAAATACCGCGTGACAAAAAATATTGCAATGACCGACATTTTATTCTCCAGAGTCTTTGCTAAAAAAAAATATATATATATAATGTTTGGGGGTTCTAAGCAGTTTTCTAGGTAAAAATACTGATTTTAACTTGTAAACAAAAAGTGTCCGAAATAGGCCTGGGGCTTAAGATTACATTGACACCCCCAGCGTATCGCATATGGCAGTGTGAACTGCCGGGGGTGCGTGTGCGATGCGGGAACAGGCTGCGAATTCGCAGCCTTCCCGCATCGCATAAATGTGAACCGAGCCTAAGTGGTTAATTGAGTAATGTGCAAGGATGTATATATATGTGTATAACACAGTGTGAATAACAAATGATCTTAGAATAATACTTGAAGTAAATAACACACTATAAGGAATAAATATTTAGACATAATAAATGCAATATTATAAAAGTGAGGAAGGTGCTATAAAGTGATTATATCAATCAGGTAAACAAATATATATATATATCAATCAAGCAGAAAAATTTGTATGTTTTCAATAAAAATGTATATAATAATTCATAAGTGACTCAAGTGCAAATGTGTAGGTAAAAAAGTCCATAAATAATAGTTCATAAGTGACTCAGGTGAAAATATGCAGGTAAATCCTGAGTGCCAATAAAAAAAAGGAAAAAGTGCAGGTTCTCTGTGAATCCTCCAATGATCCAGTGCTGGTACTTTATGGTGTCAACGTGGGGGATAATAGAAGAACACACTCACCAGATGATGTGGGTCTTATATACCTTATGGTATTAAGACCTGTATACGCTTATATGGCCACCAGGGCCAAAATAGACACTGCTGAGCTTTGTAGTACCACAGTACTCGGGAATTCCCTCTCCTGGATAGCCTCGATCCACAGGGTCCAGTCAGGGTTTGCAGGATAAAAAAAGCTCCTGGGTTGTCACCTGAGGTCCCCTCTGCTGTTCCTGCACTCAGTTCCTGCCGGTAAAGGAACCAGGCAGTGAAGCCTTACGGCTTCACGGGCGGGTCCCTACTGCGCATGCACGAAGAGCGCTGCGCATTACAGGGAGGAGGGGGCGGAGCTTCTGAGGGACGGTGCTGCGGCGCCGTATCCCGGAAGTGGGGAAGGGTACCTGTCAAAAACAGGAACAAAAGAGCGAAAGTTCCACCTTTGGGTGGAACTCCGCTTTAAATTTAAAGTCAGCAGCTACAGTATTTGAAGCTGCTGACTTTACATTTTTGGGGGGGAGCCTGGAGCTTCGCTTTAAGTTGTAAGAGTGTTAAAAGAAAAGTGGGTGCACTGAAGGATTCAGTGGGTCAGCAAGTGGGCGAGCCCGGGGACCACCAGGCCTAAAGCTGTGTAAGGGGCCTCAAAATGCATACTAGCTCATTATGTCTTTCTCTTTCAGGTTACAAAAAATATATATATATATATATATATATATATATATATATATATATATATATATGGGTTTACAACCTCTTTAACACATGAAGTAGTTTAGGACACTGGGCGTGCTACACATGCCCAGAAAAAATTACACAGGATGTATGTAGTATGCACAGTCCTTCTGTCCCACTGCTGCATCCCCTCCTCCTACTTGTCAGTAGTTCCTAGCTAGTAAAATGAATCCAGGGGTTGCTGTGTACACACAGCAGCTCTAGCAGCTACTGCTGACAAAAAGGCCATCTGACACAGTGTTTATCAACATTTGATGTGAATTACAGAGATACAAAGTAACATGTTGTATCTACTACTTTCATTAACCTCCAGATCAAAGGAATGAGCTTCAATCTGAAGATGATGTCAGGTACAGCAGTGTTTCTTAATCAGGGTGCCATCTGGGTTTCCTGGAGTGACGCTAATGGCCCGTACACACGATCCGAAAATCGGACGAAAATTAACGCTTGTGAAATGATCGGACGATAATCTGATCGTTAGTACACAGTTT
Organism: Pelophylax lessonae; assembly: GCF_965119305.1. Classification (NCBI taxonomy): domain Eukaryota; kingdom Metazoa; phylum Chordata; class Amphibia; order Anura; family Ranidae; genus Pelophylax; species Pelophylax lessonae. The sequence continues at coordinate 428,777,082 of NC_138768.1, read as the reverse complement.
ACGAGAGGCGATCACGACAGTTCGCCCGATATTATCCGGTCGTGCAAGCATAAAAATTTTGATCGTATTATAACACATCGTACGATAATCGTATTATCAGTATGTTGTTCGTCCGAAAAAATGGTGAGCAGTAGACAGCGCATGAGCAGTAGACATCATTTTCCCCTCACACGCTACAGCGTGGTTACGCATACCGAAAGCTTTTGAATCATCGTCCGAGAAAATTCGTATCGTAAGTAACCTCTCCCAATTGCGAATATTATTGAGAGTTCCTAGCAACCAAACAAAAACGGACGGAGAGTCGTCCGATTTTCGGATCGTGTGTACTGGGCATAAGACAGGACCCAGTTTGCCCTGGATCAGCATCATGAGTTGGCATGGTGCCAGTCGGCTAGCATTATAACACCCAAAGACACTCTAAGGCCGGGACGCATGGCTTAATTTGTTGCTACAGTAATGGCAGCTACCTAGCCTACACCATGGCAGATGTACAGGGGGAGCTCTAAGGTGAAGGGGGAACTCTGATGTACAGGGGGGACTCTGATGTAAAGGGGGCGCTATGATGTAATGGGGAGACTTCTGGTGTGATGGGGCAACCACAGATGTACAGCCCCCCTTTCTGATATAAAGTTAATTTCAAGGTAGGTGTGTGCTTTATGCCAAGCTCAGGTTTCCCACTGATAAGTAACATTTACACTTTTTACATTTTAGACCAACCCTTCTCAACCTTTTTAACACGGTGGAACCCTTAACCTTGTGCCGACCACCCACCGCAGATATACTGCGGCAAGGTAGCTCATACCCATACATCACTCCTCGGGAGCGATCGTGGGGGCGCGCGCGCATGGCGATTCGTGAGAGGGGAAGTTGATTTGCAGGGCCGGCGGCTGCAATTGCCCCTGAACACCTGTGGTCACTCCCCGGGAAGACAGAATGGCTGTCTGCTGTTATAAACACGGCAGACCGTTGTTCTGTCAGCATTCAACACAGCTGCTCCTGTGTTCCTCCTATTTAGGAACACAGGTCCCTGTGTTGGTTCCATAAGCCCATCCCCCTCACAGTTAGAAAACACTCCCCTAGGCACACATTTAACCCTATGATCGAACCCTAGTGTTAACCCCTTCCCTGCCAGTGTCATTATTACAGTAACAGTGCATATTTTTAGCACTGATTACTGTAGTGATTTCACTGGTCCCCCAAAAGTGTCAAAAATGTCAGTTAGGGGTCCGATCTGTCCGCCGCAATGTCGCAGTCCCGCTAAAAATCGCTGATTCCTGCCATAAAAAAAATTTAACAAAAATGACATAAATCTTTAACCTAGTTTGTAGATGCGATAACTTTTGCGCAAACCAATCAATATACACTTATTGAGATTTTTTTTTTTACCAAAAATATGCAGCAGAATACAAATTGGCCTAAAATGATGAAAAATTTTGATTTTTTTTTTTTTATTGGGAATATTATATAACAGAAAGTAAAAAATATTGTTTTTTTTTTCAGAATTGTTTTTTTTTTTTGTTTATAGCACAAAAAAAAAAAAAAGCGCAGAGGTGATTAAATAACACCAAAAGAAAGCTCTATTTGTGGGAAAAATTGTATTTGGGTACAGCGTTGCACGACCGCGCAATTGTCTGTTAAAGTATCGCAATGCTGTATCGCAAAAAATGGACTGGTCATTAAGGGAGAAAAATCTTCCGGTCCAGACGTGGTTAAATGTCAGCAGCTACAGTATTTGTAGCTGCTGACTTTTTTTTTTCTCCAGTTCTTGTTTATTTCTTATGCCATAATGATGAGAAGTGATAGGAAAGTATAAGATGCCAGCTTTGGGCAGGTTCAGTGTAGCTGAGCATCCCAGGCACTCCATACTAAGACAAACATGTATTGTCCCGATGTGAGCGGATCACTGTCTTCTGCTATTTATAGAGGAGTCCCCCCCACCCTTTGGTGACAACTGAATATTTTGACCAGATATGGTCCTGGCTCAGCATGAAACCCACAAGGCAGTTGAAGTAAAATAGCAGCAATTGTACATAAAATAATGTATATCCTTACCCTGGCTGAGGCAGTGAAGGCAGGAGATGAGCAGGATGAAGTTATCCTTGTGGAGGAGATGTGTGCAGCAGCTGCCCGGACAAGTATTGTTAGAGGAACTCAGCAGCTGAACCCTCCGCCAGGCATCTGCGGCCACTGCGAGCTGTCACTCAACTGACGTCACCGCCTGGGGCTCCGTGTATTGTGCCTTATTATCAGGGATGGAAGGCTGAGCTTCTACACGACGCACCGCTAGGGGGCGCCATATCAGGTGATTTACTACGTTCTTTGTTCCTATGAGGAGGCTGTTCACAGTTACTGCAGGCTTTTATTCTGTAAGAATAATAATCATGTCTTTATATTTATCTATTTTTTTTAGTACTTTAACCACTTCAGCTCCGGAAGATTTATCCCCCCCCCCCCCTTAACCACTTGCCTATTGGGCACTTTCACCCCCCTGCTTGCCCAGGCCAATTCTCACCTTTCAGAGCTGTCACACTTTGAATGACAATTGCGCGCTCATGCAACACTGTACCCAAATGACATTTTTATCATTTTTCTCAAACAAACAGAGCCTTTTTTGATGGTATTTAATCACTACTGGGGTTTTTATTTTTTGCTGAACAAACAAAAAAAGACCAAACGTGAAAAAAAAAAAAACATATCCGTTTATTAAAAACTTTGCAAACAGGTAATTTTTCTCCTTCATTGATGTGCGCTGATGAGGCGGCACTGATGGGCACTGATAGACTGCACTGATGGGCACTGATAGACTGCACTGATGGGAACTGATAGACTGCACTGATGGGAACTGATAGACTGCACTGATGGGCACTGATAGGCGACACTGATGGGAACTGATAGAGTGAACTGATAGACTGCACTGATGAGCACTGATAGGCGACACTGATGGGAACTGATAGAGTGCACTGATGAGCACTGATAGGCTGCACTGATGAGCACTGATAGGCTGCACTGATGAGCAATGATAGGTGACACTGATGGGCAATGATAGACTGCACTGATGAGCACTGATAGGGGACACTGATGGGCACTGATAAGGTGGCACTGATGAGCACTGATACGACAGCACTGGTTTGGCACTGATGGACGGCACTGAAGGGCACTGGTAGGTGGCACTGAAGGGCACTAATAGGTGCCAATGATATCTGACACTGATAAGTGGCACTCATGGGCACTGATGGGCACTAATAGGTGGCACTGATGGACAATGATAGGCACTGGTAAGTGACACTTGATAGGCAGCACTGATGATGGGGCACTGTTTGGCAATGATAGGTGGCACTGGGTACTGATAGGTGGCACTGGTGGGCACTGGTAGGTGGCACTGACCTACACTGGTGGGTGGTGCTGGTGGGCACTGGTAGGTGGCACTGGTGGGCACAGTTGCTCTTCCTCTTTGGGAGCAATGACCGCTGACAGGGTGAGGAGAAAAAAAAAAAGCTGATCGCTGGCTGCTGTTTACATCACGTGATTAGCTGTCATTGGCTGACAGCTGATCACATAGTAAGGGGCCGAGATCTCATGGATTTGCTGTTCACAGAGCGAGCCGCGCACGCCCTGCAGGGAGCATGCAGGCAGTTAATGCACGGGAGGACGTAAATGGACGCCCTCCCGGCAATTTAGGTCTGCGCTGTAGTTGTAGCGATACGGCACTGCGTTATTTTAATCGGCAACTGTGCGGTCATGTGACACTGTACCAGAATAAAATGTATGACTACAAATCAGGAAGTCAAGGGAAATTCTCCCAATGGGATGCAGATGGCAAAAAAAGAGGTCACACCCATCCCTTATCCTATCCAAAATGAAAAAAAAGGGGTTACATTCAGTTCTAGTTTAACCACTTAAAGCGGAGTTCCACCCTAAAATTATACTTACCTCCATCTTCTTGCTCCGGGTCACCTGAAAAACAAAAGGATAATCGCAATTTTTTTTTTTTTTTACTTACCTGGTTTAGAAGAAAATATACTCACCTTACTTCCTCTTCCTCCCCTCGGCGGCCACGGCGATTCGTCACTTCCTGGCTTGCAATGATTCCTGGGAGCTGAACGTCATCGCTCCCAGGAATCAATGCGCCTGCACCGGCCCCGACGTCAGTTCCGGTGCAGGTGCCGTCATACCTTGCTAAACAGCTTCTGGGCATACCGGAAGTGACGGCGGGGCCGGTGCAGTGCATCGTGGGACCGAAGAGGATGGAAGAGGACGCAGAAGAGGATCGCGCTGGCTTCAAGCTGCCCACACCTGAGATGGCAGCGCTGGACAATACATTTTCAAGGTAAGTATTTCTTCTTGCAGGTAAGTGCAAACCGGGACAGATCAGAGGCTATCCATTGTGGAATGCCCTAGCCCTGACTGTCCTGGGGGTATTTTTATTAAAAAAAACGTTCACTGGGTGGAACTCCGCTTTAAGGACCGGAAGGTTTTAGTTCCGGTTCACACATATGCAATGTCAGACATCGCATGTGATTCACAGCGTACTGCTCTGCAAATCACATGCAATGTCTATGCGTTGTGAATTCAGCCATTAAGATTGTTATGGCTGAATTTGCATCGCATTTGGACCAAAGTCGTGCAGGACCCTTTTTTTGGTCCGCACCAGAATCGGATCGCATTGGGTGTTCAGAAAAAAAAATACCAATAAGTGTATATTGATTGGTTTTTGGCACAAAAGTTATCGGGTCTACAAACTAGGGGAAAGATTTATGTCATTTTTATTTGTTTATTTATTTATTTTTTTACTAGCAATGGCGGCGATCAGCGATTTTTAGCGAGACTGCAACATTGTGGCGGACAGATCGGACCCCTAACTGACATTTTTTACACTTTTGGGGGGACCAGTGACATTACTACAGTAATCAGTGCTAAAAATATGCACTGTTACTGTACTAATGACACTGGCAGGGAAGGAGTTAACACCAGGGGCAAACAAAGGGTTAAGTGTGTCCCTAGGGGGTGCTTTCTAACTGTGGGGGATGGGTTTGCTGCATGAATACAGAGACCTGTGTTCGTAACTAAGAGGAACATCAGCAGACCGGCATTCTGTCTCCATGGGGAGCGATCGCAGGTGCCCGGCGGACATGACAGCTGCCGGACCCACTGATTGGCTCCCACTCTAGCATATCGGTGCGTGCCCACACTAGCTGCTACACGAAGCACCGTACATGTATGTCATTTCACGTAACAGAGCCGACCTGCCGCAGTAAAACTACGGCGGCTGGTCGGCAAGTGGTTAATTGGTAACAGAACAGTAATGGCTGGGAGTGTCTGACCAATGTCCTACCAACATGGCAGGACAAGATGATGCCATCTCTAGGAGTTTTTCAGCCAGGCTTCAGGAGATATGGAAATGGCTGCACAGTTTGTTTTTATCTACAGACGACCCTTACCTTCATAGGCAGACTTTTTGGTAAATGTGAACTAGCTTTATTACAGCTCACTGACCAACAAAGATATAGACGAGTCAGCGAGTGTTTATTCCAGGATCATGACTGCAGCTGCAAACATGATCCTGGTGTTGTTTTTTTTTTACTCAGATTAGTTTATGATTAGCTTTGTGATTCGCTTTCTTACAAAAGTGATCCAGGCAGCTTTCTAGCTACCTGATCACTTTTACATTGCTGGGAAAGACCCCATATCTCTCGTATAATAGGAATATGCAGCCTATTGAATTAGGGAGTGCACCCCAAAGACACTTGTCTTTCTCTGCAGCCTCAGCTGCACTGGACAGTGAATGAATAGGAAGTGCACTGTGCTGAGCAGCTTCTTGATCATTCACAAAGTGTAGCATAGTAAACAAGGTTTACTATGCTTCAGTTATGAATGAACACAGTGAGTGAGAGTGTTCAAGGTGTTTATTTAGAAAAGGAAGCGTTGGTCAATTACATATTTACTAGCCCCTTCCCCCATTCTCCATCCTGAAACATCCCCTGCAACAGCTTGGGGTAAAGGACCCCCGGGCAGTAGGCAGAATTGGCATCACACGTAGTGGTTGGGGTGTACCCAGGCACACCTGGCAGACCCCTGTGGACACCTATGTATAATTGTATAATCTGATTGTATTGTGTATGGCCAGCTTTAGGCCTTCTACACACAGGTCTGCAGAGTGAAATGCAATGCTTTTCCACTCCGGCTAGTGCTTTTGTGAGTTTCAGCTAGATATATGGAGTTAGCTTCTGTTTTGGGTGGTGCAATCTGTGTTATGTGTGTACACGCAATTTTGTTATATATATTCTTTCATTTTTGAAAGTAGAATCGCACTTGTATAAAGTACTCGAAACCCATACTTGAGATGAAGTGGAAGTGCTCGATCAAAACGTGACTTGAGTAGAAGTACTAAAGTATTCAACTTTCAAGTACTGAAAGTAAAAGTACCAGTAGTTTTTTAAAAAAATTTGCTACTCAAGTACTGAAAGTAAAAGTACAAGTACTGTATTATGTAGTTATTAAAGAAAGAAGTCAAAAGTTTGAACATCATATTGTTTTTTTATTATTTTAAATGATTAACCTAAAGGACAATCACAATTCCTTTGGCTGTAACTTATATGTCCCTCCCTTTCCCCTTTAAGGCATCCCCCCTTCTCTTCCCTGCATGTTTTTTTTTTCTCCACAGCTTATTGGTGCGCAAAATCATATATAAGCCAATGTGATATACAACAATATATTCCAATAATGAAATAAAGGAAGAGTGTATGAAATCAAAGTCAATAAAAAGTCCAAAATATTGTGAATCTTCAAATATATATACAGTAAAACCTTGGATTGCGAGCATAATTCGTTCCAGAACCATGCTTGTAATCCAAAGCACTCTTATATCAAAGCGAATTTCCCCATAAGAAATGATGGAAACTCCGATGATTCGTTCCACAACCATTTATTCAGAAGTCCTTCAGTTTATAGTCTATATAAAGATTATAGCATTGCGATAGGTTGCATAAAATGTCCATCCACAAATAGCCGATTCCATAAGGGGATTAGAAGCAAAATCCAGCAGGAGCTACAGAGTATCAAAGTGAAGAGAGACGCCTCTAAGTGTAGCAATATGGTTCCATTTAATGAAGGTCCAACATTTAGCAACTCACATGGTTGATGAATAAAACAGGCACATCTAAGTATGCCGGCATCCGGGGTAAAGCTGTCCACATAGACCATCTTCTGCACCGCCAGCTGCCAGTCTGTAATCCTGACCGGGAAGACCACCCTGCAGTAAAGCGATCTGAAAGCGAGGGGCAGCATGGAAAGGATGACGTAGATGTCGGTGCGGAGGATGGTCTATGTGGACAGCTTTCCCCCAGATGCCTGCATACTTAGATGTGCCTGTTCCAATCATCAACCATGTGAGTTGCTAAATGTTGTACCTTCATTAAATTTAACCATATTGCTACACTTAGAGGCGCCTCTCTTCTCTTTTATACTCAGCTGTGACTTGAGGCTACTTGTATATCAAGACATCGCTTGTATATCAAGTCAAAATTTATTTGAAAATTTTGCTTGTCTTGCAAAGCGCTCTTAAACCAAGTTACTCTCAAACCAAGGTTTTACTGTATATATATATATATATATGTGACAAAACAAGATGAATATATTTTCAAAGGTGCAGGAATCAAACAGGTGCTATTCCAAATAATAGGTGCAGACTCCCACCACCTTGTGGATTTCCCCCTTACCCGGTGGATGAAGGTAAGTGCAAAATAATATCCAAACAGACTCTTCCAGTGAAACAAAACTGCAAAACCTGTGCTCTCAACTTCCAGTGAAAAAAGCAAAATTAGCCTCTTACCAGAAAAAAGGTCTATGTATGCTTGTGACTCTCCTTGGTTGGGGGAGGTTCTCTTTCCCCTTAACAACAAATATGTAGACCATTTTATTTATACATACAGTAGGATTTATTTTCGTATGCGCTGATTTACACATGACATTATACACATTTTTTTGAACTTCATGAAACCTGCATCTACTGTTCTCAATGCTGTATCTTGGCCTAGGCCAACAAGGCCCAGGCCTAGGGCAGCACTTTGCAGGGGGGCAGCAAAAAAACTGCACCCCGCACAAAAAAAAACAAAAAAAAAACAGCCTCCTCCCAGCTCCTGCGCGAAAAGGGTCACCGCCGGCTTGCGCTACACTTTTACTATAGTGTCAGTATTATGGGGCAAATTGGGCCGGAGGGAAGGGTCCAGGAGGCAAATCAGTCTGGCACCCCCATAAAGCGGTCACACTGCTACCTCCTGGTATGATAATACCAGCCGGTGAGGACACCGCAGGCCCAGTGGTGAATTTAGGTTTTGTGCAGCCAATGGTGGTTTCTGATAAACTGCACTGATGGGCACTAATGAGGCTGCACTAATAAGGCTGCACTGATATGCTGCCCTGATGGGCACTGATAAGCTACACGCACTGATGGGCACTGATATGATGCACTAATGGGCACTGATATGATGCACTGGTGACTACTGATGATGCTGTACTGATGGCCACTGATGAGGCCGCACTGTATATGCTGCACTGATGGGCACTAATGAGGCTGAACTTATGGAAAGGAAGGGGTGTGGCCTTTACAGGAAGGGGTGGGTCATATTTAAATTAGGGGGAGCACATATTTAGTCAGGCCTAGGGCAGCACAAAAATTAAAAACACCACTGACTGTTCTGGCAGTGGTCATTTTTATAATTGTAACGAGTAACTATGCAGCACAAAAAAAAAAAAAAATATCGGAGAAGAAGTATTGATATCATCGAAAAAATGTAGTGAAGTAAAAGTGGAAGTAGGAGAAAAAAAATTCTACTCTAGGAAAGTACAGATACCGCCTTTCGGTACTTAAGTACAGTAGTGAAGTAGTTTGTTACTATACATCTCTGAGTAGAATCCAACATGTACAGCTATGGTATTATTCACAGTGTACAGAAAATAAACACTCCAGGTGGAGAAATAGAATCTGGTGCTCTGAAATCACCTGATTTGGCTTTGCTAGCAATAATACTTTCTGTTCAAATCATAAATCAGGACATAACTTGGTGTTGTGTATAAGGGGTAAGATGCGCTGCTTAGTTTAAATAAGAGGAGGAACATTGACACAGATGCTACATTTTTCTTTGCTAATTTTGTTCGACAAAAGTCTTGCCTCCAGCTTGCACAGATGCGACAGTTGCACAGATGCGACAGTTAGTACTGACACTGACTCTGTCTGCCTATCAGAGGAGCAGCAGGCAAATCTACAGTATATTGCATTCTGCCTACCAGAGAGCAGGATCTGTGAGTTAGGTCTGCTCAGTGTGCTCAATGTGTGATTCATTGGGTCTAGATAGTGTTTCACACTAGTCCAATAGGGAGGCATGTTGGACAGTGGGAGGAAACCTGACCATTGGGTACACAGGCTTTTATATAGTCCCAGTGATTGGCAGAGATCGGCTGTCTTGGTGCATTATGGGATACTGTATAAAAGCCAGGAGCACATGTGCTGCAGGGTCTTTGGCTGGTGAGCAGAGTCCCGGAGGGAGGGTGGCGGCTGCCTCCTCCTCTTTAGTGTGGCACGTGGTCACAGGCGGTCAGTCTGGGGACCAGAGGAAAGGAGAACTGACTGAAAGGGTAGGGACACTGGAGACCCTCGAAAAACAGTATCGTGAGTACAGGGGATCGTGTCTAGGGGCCTGACCTGAGGGGGGCCACCCCCTGTGTAGAATAGTCAGAGAAATGCAGATCGAAAACACAGTGCGTTTGCTTACACCAAAAAGTAATTTACCACAGTACTATGTGATTTGGTGTGGCAGTTTTTTAATATTAGAGCATTCAATACTGTTATCTTTGTTCTGATGTGATTTGCAGACCATTCAAATGTGCTTTCATCGCTGGAGGCCGCTTCCATCTTCACCCGTCTTGCTTCCGGGTTTGCAGACTCTGGCTCTGTGACTGGCTGGAGCTGCGATGACATCACTTCCACACATGTGCACGAGAGCCACGGTTTACACACAGGGCTCTGAAGTAATGGCAAGGGCGGCCATTCCTTCAGAGCGCATGCACCTGTGATGTTACTGGTTGCATGCACAGTAAATATCTCCTAAACTGTGCATATTTAGGAGATATTTACACTACCTATAGGCAGGGCCGCTGATAAGGCAGTACAGCCAGCCCTCCTGTACTGGGCCTGGGCACCATCAGTTCAAAAGGGGGGGCCCGGACACCAACTGAGCAGGACAGCCGGCTGTCCTATTGCAGCCACAAAACCTCTTCTGTCTTCCCCTGCAGTGCTGCCAGCTTCTCTTCCTCTTTCTCCCTCCGGCTGCATAGCAGGGGGATTGATCCTAGCACATGCGCCACTTCCATCTACTGTCCGGGCCTACCGTTTGCCACTTTCCCCCCGCAGCACTTCTGGCTTCCCTCTGCTTCTCTCCAGCCAGCAGCTACTGCGGGCACAAAGGGAGATGTTTCAGGATAGAGAGTGGGTGAAGGGATCTTTAAATGTGTACTGGCCCCTTCCTTTCCTGAATAAACACAGCGAGCGATTGGTAACAATCCCTGCTGTGTCCATTCATCACTGAATCATAGTAAACGATATTTACTATGCTTCAGTTTGTGAATGAACAGGAAGCCTTAGAGCATTTCCTATTCATTCATCTGTGCTGCTGATGCTACAAAGAAAGGGACTGATAAATCTATGTCCTCTGTGACCTTTGACTGGAGAGAGGGGGCCCCTGACAGGTAGGCTGTATGATTTCTAACAGCAGCCCTGCCTATAGGTAAGCCTTATCATAGGCATTCCTATAAGTAAAAATCAGTGATGGAAGTTTACTTCCACCTTAACCACTTGCCGACCAGTCGCCGTAGTTATGCTGCGGCAGGTCAGCTCTATTACGCGAAACGAGGTACATGTACGTCGTTTCCTGTAGCAGTTGGGGGGGGGGCGCACGTACACACCAATTGGCTAGAAGGGGAGACAATCAGCGGGTCCAGCAGACGCGATTTTCGCCGAGCACTTGCGCTCGCTCCCCATGGAGACAGAACGGTCTGTCAGTGATGAACATAGGGATCCTGTGTTCCTCCTATTTTGGAACACAGGTCTCTGTGTTCATCCAGTGAATACAACCACCACACAGTTAGAAAGCACCCCCTAGGCACCCTTTGATCGCCCCTGGTGTTAACCCCATCCCTGCCAATCGTTCCTGAGGCAGACAGAATGGCGGTCTGCCTAGGTAAACAAGGCAGATCGCCGTTCCGTGACAGAAGAAGACAGAGATCTTGTGTTTCTGCTAAGCAGGGACACAAATCTCTGTTTTCTTACAGTACAAGCACCCCCCCCCCCCTACAGTTAGAAAGCACTCCCACATTTAACTCTTTGATCTCCCCTGGGTTAACCCCTTCCCTGCCAGTGTTATTATTATAGTAACAGTGCATATTTTTAGCACTGATTACTGTAGTAATGTCACTGGTCCCCCCAAAAGTGTCAAAAATGTCAGTTAGGAGTCCGATCTGTCCGCCGCAATGTCGCAGTCCCGCAAAAAAACTCTGATCGCTGTCATTACTAATAAAAATAAATAAATAAAAATGACATAAATCTGTCCCCTAGTTTGTAGACGCGATAGCTTTTGCGCAAACCAATCAATATACACTTATTGGGATTTTATTTACCAAAATATGTAGCAGAAAACAAATTGGCCTAAAATGCTGAAAAAATTAGATTTTTAATTTTTTTTTTATTTTTATCGGGAATCTTTTAGGCTCGGTTCACCCTGATGCGATGCGGGAAGGCTGCGAATTCGCAGCCTGTTCCCGCATCGCACACGCACCCCCGGCAGTTCACACTGCCATATGCGATCCGCTGGGGGTGTCAATGTAATCTTAACGACACCCCCAGTTTGATCGCATATCGCAGTGCGATCGTGCAGTTCGCACAGGATCGGATCGCACAAGTGTGAACCGCTGTGCGATCCGATCCTGATGCGGCAGCAAAAATGCCTCCTGTGCGTGTTTGCTGCGGGTGCGATGCGAATTTAGCCATACAAACTGTATGGCTAAACTCGCACCGCACTGCTGATCGCATGTCATGTCGGAGCAGTGCGCTCCGACATTACATGCGAACCCCGCACACGCAGTAGTGTGAACCGGGGCTCATAGCAGAAAGTAAAAAATATTGTTTTTTTTTTCAGAATTGTTGCTTTTTCTATGTTTATAACGCAAAAAATAAAAATCGCAAAATACCACCAAAAGAAAGCTCTATTTGTGGGAAAAAAAGGACATCAATTTTATTTGCGTACAATATGGAGCACATTATGGAGCGTTTCTGCCCGTGGCACATAGGGCAGCCCATTCACTTTAATGGGCTGCCCTATGCGTGACAAACGCCCCAAAGAAGTTCCAAAACTTTTGGAGCAAAGCTTGGCATGTTTTTTCACAACACGTTTTTAGCATGTTTGCAATGCAGCAAATTGTGCAGCAAAAGCACGCCTGCTACCGGCGCTTGGGTGCCATTAACAATTAATCACACCACAAGTGTGATGCGCGTTTGTAGCGCTTTTCTGTAATACGTAGCAAAATGTGTGTTTTCTGTGCACTTTGTAAGATCTACAAATAGTTTTCTTACATGTAAATAAAACTGTATCTATACGCAAAACTTTTTTTTTTTATGATTTGAATGGAATGGGGAAGGGTTAGAACCCCTGTCAGGCTTTACTGCTATTCAGGCTCCCTTAAAGAGATTTTCTCTCACTTTCTGTTGTGGAGCTAACCTTTCACCAGACAGAAGTGAGGAAAAATCTAAAATAGGGAAACCTAAAACAATAAATAAAAACTAACAGAGGTTGCAGCATTCACCTACCAATATTTTTTACTTTCTGCTATAAAACACATCCAATAAAAAATAAAAAGAATAAAAAAAATGTCTTCATAAATTTAGGCCAATATGTATTCTGCTACATATTTTTGTTAAAAAAATCCCAATAGGCGTATATTGATTGATTTGTCCAAAAGTTATAGCATCTACAAACTATGGGATGTTTATTTTTTTTTTTTTTACTAGCAATGGCAGCAATCAGTGACTTAAAGCGGGACTGCGATACTGTAGCAGATATTCTGACACTGACACTTTTTGGGGACCAGTGACACCAATACAGTGATCAGTGCTAAAAAATATGCACTGTCACTGTACTAACGACACTAGTTGGGAAGGGGTCAACATCAGGGGTGTTCAAAGGGTTAATTGTGTGCCTGGCCAGTGCATTACTATACTGTGTGAGGGACTTTTTTCTTAGGGTCAGAGATGGAATTTATTCCTTGCTTTGCAGGAACACAAATTCCATATCCCTTCTCTCCTGTCAGAACGGTGATCTGCTTTGATTACATAGGCAGATTGCAGTTCTGTGTCTTTGTCTGACGATCGGTGGGTGCCAGCAGACATCGGGTACCGTGCACCCGCCGATCGGCTTCTGCTCTGTGTAATCAAAGCGGAAGCGAGCCCCCTACCCGGAAAGAGTCGGATCATATATATATATATATATATATATATATATGTGATCTGGGGCACAGCTGCCACCCTGTAGCAGTAAAACTGCTATAGGGCTGACCTTAATAGTTTAACCATCTAAGGACCGCTCACTGTACATATACTACAGCAGGGTGGCCTTGAGCGCAAAATCACATACATGTATGTAATTTTGCTTTGAGGCTCTAGGGGGCAGGCGCGCGCTGCAGGAGCCGGGCTTCCGCTCTGATTAGACACTCTGGGAGCCAGTCCGCAGGACTGGCGGCCACGATCGCCACCAGCTTCCCACGATTGTCAAGGAGACTGACAGAACAGCCGTCTGCCTATGTAAACAAGGCAGACGGCTGTTCTGTCTGACAGGAAGGGAGAGATTGTGTGTTCCTAGCAATCAGGAACGCCGATCTCTCTCTTCCTGCTGTCAGTCCACTCCCCCCACATGTTAGAAAGCACTCCCTAGGAGCACACTTAACCCTTTGATCGCCCCTGATGTTAACCCCTTTCCTGCCAGTCATTTATACAGTAACCGTGCATATGGTTTAGCACTGATCACTGTATTGGTGTCACTGATCCCCAAAAAGTGTCACTTAGTGTCAGATTTGTCCGCCACAATGTCGCAAAATTGCTGATCGCAGCCATTACTAATAAAAAAAGTCCATAAATCTATCCCATAGTTTGTAAACGCTACAACTTTTGCGCAAACCAATCAATATAAGCTTTTCAGGATTTTTTTTACCAAAAATATGTAGCAGAATACAAATTGGCCTAAACTAATAAAGAAATTGTATTTTTTAAATATTGGGAATGTTTAATAGCAGAAAGTAAAAAAAAAATTTTTTTTTTTTTAAATTGTCATTTTTTTTTCCTTTGTTTATAGCGCAAAAAATAAAAACCGCAGAGGTGATCAAATACCACCAAAAAAAAACTCTATTTGTGGGGAAAAAGGACATTAATTTTATTTGGGTACAGCGTCGCATGACCGCGCAATTGTCCGTTAAAGTAACGCAGTGCCATATCGCAAAAAATGGCCTGGACATTAAGGGGGTAAAACCTTCCGGGGCTGAAGTCGTTAAATAAAAAATGCTGCCCGTGTTTCTGTTAAAGAGACTTCCTCTCACTTCCTTTTTCTTGGGACATCCTTGTTACCAGACAGAAAGTGAATGTAACTTCCCCACTCTTGGAAATGACACAGAAAGCTTTAGCTATAGATGCACTATAAAAAACCCAACTCTCCCTTTGTTGAAAGTCATTGCTCAGCTTGTGATAAAAAAGAAAAAAAAAAGAAGCGAAATAACGGAAAATTGATATCAAATACTTACCGTAATTTTCCTTTCCTGATGGACTCCATGGCAGCATACGTTTGGGTAGGCCCCGCCTCCTCTCCTACCTCATAGGACCCCACTCCCATAAATCTTTGCTCCCTTTCAGCATCAGTGTTCTGTAACTAGCCTACTCAGGAATCGGGAGGGGACTCCTGCTGCCATGGAGTCCATCAGGAAAGGAAAATTACGGTAAGTATTTGATATCAATTTTCCGTTTTCCTGACAGACTCCATGGCAGCATACGTTTGGGAAATAACTCGCAATACACTCCCGGGTGGGAAGATGCTGAACAAAGAAACTTTAATTGGCACTGTCAACTGACAAGACTTGAACGCCAAAATTAACGGAAGATAAAGCAGCAGGCTCAAAACAATAATGGGAAAGAAAGGTATTAACAGATGACCAAGATGCTGCCTTGCAGATCACGTCAGGTGCGACGTGCTTGGAAGCTGCCCAGGACGTAGCGACGCTTCTAGTAGAGTGAGCTGTGATCGCCTCTGGAGGAGCCAAGCCCTTTGCTCTATACGCCCATTGGATAGCCTGAACGATCCACGCAGCCACTGCTCTGGAAGATGCACGCATTCCCTTCTTTTTGCCATGTAGCAGAACGAAAAGGAAATCCGATTGGCGGAAGGAGGATGTGGCCTCCAAATATTGACTTAGAGTGTTGCCCACGTCTAGAGGATGGATTGAAGAATTCTCATCAGTTCTGAAGGTGGGAAGAACTATCTCAGCATTTTCGTGAAAGACAGAGGTCACTTTTGGATTTGTCCCGAGCATAGGGATAAGGACCACCCTGTCTTGAAAAAAGGTCAAAAAAGGTTCTTTGTGACCCAGATTGTGTATCTCGGAGACCCTCTTAGCAGAGGAAATGGCCACCAAAAATGCTGTCTTCAACGTAAGATCCTTGATAGACATGGAAGCAACATCCTTTGAGGAAAAAAAGTCCAAAACTAAAGGAAGATCCCATTTTGGGAATCTTGGCCTTCTCTGAGGCCTAAGCCTGACTGCTCCCCTAAAAAATTGCTGGATCAGATGATGACTTGCCCACTGAATTCCGGTAAAGGCTGAAATGGCGGATACTTGCACCCGGAGAGAACTAACCGAGAGGGGCAGATCCAGACCAGACTGCAAAAAACTTAAAATCTGCTGAACAGTAGGCGTACCTACTGGACCTGACCCCTGGGCCTGATGACTCATGAACCTGGCCCATATCCTTTCATATACCCTGTTGGTGCTGGGCCTTCTTGAACTCATGAGAGTCGGAATCACCTCCTCTGGACATCCGAGAGCTTCCAATCTCCCCCTCTCAAAAACCAAGCCCTGAGGTGCAGCCGTGCAGGGCAAGGGTGCAGAGTAGGACCCTGAGACAGAAGGTCCGACCTGAGAGGTAGAGGGATTGGATCCCTGAAGCTCAGAAGGGACAGCAGAGGAAACCATGGTCTGTTGGGCCAGAAGGGGATTATTGCCACGATCTCTACTTCCTCCATCTTCAGTCTCCGCAGGAATTGGAGTACTATTGGCACTGGTGGAAAGGCATAAGCAGACTGGAAGTTCCACCTGTCCGTGAGGGCATCCACTCCGAAAGCTTGAGGATCTCTGAATCTCGTGTAGTACTTCCGAAGCTTCCTGTTGCGTGGACTCGCAAACAGATCCACTTCGGGTGAAATCCCCAAAGACCGCTGAGAGATTGGCCAGATGATGCTGAGCCCATGTCATGATCGGTTCTGTTTCTTGGAGGAGAGACATACTGCGTGTTCCTCCCTGCCTCTTGACATAAGCCACTGCCGTGGTGTTGTCCATCCTTAACAGCACAGAAGCCCCCTGTGTTAGATGGTGAAAGGCCTGGAGTGCTTTGAGGGCTGCCCGAAGCTCTAGAACGTTGGACACTACTCCGTGACCTGGGAAGTTCCATCTGCCTTGTGCCACTTCGGTCATACAGTGGGCTCCCCAACCGGTATTGCTGGCATCGGAGGTTATCGTTACCCAGGAAATCGGAGCGATTGAGTGGCAGTTGGTCAGATTTGTACGGCGTAACCACCAGGGAAGGCATCCCTTCATCAATGGAGTCAGGTGAATAACCTGTGACAAATTCTCCGTCGTCCACTGTTGGAGAAACCCCTTCTGGAAGGGTCTCAGCTTCCACATAGCCCACTTCACCATAGGCGAGGTGGCAACAAGCGTCCCTACTACCTTTAGACACTGGCGAGCAGTGAGACGAGAGGCAGCGAGAGCGTGAGACACCCTGCTCTGGACTACAGGAATTTTCTCTACTGGCAGGGAAATGGTGCACTCCACCGTGTTGAACAGTGCCCCGAGAAACACCAACGACTGCGTAGGCACCAGATGGCTCTTTTCTAAATTCAGAATCCAACCGAATTCCTGAAGCGTAGATGTCACTTGCTCCAGATGTAAGAGTAACTGATGCTTGTCCTGGGACAGAAGGAGGAGATCGTCCAGATAATGATGCAATCTGATGCCTCTGGTCCTGATGAGAGCAACAACTGCCAGCAAGGTCTTCGAGAACGTGCGAGGCGAAGTTGAGAGCCCGAAGGGAAGACACGTAAATTGCATGTGGGCATGACCTACAGCAAACCGGAGAAACTGATGGTACTCTTTTGCCACAGGAACGTGGAAGTATGCGTCTTTTAGATCGATCGATGCCAACCAATCTCCTGGAAGGATCGAATGTTGAATGGTGACTAGGGACTCCATTTTGAACCTCTCTTGACGGATAGACCTGTTGAGATATGTGAGGTCTATTACCGGACGCCAGGTGCCGTTCTTCTTCTGAACGAGAAACAGAGGTGAATAGACTCCCAACCCTCGTTCTGCCTCGGGAACCGGCACAACAGCTTGCTGAACCAGTAAGGAGTCCACGTAGGCGAGAAGAATCTTCTTTTTCTCTGCCGAAAGAGGAAGTGAGGTTGCGACAAACCTGGGTTTGGGAACGTTGTCGAACGCCCACGAATGTCCCTGAGACACGATGTTTAACACCCAGGGATCCTGGATCGAGGCCGCCCAGACCTCCCGAAATTGGAGCAACCTGGCCCCTACCGGGAAGGCCTGGACGGGCCCAACCTCAAAAGGATTTGGTGGCCTCTCGGTCACCAGACGAAGAGCCTTTAGAGCCTTTCTGGAATGTGGATTGCCTTGACTTCCAACCTCTTCCGTAGGACTTGCCTGGTCTGTAGCTGCGTGCTTCCCTGGAACGATTGATAGTTTGTCTTCTCGGGAAAGAGCGCTTCTGAGCGCCTGGGCGTTTATCCTGGGGAAGGAAACCAGATTTTCCACCCGTGGCTCGGGTTATGGCTGCATCCAATTTGTTCCCAAAGAGGGAAGAACCCTCAAAGGGAATTCGGCACCATGCCTGTTTGGAAGCAGCATCAGCCACCCAAGGCCTAAGCCAAAGGGCGCGTTTGGCTGTAACTGAAGCCAGCATAACTCGGGCCAAAAGGCGAATAGTGTCTAGAGATGCCTCCCCCAGAAAACCCGCAGCCAACTTCAGCTCCCGGACTGGGGAGCTCTGGAGCACTTCTTCCGAAACTCCTCCAAGCGTGCCCTCGAGGGCATTAATCCAGACTTCCATGGCCTTTGAAATTGTAGCCAACGCCAAAGCTGGCTTACAGGCCATGCCGGCCGAAAGATACGCTCGTTTAAGATCAGCGTCGATCCTCCTGTCCAACGGATCTCTAAAAGAGGCTGTATCCTCCATTGGAAGGGTGACATGCTTGACCAAACGCATCACAGCTGCATCCACACTTGGGGAAGATTCCAGGTACTTCACCTTTTCTTGTTTGAATGGATACAGCTTCGCCATTTTTGTGGTCAGAGAATTCTTCCTTTCCACTTTACTCCACTCCTCCGTAATTATGTCTCCCAACTCCCCCAAAAATGGAAAGTCCAAGCGCTCTTTACATAGCTGTTTGAAATATTTTCGTTGTTTTGGGGAGGAGACAGCCGGATCTTCCCATTCAAGGGCTTCTCTCACCGCCTTCACTAGAGGGGAGACAAGGCCGAACTCAAATCCTGAACCGGAGTCATCTGAATCAGATTCGGACTCTGACGGAAGGATAGAAGGATGGCTGGGTTGAGAGGATTCAAAAGGATCCTGAACCAAAAGATCTCTTTCCGGAGAGCGGGATGGTCCTGCAGAAGTACTTGGTTTTTGTAATTCAGCCAAGGAGTCTTTGAGGACTCTGCGCACCACCTCCTCAATATGATGATCCGACTTCTCCCTTTCACCCGTGGCTTGGATATAACAGGGTTTACACAGAGAAGAGCCGTCAGTTACTATGGTACTACAACCCCAGCATTTCTTTCCATGCGGGTGCTCTGAACGGCCATGATGTGTGGAACCAGAAGCATTGCCATCACGTCCCCTATTATGGGGGGAACTGCGCCTGGACCTAGACGAGGAGTGCCGGTGATGCGACTTTCAATGTCTGTCTTCACTGCGTGCGCTAGGCTGGTGGTCAGACCTGGAAGAGCTGGAGACAGACACATGTAGCTATATAAAAGAAAAACACAAAACCTCCCTCCCCCCCCCTAAATGCCCAGCACATACCTGGTATGAGCGGGCTGGCCACTAGGGGGCGGAGATGTGTCCATAATTGCTAAACAGATGGGCAAGAAACTCTTTACAGCTGAGTAAAAAAGGAAACAAATATCACTTAGACCTTACCCCAAGACAAACGCAATTCAGAAGAAGCGCCTTTAAAAGATACAACATACCTTCAGAATGCCAGTCAGAGTCTGGGGGAGGCTGTACAACGTGCCGACCTTCCCACCAGCTCTGACACACTAAGGGGTTTAAATACGCCGCCTCGCGGCCGCCGATCGCTACTGCGCATGCGCGAGTGACGTCACGCGTCACCCCCGCGCATGCGCACCGAGTCCAGAGACCGGCAGCAACTGCGCATGCGCAGAAGAACCGCGCAACCCGGAAGTAACGGCCGCAATCGCGGCCGTGACCGAGAGTCACCGGACAGAGACACAAGGAGGAACAAATATATGAGAGCTGCAGATAGTAAGTAAAAACAGCCCAACCACAAAACTCAGCATTTAGTTTGTACAGGAAATAGAAAATGAAAGAAAAAGGTCCCATTACAGGGCTTACCACCCTGCCCAAGCAGAGAAAGGGTCCCAGAGGCACATCACCGGACTGTGTCTTCGGGCAAAATTAGGCCACCCGCGGCAGCAGGGCTCTCTCGGCCAGACCACAGCGATCCTGCTGCGGGTCTCTTCCATTGCCCCTCCATACCCTGCTAATAGCCAGGGCTTATCGGAGTCTCCACGACCCAATCTGCTTCAGGTATAGGACTTGAAAATAGTAGGAACATAACACCGTATGTATGAGGAGGACGAAAAAAGAACACTGATGCTGAAAGGGAGCAAAGATTTATGGGAGTGGGGTCCTATGAGGTAGGAGAGGAGGCGGGGCCTACCCAAACGTATGCTGCCATGGAGTCTGTCAGGAAAATGTTATTTCATTCCTGTGGTTCCAGGGTGTCAAGGACAATGCCATCCTATCAGCTTGATCTGAACAGAATGGTGCTAACAGATCATTATATGAGTATCGCGCTTTCCACCGTAAAGTAAAGCCCATTGCCGCAACTAAATTAGAAGAGGAAGGACCAGACTGGCAAAAAAGATTGCTGATCTAAGGCCGGCCATACATTATACAATTTGCTTATCCAATTCTCCTTTAGATTTACCAAAACCATGTAATATGAGGTCAAACCTAAACATTTTCAATGTGTATGCAGTCAGTCAGGCCTTTGCACTACAGTACCTAGTTGAAGGTAAATCTAAATGAAATTGAATAGGATGATATGGCCAGTCTAAGGGCTTGTTCACACTAGGTGTGTAGAAACTGCTCTGGGCAACCTTACCCAGCGCAGGATAAAGCAAAAGGCCTTGTTCTCTATGGTGTCAGTTCACACCACTGCATTGCACTGTCATGCATTGAAAAAAAGGACTGCATGAAGCAACTTTCCTGACGCCAACATGGCAGCATACAGTACACATGATATATCCACCCACAGGACCTGTTTGAATCTATAAAAGTCTGAGCAACCTCCCCATTCTCCTTTTTGTCCTCAAAAGATCAACACCTACAGACCATCATATTCAAGACAAAAGCTCTTACCTACAACTATGTCGCAGTTCCGTCTGGGTTCAGCCTCTCCCAGGTCGAAGTCCTGCATCTTAGGCATGTCAATGGCGCCAACAAGGTGAGGAACCCCTTCTGATGGTCTTCTGGGGTGAGGAGTTCTCTTAGTAGAGATGGTGTCCCTCTCGTGGCTTGCATGTTGTGGGATCTGTTTATGGCAGCAGGGGCAGCATATCTCATGGTTCTTTCCTTCCTTTCCTTGATGTTTCTCTGTTAGGGGCAGGCCCGGATTGGCCAATCGGGAGAACCGGGAGAATTCCCGGTGGGCTGGTCGGGTTAAGGGCCGGTGACACAGGTGTTCTAAAATTTAGAACACAGCTGACAGAGAGGAGGCGGCACGGATAGAATACATCCTCGGGTCTGAGAGGAGGCGGGGCTGAGGCGGGACAAACTGCTTAGCTGGGAGGAGACGGGACGGAGGTAGAGAAAAAATGTAATCAGCAAGCTCTGCATTATTACAATTATGCTCGACCTCCGTCCCGCCTCCTCCTAGCTAAGCAGTTCGTCCCGCCTCCGCCCCGCCTCCTCTCAGACCCAAGGATGTCTTCTCTCCCTCCCACCTCCTCCCAGCTAAGCACTTCGTCCCGCCTCCGCCCCGCCTCCTCTCTGACCCGAGGATGTCTTCTCTCCCTCCCACCTCCTCCCAGCTAAGCACTTCGTCCCGCCTCCGCCCCGCCTCCTGTCTCAGCTAAGTAATCTGTCCCGCCTCCTCTGCCAGCAGTGACCTAATGACGCCGGGGGGGGGGCGCCATTTTTAAATCGAAAGAAAAAAACTGCAGTGGCCCAGCAGTGGCGCTCGCCTCTCATCAAGGCCAGGTAAGACCCCCCCCCCCCCACAGCCTCTAACCATCTCTCCCTGTACCATGCCCACAGCCTCTGACCATCTCTCCCTGTACCATGCCCACAGCCTCTGACCATCTCTCCTTGTACCATGCCCACAGCCTCTAACCATCTCTCCTTGTACCATGCCCACAGCCTCTAACCATCTCTCCTTGTACCATGCCCACAGCCTCTGACCATCTCTCCTTGTACCATGCCCACAGCCTCTAACCATCTCTCCTTGTACCGTGCCCACAGCCTCTAACCATCTCCCCCTGTACCATGCCCACAGCCTCTGACCATCTCTCCCTGTACCATGCCCACAGCCTCTAACCATCTCTCCTTGTACCATGCCCACAGCCTCTAACCATCTCCCCTTGTACCATGCCCACAGCCTCTAACCATCTCTCCCTGTACCATGCCCACAGCCTCTGACCATCTCTCCTTGTACCATGCCCACAGCCTCTGACCATCTCTCCTTGTACCATGCCCACAGCCTCTGACCATCTCTCCTTGTACCATGCCCACAGCCTCTAACCATCTCTCCTTGTACCATGCCCACAGCCTCTAACCATCTCTCCTTGTACCGTGCCCACAGCCTCTGACCATCTCTCCTTGTACCGTGCCCACAGCCTCTAACCATCTCCCCCTGTACCATGCCCACAGCCTCTGACCATCTCTCCCTGTACCATGCCCACAGCCTCTAACCATCTCTCCTTGTACCATGCCCACAGCCTCTAACCATCTCCCCTTGTACCATGCCCACAGCCTCTAACCATCTCTCCCTGTACCATGCCCACAGCCTCTGACCATCTCTCCTTGTACCATGCCCACAGCCTCTGACCATCTCTCCTTGTACCATGCCCACAGCCTCTGACCATCTCTCCTTGTACCATGCCCACAGCCTCTGACCATCTCTCCTTGTACCATGCCCACAGCCTCTAACCATCTCTCCTTGTACCATGCCCACAGCCTCTAACCATCTCTCCTTGTACCGTGCCCACAGCCTCTGACCATCTCTCCTTGTACCGTGCCCACAGCCTCTAACCATCTCCCCCTGTACCATGCCCACAGCCTCTGACCATCTCTCCCTGTACCATGCCCACAGCCTCTAACCATCTCTCCCTGTACCATGCCCACAGCCTCTAACCATCTCCCCTTGTACCATGCCCACAGCCTCTAACCATCTCTCCTTGTACCGTGCCCACAGCCTCTAACCATCTCCCCCTGTACCATGCCCACAGCCTCTGACCATCTCTCCCTGTACCATGCCCACAGCCTCTAACCATCTCTCCCTGTACCATGCCCACAGCCTCTAACCATCTCTCCTTGTACCATGCCCACAGCCTCTAACCATCTCTCCTTGTACCATGCCCACAGCCTCTAACCATCTCCCCTTGTACCATGCCCACAGCCTCTAACCATCTCTCCTTGTACCGTGCCCACAGCCTCTAACCATCTCCCCCTGTACCATGCCCACAGCCTCTGACCATCTCTCCCTGTACCATGCCCACAGCCTCTAACCATCTCTCCCTGTACCATGCCCACAGCCTCTAACCATCTCTCCTTGTACCATGCCCACAGCCTCTAACCATCTCTCCCTGTACCATGCCCACAGCCTCTAACCATCTCCCCTTGTACCATGCCCACAGCCTCTAACCATCTCTCCTTGTACCGTGCCCACAGCCTCTAACCATCTCTCCTTGTACCATGCCCACAGCCTCTAACCATCTCCCCTTGTACCATGCCCACAGCCTCTAACCATCTCCCCCTGTACCATGCCCACAGCCTCTAACCATCTCTCCTTGTACCATGCCCACAGCCTCTAACCATCTCTCCTTGTACCATGCCCACAGCCTCTAACCATCTCCCCTTGTACCATGCCCACAGCCTCTAACCATCTCCCCTTGTACCATGCCCACAGCCTCTAACCATCTCTCCTTGTACCATGCCCACAGCCTCTAACCATCTCTCCTTGTACCATGCCCACAGCCTCTAACCATCTCCCCTTGTACCATGCCCACAGCCTCTAACCATCTCTCCTTGTACCATGCCCACAGCCTCTAACCATCTCTCCTTGTACCATGCCCACAGCCTCTAACCATCTCCCCTTGTACCATGCCCACAGCCTCTAACCATCTCTCCTTGTACCATGCCCACAGCCTCTAACCATCTCTCCTTGTACCATGCCCACAGCCTCTGACCATCTCTCCTTGTACCATGCCCACAGCCTCTAACCATCTCCCCCTGTATCATGCCCACAGCCTCTGACCATCTCTCCTTGTACCATGCCCACAGCCTCTAACCATCTCCCCCTGTATCATGCCCACAGCCTCTGACCATCTCCCCTTGTACCATGCCCACAGCCTCTAACCATCTCCCCCTGTACCCCATAGACATGCATTATGTCCGTATATCATCTGCAAACGGATAGGATGATATGCAGACATACGGACCGGATGACACAAGTGTCATCCGTGTCCGTAAAAAAAAAAAAAAATGTGCCACAGCGGACAAAAAAAACGGAGCGGCCGTGTGAAAGAGGCCTTATGCCCCGTACACACGTGCAGATTATCTGCAGACTTTTGTCTGCAGACTTACTAAAACCATATAATGTGAGGTCAAACCTAAACCCTTTCAATTTGTATGCAATCTGGCAGCCCCTGCACTACATAGAAAAGGTAAATCTGCAGACAAAAGTCTGCAGATAATCTGCACGTGTGTACGGGCATTAGGCTACTGAATTTGCACTGAATTGTAAATATTTTTTGAAAAATACAATGAATTACAAGGCTGTAGAGAATAGAGAACAGTGCACCTTTGCAAACTTATATTCTGAGGTGTTAATTACATTATTTTTAATATAGTCAGTCATGAACTAAAGTGGGCCGGTCTAAGTCATGAAACTCCAGGGCTGAAAATGAGTCCCACTCCGGCCCTGGTTAGGGGGGGGGGGCGGCAGGAGTTTGCATCAAAATTATTCCCCTATATGTACAGTATATCGATATGTAGACTGTTATATAACATTCCCTGGTGATCTAGTAGCTGGTGTGTGCAAAAACTCAGTTTTGTATTCTTACTGCTCCTTGTATAGTTGAAAAAAGTCATTGTATGTTGAAAAGGTAATTTCCCTCATCCAAATTAACTTTATTATAAAAAGCTGGGAGGGGGGAGGGTCAAGGCTATTTCAACAGCCTATTTAAACCCCCTCCAGCCAACAAGGAAAAACATGTCCATAGGAACAGGACGTCAAGAAAGCAGCACGACAGGACAGTCTACTGAAATTGGGGGGGGGGGGGAAGGGGTTTAAAAAAAAGAAGAGGGGGGTCTTTTGTATTAAAAAAAAAAAAAGTGTGTGTGTGTATATCTATATATATATATATATATATTTAAGAAAAATAGATAGTCGCTTAAAAGTATATAAGGGTTCAGTGTATTGGCGTAGATTTAAATAAATACAGGTGTTTATTTCATGTCACAAGGTATCTTTGTATGTATACAGATAGAAAATTATTAGAAATCTTCCCTCTTCCTTTCTATGACTATGCAGCCCCCCCTGCACCTTTCGGTATCCCATTTTCAACACGAGCTTACCGCCACACACACAAGACCACCACCATATCAGGTAAAGAGCCAACATCGGGTAAGTAAGAAGAAGCTGGAAAAAAGAGTGCCTATGCCCTGACGAGCGTGCCTTTTTATCTATTGCAGCCCCAGCTGCTCGCATTCCTGCTACACGAGGTCCAGAGCCTCTCTGGATCGCCAAAGTTTCTCCAGGGCAGAAAGTGACTCCTCGAGTCCTGGCAGGCCTCAAGCACGAGGACGCAAATGCTCTCAAAAAAGAAAAAACACAGCATCGCCACAGCGGGCGCAGCGCCCGAGAGGCAAATGCTGGTCGTGCAGAGACGACCCAATGGAGGGCAAATTGGTGTGCAGTCTCTGCTTCAGACAGCTAGCCAGAGACCAGGAGCTTGAAAGCCAGCAAGTCTCAACCCTGCTGAAAAGGGTAGTTCAAGACTCGCTAGCGGAATTTTCGGGGCGTCTGATGCAACCAACGGCAGGTGGGCAAGTCACGGTCCCCATACCGGCTTATGATCCTACCATCCAGGTCTCCTCGGAAAGGGAAAGGCCCGGTACGTCAGGGATGGCACCAGCTCAGCGGACCCCACAAGCTAAATCCCCAGGATCAGCGACACAGCGGAACATCCGGGAAGAAGGGGAAGAAATAACCTCTTCCTCGGCGGAGGACCCAGAGGACTCCGGTTTCGAATTTTCCATGGTTTCCCCATTTATAAAAGCCGTAAAGGCGGCACTGGAATGGGAGGACCCGGAACCCCCCCAAAAGAAGGGGAAGACTTACTACCCCAGGCTACAAAGGCAGGTCGCTACCTTCCCTCTTATGGCAGAAATAAGAGGTCTGTTTCAGGAGGAATGGGAGAAGGGAGAAAGAAGATCCGCTTCTTCCAGTAGACTCCAGAAGCTATACCCCTCACAGAAGAAGACAGGGCATCGTTGTGGTGGACGCGGCAGTCACCAGACTGGCCAAAAATCCTCCTTCAGGGATGTTCTAGACAGGCGTATCGACACTGACTTAAAAAGAGCCTACCTTGCAGCAGGTAGCGCCTGTAAACCAGCAGTGGCATTAACATCTTTGGCAAGCGCCATAAGAGTATGGACGCAGAATTTGGAATGCGCCATCAATAGCCAATTGCCGAAAGACCAGATTATTAAAGCTCTGGATGAAATAAAACTTGCCGCAGACTTCATGGGGGAAGCGGCCATAGACATCATTAGGTGGTCTGCCAGAGCGATGCTCAGCTCGGTGACAGCCAAGAGAGCCCTGTGGCTAAAACCCTGGGCGGCAGACCCTTCGTCGAAGCAAAATTGCTGCAAGCTTCCCTTCGACGGGAAAGCCTTATTTGGCCAAAAATTGGAGACTGCCATCTCCAGAGTCACGGGCGGAAGGTCGGGCCTTCTGCCTCAAGACAGAAAAACCAGGAGACAGAGGGGGCGACCCTCCAGAGGGATACCGAGTAGGTTCTGGGAATACGGGAACTCTCGGTACAACAGAGACTCTAGAAGGAACTGGAGAGGCACTCAATCCACCTTCTTGAGAAATCAAAGAAACAAGGCCCCTACAAATCCCCCTGCCTCCCAGAAGCCCTTTTGACGCCAAACCAGTCCAGAAGGAAACGGTCGGGCGTGATTGCTCAGATTTGCCCAAATCTGGCAGGATCATTGTCAGGACCAGTGGGTGCAGTCCACAGTTCGGCAGAGCCACTATTGGCCATTCAAGCAGCACCCCCCCCCGAGTATTCCTTTACCCCCACAAAAACATCAGTCTCCCTCGAAGATGTCAGCACTCCAGGAGTATATCAATATCCTGCTGGATCAGGAGGCGATTGGAGCAGTTCCTGCCTGTCAGAGGTTTACAGGGTTCTACTCGCCTCTGTTCCTAGTCCAGAAAAAAAACAGGAGGTTTCAGGCC
The DNA here is from genome assembly GCF_965119305.1 of Pelophylax lessonae. Lineage (NCBI taxonomy): Eukaryota > Metazoa > Chordata > Amphibia > Anura > Ranidae > Pelophylax > Pelophylax lessonae. Next base: position 428,749,765 of record NC_138768.1, on the reverse strand, counting down.
AGTGATAGACCTCAAGAGGTTGAACCAGTTCATCAGGTTGGAGAGGTTCAAAATGGAGTCTCTCAACACGATAATCCAAATAATCCAACCAGGGGACTGGATGATCTCAGTGGATCTACAGGACGCATATCTGCACGTCCCAATACACAAAGCATATCAAACGTTCCTCAGTTTCGCGTTAGGGGAAGACCGCTTCCTATTTGTCTGCCTCCCCTTCGGGCTGTCAACGTCCCCGCAAACCTTTACCAAGGTACTAATTGCAGTCTTGGCCCCCCTCAGAGAGAAATGGCTCAGGGTCCATCATTTTTTGGACGATATTATTCTTATAGCCCAAAGTTTAGACCTCTTACAACAGCAAAGAGACTTACTTTTGGCCACCTTAAGGACATTCGGCTGGATAGTAAACCTACAGAAAAGCCAGCTGGAACCTATGCGGAATATGGTCTACCTGGGAGCCCAATTCAATACCAAAGAGGCCACAGTCTCTCTACCTCTACAAAAAATCCCCAAGATAAGGGAAAAGATACAGCAGGCCCTAGCAACATCGGTGATGTCAGCAGCCCAATGTATGAGCCTGTTAGGGACCATGGCGTCCTGTATTCCGATGCTTCCATGGACACATTGGAGACTCAGAATCTTCCAGCTGGGCTTCCTAGCACAGTGGAGAAAACTGCAGCTACCTCAACCCATCAGGGTCAGCTTCCAAATGAGCCAAAGTCTTTGGTGGTGGACATGCCAAGATACTTTATTGAGACACCGGCCGTTGGGTCCACAAGACTGGATCACGGTCACTACAGACGCAAGCGCAGCAGGGTGGGGAGCCACCTGCGAAACACACAAGACTCAGGGCAGATGGGAATTCCCAACACAGGGCCTCGTCTCCAATGTCCTGGAGCTCCGGGCAGCCTTTATGGCACTAACCAACCTACTACCCTACATACGTGGGCGTCCAGTCCTAATATGCATGGACAATACAGCAGCAGTGGCATATATACAAAGGCAAGGAGGAACACAGTCGTTCTCTCCTAGCAGAGGTAGAACCAATAATGACAGATCTAAGAGCAATATATCTGCTAGGCAGGCAAAACATAGAAGCGGACCTTCAACGAATGGGCTCTTCACCCGGAAGTGTTCGGGCAGATCGTCCTCCAGTGGGGGCTCCCGCAAGTGGATCTGTTTGCTTCCTCAACCAACCACAATGTAACCCGCTTCTTCTCGCGCTACCCTCACCCAATGGCGGAGGGGACCGATGCCTTGACACATGCGTGGAGGGCACAACTGGCCTACGCCTTTCCTCCAGTCTCACTAAGGTTTCTGAGGAGGCTACTGGCAAAGAATCTGGTAGTCATTGCAATACTTCCATACTGGCCACGCAGGCCATGGTTTTCTCTGGCAATGGATCTGAGCATGTGTCCTCCGATCATGCTGTCAGAAATACATCTTTGATAACGCCCAAAGGGGAGGGCGAAATGCGTTGACGCAATTTCCGGTTTACGATCATCGGCACGTCACTTCCGGGACGGTGGAACGCACGCCGGGACCAAGGAGACATCCCGAGCGCACACCACGGCTAGGAAGCATTATCGGACCTGCCGATTACTTATTATCAGCCTGAATTTATTCTACTAAATGTGAGTGTTACTCTTTGTTATTGCAAATAAAAGTTTTATCACGGAGTTACACTATTGTGAGCTTCTTTTCCCTACATATGTATACCGGTCCATTAAGAGCAACAGATTTCAGACCTCCAAGAACTTCTAACCAGGTTCCTTACTGGGACACAAGCTTTTCTGACCCTCTTTAGCTATATAGCTTAGCGGTCACTTTAGTCCGGTAAGTTGAACATCCAAAGGGGGAGGATTGGCACATTCCACAGCACTGGATTGATGGCATGATTTTGTACCTTTCTCTTGGCACTTAAGCACCTTTTTGGATCTCTTTGGACACTTGCTGACATCACTATTTATGTATTTATTGGACTGTCACTACATTTATATATTTTTGGACACTTGCTGATACCACTATTTATATATTGGACTGTCACTATATTTATATATTTTTATTGATTGGAATACCACTATATATTTATTGTATTATCACATTGAATTATTTAACACTTTATTATACCCTATTCAGGGGCATCATATCTGTCCACAAATTTTTGCACAGGGTTTGCACGTTGCACTTTATGACTATTTATGATTATTTGGTGTGATTCTTTTTTAATATTTATCACTAACCTTTCTGCGCTGTATTTCGGCACTTTATGCTGCCAGAAACCCCGCTTCTCCTGGTGCAAGGAGACATCCTACACCCGAATCCATCTCGGCTGGCCCTAGCGGCTTGGAGGTTGAAAGGCAAGGGTTACAAGACCTAGGATGTTTACCAGAGGTCATACGTACACTGAAAAGCTCCAGGAAGAGCTCCACGGATACCATATACACCAGGATATGGGAGAAGTTCGCAAGCTTTGCGACCAACCGGCAGTTCGAACCAAGTAACCTCAATATTTCGCAGATCCTTTCTTTTCTGCAAACGGGGCTAGATCTAGGGTTAAGTCTAAGCTCTCTAAAGGTTCAAGTTTCGGCCATCTCGGCCTTTACACAGAAAAAATTGTTAGCAAATCCGCTAGTGGAACGGTTTATGAGAGCAGTTCTTAGGCTTCGCCCTCCGAAGAGAAATAGGTTTCCCCAATGCGACCCGGTGGTAGTCCTAAATTTCCTGACACAACCCCCTTTTGCTCCAACGCAGGACTGTTCATTAGAGAATATCACCCTAAAAACTGCCTTCCTAATTGCCATAACTTCAGGCGGGAGAGTGTCAGAGCTTAAGGCCCTGGGTGCTACTGTCCCGTATGCAACTTTTTTCCCAGATAGAGTGGTATTAACACCACTGGATCACTTTGTGCCTAAAGTGGCTTTGATATTTCATCTCAATAATGAATGGGTTCTTCCAGGATTTCCAGAGGAGTCCGAGGCCAACCTCCAGGAACTGGACAGCCCCAGGATCCTAAAGGCCTATCTACAGGCAACAGCCACCTTCAGACAATCTGAGAGGCTTTTCATCATTCCTTCCGGAAAAATGAAGGGGAAGGATGCCTCATCCAGAATAATATCAGCATGGATAGTCAAAACCATTCAAAATGCAAATTAATATTTGCTATTGTCACACGGATACTCCTCCTGGCCAATCAGGAAGCGGGTTCTGAGACCCATTTCCTGATTGCCTGAAAGGAGAAGCCATGCCATTGACCAAGGAAGAGGAGGAGGGAGGAAACGCAGGAGACTGAGGAGGAGCCGCTGCCACCGCTGTTGCCTGCCTGCCCTCCACATGTTCACGGTGAGTGAGCCGGCTTGGGGGGTTATGGTGTATGGGCTGGTGTGGTCCGGGGGGGGGGTATGGTGTGGTCCGTCTGACACCCCCCCCCCCCCCCCCGGCCCATGGATCACCAGCCGCCACTGCCGTACGCACAATCAGAAAATCATACAAAAAAATATCGCTTTCCAAACGATCGTATGATAATCAGATTTTTAGTACACAGCCTTTGTCCAAAATTATCCGAAGGGACAAACACAAACATTTTTCCCGTATAATACCAGATTGTACAATTCCCCTTCCCAAGACTCTAAATAATCCTAGAAAAATGTTTGGGTTTTTAGATAGGAGTTCCTTTATAATAGGAACAGAAATCATTTAAAATCAAGTTGCAATTTTGAATTCTATTCTTTCTAAATCCAGTTATGAAAGCGAATGAATTATCACATGCTGGGGTGAAAATATAATTTTAATAGTTCAGGGATGTCTTTTGTTTGCATCGTATACTGGCTTCATGTACAGATAAAACTCTTCAATGAGAATTGTCAAATTGTCAAAGTGTTCCCCCTAGTGGATACCTTACAAATTACTTCTTTATAATTATACCCTAACAAGGGCTGGATGGAAAACATTTGAATACTTGATCACAGGCTGGGGTAAAAAAATTATTTTAAATGTTTTGTTTGCATCGTACGTACTGGCTTCATGTACAAATAAAATTCTTCAATGAGCACTGTCATATAGTCAAAGTGTCTCCCCTAATTGATAACTTACAGCTTACTTCTTTATAATTATACCCTAACAAGGGCTGGATGAAAAACATCTGATTACTTGAATTATCACACACTAGGGTAAAAATATATTTTTATTTGTTCAGAGATGTCTTTTGGTTTGCATCATACCGTATGTACTGGCTTCATGTATAAAAAAAACTCTTCAATGAGAATAATCAAATTGTCAGTATTCCCCCTATAGCAAATTGGATTATGCTTTGCTCAGGTTTTTCGTCTTCCTCTGGATCAACTGCGGGTATAGGATTGTGTATATGGAAGTGTATGGTTGTGTTTTCTTTACTGTTTTTTGTTTTTTTATTGGTTGAGCCAGATGGTCTTTTTCAACCTGAGTAACTATGTAACTAGTGGATAACTTACAAATTACTGTGGCGGGACAATGTCCCGGACTTGACGGAGAAGGTGTGGCACGACGTCCTTCCTGAACAAATCCCGGTTGTAATTTCCTCCAGGGATAGAGTTATACAGCTGAAATTCCTTTATAGAGCATATTATACTCCTCAGTTCCTGCAAAAAATAGGTAAATTGCCCTCCCCTCTTTGTTCAAAGTGTACTGTGGATGAAGGGTCCTTTTTTCACATGTTTTGGGACTGTCCCCCTATCCGTGCATTTTGGTCGGAGGTCACGGCCTTCATCACTACTATTTCTCAGTTGTCTAATGTCTGTAGCCCCCTTCGTTGCCTACTAGGGTATGTGGATGATGAGGACACTCCTGCTCGCACCAAACTGTTTTTACACTTGACCTTCTTTTATGCCAGGAAATCTATTGCTCTCTGCTGGAAGTCTTCCGCACCCCCTGACGTTCCATTTTGGATCTCTATTGTTAATCAAGCTTTGCCTTTGTATAAAATGACGTATGAGGCCAGAGGCTGCCCGAGGAAGTTCTGGAAAATCTGGTCTTTTTGGGTAGACTCTGACCTAACTGCCTCCTCGATATCTGATCCTACTTAGGTGTTGGTTGGTATGCCTTATTTTTTTATGAATACGGTGATATGCTGTGTATATTGCTGCTCTATCCTCCCTTGTCTTCCCCCTTCAGGGGTTCCTTTTGACAAGAAAACTGTATGATGTGTATCAGGGGCGTAACTACAGGGGTTGCAGGGGTTGCGATTGCTACCGGGCCCCATGCTCCAGGGGGCCCAGTAGCAAACCAGTGGGTGAACTTCCAGGATTGCAAAAGTCACACTTGCGACCGGGCCCTGGCATTGCACCACTGTGGGGAGGCCCCAAGATTGCAGGAAGGGAGCCCACTGCAGAACTTGTGAAAGGATCCTGCTGCGGGACCGTAATAAAAGGCCATGCAACGAGAGTAAAGAGCCCCAGGATTAGTGGGAAGAGCCCTGGGCTTGAAGGGAAGGGCCCCGGCCAGGGATCTGGGGGGGCCCTTCATGGTTTCTTGCATCGGGGCCCTGAAGGCTCTAGTTACGCCTCTGATGTGTATACTGTCTCTGTTCTGGTATTTGATTTGCGGAGAAGCCCCAGGTGTCTGTGGGTTTCTTCTATTTTATATTGTAATGGCTCTTTTGTTTTGTTATGTTGTGTTTTGTTTGTTCAATAAAAATACCTTTAAAAAAAAAACTTACAAATTACTTCTTTATAATTATACCCTAACAAGGGCTGGATAGAAAACATCTGAATATTTTAAGATAAATTGAAGGTATGGATATTTTTACATAGGTACATCCATGGCCAGAAATATTGGCACCTCTGCATTTCTGTCAGATAATGCACCACTATCCCCAAAATATTGTTGCAATTACAAATGTTTAGGCATTCTCGTGTTTATTTCTTTTGTATGGTATGACACAAAAAAGTGGAGAAACAAAAAGCCAAATCTGACACTTTCCACACAAAACTTCAAAAATGAACTGGACAAAATGATTGGCACCTTCTCAAAATTGTAAGAAACAATTGCATTCCAAGTTTGTGATGCTCCTGTAATTTGTATTTAAACTCACCGGTATCAATTAACAGGTGCTGACAATATATCAATCACACCAGCAAGCTGAGGGTAAAGGTGATGGACTGGCCAAGCATGTCTCCAGACCTAAACCCTATTGAGTATCTGTGGGGCATCTTCAAACGGAAGGTGGAGGAGCACAAGGTCTCTAATGTCGCTTTTCCACTGCATGGAACCGTACCGGTTCGGCACGCTTTTGTGCTTTTCCACTGCGGTACCGCATGGTATAGGGTCGGAACGGTTCGGTACGGTACGGTATAGGTTTGCTTTTCCACTGCATGGAACCGAACGGTACGGTACGGTACGGCTCTGAAAAAACAGTACCTACTCGATTGTGGTTCCAACAGGTACCAAACTGGTACCATATCCCACAATCCTTTGCATGCAGTCACTACTAGCCACTGATTGGTCAGAGAATCACACCCACCCGTTGTTATCCCACCCACTTAACTTTAGTACTACTTTAGTGGAAAAGCAAACCTATACCGTACCGTACCGAACCGTTCCGACACTATACCATGCGGTACCGCAGTGGAAAAGCAAACCGGGCCAAGCAGGGCCGAGTAGAGCCGAGCCGGTACTAGCAGGTACTTGCAGTGGAAAAGTGCCATAACACCCACCAGCTTCCTGATGTCTTCATGGAGGAGTGGAAGAGGACACCAGGGGCAACCTGTGAAGCTCTGATAAACTCCATGCCCAAGAAGGTTAAGGCAGTGCTGGAAAATAATGGTGGCCACACAAAATATTGACACTTTGGGCCCAATTTGGTCATTTTGAGTTAGGGGTGTACTCACTTTTGTTGCCAGTGGTTTAGACATTAATGGCTGTGTGTTGAGTTATTTTGAGGGGACAGCAAATTTACACTGTTATACAAGCTGTACACTCTCTACTTTACATTGTAGCAAAGTGTAATTTCTTCAGTGTTGTCACATGAAAAGATATTATAAAATACAGTGCCTTGCGAAAGTATTCGGCGACCTTTTGCCACATGTCAGGCTTCAAACATAAAGATATAAAACTGTAATTTTTTGTGAAGAATCAACAACAAGTGGGACACAATCAAGAAGTGGAACGAAATTTATTGTATATTTCAAACTTTGTTAACAAATAAAAAAACTGAAAAATTGGGCGTGCAAAATTATTCAGCCCCTTTACTTTCAGTGCAGCAAACTCTCTCCAGAAGTTCAGTGAGGATCTCTGAATGATCCAATGTTGACCTAAATGACTAATTATGATAAATAGAATCCACCTGTGTGTAATCAAGTCTCCGTATAAATGCACCTGCACTGTGATAGTCTCAGAGGTCCATTTAAAGCGCAGAGAGCATCATGAAGAACAAGGAACACACCAGGCAGGTCCAACAACTGTTGTTGAGAAGTTTAAAGCCGGATTTGGATACAAAAAGATTTCCCAACCTTTAAACATCCCAAGGAGCACTGTGCAAGTGATAATATTGAAATGGAAGGAGTATCAGACCACTGCAAATCTACGAAGACCTGGCTGTCCCTCTAAACTTTCAGCTCATACAAGGAGAAGACTGATCAGAGATGCAGCCAAGGGGCCCATGATCACTCTGGATGAACTGCAGAGATCTACAGCTGAGGTGGGACACTCTGTCCATAGGACAACAATCAGTCGTATACTGCACAAATCTGGCCTTTATGGAAGAGTGGCAAGAAGAAAGCCATTTCTTAAAGATATCCATAAAAAGTGTTGTTTAAAGTTTGCCACAAGCCACCTGCGAGACACACCAAACATGTGGAAGAAGGTGCTCTGGTCAGATGAAACCAAAATCAAACTTTTTGGCAACAATGCAAAACGTTATGTTTGGCGTAAAAGCAACACAGCTCATCACCCTGAACACACCATTGCCACTGTCAAACATGGTGGTGGCAGCATCATGATTTGGGCCTGCTTTTCTTCAGCAGGGACAGGGAAGATGGTTAAAATTGATGGGAAGATGGATGGAGCCAAATACAGGACCATTCTGGAAGAAAATCTGATGGAGTCTGCAAAAGATCTGAGACTGGGACAGAGATTTGTCTTCCAACAAGACAATGATCCAAAACATAAAGCAAAATCTACAATGGAATGGTTCACAAATAAACATATCCAGGTGTTAGAATGGCCAAGTCAAAGTCCAGACCTGAATCCAAATCGAGAATCTGTGGAAAGAACTGAAAACTGCTGTTCACAAACGCTCTCCATCCAACCTCACTGAGCTTGAGCTGTTTTGCAAGGAGGAATGGGCAAAAATTTCAGTCTCTCAATGTGCAAAACTGATAGAGACATACCCCAAGCGACTTACAGCTGTAATCGCAGCAAAAGGCGGCGCTACAAAGTATTAACTTAAGGGGGCTGATTAATTTTGCACGCCCAATTTTTCCGTTTTTTTATTTGTTAAAAAAGTTTGAAATATCCAATAAATTTCATTCCACTTCATGATTGTGTCCCACTTGTTGTTAATTCTTCACAAAAAATTACAGTTTTATATCTTTATGTTTGAAGCCTGAAATGTGGCAAAAAGGTCGCAAAGTTCAAGGGGGCCAAATACTTTCGCAAGGCACTGTATTTACAAAAATGTGAGGGGTGTACTTACTTTTGTAAGATACTGTATAAGGTGGGCTGCAGGCAAAAAGTTTCTGATAAAAGTCATTTTTTTCCCTGTTTCAGATGACAGTGATATTTGGTGTGTACTATTTATGGAAACCAGCATCTAAGGACCAAGTAGATGAGTAACTGCAGATACTTCTGTATTTATCCTCTTGTGCAGTTGTAGATGTGAGCTTTCTGCTGATTTTGCTATCCAGGTTAAGGGCCAATTTACATCATGCCTGCACATGTATAGCACAGGAATGAGCAGTGCATTCCTGTGCGATTCATAAGCGGTTCTGTGTGGTGTGATTGCATGCCATTCATTTTTTTTTTATTACTTTTTATTTAATGTTTTAAAAAAAGTAGGTATATAAAACAAAGCCTATTGGACATACCCAGGGGCCATTCATTTTGGGCTAAAAATTGCACTGTACCAAAATAGTGCATGCCCTATTTTTTAAAATGCACTGTGACCGGATCAGATGGTACAAAAGTACCATGCGATCCGGGACGGGCAAACTCACTGTATTTGAGACCTGTATTTGGGGTGTAGTTAACCTCCTATTGACACCCGCTGCAGATCACAAATAGAGTGCATTTTGCATGCAGACTGAATCGCACAGGAAGGCACAACAATCCACCCCCCCTGTTGTCTCTATTATTTTTAAAAACGTGATCCTGCGGGGGCTCTGCCCACCCGGCCACATCATTTATTCACAGAGTTGTGGGGTTTGACTTATCTTATCCTCCTCTATGTAATATCTTATCTGTTCTTATCTTATGTTATCTTACAATATATCTTCTATCTTATACATCTATCATATAATTTATACAATGAAATTATTCATCTATCTTTAAATCAAATTTTTTATTTATTTATTAAAAAAAAAAAAAATCGGCCTCCAACCTCTTCTTTTAGCCGGCCAAGCACACTCCTTAATTTCTAGATGGAAAAACCACAAAACAAATACAAACATATACAACTTACCTTATAGTATATTTTCTATCTTATCCATATATCTTATCTTATCATGCCTTACAATAAAACTTCTATCTTATCTATCTATTGTTTATTGTTTAAAAAATAAATAAAATCAGACCTCCAACCTCCCCTTATAGCCGGCCAAGCACACTCCTTTATTTCTAGATGGTAAAACAAAAAAAACAAAGACAAACATATACAACTTATAATTTACTTTATATCTTATCTTCAATTCCAATTATTTTTTCTTTTTTTCTATCTTATCAGTACATATATCCTATATTATTAACCACCTCCCACCCGGGCCATAGTACATATACGGCCGGGTGGGATTCTCGTCCTTCTGAATGGACGTTCCGGAACGTCCTTCAGAAGGAGCGAGATCGCGCCGCCGCGGGCACGCGCAGCGGCGCGATCTCGATGTGCCTGTGTCCCTCGGACACAGCGCAACAAGATGCGTCAGGAGGGCCCTGTGATTGGCCCTCCTGATCACATGACGGCTGTGTCCAATCACAGCCGTCATGCAATGTAAATACAGCCGTTGTAACGGCTTCGATCTCTTCTCCTCCCTGACAGATCCTGTCAGGGAGGAGAAGAAGAGGATCGATACTGGAGCTGGGGTGATCAGTGAGTATTTCTAAGTACTCACTGATCACAGGGGGGGTCTGTGCTGGTAATCAGATGATTGATTACCAGTGCAGCCCTGGGGGGAGGGGATGCCACTAGAGCCACCAGGGATGCCCACCCATGACCACCAGGGATGCCCACCATGGCCACCAGGGATGGCAAACAGCCTGCCAGTAGTGCCCTCCTATCAGTGCTGCCCACCAATGCCATATATCAGTGCTGCCCACCAGTGCCCGTTATTGCCATCCACCAGTGCTGCCCACCAGTGCCCATTATTGCCCACCAGTGCTGCCTATCAGTGCCCATCAGTGCCCCCCATCAGTGCCCATCAGTGCCCCCCATCAGTGCCAATCAGTGCCGCCCATCAGTGCCGATCAGTGCCACCTATCAGTGCCCACCAGTGCCCATCAGTGCCGCCGATCAGTGCCCATCAGTGCTGCCTATCAGTGCCCATCAGCGCTGCCTATCAGTGCCCACCAATGCTACATATCAGTGCTATCTATCAGTGCCACATATCAGTGTCCATCAGTGCTGCATATCAGTGCTACCTATCAGTGCCCATCAGTGCTGCATATCAGTGCCACCCCATCAGTGCCACCCCATCAGTGTCTCCTCATCAGTGCCTGTCAGTGCGGCATCATCAGTGCTCATCAGTGCAGGAAAAAACGTATCTATTCACAAAATTTTATAACCTAAACAAAAAAACTTTTTTTTTTTTTTTCAAACTTTTCTGTCTTTTTTTATTTGTGCACCAAAAAAGAAAAAACCTGGCAGTGATCAAATACCACCAAAAGAAAGCTCTATTTGTGGGGAAAAAATGACACAAATTTGGTTTAGGTACAATGTTGCATGACCGCGCAATTGTCATTCAAAATGCAACAGCGCTAAAAGATGAAAATTGGTCTGGGAAGGAAGGGGGTTTAAGTGCCCAGTATTGAGGTAGTTAATATGGACATACCTACTTACCTGCAAAACTCTACGCACTTACCTTTAGGATGAATGGGAGTATCACTTATCTTATCTTCCTCTATGTAATATCTTATCTGTTCTTATCATAGGTTATCTTACAATATATCTTCTATCTTATACATCTATCCTATCCTATACTTATATAATAAAATTATTCATCTTATCTTTAAATCTATTTTTTTTTTTTAACCACTTTAATACAGGGCACTTTCACCCCCTTCCTGCCCAGACCAATTTTTAGCTTTTAGCGCTGTCACACTTTGAATGATAATTACTCAGTCATGCAAGGCTGTACCCAATCAAATTGTTTATTATTTTTTTCACACAAATAGGGCTTTCTTTTGGTGGTGTTTAATCACCACTGGATTTATTTTTTGCGATATAAGTGACAAAAGCGAAAATTTTGAAAAAAACATTTTGTTTTAGTTTCTATTATAACATTTTGCAAATAAGTAATTTTTTTTTCATAAATTTGGCCCAAAATGTATACTGCTACATATCTTTGGTAAAAATAACCCAAATTAGTGGATATTATTCGGTCTGTGTGAAAGTTATAGAGTCTACAAGCTATGGTGCCAATTATTGAAGATTGATCACACCTAATGTACCGATGGCCAGTCTCATTTCTTGAGGCCCTGAAATCTCAGGACAATAAAAATACCCCCCAGATGACCCCTTTTTGGAAAGTAGACATTCCAGGGTATTTAGTAAGAGGGATGATGAGTTTTTTGAAGTAATTTTTTTCCCACAATTCTTGGGAAAATTAAGAAATACATTTTTTTTTTTACACAAAATTGTCATAATAAAAAGTGATTTCTCACACACATCATGTGCATACTTGCAATTACACCCCAAAATACATTCTGCTACTCCTCCTGAATATGGCAATGTCACAAGTTAGCCTTTAGTTTTTGTTTGTATGCTCTTACCTCCTTGCTGCAGTGCTTCAACCTTGCTTCTTTTCACATGTAGTGTTTGGCTTCTCTGTTCACCTTTGGGCTACGCCTGCTCCACTGTGGGTTTATATCCTTTTCCTTTCTATTACTTCCTGGGTCGCCTCCCTGTTTGCTTCCCTATATATACACATGCTCAGTGCAGTGCTTCTTGCCTGAGATACTTCACTGTTCTCTCATCTGTATACCCCTAGGCTACTGTATCTGATTTACTGTGTACTGACCCCGGCTTAGTTTTTTCATCTGTGTTCGTTTGCTACCGACCCTGACCTCGGCTTGTCTCTTGGATATCCTTAGGTCTTCTGCTTACTCTGCACATGCCAGCAGTCTCCACATCTTCAGCTGGGCCTACCTGGGGGCGCGACCTGGTTCCAGCCTCCTGCAAGTCCATCCCCACCATCAGGGGCCCTGGTGAAGAATCAGGCTGGGGCTTAGACTCCACGCCCTGGGGAATCCTGAGCTGGGGCTCTACAAGGCCTCACTACCACAGACCCGCTGACAGTTTGCTCAGGACATGAGCTCCTCTGAGACACAGAAGCCCCTTCTGGATCAACTTCAGAGTTTGGCGTTCAGAAGGCTTATCAAGAACAGATTATGCAGTGTCTGCAGGCACTTTCCTCCCGTCTGGATCAGCTGCAGGTTGTGCCTACTCCCTCTCCTTTCATTCCAGCTCCTTTGTCCGCCCCTGCCACTTCTGATTCTGCAGTCCCTCCAGCAGAGGTCAGTCCTGCAAAACTACAGCTGCCTCCACCACCTCGCTTCGAGCTAGCGGCCATTATTTTCCTACTGATCGTTCCAAGGTGGCGTACATGATTTCACTCCTGTTGGGACCAGCTCTGGCTTGGGCCTTGCCGCTATGGGAGCGACAAGATCCTACCATTTCTAGTCTCTCTGCCTTCCTACAAGCTTTCCATAACACCTTTGATGTGCCTGGCAGGGCCTTATCCGCTTCTAGAGCTCTTCTTTGACTTCGTCAAGGAAACATGACTGTTGGTCAATATGCATTTCAGTTTCGCACCTTGGCTTCGGAACTGGTATGGAACAATGAGGCTCTTACTGCAACCTTTTGGCAAGGTCTTGCAGATCATATAAAGGATGAACTAGCTGGCAGAACTATACCCACCACTTTGGATGGTTTGATTGCCCTTAGCATCCAAATCGATGTCCACTTTCAGGAGCGAGATCTGGAAAGGACTACGCCACGTCTTCCCACGGTGGGTCGTTTTGCTCCTGTTGTCCAGAACATTCTTGAACATCCCATCTCTCCCACTGTGTTGGCTTTTGAAGAACTCATGCAGTTAGGCCAGATACACCTCACTCCACAAGAGAGGTCACGTCGCCTGAGACTGGGCCTGTGTCTTTACTGCGGAGCTGGTGGCCATATTATAAAATCCTGTCCTGTCCGTCCGGGAAACTCTCAGGTCTAGGTCGCTTAGAGGGAGGCAATCTAGACCAGAATCTGAACTCCACTACTTACCCTCGATTTGTCATACCCGTCTCTATTCATTGGGCCCTGAACTCATACCAGGATTCTGCATATGTGGACTCTGGAGCAGCCGGGAATTTCATTGAGCAGTCCTTGGCCACTAAATTGGGCATTCCTCTAGTTTCCCTGGCTATGCCTCTATCTGTATCGGCAGTGGATGGCTCGACCTTGGCTTTCGGACCCCTATGGTTTAGAACAACCTGCATCACCATGCATGTCTGTGTCCTTCATTGTGAGGAAGTCTCCTTCCTGACACTTCCCAAGTCTTCTAGTCCCATAATTCTTGGACTTCCATGGTTGAAGAAACACCCACCCTATCTGGATTGGAACTCTGGCCAAAAGTGTTATCTTGGGGGTCGCAATGCCATCAGACTTGTCTCCCTAAGGTATCTCCACCTCTCTGTGTACCTGCGGCTGAGGTCACTACCTCTCCAATGCTCTCACTACCTCTCCAATGCTCCCTCGGCATTATCTGGCCTTCCAAGATGTTTTTTGAAAAAAAGCTGCTGACAGTTTGCCTTCTCATTGTCCCTAAAACTGTGCAATTCACCTCCAACCTGAGATTTTACCACCCTGAAGTCAAATCTACCCTCTCCCCCATCACTGAGACTCAAGCCATGTCCAGGAAAATCTGCAGAAAGGATATATAGGTAAATCCAATTCTCCTGCTGGGGCTGGTTTCTTCTTTGTGGAGAAAAAGGATGGTACACTCTGGCCCTGCATTGATTATAGAGGTCTCAATGCCATCACCATTAAGAATCGGTACCGGTTACCCTTGATTTCTGAACTTTTTGACAGGCTACGAGATGCTCGAATTTTCAACAAGTTAGATCTCCATGGAGCATACAATTTGATTAGGATTCGAGAGGGAAATGAATGGAAAACCGCTTTTAACACCAGAGACGGGCACTATGAATATCTTGTAATGCCCTTTGGCTTGTGTAACGCTACAGCTGTCTTCCAGAACTTTGTTAATTACATTTTCTCTGATCTCCTATACGTTTGTGTCTTTGTGTATCTGGATGACATACTCATCTTTTCTCCAGATTTGAACACTCATCGCCAGCATGTTTGTACATTTCTTCTACGTCTTCGGGACCACCGCCTGTATTCAAAGTTGGAGAAGTGCCTCTTCGAGCAAACCCAAGTTCCTTTCCTAGGCTACATAGTCACGGATAAAGGGCTGCTTATGGATCCTGCCAAACTTCAGGCCATCTCCAACTGGCCTCAGCCTTCTGGTCTAAAAGCTAGGCAACAGTTCTTGGGGTTCACCAATTTCTATCACCAGTTAATTCCTTGTTACTCCTCTCTGGTGGCGCCCATTACCTCTTAGACCCGGAAGGGCGCTAATGCCAGAACCTGGCCTCCTGAAGCTGTTGAGGCTTTCCACAAGCTCAAAACGGCCTTCCTGTCTGCATCTGTTCTCAAACATCCTGACATTCTTCAGCCTTTCTTCTTGGAAGTAGATGCTTCATCCTTGGGGATGGGTGCCATCCTTCTCCAAATGCATGACAGTAAGCTTCATCCCTGTGCCTTCTTTACGAAGTTTTCTGATGCGTAAAAAAATTACACCATCGGCGGATCAGGAGCTTTTGGCTATCGAGCTGGCACTGCAAGAATGGCAACATCTACTGGAGGGGTCTCCTCATTTCATTCTGGTCTATACCAATCATAAGAACCTCCACTATCTGCAGTCCGCCCAACGTTTGAATCCCAGGCAAGCATCATGGGCTCTCTTCTTTGGCAAGTTTAATTTTGACATCACCTCCAGCCCGGCTCCAAGAATGCTCATGCTGATGACTTGTCTAGATCATTTGACGTTGCTGACTCCGAGTGTCATATTGAACCTGAAACTATTATTCCTGCCACTTGTTTCCTGGCCTCCATTTATCTTCAGTCTCCACGTATCCCTCCCGGAAGACCTTTGAGGTGACCTCCCTTCGTCCCAAGCTTCTCAAATGGGCTCATGACTCTAAACTCTCTGGACATCTTGGTGTGCAACGCACCTGTGCCTTCCTGCAGTGTCACTACTGGTTGCCCTCACTCCGGAAGGATGTTTAAAAATATGTCCAGGCTTGCTCCATTTGTGTGCAGTCTAAGTCCTCTACGTCTGCTCAGCAGGTCTCCTTTTACCTCTACCTGTTCCAGATGTGCCTTGGCGTTGCATCTCTATGGATTTTATCTCTGAACTACCTCCCTCAGCAGCCTCCACCATTATCTGCGTGGTGGTGGACAGGTTTTCTAAAATGTGTAATTTAACTCCACTTACAGGACTACCCTCTGCTGTCACTTTGGCTTCCATCTTCATTAGGGAAATCTTTAGTCTCCATAGTATGCCCTCACACATTGTCTCTGATAGAAGAGTTCAGTTTACGGCCCACTTCTGGAGAGCCCTGGCCACATCATTTGGAATCAAGCTGAACTTCTCCTCAGCTTTTCATCTGCAGTCAAACGGAAAGGGTTAACTAGAATGTGGAATGGTATCTTCATGCATTCATTTCTGCCCTTCATTGGTCCCATCACAATTCTTTGCCAGGTTAACCCTATTGCTTTTAAACTTCGTCTCCCATCACATCTAAAAATCCCCAATATTTTCCACGTTTCTCTCCTTAGACCATACATCATCAATAGGTTTTCTCGTCCTATTTGTCATCCTTCTCCAACAGGCAGTACTTCGGATCAGTATGAAGTCAAGCAAATCTTGGATTCCAAATTCTCCAGGGGAGGCTCTTGTCTCTTATCAGGATTTTTTTTTTACCAAAGACATGTAGTAGAATACATTCTGGCCTAAATTTATGATGAAATTTGATTTTATTGGATTTCTTTTGAAACCGAAAGTAGAAAATATTGTTTTTTTTTTCAAAATTTTCGCTCTTTTTTCGCTTATATCACAAAAAATAAAAAACCCAGTGGTGAATAAATACCAGCAAAAGAAAGCTCTATTTGTATGAAAAATAAAATAAAATTTAATTTGGGTACAGTGTGGCATGACTGAGTAATTGTCATTCAAATTGCGAGAGCACTGAAAGCTGAAAATTGGTCTGGGAAGGAAGGGGTGAAAGTGCCCAGTATTGAGCTGGTTAAAAAAAATAAATAAAAAATCTGGCCTTCAACCTCTCCTTATAGCCGGCCAAGCACACTCCTTTATTTCTAGATGGAAAAAAGAAAAACAAAGACAAACATATACAACTTACCTTATAATATACTTTCTATCTTCCCCATATATTATATCTTATCTTGACTTACAATAAAACTTCTATCTTATTTATCTATATATTATATGTACATAAGGTAGTTATACGTATATTTTATCAAGGTAGTTATACATATTCTTTATCTGTATATCTGATTTGTTTTTGTTTATTGTTGAAAAAAATAAATAAATCCGACCTCTAACCTCCCCTTATAGCCGGCCAAACACACTCCTTTATTTCTAGATGGTAAAACAAAAAAACAAAGACAAACATATACAATTTATAATTTACTTTATATCTTTTTTAATCCAAAAGATTTTATTGAAGCAAATAGAAGTTAACAACAAGTGCATATGTTATATTAACAAGAACATTAAGATGCAGAAAGCCTGGGGTACAAATTGACGTACAGTAAAATACACTGGGTGATGATTAAGGTTATTCCAATAATAGGGCTAAATTGCCAATGAGTAGTCGATAATACAGCAATGTTTCGATTGTAAAGGTGTGTAATGGTTGTAGATGAAGGGAAGATATGATATTGGGTGGATGTTTCCCAGGGGTTATTCGAATGGAAAATAGGTGCATATGCATATGTTGTGTTTGTAGAGGATGATCTTGTGTATGGCCTGTGCTGGACAATTGAATGTGTGTGAATTTACTTTATATCTTATCTAATTTTTTTTCTCTTGTTTCTATCTTATCAGTACATATATCCTATCTTATTAATACGGACTTACCTACATACTTACCTACAAAACTCTACGCACTTACCTTTAGGGTGAATGGGGGTATCACTTATCATATCCTCCTCTATGTAATATCATACCTGTTCTTATCATATATTATCTTTCAATATATATTCTATCTTATACATCTATCCTATACTTATATAATAAAATTATGCATCTTATCTTTAAATCTATTTTTTTTTTCTTTTTCTTTTTAACCACTTTAATACAGGGCACTTTCATCCCTGACTGAGTGATTGTCATTCAAAATGTAAGAGCACTGAAAGCTGAAAATTTACCTGGTTAGGAAGGGGGTATAAATGCCCAGTGGGTAAATAGTTAAGGACAAGTTAAAGTTGCATCAACCCTTCTAAGCCTGGTCTAAAGTAATTTAAAGGGGTGCATACTGGTTCCTGGCCTATCAAAAGAACTAGGGTCAGTAAAGCACATATGGTGTATGAAGCAAAACCACAACAAAGGTCTGCTCGGCAAGCTAAGCAGGAAGGGTATTGCAGTTGCTATGGGTAACCAAAGACTAGTGTAAAGTGAATTGCAGGCAGTCGTCAAGCGTGGTACCTGGTGTAGGTGGCTGGTCCTCTGGTAGGAAGGGGGGATCAGTGATTTGGTTCCCTCCCTAGCAGTCAGATTCCAGTAGCAATCGGAACTAAACCAACGTTTTGAAGACCCATAGCCTGGTCAATTGAGGAGAAAAAGTTAACTGTGTGCATGGCGGCACCCCATTTTGTCACTGGGAGTGAGGTAGCAAAGGTACACTGGACTGGTAGAGATGGCACGGTCTCAGTGATGTCCCTCCTCAATGCAGTATTCAGCAGGAGAAGTGTGTGTAGCGACACGGGACAACATGTTTTAGAGGTACTTTTATTGCTGCACACAGTGACACGGCTCATCTCTATTTTCACATGTACACAGTCCCCAACCTGGTTATGGGCACTGATGAGCATGTGCACGGCGAAACGTACCCCCACAGCTGTTAGGCTGTGACTTGTGGAGTTGGGCAGCCAGATGATGGGAAAAAAGGAAGGGGAGTAGCTCATGGACTGTTGGTTCTAACTTGTAGGATGCTTAGTTGCTCCATATAATAGCGCCCGAGGTGCCAGTACTTAGGACCAGCGAGTTGCAGATGAAAAAAGCCATACATAAGTCATACATATAGGATGAGAAGAATTTCATAGCTCATACTGATATATATATATATATATATATAAAATATAGCAATTACATTTATTTCCCAAATACTGTGGTATTAACAACTGGATTTCCCATTTTAAATGAATAATTTATTCTGAATTGCTTCATTATTTGTTTTACTGCACCTTATGTCACACCTTAAAAATCTTGCCAATGCTAACTTACCTGTAAAAGATAGCAGAAGCTAGCTGAACTTATTCCAATCTCATATGATTAGAAAGTTAATATTATACTTAAGTAAAAGTATATGCCATACACACCCACTGTACACAAAGTAGCAGAAACATAGTAAAATAAAGTAGATGGTGGGAGCAAACGTGCATGATAGGTGCAGCATTCTCTTCTCCCCTTACATAAACATTAAATAACCAGTAATTGTAGTGCTGAGTGGCGTAACACTTCTTTTCCACCAATTTTTACATTTTTATCATAAGTCATTTGAGTCCCCATCTACCAAGGTTAGGCTCGGGCTTACTTGGGCTTCCTGCCATTGATTCTATTGATGACTCAGTACCTAATCTTGAAACCAAGTAAATGGCCCAACCTAAAATTACATGTCAGAACACAAATATTCAAAGCAAACCAATGACACGTCTCGTATTCAGAAAAACTAATACATGAGTACCTGAGGACAGCAAAACAACTGAGGCTACTATTGCTAAACCCAACCCTATGATTTGCAATTTTTTTTTTGTTAACTTCAAATGATGAGCACCAATTACATGTAACAATGGCAAAAGCAGATGGAATTATTCTCTTGTTGAAAAATGTGCAGACTGAGGGTGTCATGTTCTTCCTGCTGGATTAGCGTGCCTCTGCACTTGCCCTATCTATGAAGACTTGCTTACTGAGCATGCCAGTCAGTTGGAACATCAATGAGGCCCCCCATTGAATTTGTTGGTTTCTGGGTGCCTTTATTCCCCAGTTCTTCTGGAAAAGAGCACTGATGTCATCCGATTGGTGGAGTGTTGCGCACTCCCGCCTTAAAGTGTCGAGAAAGCATCTCCACGCTATTGCTCCTGTTGCAAAGAGCTGGAAGGAATTAGATCTTCGATCTGTTTGATCTGTTCCTGCTGCCTGCCTACATTGACTTTATTCACCCCTGGCCATCCGACCCGCCAGTCATTGGGATACCTTGCTCTTACTTTGAGACTGTACATTTTTTCAATGCAACATGTCAAGAAATGGGAGAAAGGGAGAGTCAGTCCCGCTGTACCAGGTGCTCCCAGCTAACTTTCTACTAACCAGTTAGGCACTGGTCACAGCACATCCACTGATAGGGCCAATGTCTGCAGCCTTATGTTGTCCTCTGGTCTTATGTGTAAAAAGTTATGTGGAACTTTATAACCAAAATTACCCAGTTATTTTCTGACTGATCTCCGAAGCCATACATTACTTTATCTGATTTATCTGCAGCCTTCTGGCTTCGACTGCAGTTTGGCTGATTAAGAGTCACTGAAATACTTGTAGGATAAACTTACCCCTGAGTAGTTGGAGTCTACTGCTGTCATTCCCAAGTTTATTAAGACCATTTAATTTCAGCTCCTTTTGATGCAGTGTACCCCACTTGAAATGTAGAGGATAAGCCAGTTGCTTTTACCCGTGCTGTTTCCAGGCTTGGGCCATATAGGCCCTAAAGCAGCAGAGACCTTGCCTTTGCACTTGCTATTTCCAATTGTTTCTATGTGAATATAGCTTACCTTTGCTGGTCTTGTCCCTGTTTGGTACAGATTATAATAAGTGGTCTGTTCCCTCTGTGGATCCAGTCATGTCTCCCCCTTAAAAAGGCAACTACTATTCTGGTGGAAGATGTACAGTGCCTTGAAAAAGTATTCATACCCTATGAAATTTTCCACATTTTGTCATGTTACAACCAAAAATGTAAATGTATTTTATTGGTATTTTATGTGATAGACCAAAACAAAGTAGCACATAATTGTGAAGAGGAAAATGATAAATGGTTTTCAAACTTTTTTACAAATAAATATCTAAAAAGTGTGGTGTGCATTTGTATTCAGTCCCTTTTACTCTAAAACTCCTATCTAAAAATCTAGTGGAACAATTGCCTTCAGAAGTCACCTTATTAGAAAAAAGAGAGTCCAGCTGTGTGTAATTTTTTCTCAGTATAAATACAACTGTTCTGTGAAGTCCTGAGAGGTTTGTTAGAGAGCCTTAGGGAACAAACAGCATCATGAAGGTCAAGGAACACACCAGACAGAGCGGGGATAAAGTTGTGGAGAAGTTTAAAGCAGGATGGATTAGGTTATAAAAAATATCCCATGCTTTGAACATCTCTTGGAACACTGTTTAATTCATCATCCAAAAGTTGAGAGTATGGCACAACTGCAAACCTACCAAGACATGGTCGTCCACCTAAACTGACGGGCTGGGAAAGGAGAGCAATAATCAGAGAAGCAGTAATGGCAACTCTGGAGGAGCTGCAGAGATCCACAGCTCAGGTTGGAGAATCTGTCCACAGGACAACTATTGGTTGTGCATTCCACAAATCTGGCCTTTACGGAAGTGTGGCAAGAAGAAAGACATTCTTGAAAAAAAGTTTGCAAGAAGCCATGTGAGGGACACAGCAAACATGTGGAAGAAGGTGCTCCTGTCAGATGAGACCAAAATTGAACTTTTTGGCCTAAAAGCAAAGCGCTATGTGTGGCAGAAAACTAACACTGCACATCACCCTGAATGCACACATGATGGTGGCAGCATCATGTTGTGGGGATGCTTTTCTTCAGCAGGGACAGGGAAACTGGTCAGAGTAGATAGCAAGATGGATGAAGCCAAAAACAGGGAAATCTTAGACGAAAACTTGTTAGAGTCTGCAAAAGACTTGAGATTGGGGACAACAACTTACAGCAGGACCACGACCTTAAACATACAGCAGAGCTACAATGGAATGGTTTAGATCAAAGCATATTCATGTGTTAGAATGACCCAGTCAAAGTCCAGAGCTAAATCCAAATGAGAATCTGTGGCAAGACTTGAAAATTGCTGTTCACAGGCACTCTCTATCCAATCTGACAGAGCTTGAGCTATTTTTCAAAGAAGAATGGGCAAAAATGTCACTCTCTAGATGTACAAAGGTGGTAGAGACATACCCAAAAAGACTTGCAGCTGTAATTGCAGCGAAAAGTGGTTCTACAAAGTTTTTACTCAGGGGGGCTGAATACAAATGCACGCCACACTTTTCAGATGTTTATTTGTAAGACATTTTGAAAGCCATTTATCATTTCCCTTCAACTTCACAATTATGTGCCACTTTGTGTTGGTCTATCACATAAAATCCCAATAAAATACGTTTACATTTTTGGTTGTAACATGACAAAATGTGGAACATTTCAAGGGGTATGAATACTTTTTCAAGGCACTGCACCCGCTTTAAAGGCCCCTACCTAACTACAATCTTAACCTCTACCTACACTACCTAGGAAGTGGTTGGAGGTTCATTACAGTAGTCTGTTCTCACTAGTGGATCCTGCCTGGCACCTAATTCTGACTGTGATTTTACTTTGTCCGAGCATATTTGACCGAGTGATATCCTTTAAAAGGGATCTAACCACTGCTGCCATTGACCCTCTCCTTGTAGAATGTGCTGAGCCGATATGGTGGTGTTGAATTTAATCTTTGATAGCTTGTACCTTGTTTCTTGCACAAATCTCCTAAAGATGCATATGGCTACTTTGGCTAAAGTACTTCTGGTGAAGTGTTTGATCTGCATGCCCTTCTAAGCAACAATGCCTCTTTGGACTGGTCCTTGATATTCTCAAGATGCTATTGGTGGTAAGAGAACTCATCTTGCCCGGTGGAAGGAGCCTAAGTTGCAGACTGCAAAGTCCTTTGCCCCTCTGGCTGTCTACAAATATCCCTTTCCTTTCTTCACTTCTCTGACTGCAGTGTTGAGATCTGCCAAGCTGTGCTTATAGTTCACTCATAAATGCTGGCATTCCAACTCTGCCAAATCCTCAGAAAAGCTTTCTTCCACATAAAAGTGTTCTCACACTTTCGATATTGTGGGGACGTCTGTTGATTTTTGTGGACACTTGGACATTTAGATTACAGATGCTTGGATGCAGGAGGTGGTATCCCAAGGCCACAACCTCAAATTTCATTCCTCCTCCCCTGCTCGTTCTACTTTCAACCCTTAATTAATTTCCTCACAGACTGGCAGAATTTTATCTGGCTTTCTCAACACTTTCAGACCAATATGTCCAAGAGCTACTGTCCATCTTGTGAAATGGTTCCCGGGGTTTTACTCTAATTTGTTTACTGTACAACTAATTTTGTATGGAACCCACCAGATCTGTCATTTCCTACCTTAATAAGAGAGCCTTTCCGGCTTTTGTAGACATCAAATATGTTTTCTTGCATGCTCTCATCTTTTGAGCACATTAACCACTTTCTGAGGTTTGCTTTAGGCCACTTCACAACCATTTTGTGGCCCTGCCATTAGGCCTCTCTTCAGCATCTCAGGTGTTTACCAGGAAGTTGGCTCCAGGGTTAGCCTGTTGTGTTCTTCTGTCATCCCCATGGTTGAATACTTAGACGACCTCCTGTTGAGAGAACAGATGGCAGTGGCTCTGTCAAGCAAAATATTTCTGACTGTATAAATGTTGCAGTGGTTTGGGTGGATCCAAAACATTCAGAAATCATTGATAGAAGTGACTCATTGCTTGGAGTATGTCGTTCTGGTCCTGGGCATTTCTCACGCTAGAATGTTCCTTTTCCAGTAGAAGCTTTAAACTCTGGTTTCAGGTGTGAACTTTTTAGTCTAGAAGCTGGCAGTCTGGTTCTGCATGAAAGTCTTGGGACCGTTGGTGTCAAGGTCTTGCCTTTCCCTCCTGTTGGCAGCCATCTTGGACATGTGCAGGCTGCTGCATCTTATAGACTCTGATTGTATCATCACTTCCTGCTGTCTGGGCATCGCACATTGATGATGTCACACCCCTGACTATATCTATCACCTGTTGGGTTGCTATCATTGCCCTTGTGTTTGTGTTTCAAGATGCATCTCTGCTAGCAATTTTTGTTCTCTGTATTCCTCCGTGCATGACCTGGCTTGGTTGACAACTCTCGTGGCTCTCGACCCGGCATTGGCTGATGACTCTCATGGCTCTCGACCCGGCTTTGGCTGACGATCAGGCTTTGGCAGACGACTCACTTCTGGATCCGACCTCAGCTTGGATTACTACCCGCTCCTGACTGTTGCTGTGTGATTATTATTATTGCTGCTTCCTCCAATAAACTGCTTCATTTTTCCTGCATTCTAGTGTGGTCTGGTTTCCTGACACCCTGACAGATGGCTAGCCTCCTTCAAGTTTGTTCCCTTTGCTCAATTTCACTCCATTCTTTCATCTTGGGACAAATTGGTACAGAACAAATTGATTAACACCAAGGACCAGGCTTGATGGTTTAGGAATCTGGCTCTGGAGTTGGGGAAGTTCTTTTTTCGAGTGCCAAATTTTTGGACTGCAGGGGAGTCCTGGGCACCCTGTTGGTGCAGGGGATTTAATTATCAGAGAAATCTCATCTCCAAATAAACATCTTGCAGCTTCAAGTGATTTCACTCTTCCATCAGTGTTAAACCAACCTGTTGGAAGGCCTTTTAAGCTGAAATCGGTTGGACATCAGGCAGGAACCAGTAGTCTTGCAGCATCAAGTTAGGTAGGGCGGATCCTGTCCTGGGCATTACTTCATTTTTCAGACTTTTTTAGCTATGTACATTCTAGGTGTGGATAAATGTTAGGCATGCTTTCCCATCTGGACCTGGGACAGTGTTCTCTACATTTTGTAGTATTCCTGGACCTGTGTCACAGATGGGGGACCCCTGAGGTGAACTTACTGGTTTCCTGGGTAAACAACACCTGGAAAGGTTTCTATCGAGGTGCAGGGATTCTTTGGTTAAAGCAGTGTGTAGCACTACCCGCATAGGAGCTGCTAGACAGATGCCCAGGGTTCCTTTTCCGAACAGTTGCCCGGCAGCCAGGCACACTGGACAGACGAGAATAATCAAGACAGCGACACTGGTTCCAGTGAGCCAAAACTAAATTTGCTTAACAACAAACTGCAGTTCCACTGGGTACAGTGAGCCATAACTAAATTTATCAAACCCTAGCACCTATCTAGGAATTTATACATAGTGGACATAGTAACAAATGTCAACGAATCATAACATTTTTTTAATGAAATTAAGAAATGCAATTGTTTAATTCAGGTTATAATTCAAATATGTTTAATGATTTGGATAACAAATGGATCTGAATTCCATTTTATTTTTTAATTTGAATGCACATGACACCAGTCAATATAGTTCAATCAGCTCATGCCATTTCTCTTGGTGGTTTGGACTAGCATCTGAAAGCATCGAACCCTTCTGATGTGAATCCATCCAATTTTATAATATATTGAATATATAGCAATCTTCCAGAAAAACTGTAACATATTTCAAATCTACCTGGACCAATGAATATATGAAACGAATCCCGAAGATGTGAAACAAATTCCGAAAACGAGCCAGGTCAACATACCAAATATGTCGAAATGAAATTCTTCAATGACCTGTTACCTCTAAAACTAAACGAAAACTTCTGTTGTGCACATGTCTAACAAGTGGATGCTCTGGTGGTTCAGTGGGATTAATACACTTCTATTGAATGTCTTCTCTGAAACTTCTCCCTACATCTTCCTGGTACTGTTTTGCTACAAAACTGAGGCATGCTGGTAGTAGGAGAGGTTAACCTGGACTGGCCTACAGTGTTTTGTTTGCCATTGTCAATTCTTCTATACAGTACGTGTATATGTCCTTAACCCAAAGGTTAAGGACTAAAAACTAAAGCATGTCTATGGTCAACAATCTTTCTGCAATTGTTTTCTGCAAAATACCATGGTGTGCCCGTTAACACTTGTGTGATGCCAGACATCGCATGTGATTCATACCGCATTGCTATGCAGATCACATGTGATATCTGTGTGATGCGATTTCAGCCAATGTATGGCTGAAATCACACTGCATTTGCACCAAAATAGTACAGGATCCTTTTTTTCGTTCGCACAGGAATCGGATCACATGGGTGTTCACACCTATGCGATCCAATTCCTGCACCATTTCACAGTTTGCACTGCAATCTGTGAACCAATCTGGGAGTGTCATTAACTTTACATTGACGCCACCAGAGATTCGCAGATCTCAGTGTGAACCACTATGTGATGTGGGAACTGGAACTAAATCACAGGGTTTCCCGCATCGCACCAGTGTGAACCAGGACTTCATGAACTTCTCAGCACACTGCCCACCAGTATTAGGCTCGGTCCACATTGGTGCAATGCGAGAACCCTGCAAATCCACTGCGGGTTCTCGCATCACACCCGACTCGCAGGCAGTTTACACTGCCATATGCAAACTGCTGGGAGTGTCAATGGAAAGTTAATGACACCCCCAGATCAGTTTGCATATTGCAGTGTGAATTGTCAATTCGGACAGGAATCAGATCGCATGGGTGTGAATACCCATACAATCCAATTCTGGTGTGGACCAAAACAATGGTCCTGCACGAGTTTGGTCCAAATGCGATGCAAATTCAGCCATACAATCTGTATGGCTGAATTTGCATCCCACAGACATCGAATGTGATTTGCACAGCAGTGCAGTGCAAATCACATGAGATGTCTAACATCGCTAAAGTGTGAACCGGCCCTTAAAAGTAACTATTTGATATATTCAGTTCTAAACTTAAAGCGGTAGTATCCCGCCTTTTGACACTTTTACCTACAGGTAAGCCTATAATAAGGCTTACCTGTAGGTACAAATAATATCTCCTAAACCGGCACGGCGCGAGCGGCGCATGTGCTCTGAAGGTCCGGGGGACCTTCAATTAAGTTGCCGGGAGCTTGCCGGAAAAATCACTCCCGCGCGCATGCGCGGGAGTGACGTCATCGCGGCTCCGGCCAATCATCGCGCCGGAGCCGTCTCTTCCGGCCAATCAGCGCGCCGGAGCCACTGAACCCGGAAGAGACGACGAGGGACCATGGCAGCGCCCGCAGCGATGTCCGGGGGTCCGTGTCGGGGCTTCGTTTTAAGGTAAGTTACACATAATGGGCTAGTATGCGATGCATACTAGCTCATTATGCCTTTGTCTTGCAGGTTTTTTTTTTTTTATTTTTTTTTTTTATAGAGTTTACAACCGCTTTAAGGTATACCACACAAATGCAGCTCAGATTGCAATACATGCCTCTTTCTGGCTCTGTCCACCACAGTAATTATTTTCTACCACCAGATGTCATCAGTTTTCTGTGATGAATGTTATTCAGCCTGGATTTCTATCACCATTCCACACATTATGCCTTGTAAACTAGGTAGTAAAACTGGGTTCAAGGCCATTAGTGGTACAGTCCATGAAGAAATAATGCATGCCCACTTTACCTAGGTGACATGTGATGATGAATAGGGTCTGTGTGCCCCCTAATGACAGTAAATGAAAATTGAGCTATACTCGCCCCCACTCCAGTGGTCTTCTTCCTGGTACTGATATTCAACTGTTTTGATTGGCTGGACTGAGATGACATTCCTGCTGCACTCGGATGGGAGTTCATTCATCTTGACTGATGTTGAAATTGTACACAGTGCAGACAGGCAAGTAAGAAAATTGAATGCAGAAGAAATAACTGACCTTCTTTTTATCTTCTCAGCCCAAAGTTGACAGGTTCCAACCCTTCTCCCGCTGTATCTAGTTTGGGGAAGAGTTCCTCTTAATCAGAAGCCCATTGCACATACACTATTTTGTCAAAAGTATTAGGATGCCTGCCTTTACACACACATGAACTTTAATGGCATCCCAGTCTTAGTCCATAGGGTTCAATATTGAATTGGCCCAACCTTTGCAGCTTTTACAGCTTCAACTCATCTGTGAATGCTGTCCACAAGGTTTAACCACTTCAATACAGGGCACTTTCACCCTCTTCCTGCCCAGGCCAATTTCAACTTTTGACGCTGTTGCATTATGAATGACAATTGCGCAGTCATGCAACACTGTACCTAAACCAAATTTATGTTATTTTTTTCCCCCACAAATAGAGCTTTCTTTTGGTGGTATTTTATCACCGCAAGGTTTTTTCCTTTTTGCTAAACAAATAAAAAAAGACAGAAAAGTAAAAAAAAAAAAAAAAGTTTTTTGTTTGTTATAAAATATTGTAAATAAATATGTTTTTTCCTGCACTGACAAGCACTGATAAGGCCGCACTGATGAGGCACTGATGGGGTGGCACTAATGGGATGGCACTGATGATGAGGCACTAATATGCAGCACTGATGGGCACTGATAGGTGGCACTGATATGCAGCACCAATGGGCACTGATATGTGGCACTGAAAGGTAGCACTGATATGCAGCATTGATGAGCACTGATAGGCGGCACTGATGGGCACTAATAGGCGGCACTGAGAGGCGGCACTGATGGGTAATGATGGGCACTGGTGGGCAGGACTGATAGATGGCAATCAAGGGGCACTGGTGGGCGGCACTAATAGAGGCCAATGATGGGCAGCACTGATAAGGATGGCACTGATGAGCACTCCCTAAGCACTGAATGGCATCCTTGGTGGCATGGGTGAGCATCCCTGGTGACCATGGGTGGGCATCCCTGGTGGCCATGGGTGGGCAATCCCTAGTGGATCTAGTGGCATCCCCCAAGGGTCTGCACTGGTAATCAATGCTCTGATTAACAGCACAGACCCCCCCCCCCCTGTCAGGAGAGCCACTGATCGGCTCTCCTCTACTCGTGCCTGTCAGGCGCAAACTGAGGAAATCCGATCAACGGCACTTCCTATTTACTATGTGACCAGCTGTGATTGGACACAGCTGGTCACATGGTAAAGAGCCTACATCATAGGCTCTTTACCCAATTCGGAGATGCGGTCTGTCAGAGTGACAACGCACCACCTATCGCCGCTCTGCGTGCGGGATAGAGCAACCACTTTGCGGCTGTCATTTTGTTATAAAACGGGCGGGAAGTGGTTAAGAATGTCTCTATGGGAATATTTGACCATTCTTCTAGAAGCGTATTTGTGAGGTCAGGCACTGATGTTGGGCGAGAAGGCCTGGCTTGCAGTCTCTGCTCAAAATTCATTCCAAAGGTGTTTTATTGGGTTGAGGTCAGGACTCTGCGCAAGCCAGTCAAGTCCCTCCACCCCAGAATCGCTCATCTATGTCTTTGTGGGCCTTGCTTTATACACTGGTGTGCAGTCATGTTGGAACAGGAAGGGGCCATCCCCAAACTGTTCCCACAAGGCTGGGAACATGAAATTGTCCAAAATGTCTTCGTATGGTAACACCTTAAGAGTTTCTTTTACTGGAACTAAGGGGCCAAGCCCAACCCATGACAAACAAACCCACACCATAATCCCCCCTTAACTAAATGATTTGGACCAATGGACAAAGCAAGGTCCATAAAGACATAGATGAGTGAGTTTGGGGTGGAGGAACTTGACTGGCCTGCACAGAGTCCTGACCTCTACCCAATAGAACACCTTTGGAATGAATTAGAGCAGAGACTGTGAGCCAGGCCTTCTAATCTAACATCAGTGCCTGACCTCACAAACGTCCTTCCGAAAATCGGAAAGGAAAATTTCGTCCGATGAACGATCTGCCGATTTTCGGATTATTAGTATAGTGCTTTCGACAGCCGATTACAAAATCTGGATGTGCAGGCTATAAAATTTTTATCGTACGTCAACACAAGTCCAATTTTCATTTTAATTAGTACAGTTTTCGTCCGAAAAAAAACGTAAGAGCAAGACTAGGCATGCTCAGAAATGAAAGGACACATACAAAACAATTCAACACATGACATCACTTCTGAAGTTGAATTCTGTCGTACAGGAATTTTCATATGAAAGTAACCTCTTCACTTTCCATATGAGACTAGCATGCAACAAAAATCGGACACAAGATCGTTCGATAATCTGATCATGTGTACGAGGCTTAAGGCTTGATACACACTATACAACTTTTGTTGTTAGATATCCTTTAGATTTACCTTTTCTATGTAGTGCAAGGCCCTGCCTGACTGCATACAAATTGAAAGTGTTTAGGTCTGACCTCATATTATATGGTTTTGGTAAATCTAAAGGAAAAAATCTAATTGTATAGTGTGTATCCAGCTTAAGACTGGGATGCCGTTAAAGTTCATGTGCGCGTAAAGGCAGGTGTCCCAATACTTTTGACATTATAGTGTACATGGTGATACACTGAGATATAAATATTCTGTGTACCACATCAGTTAACCTAAACCTTTGCAAAAACTCTCCATCTCCAAATTTGTTTTTTACTATTTTTTTTTTTTACCCTTTTTTAAATATTTTAGATCTTATTCTTAACCTCCTTCAAAGCATGTACAAAGCATAATTTAGCTGTTAGCTGAAATTTCCCCTTTAACAAATACTGCCACTTACAGGAGGGAGGAGCCTGTATAAATACACACGCTTGCCAGACGCATTTAGAAACTTCCTGAAACTGGGATAACTTTCATCATAGGACAATGAGGTAAAATAGACGATTATGTTTCTTCACAAAATATTTTTTTGTTCATTTTTTTGCAACTTGTTGTATATCAGTTATCTGTAACTGGGAATCGGTGTCTTTAGTTATTGTTAAAAGATTTGATACTGTGGGTCATCTAAGGACACATTCTGTGTCCTATTTTTGCACAGGTTAATCTTAATGGAAACTCGACTTATGCTGCCACACGGTGTATCACAATGCTACGCAATGTTAACGGTAAAATTTGTTTCGCAAGAGGCAAATCGCCATACATGCAACAACTACAAAGTATACTTAAAGCGCTATTAAACCCTAAAACATAAATGTTTTAAATTGCAGCTTACCAGATGTGATGGTCAAATTCATTTACTTTTTTAGGCATTTTTCCTTTATTCTCACCTGGTGATCTGGCCAGTAATTCTGTTATTTACCAACTTTTAACAGACCAAGCTGTACAGAAAAGTAGCAGTTAGAGGGTTTGTAGGTGGGATGCAGCAAAGTGCAGCAGGATAACACACTAATGGGCCATACACACTATACAATTGTCTTTAGATTTTTTCTTTAGATTTACCAAAACCATATAATATGAGGTCAAACCTAAACACTTTCAATTTGTATGCAATCAGGCAGGCCCCTAGAAAAGGTAAATCTAAGGGAAATCTGACAACAAAAGTTGTATAGTGTGTATCCAACTTTAGTTCCAGTGTAGTGAAAGAACCTGTATTGAAATATTGCAAAGACAGTTCACAAACAACCCAGCAGGAAGGCAGCCTAACTGGGAACACATACAGTTCTAACAGTGTGTAGAGAGCAGACTGCAACTGACTGTCAGCATCTGTAACAAGGAGAACAATTTGGCCTGGCCATCTTTTGTCCAACAGGCAGGTGTCCAGAGGGGTTGCGAGCCCTATGCTTTCCCTCCTCATCAGGAACCTTTTCCTGCCGCTAGTGCTGTCCCTAACAGGCAGGGTACCTGTCCATACTCTACCAACTTGCAAATGCGTGCCAAACCTGAGAGCCAGGGCCTTAAATAGGCTCTGTATGATCCAAGATGTCTGTCAGCATCACATGGGTGCTTTCCCAGTGACCCAGGAAACCATAGAAAAACTACGTTCCTCTTAAAGTGGAGTTCCACCCATTTTCGTAACTTTAGATGTATGTAATCCCCTTTAAAACGACTTTTACCAATGGAAACTTTTTTTTTTTTTGCTAGTAAATTACTTATTTTCTAGTTTATTCCACCTCTCCTCACTTCCGGGTCCAATCGGCGATGACGTCATTCGGCGATTCGCAGTGTGTGCTGGGATGTATTCCATGCCAGAAATCTCGCAGTATTACCCCGCCTCCTCTCAGTGAGTTGTACTGTATGCATTGTATTCAGGACGTGCTGCTCAGTGAGGATATAATGCTTTCAGTCCTCGCTCACTGAGAGGGGGCGGAGGCGGGGCAGAGAATGCCCTGAATACAATGCATACAGTAAAACTCACTGAGAGGAGGCGGGGCGGAGGCGGGGCAGGTCACGGCCTGAATACACACAGTTCAGCTCAGCTCCTGGGTAATACTGCAAGATTTCTGGCATGGAATACATCCCAGCACACACTGCGAATCGCTGAATGACGTCATCGCCGATCGCACCCGGAAGTGAGGAGAGGTGGAATAAACTAGAAAATAAGGTATTTACTAGCAAAAAAAAAAAAAAAGTTTCCATTGGTAAAAGTCGTTTTAAAGGGGATTACATAGATCTATGTAATCCAACGTATTAAAAATGGGTGGAACTCCTCTTTAACTTCCCCTCCAACTACAGTGCTGCTGCGAAGAGCGTCACCTACAGTGGAAAAAGTAGGCTGCACCTGCCTACAGGTTGAAACAAACCATTTACCACTGACAGGGGTGCTTACAATGATCAGCTTTTAACCATATATGTAAAACCTTTATCCCAAAAGGAAAAACTGTTACTGTAACTGCATGTAGCCAGGTTGAAATATGGCGTTATAGTGTTGACTTGCGATTTAAGCCTGGATCAATTGCTCCTTTAAGAACTGTGGAAAAGAAGATGGGTCTCTACCAGGGAGTGGTGAACTGGATTATGGGGGATTACGTTTGAAAGAAGGCGGAGACCATGCATTGATGGATTGACTGGACCACACTCCCAGAGAGCCTTGAGAGATCCGCGGAGGATCATGGGAGGAGAGATAAATTGGGGGCGGGGTCAGATACATGCTCTCTTGCTTCAAGGGACTCATGGAGTGTGGGTGTACGGAGGAGAGCAGCTGAGCGGACTGATCAGGAGAGAGGCCGGAGGACGAGGCCTAGCTTGCGGAGAGAGGACAGCGGAAGTCACGGTGAGGTGACCGGTCCAGTGTGGGGGATTGAAAGGACAGAGAGCGGTGCGGAGATAGAGAGAGGCCTACACACTGAGAGTGCTGAAGTTGCCTATGACGCAGCATCAGAGAGAGAGAGAGAATCCTGTAAAGGGCTGTGACGATCTCTGCTGGACACTGTCGCTACAGTAAAGTGCCAGGTGATCTGTTGAAAATCACAAGTATGTAAACAAAAAAAAAAAATGCCGTGTAAAATAGGCCCTTACCCCTGTTAAGGTTAAGGTTACCCATGCTTGCTTTTTACTTGCTACAATAAAATGTTTTTTTGATTTTACAATTGGTTTTGGTTCTGATCCTTCTACTCCCACTGGCCCGCAAAGCCCCGCCTTTTTCTATCCCAATGTTTTTCATTAAAATCACAAGTATATCTATATCTGCATACAGCATACATTTACACTAGGATCTGGATATCACCTGTACCCCTGTTGTGGATTACAAAATCACTTTTGTGCTGCCACGCAGCTTTAACTGTCTAGCAGTTGTTATTACATGTTATGTTATGCTATGTTATTGGTATCTTCCTTGCACCCCTGCTGTTTCTGGCTAGATGGTTTCTCCCATCCTCCATTTTTCTGCTGTAACTGCCATTTTGTTTAGTTGTTATGAGGAGACTGCAGAGCGAGGAAGCTGTGTAACTTCATTGTAAATTTACCTATGGAAAAGCCTCTATGTTTATGCCTTTGCTAACTTGAAGCATAAAGAAGCATTGGAGAACACCTCTGGAGTCTTTATTCATTGAGTAAACTATCTGTTAAAGCCATCATTCAACCTGCTGCACACACTTACAGACTGGGTATCTACAAGAGGGTCACAGGTACAATCGATGCTGAGACAGAACAACTTTACTAAGTGATTAGAGCTCCAACTGCCGGCGAAGAACCGCAAGGCCTTGCTAGGGTAGTGACTCCATTCATTAATCCTTAAAGGGGGCCCCCAGATTTTAGATTTTTTAATGCCAGTAGTTTAGATTTAATCTTTTTGACCTAGATGACAGAACAGTTATTGCTGAGTATATTAAGTTCAAGTTGCTTAATAGTGAATAATATATTATTTCATCATAGTCGCTCTCACTTACTACATATATATAATACAATATATATTGTTAATTATCTGATTTAAGTTGGAGTTTGTGTCTTAAGTCCCACATCCATTATTGGGACTTGGGAGATCAAACTCTCCCTAATTCCTGATTGCATATTTGTTATGTTGAGTCTGTATCTGTTGCCTTTAAATTAATCCAGTAAACAGTTACACTGGTATATAAGTGTCAAGAGTATTACTATTCCAATATGTCTGAACCTGTAGTGCCCAGCGGGTCAGAGATGTCTTAGGGTCTAGGGAGTGCAGAGGAGGGGCTATTACCAAGCAGCCCCCATGCGGGTCGTGCTACATGCATATAAAGTGTTAGCTGGAGTTCAGCTTCAGTTTGTTAGCCAAGTCCATCTATATCTGCTAGTCTAAAGCTGGATACACACTATACAATTTTCTTTAGATTTTTTTCTTTAGATTTACCAAAACCATATAATATGAGGTCAAACCTAAACACTTTCAATTTGTATGCAATCAGGCAGGCCCTTAAGGCCCGTACACACGTACCGATCGTCGGCATACAAACGTCGGTGGACGAAGGATCTGCCGATTGTACGCGTGTTAGTATGGTGCCTCCGACAGATGTCTGCGCACAATCCGCGGACAAAAGTCTTTCGTGCAAACATGAAAATATTTGTATGCCGACACCAGAACGGACGATTGTTCGCCTGTCAGTACACAATTCGGCC
Source organism: Pelophylax lessonae (assembly GCF_965119305.1). Classification (NCBI taxonomy): domain Eukaryota; kingdom Metazoa; phylum Chordata; class Amphibia; order Anura; family Ranidae; genus Pelophylax; species Pelophylax lessonae. The sequence continues at coordinate 428,715,255 of NC_138768.1, read as the reverse complement.
GACAGACCGCAGATTTGCAAGACTGGGCATGCTCAGAAAATAGAAAACACAGGGAAAGTTAACCATTACATGACATCACTTCTGCAGTCGGCGGACAAAATTCTTGTGCTGTCCTTGTGCTGTCTTTGCACTTTTCAGCAGACACCGACATCCCGGGGAGAAAAGAGGAACATTTGTAAGCCGACCATCGGTACGTGTGTATGGGGCATTACACTACATAGTTGAAGGTAAATGTAAAGAAACTCTAACAACAAAAGTCGTGTAGTGTGTATCCAGCCTAACACTACCCTCTCACCAGATTGACAATGCTGCTGTCCAAACATGGCTCCATTCCTCCTCAATCAATAGTGGAGACACTGTAAGTCAGGAGGTGTGTTACTGGCTGGATCACCAGGTGAAATAAAGGGGAAAAAGCCTAAAAAAGTGAACTAATGCAGCCACCACATCTAAGAATTGGTAAACTGCAATATGTTTTTTGGGTTAAACACCGCTTTAAGCCCCCATTTACACCGGTGTGACTTATCAGGTGATTTGACAGATCTAAATCGCATGACAAGTCCCACGCTATTGTCGGCAATGAAACTGTTCAAATCAGTGCGACTCTGCCGTGCTGCACCGATTTGAAAAATAAGTTGCAGCACTATTTTTCCAATTTCAGGAGCGATTTGCATAGACATCTGTGCATGAAATTGCACCAATGTTAGGCAAGTCGCACCTTAAGTCGTATTGACATGCAGCTTTGAAATTCTGCGATTTCAAGTGAAGTCAGATTTAATGTGAACGGGGGCCAATGCTAAACTCCAAACAGATATAGATAACATCTGTGAATCCATGTAGGCCTTGTTTACATGGGGGACAGACATCCCAAGTCTCCCACGACTTGCGGGAGTCTCCCGCCTTTGGCCAGAGGCTCACGGACACCCGCAAGTGCCGTGTGATTTCTCGGCTGTTGCGGGAGACTTAGGATGTCTGCAGTCAGTGACAGAGCCGCTGCTTCCTGTATAGTCCTGGCTATGTCACAGGCGGAGTGATATGAAATGCACACCATCTGTGACGGGAGCCATACAGAAAGCAGCGGCTCTACCTCCATTCCAGCCCTGAGCTCACCTATCAAAGTGTGTATTTATGGAGACTGATATGCTTTTGGTAGGGGCTAAGCATGTTCTCAAAAATAAACAGTATATAAATGCTTGCGCTCAACCAACGCCACTAATGTGAACCACTGCAACTCAGATATACTTAATATTGGACCAATATTACCTGCCAGCAGTGCCAGCAGTACCCACCAGCATTACCCGCCAGCAGTACCTACCAGCATTGCCCGCCAGCAGTAACCACCAACATTACCCACCAGCAGTACCCGCCAGCAGTAACCACCAGCATTATCAGCCAGCAATAACTGCCAGAAGTACCCGACAGAAGTACCCGCCAGCAGTAATCGGTTTTGGAAGCTCGGAGACCCCACATTGATGGCCCTGGCCTCCTCCTCACTACTCACGCTTGCTGAAGAAGCCCCGACTGCCGCCGGCCATCTTTTCTCCTTAATGGGGATGGTAGCAGACCTTGTCCCTGCTGCGGTGGCCTTTGGCGCATCAAGTGGCCACTTCCCGGCCTGCACTACTTGCATGCACCCCTTTTCTGGCAATTGGGTTTCTCTTGCTACACAGGCTGAACCACTGCCAGGTTGCATGGCCTCCAGCTGCATCAGCACCCTGACGACTCCTCTCCCACCTCCGCGGAGAGGTCCGGACTCCAGAATTGACATGACCCAAGTGACTCCTCACACACAGCTGTCTGGGCCGACCCTCACTCTTCTCCGCCCACAGCAGCAGATAGCCGCGGTGCCCACACTGGCTCCACACCCGCACCCGCATGGTCACACTCACACACAGAGGAGATACCAGGCCTAAGTGCTCCACACCTCCTCCGGTGCACAGTGCCAGTCCTCCATTGGGCACCATCTGCACTCCTGTATCCCACAGGACAGTTGCCTTGGGGTCTCTGGTCTGCTCCCGGGTCTGCCCAGCAGGTTCTTCGCCAGCAGGTGAAACTTTCACTGGTGCGCTCTTTCTCTCTCCGATACTCTCCATGTTGCCTCTCCTCACACGTGTCTCCCTCTCAGCCACACCCGAAGGAGGAAGTAACGTATGGACTTTCCATGTCACTCCTGATTGGCTGGGCGCGAACAACGTCTCCACCCACATTCCTTGTTTGGCGGTGGCTCCACCTCCTAGGCAGAACTGTTCAGCGCGCGCTTTCCCGCGCGGTGCAGTAACCCCTCCAATGCCGCTCTCTCTCATCTTAGCCGACATGGAAGTTACTGCAAAGTGGACCAAGCCCCTAGCCAGACATGCATCCACTCTTCTTGCTCGTACCAGGGCCCCAGCTGCGTCTCCCTCACCTTGAGCCAGCTGTCCCTCTTTGCCAGTCCAGAGAATTGTCCCGCTGTCATATGCACGGTCAACAGTCCTCTTCCCAGCACCTGTACAAGCAAGGCCCATCGCCATACTGTCTCCGAAGAAAGCTCCACTGCCCTTCCTGGCATGGCCGACAGCTATCGTCACAGTCCTGACACTGTCACTATACGGAATAATTGTTCCGCTATCATATGCACGGTCAACATCATTCCATGTAGTCTTGACCCACACGCGGCCCCCGACACACACCGATCCATGTGCCCCTGGCCGCCATTTTCTCCATTCACACTGGCACTTTTTCCTGTTAAGCAGATACAGTCCTTTTTCACGAACAGAGGCTTTTCTTCCGCCTCCCAGTACTTCACAGAGGCATACATGTTATAGCTTAAGTGGAAGACTCCCGCCATCGGTGAACATATATTGCAGTTCTGACTGAAATCTCTGCGTTTGCCACAGGCAACCTTCAAGGTGCATTTCTATCTTCATCCCACTCTCCCTATCTCCTGTAGAGCAGGCCTCACACTTGGATTGATCATTAGAACAAAGTCCCGGAGAAAAAAATTAAGATTTTTAAAATTTTCTTCGGCTGTTGCCATTAGCAACTGGGCCATTAACCCAGGGCGACATCCTGGATGAGCCCCTAAATGTAGCGCTACTCCCAAGGAAGCTGCTGGTTATGGGTTCCCCCGGGTTACCATTAGCAACAACAGAACATTCTGGCATTTTCCCAAGTGTTTTACCTCAGACAAGAATCAGTCCAGTATCTTTTGGTTTTTATGTTTTATTTGGAACTTGGATAGGAGAAGGGATGAGTGGGATACTCCAACCAAATAAAACTATGCACAATAGGCAGGGATGACTTGAAGAAATGCTGGTTAACGCTGGCTAACGCAGAGTAACACTGAGCTGAGTAACGCTAAAATTGAGCTAGTCACGGCTAGGCCGCTGCTTCACTTTGCCCTTGGCTGTGAAAGGTTTTACTTAAGCTTCCTGAGGTAAACTCTATCCTGAGGTAAGCTGTACTCTGAAGTAGACTGTACTGCTGAACAACTTCAGGGCCCTTCCTGGCACCCTCTTTATCTCTGTCTTCAGGGGTTAACTACTTGGCACCGCCTTTACTGTAACACTCTGAGTGAGCTGGCTCCTTGATCCCCTGACTTCTCTGGAGTGGTCCCCTCTCTTAGGCAGTCCCTTAGGCAGATGCCTCAGTACTCACAATACTGTTTTTCCCAAAGTCCTCTGCCCAACAGCTCCACGGGTCAGCACACTGGATCCTCTGCTGCCCAGCTCCACTCCTGGTCCCTAGGCTGACCGCCTGGACCACCTTCCTCACTCTGCAGGAGAAGAGACAGCCGTCCACCTCCTCCTGGGACTTTTCTCCCACCAAAAGACACCCTGTCACTTCCCCCCTCCGGATTTATTCCCAATTCCAGGATGAATTGCAGCAATGCCCGCCCACTGGGACAGTCATAAACACTGGTGTGCTATTGGTTAGGTTTCCTAACCAATGATAAGCAGAAAGAGCCACTCTATGGATTTGCCTAGCACCTACCTAGGAGGGTGCTACATGCTGACAGACAGATATTGCCAGATGTGCTCTCCAGAAGCACAAACAAATGATTAAGGTTGATTTTTGCCTATAGTTTCAATTTAACTCCCTATTGCACAGTAGAGTTAACATGGATGGAAAGGCAAACTAAAACCAATTGCTCCATGGCACTTTTAAGGCTGTTCTCTCACTTCTAAAGGGCCATACACACTATAAGATTTTCTGAAGACATTTTCCTTCAGATTTACCTTTTCTATGTAGTGCAAGGGCCTGCCAGATTGCATACAAATTGAAAGTGTTTAGGTTTGACCTCATATTATATGGTTTTGGTAAATCTAAAGGAAAAAGTCTTCAGAAAATCTTATAGTGTGTATGGTCCATAAGGCTGTTCTGTCACTTTTATAAATTTACTCTATAAAAACCTTTTTGTAGTGCTTTATGTGTGGTCTTTTGACCACACATATTTCCTGTTTAGTGTCCCTTTCTTTGCATGGGGTGATCAGGAACAATCTGAGGGGCTGATGTAAAGGCAGAGATGAGAGAAGAATCCTGTACAACAGTGTAATGATAAATGCAATGAACTAAAAGGGGAAAGCTGCCAGGTGCTTTCACTGCCGAGGCATTCTCAAGTTGAATGGCAGCTGGAGAGTGTTGTTGACCCAACACCGGAAATTACTTTCTAAATTAGGAACTGACAAGAATGAAGGGAAATTGAAAAGTCCTAGCAATGGATTTGAAATACTTTCATAATATAACTTGAATCTGTATTAATTACCCATTGGATAGTATAATTAAATTACCGTATTTTCCGGCGTATAAGACGACTGGGCGTATAAGACGACCCCCCCTAATTTTCATCTACCGGTAATACTTATACTTAGGTTACCTTGGAGATATTATACTCGGCGTATAAGACGACCCCCCATTTTTGGGGGATTTTTTTGAGGTTCAAAAGTAGTCTTATACGCCAGAAAATACAGTATAATTACTGATATGTGTACATCAATAAACAGATTTTCCGGTGGAGGTTTTCTTTATTTTGCAAGCCATGGCAAGAACAATTAAATACCAAAAACAGTCCATTGTATTTTATTTGCTAAGTCATGCTTTGTGAAATGCAGGTTTACAGTTGTTTGAGTCATTATGTATATAAGACAAATATTTGGCAAGAATATAACAGAATAGAGCAGCTCAATGAAAATACAAACAAGAATATCATTTTTTGGCAGGGTATCTTGGTGTGGTGAAAAGGGCAGCCAATAAAGCTATGCAGAACGGAACCACCTCCTCACTAAGAAAGTGTGGAAGTTGTGCAGTTGACTGTGATCTTACCTGGTTTTGCTATCTTGCAGTCTCCACAAAATGGTGCTTTCTCGATCATGGACCCTGGTGAAGCACTTCGAGGGGGCGCCCAAACTGTCTGACTTCAAATTAGTGGAAAATCAGTTGCAAAAGTTAAAACATGGAGGTAGGTGTGTTTGTCTTCCTTAGTGTACTACAGGGTTATTCCATATACTTTATATCTGTCAGGCTTATTTAAAAAGACCAAGCAAGTTGAAAACGCCACTTTTGGGGGTGATAATGGATGCAATCTCATTGGTTCCTATGTGCCACTGCATTTGTTACATTATATTATACCGTGTTAATATATACTCATAGGAATGTTATGACTACTGTTAAGCTGGCTACATGTTATACATTATTTTTTTTTTGCTAGATTTATCTTCAACTACGTATTGCAAGGGCCTGCCTGATTGCATGCAATTTTAAAGTGTTTAGGTCTGACCTCATATTATATGGTTTTGGTAAATCTAAAGGAAAGTTGAACAAGAAAATTGTATAATGTGTACCAGCTTTATGGGCCATACACACTATACAATTTTCTTTAGAATTTTTCCTTCAGACTTACCAAAACCATATAATATGAGGTCAAACCTAAACACTTTCAATTTGTATGCAATCAGGCAGGCCCTTGCACTACATAGAAAAGGTAAATCTAATGTAAATCTGACAACAAAAGTTGTATAGTGTGTATCCAGCTTTAGATGTATAACTCCAGTGGAAGTTCATCTCCAATGCACAAATATTTGAATATCAATCTACAACTATTATTCTGTAAAGCATTTTATGCAGCACACAGTTGTTAAGTGATGAAAGTGCACACTTTCTGTGGTTTGTTTTTATGCCATATTATACTGTTTTTGTCAGTGTTGTATGCTGTCAACTAATTCAATGTATTTTTACTCTACAGAGGTGTTGTTGGAAGCTGAGTGTTTTAGTGTGGACCCATACATGAGGTACGGAATTATTAAGTGATTAAGTATATTAACAAAGGGTTCAGTTATCAGCCACTTGATAAACTCTACCCAAAAGTCTCATTATGTTTTCAAATGACAGCAGGCTGGTAATAGGTGGTTGTAAAGTTCTTCCATTGATTTTTACTGCTTACTATGCTTTTTATTGTCTATTTATTGTCAGAGCTCAACTTCACTGGATAATCTTCCAAGATTCATACAGAGGAAAATTGCAGATAACATCTATGTTTAATGGGCAGCAGGAAAAATAAATGTTAGGCAGGCCATTGCCTTCTCTAGGCGGGCAGAGGGGGAGGGGGGGGGGGCAAGGGAAGCTGCCCCTGCTGGGAGAAGACAGTGATTACTGCTAAAATCTGTACAATCCGGCAGGCTGGTGGTACCCAAGTTGACCAATCGATCAACTTGGTACATTCAGCCTGCCCATACATGGTTCCAATCTCGGACGGTTCATTTTCTCTCTTTATTTTTTCTCCCCCTCTGTTTTCACCTGGGGATCTGACCAGTAACACACTTCCTGTATTAGAGTGCCCCCAATCTGGATGAAGGAGCACAGGGGGCACCTCTGGAAAGCAACATTGTCATTATGGGGGGAGGAAGTGTTAGGTGTACCAGCACATTTGAACACACTAATAAATTGAAGCCAAACTCCAGCTAACATTTTATAAGCTGTTACAGCAAACGTTTTTCCTTTTAGGATAAAGGTTTTACATAAATAAAACAAATTATTGTAAGCATCCCTTTAAGATGTTTTTCCGTCACCCTTTTTGTTGATGCTGGAAACAATATTACTAGCAAAGATGACAATAAAGGTTGTAGTAAAAATATAATGTCTCTTTTCTGAAGCCAGAAATATAACAGTAATATTCAGTAATAAACAAGTAAACAATAAAGGGTTCAGGGTTATTTACTAAAAGGTGAAATGCAGGAGAATTTAAAACAAATGGAAAAACAGTGAAACAGTCCAACCAAAGAAATTGTATATAATATTTGGGGATTCTGAGTAATTTTCTAGAAAAAAAATGTTGATTTTTACATGTAGGAGAGAAGTGTCAGAATTGGCAAAACCAGAAAAGTTAGAATTGGTCTGGGTGGCAAGTGGTTAATTACCATGGGGGCGTGGCTTGGACCCGATCCAATATGGCCGCTTGAATCTGAGCTCCTGCGCTGTGGAGTCTGCCATTGCCTTTTTCTGAGCCCTTTCCCCGCGTCTGTCACATTCAGAGACATGGGAAGCAAGGCTAGGAGCTCTTCTGCCACTCGGGTGGGCACCCCGAGGGAAATGGAGTCACAGCCCAGCCGCAATATCCCGGAGATCTTCCGGACACAGCGGCCTTCTCCATCCCCCTCAGCCTCTCAGCCCGCCCGCTCACGTTCCCGCTCGCCGAACAGGCAATCTGTGGAGCTGGGTGCCTCCCTGCCTATGCCTCTTCACGATCCCCCGAGGCCACCGCTGACTCCTCCGACCCTCTCCATGGCGGATTTACAACTTGTTGCGGCTGACATTAAGGCTGCTATGGCGGCGGCCATAGCTGAACTGCGCAGTGATTTCCAGGCCATGTCGGCAAGAGTGGAGGAAGTTGAACAAATCACTGCCCGCCATGACACCTCCCTGGGTCATGTCCACCAAGTGACTGAGTCGCACGCTGTGCTCCTAAGGGACCTTAACCGGCATGTCGAAGACCTGGACAATCGGGGCCGCCGGAGGAACCTGAGGGTGCGAGGGGTCCCCGAGAGTATTGAACATCAGAATTTACCTCAGGCCGTCTCCTCCATTTGTAAGGATCTTCTTGGCAGACCCCCTGAGGCGCCCGTGGCATTCGAACGAATTCACAGAGCCCTGAGGCCCCGTGGCAGGGAGAATGATCCCCCGAGGGACGTGGTGTGCTGCCTGGCCAACTTCCAGCTCAAGGAGGATGTTTTGCGGAATGCCAGGATGCGGCAGCACCTCACGTTCCAGGGCTAGGACGTTATCCTAGGGCTAGGACGTTATCAAGCTGTTCCAGGACCTCTCTGCCATAACCCTGCAGAGGAGGAGGGAGCTTCGCCCGCTGCTGGAAGAACTCAGATCCAGGGCGATCGTTTATCGCTGGAAATTCCCCTTCGGCCTGTCAGCCACGTCGCAGGGTCGCACCGCTCTACTGCGAGTTCCTGAAGACCTCGAGCACTTCTGTGCCACGCTGGGCATACCCCAAGTTAATGTACCCGACTGGTACAGTGAATTCCGCTGCTCTCCGCTGCATCGGGCAATCTCTATGGATGGCATCCAGATGGCTGACAACTTTGTGTTGAGTCGCCGACGCTCCCACCCGCCTTCTTCACCTCCGGGCTACGGTAGGGATGTTCCTCGCAACGGAAGCCCTTCGGCATCTCCGGTTCACCGGAGGGCACGTCACGACCACTAGATGCCGGAACTCACCGCTCCTCCTGCTGGACAGCACAGGGACCTTTTACTGCTCTTCGGATGTCTGCTGGATCTGACTCTCTCCACTGATGGATTGCTGCTACGCCTTACTTACCTCTGTGATGTGCCCGCGGTCCCGGATTTTTCCTACTCCATCGGTCTGCCTGCTGCCTCTCAGCAGTTGCCTTCTGCGCATGGTCCCGCGGGCGCCATTCATCTGGTGTCTTGACCTCCTGTGAACCGTGAGTTGCCTTTCTCATGCCTTCGGCTTTGGATTACTCAGCTATGTAGCCCCTTCTCCCCATGCACTGCTGACTTACGCTCTTTGTGACCCCTACCGGTATGTATTCTGGATTACCCCCTCATCTTGCCGGCATTCTCCCCCCCTCCCATCTCCCTTGCCTTCACTGGTTTCCCGGGCTTCCCCTTTTAAGGATACGAGACTGTTTGCCTATGTTCTCCTTTAGCCCGGACTTCAGCCCCCGCACCTCTAGGTTGCTTCCCCCTGGTATCCCTTTCCCCCGGTCTTTTATATGGCTAACAAAGGCTTTCTCCACAGGTTTACAGACATGGACTTGGTTTACCTAGTTGGTGCTTTGCTTACTACTATGCCGAGGACTGTATTCAGATTTATGTGTTTTCCTTGCATTACACTTCATCGCCCCCTGAGGTTTCCCCCCCCCCCTTTCCCCTTCAGCCCGTCCCGCTCTCCATTCCTCCCCCTCCTTCCCTCCCTCCCCCTCCTTCCCTCCCTTCTTCCCTCCCTCTTTCCCTTCTTCCCGCCCTCTCCTTCCCTCCCCTCCCCTCCCCACACTCTCTCTCCCGTTGCTTATCCCTCCTCCCCCCCCTACCTTTCCTCAGATTCTCCATGCCTGCACATGTGGACAGCCTGTGCTCTGACCCTGTTGTTCTACCTAGATGATAGTACCCCGGCTATGCCGCAGGGAGTGGAGCCTCTGCTTTTCTTATGGGGCTTCTCTTTCTCTTGGTTGATTGGGCCGCTACTGCTGCCTCTATGCTGCCCGCGGGACAACACTGCTCTGCCTTGCCTCCCCCCTGGCGCTTGTTTCCGCCTCTGGGGGGGGGGGTGGGGTGGTCAGTGGTTGCCTATACCCCTTGTGCTGTTTCCCACTTGAACTGACCGTGGGCGCCGGGTCCCGCTGGCGGCTCGCGCCCCTGGCTACAGAATCCTTGCCAGCGTTCCTGGTGGTTCACACCCGCTAGGGTGTGCTGGGGTGCGAGCCGGCGGCGGGTCCCTGGTGCCGAGGATGGTAATGGCGGTGGCTACTGCCCCGCCTGTGCACATTACACCGGGACAGGGGCTATGTGATATATGATCTATGCCTACAGGAGAGTGTCACTGTTGTTTTATTGCATTGCTGTTCCTTTGATGCATTAGACCCAGCACACTTTTAGTTAGCATGTTTCCCTGTGCTATGTTGAACGTTGACTCTTACAATTCCTTGTTAATGCCTGTATTGATCGATCTGGTTGTACCTCACCTGATTGCGCATCTTTTATGAGCTTATCCCTCTCTTGCATGGCTTTCTTTCCTGATCTCTCTTCCTCCCTTTTATCTGTGTGCCTGCCTGTCTCAACCCTGACTGCCCCCAGATGTCTTGCCCCTGCACGACCATAGAGCTGCTGACCTACCTGCCACCTCTCATGCCGCTCATGGCTCGCCCACGGAATTCCACTCTCTTGCCATTGTCGCATTCACCTCCCGCCTCTCTGACTTACGTCCCTACCTCCGGCTTCCTCTTTACGTCTGTGCCCCTGACACTCCCTCGCTGACCTGCTACGGATCTTGCCTATTTTTGACCCCTGCACTGACTCTCCCATGCTCTCTCGCACATCGGGCTCCTTTAATAGCTACTAGTGACTCCTGCAGGTCCTTGGAGTTCTGGCCACCGTATTGGTTGCCTCCTTCCACGCCCGCCAACGGTCGCCGTCCCCTGACGGTCGTCCGACTTTTACCGACTTCCAGACTCCCCCACCCGTTTTGAGTTCCTCAGCAGGTCTGTTGGTTCTCACGGTACCTTAGGCCTTTTACCAACCCCCGCCCTTACCTCTTCCTCCCCTCCTGTTTGTGTGTTCCCCCCCGCCTGTTTTTTTTTTTCTCTCTCTCTTCTCTTTTCCTTCTAGGAGTGTGCCTAGATGGCCGCTTCCGCACCACAGCCGAGTGACCTCCGTCTTAAAGTAGTCTCCTTAAACGTCCGTGGCTTACACACGCCCCAGAAACGCTCTAAACTGCTTGGGCACATGCACCGACTCAGGGCGGACGTGGTGTTCTTACAGGAGACGCACTTTCGCTCGGATGCCCTCCCGCGGTGCACGAACAAGTACTTTACCCAAGCATTTCACGCTCCGTCGGACACTTCTAAATCTAAAGGAGTCTCCATTCTGATCGCTAAATCGACCCCTATCTCCATTTCTGATACTCTGGTAGATGCCCAAGGACGCTACCTGTTTCTTAGAGGTTCCCTTAAGCATGTTCAGATCACTCTTGCGAACGTCTATAGCCCTAACAAGTCTCAGGTTTCGTTTTTCAGATCAGTACTGGGTGAACTGGCACCCTTTCAAACAGGCACCTTAATTCTTGGGGGCGACTTTAATGTTCCCCTGGAACCACTGCTCGACACCTCCTCAGGTTCCTCCTGCCTGCCCTACAGGGCTCTCAAGCAGATCAAGCTGTGCCTCCGGGATCTCCAGCTCCACGATTCCTGGCGGACGCTTCACGCACGAGAGAGAGATTATACTTACTTCTCCCCGCTCCACGCCAAATATTCACGGATCGATTATTTATTCTTATCCCAGTCGGCCCTCTCGTCCCTTATTGAATCCTCTATAGAACCGTCAATACTCTCGGACCATCACCCTGTCTCTCTCACTCTGTCCTTCCCGGTGACCCTATCCAGGGATCGGGTCTGGAGTCTTAACTCCGCCTTATTGACGGATAAAGCTAACTTGGCCTCAATACGCGAAACCTTGACGGAATACTTTTCTATCAATGCGACTCCTGACACATCGACCCTCACTCAATGGGAAGCCCACAAGTGTGTGGTCAGGGGAAAATTAATAGCGCTCTCGGCGGCACTGAGGAAACAAAGGGAGGCTCTTGTCTCTGATCTGCTCTCGCGCGTTCGTACCTTAGAACTTGCCCACAAGCAATCCCTTGCACAGGACACCCTATCGGCCCTTACCTCCGCCCGTGAACAATTTACGGAGGAACTGGACAGAAGGACCAGGCGGAACTTCCTCCTGTCCCACAAGGTTTTTTATGAACAGGCCAATAAGAGTGGTCGACTGCTGGCCACAGCTCTTCGCCAGAAGAAGGCGAAGACCACGGTCCACTCTCTTCGCTCACCTTCTGGCTCTTTGGTGGCTAATAACCGAGATATTGCGGCCACATTCGAGGCCTTTTACAGCACTCTTTACAACCTTGATTCAGCCCGCTCTCAACCCGTCTCCCACCCTTCCAGATCTCAGGCCATTTCCGACTTTCTTGCGACCAATGTTCCTCAACAAGCTTCGTCCGACTTTCGCACTGCACTGGACCTCCCCATCTCCAAACAGGAATGGGACTTGGCGCTGAAACACATGCAACCCAACAAGAGTCCCGGCCCTGATGGCCTACCGGTTGCATACTATAAATCCTTCCCTGAAGTCCTAGCCACCCCATTCTTATCCGCCTTTAACTCAGTTTCGGCTGAAAACCCCCTGTCTTCGCGGATGCTTGAGGCCCACATTGTGGTGATCCCGAAGGAAGGGAAAGACCCGACTTCCCCGGCCAGCTACAGGCCGATTTCACTCATCAATGTGGACGTCAAGCAAAGATCCTGGCCAACAGGCTAATCCCCCTCCTGTCCGGAGGGATTCATAAGGATCAGGTTGGTTTTGTCCCGGGCCGTGAGGCCCGTGATAACACCATCAAGGCACTTAATCTACACCATGTCCTCTCTACCACTAACCAGAAGGGGTTTCTGCTCTCCCTGGACGCTGAGAAGGCATTCGACAGGGTGTCGTGGGATTTCATGTCGGCGACGCTTTCCGCCTGGGGCTTAGGTCCCCGATTCCTTGGATATGTCAAGGCTATGTATACTTCGCCACAGGCACGGGTACGTGTTAACGACACCCTGTCGGGTGCCTTCCGTATTTCCAACGGTACTAGACAGGGATGCCCCCTGTCTCCCTTGATCTTTATCATGACTTTGGAACCCCTTCTTCACAAGATTAGACACTCTGATACGGTCCACGGGGTTCGCTTCGCTGACAGTACATATAAGCTTGCCGCCTATGCGGACGACCTACTGTTGTTTCTCACCGACCCCATCACGACTCTGCCTGCGCTCCTTAAATTATTTGACGAATACGCTTCTCTCTCCAACTTTCGGATCAATTTTTCCAAGTCTTTCGCGCTCAACGTCACCTTACCCCGATCGGAGGTCGAACGCTGTCAGGCGAATTTCCGATTCGTGTGGAAGTCGGACTCCATCACTTACCTAGGCATCGAAATTCCATCTGATCTCCAAAACCTCTTTGATCGTAACTTCCCACAACTCATTGCACGAATATCGAAGGATCTCCGTTCCTGGTCCAAACTGCAGCTGTCCTGGTTCGGCAGGGCGGCTGTCCTGAAGATGAACGTCCTGCCCCGCCTCCTCTACGTTCTCCAGACGATCCCCATACTACTCCCCCCTTCCTTCTTCAAGACCTTTCGTCGTATCAGCACTGTCTTCTTATGGGGGGACAAACAGCCACGCATCTCCTATAAAACTCTCACGAGGCCAAAATCCAAAGGAGGTATTGGCCTTCCTGACCTGTACAACTATTATGCTGCCTGTCACCTTACTAGAATAACAGATTGGAACATACATGAGAGCCACAAGGACTGGGTTTCCATAGAGAAGGGCTTTACCGCTCTGGATCTCTACTCATCTCCGTGGCTCAAGGACGCACATGTCCCCCCTGCCCTTAAACTCCATCCCCTTATTGGTCCCACTCTGAAAGTCTTCCGGACAGTTTCCGTGTCTCGCTCTATCTCCGCAGTTCCGGGTCCCATGACTCCTGTGCGCTTGAATCCAGACTTCCCTCCTGGCCTGCACCGTACCTACCTGGCCTCGAACTGGGCTCCAGACCAACTGAGAGCCCATCATCTTTGGGACAACGACGCCCCTCTTTCCGTTTCCTCCATTTCTGCGAAGTCTGGCATGCCCCCCATACTTCCCTGGTCACACTTGCTCCTCCAGCAGTACCTTAAATCTCTTTCTCGCATTTGCCCCTCCTTGTCCACCTTGTCCCCGTTCGACCACCTTTGCCAACAGGAAGGCCCGGTCCGCGGATTACTTTCCACCATCCACTCTTTCTTGTTAGATGAGCCTGAGCAGAGGAAGCTCAAGCGCTGCGAGGATTGGGAAGCGGAACTGGGAGTCACTTTCACCCCGGAAGACTGGGACCTTATCCATGCCAACAATCACAAGTGTTCACTTAATGTCACCACGCAGGAAAGCGGTTACAAGCTGGTCAGCCGCTGGTACTACACCCCCACGAGATTACATAAGCTTTTCCCTTCCACCTCGCAGACTTGCTGGAGGTGTGACGCTGAACCTGGCTCGCTCCTCCACATCTTCTGGACCTGCCCTCGCCTCACCGCTTTTTGGGAGGAAGTCCATAGGATTGTAACGCGAGTGACCACGGCGGACATTGCCTTCACTCCTGCCCAGTACCTTTTACACCACTCCTCTACCTCCAGTAGAACTTACTCTAAATCACTTGCGATTCTTATGGTGAACGCTGCCAGACAGTGCATCCCGGCACTTTGGAAAACCTCACAAGTGCCGACCGTCAAGCAGTGGTTCCAGCGCCTCTCCAAGGTTGCGGAAATGGAGGAGCTCATAGCCGTCGCAAGAGATGCTCCTTCCAAACATTACAAAAAATGGGCATGCTGGATTGACTATACTTCCACGCCGGAATACTCCCGACTTTGTCAGTGATGACCCTGTGGTACCATTATCGCTGACCTCTTGGGTGCTTCGCTCTTTCTGCTTTTCATTGTCTCCTTCCCCCCCCCTCCTTTTTTTTTTTTTTTCTCTCTCTTCCTCTCTCCTCTTGGCCCTCCCCTCCCCTCCCCGCCCCCCTTCCCCGTCTCCCTTTCCCTCCTTGTCCTCCGCTGGAAGCCGTGTTGTCTCTGGGCGGGCCCGGACAACTGGCTCCCCCCCTTTTCTGCACATCCTCCTGGCTTTGTCGTCATTCCCCCCCCCCCGGACAACCCCCCCTGTCACCCGTCCCTGGGTCTTTGTCCACCCAGGCCATGGGTCATGACTCGGACTTGCCTGACGTGTTTGCGTGGTTCTCCTGATGACTCGCATTCCTCTTTGATGTCTAGTGCTTCTTCTTTCACTTCCACCACTCCTTTCCTTTCTACTTCCACTTCCTGTTCGTATGGATGCGCTTCACAGGGCGGAGTTGTCCTGGTCCCCCTTGGTTATTGATGATGTTTGCTTTACACAGTTTCACACAGTTACTTTTACCAAAGATGGCTGATTGTTTGTTTGTAACTTTACAATCTCTCTCTTTGCATAATACTGTACGGCCTCATTGTCTACTGTGGCTGTTTGCCTGTTTGTAACTTTATATTTTTATAACACCAATAAACTTTAAAATCTTGAAAAAAAAAAAAAAAAAAATTACCATAAGTAAGTAATATTCAAATCATTATTATATATTGTTTTCAGATAATTTGCTATATTTTCAAAAACTGTACTCAAGCAGGTAGCTTAAAGGACAAATAACTTCAAACCAGTAATTTCACAGTAAACGTAAAAATTATAAATTATTAGTATTTTATGGCATAAAACATAATAAATTATTTTGCTTGATTAAATAAAGTACCTTTTCAGCAGCAGCAAATTCTCCCTCTGAACTGTGTGAGAAAAACATGGCATTATGGGTAAACCTTATACCCATAAACCCATGTTTTTTCTTTGTAGTTAAGACTAAGAGGGCTAAGCTGGAAGGGAGCATGCCCCTTCTATGACACTGTAGTGAGAGGAGAGCCTCCACTGCAGCATTTTTATTGGACAGCTTGGACCATTTGTCCTTTACCATTGGTCCAAGTCTCCAAGCTGTCCACTGAGCTCAGTGTCTCTGAGAAGAAGTCAACAGCACAGTGAGCTCATCCTCTCAGTCTGCTGCAAACAGTGTGTGCCAGCTTGTACTTAAACTGGACGCGCTGTATGGAGCTTCTGATAGGCTGCACAAGGAGCCCCGTATCTCCGGAACTATAGGTGCTAGGAGCCCCAAATGTTGACCAGTGGTGGGGTAGGACTTCGGCTAGGGACAGCCTAGATGAAAAAATATTATTTTTAATTAGGGACAGAATGGCACAGGACAGGGTCCCTACAGGACTTGTATGTCAGAAGTCCTTGAATGATAAAGTACCAAGATTGCCCACAGTATTCAATAAGATTCTTCTGTGGTACTCACATCCACTAATAGACAAATAGTAATACATGTGTAAAACATGTAAAGCTGCCTCCTTTCTGTGATATCCTAAACATGATTGATTTTATCATTGTACCAGGCCATACAGTAAGAGAATGATGAAGGAAGGAGACATCATGATGGGAACTCAAGTTGCAAGGTAACAGTTTAATATATCTTCTGGCTGCATAATTCATGAGTTTTTCTATTAGGAAAAACAGTAAAAATGATCACATTTCTTAGTAGCAATGAACATAGGAAACTTTAATAATATATCTACATTTGCTATATTCTTTTTCATGTTATTAACATACCGCCATTTAAAAATGTAAGCACACCCCATGGAAATTGTTGATTTTTTTCAATATACATTAACAAGCAAACTTTAGATATATATTCAAACAGTACCTATCTGTAAAGGTGATATACTTGCACAAGGACTCTTAAAACTGACATGGTGTTTTTCAATCTCATAATTTAAACTAATGAAAACGGAGACTTGTCGCCTGGAAAAAATAAGTACACCTCAACATTTACCACTATTTCATGAAAAAAATTCATGAAAATAGAATCAGGTGTTCCAGATTAGGCACTGATAATTAGAACCTTCTTTAAATTGTGAGTTGGTTACTGACACTGGTTTCTCATTAACAATGCATATCCATATGTTTTTTACTTATTTGTAAGTATTAATTTACTTACGTGAATTAACTCTTGTCTTTTTCCAGACTTAATTCTATAGGGCCACCAGGGATGTAGAACATTACCTCCCCTAAAACATCTGTCATTGTAAGACAGTACAGCTTTGGCTATATGTGCGGGTACCCAGTACCACCTAATAGGGACCTTTTAGGTTGATTCCATTGTAGTCATGTTGAAAGAACTGTTAGCTATCTAGATCAGATCTTAAACTTAATCTTTAGGTGCTATCAGGTTGTTAAAGGTAAGTGGCATAAAAAATGATACATTTTACAGAAGCTTTAATGAGGGGGTTAAAAAAGCTGGAAATTTAATTTGAGGATGGAATTTACGCCAAATGTCTACAAGATCAAAGGCCCAGAGATGGGTAAGCGTGTAGGATTCCTAGGAGGTTGTGGGCAAGAGTGGTCTCAGGAGGTATTGGAAATCAAGGGAAGAGTTTAGGGCGAGGTTGGATTCTCCCATTAGCATCACTGCTTCTTTGTTTTTTTTGTGTTGAGAAATTCATTTTAAAAAGGTAGGAGACAATAAAATCTGGAATCTGTTTGGAGCAGACTATCTTACTACTGTCACCTCATTATCAAATGGTTTGCTTGAAGGAGGTGTCTGCTCATGGGGTTTGCTATCTCCAGTTTGCAACTGAAACGGAGGTTGCAACACAGGGCAATGAGGACTCCTTGGACCTTGTCTTGCGCCTTAGCTGTATAGAAGTTGGGTTTGTGTTTGCTAATACATTTCAGACCAGAGGTGATCTCCTATAAACATACAATGTCTGTTCTGTGCAATTTAAAGTAATTAAAAGCTTAAGTTTTATTAGGTGAATTGAGTCCCCAACTATTCAGGGAAAAATAATTAGGGGTTTGTGGGATCCTGGTAGTCTATACAAGGCTGGTGACTGTGAAACACGTGAAAGCCTCAGCTGTGGATTGGGTGAGAGTTTAAGTTCCAGGTAAAAGGGTAAAGGCCTCATTGGCTCAAATGGATCCAGAGTGCTAATGGTGAAACCACTGGAAATTCCCTGACACTGTTTCAGCATGATAGTTAAGTGATATCTGCAACAAAGTGCACCCATACAGTCTGGGTGTCCCAAAAAATCACTGGCGTTTATAGGGGTCACAAGTCCATCAGGGATCTACCTGTACTGGAGGGAAAAGATCAACCTCGTCCATCAAAACCAGCAGTCTGTGTCACGTGGTGAAACAAGTAAAAGTATTACCCCAAACTAGGGTAATTAAAAGACAGGACTTGTAGATGGGTTAAGAACTGAATGATTCTTACAGTGTAATAAAAAACATATATATACACAGTATATGTTTAAATATACACTATATTACCAAGTATTGGTACACCTGCCTTTACACGCACATGAAATTTAATGGCAAAACACGCCAAAATTAAAAAAAAAAAAAACAGTGTGGGGTCCCCTCCCAAAATCTATACCAGACCCTTATCCAAGCAGACTGGCAGGTCAGGAAAGGGGGAGGGGGAGTGAGCGCCCCCCCTCCTTAACCACACCAGGCCACATGCCCTCAACATGGGGGGAGTGGGTGCTTTGGTCTAGGGAAGCTCTTCCCCCCATCCCAAAGCACCTTGTCCCTATGTTGATGGGGACAAAGGGCTTCATCCCCACAACCTTTGTGATTGGTTGTGGGGTCTGTGGGCAGGGGGTTATCAGGATCTAGGGGCCCCCTTGTTAAATGTGAATGAGCAGGGGGTTATCGGGATCTGCCCCCCCCCCATGTGAATGAGTATAGGGTACATAGTACCCTTACTCATTCACCAAAAAAGTGTCAAAAAGTAATAAAAACACACACACAGTTTTTGACAATTCCTTTATTAAAAAATTAAAAAAACAGGTGCATGCTGGGTCTGTGATGTCAGAAGTGGGTGGTGCCACCAGGTGATGTAGCCAGGTGGCCCTGCCCCTTCCCTATATAGGAAATATCAAACGGCGGAGCCTGCAGGAGGCCAGCCTTCATGTCGGCGGGAGCATTTTTTTAATCTTTTTCGGGTGTGGCGGGTGGCGTGATTGCTGATGGATTTACATTGATGGGACACTGTTTTTTTAAGGGATTTAAGGGAGTTGTCAAAAACTGTCTCTGTGTTTTTATTACTTTTTGACACTTTTTTGGTGAAACGATAGGTACCCCATACTCATTCAAGAGGAAGTAAACTCAAAAGGAAATTTTGTACCTATAGGTAAGCCTATAACAAGGCTTACCTATAGGTACTGTAAACATCTCCTAAACGTGCACTGTTTAGGAGATATTTACATTACATTCAGCTGATGACTTGCTTGGCGCATGTCCTCTTAGGGAATGAGCACTCATAATGTGCTAGTATGCATTGCATCCTGCCAGGCCGGCCGCTTGCCCTAAATGTCTTACCGCAAAGGGTTCGTATCTCCACATGTTCTGGACATGCCCACGTGTGGCTGAGTTCTGGGGCTTGGTGTTCGACATCCTGAATACCCGTCTGCACCTCTCGGTTACTTGCGCCCCGGAGCTAGCACTCCTGGGCATCTCTGATACAGTTAGACGATCTAACTATTCTCGTTTATTGATCTCCCTGCTGCTTTACTATGCTAAGAAAGAAATTGTCCTTCGCTGGGTCTCGCCCTCCCCCCCACGACGACCTCGTGGGAGGCCCTGGTTAATGGGGCCCTTCCGATGTATAAACTGACCTACATTTATAGAAATTGCCCCCAAAAATACTAGAAAATTTGGCAACCCTGGTTGGACAGTTAGGGTCATTGCATATTTGTACGGTACTATTTCTATCTCGTACTCTGTGTACTATAATTTGTGTATAATTTCCGGTTGTTTTGACAATGTATTTCCCCTGACTGATTGTTCTTCTCTCCTTACACACCTGTTTCCCCCTCCTACGAGATGTTGTACACTGGCTACACTTTTATAGTATGCTGTAAATTTCTTCCTTGTTTTTTACAATAAAGAGCAACCTTGTTTGAAAAAAAAAAAAAAAAAATATATACACTGCTCAAAAAAAATTAAAGGAACACTTTGAAAACACATCAGTGTTAGGAAGAAGAGGATGCCACATTGATATAAGGAAATTAAAATTATCAACCTACAGAGAGCTGAATTCAAATACACCCCTAAAAATCAAAGTGGACAAATTATGCAGCAGGCTAGTCCATATTTCTGAAATTTCATCTTTTCTGGGCAATGAGACAACCTCGAAAACAGGAATGGTTTTACAGGTGGAGGCAAAGACATTTTTTCCCCTACTCATCTTTTCTTACTGTTTTTCACTAGTTTTACATTTGGATAGGGTCAGTGTTACTACTGAAAGCATGAGGCAATACCTTGACCCTATAGCGGTTGCACAAGCAGTCCAACTCCCCCAGGATGGCACATCAATACATGCCATTGCCAGAAGGTTTGCTGTGTCTCCCAGCACAGTCTCAAGAGCATGGAGGAGATTCCAGGAGACAAGCAGTTACTCTAGGAGAGCTGGACAGGGCCGTAAAAGGTCCTTAACCCATTAGCAGGACCTTTATTTCCTCCTTTGTGCAAGGAGGAACAGGATGAGCCCTACAAAAGGACCTCTAGCAGGCCACTGGTGTGAATGTCTCTGACCAAAAAATCAGAAACAAACTTCATGAGGGTGGCCTGAGGGGCCCTGTGCTCACTGCTCGGTACCATGGAGCTCGATTGGCATTTGCCATTGAACTTCAAACTTGGCAGGCCTGACACTGGTGCCCTGTGTTTTTTACAGATGAGAGTAGGTTCCCCCTGAGCACATGTGACAGACGTGAAAGGGTCTGGAGAAGAAGAGTCTGGCCCAAAAAGATAAAATTTCTGAAAAATTAACTTGCCTGCTGCATCATTTTTTTCCACTTTGATTTTTAGGGGTGTCTTTGAATTCAGCTCTCTGTAGGGTGCTAATTTTCATTTTCATCAAACGATGTGGCATCCTTTTGTTCTAAACACATTACCCAGTCCATATCAGTATAGATATCCAGCATGATATTTTTCCCCCTTGAGATCTGATATGTTTTCAAAGTGTTCCTTTAATTTTTTGAGCAGTATATATATATATATATATATATATATATATATATATATATATATATATATTCTAATAAACAAAAATATGTAATTATAATGAAATATCATTATTTAAAAAGAGAGTTATAATCTCATATTTTTGGGTTTGTTGTATTTATTATATTTATTATCAGTATTGTTCAAAATGTGTGTTACAAAGTAGCCATACCCAAGTGGTAGTTTTTTTTTTTTTTTTGAGCAGTGTACATCCATTAAAACAAAATAGGGTTATTGGTAAAAATTAGAATGCACAATCTTTTTCATCAACCTAGTAAAAGTATGCTTTTGATTTAAGCTATATTGTATTACATCTTTAGGGTTTTGGAAAGTAAAGATGCAGCATTTCCAATTGGTAGTTATGCTATATCAAATGCTGGCTGGACTACGCATTCCATCTCTCAAGGGAAGGACCTAAGTCCACTATTGCCAAACTGGCCTGACCGTATACCAAAGTCCCTGGCTCTTGGGACAATAGGAATGCCTGGGTGAGTAACTACAATCTATAAATTAATCATAAATCTGATCTGAAGCATATCTAAAAAAGGCATATTAATATTTCTCATGCTGTTTATGTTGTGAAATGTCATCACCCGTGCATTCCAAAACTTTGTATTTAAAATCACTCCCTGTTTTTTTTTACTGATATCCAGTAGGTAGCAGAGAAAGGTATATTGCCACTGTGCAGAAGCCCCTGTGCCCCCAAGCTGTGATAGAAGTTAGCATTTAAAGACTATGTAATGGGTGTTACTAAGTGGGTGGGGCATGATAAGTGTATTTTCCTGACTACTTACCCAAAACCAGTGTCTGTTTTAACACTATGCAACCAGACAGCCATTTCTTGACATAAATGAAAGCCAATAAAGAAAAAGGAGGTGCAAATTTAGAACCAAGAATGCAAAACAGGGTCAGAATGACAAGGAGCACATATACACTGCAAAATAATACAAAATAGATTATAAAAGCTGGACAAACATGGACTCTCACAACAATGTCTCTTTCACTCAATCAGGGTATCAGGTGGCTAAAAAAACATACTCTCTATAAGACTCTTCAACAACAAAGTCAAGCTGAGACTTCAGCAAAAAAACATAGAATACAGCAACTTGCCTCATAGCGTCCCTGCCAGTGAAGTCTAGGGTAGTTCTGGTAACACAGGTGAACAGCTGGAGGGATACTAGACCCAAACACATAGGGGGAACCCTCACTGGACCTAGAGTACACTGGTAGCAATTGAGGAGGGGCTCTCTCACACTAGCTGTCTCTTCCAGGAAAACTGCATGCTATTAGGTTCTGGCCCACTTGCCAGTTCTGACATAGAGGGCATCTCTATGGCTGCAGATCACATGCCCAGCTACCTCTGCCTCATCAGGTATGGCCTGTCTGACCCTTGCTGTCGACTGCCCCTGGTCACTGCTATTCCGTCATCTGAAGATAGCCCTAAACTGATCTTCAACATAATTACAACTCAATCAGATAAATACATACAGCAAATTAACAGAAACAGGCTGCTAGAGTGGCAAAAATAACTGTAATTGGCTTTAAAATTTCTACAGCAGGCTAGGAAGTAAATTAAACACCTGATAGCAACCAATCTAAACTTTTCCTTCAGCTTTTTCCTTCTGATTGTAATTATGTACTATTTAAAACCCCCTTTTTAATATTTTAGGGCCCATTCACACTTGTGCCTTGTGCCAAAAGGCCAAAATACATGTGTGTTAACACCCACTTTCGTCTACAGTGGGTTGCGGTGATCTTCATTGTAATTATCACTCCAATGTACTGTACAGTGGAGTGCACAACGCTACACAAAAAAAGAAAAGAAGGGATTGCCACTGCTAATTAGTCTTTTAAGGTACAGGTTCCAAGTCACCAGCCTGGCTCAGCATACAGGGTAGCATAGCTCCCAAATGTCCCTGATTTCGAGGGACTGTCCCTGATTTAGAACAAAGTCCCTCTTTTCTCTTTATTTGTCCCTCATTTTAGTCTGATCTATATAGTTGTATATAAAATGCACTATTTATCTTTCAAAAAGTGTTTCCCAGTGCTAAACCTTTCATACAATTTCTAAACTGTTGCATTTGTACATGTCAAAGGAATAGTAGTGGTAAATAAAAGAGTTGTGGGTTTAACTAATCATTTTTTTTGTATAATTCTTACTTTAAGTGGGCGTGTCCTATGCCTACATATTTTGGTAATAGGTGTCCCTCGTTCCCATCTCAAAAAGCTGGGAGGTATGGGGTAGGTGTTCTGACTTCAATGGTTGTATGCCCATTCCAACTCACTGAAACAACTGTAAGTAAACCAAAGATCAGTATGATGACTATTTACAATTAAAGGTCCTTTTTTATGGCAGATCCTATTATTATATCATTAAATATTCCTTTTATAAATATAAATTATCTGTCCCGGTACATAGTAAGTAAACATCCTGTACACATCCATTTCCTGCACCTATGAAATAGGAAGTAAGCATTATTCATAGAATAGTTCTAGTGCTGTTCATATCTTATTTTAGAATAGAGTCTTCTTTGACTTTAGACGGCTACAGCTCACCTCTGAATATTGTGCTTGCTTATATATATTGTATCATTCTTATACTCCAAACAGTTTAACGGCATACTTTGGTTTACGTGAGATCCTCTTTGCAAAAAAAGGTGAAATACTTCTTATCAATGGAGCAGCTGGGGCTGTGGGATCCATAGCTGGCCAAATAGGAAAAATCATTGTGAGTAACTTTATTAATAATATCCTTATTCTACTGTATAAAATAGAATACAGTTGTCATATTATTTAACTATATATATATATATATACCAATCGTGTAGCGCTAATCATAAATTAGTGAAAAGTACAAATAATGATACGTGAAACAAGTGACATGAATTAACAAATATAGTGCATCCAAAACCCTGCATCAAATATAAAAGTCAAATAGAAATAATAAAGTTCAGACTATGAGTCCCAGATTGGACAATGAGCAAAAGGAGGAAAAAGATCAGAATACAGATCTGCATACCAACATGGAAGAAAAATACATTTTAAATATATTTAAAAAAAACATTTTTTATTTTCCCCCAAATATATTTCCAATATATTTGAAATGGTACAATTTTGGCCATATTCAATATATTTCTAAAAAAATTTCCCAAATATATTGGAAATATATTTGAAATGCTATATTTGAAATGCTACAATTTTGGCCATATTCAATATATTTCTAAAATTTTTTTTCCCTAAATATATTGGAAATATATTTTTCTTCCATATGGGTATAAAGCGTTTGTGGCCTGTCCATTCATTTGGGGGCCCACGCTCTGCGGTAAGCAGCCATTTTGTACCATTCCTCTTGGGTACTTCTTCCTGCTTCACCATCCTTTGGGAATTCCTGCTTTGAACACCAGCCTTTTGCTCATTGTCCAATCTGGGACTCATAGTCTGAACTTTATTATTTCTATTGGACTTTTATTTGATGCACGGTTTTGGATGCACTATATTTGTTAATTCATGTCACTTGTTTCACGTATCATTATTATTTGTACTTTTCACTAATTTATGATTAGCGCTACACGATTGGTATATATATTGTTTTTGGATTTCTATAGATCCAGTGTTTAGCAGCTTTTTTATTATCAATTTTTGATGTCAGGATCATGTAGGGTAAAACATGCTCTTGTCAAAGTTCAGTAAATGTAAGTCCTCTTTGTTTGTCGGCAAACATAAAAATAACAGGCTTTGTCTTCAGATTCTGCTCAAGCAAAACAGGTAGAGCTTTCCATCAATACACAGTCCAATATACATTATATTACCAAAGGTATTGGGAGTGGGACGCCTGCCTTTACACTTATATGAACTTTAATGGCATCCTAGTCTTAGTCCGTAGGGTTCAATATTGAGTTTGCCTACTCTTTGCAGCTATAACAGCTTTAACTCTTCTGGGAAGGCTGTCCACAAGGTTTAGGAGTGTCTCTATGGGAATGTCTGACCAGTCTTCCAGAAGTGAATTTGTGAGGTTAGGCACCGATGTAGGACAAGAAGGCCTGGCTCACAGTTTCCACTTTAATTCATCCCAAAGGTGTTCTATCGGGTTGAGGTTAGGACTCTGTGCAGGCCAGTCAAGTTCCTCCACCCCAACTCGCTCATCCATGTCTTTATGGACCTTGCTTTGTGCAGTGGTCCAAATCATTATGGTGTGGGGTTGTTTTTTAGGGGTTGGGCTTGGCCCCTTAGTTCCAGTGAAGGGAACTCTTAAGGTGTCAGCATACCAAGACATTTTGGACAATTTCATGCTCCCAACTTTGTGGGAACAGTTTGGGGATTGCCCCTTCCTGTTCCAACATGACTGGCCACCAATGCACAAAGCAAGATCCATAAAGACGTGGATGAGCGAGTTTGGGGTGGAGGAACTTGACTGGCCTTTTGGCTGAATTAGAATGGAGACTGAGAGCCAGGCCTTCTTGTCCAACATCAGTGCCTGACCTCACAAATTACACTTCTGGAAGAATGGTCAAACATTCCCATAGATACACTCTTAAACCTTGTGGACAGCCTTCCCAGTTCCCACAAGAGTTGAAACTGTTGAAATTCATGTGTGTGAAAGGGCAGGCATTCCGATACTTTTGGTAATATAGTGTATATAATTCCCAGCATGTTCAGCTACAGCACACAGTGGGGGAGATTTACTAAAACTGGTGCACACAGAATCTGCATAGTAATCACAATCTTCTGAATTCAGTTTCAGTTCAATAAAAAAAAAAAAAAAAAGATCCTGCTCCCTTAAAGCATGTTATACAGCGCAGTGCTTGTGTTGTGTATTTTAGCCCCCCGTTTTACCTAAAAAACCTGGCTGATCCTGACAGTTTCTACCCTCCCCTCTGTAAACTGACCACGGTATATCATGGCAGCTGAGCCCTGACACCGTGGTCATTTTACATGCCTCCATCATCTGCAGCTCTCCTGTCCTATTCTGTGACCCTCTCCCCCTCCCCTCCTGTCTGCTCCTGTGTCAATGCCCACCCCCTCCCCTCCTGCTGCTAAAATAACTTTTATTATTCTCTATAATCCTCTCTGTACCCTTATTACAAGTACCCCTGTCTCTGTGTTTTATAAAAAAAATCCACCTTTACCATATTTCAGAGCAGCTCCCGGCGATCACGTGACTGGCCGGCTCTCTCCCCTCTCCTCTCGCCCTGGGGAGAGGAGAGAGCCGGCCGGTCATGTGATCGCTGGGAGCCACTCTGAAATACGGTAAAGACTGCATTTTTTTTTTTATAAAACACAGAGACAGAAGCATTTGTGATCAGGTTACAGAGAGAATTATATAAAGTTGTCAAAGTGGGTTAATAACCACTTTAGGCTTTGACAATAAAACCTGAAAGCTGATACTATGTTACTGTTTCTATGCAGAGCTGCTCCATATTTTGTGTGCACCAGTTTTAGTAAATCTCCCCCAGGGCATTCAATTCAAAGTCCAACTAAGTGTGCTTGTGGTTAGCTGTCTTATTTTTTTTGTGTTTTCACTATGGATCCCATCATGAGCATGTGTGAGGAATAACTCCTAAAGTTGCTGAGGCTCTGAAGACATAGAAAATTGAGCGAGAGGACCACCCATTAATGCAGGCAACAGCATGTGGTGAAATGTGTTTTTTCAACATTTTTATATGTTCAAAAATGATCAGAAATGTTTTCCCTTTAAAAACGCTTATAAACACGCATACACACGCTTTACACATGTTTACAAGCATTTGACTGGTATACTACAGCCCTGAACGCGATTTTTCTGCTTTCAAAAAGATGCCTGTAACATCAACTGCCTCTAAACTACTATAAACTACATGAACACATACTGTAAGATAACATTGAGGAGAGTTTAATACCTTGAAGAAGGGGACATACCTGTAAGCTTGTCCTGAAAATTGCATGTTAGTGCAAATAAAAAAAAAAGTATCACGTCACAAGTGCACTAATATTGCTACAATCACCTCAAATAAGATATTCAGTGAATTTGTGACTGCTTTATGACATATAGAGATATTTTGTGAGTAGTAAAATGATTTAAACACCAGTTTGTTTGTTGATTAGGATTAATTATGAATCTACCTTCAATTGATTTGAACAATCTGTTGTGGACTATGAATCAAGTTACCTACCACTAAGTGACAATGTTATAAAATTTGGTGAGCTGGCACACAGAGAATGTCCATTTGGGTAAAAGTAGCATAATGGGCCTTTAAGTATATTTAACTTTTGAAGGCCAGCTTTACCAACTGCTTTATATTTGTTACATGTTCACATAGCATAACCTGGAGATTCACATTTTCAAAAAAAAAAATGAAAAGGTGAATTAACACCAGTGTTAATTTTAATTTCAAATTTCGATTTAGTTTTAGTTATAGTCTTTTAGATGTATTTTAGTCTTTTGACTAAAGTCCCATTTTAGTTTTAGTCGTATTTTAGTCTACTAAAATCTTTAGTCTTTTGACTAAAATGCCATTTTAGTTTTAGTCATATTTTAGTCTTTTGACTAAAATGCCATTTTAGTTTTAGTCGTATTTTAGTCGTCTGATCTGTTTTAGCTTTAGTCATATTTTAGTCGACTAAAATCTCCAGTACATTTTAGTCGTCTAAAATTGAATGGGTTTAGTTACATTTTAATGCATTATTTAAGCATTTCTTTAGAATTGCTAAATTCATTATATACTCCTGGAGTAACAATCTACAGAGAATGTCCATTTGGGTAAATGAAAAAAATGAAAAGGTGAATTAACACCAGTGTTAATTTTAATTTCAATTTTCGATTTAGTTTTAGTTATAGTCTTTTAGATGTATTTTAGTCTTTTGACTAAAGTCCCATTTTAGTTTTAGTCGTATTTTAGTCTACTAAAATCTTTAGTCTTTTGACTAAAATGCCATTTTAGTTTTAGTCATATTTTAGTCTTTTGACTAAAATGCCATTTTAGTTTTAGTCGTATTTTAGTCGTCTGATCTGTTTTAGCTTTAGTCATATTTTAGTCGACTAAAATCTCCAGTACATTTTAGTCGTCTAAAATTGAATGGGTTTAGTTACATTTTAATGCATTATTTAAGCATTTCTTTAGAATTGCCAAATTCATTATATACTCCTGGAGTAACAATCTAATAACATGTTATTATTTCTGGTATTAAGGGTTGAACATTGTGACGGTACTCACTGTCACTTGGAGTGAAAGACAGATACCTAATGGTTTGGATTGCTTCAAGTGGGACAGAAATATTTGTCAGCCATGTATCTCGAGAAATATGTAAAGGACTATTCCTGTTTGATTCTGAACATGTTCATTGAAAGAGCTAATCACATTGGCTTCTGTTCCATGTCCTTCAATGTCAGGGACAGGCTTTAGCTTTTGTTTGTGTATTGAGATGTGTATTGTATTGCAGGAGCTCGAGGATGGAAAGCCTGCTAGTTAATTTGCTCAGGTTGATTGAATCATTGTCCTCTGTTAGTTGCTGAGTGGAAATAGTATACTGTTTGTGTTGGTTGTTCTTTAGACATGCTAATTTTATTTCTGTATACAATTTCATCTGCATATGATAATGTAATCAGGCATCCCATGAGCTGTGTGTGGTAATCTGATCGGGGGGGGGGGGGGGGGGTCATGCTGTATATAAATTCTGTGTGACCGTTCAAAAAAGAGAGATTCCAGTACAAGCTAAGTTGTTGGCTAGCTTTGTATGGGGGCGGCTAGGATTTGATATCTATGTTCATGACTGGGAGGAAGCCGTATACTAACAGAGGACCACAAGTACAGTGTGGGTCGGAGTTGCATTACAAACATGCATTACAGACATGGCCGTTTTGATATATAACATCTTTTTAAATAAAACCAAGTTTCATAAACAAATATATTGCTTTTTGACAAGCAGAAGTACAATTTGAAAATATAAAAAAGAGAACTTAAAAAAACTTTAAACTGTAAACTCTATTGACTGCAATGCAGTAATGGCAAACCTTGGCACCCCAGATGTTTTGGAATTACATTTTCCATGATGACCATATACACTACAGAGTCCATGAGCATCATGGGAAATGTAGTTCCAAAACATCTGGGGTGCCAAGGTTCGCCATCACTGCTGTAATGCCATTCCATATATTGCCTGAATATATTACTAACGTTAAATGTTAACAAGAAAAATTAGAAAAGCCTTTTTCTTCATTTTCTTTTCTTTTAGCAGCTTAGTAGATACCCCCTACATATTCTTATGTGGTAGTGCAGTGTTAATTTTGACGTCAAATTTCAATATAGTTTTAGTCATAGTCTTTTGACTAAAATGCCATTTTAATTTTAGTTGTATTTTAGTCTTTTGACTAAAATGCCATATTAGTTTTAGTCGTATTTTAGTCATCTAAATTCTTTTAGTTTTAGTTATTTATTTATTTATTTTAGCTATTTAGTCGACTAAAATAGTATTAATTTAGTCTACGAAATTAACACTGACTAATACCCTACACCCGCTTCACTCCCGGCCCCAAATGATGAGCTGTCACTGCCCACATAGCCAGTGTAGTGGTCCTAGGATTTGAAATACCAACTATTCTCCCCTCCTTAATGTAGGGCTTCCAGGACAGATCAGAACGATTTTCTGTGAAGGCGCTAACCAATCAGAATCGTTTTGATCAATCCCAGAAGCCCTACCGAAAAGGAGTGGGAGAAAAGTTGGGATTTCAAAACTCTGAACTGCTACACTGGCTGCGTGGGCACTGACAGCTCTGGTTTCTTTGGTTATCTAGAACAGTTCTTCTAACAGGACTTAGAAGAACTCTTAAAAAAAAGAAAAAGGAAAGTCATATCTGTTGCAATGTTGTCTGTTTTACTTTGTGAATCAAACTGTGATATTAACACTAAGCTTTTACTGGTGTGTCTTAGGGGTGTAAGGTTGTTGGATCTGCTGGCTCAGAAGACAAGGTTGAATATTTGAAAGAAATCGGATTTGATGAAGCATTCAACTACAAGACAGTGGGCTCTTTGGAGGAAGCACTGAAGAAGGCATCTCCAGAAGGATATGATTGTTACTTTGAGAATGTATGTTTTTTCAGGGCACCTGAAAATAATATTTACTCTTCCCAGTTACCTAAAGCGGTTGTAAGCCCAAAAAAACAAATGTAAAAAGGACCAGTTTAGGTAGTACAGCATGCAAACACAACTCACTTGACCTTAGTCTGCCTGAGAAAAAAGCAGCCTGTCAGCTCAAATCCTCCCCACTGTGTTAATAAAAAAAAACCCAGACACCAGCAAAAAAATTGTGTCACCACGCCCCCTCACATTTAATTGATGCTAAGCCAGGCTACCTACTGTGTGTACAGGTAGGAGGAGAGTCAATGATGTCATAACTCTGCGTTCTGAGCCCGTGGACATGCCCACAGACCAGAGTCATTCACAGGGCTGTGACAGGCTCTCCAATTCACAAAATAAGGTACAGATATTGCAATTTGGATTTTGATTAGTCAGAGCATATGGCAATGCATGTCTCTCCAAAAATTTGTAGATGGGGTTTACAACTACTTAACTGTCACTAACCCATGTCTTTTCGACTGAACTCTGCTTAGGTCAATACTAGACAGCCCTTCCATGATGAGGAATTGAGGTAGAAGCACAGCTTTTCTGCGGGGGAACTATGCAACTCCCAGCAGCTTAATAGCCAAGATCTACGTGTAACATGTACAGGCAGGTTTAAGGCCTCATGCACATAGGGCTTAAGAATGCCATTTTGCCTGTAAAAGCATGTCTGTGAAAGCCTATGTGTCCATGCACACATAGGTGTTTATAGTCATATTAGAAGAGGAACATTTACAGGCTGAAAAAAACTAAAAACTAAAAGCATGTCGAGGAGAGGAGCTAAAGAGCAGAAAAAATGCTAGATGCACCTAAACATGCCTACGCTAGAGGCATCTAGCATTTGAGCATTATTGCATTCCAATGGCTAGAATAAACGAATCATCTGGGAAACATAAACAACTTTCATGTTTCCCATATCCCATTCTCCTGCATTTAGGTGTTCTAGTTTTAAAGCAGGTTTGGACACATTTAGGCAAGTTCTGTCCCTGCATGTACAGAATTATTTTTTCTCTAAATACAGCTAAACTGAGTGCACCTAAACACAGTAACTTAGCAGTGTGAATGGCACCATGATAACCTATTATATGTATTTTCGTGTGTTTATAAATGTCCTCTAAATGCATATAAAATCAGGTTTGACAGTACCGGTGTGAATGAGGTAGTCGCCTGGATGATTCGGCTTTCAGTACTTTGAGACACCAACCAGGAACAAATATGCTATTAGAAGGCCACAGGACATATATTCAGATCAGTCACTTTGAAAGTACGGAAGCTACTGGATCAGTCTAACAGACTAGATCCAGTATTTTTAGTGGTTTTAGGAGAGTTCAGCTATAGCAACCTCCATACTTAGTACAGATTTACTTTAAATTTATGGTGGAAAAAATAAATGTGGTAACATAAGATGATACACCAAAAAGTCAAAAAGTTGTGGACATCTGTTTTTTATGAACTTGTTGTACATCCTTTTCCCAAACCATGGATATTAATATGGAATTCCCCCACCTCTTTGCAGCTATAACAGCCTCAATTCTTCTAGAAGGCTTTGCAAGCTAATGAAAAGTGCATCTCTTTTCTCCTATTTCCTTGTACATTCTACAGGAGTCTTGCTTAACTGTGCTTGCTTAACCACTTCAGCTCCGGAAGGTTTTACCCCCTTAATGACGAGGCCATTTTTTGTGATTCGGCACTGCGTTACTTTAAATTGCGCAGTCGTACAATGCTGTACCCAAATACAATTGATGTCCTTTTTCCCCCCACACAAATAGAGCTTTCTATTGGCAGTGTTTGATCATCTCTGCGGTTTTTAGATTTTGCGCTATAAACAAAAAAAGATGACAATTTTGAAAGAAACGCCATATTTTTTACTTTCTGCTATAAAACATTCCCAATACAAAAAAAATTTAAAAATCAAATGTTTTTATCAGTTTAGGCCAATTTGTATTCTGCTACATATTTTTGGTTAAAAAAATTCTAAAAAGCGTATTTTAATTGGCTTGCGCAAAAGCTATAGCGTTTACAAACTACGGGATAGTTTTTTGGAATTTTTATTTCTTTTTTTGTTTTTATTAGTAATGGCGGTGATCAGCGTTTTTTAGCGGGACTGCAACATTTTGGCAGACAGATCAGGCCCCTAACTGACATTTTTGACACTTTTTGGGGACCAGTGACATTAATACAGTAATCAGTGCTAAATATTATGCACTGTTACGGTATAAATAACACTGGCAGGGAAGGGGTTAACACTGGGGTAATCAAAGGGGTTAAAGTGTGCCAAAATATGCTTACTGACTGTGTGGAGGAATGGTTTTGTGACAGGCACAGAGAGATCGGGGTTTCAGCTTAGCTGAAACTTATGATCTCTCCCTGCCTGTCGGACAGGAGACTCGCCTGCATTGTTTACATAAGCAGGCGGGTCTTCTGTCAGTTTACCTGGCGATTGCTGGAGGCCGGCGATAATCTACGCCGCTCCTCCCCCGGCCCACCTCCTGCGGCCCACCTCCTGCTGTGTCTAAACCTTGTGCGCGAGATTGCGTAGTACTACGTGATTTTGCGCAACCGAGCCGCCACGCCGCAGTAATGCTACGGTGGGCGATCGGCAAGAGGTTAAAACGGTATTAAACGCCCCAAATGCAGTTTAACAATTCTTAGATGTGGTGACTGCATTAATTTTCTGTTTAAAGGCCTTTTCTTAGTTATTTTTCATCTGTTGATCCAACCTTAAGATTAAGCTGTCCAGCAAAAGTGGGTGCTTACAATGCTCATATTTTGTTCATTTAGAGAATAACTAAAGGCACTTAACTAAAACTTTTTTTGTTAGTTTTGGATAGAGTGGAGAGGGATTAGACCATATGTCAGTTTTTATTGCTGTCTGCGCCCCTGTTAGGGAGATTCCCCTTCTCTATTTGTCCTGTTTACCATTATCATTAAAAGTGAGAGTAAAATCCCAAATCCAAAATTTTGGGTTGTCCCCAGAAAGGTAATAGTGGGGATATGTTTCAATGGGGACACTAGTTCTGGTGACCTGGGAATCCACAAGGAATTCCCTTAATTTGCAGGGATTTCCTCTTACTTCCTGTCTAGGGATGGGACAGGAAGTAAAGGGAAATCTCCACAATGGGACACAGGTGGCGAAACAAAAACTGACAGGGGTTCTAACCCTTTCTTACTCTATCCAAAATGAAAAAAGATGTTTTGCCTATGGTTCTACTTTAAGTAAAAGCTTTATGCAAAAGAACCAAAAAAACCCCAAAAGAGCACAAAAAAAAAAAAAAAAAAAACCTGTTGCTGTACCTGTTTAAAACATGTTAGCTTATACACCAAGCAAGGGACACCCCATCTAAATTTTGGAAAAAATGGTCGTGTTGGCAATACTTTAAATCAACAGCTGACTTCATGAAACACCTAAACTAAACCCACCAGAAATTGCTTTTAGGCGAGAGGCAAGAGAGCAGGCAGGAGCCCATCCATTCCCTTCTACCCCCTCCTCTTCTCTATCCCCTATCCACCTTTATCCTCAACTTCCTCCCCCTTCCTTTTAACCTTTCTTAGAGCCCCCCTCCCCGACACACCTAATACTTAAGGCCCCTTTCACACAAGCGATCCGATCAGATCCGCCTGTCAGTTTTTTAGGCGGATCTGATCGGATCCCCCATGCATCCCTATGGGGCAGCGGATGTCAGCAGAGACATGTCTGCTGACACCCGCTGCCATCCACATCCGATCCTGTCCGTGAAATCCGGACGGAGGGAAACCCTATTTTCCATCCGTCCAGGGGATGGGATGGGATGGGATAGGATGAGAGCGGACAGGCAGTCCGCTCTCATCCGATTCCCCCATAGAGATGCATGGGGCTCTGACACCTCCTTCTCCACACACAGAGCAGAGAGGGAGCTGTCACCTTCCTGCTCAGCGGGGATCTGTGTTTACAATCCCCTGCTGAGCAGCACGGATCCTCCTATGGAGGCGGACCATGTGAAAGAGCCCTTACTCAACACCCTACGTAACTCTGGAAACTTAACCCACACACATATCATTTCCACATACATTCACATTACCAATTCTTTCTTTAACCACTTCTGGCCCGGAAGGATTTGCCCCCTTAATTTTGATTGGTTTGCACAAAAGTTATCATGTCTACAAACTAGGGGAAAGATTTATGTCATTTTTATTTATTTTTACTAGTAATTGTTGGTGATTTTTCTATTGAAATACCTAGATACCTTAGAAATATATATAAGTCCCTGACTTATAGCAAAGTCCAGTTCTGTTCTGTGTAAAATAAAGGCAGAGCTCTGGAGAATGCTTTATCCTGTGAAAAAGACACATGCAACCAGTGTTCAGTCAAAAGCATTCTTAGGTTTATTCAGCAAGCGGGGTAACTATTATACAGAAAATGTCACAGGAAATACAGTTGGGAGGGGGGAGAGTGCTCTCAGAAAAAGTCAAGTCTCTCAGAAGTTAAACAATGGGTTAATACAGAATGTTCGTTAGAAATTGCAAAATATGCCTTGTCTAGACCCTATGGCTCTTAATAGAAATTGAGGAAGTGAATGTGTTAGAAACAAAGGAAACAGAATGTATCTTTATCTAAGGTGTCAAGACACTGAAAACATGGGGTGATTTATAAGTTTCATTGTTCTTGTAACTAAAGCCTTAAAGCAATCTTTAATGAAATAACTAATTTTAAGTCAGAGCTGCATTAAAATGGCGTGACACAGGTCAAGCTAGAAAATGGTTGCAAGCAACTAGTTAGAGGTTCTGTCATTCCCCTTCAATCCCCTCTAAAAAATCATAATTTTATATGCATGATTTTTCTCCTATCATTTATACAGTGTCATCAGAGGACACAAGGTCTCTCTGGAAAGGGACAGCAGGTTAGGCGACAATGTCCTTGGCTTCCTTAGTATAATCAAATAAGGACCTAATCCTGTCATTCCCCTTCAGTAATGGCGGCGGTCACCGATTTTTAGCGGGACTGCAACATTGCAGCGGACAGATCGGACACCTAACTGACATTTTTTGACACTTTTGGGAGGACCAGTGACATTACTACACTGCTAAAAATATGCACTGTAACTGTAATAATGACACTGGCAGGGAAGGAGTTAACCTAGGGGTGATCAAAGGGTTAAGTGTGAGCCTAGGGTAGTGTTTACTAACTGTATGGGGGATGGGCTTGTGAAATGACCACAGAGACCTGTGAACCTAGATAGAAGGATCACAGGCGCTCTGTGATCATTTCAGAGAGAAGAACGGTCGGCTGTGTTTACAACAGCTGCCCGTTCTTCTCTCTCAGTGGGGAGCGATCGTGGGTGCCTGGTGGCAATCGTGGCCACGGCCCCGTGGATTGGCATCCCTGCTGCCTAGGAGAGCCAGCCTGCCGCAGTAAATGTACGGCGGTCAGTCGGGAAGGTGTTAAAAGAAGACTCTACTGAAGTGAACGAATATTTGCTAGTTTATTTTTCTGAATTTTTTTTTTCTCTGCGGTTCTTGAAATGCTAGATTTTTTTCTGATGTCTACAAAATGCTCTGACAACAGACAGACCTTGTCAAAGTCTTAGTGCCTGTTCACACTACGTCGCTCCGACTTAGGGGGCGACCTGTGAAGTCGCGTGCAGCGCGACTTCGGCGCGACTTGCACGGACTTCATAAAATGAATGTCAATGCAAGTCGCCTACAGGTCGCCCCGAAGTAGTACAGAACCCTTTTTCTAAGTCGGAGCGACTTGTGTCGCTCCTATTAGAACCGGTCCTGTACTACTCAATGGACTGCGACAGTGCACGACTTGCCAGGCTGACCAAGTCGCCTGACAAGTCGTATTAGTGTGAACCGGCACATTATTGGGGAAAAAAAAATAAAAATGTTAGTTGGAGTTTGACTTTAGTTAGTCAAGTCCATCTAAATCTGATAGTCTATCACTACCCTCTCCTCAGATTGACAATGCTTCTGTCTGAAGGTGCTGCTCCCATAAAGTGTAATATTGTCCATATAACATTAGTGAAAATAAAGAAAAAAAGCCTAAAAAAAGAAAACACATGCAACTAACACATTAAATAAATAGCAAACTGCAATACATTTTATGTTTTCGGGTTTATTATCACTTTAAGGATATATATCTTCTTTTCAATGGTTGCTCAGTAAATGTATTGGTTTTCACACATGAATCCCTAATTTTTGGTTGTGTCCATGTAGGTTGGTGGATATTTCGCTGATGTGGCTTTACTACAAATGAGACCGTTTGGAAGGATTGCTGTTTGTGGAGCTATTGCGCTATACAATGATGAAGTCCCCCGAAAAGGTAAAGATAATGAATGTGCATTTGTTACCCCTGTTTAGCGCAAGAGGTGTGTTGCAGCTTTGATATGTCAATAAATCTTAGCTACAAATAACTATTCTTAACCACTTGCCAACCGCATAGTGTATATATATATATATATGTATACGGCGGCAGTGTGGCTCCTACAGGCAAAACCACGTAGGGATACGTAATTTGCCTGGGAAGAGCTAGGGGGGGGGGGTGAACGATCGTCAGCGGGGAAGCCGATTTGTGTGTCAGGCAGCTCCGATTGCCACCTGACACCCGCGATTGCTCCCCGCTGAGAGAGGACGGTCAGCTGTTGTAAACACAGCCAACTGTCCTTCCCCCTGAAATGATCACAGAGCTCATGTGATCCTTCTATATAGGATCTCTGTGTCTCATGTCTCTGTGGTCATCTCAGAAGCCACGCCCCCCCACAGTTAGAATCACTTCCCTAGGGTCACATTTAACCCCTTGATCACCTATACTGTTAACCCCTTCCCTGCCAGTGTCATTATTACAGTAACAGTGCATATTTTTAGCACTGATTACTGTAGTAATGTCACTGGCACCCCCAAAAGTGTCAAAAATGTCAGTTAGGGGTCCGATCTGTCCGCCGCAATGTCGCAGTCCCGCAAAAAAACGCAGATCGCTGACATTACTAGTAAAGAAAAACAAAACATTAAAAATGACATAAATCTTTCCCGTAGTTAGTAAACGAAATAACTTTTGCGCAAACCAATCAAAATATGCTTATTGCGATTTTTTTTTTTACCAAAAATATGTAGCAGAAAACAAATTGGCCTAAAATGTTAAAAAATTTAGATTTTTTTTGAGAATGTCGTATAGCAGAATGTGAAAAATATTGTTTTTTTTTCAAAATTGTCGCTCCTTTTTTGTTTATAGCGCAAAAATTAAAAATCGCATAGGTGATCAAATACCACCAAAAGAAAGCTCTATTTGTGGGGAAAAAAAAGACATCAATTTTATTTGGGTACAGTGTCACACGACCGCGCAATTGTCCATTAAAATAACACAGTGCCAAATCGCAAAATAGGGCCTGGTCATTATGGGGGCAAATCCTTCCGGTCTTAAAGTGGTTAAGCAGCCCATAGATAAGAAGTTTTTTTTTTTTTTTTCGTTTAACCAGAGATCTGGAAATGTGCGATTTGTTACGTGACAAATCGAAATGCAGATGACATTTTCGATATTCTGAGATTCCACTGTATTTGAGTTACCGAATCACAAAAGTAATTTCAACGAATCTGAAAAAAAATTATAAAACAAAATTATCTGAATTCAAAAATGAATTTGAAAATTAATTTAAATTCGAAATGAAAAAAAAAAATTGCAATAAATACAGTAAGGTATAAAAGTGAAATAAGATGATGATTCTGATTTAGGCTGCTTTATAGAACAGAATAGAAAAGAATAGAATAGATTAGTATAACAGTACAGAATAATATAGAATAGAATCGAAAATAAAAGAATAGAATAGAATAAAACAAAATGGAGTAGAAAATAAAGGAATAGAATAGAAAATAAAAGAACAGAATAAAATAGAAAATAAAGGAAAAAATAGAATAGAATTGAATAAAACAGAAAATAAAATAAAAGAATAGAATTGATAAGAATAGAATAGAATATTTTCTATTCTATTCTGTTCTATTATATTCTGTTCTTTTCTATTCTATTCTACAAAGTGGCCTAAGTAGGAATCATCATCTTATTTCACTTTTATACCTTGCTGTATGCAAAATGTTTCAATTTTGATTTCAAATTTATTTTCAAAATTATTAGAAAATAATGAACATATGAAATTAATCCAAATATACGAAAAAAATTCTGAAAAAAAAAAACATTCTAACATAAGGAATATGAATAAACTCAATGTTTTAACTTATCAAACAAATCTGAAACAAAACAAAATAAACCTTTCCATCGTGCACATATCCACTTGATTCCCCTATCCACACATTCAAGGTGGATGGGGGAATCCACCAGCTAAGCTATTGTATTCTGAAAAAATACACTGACTATAGCCAGCAGCGCTGATCAAGCGGCACAAACCCAACAGGGCAGTTGTACAGAAGTTGATCCCTTTTGATCCGGCTGAATTTCAATCCATGTACGACTGGCTTTAGTGAGTAAGGCTAGGTTTCCACTAGTGCGGCTACGAAGTCGTGCTACTTCTAGCACGACTTCGTAGCGAAAGTAAACTGCGGCTTCAGTGAGACTTGTCCCTCATATATAGAGGGAAGTCGGCTCAAAAGTAGTGCACAAACTACTTTTGAAGTCGCCACAACTGAAGCCGCGGCAGTGGAAATGGGCCCCATTGAAAACAATGGCTTTTGACTTGCTGTGCGACTTGACATGTGTCAAATCGCACCGCAAGTCGCACTAGTGGAAACCGAGCCTAAAAGAAGTGCAGATTTGGAAATATTATCTGATTTTACTCCTGCCATAAACAAGAGTAAAGACTGTCTGTGGGGAATGACAATGCCTGCAGACATAGGGAGTAATTCATATCATGCATACCAGACTTTCTTATGTCTTTGGGCAGCCAGAGCTATTTCTCCAGTTTATGTATTTTAACAATCTCATATCCAAGAGTGCACAAGTGTCCCCAATTCAATGCTCACAGCAGCAAGACAAGCTACCAGTGCCCACTGATAGATATCAATATAAATGAGTCCAGATTATCTAGCGCATGTGTGTACAGAAATATCTCCAATACAAACAGTCTGTTAAATCATCCAACAGGTCTATATTTCCTCTACAAGTTCAATGTCCCAGACTCTTACCGGATTCACTGACTTAAAATAAATGGGCCAAAAAAAACTTTATCACCCCACCCCATGTCTTATATTCATATATCCTCATGTGTATCCCCCGAAAAAAAAACTTAAATATATGCACTGTATATACAGAGAGGGAACAAAGTATTGGATCCCCTGCTGATTTTGTAAGTTTGCCCACTGACAAAGAAATGATCATTCTATAATGTTAATGGTAGGTTTATTTTAACAGTGAGAGACAGGATAACAACAACAGAAATCCAGAAAATGCATTTCAAAAAAGTTATACATTGATTTGCATTTTAATGAGTGAAATAAGTATTTGATCCCCTATCAATCAGCAAGATTTCTGGCTCCCAGGTGTCTTCTATGCAGGTAACGAGCTGAGATAAGGAGAGTGCTCCTAATCTCAGCGTGTTACCCGTATAAAAAAAACTTTTCCACATAAGCAATCAATCAATCAGATTCCAATCTCTCCACCAAGGCCATGACCAAAGAGCTGTCCAAGGATGTCAGGGACAAGATTGTAGACCTACACAAGGCTGGAATGGGCTACAAGACCATCGCCAAGAAGCTTGGTGAGAGGGTGACAACAGTTGGTGCGATTATTTGCAAATGGAAGAAACACAAAATAACTGTTTATCTCCCTCGGTCTGGGGCTCCATGCAAGATCTCACCTTGTGGAGTTTCAATGATCATAAAAACGGTGAGGAATCAGCAGCTGGGACCATAGTCACCAAGAAAACAACATTACGCTGTGAAGGACTGAAATCCTGCAGCGCTCGCAAGGTCCCCCTGCTCAAGAAAGCATATGTGCAGATTTGAAGTTTGCTGATGAACATCTGAATCATTCGGAGGAGAACTGGGTGAAAGTGTTATGGTCGTCAGATGAGACCAAAATGGATCTCTTTGGCATCAACTCAACTCGCCATGTTTGGAGGAGGAAGAATGCTGCCTATGACCCCAAGAACACCATCACGACCAAACATGGTGGAAAAATTATACTTAGGGGGTATTTTTCTGCTAAGGGGACAGGACAACTTCACTGCATCGGAGGGATGATGGGCGTCAAATCTTGGGTGAAAACCTCCTTCCCACAGCCAAGACATTGAAAATGGGTCATGGCTGGGTATTCCAGCATGGCAATGCCCCAAAACACATGGCCAAGGCAACAAAGGAGTGGCTCAAGAAGAAGCACATTAAGGTTCTGGAGTGACCTAGCCAGTCTCCAGACCTTAATCCCATAGAAAATATGTGGAGAGAGCTGAAGGTTCGAGTTACCAAATGTCAGCCTCGAAACCTTATGATCTGGAGAGGATCTGCAAAGAGGAGTGGAACAAAATCCCTTGTGAGATGTGTGCAAACCTGGTGGCCAACTACAAGGAACATCCGACCTCTGTGATTGCCAACAAGAGTTTTGCCACCAAGTACTAAGTCATATTTTGAGAAGGGGTCAAATAATTTTTTTCACTCATTAAATGCAAATCAATTTATAACTTTTTTGAAATGCAATTTTCTGGATTTTTTTTTGTCGTTATTCTGTCTCTCACTGTTAAAATAACTCTAGCACTAAAATTATAGACTGATCATTTGTTTCTCAGTGGGCAAACATACAAAATCAGCAGGGGATCAAATACTTTTTTCCCTCACTGTATACTTAGTATACTGTATATATATATATATATATATATATATATTTATTTGGAGGCATTGCTGGAACTGCAGAAGAGTCCTGTATCCAACCGTTGGGAGTGCCAGAAGGAAAAAGTAACTGGGAAGAAGCTTATGGGCTAATCCTGGGTTTCAGAAGCAAGTTTGATAAGGTGTTTTGGCACATGGGGGAAGAACCACATCAGTGTGAATGAGCACAGGGAGATTTGGTTTGTTTATAATGGGAGCACAATAAAATGTGAGCACTATTACATGGATAAATCATTTCACTGTTTTAGTGATATTACACTATACACTATTGAGTTTTTTCTTTTTTTGGGGGGTACATGTTTGAGAGGAGGTTAAAGGATTAATAGGGAGTTATTCGGATGAGGACATTGATTTAAGGTGACATGCAATACAAAGTTTGTGTTATGGTAAAAATAAAGGCAACAAGGGAGTAAAGAAGTCACATGACACCATGGCAGCATGTTGGCATGTACACATGTGAGCACAATATTAAAGAATATGTTTTATGTATAATAAGGTATTACACTATATGAGTTTTTCTTATTTTGGGCATACACGTGTGGATGTATGAATATGAAGACATGGAGGCGGTGGGGTGATAAAGCTTTATTAGACATTTATTTTAATATTAGTCAGTGAATCTGGTAAGAGTCTGGAACATTGAACACATAACAGAAGTATACTGTAGATCCTTTGGATGCTTTAACAGACTGTTTGAAGAAGATAAATATTTCTGTGGGCACATAGCGCTATATAATCTGGACTCATTTAGTATTTGGTGGTTTAAATATTATTAATTTTCACATTCCATGTAATATCCAAGTGAATTTTATGACAAATAGGGCCTTTGTTTATCATTTACTTTATATGCATATCTTTGGATGAATAAAAAAAATAAGTAAAATAGAAAGCTTGCTCTAAAATAGTTTCCCTAGGTTTAGAAACTTTAAGAGCAAATGAAGAGCAAAAAAAAAAAAAAGAGGATCTGCTGCAAGAAAAACAAAAACATAAAACAGTGTCCGCACAAGCTCAAAAAATTATTCCTAAAAGTTAAACACCAAAAGAAAAAAGGCTTACCTTTAGTTGTTTAGGTTTTGTGAACCTTAGCCCAAACATTAATCCTAAAATTAGTATTGTCTCAGTCGTACTATTGGCCCAGTCATGGGATAAATGGAGGACCAGAGTCTTTGCAGTGTTTGGCATTCTTTTAAATGCTCATCTAAGCAAAACAAATGCTTCCCTTTTATCCAATGATATGACTGGGCCTTTTGCCACATGTTTACACCCTTATTAACCACTTTACCATGGGAGGATTTTCCTGCTTTACGTCCAGGCCACTTTTTGCAACTTGGCACTGCGCGACTTTAACTGACAATTGCGCGGTCATGCAACCCTGTACCCAA
The DNA here is from genome assembly GCF_965119305.1 of Pelophylax lessonae. Classification (NCBI taxonomy): domain Eukaryota; kingdom Metazoa; phylum Chordata; class Amphibia; order Anura; family Ranidae; genus Pelophylax; species Pelophylax lessonae. The sequence continues at coordinate 428,673,048 of NC_138768.1, read as the reverse complement.
ACTAAATTTACGTCCTTTTTTTCCCACAAACAGAGCTTTCTTTTGGTGGTATTTGATCACCTCTGCGCTTTTCATTTTTTGCGATATTAATAAAAAAAGAGCAAAAATTTTGCGAAAAATTTACATTTTCTTCTTTGACAGTTAAAAAATATCCAATATATTCAATTTTTGTCATATATTTAGGCCAACATGTATTTAGCTACATGTCTTTGACAAAAAAATCCTCAATGAGTGTATTTTTAACCGCTTTAAGACCAGAAGATTTTACCCCATTCCTGACCAGGCTATATTTTGCGATTCGGCACTGCGTTATTTTAACGGACAATTGCGCGGTCATGCGACGCTATACCCAAATTAAATTTATGTCCTTTTTTTCCCCACAAATAGAGCTTTCTTTTGGTGGTATTTGATCACCTGTGCGATTTTTAATTTTTGAAAAAAGAGCGACATTTTTGAAAAAAAAAAAACAATATTTTTTTACATTCTGATATATAAAATTCCCCCCAAAAATTTAAAAATCAAAAATTTTTAACATTTTAGGCCAATTTGTTTTCTGCTACATATTTTTGGTAAAAAAATCACAATAAGCATATTTTGATTGGTTTGCGCAAAAGTTATCGCGTTTACTAACTACGGGAAAGATTTTACATTTTTATTGTTTATTTACTAGTAATGGCGGCGATCTGCGATTTTTTTTTGCGGGACTGCGACATTGCGGCGGACAGATTGGACCCCTAACTTGACATTTTTGACACTTTTGGGGGTACCAGTGACATTACTACAGTAATCAGTGCTAAAAATATGCACTGTTACTGTAATAATGACACTGGCAGGGAAGGGGTTAACTTTATTGGTGATCAAGGGGTTAAATGTATGCCTCATGCTTACTGACGTGTGTGGGGGGAGGGGATTGTGCTGAATCCTGTAATCTGTGACTGTCTGTCACATAGGAGATCTGCCCACTTTGTTTAAACAAGTGGACAGATTTCCACACTCGATCCCAGACGATCACCGCCGCTCCTCCCCTGGCCCGACTCCCGCTGTGTCTGGGAGGTCTACGTCACTGGACGATAACGAGCCACTTTGCCGCAGTACCCTTAAACGTGAGCAGTCGGCAAGTGGTTAAATGCAGTTACAACTATCCCGAGCTCTTAGACCTCCACAACAGTATAAATGACAAAAGCCAATAAAAAACAACTCCTAAATACATCCCGTAAAACATTTTAAAGAGACAACGTTACGGGAAAAAGTGGGGAGGGCAAACTGCTGAAGATGTAATATACCTGCAACATCTTCCCAAACCTTCCTGTAAATTCTTGGCTTTGACAGGCAAAGCTCCAACACATCCAAGGATTGCCTAGGCTTGCTGCAAAGCCTTACCCCTACATATTACTATTGTTAAATCACTATGTTGTGTAACCTCACTAGCCACTAGGAATGTACAGTACAGGGGGTATTCGTCAATGGCAAGAAGGTTTGGGGGACTGCTTGAGGTATGTGCAGGTACCTCTAGGTGCCTGAAAACAAACAAAAATAGTTATCCCACTTTCACCCCAGTGGTAATGACCCTTATTTATTAAAGGAGTAGGGTATGTGAATTTTACTCATTATAAGATGAAACAAAGTCAAAATTCCCTTTGCAAAGAATGCCTGGTTGTGCGAGTTAAAAAAAAAAGATTTTCGATTGCTTATGATTGGATGAAAGTTCCCCTTGCAATGAGAAAATTGAACTTTTCGTTGCACATGATTGGGTATTCTTTGCAAAGCGAGTTTTCACTTTTTTTTTTTACCTCATCTACTGAGATATGTGAAATCTTACTTTGCAAAGTGTAAAGTTCCTTTAAAAGTGAATGGGCTATATTTCTTTCGTAAATAAACCTAGTGTCTATTTAAAACTTTTAACATGGCAGTTTTTGTTCTCATAGTACACATGTGCTACAGTTCTGTGTATAAAAACCATAGCCAAACAGCGGATAACACCATCAATCTACTATAGCCATCTTTTTTTTTTTTTAATAAGGATCCTTATCTTAGTGTGCTAGTTTTTTTAAATTTTGCTTATTGACCATGCATATTTGTATGCATACATATTTTGATTTAAAAAGGATTGTTTTTATTATATGCAGATATTTAATGTAGACAAATATGTACATTTTTAACATCCATTAGTCAAAACCGTTACCAACAAGCCTGTTTATGGGAAGTCGACCAACGGCCATAGATGGACTGATATTGGGCCAGTCCCTGCTCAAATGGCCAAATTTTGAACCCCCTATGGCCAGCTTAAGAGATGATGATACCTCTTCATGAATTTATTAAGAACATTCCCTTTTTACTCATTTAAATGGACACCTGGACTTTAATAGAATTATTGCTGGAATCCAAAATCTGGGTACATAAGCTTTCATTAAGGTGGTATCAAAAAGTTTTTCGAGACTAGCTCTGTTTACAAGAAACTACTTTATTTATCCACATTTACACACTATCACCTTCAAAATAGTCCCCTTGCACAGCAATACAACGCTCCTGCCACTTCTGCAATGTGTCCTGGAAGTCTTCTTTTCGAAGCGTGTCAAGCACGTTCTGCTATTTGCGCTTGGAACAAAACAGCGACCTTTAAACTGGATCTTCATCTTCGGGAAGAGGGTGAAGTCCGCAGGAGCCAAATCTGGTGGGTAGGGTGGATGCGGAAGTGAGATCATGTTGTTTCTGGCGAGAAACTCACGTTCCAATGTATACAGGACAATGTTTTTTGACACACTGACTTATGAAGGTCGGTGCTCCCTGTGATTGTGCATGCAGCCTTGTGCTGCCATGTGTTGGTGTGTTACAAACTAGTCTCTAAACTTCTTGATAGCACCTTGTATATTCCTCAATAGCCAGAGCAGATGTTAATCCAGTTTGTTTGTACCTAGAACCTTTCCAAACCATCACCATCACAAGTGTAGCCGTGACATCATAAACATGCTGCACATGACTTGTACAGACAGCAGAGCTGTAGGATGGACTCAGCAGACCCACCCACTACAGGCTGCCTGCATAAAACTACACTAAGGGGTGGGTAAAGGACCAGTCGCCCTGCAATAGGACAGATAGCAGCAGTGACTGGTCTTTATTGTAGGAAACTCCTACAGTGAGGTAAAGTTTCACACTGGATTAATGCTTAGATCTGGAAAAAATACACAAAGCAAACCAAGACACATGTTCATATTTAGACAATATTTGCTAAATCCCAGAGTTCAACTTTAAAACAGATTGTTTGTCAGCCAGATCATATCCACATGCCAGATTGAAATTTAAAGCTGAGATCTGTACCTTTCTTGCAGGGGAATATGTCCATCTTCCATTAGTTTTCAAACAATTGCGAATGGAGGGATTCACAGTCCAACGGTGGTTAAACAGATATGACGAGGGCCTCGAGAAACTAATGCAATGGGTTGTAGAGGTAACTTTTTTCTATACAAATGAGCATGTATCCAAATATTAAACATTATATTTAGAGAAAAAATGTTATACTTTGTGATAGATTGGGAAAGTATGCCTTATGGGTTTTCGGTTGCTGGCTATGTCACTACTGGGGAGATTTCCTCTCACTTTTTAGCAGAACAGGAAGTGATGTGAAATCTTTCCAGCAGGGATACAGTAAACACAAAAAAGTTTCTGCAGAATGAAGAAGGGTTTGAATGCCTTGCAAAGTTTATTTTGATGTGCATGCCCTAGTGGTATTTCCTTACTTCCTGTTCTAATGTTACAGAAACAGGAAGTAAAGTGATAAATACTTGAAATAAATGTTAACTCCTCCAGACCATTTAAAAAATGTGAGAATTAAGCGTTAGCTGTGGCAAAATGTTAAAGTGGACCCAAACTTAAAAAGTAAAGATTTGCTATAATATGTTATATGATAACATATAGAAATATGAGTTGGGCCTAAGCCATAAAAATTTACCTTTTGTCTTCAATTCCTCCTGAAAATAGCATTGCCCTTCCTGTGCCTACTGCCTCTAGCTCTATCAACGTATTGTAACATTTCAACTCACTGCTGCCTATGTCCGCTAGTCTCATGGTATTTGGGGTGAGATTTGGTGATGTCAGTCCTGAGACGTGTCAGTGTTCTCCTTGCTGCATTGAAAGCTGCAGTGGAAAGATCTTCCTGCTTCTATTTCATTTGTTTTCTGAGCTGTTCATACTGCTGCTTGATTTTTTCTCCATCAGTCTTTAAACCAAAAACTATCAGTGAGGCAGCTCTGACATGGGAAACCAAAGTTCTTCCTGTACCGATGTGGCTGCCCCCCCAAAGAGACACAACATGGTATGTCAGTCCTGGGAAAAAGATCAGCTGAAGAGAGACCATAGACAATGCTAGTGCCTAGTCCTTTGCCCTCTACCTTCCTTTCATTGGGCACAGCTTTCACAGTTCAGATCCTCCCTAATATACAATAGGGCTGCATTTGCTCAAATTATAACCAACTCTGTAAACACAATGGCACTAGATTAGCAATATTATTATCTTCAAATATTCTGTTATCTTTGTTGAGTTCTCAACAGATGCTTCCTTTTACTCCAAAACCTTTAAAATATTAAAAATCCTGCCCCATACTTTAAACTGGACAGTTATACACTCAGGGGTCTATTTATAAATGTTTTCACTCAGCTTTTATCCAGGACTGAATACTTTCTAACTATATTCAATTTGTAAAATGTTGTAAAATTGTACCAATCTTAGGTGAAAGTTGTGTGAATCCTGTGTAAGCCCCCATTCACACCGGTACAACATGTCATGCAATTTGACAGGTCCAAATCGCATGACAAGTCGCACGCTATTGTTGGCAATGGACCTGTTCAAATCGGTGCGACTCTGACTATGCAGTGCAGCACTGATTTGAAATAAATGTTCCTGCACAATTTTTTGCAATATCAGGTGCGACTTGCATAGAAGTCCCACAGATATCAGTCAACTCACACCTGAAATCGCACTGACTCGCCGCTTTAAAATCGTCCGACTCCAAGTAAAGTCGCACGATTTCAAAGTTGGCTTCAATGTGAATAAAGGCTAAAAAGCCCCTAAATTTTACAGGGTATTTCCACATTAATGCTAAAGCTCTGTCAGCACCTCAGTACAGCTGGAATGTGCATGTCGGCATGTGTGTTAGCACAACACATGAAAATGCATGTGTTGTGCGTTGAAGTGCTGCAGTGCTGTTAGATCATTTTGTTCAATAAAGGTTTATTATTTTCAACAAGCTGAATGATGCATGGTAAAGAAAATAAATGCGCATGCTTACAGAAGCCAACGTAACATTGAAGAACAACATAACAAGGCATTACGTGTTGCAGTTAGATCCTAATGGAACCCGAACGCACCTTGCCCACACATATTCATTAGTGCATCACAACACACAGTTACACAATACATGGAGGTGCACTGCCTTTAAAAAAACAGTGCATACACCTTGTTTGTTGCATTTCAGTGTGCAAATGAATGGCCGGCCCTATGCCAGGCACGTTAGTGCACAAAGTAATGCCCATTAACACACTTCATGTTATTGCACCACAAAGGTGTGAATGTAGCCTAATGTGTCATTTCATGGTTTTAGTGACATAGGGGTTGATCTACTAAAGGCAAATAGACTGTGCACTTTTGAAAGCGCAGTTGCACTCTGCAAGTGCAGTTGCTCCAGAGTTAAGTAAATAAGATAAAGCTTCACTTTCCAAAATATAGCCAATCATGTACAAGGAAAAACAAACAAACAGCATTTGCTATCACATGATTGAGATGCATGGCAGGTCAAGGTACCTGCCATGCATGTATGGGGCCGTGGCATGATAAAAAAAAAAAAAATGTAGTATGTCAAACAATATGATTGGTGGTTTAAATAAGGGTCAAGATTGGTCAATAAGGTGACAAGCTAATTGGCTAAGATACACAGTTCAGGGATTGGACAGTTTTCAAACCTTGAAGTGAAAATTTTGCCTATATAAACTACTGCAGCAACTGACAAAAATCAGTTGCCGGGAGCGGAGCAAGAGAATTCGTCCCTCCCTCCCTCCTTTATATTTGTTTTATTCTGTTCAATGTATGGGTTGGTGTTTTTTTTAGTGGTTTACAACTGGGTAGTTCGAGTTTTTTGACTGGACTACATTTTATGTGAATGTACATGGTTAGTTCGAGCCTTTGGGCTGAGCTAAAATATTTTGGTTGTCATTATAAAATATTTAATAAATGGCCAAGGCCCATTATACCATTGCAAGTCCAAGTGTTAATTTTGTCTTTATTTATAAATAGTAATATAAGATGTTTGCTCTGTTATTCTGCCTGCGGCACCATGGATGATGGGTGTAAGTAGAGCTTCTGCTCATTTACTAAGCTCCGGAGCAATTGCACTTTGCAAAGTGCACAGCCTATTTGCCTTTGGTAAGTCCACCCCATAGTTTCCGGCTAAACACCACTATCCACTTCATCAAAATGACTAGCTTGATGGATCAATCGTATAAAGATCTGCAGACTGTACTGACTATTCTGTAGGAAAATTAGTGATTGTAGGAAGAAAAATCTGTATCTACCACCTTAGTGGCCCAATAAAAATTGAAAAATTGTTTCACTGTGACAGATAAAGTGTTTTCAGGAGATAAATAGTTGCTGTTCAGTTGAGTTCGGTGTTGCAACTAGGAATGCCACCTTTTCTGGGAAAAAATACCAGCCTTTTGGTCTTGTTCCTATTATTAACATTGTTAAAAAAATCTAAATTTTTACTGGCCAGACTAGTAAAATACTAGCCAGGTGGCAAACCTAGTTGTAGCAATGGTACCATAAATTAACAAATCTCAGTTGCTATCAGTGATTTACCATATCCATCTATAGCCAACCAAGTAGGTGTTTGCATATCCAGTGGATTTGACCAAATTTACTGTACAGGTGCATCTCATAAAATTAGAATATCAGCAAAAAGTTAATTTATTTCAGTAATTCAATTTAAAAAGTGAAACTCATATATTTTTTATATAGATGCATTACACACAGAGTGATATATTTTAAGCATTTCTTTCTTTTAATTTTGATGGTTATGCTTGTGAAAACCCAAAATTCAGTATCTCCGAAAATTTGATTATTACAAAAGACCACTAAAAAGGGTTTTAATACAGAAATGTTAGCTTACTGACAAGTATGTCTATTTACAGTATAGTATGCACTATACCAATACTTGGTCGGGGATGCTTTTGCATGGATTACTGCATCAATGCTGCGTGGCGTGGAAGTGATTAGCCTGTGGCACTGCTAAGGTGTTATGGAAGCCCAGGTTGCTTTGATAGCACCCTTCAGCTCATCTGCATTGTTGGGTCTGGTGTTTCTCATCTTCCTCTTGACAATACCCCACAGATTCCCTATAGGGTTTAAGTCAGGCTGAAATCCGTATCTCCATAAAGCTGGCCAGCAGAAGGAAGCATAAGGATCTCTAGAATTTTCTGGTAAAGGGCTGTGCTAACTTTGGACTTGATAAAACAAAGTGGACCAACACCAGCAGATGACATGGCTCCCCAAATCATCCCGGATTGTGGAAAATGTTGCACTTCATTTGGAAATGAAGGTCCCAGAGTATGGAGGAAGAGTGGAGAGGCACAGAATCTAAGTTGCTTGAGGTCGTGTGAAGTTTCCACAGTCAGTGATAATTTGGGGAGCCATGTCATCTGCTGGTGTTTTATGAAGTTCAAAGTCAGCACAACCCTCTACAAGGAAATTCTAAAGCATGTCATGCTTCCCTATATGTTCCAGCTTTATAGGGATGCTGATTTCATTTTCCGCAGGACTTGGCACCTGCCCACACTGCCAAAAGTATGAATACCTGATTCAATGATTAATGGTATCACTGTGCTTGATTGGCCAGCAAACTAGCCTGACCTAAACCCCATAGAGAGTCTGTGGGGTATTGTCAAGAGGAAGATGAGAGACACCAGATCCAACAATGCAGACGAGCTGAAGGCCATTATCAAAGAAACATGGGCTTCCATAACATCTCAGCAGTGCCACGGGCTGATCGCCTCCATGCCTCACCATATTGATGCAGTAATTTATGCAAAAGGAGCCCCGACCAACTATTGAGTGCATGCTATACTGTACATGGACATACTTTTCAGTAAGCCAACATTTCTGTATTAAAAATCCTTTTTTTATTGGTCTTATGTAATATTCAAATTTTCTGAGATATTGAATTTTGGGTTTTCACTAACCGTAAGCCATAATCATCAAAATTAAAAGAAAGAAATGCTTGAAATATATCACTCTGTGTGTAATGCATCTACATAAAATACATAAGTTTCACTTTTTGAATTGAATTACTGAAATAAATTAACTTTTTGATGATATTCTAATTTTGTGAGATGCACCTGTATATAATATATTAACCTTCCTAGCAGTATTACCGAGTGTGGCTCGGGGTTAAATTTCAGTGCCAAAAGCAGTAACCCCGAGCCACACTCGGGGTACCGCTAGGAAGATCGCTGGATCCTGGTAGAGGGGTTACTTACCTTGTCACCGGAATCCAGCGATGTATCCTGGCAGTGTGTGGCGGCGGAGCTTCCTCCCGATCCTCTGTGTGCCCCGGCTTCCGTCTCCGGGGGGTGGAACCGGCGGCAAATTCAAATGGAAAACACACCAAACACACTGATACAATGCAAAATAAAATAAATTCACATTAGTTTGCCCCCCAGTGCCCTTTCCTGCTGTTTTACTGTACTTTTTATGTGTATATATATATATATATATATATACAGTATATATATATATATATATATATATATATATATATATATATATACAGTATATATATATATATATATATATATATATATATACATACATACATACTTTAACTTATTTATAGTTTTTTATTATATTATAATTTATAATTTTGTGTTTCAAACTTTATCATACCCAAGATGTTATAAAGAAGAACGCACAGTAAAAAAATAATAATATGTAAATAGTTGGTTTGGACTGCTCATTCTTAAGAATTACATGCAAAATAATTGTACCGCTTTCAGCACCTAAAATCTGAAAGAATCATACCGCCAGGGAGGTTAAAGTGCTATAAAAATGTAAAGAATAATACATTTTTTAAAGCCTTTCTCCAGCCACAATATATTTAGTATTGGAGAGAGTAATAAAATGTTGGCATTTCTGGCAGGTTTTATTTCTGCTTGTGACTCCCAGTGGGGAGATTTTACTTCACATCCTGTCACTGTAATACCATGACAAAAAATGGGAAACGTTGTCCCTGAAAGAAACACACAGTAATAAAAACATTGTTTTTGTCTGTTCTTGACAGATTGTTTACTCTGATAATTGTTTTTGATCATTAACTAACATATTACATGTCTTACCTGTACAAATCAGTACAACAGTGACTCATTTGTGGTTATTTGTCATTTCACAGGGGAAGTTGAAGTACCATGAACACATCACTAAAGGCTTTGACAACATACCCTCTGCATTTATTGGAATGCTGAAAGGAGATAACATTGGCAAAGCAATAATAACAGCAAAGTAATGTCATTATGCATTGTCTGCAGAAAGTGACAAACACTGATTGATGTTCAGCAACAGATGCTTTCTCTATGATAGGGCCATTTTATAAAGATCCTAATTGCTGTTTTCCTGGTTTATTTTCATTATCTGGATTCAGAAAATTTTACCTGGTAATAAAAATGTTCTGGGTAATATCCCACTGATCTATCTGTATTTTAACAAAAAATAATTTTTTATTTTATTATCAAAAATTATCTGTTGAAATCTTTTTTGCAAATAAATTTTAAGTTTTTAAAATTGTTTTTATCCTAAGGATTTTATTTGAAATTGACATCACCCTAAATGTATGTTAATCTGTTCCATTTGGTGAACAGGTGGCATATTATTTTACATTTAGATTTTTTTCACCAGCACATCAACTTTCTTTACCCTGTATTTGACAATGCAGATCACTGTCCCAAGGTTTTATGACCAATAACAAACAAAAGTATTCAATAAAATTATTTTGGAAAAAAAAAAAAAAGTAAAACATCAAGTAAACAAAAAAGTACAAAAGTGAAACAAAAAGCAATTATTTAGGCAATTTTTATAAATGGGCACCTTAAATAAAAATTTTTTTCTTTATTACCAAAGTTTATTGTATGTATTTTGCGTGTCACACATCTAGAATAACCTACAAAAGATCAGCACTTCATTGTGTCTTCATTAATTATACTGGCCTTTTGTATACGGATTCATGTTTTAAAACGAATGCATGAAAAAGCTAACTTGCCAAATTTATGTTACATATACAATTACCAGTAAACACTACTCAAATTAAATTATTCAGGTGTACCTATGGGACATTAACAGAAGCTGTCACATATCGGTTGCAATGTGATCTTCCCCACTTCCGAGAGATGGCGCTGCGGCGATTTCCCTCGGAAGTTTGGCCCCCTCCTCCTTCCCCCACCACCGAGCCAATCCGAATTCACAGCGCGCTTCGCGCATGCGCATTAGGGACCCGCCCATAAAGCTGCAAGGCTTCATAGCTGGGATCCCTCACCGGCAATGGCGGCGGCAGCACCCGAATCAGTGAAACTGCTATAGTTTCTTCACCTGGGAGAAAGAACTTTTGCACAAAAGACTTCTGTTAAAGCCAGGGGTTGCTACCTGGAGGGGGTAAACTTCTATTTCACAGAGACACCCTGCTAAGGCCCCTTTCACACTTGTGTGACTTGTCCTGCGATTTGGGACTGCAAAGTCGCATGACAAGTCGTACTCTATGATTTCCAATGAGTACCGTTCATATCTGTACGACATCCAATCACAACAACTTCAAAGTAGTCCCTGCACTACTTTGGTCTGATTTTAATGCGTTATGAGGCCCAGATCTGTGTCATGGGGCCTGTCTTGAGAGAGCCATCCCCCTTCAGCTAGAAGAGTCAGTGGACGGGTGTCAGTAACGGGGATGCTAGAGTGTCCTGAAGATAGTCCATCAAGTCTGTTGCTGGAGAGAGAGCAAGAAGACTTAACCCCTTCCATACAAGTTGCAGTATGGTTAAAGCAGTGTGACTGTATCCACAAGTAACCTGGTGAGGCCAAGTGAGAGTTGTCTTTGTCAACTATAAATAGTTCAAGCTGGAGTATCCCACTACTCCCTTCTCCCATCCAAGTTCCACAATAAATGCCAAAAACCAAAACCCCTGGACTGTTTATTGAGTAACGAGCCATTGGGAGTAGGGATGGATGTGTGAACTGTCCTTAAATGACTGCCTGCAGGTAATCAGAGGAGACCCAAGAAGTCATCACACAGCAAGCCCTACGGGGACAGTGCTACATTTGCAAGGAAAAGGTATCAGTCAAATACACTTTCTCCTGTGCATTCCCCCCAGGGGCCCTTTTCATTACTATGGATGATTTTTATCACCACCAATAACTCCCCCTTAAGCTGCAAAGGCAGCAGATTGGGGTGCACATAATATGCTGAAGCTACAATGCTTTGTATTGCGGTGGGCCTAAATTTATCCCCACTGTCACGCTGGGTGGTCAAAAGCAACCGCCAAGGGGGGCCTGGCTTGCGAGCACTCGAGATGGCAGCTTAAGCCGAGAGCTTTCCATGGCTGACCAGAGAACAGCAGCATCCAGACAGAAACCCAGTGACTCCCAGGCTCCAAACTACCCTCACTTGCCCAGAGAACCTCCACCAACAATTTCCTTCACATGGAAAGAAGATTTGTGCCCAAAGAAGCTCGCCACATTCTTCCTCCGGCCAACTCCAGGGAAAGAGAAGATCCAAGATGGTGCCGCAGCTCGGGCCTCGCGCTCTTCTTCATCCTACATGGACCTCCCTGATGCAGATCCAGAGGAACAAATTAATGGATTGACACCCAACTGCCCTCACCCCTCTCCCCTTACTAGCCTGGTGCCTCACAGCCCAGCCAAAGCCAGGATGCGGATGGATTCTCCCCACCAGGCCGCAGGCACAGTGAGTACAGAGTTCCTATAGAAAAGAAGGGGGTTTTTGGTTGAGCTGACCCTTGTGTGCCATAATCCTATTAATTAGAGAAAAAGAAACTCCATGATACAAAACAAGTTTGCTCAGGGAGATAGAGATTTGGTGGACTTTAAAGGCACATATTAAGTAGGCAAAAGACTACCATGGATATAAAAAACATATATTCTTTTATTTAACCAAAGTTTTTTTAAAAAGAACAAAAGTTCAAAACACAGAATTATACAATGACATACATATTATTTGAAATAAGAACATTTATCATATCTATAGGTCAAAATATTAGATATACAGATATTGTAGTAGTTACACTTTGTGAGTATTAGGATAGTGGTCTGAAGAGGTCGACGCGTTTCGCCTTAGCTTCTTCTGGACCTCAGACGCAAATATACAATTTATCTCTTTTAGTAGAAACAGAAACATGCAATTAGTACAAAGCATTTTATGTTACATTTTGTTTCTATATCTTGTATTAGATTGTTAATCAAAAACAACACACCTCTCAAAATGCAGAAAACCATGTGATCCGTGGTCATCAGTATCAGTATATCATATTGATCATAGAGTAATAAAAAATGGGAAGTGAGGAGGGAGAGAGCAAAGGCCCAAAAAACTGGTGGAGTAGGCCACCTATATATATGGGGCAAAGGAAAAACATATGAATCTTAAAAGGGTATCTCAGTATCCTCAAATATTAGTAATGATTTATGTTATATTTACCTCAATTCCCACACTGGAATCTATCGAGGATTCAGGTCGGGATCAGAGCAATGATATGGAGGCTGCTATTGGTTGTATCATGTGAGGGTCTAATAAGAGAAGTAGTGTATATATTTATATTAGTATTCCCATATCTCATCCATTCAATAGAAGTGGAGAGACAAAAACATAAATATATAAAACCACAGGGTTCTATACTTATGAATACATCTCCAAATTGATTCGTTATTAATTACCTTTGTATCCTTCTGTTTAATCTTAGACCATATTGGGACCCAGTCCCCTTATAGCAGTAGATATAGGTGTCTTGTAACGTTGGATGGAAAAATTCCCCCCAGACTTGTAGTATATCCACTAGGATGTAATCAGATAATAGTAGATTATATTCACAAAAAGAGGGTATATATCTCGATTTAAATCCCTTATGTTAATGTATACATTCGTATATATATATATACCTATAGATATTTGTTACTTACATAGTAGAGTATATTCCAGTGTAAAGCAATGGGATTCTAAAATTTACAGCTGAAATAACTTGTGAATATAGTTCCCAGGGATAGAGAAGGAATAGTCATCTGGTTCAAAAGGGGGCGACCTAAGACGTTTTCAATAGAAAAGCATGTCTAAATTAGTTTGAATATATTGCCAGGATTTGGGGTAGGTAGTTTTAAAAAGTTCAAAAAACTTACTGCGCCAAGAGCCTCCATCATCCTGCTCGTATCCCGCCATGTCCTGAGTGTGTGTGCATGTCGCATATATACCTGAAGTGCTCTACGCGCACTTCCGGTGCGCGGAGAGCAACAAACAAACACCAGATCACAATTCATTAGGTAATGATCAGGTATATATGCGACATGCACACACACTCAGGACATGGCGGGATACGAGCAGGATGATGGAGGCTCTTGGCGCAGTAAGTTTTTTGAACTTTTTAAAACTACCTACCCCAAATCCTGGCAATATATTCAAACTAATTTAGACATGCTTTTCTATTGAAAACGTCTTAGGTCACCCCCTTTTGAACCAGATGACTATACCTTCTCTATCCCTGGGAACTATATTCACAAGTTATTTCAGCTGTAAATTCTAGAATCCCATTGCTTTACACTGGAATATACTCTACTATGTAAGTAACAAATATCTATAGGTATATATATATATACGAATGTATACATTAACATAAGGGATTTAAATCGAGATATATACCCTCTTTTTGTGAATATAATCTACTATTATCTGATTACATCCTAGTGGATATACTACAAGTCTGGGGGGAATTTTTCCATCCAACGTTACAAGACACCTATATCTACTGCTATAAGGGGACTGGGTCCCAATATGGTCTAAGATTAAACAGAAGGATACAAAGGTAATAACGAATCAATTTGGAGATGTATTCATAAGTATAGAACCCTGTGGTTTTATATATTTATGTTTTTGTCTCTCCACTTCTATTGAATGGATGAGATATGGGAATACTAATATAAATATATACACTACTTCTCTTATTAGACCCTCACGTGATACAACCAATAGCAGCCTCCATATCATTGCTCTGATCCCGACCTGAATCCTCGATAGATTCCAGTGTGGGAATTGAGGTAAATATAACATAAATCATTACTAATATTTGAGGATACTGAGATACCCTTTTGAGATTCATATGTTTTTCCTTTGCCCCATATATATAGGTGGCCTACTCCACCAGTTTTTTGGGCCTTTGCTCTCTCCCTCCTCACTTCCCATTTTTTATTACTCTATGATCAATATGATATACTGATACTGATGACCACGGATCACATGGTTTTCTGCATTTTGAGAGGTGTGTTGTTTTTGATTAACAATCTAATACAAGATATAGAAACAAAATGTAACATAAAATGCTTTGTACTAATTGCATGTTTCTGTTTCTACTAAAAGAGATAAATTGTATATTTGCGTCTGAGGTCCAGAAGAAGCTAAGGCGAAACGCGTCGACCTCTTCAGACCACTATCCTAATACTCACAAAGTGTAACTACTACAATATCTGTATATCTAATATTTTGACCTATAGATATGATAAATGTTCTTATTTCAAATAATATGTATGTCATTGTATAATTCTGTGTTTTGAACTTTTGTTCTTTTTAAAAAAACTTTGGTTAAATAAAAGAATATATGTTTTTTATATCCATGGTAGTCTTTTGCCTACTTAATATGTGCCTTTAAAGTCCACCAAATCTCTATCTCCCTGAGCAAACTTGTTTTGTATCATGGAGTTTCTTTTTCTCCGAGTACAGAGTTCCATCCTGAACATACCCTCAACATATCCCAGTCCCTCTCCTATGCAAGATCTATAATAACGCTGCCTCCTCTTTTTCTTTCCCTCCTGAAATGTTAAGCGCAGTTGTAGTAACTATTCCAAAACCAGGAAAAGAACCCACATCTCCCAAAAATTGCCACTCAATCTCCCTACTTACTTAAAATTTGAGAAAAAAGTAATGTAGGAACCTCTTCCCCAATCCAAACCAGACTCTTTGGGTCTGGTATGGATTGTGAGGGCTAACCCATTAAAAAAAAAAAATTACGGGGTCCCCCCCAAAATCCATTCTAGACTCGAAGCATGCAGCCCGGCATCCTAAGAAAGGGGGAGATGAGCAAGCACCCCCACCGCCAAACCATACCAGGCCACATGCCCTCAAAATGGGGGGGTGCTTTGGGGTAAGGGGGCCCCCAGATCCCACCCCCATGTTAATGAGTATGAGGTACATAGTACTCCTACTCACTCACCCCCAAAAAAAGGAGTAGTGTAAATAAGGACAGGAGCTCGTTTTTGACAAGTTCTTTATTGAAAAAAAAAATTGTCCCAAGGAGTAGATCCAAAGTCAATCACGATGAATTCCAGCCGCCGACCCCCCCCCCCCCCCCCCCAAAAAAAAAAAAAAAAGGTCCGCACCCAATGCTGGCTTTTGTTGAATGATAGCTTCACCACCTCCCACCGTTAAATACATAGAGAGACGGGGCCACCCGATGATGTCACCGGGTGACCCCGTCCCCTTGTGACATCATTGATCCAGCAAGCCCTGGTGAGTGGCCCTGCCTTTTAGTTTTTTTAGCAATGGGAGGCAGCGTTGGGTGCAGACCTCTTTTTTATGTAAGGGTCAACGGCCAGCAATTGGCGTTGGATCTACATCAGGGAACAATTTATTTTCTTTTCCTTTTTTCAATTAAAGGGCTTGTCAAAAACTGGCTCCTGTCTTTATTTACACTACACTTTTTTTTAATGAGTAGGGGTACTATGTACCCCATACTCATTTACATAGGGTAAGGGGCAGACTTGGTAAAGGGGGCTTCCAGATTCTGATAAGCCCCCCATCTGCAGACTTGCACAACCACTCGCCAGGGTTGTGGGGAAGAGGCCCCCTCGCTCCAAAGCACCCCCCCATGTTGAGGGCATGTGGCCTGATATGGTTCAGGAGGGGGGGACACCATACATCTATTTGTACAGATGAGTCCCAACTGATGTCACAGTGACCCCACACATCTAATAGTACAGATGAGTCCCAGCTGGTGCCACAGTGGCCCCACACATCTATTAATACAGATGAGTCCCAGCTGCTGTCATAGTGACCCCACACATCTATTAGTACAGATGAGTCCCAGCTGGTATAACAGTGACCCCACACTTCTTTTAGTACAGATAAATCCCAGCGGGTGTCACAGTTACCTTATACTTCTACAATTACAGGCAGGTCCCTAGCTGGTATCACAGTAGCTCCACACTTCTATCAGACTAGATGAGACACAAGCTGAGGTGAAAGTAACCCCACACTTCTATAAATACAGACCAGTCCCCATCTGGCAACACAGTTACAGTGACCCTACACCTCTATAGGTACAGAGAGGTCCACAGCCAGGGTCGAAGGGACCCCACACTTCTCAAATTACAGACAGGTCCCTGGCTAGTGTAACAATGACCCAGACTTCTACAGGTACAGACAATTCTTCTGGCGGTGCAACAGTAACTCCACACCTCTGTAAGAACAGTTGGGTTCCCAGCTGGTGTCACAGGGGCCGACATTTTTGTAAGAACACAGAGTTCCCAAGCTGGCAACAAAGTTACCCCAACACTCCTATAAGTATAGACAGGTTGCAACCTGGTGTCACAAGGGCTAGCTTCTGGTATGTACTGGAGGAACTGGGGGGCCTCACCTGACAGCATTACCTTACATCTGTCACCTATTTATTGTTCAAATAATACTGCTGTGTTAAAGCGGAGGTCCGGGCACAGAAACCATTTTTCAACAAACATACCCCCGGGACAGTCAGGGCTAGTACATTTCACAATGGCTAGCCTCTGATCTGTCCCGGTTCGCACTTACCTTTTAGAAGAAATACTCACTTTTAAAACTTCTTCTCCAGCGTTGCCATCTCTGTTGTAGGCAGCTGAAGCCAGCGCGATCCTCTTCGGCGTCCTCTTCCCCCAGAATGCGCCTGCACCGGCCCCTCTCGTCACTTCCGGTGCGGCGCCCAGAAGCTGTTTAGCAGGGAATGCGGCGTCGCCCCGGAAGTGACGAGCGGGGCCGGTGCCGTTGCATTGATTCCTGGGAGCTCCCAGGAATCATCGCAGGACAGGAAGTGACGACGGAGCCGCGGCTCAGAGGGAGGGAGTACACTGAGGTGAGTATTTTCTATCTACAATTACAAGGTGAGTGAAAAAAAAAATGCCTAACTATCCAATTCCTTTTCAGGTAAAGGAGACCAAGCGGATGGGCACAAAAAAAAAGGTAGATTTTGTGCCCGGAACTCCGCTTTAAGCAGTATTTCTGTCTGTGGGTCTTTATTTCCAATATTTGCTTCCCTAACTGCAAACATTTTCTAGGGAATAATATTGATTGCATTTACAAGGATTTTTCCTGATATGCTTCTAACCATCATAAAAGATGAGGTTGTATCGAGTAAATAGATGCCAAATATGTCAATCCTTAAAATTGACTGTGCCCACGAATCACTTAAAAACTATGCTACCCCATATTGTCCATAGGCCACACTTAAGAAGTTTTACAGCTCATAAACTTACCTATAATTTTGCTCACACTCTAGTGTGCACAGCAATATATAAAATGTGTGGCATCAATCATGTTCAAAAAAAATTATTATTTTTTTTTCATTTTATTGAGCTTATATTTTTTTACCTTTATTTAAATTCAAGTGACACTAAACAATATTCTTATTCTCAAAAAGTAATCCATACACTGTTAGATAATTATTCCATTCATAATTCGGCACTCATTTAAATTATATTATATTCAGAGCAAGCTTGCAAAATATATTTGGTTTTATGATTAATCATGCTTGAGGTCATTGTAGCCGTATTAGTGCATTGCGACAGAGACAATTGAGTACTGTCCGTGATACTTTTTTTATTTGCACTAAGGGTCCTTTCACACGGCCGCTCCGCTGCTTTAGTCCACTGCGGGACTTTTTTTTTTTTTTTCACGGAGCGGATGACATTTGTGTCATCCGCTCCGTGTGCCCGCATATCATCCCATCCGTTTGCGGATGATATGTGGACATAATGTAAGTATATGGCACTGCGGATGTCAGCGGATGATACCGCTGACATCCGATTTTCCTTCCTTTCTGTTTTTTACACGGAAGAAAAAATAGGGTTCTGTTCCGTTCCAAAAAACGGAACAGAACTGAAAGGAGGAAAATCGGATGTCAGCGGATGGTATTCCGCTGACATCCACAGTGCCATTCACTTACATTATGTCCGCAAATCATCCGCAAAAAAATAGGATGATTTGCGGACACACGGAGCGGCCGTGTGAAAGGACCCTAACATACAATTTTTCAGGACAAGCTTTCGGGGTATGTCCCCTTCTTCAATTCCAAGCAGTACTGATTCACAAAATGTTAAAAAAAACACAAAATCTCTAAGCCAAAGGAAAAAAAAGAGAAAACCAAAGAAACATAAACAAATTTAACTGGCAATGGTAATAAAACTAGCATAGTTAGTGAGATAAGACAGAGGGAGAGCTGAAGACAGGGGGAAGGTGGGGGGGATAGTCACAGAGGGGGTCGTAAAACTGTAGGATAATGAGTAAGGAAACCCATATCTAAATTTAAGCCATTATTTTTTGTGTCAAAAAGAAGTATCATTCTTAATTCAAAAGTTTTCCTTTCCTGGATAGTTCTGAAATTCCCTTTAAGAACTAAAACATTGAGGTCTTCTATAGTGTGGTCTGGTTGTGAAAAATGATGTCCCACAGGTGTGCAGAAACTATCTTCTTTATGTTCCTTGATGGTATGTCTGTGCAAATTCATCCTCGCTTGCAACTTCTGTCCTGTTTCGTCTACATAAGATCCTTTGTTACATCTTTTGCATTGGATGAGGTACACAACATTACTGGAGGTGCAGTTGTATGATCCTGTTATATTGAAGGTCCCATTTGTGTGTGTGACACTTTTAGACAGATTGATCTGGTTGCACAGTTTGCAGCGTTTTTTGTGGCAGGGTTTGCTCCCATTATTTGCGACTTCATAATCAGAATGAAGTTTTCTGCTGATTCGTTTATGTCTGAGGTTGGGTGGTTGTCTGAAATCCAGTATTGGAGGTTGTTGGAATATTCCTTTCAGAGTTTCATCTTCTGTTATGATGGGTTGTAAATCTTTGATTATCTTTCTTATCCCTTCTAGTCCTGGATTGTATGTGGTGACTAGAGGTACACGGTTATTTGTTTTTTTCTCTTTGTATTGGAGAAGATTTTCTCTTTGGGTTTTCAAGGCTGTGTTTATGCCGGTGTTGATGGTTTTGTTTTTATAACCTTTCTTATGGAAGGAGTTTGCTAGTGTTCTGAGATGTTTATCTCTGTCTTCTGGGTCTGAACATATTCGGTGGTATCTGATGGCCTGGCTGTGTATGATAGCCCGTTTAGTGTGTTGGGGGTAAAAACTGGAACTGTGGAGATAGCTGCATCGGTCAGTCGGTTTCCTGTATATGGAAGTATGAAGCTTGTCATCCCTGATGTATACTGTGGTGTCTAGGAAGTTGACATGCCTGCTAGAAAAATCCATTTTAAGTTTGATAGATGGGTGAAAGGTGTTGATCAATTAAATAAATTGTTTGAGATTTTCCTCACCTTCTGTCCATATGATGAAAATATCATCAATATAGCGATAATATCTGTTTGGCTTATGTTGTATGCTGTTCAGGAATTTGTCCTCCAAATCAGCCATAAATAAGTTTGCATACCGGGGTGTCATTTTACTTCCCATAGCAGTACCCATACAGGAGATAGATGTCATTATTGAAAGTGAAGTAGTTGTGTGTAAGAATGAATTAGATGAGCTGTGTAACATCCTCAGCACTGTATTTGTGGTTTGGTGAGGATGATAAGAATCTGTGACATGCAGCCAATCCATCCTTGTGAGGGATGTTACTATACAGCGATTCTACATCCATAGTGACTAGAAGTGTATTTGGTGGAAATTGTTGTATATTGTTAGGCTTTTTTACCACTACTATTCCTTTAAATATGCTTTTAAAGGTTACAAATGCAGCAATTTAGAAATTGGATGAAAGATTTAGCACTGGGAAACACTTTTTGATATGTAAGTAGTGCATTTTATATACAACTATATAGATCTGACCAAAATGAGGGACAAATGAGAAGGAAAGAGGGACAGTCCCTCGAAATCAGGGACAGTTGGGAGCTATGATTGTTTACTACTGTGTGTGAGCTGTGATTAGACACCAGCGATCACATGGTACCTGGGCCAATCACAGCACCCTTTACCATGTGATAGCTGTGGGCCAATCACAGCATCACAAAAGTAAGCAATGAGTCATACATGGAAGCCATTCATGACAGTTAGCATCACTGTAACAATCAATCACAGTGTAAAAAAAAAATCCCTGATCACCCCCCAGAGTTGTACAGTGTCACTATGGTGACGCTGAACTACTCTGGTGAGAGAATTTAAAAATATTTTAAAAAAGAGAAAATAAAAATTGAAACAAATATTTATTAATTTATTTATTTTATACATAATGTCACCACTCAGTATCCCTGATCTGATCTGATCAATGTCACACCAGTCATATGGTGATGCTGTACTGCACTGGTGACAGTGTGTAAAAAAAAAAAAATGTGAACAAACAAATACATTTTATTTATTTTCTTAATTTTTCAAAATATTATGACAAAAAAATTACAACTTTATGCCTCTTACTAAATACCTTAGAATGTCTACTTTCCAAAAAAAGGGGTAATTTGGGGGGTATTTGCACTGTCCTGGCATTTTAAGGGCCTCAAGAAATAAGATATGCCATCAGTAAATCAGGATTGATCAAATTTCAAACAGATATATTATAGTTTATGGACTCAGACTAAAAAATATACACTGACTTGGGTTATTTGTACAAAGAAGTGTAACAGAATACATTTTGCCCTAAATTTATAAACACTGATTTTTGTTTGCAAAATTTTAAAACGTGTTTTGTTTCTCAACATTTTCAGTATTTTTTTGTTTATATAGCAAAAAATACAAAATCTCAGTGGTGATTAGATACCACCAAAAGAAAGCCTTGTTTGTGAGAAAAAAATATAACAATTTAATTTGAGTACATTGTTGCATGACCATGCAATTGCCAAGTAAAGTAGCACAGTGATGAATAGCAAAAAATGCCCTAGTCATTAACCACTTAAGGACCACCACACGTACATTTACTATGGCAGGGCGGCCCTTAAGCGCAAAATCTCATACCTTTACACAATTTTTAGAAAGGCTCTAGAGGGCCACCCGCGATTGTTCAGGAGAATGACAGAAAGGTGGTCTGCCTATGTAAACAAGTCAGACCGCCGCTCTGTCACACAGGAAGAGAGAGATCTTGTGTTCCTACTAATCAGGAACACGGATCTCTTTCTTTCTGCAGTCAGTTCACCCCCCCCCCCCTCACACAGTAAAAAAGTACTCCCTAGGAGCACACTTAACCCTTTGAGTGCCCCTGGTGTTAACCCCTTCCCTGCCAGTGTCATTTATACAGTAACAGTGCATATATTTAACACTGATCACTGTATTAGTGTCACTGTAATAATGTAATAATGTCGCAGTACCGCTAAAAATCGCTGATCGCCGCCATTACTAATGAAAACACAAAAAAAATAAAAAGTCCATAAATCTATCCCATAGTTTGTAGATGCTACAACTTTTGCACAAACCAATCAATATACTCTGTTTGGGATTTTTTTTTTACCAAAAATATGTAGCAGAATACAAATTGGCCTAAACTGATAAAGAAATTAAAATTTTTAGATTTCTTTATTGGATATCTTTTATAGCAGAAAGTTTTAAATTGTCAGTTTTTTTTTTTTTTTTTATTATAGCTCAAAAAAATAAAAACTGCAGAGGTGATCAAATACCACCAAAAGAAAGCTCTAATTGTGGGAAAAAAAGGACATAATTTTTATTTGGGTGCAACGTCGCACGACCGCGCAATTGTCAGTTAAAGCAGCGCAGTGCCGGATCGCAAAAAGTTACCTGGTCATTAAGGGGGTAAAACCTTCTGGAGCTGAAAAGGTTAAGGGGGTAAAACCTTTTGGAGGTCAAGTGGTTAATGGCCACATACTATAAATATACAGCATTTTTGCTTTTAAACTTTGCTCCATCTAGTGCTCCACTTTTAAACTTGGGCTCTATCTAGTGGTCAAAAAGCACTAGTTACAGTTTTAGCAGTATTTGACTCCTATAGGGTCTCCAAGCTCCTATGAGCCCAGTCTTCAGGAAGAGGAAATAGGAGCCAGCAATCATCTTTGGCACATATTCGGTGAAGAACTTGATCTTTGTTTTCTCTTAGTGGCAGTATCGCTAAAAGGACTGAAATTTACTTGTACCCAGCATCTGCCACGTTCTTAGCAGTATTATACACTATACATTTGTACATAATCTAGTGTTTTCTTTCTTGTTTTGTACCCAGTTTCACTGTATACTGTTCTTAACTATAAAACCTCAAGATTGGTTCACTCCATGTATATCCCTGGGCACCATACAGAAAGCAGAGTGGCAGTGGGGTGCTAGAACACTCTTTGTGTTCCAGCTCCTGGCACTGAATGAGAGAGACTGCATTGTGGGCTGACAGCTCAGTTACCTCCTCCCACAGTACAAGTAAAATCCCAGGCTGGAAAGAGGGAGAGAGTGGCATGGGAGTGTGTGATCACCAATGGGGGTTAACTTTCACTGCTACAGTATAACCACTAATGCCTGGGGAAGGGGGACTTAAAGTGGTTGTAAAGGCTGAAGGTTTTTTTACCTTCATGCATTGCCAGTGAGCCAATGAGAAGAGAGCAGGGGTGGGACCATGTGTCTTATGGGTACGTAAGCGAGCCTGCATCAGTTCCCCCATAGCCAGTGGATTGCTATTGAGGGCACTGGAAAAGGGGGAGGAGCCAGGAGCGCCAGCGGGGGACCCAAGAAGAAGAGGATCGGGGCAAAGCCACTACACAGAGCAGACAAGTATACCATGTTTGTTATCTTTTTAAAAAAAGCCGAACTGGTAATACCAGTTTAACTTTCTCTGCCATGACCACCAATGCAGGGCAGATGGGGGGGAGTTAACTCTCACTGCCACTGACCACCAATGTATGGGGGTAAATTTCATGCAGGGGGGAGGTTAAATTTCACTTCCAATGACTAGCAATGTAGGAGAATTAACTCTCACTGCAACTGTAACCACCAATGCAGGGGGGTTCAGGTTCACCAATAATGGGGGGGGGGTTTATTAATACCAACACCAATGTGGGATTCTAATATTGCACACATTGGGGTTGATTTATTAAAGGCAGATCCACTGTGCATTACAAGTGCACTGCACATGCACTTGGAAGTATACTGAAAGTCCACTTGGAAGTGCAGTCATGTAGATCTGAGGGGAAGATCTGAAATGAGGGGAAGCTCTGCTGATTTCTATCTTCCAATCATGTGCAAGCAAAAATGCAGTTTTTTATTTTCCTTGCATGCCCCCCTCAGATGTACAGCGACTGCACCTCCAAATGCACTTGCAGTGCACTTATAGTGCACAGTGAATTTACCTTTAGTAAATAAACCCCACTGACACCAATGCTGGGTGTTGGTATTGCAGATGGGTCAAAGTTTTTGGGTGTTGAGGTGTGAAAATGTGCTGCTATTGTGCAGCCCTGTGGAGGTGTCAGAGCCACACTTGAGGCCCTCTTTTATTTCAAATTGACCACCACTGGTATATATTATTGGTGGATAGGGGGGTTATAGCTTCATGTCAAACTGCACACTGGCCACGAGCATGCTTCTTCTCCTAGAAAGTATGACTACATAGTAACTACTTTATTAGGACATGCAGATTTTTTCCTACTTTTTTTTCTTGTCAAACCAGTCACATATCTTGTAAACTACATACATTTCACTGATACTGAAAGGAAACATTAAAAATACGCTCATTGAGAATTTTTTTGTCAAAGACATGTAGCTAAATACATTTTGGCCTAAATATATGACAAAAATTGAATATATTGGATATTTTTTAACTGTCAAAGTAGAAAATGTAAATTTTTTTGCAAAATTTTCGCTCATTTTTTTATTAATATCGCAAAAAATGAAAAGCGCAGAGGTGATCAAATACCACCAAACGAAAGCTCTGTTTGTGGGGAAAAAAAGGACATAAATTTTGTTTGGGTATGACTGCGCAATTGTCAGTTAAAGTCACGCAGTGCCAAGTTGCAAAAAGTGGCCTGGACGTAAAGCAGGAAAATCCTCCGGTGGTAAAGTGGTTAAATGTGGTCAAAACACATTTTTTTTAATGGATAGCTATTTTATTATAAATGCATAGGCACATATGACTTTTTTTTTTCTTTACGATTCAATTATGGTTTATTGAAGGTAATCTGTCCGAGCAGAAGTAAGGTGGCTGTCACTGCCGATTTGTTTTTAAAGGCACATTTTTTCAGAACCGTGAGTCATCCATGCAGCCTGCTTTGTAGGTCAGCATAATGGGAGTCAAGGGAGCATAATGGGGCCCCCAGACAAGACCGCAAAAGTAGCTACCGTGTTTTTTTTTTCTATGAATGAAAATCTACACTTTGATAATTGCTTTCCCAATGTTCTCTCCCTTGAGCATTCCTATGAATCCCGCTGGCATGTTCTCAAATCCATTGGTGATGTGTTCGCGATATTTCAATTTGCCCTGAAAAAAAAAATGTGAACAGCTTATGTCACCTTTTAAATATACAATTAAAAATAATATATATATTTTTTTTTAAAAGGTACTGTATTAAAGTGTATATAAACTCCAATGATATTATAATCTCTGTCATTTTAAATGTTGTGTAAAATTGAATGAAATTAATAAAAGTTATAATGTGGAAAAAAAAAAACTCCAACAATAAACTTCTTTTATTTGTGATATCTGTTAAATACAAAAACGAGAGTAGAAACTCAGTGTATATGCAGGCTTTTTTTAAATTTTTTTTTATTTCATATAATTGCAAACTGTTTATTTTACTGTTCCTCACTTTAAACACTTATACTAATGGAAATCATAAAAAACTGGTGCGGCAAGCAGTAAAAAGTTTAAACTTCACACCGAATTCATTGTAAGGCAAATTTACTTTTAGGACACTGTAATTTTTTTTTCTGAAGTGTCTCAACACTATTTTTTAACACTTCCTGACCAGAACTAACAAATTTTTCCCTCTGCTGTTTAAAGTGTGTGTCTGTGTGTTTTTATCTTCTCATCCTTGCATAATTGAGTGTCTACAGCTGCCACAATCCTCATCACACAGTCCTACCTTCCAAACCTTTGAACTTCAGAATGAGGGATAATTGAGGGACACGTGACGTGGCAAAATGTGGGAGAGGTCCAACTCTTAACAGTGGGAGGGGCTTAAGGGATGTGGTTAAACAAAACCTGGGCTTCCTTGTACCTATAAAATATGCTTTGATTGCATTGTCTGAGCCTAGCTTAAAAAATAACTTCATTAAAATAGTCAGGGACTGTATAGCAACTAGCAACTGTTGAGGCAATTGAACACTTTGGTGAGAAGTATTGTGTATGTAGTGCAGGAGTGTGTAATGCAGAGTGCAGGGGTTAGGGGGTGCTGCAGTCAGTGTCAGGTTTAGGCTACGTAACGCAGACTGCAGGGTCCAGTGTCTTCAAGGTTTAGGAGTATGTATTGCAGAGTGCTGTATTCAGTGATGGGTTTAGGAGTACATAACACACAGAGAGCATGGTCCAGGAGTACATAAGGCACAGACGGCAGTGAACAGGAGTGTAATGCACATATTGCAGGGGACAGGAGTGTTATCCATGGAATGCAGAGGACAGAAGTGTATAATGCATAGTAAGAGCCAGGAGTACAAAAAGGGCAAAACTCCCCCACCCCATCTAGGACTTATCTGCACTCCCCCTGATGACAAATCCTCTCTCCTCCTCCGAGAACAAATCCTCCCAGGCAAATTCTCCCCCTCAAAACACAAATCATTCTTCCCCCTAGTACCCCTTTCAAAAAAAGATTCTCTTCCATCCCCTAAATCCTCCATCCCAGCACAACCCCCAATTCTAAAATAAATCCTCCCCCACCCAATCCCCCCCGTCATATTACCCCCAGCACAACCCCCCCCCCCAATCTCTCTTTCCAGCACAACAAATCCCCCCGAATAACTTCTTCCAGCAAAAATTCTCTCCACTCTTCAAGCCTAAATCCCTCTCCTAGCACAGATCCTCCTCCTCCCTGCATAAATCTTTTCCCAACTTCTAGCACAAATCATCTCCCCCAAATCCCCCTTTCCAGCACAGATCCTCTTCCACCCCCCAATCCCCTCCCAACACAAATTCTCTCCCCACTTCTAGTATGAAGCCACCCTACTTCTCCATCCCAGCAAAAACCCTTCTTCCTCCTCTTCAAAACCCTCCAGGACAATCACCACCCCCCACCCCCAAATTACCCTCCTAGAAAAAATCCTGTCCTACAACTCCTTCCAGCACAACCCCCCATCCTGGGTCAAATCCTATTCCCCATCCCCCCAGCACAAATTTTCTTTCTCACAAATTCCCTCCCCCCAGTTCTATCGAAATCCTCCCATCCAGACCCTCCTCCCAGTGCAGACCCTAAAACACAAATCCTCTCTCCTTCTAATATAAATGCATACTTCCCAACTGTTTCAGTTTTAGTGAGACCAGTTTACACCAGAATGGGCTGTGGGAAACCCATGTTCTGTGCTCATTTCCCGCACCATGTTTAAAACTCTTTGCAGTTGCGATCTGAAGTGGGTGTCAATGTTAACTGAAAAGCATCCCAAATGTAGGTTGCAAAAACAATGTGTTTGCCTGCACTGCACAGGATCGCATGGTACAGTAATACCGTGCAATCTGGTTGCTGTGCATTTTTTTTAAAGTAGTGCATGTACTACTCTTGGTGTGTTCTGGCAAAATGTCAGCTCATTAAAATGAATGGGCTAAAATCACACTTGGATTGCATGTGAATTGCACAGGACTATACAATTATGTTCCTGTGCGAATCATGGTGTGAACCAGCCTGGCTCCACTATCTTGCCTGGCAGGGGAGCTTTGGCGCCTAGAGCAATTGCTCCACATCTCTTGCAGGGTTCCTGGGGTTCCAAGGTGCCTCAATTGTCCCC
Organism: Pelophylax lessonae; assembly: GCF_965119305.1. Classification (NCBI taxonomy): domain Eukaryota; kingdom Metazoa; phylum Chordata; class Amphibia; order Anura; family Ranidae; genus Pelophylax; species Pelophylax lessonae. Next base: position 428,645,661 of record NC_138768.1, on the reverse strand, counting down.
TCTTTGGCAGCTGGTATCTCTTTTTTGGGGGTGGAAGGATACGTGCTAGGGGGCACTTTGGGAGGGGAGAGGACTTGTGCGGGGGCAGATTTCATATCCAACCCCCCCTTCTAAGACAAGTCCTCTCCTCTCTCAAAGTTCCCGCTAGCACATATCCTCCCTACCCCTAAAATCACTACAAGTATTCCTCTTTGTTGCCTGCACACCAGCCTTCCCAGTCACGGTGTCCCCCTCCTCTGCAAAGTCTAATGTATTTTGTGTTTACTACAGACCTCAGAATAGGTGCGGCACATGCAGAGCGGTGCCCCCCCCCCCACCCCCCTCCTCTTCCTGTCTGTGTACAGTCGAGGAGGCAGGTTCAGCTGCTCTGCACTGTAAGTGTGAGAGGCAGCTGGCCGAAAGAGATTCCGGCTGCCATATAGAGATATGCCTTTGGCGGATCCCAGTGCCTGTGCTAACGCACCCCTGCTGTGCAAGTCACTCGAGTCAAGTGCCAAAACTTGTTTTGGCACTGGGCTTCGCTCCGGAACTTTGCCTTGATTCACCGGGACTTTGGGACTTACAGATCCTGGGGATGGTCCTAGCGAATCCGTGACGATTGGTAGGTATGCACAGCGACAGCAGCACAGATCAGATTCTAAGGGGGTGGTTGCAAGGGCAATAAAAATGCCTCTCAACCGCCTGTTTTATCCCCCTTTTCCCAACTGCAAGTGGAAACTAGGTCTAAACAGAAAAGCTCAACTGGTAGTGACAGTGGTAAACAATACACAAGACAGACAGGGGCACCCAGAAACAGCTCAAGAGGCTTGCCCAGCACTTTTAATAAATAAGGCAGCAAACAAACACAGTTTGAATGCAAGAGGGCTTTTTACAACAAGCCTATATCATAAAACACACTAAACATCTGAGCCACTAAACTCAGGTCAGTTCCTTGCTAACAGGGTTCCCCCCAACACAAATAGGCAGCAATCTTTCTTTTTTAGTGTTCTTTTACCACTTAGTCTTTTTACCCAGAAGCAGGCTTACAGCAGATAGCTTGGATATATCAAGCCCAATAGACCGCTAAGACCTATAATGAGGTCTGGCTACCTGGTAAGATATGGACATAGGACTTGAGGCTTTACCCCACCCAAAGTTCTAAAAAGCATCTGGGATTCAAGTCACAGAACAGAAAATATAAGGATTCTAAAAAAAAAACGTTTGTTTTCCCCATATCACTCACAAACTCTGGAGTACCTCACTTTGTGTATGTGGGAAACCTAGGTGACATACATTGTCCACAACTCTGCCCACATGTGCCTCATAACACCCACAGTATTATATGCCAAGATAGGCTTACCTCTAAAATCCACTGCAGGAGATGCTTTTGACCTTCCTCATATCTGTCCTCCCAGCGACTCAAAACAAATCCTTCCATTCGGAGTTGTTTGAACAGGATATATGGCTGTATGTAAGGTCCTGTAATGAAAAAACAGCAACATGATCAATGGGAAATTTTTTGATTAAATATAAATGTAGCGCCCCAGTAGGCTACTAGTGTTTAATGTGTTACTAAACCCACAACAGGAAAATCAGTCTATATATGCAGTAAAGCATGCTTGTTATACTCACTGTGGAACCTAAGGGGTTAATCTTGCGATTATGTAAAAAGGTTGTTTGATCCTGTATTCTCTGATCCTCCCTTTCTTTTACTGCCCCCATTCTATCTCCCAATATTACAGAGCCTTTGGGGCACTCTGCACATGCTCAGTTTAAGGTGAGAGAGAGTTTTTTTTTCAAGGGAGGGTGCATGTGATCAGCACAGGGCCAATCAGCATTGTCCAGATAGAGGGTCAGGGGTCATGCAGCCTCATAGGACACTCAAAGTAGAACGAAAACTACAAGCTTTAACCAGACACTAATAAAAGTCACAAGACTGCTATATACTGCTGATGAGAAAAGGTATTTAGCATTTTATATTTACTAAAATAATTGTATTTCCATGCTCTGTGTACTGTGGGAGACCAGATATAGTGAATGCAGGGTGCTGGGTTTAGTAACACTTTAAGTTTAGTTTTTGGCCTCTCTGTAGTCAGGGAGAGCATAATATGTTGGTTTAGCCTGTTCTGGGTTTCATTGGTACAGGCTTGATTACTTTCCCCTATTTTCCCAGATAGCATTGGGACATAGTGGGTGGAAGAATACAGACCCTGGCCTGCAGATTAATGCATCTTCAGCCAATCCCTGGTCAGTATGGTGAGTGACCAGGAGGGGGCTAAGAGGGGTATAAATGGGCTGGAACCCAGAGAAGAGGTCTTTTGTTTCCTGAGGGAGTAAATCCCAGCCTGAGGGCTGTGGCATTCCTAGGAGTTCACTTACAACTCAAAGAAACCCTTTTTGGTCCCCGATTTTGCTTTTGCTGGGGGACCTCTGGCCTAGTCTCCTGAAGACTGCAGATAGCTCCTCTAAGGATCCAGGGCACAGAAAAATCAAGTACAGATACTGCAGGCAGCTACACAGTATTCAGCAAACAGCGAGTGCCAGCCTTCTGGACCTAGAGACTTTCTTTGGCCTCTTTTGGGAGAGCTTTTTTTTATACATTCAGGACTATACTTCTAATGGGGAGTCTCTTTCTAGTACCAGTTTACCTTCAAAAGGGGGTGCCTTCAACCATGGGCGTCCGCAGAAATTTTTTCAGGGGGGGCATCATTTTAAGGTCACCCATGCTCTGCCCCTTTTCAACAATGTCATGAAGGGGAGGGGCTTAGTCATTACACTTATTTTGAGTATTTATTTTTAAAGAGCAAACAGCAGCATTTATTTTTAAAACATTTATTAACCTAAAAAAAAAAAAAAAAAAAAAAACGATCCTGTTCCCTTAAAGCATGTTATACAGTACAGTGCTGAAATACCTGGCTGATCCTGTCTGGTTATGTCCTCCTCACTGTAAACTGCCACGGTATATAATGGCTGCTGAGCCCTGAAACCGTGGTTTACGTGCCTCCGTCATCCACAGCCCTCCTGTCCTCCTCTGTCTTCTCTCCACCCTCTCTCCCTTCCTGTCTGCTCCTGCTCCCCCCTCCCCTCCTGCTGCTGTAGTTTCATGTAAAGTTTTATATCCTGTGTACAATCTGTTTAATATTCCTGTGTGCCCCTGTGTCTATGTTTTATAAAAATTAGCCATTCCTTACAAGTTTTCAGAGCGCAACTCATCGCTCACGTGACCCGCAGCTTCTCTCCTCCTCTCCCCCTCCTGCCCTCCCGACTGACATCAGTGAGGAATCCTTGGCCCTGCCCGCTGCAAGCAGCTGTCAGACGGGGAGAGGAGAGAGCTGACGGGTCATGTTAGCGGTGCTCGACCCTCTGAAAACTGGTAAAGAACGGCTTATTTTTTTACAACAGAGAAACAGACACAGACACACAGGCACATAGGATTATTAAACAGACCAGACAGGATGGTATAAAGTGGCTTAACAACCACTTAAAAAGGGAAAGTTGAGATTCCAGGGGGGGGCATCGGCCCCCCCTTGCCCCTACCTGCGGATGCCCATGCCTTCAACCTGAAAGAACAGTTCAGATTTAGTGTCCTCTACTGCATGTTGTTAAAGTTTAGTGGAGTATTCCTAGGCTCACCCTCACCCTATCCAATTTCTTACCCAAAAAGAAAAAAAAAAAGAAAAAACAAAAAGACATGCACAGCCTGTTCTCTGACTCGGGTGATTGGGAGATGCTGTGTGCCTGGCTGCTATGTGCCTAGCCGGGAGATGGAACCTGAGATCTGTGCTACATGAAGAAGATAAATATATGTCCCATGCTGGTCACACACAGAAGCCTTTAAGTAAACACAAAGGATCAATAACTGTCTTTCTTCACCTATTTAGGAGTCACCCTAAAGACTTGTACGTGGCTTTTAAACCAGCATCTGTACAGTGGCTTATTTTTAATACCCATAATAATGTGGAAGTGCAGCGTAAATCCCCATTGCCTTAGGCTGGCCATACATGTTCAGTTTTCTTGTACAATTTTCTGTTAGATTTACCAAAAAACATATAATATGAGGTCAAAACTAAACAACACTTTCAATCGTAACCAATTAGGCAGGTCTTTGTACTACATAGTTGAAGGTAAAGCCCCGTACACACGTACCGAATGTCGGCCGAATGATCGGCCGTCTTTTGTCCAGGTCTGTCGTGTCTGTTGAAAACTGCAAAAGACTGCACACGAATTTTGTCGGTCAACAACAGCCGACTGCAGAAGTGATGTCATGTGATGGTTAACTTTCCTTGTCTTTTTTCTTTTCTGAGCATGCCCAGTCTTGCTAATCTGCTGTCTGTCGGCCGAAATCTGTACTGACTGGCGAACAATCGGCCGTTCTGGTGTTGGCCAACAACAATTTTAATGCCTGCACGACAGATTCTGTTCGGCCGAAAATGCGCTGTCGGCTGTCGAAAGCATCATACTAACAAGCCTACAATTGGCCGATCGGTCGTCGGCCGAATATTTACGGCCGACAATCGGTACGTGTATATGGGGCTTTACTCTAAAGAAAATTGTACAGAAAATTGTAGGAAAATTGTATAATGTATGACCAGCCTTAATCACAGTCTATCAGGCTCTGACTAGTTAAGCTCTCACACCTGTACATCCTTTATAGACCAAAGCAATTTCATGGGCCTATAGACTTGGCTCGTTTTCCTTTGGAATCTATATATAAAAAGATGTAACAAAAAACAATGGGTAAGATTTACTAATACTGGAGCACTCAGAAAATGGTGCACATGTGCATGGTAGCCAATCAGCATCTAAATTCAGCTTGTTTAATAAGGCTTTAACAATAAGACCTCAACGCTGATAGGTTTCTATGCATAGATGTACCAGATTTTAGTAAATCCCCCCCTCCCCCCCAATGTGTTCTTGTTTAGTTTTGCCAGTGTTTTATTTTGTAATTAGAATTTCTGTAGAAAAGGTGTAAAATGAAGGGCTTTTTGTCAGTTTCATGCATTTTTAATGACACAAAAACAAATGAAAAAACTAAGTATAAATATTAACAGAAAAAAAGCAGAAAAATAAAAGCTAAGGGGAAGAAGTTAAAAAGGAGTTAATAAGTGGTTAGACAGAAACACATTTTATAAAAAAAAAAAAAAAAATACAGAGAGTAAATTGATTTAACAAAACTGTTTCTAAATGAAGTGTTGAAACGCTATCAGTGGCGGAGCCAGAGGGTTAGCTGGGGTGGCAATTGACACCCCAGAAGAAATCCTTGCCACCCCTGTTGCCACCCCAATCCTGGGTGGGTGGATGACAGCGCCGCAGCGGAGGAATCACAGGGGATGAGGATCGCCGTACGGGAGGCGGGAGCTGCGGAGGGAGGAGGGAGGCGGATCGGATTCGGATGGAGAGCTGGTAGGCAGTGGGAGGGAGGCAGAGCGGAGGAATCACAGGGGAGCGCCCTGGGCGGTACCATTTACTAGAGGAGGGGGCGCAGGTGAAGTGCTCGTAGTCCGCAGAGTACACTGTGTGTGTGTGGATGACTACTACACACCATCCGCTCTATGCAGCTGCAGCCTGCAACGATGTGCCGAGTGCGCTCCTGCACTCGGCACAAGCCTAGAACAGAAGAGCCCTTCCCCTTCCCTGTCAGCAAAGACACTCCCCCCTGACGTGACGTCACTGAGATGCCGGCGCCGGCGGGATGAGAGAGAGAGGAGGACTCACAGTCAGAGGAGAAGAGTGTGCTGCCAGGGCTGCCAGAGGATGAACCAAGCTAGTAAGGCACAAGTAAGCAATACTTAGGATTGGGGGGGTGGGGGGGCTTGGGGAGAGAGAGACTAAGGCTGTGGGGAGGTTCATTGCCAATGATATTTGTAATATGCAGCACGAGGAGGTAATTCATTTCCACTGGTCATTGATGCATTAGTGACCGACCACCAATGGCTGTTAATTAACCCCTATTTGCTGCATTAGTGACACCAGTGTCAGTGTTAACACTAACATTGGTGCCACTAATGCAGCACATAGGGGTTAATTTACTGCCATTGGTGGTCGGTCACTAATGCATCAATGACCAGTGGAAATGAATTACCTCCTCGTGCTGCATATTACAAATATCATTGGCAATTAACCACTTGCTGACCCGTTGCAGTATATGTACTGTGATGGGGTGTCAGCTACAGGCGTACGTCCCTGCCTGTTTCAAGGTTTCTGGCACATGCCCCCATCCACTTACTCCCCTGTGATTTGACACAGCAAGAGACTGTCAGCAGATCTCAGCCAATGATTCACAGCTGAGACCTGCTGATCGGCTGTGTCCAATCACAGCCCAGAGCTCTGTGTTGACAATCAATACAGGGCTCTTTACAGAGGGAATGATCGCTTTTTCTTTCTTTTCCCTGCAAAGCAGAGAAAATAAAGAAATCGATCTGTAGTAAAAAGCAGCACACATTACACATTGTTAGGCACACAATTAGCCCCTTGATTGCCCCTAGATGTTAACCCCTTCTTAGCCGGTGTCATTAGTACAGTGACAGTGTATAGTATTATCACTGATCACTGTATAAGTGTCACTGGTGATGTGGCAGTTAGTTCCCACAAAGTGTCAGGCCCGTGTCACGATCACAGTCCCACTATTAGGGTCCTTTCACAAGAATGATCTGATCAGATCTGCCTGTATGTTTTTCAGGTGGATCTGATTGGATGCTCCATGCATCCCTAAGGGGCAGCGGATGACACCCGCTGCTATCCGCTTCCGATCCTATCCATGAAATCCGGACGGATGGAAACCCTATTTTCCATCCATCCAGCGGATCAGATGGGATCGGATGAGAATGGACAGACGGTCCATTCTCATCCGATTCCCCCATAAAGGACAGCGGGAATCTGACACCTCTGTCTCCACACACAGAGCGGAGACGGAGCGGTCATCTGCCTGCTCAGCGGGGATCGGCGGATCGTTCCCCACTAAATAGAACGGACTCCGTCAGCGGATGCGGACCATGTGAAAGGACCCTAAGTTGCTGATCACCACCATTTCTAGTATATATAAAAAAATAAAAAATTCCATTATATATCTCATTTGTAGGCATTTTAGCTTTCACACAAACACATTAATATACACTTATTTTTTTACTAAAGACAGCAGATTTCATTTTGGTCTAAATTATGGAAGAATTTTTTTTTTTTATTGGATGTTTTATAGCAGAAAGTAAAAAATATTTTTTTTTTTCAAAATTGTTTTTTTCTTTTTTCATTCACATAATAAAAGCGAACACACACCAGTGGTATGCAAATTCCCTCAAAAGAAAGCTTTTTTTTTTTTGTGTAAAAAAATTACATAAATTTTATTTGGGTACAGCGTTGCATGATGGGGGTAAAATCTTCTAGAGCTCAAGTGGTTAATTAACCTCCCAGAGAGTTAACCACTGCAGCCAGTTCACATGGGGATCGCAGTCACTGCCATCAATGCTGGGGGTTATTAAATAAGCTAGCACCATTGCTGGGGATCATTGTTGCAGAAACTGATGCGAATGCTGTGGATTATTATTGCGTAAATTGGCTGCTGTTTTAAGTATTTTCTTGTTTTGAAATTACACTAAATCTTTCTTTACACCTGGGGGGGGGGGGGCAGTTTGCCACTGCATCCTGTCCGCATGCTGTATCCTGTCCGCCAGCTGTATCCTGTCCACATACTGTATCTTGTCCGCCAGCTGTATCCTGTCCGCCACCTGTATGTATTTATTCTGCCACATATTTTTTGTAAAAAATCCTAAGTGTATTTTGATTGGTTTTCAGAAAGTTATTACATCTACAAACTATGGAACTTTTTATTTTTTAATTGTTTTTACTAGTAATGGCAGCGATCAGCAATTATTAGAGGGACTGCGACATTGCGGTGGACAAATCTGACACTAAATGACACTTTGTATATTGACCCCCCAAAATAATATCTTGCCACCCCTTTGCCACCCCTGTTTTAAAAGTCTAGCTCCGCCACTGAACGCTATTCATTACATTTTACATAGAAGCAGCTACCACTGCTCTTTTTTGAAGTTTTTCCAGGGCCTCCGTCCTTGGCCCTCATAATTGACCAAGTTAAATTCTGTATGAATAATAGCTGGTTGTTAGGGAGAGGGCCGAGAAGCTGGCCACCACATCTTTAACAACCGATGACTCATCAGCTGTCAGCAAGCAATAGAAAACTCTGAAATAAACAGCGTGGGGTCCCCCCTTTCCCAATCCATACCAGGCCCTTTGGTATGAATTTTAAGGGGAACCACACTAAAATCTAAAAAGAAACAAAAAAACACCTTGCCCCCCCCCCCCCCCAAAATCCATACCCTACCCTTATCCGAGCATGCAGCCTGGCAGGCAAGGAAGCGGGGGAGCACCACCTCCTAAGCCATACTAGGCCACATGCCCTCAACATTGGGGGGTGCTTTGGGACAGGGAGGCTCTGCTCTCCTCCACCCTAAAGCACCTTGTCCCCATGTGCTTTGGTTGTGGGGGTCTGCAGGCAGAGGGGTTTTCAGAATCTGGAAGTCCTCTTTAACAAGAGAGCCCCCAGATCCCAGCCACCCCCCCTATGTGAATGAGTATGGGATACATAGTACCCCTACCTATTCACCAAAAAAGTAAATAAAGACAGTACACGAGTTTTTCACAATTCCTTTATTAAATGTAGATCCATCATCAATCACGCCACCCTTTGCACCTGCCAGACCCGAAAAATAAAACAAAACCTTGTGTCTCGTTGAAGGCTCCAAGCCGACTGCCTGCTCCTCCATTTGACATTTCTTAAATAGCTTAAGGGTGGTGTCACCTGATGATGTCAGTGGGTTACCCTGCCCCTTGTGACATCGCCGACCCATCATGCCACAGTCGGTGACATCACAAGGGGGTGTGGTCTCCCACTGACATCATCGGGGACTCCACCCATAAGCTATTTAAGAAATGTCAGATGGAGGAGCAGGCAGTTCGCAAGAAGCCTTCGACGAGACTAAAAGGTTTTATTTTTTTATTCCTGGTCTGGCGGTGGAAGCATGATTGACAATGGATCCATACTGGGGGACATTGTTTTTGATTTTTTAATAAAGAAATTGTCAAAAATTCTGTGTACGGTCTTTATTTACTTTTTACACTTTTTTGGTGAATGGGTAGGGTACCCCATACTCATTCACATGGGAGGGGGCAGGATCTGGGGGCCCCCTTGTTAAATGGGGGTTCAAGATTACGATAAGCCCCTCCGCCCGCAGATCCCCACAACCAGCGCCCAGGGTTGGGGGAAAGAGGCCCTTGCCCCATCAACATGGGGACAAGGTGCTTTGCTCAGATAAGGGTCTGGTATGGATTGTGGGGGGGACCCCACGCCATTTTTTTTTTTTCTTTACATTTTGGCGTGAGGTTCCGCTGACAACTGATGAGTCATCGGTTGTTAAGGACGCAGCCTGCTTAACAACCAGCTCTTCTTCACACAGAATTTTAGTTAGTCTTTTATTTTCTGACCAATCTGAATTCAAATCTTTCCGAAAATTTGGAATTCATTCGAAAATTAATAAATGAAATTTCAATGAAACCAAAACTTTGTCTGAATTTGTATTTCGGACAGAAACGAATTGCTCATGTCTAAAATCTACTTGCAGAATGCTTAGAAACACTATTTGTGCACAGTTTCAAATATTAAAAACATTCATCTACCTGAAGTAATCACTGCATCATTGTACATGGAGATGGCACCACATACAGCAATTCTTCCAAAATCTTTCATTTGTTGCAAGGCAGCATCTGCAAACTTTCCTCCGACCTATAGCAGAAGAAAAAATGATCAGCCTTTACGGCTACATTTTACTTATCAATGAAAAACTTGTGCCTGGGATAATGCACACAACCACCTTGATAAAATGAACTTCATCAGAAGCCCTCTTTCAATTCAGATGTGACCAGACATGGTACTACTAGATTTGATCAAACAATCTGTGGCCAACACTTTTGAAACTACAAAAAATACACTCATCTCCCAACCTTTCCTGGCAGTATCTGCAATGACAGTATTGCCTTGATGTTTGACTTCAGTCTACATCTGATTTTTAGTTTTGAATAGAGCAGAGAGGGTTTTAAACACTGTTGCTTTTTTTCTGGCACAATGACTTTATTGGGCTTTCTGATGCAAGTAAAATGTACAACAGACAAAAATCGCCACAATGAGCTTGCAGCTGCACATTATTACCCTCAGTAGGAAAGATAGGAACAACAACATAGAGACAAAGGAGATTCAGATTGACAGTGCACCTCAAGTCCCAACCAGGAGTCTGGGTTTATGATTATAATAGTGAAGGTAGCAGGGGCAAAGATCATCCTATAGAAACAATACATAATCCTGCTAGATGCAGGTATAGAGCATGTTAGAATGCAAACAAAGAAGGTGAGACCTACTGAAGAAGCCCAATCGGAGGGCGACACGTGTCTAGGAGGGAGCAGCTGAACCTTTGACGTCACCCTGCCACCGTGATCACGGTGGAGTGGTGAGCCAGCTGACGAGTTATATATGAGTGCTTTTACTTGTACTTGTTTGTAAGTGAATTTTATTAGGGGGCTTTTAATAAACGGTTGAAATAGAGAGCACTATGTGGCTGCCTTTTTGTGACATGGGGTTCGTCTGAGAAAGAGGGATACAAAGGAGTGCCTAATCCCAGGAGGGAAGAAAGTTGACCAACCCAGGGGGAATCGCAGGGATTGTAAAGCGTAGCCTGTAATATTTGTCGGTGAGTTGAGCAGGCTTTTCACCTGGTGTTGGTGTGCACTCTAATTTAGCAAGAGGGCCACTGATTGAAGAGCACAGTGGTGGATTAACATACAGTATCTCACAAAAGTGAGTACACCCCTCACATTTTTGTAAATATTTTATTATATCTTTTCATGTGACAACACTGAAGAAATTACACTTTTTCACAATGTAAAGTAGTGAATGTAAAGCTTGTATAACAGTATAAATTTGCTGTCCCCTCAAAATAACTCAACACACAGCCATTATTGTCTAAACCGCTGGCAACAAAAGTGAGTACACCCCTAAGTGAAAGTGTCCAAATAGGGAACAATTAGCCATTTTCTCTCCCCGGTGTCATGTGACTCATTAGTGTTACAATGTCTTAGGTGTGAATGGGGAGCAGGTGTGTTAAGTTTGGTTTTATCACTCTCACTCTCTCATACTGGTGACTGGAAGTTCAACATGGCACCTCATGGCAAAGAACTCTCTGAGGATCTGAAAAAAAGAATTGTTGCTCTACATCATAGGTGTGCGCAGCCTATTGTATTAGAGTGTGCACCTCAAATCTCAAACACACTGAAGCATAGTAAACTGTGTTTACTATACTTCAGTTTGTGAATGAACACAGTGAGTGAGAGTGTTCATTTAGAATAGGAAGGGGCCGATAAATTACATATTGACTAGCCTTTTCCCCGCTCTCCATTCTGAAACATGCCCCACAGCAGCCGAGGGGAGAGGAGAGAAGAGAAGGGAAGCCAGCAGCACTGTGGAGGGGGGCAACAAGGGGGGGCCAGGCAGTAGGGAGAGTCGGCACCGCACAGAGTGATTAGGGTGTGCCCAGGCACACCTGGCACACTCTCTGCGCACGCCTATGCTCTACATAAAGATGGCCTAGGCTATAAGAAGATTGTCAAGACCCTAACACTTAGCTGCAGCATGGTGGCCAAAGCCATAAAGTGGTTTAACAGGACATGTTTCACTCAGAACAGGCTTGCCATGGTAGACCACAAACTTGAGTGCATCTGCTTAGCGTCATATCCAGAGGTTGTCTTTGGGAAATAGACGTATGAGTGCTGCCAGCAGGGATTAAAGGGGTGGGGGGTCAGCCTGTCAGTTCTCAGACCATACGTCACACACTGCATAAAACTGGTCTGCATGGCCTCCAAGAAGGAAGCCTCTTCTAAAGATGATTGACAAGAAAGCCCGCAAACAGTTTGCTGAAGACAAGCAGACTAAGGACATGGATTACTAGAGCCTTATCCTGTGGTCTGATGAGACCAAGATAAACTTATTTGGTTCAGATGGTGTCAAGCATGTGTGGCGGAAACCAGGTGAAGAGTACAAAGACAAGTGTGTCTTGCCTACAGTCAAGCATGGTGGTAGGAGTGTCATGGTCTGGGGCTGCATAAGTGCTGCTAGCACTGGGAAGCTACAGTTCATTGAGGGAACCATGAATGCCAACATGTACTGTGACATCCTGAAGCAGAGCATGATTCCCTTTCTCCAGAGACTGGGCTGCAGGGCAGTATTCCAACCCCAAACACACCTCCAAGACGACCACTGCCTTAGGAAAGAAGTTGAGGGTAAAGGTGATGGACCGGCCAAGCATATCTCCAGACCTAAACCCTATTGAGCATCTGTGAGGCATCCTCAAATGGAAGGTAGAGGAGCGCAAGGTCCTAACATCCACTAGCTCCGTGATGTCATCATGCGGAGGAGTGGAAGAGGACTACAGTGGCAACCTGTGAAGTTCTGGTGAACTCCATGCCCAAGAGGGTTAAGGCAGTACTGGAAAATAATGGTGGCCACGCAAAATATTGACACTTTGGGCCCAATGTGGACATTTTTTGCTAGAGGTGTACTTACTTTTGTTGTCCGCAGTTTAGACATTAATGGCTGTGTGTTGAGTTATTTTGAGGGGACAGCAAATTTACACTGTTATACAAGCTGTACACTCATTACTTTACATCATAGCAAAGTGTCATATCTTCAGTACTGTCACATGAAAAGATATAATAAAATATTTACAAAAATGTGAGGGATACTTTTGTGAGATACTGTATACACTTATACTGTATACTGTATACACATATACTGTACACATGATATTTGTTTATTATTGTATTATTGGAATTTTGGATTTAAAGGACTTTATTATTAATACACTACTAAGGAATATAAAGAAGGTAATATTGTTCTGTAGTGCTGCGCTATATTGGTTATTTTTTATGTTATATTTTAGCGTGGTGGAATCAATAAAGAGTGTACAGATGCAACTGATTAATTAAGCACTAGCATATAAATATTTTTGATCATGTTTCATATAAATTTCTAAATTAATAGAAGGGAAGGTAGCGCTGATTGTATATAACACAAATATATTCTATTCATGTATGTATTCTCAACTCAAAAAAAGTACATTGTATTGCTCTTAGCCTCTTCCATATCTCCAAATGCCTTTGTTTTTTTGATGCCGTCATCCAACTTCCTGCTAGAGGGTGGCTACATTTGTTCTCCATGGTCCCACTGTATGTAGGAACGTAGCCACCCTCTCTTTCTCACTCCTGAGATGAACTAAGGACTATGAACTATGGACATGGGATTTTTAGTGTGATCGTGGAGGTGGTGACGTGATGTCACGCTCTGCACCTTGTCCAGTTAAAGAATGCTTTGCATTCATACAGAAAACGTAAAGCATTCTCGAACAGTCGACTTTCTATATTCACAGTGCATCGGGCTGGCACAAGGCCTGGAAGCAAGTTGAGATCACTGGAATAGCGGTGTCTACTTTAGTGATTTCCAGGTTCCAGAGACATTGCCCAGGTATGTCTAATACATCGTTACATTGGTCCAAGCTGGACCAATGTAACTGTAAAAAAGACCATTCCATAATTGTTCTTTAACTTAAAAAAAAACGAAAAACAGAATTTTATTTTATTTTTTTTCTTATTTATTATCGAAGCTCAAGCAGACTTACATTCTCAAAGTAGCAGTCGTATCCCCCCGGAGATGCTGTCTTCAATGCTTCCTCAAGTGAGCTCACAGTCTTATAGTTAAAAGCTTCATCAAACCCAATCTCCTTTAAATACAAAACTTTTTCATCCGAGCCAGCAGATCCGACTACTTTACAGCCCTGATTAGACACAAAAAATAATTCCATATAAATTTTAATTTCCATATCATTATTCTCTGCAATGTAGTTTTTCAGTTTGGGACTGTTTAATTATACATAGGTGCTTTCACATTCAAAGGTGTTACAAATTACCATGATGAAATTTTTAAATCATTTAGGCTCGGGGGCAGAGTCTACCTGCCTAGTGTCCCTCATTTTCATCCTGGGATTGTCATATGTGCAGTGTTATATATTGTAAATCACTGCAGTTGCTAATATCTCTTTTTTTGCTGAAGGACCTTGCATATGAGATTGCTTCCAGTACTTGCCTCTCTCTGGGCCCCCAGCAGCCCTGCCCTCAGACACAATGAAGAATGAATGGGAAGCTGCATAGCATAGACTAATGCGACAAGTGACTACAGTACAACCAGAAGCACATTAAAAACCTCACTAAGCTATTTGTATAGGATTAAAGATAAACCAGGTTGGCTTTATTGGTTTAAATAAATGTACCTAAAGAGCATTAAAACATTTTCTGCTCATTTTATCTATTGGTCGGAGTTGCTCCTTAAAAACAAAAATTGTAAAGCTGACCAATACTGGCCTCCTAATAATACTAGTTGGTTGGATTCCATTATTTTTCTCTGGCCTTTGAACTCATGGTCTGGCAATAAATTTGCCAGTTAGAAGTTCAAACTTTACTTATTCTGTGCTAGTCTCAAAGACATTTGACCTGCATAACAGCTAAGAAAGCAGGAAGTTCAAAGAAAGGTGAGCTGAGCATATTTTTCTCAACAAACTACGTTTACAGTCATTTGAGACTAAACAATGGATTTCTCTGGAACAAGCCAATGTGGCTATCCCCCTCTCCTGCCTCCCATGGCTGAAATTAATTAAAACTGTACGCTCACACCCCCTCTTAGGCCCTAGCAGTAGAGTAGCAGTAGAATGACCGTATGTGTAATTAGACTGTATTGGGAAATCTTGGGTAATATTGTGAAACTTTGTGTAATCTGTAACTTGGGCTTGTGCCCGTTTATGCACTATAAAAGCTCTGTAACCAATGTAATCTGGGTCACATATCTGTTGGAAGTTGTGGACCCGCTGTATGGCGCATACTCTAAGTAAACATATGGAGACGAATGCAAATCTGATTGGCGTAGATGTCCTTTATTTCAAGGCTTCAACTTAACAGGATGTATTCCTAATAATTGGAAACCACCATCGGCTACGACTCCTGTAAATGGAAACCTGGCCCTCTTCCCAGGCATGACACACAGCTGTCTATGTAGACTTCTGACAAATACCAGCTTAAAGTGGTTGTAAACCCTTACATATACCCAGTGAAGTGTCTGGCCTCAAGTGATACTCAAAGATTAAACAAATCCTCCTACATAGAGGAATTTATACAGTTTGCCTGAGCTGTCAAAAAGCAGGGGGTGGGAGATGACGTTACACTCTGCAGAGGTGAGAAATGACTGGAGGGAAGGGACCCCCCCCCCCCAGTCACACAGCACACAGGAACAGGGCTGAGGCTGCCAATCAGCTAGAAATACTTTCCCCTCACCTTTTTTCTCTTGATTTCAGAAAAAAACTTCTCACAAGTGATTCTGCTCTTAATTGAAAGACGTACACACTATAGAAGGATATGCTTTGTTCATATGGCATGTCTGAGGTTTACAACCACTTTAGGATTTCATCTCCCACAGTGGAGTTAAACCAACCTCTGACTTAAACCATGCTAGACCCCCCTAGACAACTGGAGACTAACCCAGCTGTCACACTTTCTGTCCACACTGACCCCCAGAAGACACAAACCGGCCACAACGACTTCCTTTGAACGCTTATGCTTAGACAAAAGTCGTTGAGACTTTGTCTTCCTGGCCTATAAAGCTCTTATTACACCACGGAATTATGCTATGCGACATCATTTTACCCTTACATGAGCATCCCCACCTAATGGTTGGAGGAGGAGAAGACTAGTCTCGTACCCTGACATAGGATGTACAAAATATCGGCCCATATCGGCCGATACCGTTATGCGATGGCAAAAATATCAGTATCGGTATCGGCAATGAAAAACCAATATCGGTCAATCCCTAATAAGAAGTAAAGTCACAAGGATGACACTTATATAACTAAAACATCAAAAGGGAATCATACTTATGTAAAGTGATCCAGATAGTTCCTGTACAAGGGAATCATATGTATATTTTCCCTGAATGTAAATGAGCTAACTCGCTTATCTCGCTTATCTCGTGGCTTTGCTGTGTACACATATGAGATCTTTATGCCAATTTTACCACTTATAATGTACTAAGATGTGTTATCATTTTTAACTTTCTGGTAAAATGTTTCCTGTAAAAATCTTGTTTGAATATAAAGAATGTACAAAAGTCATTTGAGCTTTTTGGAGGGAAAAAAAAATACAAAATAAAAAAGGCACCACAAATGAAAAAGGTAACTTACTTTCATCTTTGCAATCTGTCCCACTATAGAACCTATAGCACCAGCAGCACTGTTAACAAGAACCACGTCTCCTTCCTTGGGTCTGCAGATCTCCAACAAGCCAAAGTATGCTGTCAGACTGTTTCATTAAAAAATCACACATTAATGCAGAGTTATTATGGTGGCATTTCATTAATTGTATAATGCTAAGTGCTGTAATTTACTATTAACCATAGTAGTTCATCAGAGGGGCTCTTGGAAAATGTAGATCTGGGGGAGTGCCTACCTTAATAAGGGTTGATCTCCCCCTGCACTGCCCCTGCAAGAATTTTCTCACTTCATGAACAATGGAAAAAAATTGTCCTGGGAATTCTGTAGAGAAGAGGAAGTTTTAGGGGGTTCATTTGCACAATGCCTGAACACACAGTACACTTTAAAGCAGAGTTCCACCCAAAAGGGTATGCTCCGCTTGTTTGCACCCTCCACTTGGCACTTTTTGAGGGGAGGGGGGAACGGGTACCTGGTTTTGACAGGTACCTGCTCCCACTCCTGGTTAAGATCCCCATTCGGCGATCTACGAAATTTCCGACCCCTCCTCCTTTCCCACACTGGCTTCTGGGAGACACACAGGTCCTAGAAGACAGCGGGACCATTCAGAAAGCGCAGCGAGACTGGGGCATGTGCAGTAGGAAACCAGCTGTGAAGCCTGAAGCTGGTTTCCCTTTCTTACTATGCTTGCACCTGCATCCAAATCCAATTGGCCAATCGGCTCAGGGTACTGACGTTGTGGGATACCTGGACAGGTAAGTGTCCTTATATTAAAAGTCAGCAGCTACAGCATATGTATGAATGTGGCATTTGCTAATTTTTGCATTACACAATATTTACACAACAGTTTATCAAATCTAAATTTTCAGTAAAAAAAAATAGACAAATTAATTTTGGTGCACACAACCTAATATAATTCACTTTTTTGTAGAATTTAAAGACAAGATTATGTCAAGTAAATCAATTCCAAGTATGTTGAACCCTAAAATTGCACCATTTCATGGAGAATGTCAGCAATCATGGTAGAATCCTACGAAGAATTGCACAGAGGACTCCCAAGGAGTTTTGATGTGTCTTTATTATGCTTGTGTAGGCAGTGCCGGGACAAGGTCATCCAGTGCCCAGGGCAAGGATACCAAACTGCGCCCCCCTTCCCTTGGGGTTAGGGTCAAGGCGCCCCCCTTTCCCTGCAATAAACAATCGCGCCCAGGGCAACCTCTCCTCCTGCCCACCCCATGTCCCTGTCCTGTGTGTAGGCTAAAAAGGTCAGTCTGACAATTATCTCGCTCTCTGAGCCTCAGCCAAGAAAGAAAAAATTCAGGACAGATGGACTTTCTGTGTAATGTATCATCTTTGCTCTTTTACTGTAACTGTTTTGTAACATTATTTGAATCTTGTTATGTATTAGGGCTCTTTCACACGGAGCGGACCGTATTGCGATCCGCTCCGGCACTTTTTCTTTTTTTTCACGGACACGGATGACACTTGTGTCATCCGGTCCGTATGTCCGCATATCATCCCATCCGTTTGCGGATGATATACGAACATAATGTATGTCTATGGGCATTGCGGATATCAGCGGATGACACCGCTGACATCCGATTTTGCGTCCTTTCGTTTTTTAAACGGAACAAAAATAGGGTTCTGTTCCATTCCAAAAAAATGGAACAGAGCTGAAAGGACGAAAATCGGATGTCAGCGGATGGTCATCCGCTAACATCCGCAATCCCATAGACATTTATTATGTCCGTAAATCACCCGCAAACGGATGGGGTGATTTACGGACATACGGAACGTCCTTGTGAAAGAGCCCTTAATGTGTGATTTTTCATTTTTTTTTATTTAAAGGATAGATTCACCTTTCAGAACATGTTACACCCATAATTTGGGTGTAACGTGTAACTCCAGACCTTCCCCCGCACCACCGATTTCCCCTCTCTGGGGATCCTTTCCCTGTACCTGCTGTCACATTTTTAAAAAAAAAAGGTGGCTGTGCAGGGCTCCGCCCACATGACCACATGATTTATTTACAGTGATCTTTGAATGAGAGAACTACAAGTACCATCAGACATTGGGGCTGACCACTTTTAGTTCTCAACTGGACTGAGTTCGCTGTTGAGTGTTCTCGTAATGTATTCAAAAGCCCTGCAGTTTGTGAACAGCCAGCCAGTATTTGAGGCTTGTCTGCAGGATCCTGGCATTGCACCCCTGATCCACTGAACACAGGTGCAATGCTTTGCAGGCTTCTGTGGGAAAAAAATAATAAATGCACATTTTTTTCCTGCAAAAATATGTGCATTTATTATGTTTTCCCAGATGGTTAAATCAATCAATTGCTAAAAAAAAAAAAAAAAAAATCAATCAACTGTTTTTTATTATCATCACTATCATTTTTTTTTAGAACAGACAGACTAGAATATATATTTAAGGCTTTGTACATATAGGCATCAGTTAAAGACAAGTATATATAGAAGTTTTTAATGAAATATTTGCAAAGATTTTATCAAATTTGGTTAATGCCTTTTAGGTGAACTTCAATTCCAGAAAGAGGATGTCAAACATAAATCCCAAAAGGAGTGCTGATTGTCCTTTTAAAAATGCTCTCAGCAGGCTTTTAATAAGTGCACAGGCCCGCTAAATTATTCTAGCAGCTTGTTTAACCATAAAAGCCAGCACTTTTATTAAGATCTATAATAAAACTTCCCAAACTGGAGCAGAAGGGTTAGAATAAAGCCGCTTAAAGCTGGCTGAAAGCTTTGTAAAAGTTTTTCTTTGCAGAAATGTGCAGTACACACAAAAGCCTTTGTGTACAACGTCCTACTAAATAAGCAGGTTTATGTGTAGGTTAGGTACCCATAGACATTAGATGACAGTCTGTTGATGATGCAATTTTGGATGGATCAGGGTCAATGTAAAGTGGTGGCCTTCTGATGGTTCCAATGTAGGAGGAAAAAGTTATTGGAAGGGTCAGAAAACCTTGCTCAATCAATGTTGATTCTCAGAAGATAAGCCATTTTTTATTTTTTTTTTTGCACTCCTTTACTTCAAAAGCAAAATGTCTACAATATGATCTGCAGTTATGCCAACTGGTTGTGGTGTCCATCCTGAAGAAAAAATAAATAATGAATAAAAAAGTACTTTGGAGATGTTGTCTGTACAACTCACCCAGACACGCCTAGGGCTCCAATTGCCAGTGATTTAGGCAGAGATTCAGGCCAACTGGAGGGTAATATGCATAGTCCTTTTCCATCAGATATGAAGTGCGTTGTCCATCCAGCCTGTGCAACATAGTATCCTCCCACTGGGAACTCAGGATTTTTACTCTCTGTTACCCTACAGAACACAAAACAATGCACAGGGAGGTGTATATTATATACTGCATGAAAGGAGGCACAACCAAACCAGCCTGAAGATTAGTCAATACTTAAAGTCAACCTGTTATTTGCCAATGCAGGGCAAAGCAACAGGTTTACCTTATTCCCCTCTACTCAGCACCACATACTCATGTGTCCTGCTCCTCCCATACCACACTACTTAGCTAATAGGTATAAGGAAAATACCCACTATTTTTGGGTATGGAGAAGCATTTGACTCCCCCCCCCATGTAACATGCACTGGTGCTTGATATTTGAAAATGTAAAGCAGATGTGTTAAAAGATCTGTTTAAAGATTACATTCAGCTCATTTTAAACCAATTATTGAATCAATGCATGAGTTATGCCTGCAGCACAGATATCATGTATGGATTTCTTTTGCATATCAAAGTATAAAACAAAATACTGTATGTATAGTGTACAGGATTAAGGATGATCGAACTTTTGAAAAGTTCGGTTCAACCAGAACACCCGAATTTCCCAAAAGTTCGGTTCGGATTTCCAAAGCCAATTATTGAAAAATTAAAAAAAAAAAAAAAAAAAAAGAGATTTTTTGGATTTAGTATCTGGGGGGGGGGGGGTCTAAAAAGTGTACATGTGAAGTTTCAGCTCTGTAGCATGTCCAGAACCATGAAAAAAAAGATTGTTTGTATTAGAAAACTTTCAGCACAGGTGGTTGGCTCCGCTGCTGTAACACCTTGCCGGTTTAATAGAAGGCATTTTTTTGGGTTCTTTGCAGTCAGGAAAAACATCTGAACTTGTGTATAGTGGTACTGTGCACAAGTTCTGATGTTTTGCCTGCCTCCAAAAACCCCCAAAAAATGCCAGCAAAAACACACCTGGGAATTTTTTTTTTTTACGCTAGCGTTTTTTTTGGCATTTTTTGGGGTTCTTTTGAGGCAGGCAAAACATCTGAACTTGTGTATAGTGGTATATATACACACATACATATATTTATATACACACCTAGACATATATAGGTGTGATAGTAGCAGAAATATATTACTGTAAATGATTTCATTAGCACAAGCATATATTTCTGCTACTATCACACCTATATATGTCTAGGTGTGTATATAAATATATGGATGTGTGTATATACACCACTATACACAAGTTCAGATGTTTTGCCTGCCTCAAAAGAACCCAAAGAAATGCCAAAAAAAACGCTAGGTCAAAAAAAAAATGCCCAGGTGTGTTTTTGCTGGCATTTTTTGAGGGTTTTTAAAGGCAGGCAAAACATCAGAACTTGTGCACAGTACCACTATACACAAGTTCAGATGTTTTTCCTGACTGCAAAGAACCCAAAAAAATGCCTTCTATTAAACCGGTGTAACGTGAGAATTACCTACCCCGTGAGAAAAACCTACCCTCGTCACTTCCGGCCAGGAACAGCTGAGCAGCGCAGCAGTGCGCATGCTCACAGCCCTGGATACCTAATGAAAGAGCTGAGGACCTGACTGGTGCGTATGCGCACTAGTAGGAAATTATCACGGTGTCCGTGAAAAAAACCTACCCACGCCACGCTTACATTAAAACAAGTGTGCTGCAATATAAGTCATCTCCGCTCCTGTCCCTGTCACTCCCCTGATCTTGGCTAGTAAATATAAAAGCGGGTCTCGGCTCCGTGATTTATGTTCTCATACAGCCGCCGCCGCTTTTATATTTACTAGCCGAGATGAGGGAAGTGACAGGAATAGCAGAGGAGATCACTCGTATTGCAGCACAGCTGTTTTAATGTAAATGCCGAATGACATACAGTGCCGTGCAACCGGAAGTGACGAGGGTAGGTTTTTCTCACGGGTAGGTAATTCTCACGGAACACCGGCAAGGTGTTACAGCAGCGAAGCCAACCCCCTGTCAGAAAGTTTTCTAATACAAACAATCTTTTTTTTATGGTTCTGGACATGCTACAGAGCTGAAACTTCACATGTACACCTTTTAGACCCTCCAGATCTGAAATCCAAAGTAAAAATCAAAAAATCTCTCTTTTTTTTTCTTTTAATTTTTTCAATAATTGGCTTTTTTTATCAAAAATGACAATTTTTAAGAACTTTTGTGTGATTTTGTGTCTGGGGGGTCTAAAATGTGTACCTGTGAAGTTTCAGCTCTGTAGCATGTCCAGAACCAGAAAAAAAAGGATTGTATGTATTAGAAAACTTTCAGCTCAGGGGGTTAGCTTCTCTCCACACCTTGCCGGTTTCAAAGCAGGCATTTTTTTGGGTTCTTTGCAGTCAGGAAAAACATCTGAACTTGTGTATAGTGGTACTGTGCACAAGTTCTGATGTTTTGCCTGCCTCCAAAAACCCCCAAAAAATGCCAGCAAAAACACACCTGGGCATTTTTTTTTTTGACGCTAGCGTTTTTTTGGCATTTTTTGGGGTTCTTTTGAGGCAGGCAAAACATCTGAACTTGTGTATAGTGGTGTATATACACACATCCATATATTTATATACACACCTAGACATATATAGGTGTGATAGTACCAGAAATATATGCTTGCGCTAATGAAATCATTTACAGTAATATATTTCTGCTACTATCACACCTATATATGTCTAGGTGTGTATATAAATATATGTATGTGTGTATATATACCACTATACACAAGTTCAGATGTTTTGCCTGCCTCAAAAGAACCCCAAAAAATGCCAAAAAAAAACGCTAGCGTCAAAAAAAAAATGCCCAGGTGTGTTTTTGCTGGCATTTTTTGGGGGTTTTTGAAGGCAGGCAAAACATCAGAACTTGTGCACAGTACCACTATACACAAGTTCAGATGTTTTTCCTGACTGCAAAGAACCCAAAGAAATGCCTTCTATTAAACCGGCAAGGTGTTACAGCAGCGAAGCCAACCCCCTGTCAGAAAGTTTTCTAATACAAACAATCTTTTTTTTAAGGTTCTGGACATGCTACAGAGCTGAAACTTCACATGTACACTTTTTAGACCCCCCAGATCTGAAATCCAAAGTAAAAATCAAAAAAATCTCTTTTTTTTTAATTTTTTCAATAATTGGCTTTTTTTATCAAAAATGACAATTTTTAAGAACTTTTTTTGTGTGATTTTGTGTCTGGGGGTCTAAAAGGTGTACCAGTGAAGTTTCAGCTCTGTAGCATGTCCAGAACCAGAAAAAAAAGGATTGTATGTATTAGAAAACTTTCAGCTCAGGGGGTAAGCTTCTCTCCACACCTTGCCGGTTTCAAAGCAGGCATTTTTTTGGGTTCTTTGCAGTCAGGAAAAACATCTGAACTTGTGTATAGTGGTACTGTGCACAAGTTCAGATGTTTTGCCTGCCTCCAAAACCCCCCAAAAAATGCTAGCAAAAACACACCTGGGCATTTTTTTTTTGACGCTAGCGTTTTTTTGGCTTTTTTTTGGGTTCTTTTGAGGCAGGCAAAACATCTGAACTTGTGTATAGTGGTATATATACACACATACATATATTTATATACACACCTAGACATATATAGGTGTGATAGTAGCAGAAATATATTACTGTAAATGATTTCATTAGCGCAAGCATATATTTCTGCTACTATCACACCTATATATGTCTGGGTGTGTTTATAAATATATGGATGTGTGTATATTCAGCACTATACACAAGTTCAGATGTTTTGCCTGCCTCAAAAGAACCCCCAAAAAATGCCAAAAAAACGCTAGCGTCAAAAAAATAAATGCCCAGGTGTGTTTTGCTGGCATTTTTTGGGGGTTTTTGGAGGCAGGCAAAACATCAGAACTTGTGCACAGTACCACTATACACAAGTTCAGATGTTTTTCCTGACTGCAAAGAACCCAAAAAAATGGTTTCTATTAAACCGGCAAGGTGTTACAGCAGCGAAGCCAACCCCCTGTCAGAAAGTTTTCTAATACAAACAATCTTTTTTTAAGGTTCTGGACATGCTACAGAGCTGAAACTTCACATGTACACTTTTTAGACCCCCCAGATCTGAAATCCAAAGTAAAAATCAAAAAATCTCTTTTTTTTTTAATTTTTTCAATAATTGGCTTTTTTATCGAAAATGACAATTTTTAAGAACTTTTTTGTGTGATTTTGTGTCTGGGGGGGTCTAAAAGGTGTACCAGTGAAGTTTCAGCTCTGTAGCATGTCCAGAACCAGAAAAAAAAGGATTGTATGTATTAGAAAACTTTCAGCTCAGGGGGTTAGCTTCTCTCCACACCTTGCTGGTTTCAAAGCAGGCATTTTTTTGGGTTCTTTGCAGTCAGGAAAAACATCTGAACTTGTGTATAGTGGTACTGTGCACAAGTTCAGATGTTTTGCCTGCCTCCAAAACCCCCCAAAAAATGCCAGCAAAAACACACCTGGGCATTTTTTTTTTTTTTGACGCTAGCGTTTTTTTGGCATTTTTTTGGGTTCTTTTGAGGCAGGCAAAACATCTGAACTTGTGTATAGTGGTATATAAACACACATACATATATTTATATACACACCTAGACATATATAGGTGTGATAGTAGCAGAAATATATTACTGTAAATTATTTCATTAGCGCAAGCATATATTTCTGCTACTATCACACCTATATATGTCTAGGTGTGTATATAAATATATGGATGTGTGTATATACACCACTATACACAAGTTCAGATGTTTTGCCTGCCTCCAAAACCCCCCAAAAAATGCCAGCAAAAACACAACTGGGCATTTTTTTTTTTGACGCTAGCGTTTTTTTGGCATTTTTTTGGGTTCTTTTGAGGCAGGCAAAACATCTGAACATGTGTATAGGGGGTATATATACACATATATGTCTGAATATATACCCCTAGACATATATAGGGGGGATAGTAGCAGATATATATTACTGTAAATGATTTCATTAGCGCAAGCATTTATTTCTGCTACTATCACATCTATATATGTCTAGGGGTATATATTCAGACATATATGTCTATATATACCCCCTATACACATGTTCAGATGTCATGTCTGACATCAAACATGTCCTCAAAAAAGCACTGGCAGTGGCAGCCCCTGCAGCATAAAAAATGCTTGGCTGGTGAGAAGCCATATGGGTGTGCCGAAGGTATTCAGAGAAATGATCATTTCTCTATAGCGGTCACCCTGCTATGGAAGGGTTTTGTCACCCTGCCATAGCAGTCAATGCCAGTTAACCCTACACTACACTACGGTCCCCTTACACTTAACACTTTCCCTACAGAAACTAAATTTTTGAAGCTAACTTAAGTGTAAAGGAGCACTCTAACTACACTAGATATCCCTTTCCTCACACTAAAAATAGCTAAATGACACTTTTAAAGTAAAATTAACAGAACAGCATTCCACTCTCTTCCATGTCCAGTATAACAATGCTAGGAATATGGCGGGGGCGATCTTATATACTGGGGGGCGTATTCACTAATGATTGGTCTAGGGACCCCCTAGTCACTCCAATCACATTCCTAGCATTCTCCTGCCCCCTCAATTGGCTTTTGCTAATGGTTCTGGTCCAATCACTGGTTTTTAAAGCCCATTTCCTGAAGCATTGCATTTTGGGCGGTTCTGGTTGCCGAATTCCGAACTTTTTGGGCAAAAAGTTCTAAATTCGGCCGAACCTCGAACACCCAATGTTCGGGCCGAACCGATGGTCGACCCGAACCGTTCAATCATCCCTATACAGGATGTCAGGAATGGGTACTGGATGGCAGATGTTTTTCACTACTATTTGGGTTGTGGTCCCTTTATGGGAGAGTTCAAGGTAGATTTTTAGCCATCAGGGGTTCTCATTCATGCAGGGGTTCCCGGGTAGCCTGGTCGGAGAGAACTAATTTCAGTACTCTCTGGACTGGCAAGTCTTCTTTTGGGACCTGGAATTCAAAGGCTCGGATTGACTTTAAGTAGGAACGAGTCTCCAAACCATGATTACAGGGACTATAGTCCTGCAATGTTTAACCCACCTGCAAGGGAGGCTTGAAAAGCAGCAGGAAGGAGTGAACATACGTCTATGAGGTAGTCTGTAGTGGTTTCCATGTGTGGAAAAGTGTGGACTATCTGCAGGGTGAGATTATGTTTTGCTGATCTTCTGATGCTTCCCCTGTACCTCGAAGCAGAACTCTAAACCTAACTGTGGGACGTGTTTATTGGCGACTATACCAGGGTTATGGACGCTTTTCTTTATTTTTGCTGTTTGCTGTTTTTTTGTTTTCTTGTGTTGAGAGTTTAATAAAGACTTTTACTTTTACAAGCAGCTGGCTAGTGATGTTAGGCTCTCCAGATTACAACAGGCAGAAGTTAATTTCTTAACCTCAACAACTGATATGTAGGAGGGGGTATGCCCATCACCCTTTTGGTAACTCTATCTAGGTAAACCTTTGCATTATTCTAAATTCTAAGGGAGGACTGGACAATGGCCAACAAAAAAAATCTGTAGGCTAGTTTAGGACGACTCCCTTCTCTGACCAGCATGCCTCAGTTTTGTATCAAAATAGTACCAATACTCATAAAACATGGAGGGCTGGGACCAGTGTTCGTCAAATGTAATTCAAAGAAAAGGATTTCAAGTGGTTGTAAAGTCACATTCATAAATTACTTGTATCCCCTCTGTTTTAGGAAGATATAAAGTACACTGTGTGTGTGTGTGTGTGTGTGTGTGTGTGTGTGCATGCATAATTTAAGAAAAAAACAGACACAATGTACTTTATATCTTCCTAAAACAGAGGGGATATAAGTAATATATATATATATTACTTTACAGCCATGGGAAATAGAGGCAGGAGGAGAGAGGAGGGGCAGGGAGGTGTTCAGCTCACAACATTGACTTTAGAGATGACAGACAGGGAGGGAGGGGGAGATACAAAGATGCTGAGGAGAGATCAGCATGATGGAGGCACGTAGACTGACCAGGCTATCAGGGATCAGCAGCCATGATAAGCATGGTAAGCTCACATAGGGGAACACAGGAACAGGCAAGATCAACCAGGTATTTTAGAACATGTTTTGGGACAAATGACACTGCAAAAGCACTGTGCTATTTATCATGCTTTAAAGCAGTGTTTCTCAACTCCAGTCCTCAGGGCACACTAACAGGCCAGGTTTGCAAGAAAACTGAAATACATCACAGGTAATATCATTAGCTGCTCAGTGATTGCAGTATTCTAGTCTGCATCTCCCCAAGGTAATACTTAAAATCTGGCCTGTTAGTGTGCCCTGAGGACTGGAGTTGAGAAACACTGCTTTAAAGGAACAGGTACTTTTTTTTTTTAGGGTTACAACCACTTAAGAGACAATGTAATGACAACAATAGAAGCAAGAATAGAAGGGAAAACTGACATTGACCAGCCTATCTCTGTAACTTCTGAACAAACAGTTGAAGTGAGTGCATACTCTACCAGGGGCGGAGGTAGCAGTAACATCAGGAAGGATATTGGAAATGGACATTTTTAATATTTTAGTTTAACCACTTGCCATCTGAGATTTACTGCGGCAGGGCTGCTCATAATCACATAGCTCTACGTGAGTATGTGCACGCGATTTTGGCGGCGCGCTGCGCTGCTGGAGTCGCGCCCCCGCTGTTTAGACACAGCAGGAAGCAGATGGCGGGAGGAGTGGGCTTGATCGCCACCGCCCTGCCCTCCCGCAGTAACAGTGCATATTATTTAGCATTGATCACTGTGTTAATGACACTGGTCCCCAAAAAGTGTCACTTAGTGTCAGATTTGTCAGCCGAAATCCCGATAAAAAATGCTGATCGCTGCCATTACTAATAAAAAAACCCATAAATCTATAGCTCGTAGTTTGTAAATGTTGGTGATACAACAGCTTTCAGCTTAGCAGATTAACTGGAGTTGCGCCCCTGCTGTTTAGACACAGCAGGAAGCAGATCGCGGGAGGAGTGGGCTTGATCGCCACCGCCCTCCCGCAGTAACAGTGCATATTATTTAGCATTGATCACTGTATTAATGTCACTGGTCCCCAAAAACTGTCACTTAGTGTCAGATTTGTCAGCCGAAATCCCGATAAAAAACGCTGATCGCTGCCATTACTAATAAAAAAAAAAAACATAAATCTATATCTCGTAGTTTGTAAATGTTGGAGATACAACAGCTTTCAGTTTAGCAGATTAACTGCAGTTCATAAATAGGACACTAGATGTCGCTAATGCTCAGTGATATGCTATGCATTTTCTATGATGTGTTGTAATATCCTGTACACTGTACTGAACTTGTTGGTTATCTCTTCCTGTCTGTTGTTCTTATTACAATGAGGTGACATCTTTGCTTTCTGTGTTATGTTCCAATAAAGTAGCCAGTTCCTGTTTACTCCACAATGTCTGATCTGAATGGACTCCCCTGCACCCAGTGATCGCACTCTGCAACAGGTTATGGACCCTGGATCCGGATAAAGATCGACATAAGGAAGCTTTCCAGTGACATCTCCTATAGACAAGTAAGACTGTTTTTATATAAAGGAGGGAAAAATGTTCGGAAACTCAGAACTTAAACTCTCAGTGGCCAAGCTGAACAATGACAATTATCAGCTATGGAAGTTTAAAGTGGAAATGCTATTATCTAGAGATGACTTGTGGGAGGTTACCACTACAGAGAGGCCACAGAACAATAATCAGGACTGGGACAAGAAAAACAGACAGGCACGGGCCACCATAAGCTTACTAGTGGAGGATGATCAGCTCATACATATACGCCATGAGGACACAGCGAAAGGCATGTGGGATGTGCTGAAAAAACTGCATGAAAGATCCAGTTTAAACAGCAAGCTGTTTCTACTGCGGAAACTTTACAAAATGAGACTTAGCAGAAAACAGGACATGCAGGCGCATATAAATGCAATGCTGGAAGTGATTGCGCAACTCAGATCAATCGGGGAGAATATAACAGACAGCCACGCAGCAGCCATGTTGTTATGCAGTTTGCCCGATACATATACTGCACTGATCAATGCGCTGGAGACACGACCTGAGACAGATCTGACACTAACATTTGTAAAAACCAGGTTTATAGATGAGTATCAGAGAAGAAAGGAATTAGTGCATAACTCCACAGAAACCGACACCAGAACCGCTCTTAAAGCTACAGACACAAGGTTACACAGGAAAGAGACCAGAGTGTGTTTCAGATGTCACAAACAGGGACACATAAAGAAAGACTGTACTATATGGAAAGCAGAGCAAAGAAGACAGCGTCCATCTTATGCTAAACAAAAGATCAAAGCCATAATCAATGATCCATGGGAAGGAAACTGGAATGACACTTTTAAAGTGACAGGCAACAATAAATGTCCAGGCTGGTGCATCGATTCGGGGGCAACCAGTCACATGACGAGTGATAGAAGTTTTTCCACAGAACTCGATCTGAACAACAAAGAAACTATTTATCTCGCAGATGGAAGCAAAATACGTGCAGAAGGATATGGGCATGGAACCCTTGTATGCCCTGATGATGCGGGACACAACCTAGCCATACCAGTGAAAGATGTACTTTAGGTCCCTAATCTAGAAGGAGGACTCTTATCTGTGAAGCGTCTAACAGCCAGAGGACTCACTGTAACATTACAAGGTGACAAGTGTTCAATCCTAAATGGCAACCAGACAATAGCAAGTGCCAAGCTGGATGATCACCTATATCACCTCGACACAGTGAAGGAAAAGGTGAGACTATGTACACACAAGCACAATGACTGTATACATATATGGCACAGATGTCTAGGTCACAGACACCCAGAATGCATACAGGAACTACAGAGGAGGAATCTGACAAGTGATCTAACAATATCCCCTTGTCCAGTTACTGTTAAGTGTGAATGTTGCATTCAATCCAAAGCTACAAGAGCAACACTTCCCAAAGTCAGTCAGAAGAGAGCTTCAAGACAACTTGACTTAGTTCAAAGTGACGTGTGTGGTCCCCTAAACCCACCCACACCTGGAGGCAAAAGGTACATAGTGACTTTCATAGATGACTATTCAAGATACACAGTCACCTACCTAATGCAACACAAGAGTGAAGTTTTTGACAAATTACAAGACTATATAATAAAGACCAGTAACAAGTTTCAGAGGAAGCCTCTCATTCTTCGGAGTGACAATAGAGGTGAATTCATGGGATATAAGATACAAGAGTACTTAAAACAGAATGGAATAGAACATCAAACTACAGTCCCATATACACCAGAACAAAATGGAGTAGCTGAAAGAAAGAACAGAACTCTGACTGAAATGATCAAATGTATGCTGACAGACTCTGGACTACCACAAAAATACTGGGGTGAAGCAGCTATGACAGCTACATATGTGCAGAACAGACTTCTTTTCAGAACAATAGAGAAAACTCCATATGAACTTTGGCACAATGAGAAGCCAAATGTAAAACACCTAAGAGTTTTTGGATGCAAAGCATTCATCTACATACCTGAAGAAAAACACACCAAACTTCAAAACAGAGCATTTGAAGGTATCTTTGTTGGATACAGTGACAATGTCAAAGGTTACAGAATCCTTAATCCCAAAACAGACAAGGTTACCATTAGCAACAGCATAACTTTTGTTGAAGATTTAAGAGACAATGTAATGACAACAGTAGAAGCAAGAATAGAAGGGAAAACTGACATTGACCAGCCTATCTCTGTAACTTCTGAACA
Organism: Pelophylax lessonae; assembly: GCF_965119305.1. Taxonomy (NCBI): domain Eukaryota; kingdom Metazoa; phylum Chordata; class Amphibia; order Anura; family Ranidae; genus Pelophylax; species Pelophylax lessonae. The sequence continues at coordinate 428,615,338 of NC_138768.1, read as the reverse complement.
AACAGTTGAAGTGAGTGCAGACTCTACCAGTACTGAAGAGCAGACACAAGAAGGCTCAGACACAAAACCGAGACATTCAACAAGAGAAAACGAAGGTAAACCACCTGTACGTCTCTCATGCAAAGCAAGTACTGCCAGTATTAACGAACCTGCGACCTGGGAAGAAATATCTCAGCTTTCAGAAAAAGAAGCAAGTAAATGGATAAAGGCTGCTGATGAAGAGATAAAATCCATGCCTGACACTAAAACATGGACACTTACAGAACTACCACCCGGAAGGAAAGCCATAGCCTGTAAATGGACTTTTAAAGTGAAATACAATGCAGATGGCACAATTGAGCGTACAAAGCAAGACTAGTAGCCAAGGGCTATTCTCAAAAATACGGAGAGGATTATGACGAGACATTTGCACCAGTAGTCAAGCACACTACAATACGGACTTTACTGACAGTAGCCGTCACAAGGAAAATGCAAGTGAAACATTTTGATGTGAAAACCGCGTTTCTACATGGCGAGCTAACAGAAGAAATTTACATGGAACAACCACCAGGGTTCAAAGATGAACAAAGGCCAGACCTAGTATGCAAACTTCGCAGGAGTATATATGGTCTAAAGCAAGCAGCCAGAGCGTGGAATATAAAAATAAATGAAGTGCTTACACATCAAAACTTTCTGAGGAGTAAAGCAGACCCCTGCTTATACACAAAGAAATTGGCAGACAGATGGGTCTATATGCTTATTTATGTGGATGATATCCTGATTTGCTTTGAGCAAGAAGGGGATGAAGCAGAAATACTAGAAAAATGAAATCAGAACTTCAACACCAAAGATCTTGGCAACATAAAGAATTACCTCGGCATCCAGATCGAGAGAGAGGAAGATGGCAGCTTTCTTCTGAACCAAAGACACAAAATACAAGAAATAATTGAAACATTTGGAATGGAAGACGCCAAACCAGTAAAGTCTCCTATGGAAACCAACTACCTAAAGGAGATGAATTGTCAAGATAACCCATTACCTACTAATACTCAATACAGGAAGGCAATAGGGAAATTGCTGTATCTTACCATTGCTACAAGGCCGGACATTGCAGCAACTGTTGGAATCATATGCAGAAAGGTTTCAATGCTAAGTCAAAAGGACTGGAATGCTGTAAAGCGAATCATTCGCTATCTTAAAGGGACTTTGCATTACAAGTTAAAGTTACCAGCAAGTGATGAAAGCACCTTAACAGGATATGTGGATGCTGATGGGGCAGGAGACACCAGCGACAGGAAATCTACCAGTGGCTACTCTTTTTTTCTGTCAGGAGGTACCATCAGTTGGACTAGTAAAAAGCAACTCTCTGTTTCACTGTCGTCTACTGAAGTAGAATACGTTGCTGCAGCGCAGGCAAGCCAAGAAGTTATATGGCTGAGACAGCTATTAACAGATTTGGGTCAACCACAGTTTGGGACCAACAGAAATCTATGAGGACAATCAAGGATGCCTTGCACTTGCGCGCATGGAAGGAGTTAATTCAAGAACCAAGCATATTGACATGAAGTTCCACTTTCTTAGGGATCTTCAAGAGCAAGGTCTTCTTGAGTTACTTTATTGCCCAACCGAGGATATGACAGCAGATATCCTTACAAAGCCTCTGAACGCTGAAAGACACTCAAGGCTTACAAAGAAGATGGATTTAATAGACTAAGCCTTAGCTGTTGAAAAGGAGTGTTGGAGATACAACAGCTTTCAGTTTAGCAGATTAACTGCAGTTCATAAATAGGACACTAGATGTCGCTAATGCTCAGTGATATGCTATGCATTTTCTATGATGTGTTGTAATATCCTGTACACTGTACTGAACTTTTTGGTTATCTCTTCCTGTCTGTTGTTCTTATTACAATGAGGTGACATCTTTGCTTTCTGTGTTATGTTCCAATAAAGAAGCCAGTTCCTGTTTACTTCACAATGTCTGATCTGAATGGACTCCGCTGCACCCAGTGATCGCACTCTGCAACAGTAAACGCTATAACTTTTGCGCAAACCAATTATTATACGCTTTTTGGGATTTTTTTTTACCAAAAATATGTAGCAGAATACAAATTGACCTAAACTGATAAAAAAAACTTGATTTTTTAAATTTTTTTATTGGGAATGTTTGTAGCAGAAAGTAGAAAATATTGGTGTTTTTAAAAAAATGTACTCTCTTTTTTTGTTTATAGCGCCAAAACGAAAAACCGCAGAGGTGATCAAATATCACCAAAAGAAAGCTCTACTTATGGGAAAAAAGAACATCAATTGTATTTGGGTAAGGCGTCGCACGGCCGCACAATTGTCAGTTAAAGCAATGCAGTGCCGAATTGCAAAAAATGGCCTGGTCATTAAGGGGGTAAAACTTTACGGGGCTCAAGTGGTTAAGCATATAAAAAAAAACACTGCTCCTGACAGAATAGATTTTCGAAAAACCTTTATTTTTCATTGGTGCATGTTCCCCTAGGGCAGTGCACACCGTGCCCCCCACCCAAAAAAAAATATATATTTTTTTAGACACACTTTGCCTATTAGCCCAGAAAATTGGCCATTTTTAATTTGACAGATCCAGCTCCCATTAGTTTTAATGAGGTTTGGATTTGGCATGCAAACCAAACCGAAGGACCCAGGACAGTTTGGCTCATCACTACTGAAGGGTTATGAACTGGTAGTGCGGGGTCCCCACAGCAAACTGTAGGAATCACTGATGCACTGGAAGATCTCCTGGATCTGAAAATGTACTGCTTTATGCATAGGTACCAACATGAGAAACATGCTGGAAATGAGACAAGAGGCTTCAGCAAACCATAACAACAGAGGTTTAAGGCACTACCAATGTGCTCCATTCATTCAGTAAGCAGGGAATCAGTGGTTAGATCTCTTTTAAGGGACTTTGATCAGAAATGGTTTGACAAAGAAAAATCAGAGTTAGTATCAGGGGAGAATGGAGCTCAAGAAAGGGCTTTTAACTGCTTAACGGTTGGGTTCTTAAAGACAGGAATAGTAGGCATTTTGTTAAGAAGGAACATGGCTGGGCATGGCTAGGATGTAAAGGAAGCTGGACGTGTCATTCAGGAGCTCCGCTTTATCTGACTGCATCCAACTCCATCTGAGGCTTTATCCTTACCTATTTCGGCTGCTTTTAGCCTCATCATCCCTAGTCTGCATGGAGGACTGATGCCGGTCAAGAAATTTGCGGCTCCGATGCAGATTCTGAGAGCCCAAAGTACTCCTCAGCTGCGGGGTGCGTGTGCGGCTGCCGCCATCTTGCCCTCATCTCCGGTGCCCTCTCCCTCTTCCTCTCCAGCTGTCACCACCGCTAAGACCGCAGCGTGGATGAAGGATCTGGAGGAGGGCTGGCAGGAGCACACCCGGTGAGTCGAGCACACTACATCCTGCACAGGGCTACCGGGAGAGGCTCCTTCAGGAGGGGACATTACAGCACCCATTCTTGCTGCAATAGATGGTTGTAAAACAGCACTCATGCTCCGCATAGACCATCTGGCCTCAGAGTGCACCCTGATAAGACATGACTTGTATAAAATAAGGGAGCGCCTTACGGGGGCTGAGGAGCGCATATCAGCGGTGGAGGACACTACTGCGGCCCACTCTGCACAGATTGCTGCCCTGCAGAGTCAAGTGAACGTGATGGCTGATAAGATGGAGGATGGTGAAAATAGACAGCGTCGCAACAACATTAGGGTGGTGGGCCTGCCTGAAAAGGCTGAGGGGTCTAATCCTACCCTGTTTGCTGAACAATTCTTATGTGACCTCCTCGACCTGCCTGCTCCACCACCAACATATGTGGTGGAGAGGGTCCACAGAGTTCCAACAGGTGCGCTTTTTGAATTTCCCCACGGCCGTTTTTGGTGCGCTTTCTGAATTTCCGTGATCGGGACAGAATACTTACTGAGGCCCGCAAGAGGGAAGAACTGCGGTATGAGAATGGGAAAATCATGCTGTTTCCTGATTTCTCTGTGGAGACGCAGAAGAAACGCAGATCCTACACTGAGGTCCGCAAACGCCTGAGGGCCAAGGACCTGAAATATGGGAAGTTATATCCGAGAAAACTAAGGGTAAAATATAAAGGCTCCTCCAAGTTCTTTGAGTCAGCAAGGGAGGCCGCAGACTGGTTGGACTCCATCTAATATGCTTGAGCCAGTGTTTTTTGTGCTTGCGGATTTCTGTCTACGTGGAGCTGCGTTTGTGACTACCAGTTCTGGATCCGCTACCTGCAAGTCCTGTATTTGACTTTTTGCCGCTAGGAAGGCTGCATCTTGCCAGACTATGTTACCATCCTCCTGAGGGCAGCTGGACTTCACCTCTATTACCCTAAACCATGCACAGATAGGCCAGGGCTCTGTTGCTGCTGGTTGTCACCGGGTTGGATTTCTTTAATGGGAGCTCCAAGACTGTGGCACTGTTACGGCTTTAGTTTATCTAACTGTTACTTTTACTTTTTCTCTTTTTTGCTTTTTCCCCTTTTTTTACGCTTTTGCCATTTATTGTGCCTAATCCCAGGAGGGAAGAAAGGTGACCAACTCAGGGGGAATCACAGGGGTTGTAAAGAGAAGCCTGTAATATTCGTCTGTGAGTTGAGAGGTTTTTCACCTGGTGTTGGCGTGCACTCCAATTTAGCAAGAGGACTACTGATTGAAGAGCACAGTGGTGGATTAACATACAATATCTCACAAATGTGAGTACACTCCTCACATTTTTGTAAATATTTTATTATATCTTTTCATGTGACAATATTGAAGAAATGACAATTTTCAAAAAAGTAAAGTAGTGAGTGTTCAGCTTGTTCAGCCATTTTTGTCTAAACTGCTGGCAACAAAAGTGAGTACACCCCTAAGTGAAAGTGTCCAAATTGGGAACAATTAGCCATTTTCCCTCCCCGGTATCATGTGACTGATTAGTGTTACAATTTGTTAGGTGTAAATGAGGAGCAGGTGTGTTAAATTTGGTGTTATCGTTCTCACTCTCTCATACTGGTCACTGGAAGTTCAACATGGCACCTCATGGCAAAGAACTCTCTGAGGATCTGAAAAAAAGAATTGTTGCTCTACATAAAGATGGCCTAGGCTACAAGAAGATTGCCCAGACCCTGAAACTGAGCTGCAGCACGGTGGCCAAGAACATACAGCGGTTTAACAGGACATGTTCCACTCAGAACAGGCCTCGCCATGGCCGACCAAAGAAGTTGAGTGCACGTGCTCAGCGTCATATCCAGAGGTTCTCTTTGGGAAAGAGACATATCAGTGCTGCTAGCATTGCTGCAGAGGTTGTAGGAGTGGGGGGTCAGCCTGTCAGTACTCAGACCATACGCTGCACACTGCATTAAATTGGTCTGCATGGCTGTTGTCCCAGAAGGAAGCCTCTTCCAAAGATGATGCACAAGAAAGTTCACAAAAACAGTTTGCTGAAGACAAGCAGACTAAGGACATGGATTACTAGAACCATGTCCTGTGGTCTGAAGACGAGACCAATACAAACTTATTTGGTTCAGATGGTGTCAAGCGTGTGCGCAGACAACCAGGTGAGGAGTATAAAGACAAGTGTGTCTTGTTTAAAGTCAAGCATGGTGGTGGGAGTGTCATGGTCTGGGGCTACAGTTCATTGAGGAAACCATAAATGCCAACATGTACTTACAATACTGTCACATACTGAAGCAGAGCATGATCTCCTCCCTTCGGAGACTAGGCCACAGGGCAGTATTCCAACATGATAACGACCCCAAACACATCTCCAAGATGACCACTGCCTGGCTAAAGAAGCTGAGGGTAAAGGTGATGGACTGGCCAAGCATGTCTCCAGACCTAAACCCTATTGAGCATCTGTGGGGCATCCTCAAACGGAAGGTAGAGGAGCGCAAGGTCTCTCACATCCACAAGCTCTGTGATGTCGTCATGGAGTAGTGGAAGAGGACTCCAGTGGCAACCTGTAAAGCTCTGGTGAACTCCATGCCCAAGAGGATCAAGGCAGTACTGGGAAAAAATAGTCCACCCCAAATATTGACACTTTGGGCCCAATGTGGACATTGTTGCCAGCGGTTTAGATATTAATGGCTGTGTTGAGTTATTTTGAAGGGAAAAAATTTACACTGTTATACATGCTGTACACTCACTGCTTTACATTGTAGCAAAAGTGTAATTTCTTCAGTGTTGTCACATGAAAATATATAATGAAATATTTTACAAAAATGTGTATTCCCTTTTGTGAGAAACTGTATTCTATACAGGCACAGATTTAAAGTTATGTTACATGTTGTGTCATGAATTAGAGAGTACTCTCTGTGTCACCATTGTTGGACGTTTTCCTATGACCTCCTAGAAGGGGTTTGAGGTATATTGCATGAGACACTCAGATAACATCCTACAGGTATTCTGAACTGGTGACAGATGAGTTGGTAGGCAATCAACAGTAAGTATCAAACAAACAAAGCCACAGTTGGATATATAGAGGAAAGCTTAGAACAGAGATGATAAAAAAAAGCTGTGCATGGTGAGTACAAAGGCAGGAGACAGAAAAAATAGCAGGAACCAAAGAACAGACCAGAATACCAAATTTAAGGCTAGTTTACACCACAACCTGTGCATTCAGTGTGCATTTTCACCTGTGTGTTTAAGTGCATTTTTCAATGTGTCTGTAATGCGTTCCTGTGTTTTTGCAGCAAAATGATACTTTCTAATCCTCTAGAACTGGATTTTTTTTTTTATCTGCCTTTAAACGCTCCTGCCTCTAAAGACCTGTAAACACCAATGTGTGCAAGGACTCAAAGGCTAACATAGAGGGGTGTTTAAAGGAAGGAACAAAAACATCAAAATGCCCTTAAAAGTAGCGTTTTTGACCTCCTGCATGAGACCTAAAAAACCTAACTGAAAGCATCTGGAGTGAACAAGTCCCTTACAGACTAGATATAGAAAACCCAAAAGGAAGCTTAGGCTTAGGTACTACTCCAGAACAGCAAGTTGAATTTTTACCTACCTCTTGATGGAGTCAAACACCTTCTGCAGTTTGCTTGTACAGCAGGACACTCTGCCATTAAGGGGCATAGGCATATACCCAAAGGACCAACTTTTGTATCCAGAAACCAAAGCATTAAAAACATCTAGTCATGATTGGGCTTATGCAGAAAGCTGAACTGTTATAAATGTGCAGGCTAACTTATTCAATATTTATAATTCTCCATATTTAGCTTTATTATATTTATCAGTTGCAATATGGTGTGGTGTTGGAAAGTGCCATCATCCCCATTAAAAGTAAAATAGTAAAAATAGGTGCCTACCTGTTGGCTATTTGGGTTTCCCATTTGGATTTTCACCATTATGTGATGTTCCATCTGTCAAATGTGTAGCTGTTTTCTATAAATTGTAGCCTTTTTTTTTTTTTTATGAATATGTGTAAAAATAAAGCTTTTCTGTTGATTTTACCTATGAAATAGTTTTTTGAGCCTGTGTTTTTGAGCATAGTTCAGCTTCAAGAGGGTTCCTATTTTATATTATATTTATCAAAGTCAGAATTTTAGCTGGAGTGTCAGCGGATCTGAAGCCACCTGAAACTTGCTGGCATGTCATCTGTTTTATGTTACACAATGGAAACTCAGAAGATGGGAGACCCTATTTAAGGTTTGGCAATTGATGGCTAATAGTTATCAAACATCAGGTGACTCTGATTGTCAGGAAATCAAAATGCAGACTCCATGTTGACATGGCAATTATTTACCTGGCGACCTGGGTTCTTATCTTAACACCATAAATGTACAGGCTAACGTATTAAATATTTATATTTTATCTTAATTTATCTTTTTTTATTTTGTCTGACTTTGACACTTTAGCTAGACTCAAGAAAAACACATTTAAGAGGTGCTGGCATTCCAATGCCTATTCCAATGGTACAAACACAGAGAAATCTTCAAATGAGTTCACTCATTCTGGTAAGGCACCCCTCAAACACACCTCTTTGATGGATACCTGAAAGCAACTCAAAGTTCACAAATAGGCAACAAACTGCTTCTGCTGATTACATTGTCACTCTTGCTATAACTAAAAATCCAAAAGGAGGTTTTGCACCGTATCATTTGATTGTACTTTCCTTTGAGCCCATTTAGGTCCTTATTTAATTTTTCTGGGCCCTGATGGGGGTGAAAGTCTTGTTGCCCCTGAAACTTATTGGCTGTTTTAATGTCAGGGTATTGTGAACAATTAGAGGTACCTTGACCCTTTTTGTGGTTTGGCACCACTTTGTATACCTTTACCTAGAGTTCCAGGGGTCTGAAGCAAGCTGAAACTTGATGTCATGTCAGCTATTTCACCTCAAACACTGGAATTTCAGATGGGAGGTTGGGCAGTTGATAGACTAACAACTATCAAACCTCGGGTGACTCTGATTGCCATAGCAATAGCAAGATAATTTATTTAATACAATTTTATTGATCCATGAAGTGTCAGTGGTTTGTGAGTAACCAGAAATGAACAAGGACTTTGCAACGAAAGCAGACCTTGCCTTCAAACTCCAATGAGTTATAGCACAAAGCAGGCTCCACTTCCTGTACACACTTTAAAATAAATCATATAATTTTTCTTATACTGTAAGTGAAACACGAAAAGTATTTACCTGGCAACCTGGGATCCTACCATAATGTCCCCTTTCTCCATCATTTGTCTTCTATATTGCCTGTGAGGTGCAAGACAAATAAATTACATAAAATCAAAGCACTCATTTATTTTCAAGCATAAAATAAAATACATCAAAGCATACTAACCACTTACCGCATACTAACGTAGATCTACGTTGGCAGACTTTGCGGTAGTATACCGGGATGATGCCTCTAGCTAGAGACACCATCCCGGTACCGTGGTTTAGAGCCGACGGTCGGCTTTCCGTCGGTGACGGCCGATGCGGCTCAGGAGCCACTCAATCGTTACCCGGGTGAGCAGGAGGGGACGTCTACCCCCCCCCCGCCCATGACTTTGCTCGGGGCTCCCATCCCACCGTCACTTCTGGGTTACTGTGCTGCAAAAGGCGGCAAATTTAAAAAACGCCTGTATGCAAAAACACAGTTTTCTGCGTTTTGCATACATGGAAGTGTAGTGGAGGGGTCTAGGGTCTTTTAGACCCTCAATCCCTCCATAAAGAGTACCTGTCACTGCATATTGGTGTCACAAGGGATGTTTACATTGCTTGTGACAGCAATAAAAGTGATCAGATTTTTATTTTTTTTAAAAACCTGCAATAAAGTTAAAATAAATAAATAAATAGGAAAAAAAAAACGTATACGGAAGTCGAGCCGCAAATTAAATCGCTGTTCAAACCACACATGTGAGGTATCGCCGCGATCGCCAGAGCGTGGGCAATAATTTAAAAAAAGAGCTACGCTCTAACTCTAAACTGGTAACCGTTAAATAAATTTAAAGCGTCGCCTATTGAGATCTCTATTGACCGTAGTTTGTCGCCATCCCAGGGGGGGGGGGGGCGCAATTTTAAAACGTAACATGTTGGGTATCTATTTACTCGGCGTGACATCATCTTTCACAATATACAAAAAAAATGGGCTAACTTTACTGTTTAGTATTTTTTAAATGCAGTGAAATGTGATTTTTCATAATTTTTCCAAAAAAAATGGCGTTTTAAAGACCGCTGCGCAAATACCACGTGACAAAAAAAAATTGCAATGACCGAAATTTTATTCTCCAGAGTCTTCGCTAAAAATATATATATAATGTTTGGGGTTTCTAAGTAGTTTTCTAGGAAAAATACTGGTTTTAACTTGTAAACAAAAAGTGTCCGAAATAGGGCTGGGGCTTAAGTGGCTAAAAAAGGCAAAGGAGTTGAATATATATAGGTTTTATGTGATTATAATTTAATGCGAAAATATTTTTTTGTTGCTTTTTACTGTTCTTCTTTTGGCCCATGTATAATCTTCATTTAGGCGTCATTATACCCCGTAGATTTATGACTTAGAAATACAGTAGAAGGCTACAGCCTCAACCAAGAATCACTAAAGCATATGTCAAGTTTTATCCTTTTCAGGTACAGGCTCAAAGCTATGTTATATGTAGGTGTCATGATATACTAAGGCCAGCAATGTTGGTTTGTTTTCAAAACACCTGCCAACAGGGGATGGATTTATGCTACATGGCACACTTAGATTACATCCTCCAGGTTTTTCAAACTGGTGATAGATGAGTTGGTAGGCAATGTAAGCTACAGTAAGTACCAAACAAACAAAATCACAGCTGACTATAAAGAGGCAAGCTCAGAATACTGAAGGTTGAAGCAGACAGAGAAAGTTATGCACAGTAAGGACAAGGAAGGTGACAGACAGAAGAAGAGAAACCGGAGTAAAAACCAGCATGCCAAGCCAAATTGGTATGTGCCTCTTGATGCTTCATCGTGCTTCTACTGTAGTTAATTCAGTAGAGCATAGTTGTCTACCTATTAAACCAGTTTTGTATCTGGAAACCAAAACATTAATTACATCTAATCAAGATTGGGGTGATGTAAATATCTGAATATTCAGCTGTCTAAATGTGCAGGTTAACGTATTAAATATTTCTATTTCCCCCCTAATTGAGCTTTAGTATTTTTGTTGGAGTCGGGCTTTAAGCTGGAGTGTCAGCAGGTCAGAAGCCACCTGAAGCCTTTTGGCATGTACAGTGCTTTACCTTACATAAATGGTGGGCTCAAAAGATGGGAGACAGTGTGCAAGGTTGGGCTTTTGATAGGCTAACAACTATAAAACATCAGGTAACTCTGATATGTTAGAAAACCAGAAAGCAGGCCCTATGTGGAGGTGGAAATTATTTACCTGGGAACCTGGGCTCCTATTGTAATGTCCCCTTCCTTCATTTTTTGACTACCGAATATCCTGTGAGGTGCAAGACAAACATGTAAAATCAAATCACTTTTTTTTTCTAACATAAAAAAAAATCAATCGAAATACACCAAAAAAAAAATAAAGAATGAAATATACACAATATCACCAATAGTATTGGGACACCTGCCTTTACACGCACATGAGCTTTAATGGCATCCCTGTCTTAGTCTGTAGGGTTCAATATTGAGTTGTCCCACCATTTGCAGCTATAACAGCTTTAACTCTTCTGGGAATACTGTTCACAAGGTTTAGGAGTGTGTTTATGGGAATGTTTGACCATTCTTCCAGAAGCGCATTTGTGAGGTCAGGCACTGATGTGGACAAGAAGGCCTGGCTTGCAGTCTCTGCTCTAATTTATCCCAAAAGTGTTCTATTGGGTTGAGGCCAGTCAAGTTCCTCCACCCCAAACTCAGTCATCCATGTCTTTATGGACCTTGCTTTGTGCACTGTTGCACAGTCATGTTGGGACAGGAAGGGGCCATCCCCAAACTGTTCCCACAAAGTTGGGAGCATGAAGTTGTCCAAAGTGACTTGGTATACTGACCCCTTAAGAGTTCCCTTCACTGGAACTAAGAGGCCAAGCCCAACCCCTGAAAAATAACCCCGCACCATAATCTCCCCTCCACCAAATGATTTGGACTAATGCACAAAGCAAGGTTCATAAAGACATGAATGAGCGAGTTTGGGGTGGAGGAACTTGACTGTCCTGACCTCAACCTGATAGAACACCTTTGGGATCATTAGGAGTGGAGACTGTGAGCCAGGCCTTCTCGTCTACATCAGTGCCTGACCTCACAAATGCGCTTCTGGAAAAATGGTGAAACATTCTCATAGACACACTCCTAAACCTTGTGGACAGCCTTCCCAAAAGAGCTGAAGCTGTTATAGTTGCAAAGAGTGGGCCAACTCAATATTGATCCCTACGGACTAAGACTGGGATGTGCATGTAAAGGCAGGCAGTCCAATAATTTTGGTAATATAGTGTATTTCGTTTTTATGATTATTTTAATTTATCATGAACATCCTTTAATTCATTTTTTTTTTTTTTTTTTTGCTTTCAATTGTTCTAGTTTATAATTGACATGGTGTTTTAAGGTACCACTGTTGCTATTATCTTGTGAATTTTGTCTTCCAGGGTCATGAGTATTCACAAGGTAATGAAAATGAATTTCCAGCAAGGTGGTTACAGCAAGGATGTACTACACAATTGCTTCCTTTTAAACACTATGAATCAGGGGGGCGTGGCCGGAACTCGGATGTGAAAGCAGCGCGGCTCCGGAGCTCTGTCCTATCTGCCCTGATCCTTCCGTGATCCTGCTGGAACCCGACATCCTACTCACCTGATTCCGACGTCTCCTGTCTCCTGATATCCCGGTGCACCCACGGCGATGGTCAAAATAGGTCCTCCCGGTCCAGAGGCACTCGGTATCCGCCCGCCGGACCTCACGCTGCCACGATCCCAAGATGGCGCCGGCCCTGCGCGTGCTGCGGGCCCTTCCTCCCAGGTCGCTCGCTCCTCGGCTGTACGGACGGCATCGGCCTCTGTGGATGGGGAAGCAGTCCCTCCTGGATCGTCTCAGCTGGCGGTGACTGTAAGTGATGCCCTCTCTCCTCCCCTGGGCTCCCCCGTACCCTCGGAGCCTGCTCTGTCTGTGGATAGGCCCGAACCTACCCTGTCTGCCATAATGGACGCTATCCAGCACTGTCAGACCTCGCTTGCCACACAGATTGAGTCTGTCCAGATGGACATGTCGTTTCTCAAACAGGATGTGCACAACCTTCACCACAGGGTGGGCAACGCGGAGCAGCGTATTAGTGACATGGAAGATGCCCACCGCCCCATGCAGTCCACTGTGTCAGAGTTACAGAGGGGTCATGTCGCTACTACAGACAAGCTAACGGACATGGAGGACCGCCTCAGGCGCAATAATTTGCGTTTTTTGGGCTTTCCGGAGGGATCGGAGGGTAAAAATCCTGAATCATTCATGGAACATTGGCTTATCGATACTTTTGGGAAGGAAGTTTTCTCCCCCTTGTTTGCCATTGAAAGGGCGCACAGAGTGCCATTGCGCCCCTTGCCGCCCGGGGCCCCACCCCGTCCTCTTCTCATCAAGCTCCTGCACTTCCGTGATAGGGAGGCTGTGCTCCGGGCCTCTAGGGACAAGGGCCGAATCCTGTATAATAACCACGCTGTATCTATCTTCCCGGACTTCTCTGCTGCGACCCAGAAACAGCGGGCCTCCTTCATGGCAGTTAAGAGGAGACTGCGGGATTTACAATTGCCGTATAGTATCCTGTACCCGGCTCGTTTGAGGGTCATCTATCAAGGTAAAGCCCACTTTTTTCAGGATCCTCAGGACGCTGCGCAGTGGGTGGATTCCTTGGGACGCCGCTCCCCTCCTTTCCAGGATCATAGGTCTCCTCGTCGGTGATCGCTGTCTTGCAACTGCTGCTAGGTTTCCCTTTCTTCCTCCTGGATGTCGTTGGGATACACCTTTATATTCTATGATCCTCCTTGCAACTCTTTTTTGTGATTGTCGGGTGTCCTCCTGAATGGGGGGACCCTCCTTGTTCCTCTGGAAGGGCATTTTTGGGGATGGTTGCTCCCCTTCCCCTTTTTTCCTTTTTTTTTTGCTACCATTCCTGTCTGCTTCAGGACGAGCAGATCCACGTTTCCCTGAACTACACTGTTTTCTGGTTATGGGATTTCAAGCTCTCAACTGTTGGGGACTGAGGGCCGGGTGGGTTAGGGTGGGATGGGTGTTGGGTTACTATTGTTTTTGTGTTTATCTGGGATTGTGGGGGTTTCTCCCCCCTTTTTTTGATTTGCGTTTACTCCGTCATGTCTTCTTGGACTCTTATCAGGGATTTTTTTTACGCCTAGGTGCTACGATTTTCATTTCTGCCTTGCTGTACTTGATAATATTTTGGTTCTTGTCTGTGCCTTCTCCTCCTATGCATATTGCCTGCCAATGGTTTTGCCTGCCATATTGTGAGGTCTTGGTGCTCGGGGGGGGGGCCTCCCCCTTTTTTGGGACCCCCCCGGTCACCAACGCTGATTTTTAACATATCACTATGTCTACTCTCCGTTTAGTCTCTTGGAACGTCAGGGGGCTAAATTCTAAAGTCAAGCGTTCCCTGGTTTTCGAATATTTAAAACGTCATAACCCACACATTGTTTTATTACAGGAAACCCATCTCCAGGGGTCCAGGGTGATGGCCCTAAAGAGGGCGCATGTGGCGTACGCGCTACACTCTACATATTCCTCGTATGCTCGCGGTACTTCGATTCTAATTGCAAAATCAGCCCCTGTCACCATCAAGCATTTGAAGACTGACCCTTCTGGGTGTTTTATTATTCTTGTCTTCGAATTTCTGGGTAAGCCCTATACCCTGGTTAACGTTTATGTCCCTCCGCCGTTTACTAGACAGTTTTTTGACCGTATGCTGGGTCTGGTCTTGGAAATGGCTGAGGGTCCCCTTATTATGGCGGGTGACTTTAATACGGTCCTCGATGCTGTTCTGGACAGGTCTGGAGCTGTCTCCTCCGCACCAACTCCTTTATGCTCCTACTTGGACAAATTGGATCTCCTGGACGCCTGGAGATGGAAACATGGGGGGATTACTGAGTATTCCTGTTATTCCAGCTCCCATAATACATTGTCCCGCATTGATCTCTGCCTGCTCCCTCGGGAACTGCTAAGTCTTCTTTCGGGTGTCAGGTATCTGCCCCGCGCAGTATCGGATCACTCCCCTTTACTGGTGGATCTCGCATTGGGGTCCCCCCCTAATTATAAACTTTGGAGGCTCAGCCCCCTGTGGCTGGCGGACCAGGCAGTGACTGACCAGGGGTCGGCGGAGATGAACTCATATTGGGCACTCAATAAACAAGCTGGATCTGAATTGTTGACCTGGGAGGCCTTTAAGGCAACCATGAGAGGTACCTTTTCGTCTGCCGTGGGCGGTGCCAGGAAGGCTCGCCAGACTAAGTTGGTTGACGCCGAACTGGCGCTGCATGCGGCTGAACAACAATATGCTGATGACCCTACTCCCCAGCACCATGCTTCTTGGCGGGCCAGGGCTCGGGACTTGGATCTGGTGGTTGTGGAGCGTACACAGAAGAAACTCCTTTATCAAAATCAGCGCATTTTTGAACTGGGCGATAAGAACAGTCGCCTCTTGGCTTATTTGGCTAGGCCGGAATACCAGCCCTGTGTCATCCCTCGGATTACCAGCCACGCCGGTGTCATTGTGGAACAAACCCCCGATGTTCTGGCCAGTTTTGTTGCTTTTTATTCCTCCTTGTACCAATCTAGAGCTCATTATACCATTGTTGAACTTGATGATTTCTTATATGATATTACTTTGCCTAAGTTGTCGGCCGGCCAATCTAGTTTTCTGGATTCGCCCCTGACTGCGGATGAGATAAACAAGGCCCTAGCCACTTTCGCACACAATAAGACACCTGGCCTGGATGGTTTTCCTATCGAATGGTACTTGCACTATAGAGAATTGCTGGTCCCCCATTTACTGACTGTGTTCAATTGTGCTCTGAAGGAGGGACGTCTGCCACCCTCTATGACAGAAGCTCTCATTGTGCTCATCCCCAAGCCACGTAAAGACCCCCTTCTCTGTGAGTCATATCGCCCAATCTCGCTTATTAATACTGATGTCAAGATTCTCGCCAAAGTCCTCGCGAGGCGTCTGAATACGGTTGTCACGGACTTGGTGGGTGCGGATCAGTCGGGATTTATTCCTGGCCGTTCTACATCGATCAACCTGCGTAGACTTTTTACTAACCTTCAGACGACTCATGCCTCTGTGGGGTCCAGGGTCGTTGTGACCCTGGACACTCATAAGGCTTTTGACTCCGTGGAATGGCCTTATTTATTGGAAGTGTTGGCGAAATTTGGCTTTGGGCCCGGATTTATAAATTGGGTCCGCCTTCTGTATTATCTACCTCGTGCTCGTCTTCGGGTGAACGGTTTTGTGTCGGACCCCTTTCCCATTTTTCGGGGCACCAGGCAGGGGTGTCCGCTATCTCCGCTGTTGTTTGCCCTGGCCATTGAGCCCTTGGCTGCGCAGATCCGCCTTTGTGAGGGTATTGCGGGCTTTGTGATCAATGGCTTGGAAGAAAAGGTCTCCCTGTACGCGGACGATATGTTGATATATCTGGCGGATCCCTATCAATCCCTCCCTATTCTGTTGAATGTTATCGAACGCTTTGGTCACTTCTCTGGTTTCAGGGTGAATTGGAGTAAGTCCACGCTGTTCCCCCTGGATCCCCAGGCTCTGCCCCCTTCCCTTGCCTCTTGTCCCCTCCAGGTTGTGGATCGGTTTCGATATTTGGGGATTGAGATTCAGCTCCCCTTGTCTCGATTCTTTTCCAACAACCTGGATCCCCTGGTTGCCCGTCTTAGGTCCTCGCTGCGGCTTTGGTCTACGCTTCCCCTCACGGTGTTAGGCCGGATTAATATTTTTAAAATGATTTTTCTCCCCCGTTTTTTGTATGTGCTCAGCCATTCCCCGGTATATGTCCCTAAGCGCCGCTTTCAGGCCATTGACTCGCTCCTGACCTCCTTTATTTGGGGGGGTCGGGCGGCGCGTGTGGCCAGGGATGCTCTGCAGCTGCCGGTTCTCGCGGGCGGGCTGGCTGCGCCTAACTTGCGTCTATACTACTTCGCGTCTCAATTGGCCCATGCTCATTGGTGGTTCCACCCGGAGGATGCTAATGCTGCGGCTTCATTGGAATCGGCTATTTTCACCTCCTATGAATCACTGCAAAACTTGGTACATCGAAGGTCCGTTATGGGCAGACCGAACACTGCTCTTGTTTCTGTCACCCTGCGGATTTTCGCGGCTGCGGATTTTCGCGGCTGCGGCCTTGGATGGTTCCGACCCTCCAGAGCTGCATTCCCCCAATGCCCCCCTTTGGAGCAATCCGCGGCTGAAGGAGTTCTTTAGTCGGGATGATGGCCTTTTCTGGTCCCGCCTAGGGGTGAAATCTATTTCTCATTTGTATGTCCGGGGAACCTTCAGGTCCTTTGCGGACATGCAATCTACCTTTGGTCTGCCCCCCACGGCTTACTACCGATACTTGCAATTGAGACACACGGCGGCCGCACAGTTTGGCCTCCGTGATGTCTCGCTTGAACCGACCCCCTTGGAAAACCTTCTTTCTGACTCTTCACATGAGAAGCTGGTCTCTACATATTATACTCGACTTTTACATTCTCACTCCAAACGGCTCGCGGTGGTTGAGTCTCAGTGGCGGGAGGATATTCCGGAATTGTCGGATGAGGTGTGGCAAGATGTCCTTCCGGAACAAATACCTGTTGTTATCTCCTCTAGGGATAGGGTTATCCAATTGAAGCTTCTTTACAGGGCGTACTATACCCCAGTACTCCTGCACAAAATGGGTACATTGCCTTCTCCGCTATGCTCCAAGTGTAATGCTGCTGATGGTTCCTTTTTTCATATGTTCTGGGAATGTCCACCTGTCCGGGCCTTTTGGTCGGAAGTCACAGCTTTTATTGCAGATATCTCTCAGTTATCCAATATTTGTAGCCCCCTTCGTTGTCTGCTGGGTTATGTGGATGACGAGGACGTCCCTGCTCGTACTAAATTGTTTCTCCGCTTGACATTCTTTTATGCTAGGAAGACTATAGCTACTAGATGGAAGTCTACTGCTCCCCCTGACGTTCCATTATGGATTGCTCTCATTAATCAGGCATTGCCTCTGTATAAAATGACGTATGAGGCCAGAGGCTGCCCCAAGAAGTTCCGGAAAATTTGGTCTTTTTGGGTGGACTCTGACCGGACCACTTCTTCAGTTTCTGACTCTGCATAGACAATGGTCTTACAGCCTCTGGAAGATTTTTTTTTTTTTTTTATTTCGGCTGGGAGGGTTCTATACTAATGGTACGGCTGACAGTTATGTATGTTATTTTTGTCATGGCTTTTGTTGTGAAATGGAGTCTTGTGTGTGTCTCTTTTGGCTCCTCAATTGACATGGTTCCGGTTATTTCTCTGTTATGTATTGTTTTGTTTGTTCAATAAAATACCTTTAAAAAAAAAAAAAAAAAAAAACACTATGAATCAGAGGACTTGTGTAACTACACTACTGTAAAGGAAATTTGAAAATTCTGTATACTATTGTATTCTATTTTGTATGTGTTGCACACTGCACTCATTATGCACACGGCACTAATAATATTTTCATTACATGTTTGCAATCTTTAGAGTCCTGATTGGAATTAGCCTGCCTATGGTACGCCCCTGTTACCATAAAAATACAATTGTAAGTTTAATGTGATACCTACGTACCGTATTTTCCGGCGTATAAGACGACTGGGTGTATAAGACGACCCCCCCTAATTTTCAAGTTAAAACATACGTTTTGGGCTATACTCGCTGTATAAGACTACCCCCCTCCTGAAGCAAGGCAACACCATTGAAAAACATCAGATTTCTCATAGATCTCCAAGGTACCCTAGTACTGTAATACATGTAATTACATAGTTAAATAGTTACGTAGTTAGTGAGGTTGAAAAAAGATATCAGTCCATCCAGTTCAACCTATGATGTGTGTGTGTGTGTTTGCTGTTAACCGTACATTGTATACCCCTGTATGTTGTGGTCTTTAAGGTGCCCATCTAATAGTTTTTTCAAACTATTGATGCTCCCTGCTGATACGACTGTTTGCGGAAGAGAATTCAACATCCTTACTGCTCTCACAGTAAAGAACCCCCTACGTACTTTAAGGTTAAACCGCCTTTCCTCTAGTTTTAGTGAGTGATCACGTGTCTTATTGTAATCCCTTTCTCTGAATAGATTGTTCCTTATGCTAGGGTCGCCAGTACAGTATTTGTACATTGATATCATATCCCCCTTTAATCGTCTCTTCTCCAATGAGAATAAGTTCAGTGCTTGTAGTCTTTCCTCATAGCTGATGTCCTCCATTCCCCTAATTATTTTTGTTGCCCTTCTCTGGACTCTTTCCAGTTCCATCCCATCCTTCCTGAGGACCGGTGCCCAGAACTGGACAGCATACTCCAGATGTGGCCGGACCAGAGTCTTGTAGAGAGGGAGAATAATCTCTTTATTTCTGGAGTGAATCCCCTTTTTTATACATCCCAGTATTCTGTTGGCTTTGCTTGCAGCGGCTTGGCATTGCATGCCACTGCCAAGCCTGTTGTCTACCAGTACCCCCAGGTCCTTTTCCATCCTAGACTCACCCAGAGGTTCCCCCCCTAGTGAGTAGCTTGCTTTCTGGTTTCTGGCACCCAAGTGCATTACTTTACACTTTTCAACATTAAACCTCATCTGCCATGTAGTTGCCCACCCCGTTATTTTGTTCAGGTCCGCTTGCAAAGTTTCCACATCCTGCATAGAAGATATTGGCAAGCCTAGTTTAGTATCATCTGCAAATACTGAGATTGTACTAGATATCCCCTCTAGATCATTTATGAATAAATTAAACAGGATTGACCCCAGGACAGAACCCTGGGGGACCCCACTTTCCACACCCGCCCAATCCGAGTACTCCCCATTAATCACCACCCTTTGCACTCTCCACTGGAGCCAGTTCTCTATCCAGGTACTCACCTTATGGTCTATACCTACCTTCCTTAGTTTGAACAGTAAGCGTTTGTGGGGAACGGTGTCAAAGGCCTTTGCAAAGTCCAGATACACCACATCCACAGGCTTTCCTTTATCTAGGTGGCAGCTCACTTCATCGTAGAAGGTTAATAGATTGGTTTGGCAAGAACGATTTTTCATGAATCCATGCTGATTACTACTAATAATACAGTTTTCATTACTAAAGTCTTGTATGTGGTCCCTTAACATCCCCTCCAAAATCTTGCAGACTACTGATGTTAGGCTGACCGGCCTATAGTTATCCAGGGTATATCTCGGCCCTTTTTTAAATATTGGTACCACGTTGGCTTTTTTCCAATCAGATGGCACCATACCCGTCTGTAAATTATCCTTTAAAAATCATGAATAATGGTCTGGCAATAACCTGGCTGAGCTCTTCAAGAACGCTCACGTGCAAGCCATCCGGTCCCGGTGATTTATTTATGTTAAGTTTCTCTAGTTTAGTTCTAAGTCTATCTTCTGTTAGCCATGGCTTTACTTCCTGAGGTGTGTTGTTTAGTTTGGCCTTACAAGCTGGGTTAGTGTAGCCCCCCAATTCTTTTGTGAAGACTGAAGAGAAGAAATTATTTAACACTACCGCCTTTTTCCTGTCCTCTGTGACCAAATCTCCCTTGTCATCTTTTATGGGGCCAATGTATTCTGGCCTCGCTTTCTTACTATTTATATACTTAAATTATTTCTTGGGGTTCTTTTTACTCTCTTACGCTATATGTCTCTCGTGTTCTATTTTAGCCGCCCTGATTTCGTCTTTACATTTCTTATTACACTCTTTGTAATGCTTGAATGCTGCCAATGACCCCTCAGTCTTGTATTTTTTGAAGGCCTTTTCTTTAGCATTTTCCCACCATCTACAATGTAATCGAAAAAGTAGAGTAACTAAGGGGATTGTCAGAAACTAGAAAACTATGGCCTGAATGTCTTTATATATATTCTATTAAGCCCCCAAGGAGGACATTGGGCTCTCTCCCTAAGAGATTTGGTTTGTGTGTTGCTCACTTGCTTATATTAATCTCAACAGCTAAAGGCCTCCACTCGGATCTCACAGAGAATGTTGCTGATCTTTTAAGTTTTCTCCCCAATTGCAGATCCTAACAGTTTGGAAGGATCTCATAAAACTAAACCCAGGTGACTTGTGGATTGTTAAGAGACATTTACATATAAGTAAATGTTTGGAGACACAATATAGTGACTATTTCATGCACAGTTGACAAAACCTAAAGGAAAAGTCACCTGGATCCGCACCAAACTGTAAAATTACTAAATTAAAGTATCTCTATGTTTGATTTGTTTTCCTCTTGGAATTACAGTTTGGGGGACTATTTATTCAAATGCTTAAATTGCAAAGGATAATAATATACACTGCTCAAAAAATTAAAGGAACACTTTGAAAACAAATCAGATCTCAATGGGGAAAAATATCATGCTGGATATCTATACTGATGTGGACTGGGTAATGTGCTAGGAATGAAATGATACCACATAGTTTGATGGAAATGAAAATGATCAACCTACAGAGGGCTGAATTCAAAGACACCCCAAAAATCAAAGTGAAAAATTGATGCAGCAGGCTAGTCCATTTTGCTGAAATTTCATTGCAGCAACTTAAAATGGTCCTCAGTAGTTTGTATTGCCCCCACATGCTTGTATGCATTCCTGACAATGTCGGGGCATGCTCCTAATAAAACGACAGATGGCGTCCTGGGGTGTTCACTCCCAGATCTGGAGCAGGTGCAACCTGGTGGCGTTGGATAGACCGACAAATAATAGGGCCATTTAATGATATCAATTGCTTCATCCTCCAGGAACTGGCTGCATACTCTTGCCACAGGAGGCCAGGCATTGTCATGCACTAGGAGGAACCTAGGACCCACTGCACCAGCGTAGGGTCTGACAACGGGTCCAAGGATTTTATCCTAAAAACCTAATGGCGGTCAGAGTGCCATGGTCTAGCCTGTAGAGATCATGCGTCTCTCCATGGATATGTCTCCCCAGACCATCCCTAACCCACCAGTAAACCTGTCATGCTGAACGATGTTATAGACAACAAAATGTTCTCTACCGCTTCTCTAGACCCTTTCACATCTGTCACATGTGCTTAGGGAGAACTTGCTCTCATCTGTGAAAAGCACAGGGTGCCAATGGCGGCCCTGCTAATTCTGGTGTTTAACCACTTGCCGACTGCCTAACGCAGATCTACGTCGGCAGTCAGCCCCTCACAGGCAAAGCGACGTAGGTCTACGTAGCTAGCCTGTGAGGGTCTAGGTCACTCGGCGATCGGCGGGGGAGAGGGAGAAAGTCAGGCGGCTTGTGTAAACAAGCTGCCTGTCATTCTCCCCGGTGTATGAAGGATGATCATACGGTTCTACTATGTAGAACCGTCGATCACTCTTCATACATCTGAAGCCACAGCCAATCACAGTAGAAAGCACGCCCCTAGGGACACACACAGCCCCTCCCCCTCAAATAAAGTTAACCCCTTCACTACCAGTGTATTTTTACAGTAACAGTGCATATGTATAGCACTGATTACTGTAGAAATGTCATTGGTAACCCCAAAAGTGTCAAAAATGTCAGTCAAGGGTCCGATCTGTCCGCCGCAATGTCGCAGTACCGCAAAAAAAATCGCAGATCGCCGCCATTACGCGTAAAAAAAAAAACAACAAAAATTACAAAAATCTTTCCCTTCGTTAGTAAACGCGATAACTTTTGCGTAAACCAATCAAAATACGCTTTTTGCGATTTTTTTTACCAAACATAGGTAGCATAAAACAAATTGGCCGAAAATGTTAAAAAATTTAGATTTTTACATTTTTTTTTTGGGGGGGGGGAATTTCATATAAAAAAATGTGAAAAATATTGCTATTTTTGCAAAATTGACGCTCTTTTTTTGTTTATAGCGCGTGATCAAAAAATCGTACAGATGATCAAATACCACCAAAAGAAAAGCTGTTTGTGGGAAAAAAAGGACGCCAAATTCGTTTAGGTACAGCGTCGCACGACCGCGCAATTGTCCGTTAAAGTCAGGCAGTGCCGAATCGCAAAATACCCCCTGGTCAGGAAGGGGGTAAAATCTTCCGGGGCTTAAGTGGTTAATGGCAAATGTCAATCGAGCTCCACAGTGCCGGGCAGTGAGCACAGGGCCCACTAGAGTCTCAGGCCACCCTTATGAAGTCTGTTTCTGATTGTTTGGTCAGAGACATTCATACCAGTGGCCTGCATTTTGTAGGACTCTGGCAGTGCTCATCCTGTTGTACAAAAGAGCAGATACTGGTCCTGCTGATGGGTTAAAGCGGAGTTCCGGGCACAAAAACAATATTTTTTTTTTGTGCCCCTCCGCTAGGTAGACCTGACCTGAAAAGGAATTGGATAGTTATTTTTTTTTTTTTGTTCACTCACCTTTTAATTGAAGATCGTAAATACTCACCTCAGAGTACTTCCTCCCTCGGAGCCGCGGCTCACCCCGTCACTTCCTGTCTCGCTATGATTCCTGGGAGCTGAACGTCATAGCTCCCAGGAATCAATGCGACGGCACCGGCCCCGCTCGTCATTTCCGGGCGACGCCGCATTCACCTGCTAAACAGCTTCTGGGCATGCCCAGAAGCTGTGGAGGAATGCACCGGAAGTGACGAGAGGGGCCGGTGCAGGCGCATTCTGGGACAAGAAGACGCGGAAGAAGACACAGAAGAGGACCGCGCCGGCTTCAGCTGCCCACAAGAGAGATGGAAACGCTGTGGAAGAAATTTTATAAGTAAGTTTTTCTTCTAAAAGGTAAGTGCGAACCGGGACAGATCAGAGGCTATCCATTGTGGAATGTGCTAGCCCTGACTGTCCCGGGGGTATGCTTATTGAAAATTGACTTCTGTGCCCGGAACTCTGCTTTAAGGACCTTCTACAGACCTGTCTAGCTCTCCTAGAGAAACTGCCTGTCTCCTGGAATCTCCTCCATGCTCTTGAGACTGTGCTGAGAGACACAGCAAACCTTCTGGCAATGGCACATATTGATGTGCCATCCTGGAAAAGTTGGACTGCCTGTGCAACCTCTATAGGGTCCAGGTATCGCCTCATGCTACCAAGTGACACTGACCCTAGCCAAATGCAAAACTAGTGAAATACAGTCAGAAAAGATGTCAGTGACCCCCACCTGTAGAACCATTCCTGTTTTGGAGGCCGCCTCATTGTTGCCCAACTAGTCCATC
Organism: Pelophylax lessonae; assembly: GCF_965119305.1. Classification (NCBI taxonomy): domain Eukaryota; kingdom Metazoa; phylum Chordata; class Amphibia; order Anura; family Ranidae; genus Pelophylax; species Pelophylax lessonae. The sequence continues at coordinate 428,591,587 of NC_138768.1, read as the reverse complement.
TGTTGTGTGTCACAGAACCCCCCCACGTCAATAACGCTTTGATCACCCATAGGGTTAACCCCTTCCCTGCCAGTGTCATTATTACAGTAACAGTGCATATTTATAGCACTGATTACTGTAGTAATGTCACTGGTTCCCCCAAAAGTGTCAAAAAGGTCCAATCTGTCCGCCGCAATGTCGCAGTCCTGCAAATAAAAATCGCAGATCGCAGCCATTATTAGTAAAAAAAAAAAAAACAATAAAAATGACATAAATCTTTCCCGTAGTTAGTAAAAGCGATAACTTTTGCGCAAACCAATCAAAATACGCGGATTGTGATTTTTTTTACCAAAAATATGTAGCAGAAGACAAATTGCTCTAAAATGTTAAAACATTTTGATTTTTTAATTTTTTTTTTGGGGAATGTTATATAGTAGAATGTGAAAAATATTGTTTTTTTTTTTTCAAAATTGTCGCAATTTTTTGTTTATAGCGCAAAAATTAAAAATCGCACAGGTGATCAAATACCACCAAAAGAAAGCTCTATTTGTGGAGAAAAAAAGCAAGTAAATTTTGTTTTGATACAGCATCGCACGCCGCGCGATTGTCCATTAAAGTAATGCAGTGCCGAATCACAAAATAGGGCCTGGTCAGGAAGGGGGTAATATCTTCTGGTCTTAAAGTGGTTAAACTAGAAGGCCTTTCTGAACACAGGAGTGTACAGCCAATTACTCTGTAAAAAAATGTTTTATCAATCATTTGTTTTTCACAATGAAAACTCATTTTGTAATGAAAAAGCTGTTCTCAGCTATTATATTCTCCACAATGGAGTTTGCCTCTTTGGCCAGGACTACCTCCACCTAAGCTTGTGGAGGTTCCAGCTTAAAGGTGATAGCAGGTATGGTTAGTGATCAAAATATTGATTAAAAGAGATGAGATTGTAGATGGAATTTGTAAGTTCTGTATATTATTGTATTCTATTTTGTATGTAATGCACACTGCACTCATTGTGCACATGGCACTAATAATGTTTTCATTACATGTTTGCATTCTTTCAAGTCCTGATTAGAATTAGCCTGACTATGTTACGCCCCTTGTTACCATAAAAGTACAATTGTAATATTAATGTGATACCTACATAATCATGTGTATAAAAACCTTCAATTGCATAAAAAAAAAAAAAAACAGAACAATTGATTAGAAAGATGCTGAGTGTATCTTTTGTGTCTGTTCCCTACTGCAGTAGTTAATAATAATTTGGAAGCATTAATAAATATGAGGATAGGAGTTGCCTATCTATAAAAAAATTCCAGAACACTACTGAGTTACTAAGTTGTACTTATCTAGGCTCAGTGCAGGACTATTTTTGTTGAAAACACTACCAAACATCCCATAATACCTCTGCACTAGCTACTTTGTTGCAATACCAGGATGTTATAGGAAAGAATGCAGATATATCGACAGACATTTTAAACAACAGAATTATTGATTAGATAGCTCTGAAGCAGTGTTGCCAACCTACGAGACTGAAATTTACTGACACAACATCCAAAATTTACTGGCACAGCCAAGTTTTTACTGGCATTTCCAAAACCTACAAAATTACAGTTGTAAGTGCAAATTTCAATATTTAGGCTACAAACAAGTACAATGGGGGGAAAAGGAGGGTATGCCTGTCTTAAGGCCCCCCTTTTCCTTACGGGATCGTGGCAGTTAAGAGTTTCAAGGCTCCCCGTTGTTGTAGAGGACAGCGGGAAGTTGTGGATAGGTTGTTATAGGTCAGCTGACTTGGAAAATTCTGGAAGGTCAGGATCTTTGACAGGATAGGTCAGCTAAAGTCAGATGACCTACAGAATTTTCTGGAATTCCTGGGGGGGATCCCTATAAATAGGGCCAGATCGTTGGGTATGGGTCCAGTCAGTTGAGGAGGATCGTCAGTGGAACTTCCCACCCCCCCCCCCTTCCCCTGTCGCGGTTTTTTTTATGTGGTAGGGTCCCTCTACTACAATTAGGAGGGGACAGTTTTTGAGTATGGAATTAATTTTTCATAGTTTATTTGACTCAAGTCTTAGTGACTGAGCTGTTATTATTTATGTTTTTTTAACCACTTTAACACTAGCCACTGTGCTGCTACTGCGGCACAGTGGCTCGTTATCGTCGCTAGACTCCTCCCCCTGTAGGCGGCGCTCGCGCGCCGCCGGAGGCGCGCTCCCGCCGTTTTCATTCACAGCGGGAGTCGGGCCAGGGGAGGAGCGGCGGCGATCGCCGATGCTCTGCCCCGATCGTTGGGGAATCCAGTTTGGAGAACCGCCCGCCTGTGTAAACAGAGCGGGCGGATCTCCTAAGTGACAGGGAGTGACAGATCGGAGTGTTCAGCATAGCTGAACATCCGATCTGTCCCTGGCTCACTCAGTCACCTCCCCCCCTTCACACGTTAGTAAGCACCAGGCATACATTAACCCCTCCCTCTCCAATAAAATTAACCCCTTCCCTGCCAGTGTCATTTTTACAGTAACAGTGCATATTTATAGCACTGATTACTGCAGTAATGTCACTGGTACCCCCAAAAGTGTAAAAAATGTCAGTCAAGGGTCCAATCTGAATGAAAAAACAAATTTAAACCCACGCTGCACAATAGTGATAAGTTATTCAGTGAGAAAACTGTGAAGGTGTGCAGCTGCTGCAACACTAAGAAATTCTTAGAATAAATGAATAAAAACAAATTTATGCAGCGCTAGCAACAAATTAATGACAAAAATTAAAAATTATTTAAATTGAAACCAATCTATATCAGAGGGCATTTAGAAGAGACAGATCTTATTGAAAATGTGATCTACTCACAGAGAATGTGCTTATTTATGAGGGCTTTGTTACCTTTCTTTTGATTATCTATATTTACACTTAGCAACATATGGACTTTGTTACATTTACACATTTATGTTGATTATTTTGAATGTTTATTTTTGGAAAAATAAACTAGTTATTTCTTTCTAGCATAATAGTATGTCATTATCTCCCAAGGTGTGTAGATAGTAAATGTGATTAGCATTATTTACAAGAAAGGTTGCCAACATAAAATATGGCTGTGATGCTCGGCCGAGACTATTCCAGTGCCTTCTATGCCTGTTCAGGCATGTGCGGGTCTGTGGGACAGTAGCAAGGCAAGCTGGGAGCGGGACTGTCAGTGCTGTTTGGACTGGAGTGGACTGAAGGGACCACCTGGCATGGAGAGAGACTGTCACTGTGACTCAGAAGGGGAGTTGTCATGTCGGTTAGGTGTTAACTTCATCTGTGCTGTTGCACACTGCTATCAGTGTCACTGTTAGAGTCCTTTTTATGTGTGTGCGCCTGCCCATTCTAATTTCTTGCCCTCCTGATCCTGTCCCTGAGCTACTTACTTACTATATCAAAAATAAAATAAGAAATGTGTTTTTGCCTTAATACAGTATCTACCCTAAATCACATTGCTAATTGCATATGGGATCAAAAAAAGTTAATCAATTTAATATATTTATTGGATAAAATTATTGACCGCGGCTTTTATTATTGGTATACATACAGAATGACCATAGATATATTAAAATAGCAATAAAATGTATTTCTTATATTAACCACTTTACCACTAGAGCATTTTGCTGTCTGGGCCACTTTTTGCGATTCGGCGCTGTGCGAATTTAACTGACAATTGCGCGGTCATGCAACGCCGTACCCAAACGAAATTTACGTCCTTTTTTTCCCACAAACAGAGCTTTCTTTTGGTGGTATTTGATCACCTGTGCAATTTTTACTTTTTGCGCTATAAATAAAAAAAGAGTGTTTATTTTGAAAAAATAACAATATTTTTAACATTTTTTTTATATGAAATTCCCCCCAAAAAAGATGTAAACAATTTTTTTTTAAATTTTTGGCCAATTTGTTTTCTGCTACCCATATTTGGTAAAAAAAAATCGCAATAAGCGTATTTTGATTGGTTTGCGCAAAAGTTATTGCGTTTACTAACTAAGGGAAAGATTTATGTCATTTTTGGTGTTTTTTTTTTTTAACAAGTAATGGCGGCGATCTGCGATTTTTTTTTTGCGGGACTGCGACATTGCGGCGGACAGATTGGACCCTTGAATAAAAACAAATTTATGCAGCGCTAGCAACAAATTAATGACAAAAATTAAAAATGATTTAAATTGAAACCAATCTATATCATCTGAATACAATATGTAATAATAAAATATATTAATCACATTAAGGTGCATAAATTTCTATAGAAATAATTTAAAGTGCATATTTAAACTAAAAAAATAAATATACATTCAAAGTGTGAGATTTAAAGTGCAAAAATGGTGGAATAAAGTCCTTATTGATGATCCAAAAAGGTGCCAAAGTGCCAAGTAAATAAAGGTGCTTGTGAGGTGAAGGTGCCCTCTTGGTTCCCCACTCACCGGAATTAGATTGTATAAAAGCCCTTGATTTTATTGCACATTTGCCCAGGATCAGATGTGGGATTCCTCCGAAGTGTCCTCCGTGTTGAAATCGTTCCCGATAACACCATTAAAAGAAAGGAGGGCCATACATCGTGAAGTACGTAGGTATAATTTTATTCCCCAAAAAACGATTGAATACTTACAAGATCAAAGAATAAAAATGGCATATAGCAAACAAAGCAAGTGGCGCCGCTCTTGGCGTGCGTTCCACATACAGGAAGTTCCCGACCGGAAATGACGTTACGTCCGCAACCGGAAGTGCGTCAACGCGTTTCGCCGTCACACACAGCGTCTTCAAAGGTCCTTTGAATCAATTTAAATCATTTTTAATTTTTGTCATTAATTTGTTGCTAGCGCTGCATAAATTTGTTTTTATTCAAGGGTCCAATCTGTCCGCCGCAATGTCGCAGTCCCGCAAAAAAAATCGCAGATCGCCGCCATTACTTGTTAAAAAAAAAAAACACCAAAAATGACATAAATCTTTCCCTTAGTTAGTAAACGCAATAACTTTTGCGCAAACCAATCAAAATACGCTTATTGCGATTTTTTTTACCAAACATGGGTAGCAGAAAACAAATTGGCCAAAAATTTAAAAAAAAATTGTTTACATCTTTTTTGGGGGGGAATTTCATATAAAAAAAATGTTAAAAATATTGTTATTTTTTCAAAATAAACACTCTTTTTTTTATTTATAGCGCAAAAAGTAAAAATTGCACAGGTGATCAAATACCACCAAAAGAAAGCTCTGTTTGTGGGAAAAAAAGGACGTAAATTTCGTTTGGGTACGGCGTTGCATGACCGCGCAAAAGGTCCTTTGAAGACGCTGTGTGTGACGGCGAAACGCGTTGACGCACTTCCGGTTGCGGACGTAACGTCATTTCCGGTCGGGAACTTCCTGTATGTGGAACGCACGCCAAGAGCGGCGCCACTTGCTTTGTTTGCTATATGCCATTTTTATTCTTTGATCTTGTAAGTATTCAATCGTTTTTTGGGGAATAAAATTATACCTACGTACTTCACGATGTATGGCCCTCCTTTCTTTTAATGGTGTTATCGGGAACGATTTCAACACGGAGGACACTTCGGAGGAATCCCACATCTGATCCTGGGCAAATGTGCAATAAAATCAAGGGCTTTTATACAATCTAATTCCAGTGAGTGGGGAACCAAGAGGGCACCTTCACCTCACAAGCACCTTTATTTACTTGGCACTTTGGCACCTTTTTGGATCATCAATAAGGACTTTATTCCACCATTTTTGCACTTTAAATCTCACACTTTGAATGTATATTTATTTTTTTAGTTTAAATATGCACTTTAAATTATTTCTATAGAAATTTATGCACCTTAATGTGATTAATATATTTTATTATTACATATTGTATTCAGATGATATAGATTGGTTTCAATTTAAATCATTTTTAATTTTTGTCATTAATTTGTTGCTAGCGCTGCATAAATTTGTTTTTATTCAAGGGTCCAATCTGTCCGCCGCAATGTCGCAGTCCCGCAAAAAAAAAATCGCAGATCGCCGCCATTACTTGTTAAAAAAAAAAAACACCAAAAATGACATAAATCTTTCCCTTAGTTAGTAAACGCAATAACTTTTGCGCAAACCAATCAAAATACGCTTATTGCGATTTTTTTTTACCAAACATGGGTAGCAGAAAACAAATTGGCCAAAAATTTAAAAAAAAATTGTTTACATCTTTTTTGGGGGGAATTTCATATAAAAAAAATGTTAAAAATATTGTTATTTTTTCAAAATAAACACTCTTTTTTTATTTATAGCGCAAAAAGTAAAAATTGCACAGGTGATCAAATACCACCAAAAGAAAGCTCTGTTTGTGGGAAAAAAAGGACGTAAATTTCGTTTGGGTACGGCGTTGCATGACCGCGCAATTGTCAGTTAAATTCGCACAGCGCCGAATCGCAAAAAGTGGCCCAGACAGCAAAATGCTCTAGTGGTAAAGTGGTTAATATAAGAAATACATTTTATTGCTATTTTAATATATCTATGGTCATTCTGTATGTATACCAATAATAAAAGCCGCGGTCAATAATTTTATCCAATAAATATATTAAATTGATTAACTTTTTTTGATCCCATATGCAATTAGCAATGTGATTTAGGGTAGATACTGTATTAAGGCAAAAACACATTTCTTATTTTATTTTTGATATAGTAAGTAAGTAGCTCAGGGACAGGATCAGGAGGGCAAGAAATTAGAATGGGCAGGCGCACACACATAAAAAGGACTCTAACAGTGACACTGATAGCAGTGTGCAACAGCACAGATGAAGTTAACACCTAACCGACATGACAACTCCCCTTCTGAGTCACAGTGACAGTCTCTCTCCATGCCAGGTGGTCCCTTCAGTCCACTCCAGTCCAAACAGCACTGACAGTCCCGCTCCCAGCTTGCCTTGCTACTGTCCCACAGACCCGCACATGCCTGAACAGGCATAGAAGGCACTGGAATAGTCTCGGCCGAGCATCACAGCCATATTTTATGTTGGCAACCTTTCTTGTAAATAATGCTAATCACATTTACTATCTACACACCTTGGGAGATAATGACATACTATTATGCTAGAAAGAAATAACTAGTTTATTTTTCCAAAAATAAACATTCAAAATAATCAACATAAATGTGTAAATGTAACAAAGTCCATATGTTGCTAAGTGTAAATATAGATAATCAAAAGAAAGGTAACAAAGCCCTCATAAATAAGCACATTCTCTGTGAGTAGATCACATTTTCAATAAGATCTGTCTCTTCTAAATGCCCTCTATCTTCTTATCCTGCTTCCACCACACCTTAGTGAAAAACCACCACCGCTTATGTCCAAAAGTGACTTACCAAATATAGTTGCTGGTAAAATATGAGGTGACTTACCAAATATAGTTGCTGGTAAAATATGAGGTGACTTACCAAATATAGTTGCTGGTAAAATATGAGGTGACTTACCAAATATAGTTGCTGGTAAAATATGAGGTGACTTACCAAATATAGTTGCTGGTAAAATATGAGGGTGCTGGTAAATATTGGCTGCCAGTAAAAATACTGACGGTTGGCAACACTGCTCTGAAAACAGGCACTATGCATTATTTCATAGTAATCAGTAATTACTGAAGGATGGAATCTCCAGTACCTAAAAGCACTAATCCAATTCAGTGAGAAATTGGTCTCAAATGGCATTTTCACAGATCACCAAATGACAGCTTGACTAAGTGGAACAGATTTTGCTCTTAGCAACAGTCAACAATTGTTACTCCCCATAGCAGCCTTCCTTCCCCCATTTATCATTTCAATACTCCCCTTTATTGCTACCTCATTGTGTCCCAATGTGGAAATGAGAGGATGATCAGAAGGCAAATGTGACACAAGACAGGAAGAATTCTTCCTCTTTTATTACATGTTCTAAGCAGGTGGCACTGTAGGGTAAAAAAGGCAGAACAGAGCTTATGTAGCAGTGAGACCTTTGTGTGTATTAATGCTGCTTATTGATGACAGGTAGGGTTCTTTCCCATATGGTATTGTGGTTTAGAAGGTTTATGCTTGGCCTTATTTGTAGAGAGAAGTGGAAAACAGTGACCTATTAGGGTAAATCTTTCCAATTATTCTTCAATTCTCGGATTATAAAAGATACTGATTATAACAGATGCTATGCCCCATAGCTATAAGCGGACTCAGACATTTGACACTACAAATTAGAGCTTTATTCACAAAAGTATGGTGTAAGAGTTATACTGAAGCATACATTGGAAAATGATCTTTTAAAATATCACATTAGCATAGAAAAACGTTTATTTCTACCTTGCGCCTATGCTATCTTAAAATGCCATTGTTGCATTTTCTAAAAAAAAAAAATATTTTGAGGTAAGTAGTGGGTAAATATATTTAAAGTTGGACATTTTTCTGTTCTGAATAATTGCACATACCAATTCTACAACCAATATGAGTGCTTGACCTTCTTATAGTCTGGTCTGGACCCACCTTACTTGTAGAATTTCTTCTCTTCGCTGCAGTTTATTACTTCCTTTCGCCATAACTGAACTGAACTGGAAAGTATCTCCAGTACATGGGGAGCTGCCATTTTGAAAGAGCTCATGTGTTGAAGAGGTCTCCTATTGGCCGAAGTCTTGGATTTGGCATCACCAACTGGAAGGATGGAACAGGTGGAGGGAGAACATACTCTAGAGGTTACAAGGAAAGCTGCTGAGTTTGCTTAACCTGCGGGGTGAGTGGTGCAGAGGGACAGAGTGTGCAGAACTGCCCAATTTAATATGAGGTGCTGCTGTACTGAGCTTCTCCTGAGATCTGCTGTTCAAGAGACTGGTTGTTCATGTATTGTAGAGTTCCAAGACTGCTGTGTCCCAATATTGGGCTACACTTTCTGCGAGCTCAGGACCAAACAGATGCAACCAGAAGAGTTCTTCTTCCAAAACATGTGTGCAAAAACTTAGCTATTGACAAATGTGCTGACCCCATCAGAGACTGTGCAGCTGTTCTTGTGCAAATGGGCTGTGAGGATCATAGGCTGCGTGTAAATTCAATGCTGCTGTGAGAGAGGGACTGAGTTCTAATGGGCACAGCGTGCTGTGTCATCTAGTGGTGAGAAACCTCTAATCGTTTGTTCCTGCTTTACATTGTTATCCCTTGATAATAAAAATGCTCCAACCAAAGATAGTGTGCCCCAAATATGTTCAAGATCCACTTGCCAGTGGTATAGAGAGGGATTTCTCAATTGTGCCAGTGCCATCTTACATAATTGTTGTGTTAAATGACAGTGTCTGTGACCCATATCCATTGCATTATCGTGTTTAACATAATTTTATTATATTGCAGCGAATTGCTGTTTGTCTGTTGCTTTCTCTAAACTTTTTGGGCATATTTGTCTAATAAAACCATTGTACAGTACACCCCACATGAATCGATAAGTGTAGGTGAAAAAATAGTCCTGGTAGAGGCTATCTACAACGCTTGCTAAAAATTGTACAAATGTGCAAAAATGTGTGCAAACAATAAATACAACTCTAATCTCAACAATTTCCTAGGAATCAAAAACTTAAATATATATATATATATATATATATATATATATATATATATGTAATTATTTAAAGTTCATCTCATGATATAAATAAATTAATAAATAAAGTGCAACAAAGTCCAAAATTCTGTTTTTTCTTGCTTTTTCCAAAATAGTGAAAAGTGCTCAACAATAATATTCCATTAGTGATTCATAAAGTGCAGGTGCTGAATTCCTTCTTCCTGTGATATAGTTTAAAAGATGGGTGACTTACCGAATGCAGTGGGTCTCATATACCCTACGATATTGAGACCAATCAAGCCTGTTGGTAGGTCCCCTTTAAATGTCTCCTGGCTGTGCTGGTGGTGATTTCCTCCTCACTGCTCCATGGGACAGCGTATGGTGTTGTTTATTTAAAAGAGAAAGATAAAAGGCTCCAGATAGTGCAATATTGTTTTTAAAAGGGGTTTATTCCCATAAAATGTGACAAAGTTTCCAATAAAACAAAACAGCACCGTTCGGCAAAGATCGTCAGAGATCGTATTACAAGCTTCCGTGACTCAATGGTATAACCATGCAGAGTGGCGAGCGGAGGTAAATCTGGCTTGCGTTCCAATGCACATCACTTTGTGCGTTCCACTTGCTGACGCGTTTCGTCACATCCGGTGACCCTTTGAAAACGGCACGGAGCGGTGAGGAGGAAATCACAACCAGCACAGCCAGGAGACATTTAAAGGGGACCTACCGACAGGCTTGATTGGTCTCAATATCGTAGGGTATATGAGACCCACTGCATTCGGTAAGTCACCCATCTTTTAAACTATATCACGGGAAGAAGGAATTCAGCACCTGCACTTTATAAATCACTAATGGAATATTATTGTTGAGCACTTTTCACTATTTTGGAAAAAGCAAGAAAAAAAAACAGAATTTTGGACTTTGTTGCACTTTATTTATTCATTTATTTATATCACGAGATGAACTTTAAATAATTACATACTGTATATATATATTTTTTTAAGTTTTTGATTCCTATGAAATTATTGAGATTACACTTGTATTTATTGTTTGCACACATTTTTGCACATTTGCACAATTTTTAGCAAGCGCTGTAGATAGCCCCTACCAGGACTATTTTTTCATATACATTTTACACTACTGCTGCTGCTAACATTCACAGTTTGTCACAATATTTTATATTTTTATAATTTTACTATTTAAATTATAAACTCCTAGGCGTGGGGAGTACACTTCCTTAAGTGTTACTTTTTATACAGATAAGTGTAGGTACTATTCAAGTGGGTCATTACCTCCAACAGCAGAAGGAACAATCAACCAGCCGCACCTTCAGGAGTAGCGCTACATTCACATGTGCAGTTGTTTAGAGGAAAGAACCTTATCCCTTGGTAGAAGTGCATTTTCAATTTGAAAATTAATTTTACTAAATCGGAGGCCATGGGTATCCAGCTGTCAATTAAGATTTCGAGGCATTTACGACAGGTACTTCCATTTCAATGGTCTGACAAATCCCTCAAATATCTGGGTACATATATACCCGCGGTATTAGATACGACGTATGCAATTAATTTTCTCCCATTATTGTCACAAATACGGATACTTCTAGAAAAATGGAACAAGGGCTTACACTCCTGGTTCGGGAGATGTAATCTTCTTAAGATGTGTATTCTCCCAAAAATTTTATTTTTGTTTCAAGCATTACCGATTGTGGTTCCAGCAGCCTTTTTTAGGAAAGTCCATTCATTATTTATAAGATTTGTATGGTCCAACAAGAAATCTCATATAGCTCGCAATCAACTTATACTGCCTAAGGAGTTAGGGGGATTGGCACTCCCCGACGTTTTAAAATACTATCAGGCAGCCCATCTAAGCAGATGGATAGATTGGCGGCGACATACCCATCTTAAGTTGTGGATACAAATTGAGCAACAACAGAGTGATTGCAATCTAGGAGGTGCACCGTGGTGTCATAGGTATCTCTCTCGGGAAACTTTGAAGCATCCTACAATTGGGGCGACAGTACGGGTGGCATTCACTATTATAAAACAGACACAGTTGACTACTGCAAATTCCCCGCTGCTCCCAGTTATAGGAAACCCTGCTTTCTCTCCAGGGATAACGGATCGCCCATTACGAGAATTGGGAAATAGAGGACTTTATCAAGTATCTCATTTTGTATGTGAAAACAAGTGGCCTACCCTTATGCAACTGACTAATGAACAGGGGCAATTCCGTTTACCCTTTTGGAATGCAGTACAGTTGTTACATTTTTTACGTACCTTACCACTTCCGGAAACATTTGATAGAAATCTTTCATGCTTTGAGGAATACTGTTCAGGTAGTGAGGTCTTAACCCACCCTCTATCTAGAGTCTATGACCTATTGTTAAGGACTTCAGAAAATGCACGGTTATCATGTTTAGATAAGTGGGAAAGGGATTTGAATCGTACATTTACACAGAAACAGGAGCAGGTTATGTATAATCTTGCACTGAAAATTCCTGTCTGTACCACAACCCAAGAAACCAATTATAAAATTTTGGTAAGATGGTACCGTGTCCCTTCTCTTCTCCATAAATACTACTCACATGTCTCAGATAGCTGCTGGAGATGTGGAGAAGAGTCGGGAACACTCCTACATATTTTTTGGACTTGCCCCAAACTAAGAGAATTTTGGGAGGCTGTCCGAGAACTGGCACAGGAATTTACGGACTTTGAGATTCCAATGGACCCAGCTCTGTTTCTATTGCATGTTTCGGATACCCCTATGAGAGGATATAAAACGTCAGTTGTATATCATATATTAAATGCAGCCAAATCATGCATTCCACTGAGATGGAGATCTCAGTTACCACCTACTATTAGGGACTGTATATGTAAAATTGAAGATACTAACAAAATGGAAGATTTACGATTCACAAGACTACATAAAAAAGGAATGTATGAGAAGACTTGGGGCTCTTGGAACTCCTTCATCCTCTCAGAGAGAGGACGAAACATGCTTAGTCAGGGGAAGGCTCAAGTTTGAAATCTACAGGCGGGTGCATGGGAGAATAACAATTTGCATATCTATAACCCCCTTCCCCATTAAATGGGATTCGGGGTGTCTCCTTTTTTTTTTTTTTTTTTCTTTCTTTCTATTATAAAGGGGAGGGGAGGATGGGGGGGGGGGAGGGAGGAGGAGGGGAAGGGAGGGAAGAAAAAAAAAAAAAAAAAGGGAGAAAGAGAGAGGAGAGAAAAAGGAAGGCATAATGAACAATATTATCAATGCAGGAATTGTATAGCTTATTTTATTATTTTTGAAAATTTGGTATGTCAGATTGCATAATGAAGGACAATATCTTAGTATCCTGCTGATATAGATATACTGTTATTGAGCGTTTATATGCCTATCTTCTGTTTTTGTTTCTGAGAGAGACATGACTGATTGTTGATGACTATGTATTGATGTAATTACTTTGATGTGAAATGTCAGTTTCTTTTTGTTTTTGTTTTTCTCTTTCTTGAATGAATAAATAAAATATTGGAAAAAAAAAGAAGTGCACCACCTTCCAGTTTTTCTACAGAATGACTACTCGGTTTTAAAACATGTGATATATCTGACTGACATACCAAGTTAACTTAACAATACTCTGATCTTACCATATAAGAGGCCTGCTTAGGTCCTTCTGATAGTTAATTGAAACCACTTTCTCAGTTAATATAATTTACCTCATGTACGGGTCCACACTCAAAAACACTGATTCCAACAACAATTCTAAAAATAAGAAAATAAAACGATTTTTATTAAATTCCAATTACATTTACATAAGACTTGCACAAATTAATACAATTGTTGTTCAAGGAACACAGCTTAGTAAACATTGGCTTCAACGGGCTCTCAGAATGTACAGAAACAATTAAGCTTACTTTAAGAAGAAACCATAGATCTCTGGATTTGCAATGTGATAATGTATGATACATTAGTTACGGATAGTGACATAGTTTTTTCAGGTTAAAAAAAAAGCATAAGCCAATCTAGTTCAACCAATGGAGCAAAACAATAAATACATTGAAATTCTCCATATACGGTACTGAACCCTAAACCCACAGTTTAATCAGAGGAAGGCAAAAAACCCATGGCATAATATTTTCCACCAGGGGTAAAAAATTTTCCCCCTGATCATCTAGTCGTAAACAATGCCCCCTGTCACTTTTAATTACCTTGGGCTCCATTCACACCTGGGCATTTGTCAAAAAGGAGCAGGAGCTTCTTTTGAGAGACAGCGTCCCATGTTGCAATTTGCCGCAATTGCAGCGCGATTTATCGTGGTGCACTTGGGGTGCCAATTAGAAATAATAGCATTGCACATGCTTCCTGCAATTTAGCCCGCAATTCAAATCGCCCAGGTGTAAACGGAACCTAAAAGTGAATAACCTTATGTAAGAATGAACAAACTATGTAACTTAATAACTTTGCACAAAGTTCACTATATGAAGCATTTATGCATTTATACAAGGTGATCATACTCCCTCCTAAATACCCATACTCAAGATAGAATAAATTCAGTTCAGCTAATCTTTCCTTATATCTAAGGTCTTCCATGCCTCTTATCAAGGTGCTTTTGGTTGTGGTGCCATTCATTCAGAATGAACCCCCCCCCCCCACTCCCCCCCCACCAAGGAATTGGTATGGTAGTTGTCAATGCAAGGCAAAATGCATTTTTATTGTAGTAGAGGTGCACTGCTGCCACAATCAAACTTAATCAGCTGTCTTCACAGCATTCAAAGCATTCTGCCTTTAGATGCCTGAACCTGAGTATTTTAAATACAGTTTCTCAAGCACCCCAAGAGCCCTGAAACCAAGTGCTCCCTCAACTCTCCATTGGTTCTTGAACATGATGGGCAACCCCAGTGGGCAAAAGGAAGTTAGAAGAGAAATTGAACATTTTGTTAACCACTTGCCAAATGTATAATACAGATATATACGGCGGCAAGGCAGCTCACTTGCGCCAGATCACGTACTAGGTACGTGATCTGACACTTCAGGGTAGGGGGCGAGCATGCACCACCAGTGGCCTGGCTGTGCTGTGATTAAAAACAGCAGATGTTAATCAGCGGGTATTGGCCAATGGATTACCGCAATAACCCAGCGATCATTTTAAATTTCCACAGGACAGAGCCCTGCCTAGGTAAAAAAGGCAGAGTCCTGTCCTGTCAGCGGGAAAGTAATAGATTTTCTTTCCTCGTAAAGTAGGGAATAAAATCCACTACTTCTCCTAGTAAAAGGACCTAGCATAGTACACCAAAACACTGACTAGGCACACCCTTTAACCCATTGATTGCCCTAGATGTTTAACCCCTTCCCAGCCAGTGTCATTAGTACAGTGACTGTGCATATTTTTAGCACTGATCACTGTATTAGTGTCACTGGTTCCCAAAAATTGTCAAAAGCATCAGTTAGTGTCCAAATGTCCGCCGCAATATCACAGTCCCGCTGTAAGTCGCTGATCAGCGCCATTACTAGTAAAAAATAAATAAAAATTCCAGATTATATCCCTTAATTTGTAGACGCTATAACTTTTGCGCAAACCAATCAATATACACTTATTAGGATTTTTTTTACCAAAAACATGTAGCATAATACATATTGGCCTAAATGTATCAAGAAATTTGATTTTGTACATTTTTTTGGGTATGTTTTATAGCAGAAAGTAAAAAATATTGTTTTTTTTTATTTGTTTATAGCACAAAAATAAAAAATGCAGTGGTGATCAAGTACCACCAAAATAAAGCTGTATTTGTGGGAAAAATAAGAACATACATTTTGTTTGAGTACATTGTTGCATGACTGCGCAATAATAAGTTAAAATAATGCAGTGCTGTATCGCAAAAAATGGCATGGTCATGAAGGGGGGTAAATCTATAGGTCAATTGGTTAACAGAGCATCACATTTTTTGGAGCTGCATGAAAGAATATGTTTGTACCACAGGATAACCATATTTAATTTGTGATGGCATATAGGGGACCTTAATGTAACAGTGGTTTTATTTTGCATGTAATCAAATGCAATGGTTACAGGTAATAAGGTAACATCCACACTTCTCAAAAAAATGTTAAACTAACGTTAAAAAATGTTAAACTAATGTTAAAAAAAATTAAACTCCTGGGATATTGATCTGGTCAATTAAGTAGCATTGGGGGTTGGTAATCAGTTTCAGCTGCTTTGGTGTTAATTAAATTAACAGGTCCACTAAATGGGTAACAATGAGACAGTCTTCAAAACAGGAATGGTTTTACAGGTGGAAGCCACTGACAATTGTTTCCCTACTCATCTTTTCTAACTGTTTTTCACTAGTTTTGCATTTGGCTAGAGTTAGTGTCACTACTGGTAGCATGAGGAGATACCTGGACCCTATAGAGGTTGCACAGGCAGTCCAACTCCTCCAGGATGGCACTTCGATACGTGCCATTGCCAGAAAGTTTGCTGTGTCTCAGAGATCTGGACAGGGCCGTAGAAAGTCCTTAACCCATCAGCAGGCCCAGTATCTGCTCCTTTGTGTAAAGAGGAACAGGATGAGCACTGCTAGAGCCCTACAAAACTACCTCCAGCAGGCCACTGGTGTGAATGTCTCTGATTAAACATTTAGAAACAGACTTCATGGGGGTGGCCCGAGGGCTTGAGGGCCCGACATCCTCTAGTGGGCCCTGTGCTCACTGCCCGATACCATGATGCTCGATTGGTATTTGCCATTGGACACCAGAATTGGCAGGTCCACCACTGGTGCACTGTGCTTTTAACCAATGAGAGCAGGCTCACCCTGAGCACATGTGACAGACGTGAAAGGGTCTGGAGAAGCCGTGGAGAACATTATGCTGCCTGTAACATCGTTTAACATAAGTGGTTTGGTGGTGGGTCAGTGATGGTCTGGGGAGATATATCCATCAAGGGACGCACAGACCTCTACAGGCTAGACAATTGCACCCTGGCTGCCATTAGGTATCGGGATGAAATGCTTGGACCCATTGTCAGACCCTACACTGGTGCAGTGGGTCCTGGGTTCCTCCTGGTGTACAACAATGCCTGGCCTCATTTTGTGAGAGTATGCAGCCAGTTCCTGGAGGATGAAGGAATTGATACCATTGAATGGCCCCCTCACTTGCCTGACCTAAATCTAATGTAACGCCTCTGGGATATTATGTTTTAGTTCATTCAATGTTGCCAGGTTGCACCTAAGTCTGTTCAGGAGCTCAGTAATGCCCTGGTCCAGATCTGGGAGGAAATACCCAAGGACACCATCCGTTGTCTCATTAGGAGCATGCCCCGACATTGTCAGGCATGTAAACAAGCACGTGGGGGCCATACAAACTACTGAGTGCCATCTTGAGTTTCTGCAATACATTTTCAGCAAATTGGACTAGCCTGCTTCATCATTTTCCCATATTGATTTTCGGGGGGGGGGGGGGAGGGGGCTTTAAATTCAGCCCTCTATAGGTTGATAATTTTAATTTCCATCAAACAATGTGGGGCATCCTTTCGTTCCCAAAACATTACACAGTCCATATCCGTATAGATATCCAGCATTACATTTTTCCCCATTGAGATCTGATGTGTTTTCAAAGTGTTCCTTTAAATTATTTGAGTAGTGTATAAAGTCAGAGGTAATAAAGTAAGTATCTTACCTCCATCTTTGAGTGCTGGCAGCTCCTTTTTAACCAGCTTAAAATCTTCAGGTTTTGGAGCACCATCAAAATGCTTCCACATTGTCCATGACTTTGCTACAACCATGATTACTGACCTGTGACACAAAATGGATAAATGACATAAAAATGAGACATGTTGCAAAGTTCTTTATACACCTGAACTGTCAGTGAATGGTACCAGTGACACGATACTATTTCTTTGTGTAGTAGGGAGAGGCAGACAAAGCATATCTAAACCATAAAAACCCTAAAACATAAATGTATATATTGCAGTTTACCTGTCCATAGATGAGGTGACTGCATCAGAATGGAGCTAATGGCTAAAAATGGCCATTTCTGAAGTGCAGGGAGAACCAGCTTAGGTCTTGGAAAATTATGGTCAATTTCCTACTTCTATCGCATTCTATCATATTTTTTTTACATTATTTACAGACTTATGTTTTTCTATTGTTTTGAATTGTTTTTTTTTTTTTCTTGTAAGACTTTCTCTGCTCTGGTCAAGGAAACATGGACAAGGAAGGTAAGGCTAAAATGCTATCATATCCATGAATTACTGGGAGTCAAGGATGTTCAACTGGCTTGTCTACTGAGGAATCATATATATGTACAAGCTATTGTGGGAAATAGATAAACACAGGAGGTGCACTGGCCTAGTGCATTCACCAAGAACAATTTTACTAAAATCTACTCATAAATAGGGATGA
Source organism: Pelophylax lessonae (assembly GCF_965119305.1). Lineage (NCBI taxonomy): Eukaryota > Metazoa > Chordata > Amphibia > Anura > Ranidae > Pelophylax > Pelophylax lessonae. Next base: position 428,573,691 of record NC_138768.1, on the reverse strand, counting down.
TCGAACTTTTGAAAAGTTCGGTTCGACCAGAACAACCGAATTTCCCAAAAGTTCGGTTCGGAATTCAGAACCCCATTGAAATCAACGGGACCCGAACTTCGGTAATCAAAAAACACCATTTTTAAGCCCTAAAACCCAATAAATGCCCCTAAAAAGTGCCTAGGGTTCTGGGTCATGCCCCATTAACTATTAATCACACAAAAAAAGTTCTTAAAAATTGTCATTTTTGATAAAAAAGTCAATTATTGAAAAAAAAAAAAAAAGAGAGATTTTTTGATTTTTACTTTGGATTTAGTATCTGGGGGTCTAAAAGGTGTGCATGTGAAGTTTCAGCTCTGTAGCATGTCCAGAACCATGAAAAAAAAAAAGATAATTTTTCAGTAGAACAGGGATGTGGGTCGGGACCCTCCTTTAACTTTAACACCTATATGATCTTTTTTTCTGGTTCTGGACATGCTACAGAGCTGAAACTTCACAGGTACACCTTTTAGACCCCCCAGACACAAAATCACACAAAAAAAGTTCTTAAAAATTGTCATTTTTGATAAAAAAAAGCCAATTATTGAAAAATAAAAAAAAAAAGAGATTTTTTGATTTTTACTTTGGATTTAGTATCTGGGGGGGGGGGGGGGTCTAAAAGGTGTGCATGTGAAGTTTCAGCTCTGTAGCATGTCCAGAACCATGAAAGAAAAAAGATAATTTTTCAGTAGAACAGGGATGTGGGTCGGGACCCTCCTTTAACTTTAACACCTATATGATCTTTTTTTCTGGTTCTGGACATGCTACAGAGCTGAAACTTCACAGGTACACATTTTAGACCCCCCCAGACACAAAATCACACAAAAAAAGTTCTTAAAAATTGTCATTTTTGATAAAAAAGACAATTATTGAAAAATTAAAAAAAAGAAAAAGAAAAAAGAGACTTTGGATTTAGTATCTGGGGGGTCTAAAAAGTGTACATGTGAAGTTTCAGCTCTGTAGCATGTCCAGAACCATGAAAAAAAAGATTGTTTGTATTAGAAAACTTTCAGCACAGGAGGTTGGCTCTGCTGCTGTAACACCTTGCCGGTTTAATAGAAGGCATTTTTTTGGGTTCTTTGCAGTCAGGCAAAACATCTGAACTTGTGTATAGTGGTGTATATACACACATCCATATATTTATATACACACCTAGACATATATAGGTGTGATAGTAGCAGAAATATATGCTTGCGCTAATGAAATCATTTACAGTAATATATTTCTGCTACTATCACACCTATATATGTCTAGGTGTGTATATAAATATATGTATGTGTGTATATATACCACTATACACAAGTTCAGATGTTTTGCCTGCCTCAAAAGAACCCCAAAAAAATGCCAAAAAAAACGCTAGCGTCAAAAAAAAAAAATGCCCAGGTGTGTTTTTGCTGGCATTTTATGGGGGTTTTTGGAGGCAAGCAAAACATCAGAACTTGTGCACAGTACCACTATACACAAGTTCAGATGTTTTTCCTGACTGCAAAGAACCCAAAAAAATGCCTTCTATTAAACCGGCAAGGTGTTACAGCAGCGAAGCCAACCCCCTGTCTGAAAGTTTTCTAATACAAACAATCTTTTTTTTCTGGTTCTGGACATGCTACAGAGCTGAAACTTCACATGTACACTTTTTAGACCCCCCAGTTCTGAAATCAAAAAATATCTTTTTTTTTTTTTTTTTTTTTTAATTTTTTCAATAATTGGCTTTTTTTATCAAAAATTACAATTTTTAAGAACTTTTTTTTGTGTGATTTTGTGTCTGGGGGGGGGTCTAAAAGGTGTACCTGTGAAGTTTCAGCTCTGTAGCATGTCCAGAACCAGAAAAAAAAGGATTGTATGTATTAGAAAACTTTCAGCTCAGGGGGTTAGCTTCTCTCCACACCTTGCCGGTTTCAAAGCAGGCATTTTTTTGGGTTCTTTGCAGTCAGGAAAAACATCTGAACTTGTGTATAGTGGTACTGTGCACAAGTTCAGATGTTTTGTCTGCCTCCAAAACCCCCCAAAAAATGCCAGCAAAAACACACCTGGGCATTTTTTTTTTTTGACGCTAGCGTTTTTTTTGGCATTTTTTTGGGTTCTTTTGAGGCAGGCAAAACATCTGAACTTGTGTATAGTGGTATATATACACACATACATATATTTATATACACACCTAGACATATATAGGTGTGATAGTAGCAGAAATATATTACTGTAAATGATTTCATTAGCGCAAGCATATATTTCTGCTACTATCACACCTATATATGTCTAGGTGTGTATATAAATATATGGATGTGTGTATATACACCACTATACACAAGTTCAGATGTTTTGCCTGCCTCCAAAACCCCCCAAAAAATGCCAGCAAAAACACACCTGGGCATTTTTTTTTTGACGCTAGCGTTTTTTGGGCATTTTTTTTGGGTTCTTTTGAGGCAGGCAAAACATCTGAACATGTGTATAGTGGGTATATATACACATATATGTCTGAATATATACCCCTAGACATATATAGGTGTGATAGTAGCAGAAATATATTTCTGTAAATGATTTCATTAGCGCAAGCATTTATTTCTGCTACTATCACACCTATATATGGCTAGGGGTATATATTCAGACATATATGTCTATATATACCCCCTATACACATGTTCAGATGTCATGTCTGACATCAAACATGTCCTCAAAAAAGCACTGGCAGTGGCAGCCCCTGCAGCATAAAAAATGCTTGGCTGGTGAGAAGCCATATGGGTGTGCCGAAGCAATTCAGAGAAATGATCATTTCTCTATAGCGGTCACCCTGCTATGGAAGGGTTTTGTCACCCTGCCATAGCAGTCACTGCCAGTTAACCCTACACTACACTACGGTCCCCTTACACTTAACACTTTCCCTACAGAAACTACATTTTTGAAGCTAACTTAAGTGTAAAGGAGCACTCTAACTACACTAGATATCCCTTTCCTCACACTAAAAATAGCTAAATGACACTTTTAAAGTAAAATGAACAGAACTGCTTCCACTCTCTTTCATGTCCAGTATAACAATGCTAGGAATATGGCGGGGGCGATCTTATATACTGGGGGGCGTATTCACTAATGATTGGTCTAGGGACCCCCTAGTCACTCCAATCACATTCCTAGCATTCTCCTGCCCCCTCAATTGGCTTTTGCTAATGGTTCTGGTCCAATCACGGGCTTTTAAAGCCCATTTCCTGAAGCATTGCATTTTGGGCGGTTCTGGTTGCCGAATTCCGAACTTTTTGGGCAAAAAGTTCTAAATTCAGCCGAACCTCAAACACCCAATGTTCGGGCCGAACCGATGGTCGACCCGAACCGTTCGATCATCCCTACTCATAAACATAGATGGTGAAAGTGCTCATCCAGCCACTGCATGTGGCTACAATTTCCGAGCTTTGCTGAAGTCTTTAGCTTGGGGAGGACCTCACCAGGGTTTGTGCTGGGCCTGGCTGATGCATTTTGAAAGTATGTCCTTCTTCATCAGAGCCAAATAACAAATAGTAATACAGCCTTTTAAATACCTCGAATCTAATTGCTGTCCCTCCCACAACATGAGAGCCTAAGGCTCCTCCCAAATTGAGGAGGAGGAGGAGTTCCTGCCTTTGCATGGAGTAATTGTATATGCACACATTATAATACATTAAAAAATTCATCACATAAAAACTATTTATGTGATAGTGGTGAGATACATTATAATATACTAGACATTAAGCCTGTTAAATTTACGGGCGCTAGAACATATGTGGTCAAACATTTTTTCTAACAACGCGAGAGCCGCATGACGTAGCCAGCTCTGCGCATAGCATCCCTGTTGCCCTGGCAACATCGGGGACACGCGCAGAGCTGACCGAGCAGCTCTCGTGTGCGAGCCCGCGCACACCCGCCACTTCAAGAGCTTCGCCCGGCCGCCCGAAGTCTCTGCCCTCCAAGTCCCAACAGCTGTCCGTGGGGCACATGCGCAGTAGCGCAATCCCACGGACACAGGGACAGAGACACTTGTACTTTATATAGTAAGATATATAAAATTATATAGAGGGGGGGCAATAAGAGTTTCTGATAGAAGAGCCCAGGGGTGATGTGCAGGGAGATGCAATCATATCATAAAGAATTGAGGATCAGAGGTGCCAGGTCAGAGATCAGAGGCAGAAGAGCTGATACTTTAGCCAAGCCAGTGCTGCCCCCTCCAGCAGGGGGAGCTGTGAAGCCTGGATTGCAGAGGGGAGCGGGATGGACACATCAGCAATCTACATACACGCCGCATTGTGCCGGAGGGGGGCGCCCCGTGCAGGAACAAACCCCCCCTCTGGAGGTTGTGGATAACGAACTCCTGGCTGAAGATGGGGTAAGTTTTCCTCCTTCTGAAAGCCATCTCCGGAGAGCCGACCACTTTACCGCTCCACCGCTCTACCGCGCCTGGCCCGCCCCTCTTCCCCGGGATACACACGCCCACTTAACGCTCTGCTGCCCGACCGCCCACTCTGACAGCCCGGCCGCCCGAAGTCTCTGCGCTCCAAGTCCCCGCGGCTGTCCGTGGGGCACATGCGCAGTAGTGCAATCCCACGGACACTGGGACTGGACGCAGAGACACTTGGACTTTATTATATTAGATTACAGTTTGGATGGTGGATAGCAGAACAGCTTCATAGTATAGTGTAATAAAATGAAATACAATTAACATACCATCCTTGTATGGAGTCACAATATGTTTCCTGTATTCAATAAATGGCTTTTCTTGTGTTTATTGCACTTATTTTAGTATTAATAGTCTGCTGGGATGCAGACCTCTGTGGGAAGATCGCAAATGGTGTGGAATCCTAGCCTTGAACACACACCGACACTCGGAACCATAAGGCTCCAGCCGCTACATCCGGTTTGCGGCTATGTCACTTTCTGTTTGTGTCCCAGCGCCATTTTGGTGTGGTCTAACACCAGAGGTCAATTTTATAAATAGAAAAGAAAAAAGCCACACTGAACATACAACCTATAATAGATACCCTAGGGGATTTGCATGTTCTTCTATAAGTAGCCTTTGCTCTGAGAATTAGAAGCTCGTAGCTGCATTACAGCCACTGAAGATAAAATATATAAAACTCTACCATGTTGCTATTCAAAAAACACATATAAGACATATATAAACTGTGAGTGGGGAACAGGTAGCAGGTACAAAGCTCCCTGGGATAAGCAGTCTCTCAGGCACAGATACCAAATCCAAGAATGTAGTGGGGTGTTTATTTGAGATATTTACAAGTCTATATACAAGTGCTGTGCAGTGTCTCAGAAAATGAACAGGACCAATCATAGCAAAACAAAAACCTAGCTGTGTCTCAGCACTAACTATACAGAAATACAGGACCTAACTACTAGGCTGAGCAAGGCTACAACTTGTCAGCTTCCACATATACAGCTTGTCAGCTTTTATCAAGCTCTTGCTCTCACAGACAGGACTTGTCTGATTTCCCAGGCTGAGAGCACTAGCTGTCTGTCTCAGGTGAGTGTAAATTGGCCTGGGGGGAGAGGACCAAGACCCAAACTTGGTCGTGGATCAGAGATCCCTGAATATGTATGAGAGGAGCCTAGGAGATGTATAAACCCCGAACAGGACTTTTCCCAGCTCTCTCTGGGACACTCTGCGCCAAAACACACACACACATATATACAATATAATATATATATACAGTGTATATATATATATATATATATATATATATAGTATCTCTGTATCATGTCCTTAGTCTGCTTGTCATCCGCAAACTGTTTGTGGGCTTTCTTGTGCATCGTCTTTAGAAGAGGCTTCGTTCTGGGACGACAGCCATGCAGTCCAATTTAATGTAGTGTGCAGCGAATGGTCTGAGCACTGACAAGCTAACCCCCCACCCCTTCAACCTCTGCTGCAACATTGGCAGCACTCATATGTCTATTTCCCAAAGACAACCTCTGGATATGACGCTGAGCACGTGCACTCAACGTCTTTGGTCGACCATGGCAAGGCCTGTTCTGAGTGGAACCTGTCGTGTTAAACCACTGTTTGGTCTTGGTCACCATACTGCAGCTCAATTTCAGGGTCTTGGCAATCTTTTTATAGCCTAGGGCATCTTTATGTAGAGCAACAATTCTTTTTTTCAGAACCTCAGAGAGTTCTTTGCCATTAGGTGCAATGTTGAACTTCCAGTGACCAGTATGAGAGAGTGAGAGCGATAACACCAAATCGAACACACCTGCTCCCCATTCACACCTGAGACCTTGTAACACTAACGAGTCACATGACACTGGGGAGGGAAAATGGCTAATTGGGCCCAATTTGGACATTTTGACTTAGGGGTGTACTCACTTTTGTTGCCAGCGGTTTATACATTAATGGCTGTGTGCTGAGTTATTCTGAGCGGACAGCAAATTTACACTGTTAAACAACTGTACACTCACTACTTTACATTGTAGCAAAGTGTAATTTCTTCAGTGTTGTCACATGAAAAGATATAATAAAATATTTACACAAATGTGAGGGGTGTACTCACTTTTGTGAGATACTGTGTGTGTGTATATATATATATATATATATATATATATATATATGTAGCAAGGTTTCCAGGCCTGTGGCCTGATTTGGGTCTGGCATTAGCACCGGAATCCTCTCCAGCCCATGTGAGCTGAGTCCCCAGGTATGATAATTGAAACAGTGACAACCCCGACATCTTTGTTTGTGGTTTTTATTATAAATGAAGGGGATGGGAGAAGGGAATGAGTGGGATACTCCTCTCGGCTTGAACTAATTACAATTGGGACTTTGATTCTGGAAAAATACCCGTTGGTGCTTCCTTGACGCTAGCCAGTGCCAGCCAACGCTCACTGACTCTGAGAACACTCTTTAAAACAGAGGAAGTGTTGAATCCCCAAACTATAGTCCAGTAGATCCAAGACTGAGAACTGTAGAACTCCTGACACTGCTTCACTGTGTAAGTCTTTGAATACTTTTCCCCCGCCTGGCACAGCTTGAGGTAGTATTTTGTTACACTTCAGGGTCCTCAACCTAGGTACCCCTTTTACAGCTAGTTGACCTTGGATCCCCGAACCTCTTCCGGAGTGGTCCCCTCTGACTCTAGGCAGACCCCCAGGGCAATCCTCGGTACTCACGAACTGTGTAGACTTTCCTGGGACTGGACCCCTCTCTCTCTCCGCAGGCTCTAGGCACACCGGATCCCCCTCAGCTCAACTCAGCACTCTCTGGACTCTCTCTCTGAAACCTGTAGCTCCTCTACAACTTGTGTCTATCTGCCCCATACTGACACTATATCCACTGTAGCATTTGCATTTTGCAGAGCAGACTTGAGACTGGTCAGAAAGGGATTACTTTGATGCGGTTGGTCAGCTTAAAGATGCATTGCAATGTAAGTGAACTAAAAATCCCTGTTTTTTTATTGCAAAGTTTGATAGAAGGTGTATATAGCAGTGTGCAGAGGGGTCAGCGTGTTAGCATTTGGTCACACCCTTTTAGCACCAGATAGATCATATACAGCTATTGGGATTTGAGCACAGGTATATCTTACTTCAAATAATTGCCCTATTGCCTGGATAATCCACCTGGAGTTGTGGGTTCAAGGAACAACCATCTAATGTTAAGAGTTGTGAACCTCGAAAGGAATAAATCATGATTGGTCTCTGTTTATCAATTTAGGGATGACATCTGCTAGTCTAGTTGCTAAGATTGAGGGCAAGATTTTGACAACAGTATTTACAGCGGAATTTACCCATAACAATTTGATAACAAATAATGTTCTTTAGCAAGGAACATACATTCCACATTAATAATTATGCTACCAAAATGAGTGTGTACTGTAAAATGCCTCCAGCATTGCACATGTTTCTTCTTGCTGGAGGCTGCAATTTTGCTGAAGCCCAGAGCCCTGAACAGCAGTAAATCATAAAGCGGAACTAAACCCATGGAGGTAAAAAAGTTACATTCCTGGAATGCAGGGATTGCTAACTGTCACATTTGCTTGTGTCCTCAACCAAACTGGCAAACCCTCAAATGTCTGGTGTCACCAGTGATCACATGAACAGCACCATGGCAGTTGCAGATCAAACAGAAGCAGCTTCCGTGGTTGTAAAAGATAGAAGGGTTTAATTCCGCTTTAAGCAGATCAGCCTCTACAAACTCAGCAGTGCCTAAAAATGGAGAGCAACTGAGCATGTGCAGTGCAAGGTGTGACAATGTATTACTGGACTGCTGACAGTTCCGTACATAGTTATACCTGCAAAAGGGGTCAACCTGAAGTGATCTAGCAGGAATTTGTTTTCTGACTAAAGTTCAACTTTAATAAGGAGATGGGCCTTTAGAAGTCTGGTAGCAGCTTTTCTTTGCTAAGTTTGGCAAGACTATTATTATTGCCTCATTCGTGGAAGGTAATTACCCTTGATCTGCTGTAGCATTATATGTTTTATGTAGTGCAGGTAAGAGAGTTTCAGTATATTTTCTGTATTCCTCCGATAGAAGGCCGTTTGTCCCAGGGGATTTACTATTAGAAGCTCCAACCAATGCCTAAGTAATTTCTTCAAGTGTTATCGGGCAATTATGGATAGCCAAGTCTGCCTCATTCACTGTAGAAAGAAGACACTTGTCGAGGAAGTGTAATACTGTATCTCAGCCTGGGATGACACAAACTTAGAGAAATACAAATCTGTATAAAAATGTTGGAAGGTCTGTATAATCCCTGTGTGGGCATAAGTAACCGTGCCCTGCATGTTAGTAATAGCATCAATGTATGATGATGCCTATTGTGTTCTTGCTACCATGGCCAACATGTGCACTTTATTTTCTCCTTCCTCAAAGTATTTTTGTTGGATAAAGAAATGTTTGTTCTCTGCGATGATGAGAGACAAGTTCTGATACATAGATTGGTCCTCCAGCAATCTACTCTCTGTAGTTGGTGTAGAGTTAGTTACATGTTGTGCCTTTGCCTTTCTCACCTCCTGAACAACAAAGTAGTTCTCCTAGGATTTGGTGTTGGTTTTTATAGTGGGTATCTCTTTAATAATTTGTCCCCTCAAGAAAGCTTTAAGAGTGTCCCATACCACTGCTATCAGGGCAGAATCAGAATTAATGGTGAAGAAAGTCTCAAGTGGTTCAGGAATAGGATAATTTTCTGGAAATAGAGAAAGCCAGAACATGTTAACTCTACTTAAGTAATCCTTGTTGGGTCCCTGTGAAGACAGATAGGGACCAACTGGATTACTTAAGGAGAGAAAAGTGAGGAACAAATTGTAGACCAACATGGTCAATGTAATGCCCATTTTACCAGAGACAAAGAGCACAAGCTGGGGCATTACTACAATATTTAAAATACCACAAAGGAAACTGCCGTGTACAGTAAAATTGACCATAACCAAGGCAATTTTAAACTGGATTAGGTATTTTCTGGTGTATGTCTATTTTTTATTTTGTCTATGGGGATAGGGGGTGCTGTGAATGGGAATTATGTAATGTGAGGGGGTTTTGGTGCACAGTGTTCTTGCAGATTAAAGTTCCAGCCACATACAACTTTTGTAAATAAAAATACCCCCCCCTAATCCTAATCAATCCCTAATTACCCTAACACTGCTCCACATTACAGGTCATTGCAGTAAACAAATAAAGATAAATACTTACCTTTAAAATTGATTGCAGAGCACGGCCATCTCCTTTGTGGGCATCTGAAGCCGCTGTGTCCCTCGCTGTGTCCTTCTTCCTGGAACTGGCTACCCAGAATGCCAATCGCAATCTCGCGCATGTGCTGTAGATTGCGATCAGCATTCTGAATAGCGGCCGGCCGTTCCCATTGCATCCTGGGATTGATGACACTTATCTCCCAGGACGCAATGCGAAGGAGGAAGTGACATCAGCGGCCGTGTCCGCAGAGGGAGGAAGAGGAAGGAAGGTAAGTATATTTGCATTAAAAACAAGGTAAGTTAAAAGAAAAAAAAATGGCATTATCCAATTCTTTTTCAGGTACTTTAAAGCAAGCGGACAAGCACAAAATAATTTTTAGTGTACTCTACTTTTAAGTAAAAAAAAAAAAAAAGTAGCTAAGTAGTTGAAAACTAGAGATCTAGATATCAATCAGTTGTTGTGGACAAATATTGGTCCTTAATACAATTTTGGGTGTACAGATATATGCACACGGGCAAGACAAATACGACATTGTACCCCAGCACTGCAATTCAGAGAACCCAAGCATATTTTGTTAAAGCAGATCTAAACCCAACCACTAAAGTCTCATATAAGCTAAGTCATGTTAACAAATGCAGTTAGCAACAATTAGGGTATATGCACACATGTAGCTGGTTATCCCTGTAGTACACAAGCACAGGGACAGGCTGTAAAGAAGCTGTGAAAAAATAATTTAAAGCCAGCAAAATTAGGAAATATGTTCTGGGGAAAAATACATGCAACCTGTTATCAGTGTGGACAGGGGCAGGCTGTGGCAGGGGGCAGGCTGTGAATAAAATAGCTTACAACCAGCAAAAACAGGAAATGTGCCTTCTGAAAAAGAAAAAAAACACTAACTATGACTCTAGTGCATATTGATAGGCACAGGCTGTGGGAAAAAAAACAATTGAAGTGAGCACTAATCTGTCCCTATGCACTTCTCCAGCAGCACTACCTATGCTTTCCCTATCACGACTCACAGCACAATGACAGTATAGCTACTGGAAAACCCACCTTTTATAGTGAGGGGGCTAGCTTATCCAAATACCTCTTTATTTGCCCTTCTATGCCATCTGACCAAAGTTCAAAGACCAGGCATTGCATTATTGGTAGCTGGTTGCTATGGTGGCAAAATTGTGCATTAATACTCCAGAACTGTGTACTGCAAATAGGTTGGGTTCACCTGGAACCCATGTTCTTTCTGAACCAAAATCAAATCCATATTCCTTAGTAGTTCCAATGAGAGTTCAAATGAGAGTTTCCAGCCACTCGTCCATCCTTTCTTGTCCGTGGAAAGGGTGTTGCAGTGCTAAGCCCCACCTAGTCAAAATTCTGAGAGGTGTGTTGTATGTGTGCTGGATTGCTTTAAAATGAGGGAAATCACCATTATTGAGAACTATCTTGGGTAAGCATATTGTTAAATTTGGCCTTTAATGAAGAACTTCAAAGCCAATCAGCTTTCTTTATCTGTATATGGTTTATACAGAATATGCAATGTCATCGGACCACAAGCAAGACGCAGTGTGGTAGTCTCATATTTATTATTCAACTTATCAATATATTTCCATAGGGCAAAATGTTACACTCTGAAAACCAGCATATCATTTATTACTGTGAAATTATGAGTTGTTAGACACCAAACTCAATATATACATGATGTATATTTCTCCTAGGAGGTCTAATTTGTCCTATAACTCTTCTGGGCCTAGTAACATAGCTGTGTTTGGTGTTTAACTAAAATATATTTTCTTCTTCATTACTGTAACCACTTTTTAGGAAGGTAACTATATTACAGCAGGAAGTATAGAATATGCATCAAAATTAACTCTGTGGACTGAGTTTTAGCTGTGTCTCGAGCAATAGACCAGCCTCACAGATGTGTATTTTTTTTAACTGCACACCAGATCATTTAGAACCACTTTTGTCAGGACCTCTTTAGAAGTTCTTTAAAGACCCTAGGCTAGTTGAGGTTTATAAGTGTTTTGCTTGCGTCTTTCATGGTTACTTTGCGGTATAAACCAAGGAAGCAATTAAAACTCTGTAGTGTGTTATTGTGCTTTACTGATCAGAAAAGCTGCACATACACATATACACATGATACACATATTCATAGCATACAAAGTATTACAAAATATGCCTACAACATGCAGAAGCTAACTATCCTTACTAGCAAATAAGTATGTGCTATGTGTCTGATAGGCATCAGTATACTAATCAGCTACTTATTTTGGGTTTCCTGGTGATGAAATCTTCTCATGGCTCCTTGCTTATCAAAGTCCAGCACAACTGCTTCCTCCTCTGTCTTCAGAACAACTCCCTCTTCCTTTGTTTCTGAGCACATGGTTGTCCAAAGTCCTTTTCCCCCTGCCCTCACTTTCTGCTGCCTCTTTTCCTGCAAGTAGCTTCACAAACTAGCCCAGCTGGTTCATTAGCACATCACTAGGGGAAGCTTAACTTAAAAAAACAAAGCAAAAACAGCACATGGAATCACAGACAGCTGCAGAGTGCTGCTCCCCACCAGCCCCTCCTTTCCTTCCATCCACCTCAACTGCTTGTGAGATCACCTGGGATCGACGAGAAGAGAGGCGGGGCCAGCGGGGAGTAGCACGCTATGAGAGAGGACTTATTTCAGCTGCTTCCCACGCTGCTCTGCATTTGAAGGAAATTGCTACTATAATGTACCCTGCTGTGTGCCCCATGCCCTGCTGTGAGTCCTGTGATGTGCCCTGCTGTGTGCACCATGCTCTGTTCTAAGCCCTGTTATGTGCCCCGCTGTGTGCTCCATTCCCTGCTGTGAGCCTGTGATGTGCCCTCCCGTGTGCACCATGCCCTGCTGTGGGCCCTGAAATGTGCCCTGCTGTGTTCTCCTTGAAGTGCCCCATGTTCTGCTGTTTGCCCCATGCCCTGCTGTGAGCCCCATATTGTGCCCGGTGTCCTGCTGTGCCCCCTGATGTGAACCATGTCCTGCTGTGAGCCCGTAATGTGCCATGTGCCCTGCTGTGTGTCCCCTGATGTACCTCATTTTCTGCTGTGTGCTCCATGTTCTGCTGTGAGCCCTGTAATGTGCCCTGTGTCCTGCTGTGTGCCCCTTGATGTACAGCATGTCCTGCGGGGAGCCCCGTAATGTGCCTTGTGCCCTGCTGTGTGTCCCTTGATGTGCCCTATGTTCTGCTGTGTGCCCCATGTTCTGATGTGCACCACATTTTCTGCTGTGTGCCCCATGATTTGCCCCATGGTATGCTATGTGTGCCCCATTTTCTGCTGTGTGCCCCATTTTCTGCTGTGTCCCCCATGTTCTGCTGTGTGCCTCATGATGTGCCCCATTTTCTCTTGATTGCCCCATTTTCTGTTGTAAGCCCCATGTTCTGCTGTGAGCCCCATGCCCTACTGTGAGTCCTGAATGTTCCCTGTGCCCTGCAGTGTGCCCCATGTTCTGCTGTGTTCCCCTTGTTCCACTGTATGCCCCATGTTTTTCTGTGTGCCCCATAATGTGCCCTGCTGACCCCCATGTAATGTGCCCTATTGTGCACAATAATGTGCCCTGCTGCCCCCCCCCCCCTATTGTGTCCCCCTGACCTCCTGTTCTCTGCCCTTCTTCCCCCTGTATACTGCTTATCTACAGTTAAACCCAAAATTGAGCATTTATGCAGAAACAAACAGCACAAGTTTCACATAAAATAGGTACGTTTTAATATTTTTTTCTATTATTTAATGCTATTTCTTAAAATAATTGCTGTTATATCCCACAAGGATGTTCCATGAGCTGTAAATCTGAACATTATTTCAGGGGTTCCCTGACATCTTAAACTTTTTGCCAAGGGTTCCTCAAAGGTAAAAAGGTTGAGAAATATACTGATCTCTGCTCTAAAAATCACCAAAAAAAACCCTATAGGAACACAATGAAGAATCAGGTTTCTTCAAGCTCGACTGCTTTTTGTCAAATGAGTCAGTTTCCACGACTGTTTAGCACATACAGTAAATTTCACTCTGACCATCTTGTCACTGACATTTTAATTTTGTGGAACATGAGGGTGGTATCATGTTCAACCCCCCCCCCCTTTACCATTCTCACTGCACAGTTTGGGGTTCTTCAGACTTCATTATCATCACAGTGCAGCACAGATGAAATGTTCCATATCACAAACTAGTAAACACTTTAAGCAGAATTCTAGTAGATATTATCTTGCATTTGTATGCAGCAGGTATAGATGAAAATACCACTTATCTTTATGCAAACTTGGCTGTTTTTACTTGTTATAATCTACTGTCAATTAACAATAAATACATTTTACCTTTATTGCAGCAAATTACTTCAGTGCTGCCAAAAGTTGAAAACAATTTCCAGAATAATTTCCGTGAAGCTTAATTTGACCATGATAATCATATCTCATATTTCAATTACCTCCAGGCATAAAGACAAGCCTGGATTAGAAAGCATTTGCACTACCCACATCTTTAATGCTGTTACATAAAACTTCAAAAGACTGTGAAGATTGATAAAAAGCAGATTCCCCATAAACTGAGAGTATCCCTAAAAATTAGAGAAAATTTACAGAAAAAAAGGATTAAGCGTTCACTTTGTGTCTGTAAATCAGATTCATGATTGCACAGCAGATAGGACTGTGCTGGCAAAGAGGGAACATGCACAATTTGCACACTTGTTCCCTGCAGAGGCAGCTTTCCAGTAGGGAGATCATGAAACTTACTTGAGGGAAGCTTCTGTATGGTGAATAGATTTCCTTGTTGGCCACTGAGCAAGTAAGAATGTAGAAGTGAGAGTTTAGCCCGCTATTATACAAGCCTGAAAATGTCCTTCCCACCCCCTCTTGCTCACGATCACAAGTACCGTATTCACTCCCCTTCTCCATCTCCTCCTCTGACACTAACACAGAGATATTAATCCAATTCTCTCACTTTTTGATTTTTTGGTGTAAATGTAAACCCTGGCAACAAGATAGTACATCTATCTTAATAATATAGATATAAATATAAAAGTTACAGTGCCTTGAAAAAGTATTCATACCCACATTTTGTCATGTTACAACCAAAAACATAAATGTATTTTATTGGGATTTTATGTGATAGACCAACACAAAGTGGCACACAATTGTGAAGTGCAAAAAGTCCACCTGTGTGTAATTTAATCGCAGCATAAATACAGCTGTTCTGTGAAGCTCTCAGAGGTTTGTTAGAGAACCTTAGTGAACAAACAGCGTCATAATGCCCAAGGAACACATCAGACAGGCTTGGGATAAAGTTGTAGAGGAGTTTAAAGCAGGGTTAGGTTATACAACATATCCCAAGCTTTGAACATCTCATGGAGCACTGTTCAACCCATCATCTGAAAAAGGAAAGAGTATGGCACAACTGTGCAAACTTACCAAGACATGGCCGTCCACCTAAACTGGCAGGCCGGGCAAGGAAAGTATTAATCAGAGAAGCAGCCAAGAGGCCCATGGTAACTCTGGAGGAGCTGTAGAGATCTACAGCTCAGGTGGGATAATCTGTCCACAGGACAACTATTAGTCGTGCACTCCACAAATCTGACCTTTATGGAAGAGTGGCAAGAAGAAAGCCATTGTTGAAAGAAAGCCATAAGAAGTCCTGTTTGCAGTTTGCGAGAAGGTATGTGGGGGACACAGCAAACGTGGAATATGGTGCTCTGGTCAGATGACACCAAAATTAAACTTTTTGGCCTAAAAGCAAAAAACTATGTGTGGCGGAAAACTAACATTGTACATAACCCTGAACGCACCATCCCCAGTGTGAAACATGGTGGCATCATGTTGTGGGGAAGCTTTTCTTTAGCAAGGACTGGAGAGCTGGTAAGAGTTGATGGGAAGATGGATGGAGCCAAATACAGGGAAATCTTAGAAGAAAACCTGTTAGAGTCTGCAAAAGACTTCAGACTGGGGTGGAAGTTCACCTTCCAGCAAGACAATGACCCTAAACATACAGCCAAGAGCTACAATGTAATGGTTTATATCAAAGCATAATTATGTGTTAGAATGGTCCAGACCTAAATCCAATTGAGAATCCGTGGTAAGACTTGAAACTTGCTGTTCACAGACGCTCTCCATCCAATCTGACAGACAAAAAAAGGGGTGCGGCGCCAAGAAATAATAACAACAGTCCAATTAAACAGTTCTTAGAAAGAGAGGATAAGGGATAATTCCCACACCAGGCGCGGTGATGGATGAGGGAAACACTTCACTACTGTGCTCTGAATAAATTGGCAGCTTACCAGAAGCATTTGACCCTCAAGTTATAGAGCGGTCAAATGTGCATGTGTT
This sequence comes from Pelophylax lessonae, assembly GCF_965119305.1. Taxonomy (NCBI): domain Eukaryota; kingdom Metazoa; phylum Chordata; class Amphibia; order Anura; family Ranidae; genus Pelophylax; species Pelophylax lessonae. Next base: position 428,557,698 of record NC_138768.1, on the reverse strand, counting down.
GTGTGAATCATAGTCAGCTACCACAGGAACGATGGTCAGGCTGGGTCAAACTCCTTCTCCCAATGTCAAGCAATTAGGTACAGACAAATGGATAGGCAGACCTCCAAAGATAAATGGACTCCAATAGTGTAGTAGTTCAAACCTTTATTTAAGAGTAAAACATAGTAACACTCACATGCAAGCAGATCAATACAGGCATCAGAGGTGTACCAAGATGGCCACGGCGTGGTGTGCTTACGTCGTATCCATGCGTCTTTTGCGTTTTGTCATCAATAAAACGTCATCAGAGGCGTGGCTACAAGCTGCAAGCACGCGCTTAAATACAACACATACCGGAAATGGTCAGAGAAACAAACTACACCAGCTGGCTTGCGCTCGGATAAGACGCAACCACGCCACACCGTGGCCATCTTGGTACACCTCTGATGCCTGTATTGATCTGCTTGAATGTGAGTGTTACTATGTTTTACTCTTAATAAATGTTTGAACTACTACACTATTGGAGTCCATTTATCTTTGGAGGTCTGCCTATCCATTTGTCTGTACCTGATTGTTTGACACTGGGAGAAGGAGTTTGACCCAGCCTGACCTTCGTTCCTGTTGTAGCTGACTATGATCTACACAACACATGCACATTTGACCACTCTATAACTTGAGGGTCAAATGCTTCTGGTAAGCAGCCAATTTATTCAGAGCACAGTGGGGAAGTGTCTCCCTCATCCATCACGGCACCTGGTGTGGGGATTATCCCTAATCCTCTCTTTTTAAGAACTGTTTAATTGGACTTTTGGTATTATTTCTTGGCGCTGCACCCCTTTTTTTGTTTGTATCTTTATGGATTGCAGTTATATCCATTGGTGCTAGCAGCCTGGCCTGTACATTTTCATCTTTACCAAGCGCAGATATATATCTTTTGTCTTTTGTATTCAGTCTGACAGAGCTTGAGCTATTTTTCAAAGAAAAATGGGCGCATTTTTTACCCTCTAGATGTACAAAGCTGGTGGAGACATACCTAAAAAGACTTGCAGCTGTAATTAGTTCTGCAAAGTATTGACTCGGGGGGCTGAATACAAATTCAAGTAGTAGTATTGCGCAATGACAATGCTTCACTACTCTCTTTTTTTTCAGCGTCCAGGTTTTTCTGTCAAAGCTAAATTAAACAAGTTGAAGTTAGAAGCTGATTGGCTACCATGGATGGCTGCACCAGATTTTGCACTCTCCCGTTTTAGTAAATCAACCCCACAGTTACTTACATCTTCAAAGTCATTTGTCTAACACTTTTATTCCTGTTGGGATGCTGTCTTCAATGCTTTTTCCTTAGAGCTCACAGTCTTATAGTTGAAAGCTTCATCAAAACTTATTTCCCTTAAAGCAGGAGTAAAGTCCACTTTTGAACTTGTACCTACAGGTCAACCTACAATATGGCTGACCTGTAGGTACAGTGAATATTTCCTAAACGTGCACTGTTATAGAGGTATTCACACTGGATGCAGATGATGACATCACCAGTGCATGCGCCCTAAAAGGACAGCATATCCGTGCCGTTCTGTCCCTTCAGAGCTCTGTGCCATAAACCGTGACTCCTGTGCAAACCCATTAGGAAGACTGGGGGGAGGATGGAAGTCCTGTCACTGCTGGAGGGCTTCATTCTAAGGTAAGTATTTCATAATGTGAAAGTATGTGATGCACACTAGCACATTATGCCATTGCCTTGCAGGGGATTTTTTTTTTTTTTGAAAAGCCATGGTTTACTACTGCTATAAAAGCATTCTAAACCCTCCTACCTGGACCTTGTGTTTTATACCTGCATGATGTGCATTAATTACATAGTTTCATGGTGTCATCTGTTAGCTTGTACATAGCCTACAGTATAGTAAATATTCACTTTGTCAGCAGTTTCTGTTTGTGTTCAAACGTGGGGCATGCCACATGACACTGTACAGGTTAATGCATGACCTCTGTAGTGTGAGGAACTATATATGCCACAATCCCTGCGTCTCTCAGTCTAGTGATGTTGCAGGTGGGACCTAGCTACACAGTAATTAGATCTGACAGCCACAAGCAGTCAGATCATACACACACACACACACACACACACACACACACACAGACACACACATACACACCTCGCTCATGCAGATGAAAGATTTTTTTTATTACATTATCATTGCTACATTTGTGATGTGACACAGAGTGGATGGCAACACATAGAATTTGTCTTGTCTCCTTGGTGACTAAAGACAAGCTAGGTGAATGAATACATGGAACTAGTCACCAATGACACTGCAAACTGCTGCCACAACATGTGAACCCAAGGTACAAGGTAAGGCAAACAAACAGCAAAGAGAATTTAATCGTAATAATACCTAGTTAAAACAACATAAACATTTAAAAGTGTACAGTATCTTAAAATGTTCATCTTTTTCATCTGAGCCAGAAAATCCACTTGACTTACTGTTCAGTTTCAGGAAAACCTTGGAAACAATGTTATTAAAATTTTTTGTGAAAATGCATATACAAACTAAGGATCTTGATTTTTTTAAAGAAGAAGAATGCAATACATAACCATAATGCTTTAGGACCCTTTTTATAAAAAGCCTTAAAAATTCCTTAAAGGCCAGCCCTGGTAAAAGTAGCAGCCCTTCTTTGCAATGGGGGCTGTGCTCAGGATCCTCCACTCCCCCAGCTGACAATGCTCCCTCATGTTCTGGCTTTACAGCCTCAATAAATACACTGTCTACAGTCATAAAAGGCTAAATGTGTGTTTTTAAAAGGGCATATTTCTTATTTTCCTTACAGACTCCATGGCAGCATACATATGGGTTAACCCTGCCTCCACTCCTCCCCTATAGGACCCCACTCCCATAAATCTTTACTCTGAGCCACAGGCCGCGTTTCTTTTTTGTCCTCCTTCTAAGGACCAAAATGGTTGAAGTCTTTCCTTGGATAAAGTATCCAAGATCGAGGCCTGGTTGTTTGTAAAGCTGTTCCCAGGCAGACGTGTGGAGTCTCTAGCAGTCCCCAGCTATTAGTGGAGTGGAGAAGGGCGATGGATTCAGTGCCATGTGGAGTCCCCAGCAGTCCCCAAATATTAGTGGGGGGAGAAGAGCGATGGATTTAGTGCCATGTGTAGTCCCCTGGCTATTAGCAGGTGGCCAGCTTCTTCTGGATCCAGGCATGGTCATGGGGGGATGCCATGTGCGATGATGTATACTTTTATATTGCATATTCAATGGTAGCAGTTGTGTGGGTTTGTCTGTTTTTCTTCCCTGGCTCTAGTGTCTTCCAGCCTATGGCGGCTGGAGCGCATTTGTGTTCCCAGCTGCTGCTCTCTCCTCTGGTCTGGAGTCCCTGGGTCACTCCTGGCCAGGGACTCAGAATATGCGGGCTGTGGCGTCATTACAGTGGAGAAATTCAATCAGCGGTCATTACTGTTGATACTGGGATTTCTCTGTGATCAGCTTGCAGCAGTTTTCCCTAAATTCTGTGTGCAATCATCACAGGTATATGCTCTGTACTAACACCCTTGTATGCTGCCTGTGTGTGTGTGTGATCCTCCATTGGTTCTCACCTGTGCAGGTTGGCTGTCTGTGCAGTTTCCACAGTACGGATTTATCACTGCCCCCCCCCCCCCCTTGTGGCCAGCCCCTGTGTAGTGGGTATGAGAGGGTGTATTTAACCCTTTCCTTTTCTTGCTTGCTTGGGCACTCCTTTTGTGTTTTTACCCCTTTTCTACCCAATTTTGTTTTCTTTTTAGGTTTTTTAGTCCTTCTAGGTCAGATTGACAATAAACGGCATGAGATGATAAAGACCTCATTAGGTCACTACATCAACATTCTTATTCCAGATTTAGTCATCATTGGTCACCGTCAAGGTCCAGCCTTTATAGCAGAAGCTCTGAATCCTCCTTTAGGCACCACATCCACCGCCATGTCAGCCACTCCAAGGAAGGAGATGCAGGATTTAGATCCTAGAGGGCAAGTCTCTGTGTGAGCCATGCTAAGCCCAGGTGGTTGAAAAAGGGGATGGTGATTTCCAGAAAATGGATACTCTGGTGAGGTGCATAGTGCAAGAATCCCTTAAAGAGTGGGGTACAAGCCACACGCAAAGTCCAACAGCCATTACGGCGTGTTCTCCCACTAAGGGCGGCCAGGAAGAACTGGAACTGTCCTAACCAAGCCATCCATCCATGAAATGATCTACCCAGTAAACTAGAGCAAGATGAGCCCCTTTGCCCTTGTGACGCCTTTGGTCAAGGCAATGAAGGGGGCATTTTCATGAGTAGAACGTGGGGAGTCTCCTGCAAAGCAAGAGGACATTCTTTAAGCACCTCTAGAGAGAGCGTTCTAATTTCCCATTTCTAACAGAAATAAGGGACATTATTTTGGAGGAGTGGAGCAAGGTCACGAGATATACCTCCCTTCTGAGCAAGATGGTCAAGCTCTATCCATTCAGTGATAAGGATGTGAAGCATCTAAACGCTGCCTCTCTAGTTGTTGAGGCCTTGATGAGGCAAGCAAGCATGTCGCTCTTCCTTTAAAGATGCAATGAATGGCCTTAAAGTCGGCCTGGGCTCTTGTGGCCATGTTTAAAGTGATGGAAACGTGGAAGGAGAATGTGGACACAGTATTTAAGAGCGTTTTAAGAAACTCGATAGTTCAGGAGCCAGAGCTGATGTCTGTTTAGATAGTGAGGCTCCAATTGACATCATCTGCATAGTGGCGTGGGTTATGCTCCTGTCAGTTACGGCAAAATGAGTGCTATGGCTGGGGCCTGGGTTTGCTCATCCCACATCTAACAGGCTCCTTTGAGGGAGCTTTATCTTTTGGTAAACTATATAGCACCATAACCCGGGCCACAGTTGGCAAGTTGGGTCTTGCCTCAGGACTGGTAGGTCAGAAGACTACACAGTCTAGAGGACAAAGTTCAGAGCGTGCCAGGGTCGCACGACATTTTTACAGACCAGTCTAGGGGTGTTATTTCTGGAAAAGCTGTAGTAAAGTCCATGCTTGCAACAAACAGAGGGCTTAGCTTTGAAGTAGTAGTAGTAATAGTTAAATGCAAACATCTTTCTTTAGAGCCAAAAGAGCAGAGTCCCCTTTACTGGGAATTGGATGGACTAAGCTCTTCAGGACACCAGGCGGTATTGCCCTTTAAACAGACCCACAGCTGACTCTCTAAACCAGAGGGGTGATAGCAGCCCAAAGTCTCTAAGATCACTTAGAACCATCTGTACTCACGCAAGGCCCAAGGATAGCTGGTTGCCTCCTCCCAACCTCCCGTTATCTTCAGTGATACCAGACCAGATCGTTAGCAGATAGCCCCTCAGTCAGCTCCATGTGGTCTCAGCCTTCAGGTCCCCGGATCACCCACCTGAAGCCTCTCAAAAGCAAACATATGGTAGCAATGCCTTGGAGAGCAGCAAGCACTCCAGACTGGACTGATCTTCCCCAGGAATTGACCCAGAGTCCAGTGTGGTCAAAGATTATATACAGTCTCCCAGCATGCTATCAGCATAACTCTGCACCTCTGATGCAGAAACTTCTCAAGCTCTCTGGTAGCAGCTAAGCACACTGAGCAGATCCAACGTAAATACATTTGCACTGATTACAGTAAGCAAACTAAATTTACCTAACAGAACAATCACAGCCACACTGGCTACAGTGAGGCAACTAAATTTACTTATCAAAACATAGCTCCACAAAGCACAGTGAGCCAAACACTAAATCTACCTATCTAATCCTAGCACCTATCTAGAAGGGTGCTACACTTACATGCCATTTTAGTGGTTAGCTTTACATCTACTTTAACATTTTTTGTATTGCAGTCCTCAGTACATTTTCTTATGTTTGTTGCCCTTGTGTGAAGATTCGTACACCCAAAAATAATTTTATTTGTTCAAAAAAATTGATAGCTAGTGCTTTAATTGTGAACACCTGAGCTACTTTTCCCCCAGGGAGCCCTTCAATAAATTTTTCTTTTATGCATTATTCAAGAATAGTGTGAACCTAAACCACCTCACATTATGCACCCACCCCCCACCCCCAACCCTATAGAATAAATAAAAGTTAGGTATACACTGGTTAGACTTACTATCCCTTATTAAAACTGTCACATAGCTGGTTGATTTTACACTACTACTGTATATCATTTGCAGTATCTTTAATCTTTTTTTTTTTTTTTTAATTAAGAAACTCTATGCCATTATGAATAGGTGCATGAATATAATGTACTTAAACAAAATAGAACATATATTATATTTAAAAATATAACTATTTATAAAGCATTCACAAAACACTAAGTTATTCCTTAGCTGCCTAAATACAATTTCACAATGTCCGGAACAAACGGATAAAAAAAAAATTCTTTCCTTTTCCACAGTTAAAAAGGCGATTCTGCCACAAACATTGGATTGGTCTACTAAAGTAATCTGGTGCATTTTACATCAAACTCCTAATCTTTGTCAGTCAAGGTTGTGTTTTGGCAAAGGAAAAAATATTCAGGAGCTTTGATTTGCTTCAAAGCACCACATATCCCTCCTATTGCCAGATCATACTATTTTACCAAAGATGTATATGATGACATATTGCAAACAAAGGACAACTTTTGCTGTTTTAGCAACAAGTGTCCACTGCCAAAACCCTGTTTGTGAAAGGGTGGGCAAGCGTGAAAGGTTATGACTCCTTTGCCTCCTGCTGCCTCATGGCATTCCACATGATGGTGGAAGGTAGGGTTGGCCTTCTGTGCAAAATATTGGTGCTGGCATAAGACTGTGTGGTCAAAATAATGGCAGATGGGTACCTGCCTTTGTAATGCTTCATGAGCCAGGGCACATTAGCAATCTAATGAAAACATGGCTGGTATGTGCCATTAATGAGAAGGAATAAGCATTATTAGGAAAAGAAAAAAGAAAGAAAAAAAAAAACTACTGCTTCTACTGTATGTGCACACTTTAGGATTGGCTGTTTTTTTTTTAAATAAATGTAATGGCAGCTATAGCAATAGAGTGAATAAACATGTGATACTTTGGGGCATGCAACTTTACTTCACAACTATGCATTGATGTGTTGCAAACAAGGAGCAACTCTGCGTGTGTCAGCAAAAAGTGTACACTGCCAAAGCCTGGAAAGAAAAAAATAACGACCTCATAAAATATAATAGAAAAAAATATACCTCCACAACATAGAAACCCAATTTGAGGAGGGGCCTAAAAATCATACCATAGCCAACACCCTAACCCTTCTCCTCACTGCTAGCACCATAACCCTTTTTCTCCTCCTTGTATTGCTCCTTTGCTTTCTGCTGCCTCATGGCATGCCACATGCTGGTGGAGGGCAGGGATTGCCTTCTGTGAAAAGCAATGATGGCTGGTGTATATTTTTCTGGTCAAACAATGGTGGTAATAAAATGACGTGTAAATTTGGTTTTTGCCAAAGCTGCCATGGTGTTGGAATACACTGTTTGTGTATTTTGTGTGCTACATCAGCCAGTAGATGGCAGTGGTTATATGTTTGTAGCTGCTCTATGGTAAACTCTATGTCTTTTCTCTGTATGTTAAAGTTCCTGTTTCCTGTCTGTAGTTAAGCAGCAAAGCCCATGTGGATTTTGCACTGTTGGTCTGTTCTGTAGGGCTATATACAGAATTTCTAACACATGTAAATGATTTTGGAAAATGTTTTTCATTTGCAGAGAAGAAGAGAAGGAGGAGGAAAAGGAGCAGCACTAGAAAGGCGAATGGCCGCAGACCACAATTGTGCTGTCATTAGTAGATATATTAAAAATCCCTCACTGCAGAGCTTTTTCTTTTACATTAGCCACTTTCTAATAAATACATGCCTGAAGTCCATATTTTGAATATTTTGTAAATAATTGGTGATGAAATAAGGTATGAGGAACGTGGGGTTGTGGTTTTAAAGTGTTTTTGTATTCCTGTTTTGAAGTTTTATTAAACTTTTAAGATGATGCAGTGTGGTACTGGGAAAAAATAAAGCCCAAAGACTACAAATCAATTTAATAGGAATAAAGCAAAAACACTTACAAATATTGCAGAGTATAAGCGAGTATACTCTGCAATATTTGTAAGCGTATTTCCTTTATTTCTATTTAATTGATTTGTGGGGTCTGTGGAGAGCGGATACTGATCTATTGGTCTGGGACCATTGGATACCTTGCTTGGATTGGAGGCTTTTCTGCATACATCTGATTACTCTGAGTGACATCTGAGGGTTGAGAGATCAGGAATTCCACATATATACAGGCTTGTGTATATCTGTTTTTGATAAGCAGATTAAATCACTGGTAGTGCATACAGCACATTGAGTGATTGATTCATATTCTTCACGGATACTCTGGGAATATATGGACCACCTATGAGAGACTTTTTATTTATTTATTATTTATTTATTCAAATTTCGTTGCACATATAATACCTATAATATGGTTCTTTTCACTTAGTGCAGCTTATTTATAGTACTATCTGTTTTGGTGATATCACACTGGAAGCTGCAGCTTCTGATTACACCAGCACGGTTTTATATTTTGGGGAACATGTTCTTCATGGCAGCGCTCTGCTCCCCATGCCCTTTTTGATGATCTCTAGCCAAAATTGATTTTCAAAATTCTCCCTCCATATAATTTAAATGGTTTAAAGGGTTTGATGTTAAAGTGTAAGTCCACCCTAAAACTAAAATCCCTGCATCTATAGACATCCACAATCTAGCACTAACCTATCTAACCCGGTAAAGAAGAAATCAGTATACTGTACATACCTTTTTTGCCAATCAGATCTGGTATCCAGTAGCGCAAGCTCTGCAGAGGACACAGCCAACAATGGCTGTGAAATGAATGGGGAGAGACGTCACACGTAGACTTACTATGGGGCTTCCGTTGTCGGATTTGTCCTCTGCACCCGCCTCCACAGCGAAGCCGCAGCTGACAGCTCAGTGTGGGATTGGGTCGGATTGGCTTAAAATAATGTATATATACTGATTTCTTCTTTACAGGGTTAGCTAAGTTAGTGTTAGATTGTGGATGTCTATAGATGCACTTCTACTTTAAGTTTGCAATTTTTGGGCTTTACGATGGGTCTGACAAACGTCCAGCAAACTGTACCCATATACATTCGCTAATACCAAGTGACTAGAGACCATACTAGGAGCCATAGGCGTGCACAGCCTATGGCATTAAGGTGTGCACCTCAAACCAAAGCTCAAACACATGTGCATTTGTGTGTCTATATGTGTGTATGTATATATATATATATATATATATATATATATATATATATATATATATATATACATATATATATATATATATATATATATATATAAATATATACACACACTTTTATAAATAAATGTAAAAAACATTTTAAGCGGTATTAAATCTGATCAGATATCAAACCGTTATTTTAACACGTGTGAGAACAATTTAAAAAAATTACACTTAAAAATCTACTTAAAGTGCATGTATAGGGAAAAATATATGTATATATATATATATATATATATTTAATAAATTAAATAAATGTGTGTGTGTGTGTGTATATACAGTGGGTACGGAAAGTATTCAGACCCCCTTAAATTTTTCACTCTTTGTTATATTGCAGCCATTTGCTAAAATCATTTAAGTTCATTCTTCTTCCTCATGAATGTACACATAGCACCCCATACTGACAGAAAAACACAGAATTGTTGACATTGTTGCAGATTTATTAAAAAAGAAAAACTGAAATATCACATGGTCCTAAGTATTCAGACCCTTTGCTGTGACACTCATATATTTAACTCAGGTGCTTTCGATTTCTTCTGATCATCCTTGAGATGGTTCTGCACCTTCATTTGAGTCCAGCTGTGTTTGATTATACTCATTGGACTTGATTAGGAAAGCCACACACCTGTCTATATAAGACCTTCCAGATCACAATGAATGTCAGAGCAAATGAGAATCATGAGGTCAAAGGAACTGCCTGAAGAGCTCAGAGACAGAATTGTGGCAAGGCACAGATCTGGCCAAGGTTACAAAAAGATTTCTGCTGCACTTAAGGTTCCTAAGAGCACAGTGGCCTCCATAATCCTCAAATGGAAGATGTTTGGGATGACCAGAACCCTTCCTAGAGCTGGCCATCCGGCCAAACTGAGCTATCGGGGGAGAAGAGCCTTGGTGAGAGAGGTAAAGAAGAACCCAGAGATCACTGTGGCTGAGCTCCAGAGATGCAGTCAGGAGATGGGAGAAAGTTGTAGAAAGTCAACCATCACTGCAGCCCTCCACCAGTCGGGGCTTTATGGCAGAGTGGCCCGACGGAAGCCTCTCCTCAGTGTAAGACACATGAAAGCCCGCATGGAGTTTGCTAAAAAAACACCTGAAGGACTCCAAGATGGTGAGAAATAAGATTCTCTGGTCTGATGAGACCAAAATAGAACATTTTTCGGCCTTAATTCTAAACGGTATGTGTGGAGAAAACCAGGCACTGCTCATCACCTGTCCAATACAGTCCCAACAGTGAAGCATGGTGGTGGCAGCATCATGCTGTGGGTGTGTTTTTCAGCTGCAGGGACAGGACGACTGGTTGCAATCGAGGGAAAGATGAATGCGGCCAAGTACAGGGATATCCTGGACAAAAACCTTCTCCAGAGTGCTCTGGACCTCAGACTGGGCCGAAGGTTTACCTTCCAACAAGACAATGACCCTAAGCACACAGCTAAAATAACGAAGGAGAGGCTTCACAACAACTCCGTGACTGTTCTTGAATGGCCCAGCCAGAGCCCTGACTTAAACCCAATTGAGCATCTCTGGAGAGACCTAAAAATGGCTGTCCACCAACGTTTACCATCCAACCTGACAGAACTGGAGAGGATCTGCAAGGAGGAATGGCAGAGGATCCCCAAATCCAGGTGTGAAAGACTTGTTGCATCTTTCCCAAAAAGACTCCTGGCTGTATTAGATCAAAAGGGGGCTTCTACTAAATACTGAGCAAAGGGTCTGAATACTTAGGACCATGTGATATTTCAGTTTTTCTTTTTTAATAAATCTGCAACAATGTCAACAATTCTGTGTTTTTCTGTCAGTATGGGGTGCTATGTTTACATTCATGAGGAAGAAGAATGAACTTAAATGATTTTAGCAAATGGCTGCAATATAACAAAGAGTGAAAAATTTAAGGGGGTCTGAATACTTTCCGTACCCACTGTATATATATATATATATATATATATACACATTTATTTAATTTATATATATATATATATATATACTGTATTGGGCCAACCTAGGGTTCATATTGATTTGAATTGGCGTGCAGCCCTGCTCAGGGTTCAGTCTCACACACTGACACTGCTCACCTCTAGCTGCCACCCGCCTGCCGCTATCCTCCGCTGCTTCTGCCAAACTTCCAAAGAAGGGATAGAGAGGCCAGAGGGGAGGCGGAGTGCAGCTGTATATCACTCCGCCGACGCCTGCGGGACCTGCAAGTATAGAAGCTGCATCGGAATATGTGGCTGAAATTACTCCGCGGATGTGATCCCCTAGTCCCTGAACAAACACCTCCGACCTCCCACTTACAGCACAGCTGTTTTTGCCAGCCCAAGCATGACCACAGTTAGTTATTGGTAATACTGGCACATGTTGTAGCACCAGCTCTAGCACCAGCAGGCAGCAGTGAAAGCACAGACAGGGCACAAGGGTGATTAGGGTGTGCCTGGGCACACCCGGCACAACCCGTGCGCACGCCTATAATAGGAGCCTTAAGCCCAGATTCACACTGCTCTTGCATGAAAGTTGCCCAACTTCCGATCTGACTTTGTCCTGCAACTTCAGTCCGACTTGATCTGATTTCATGTAAATTGTTACACTGAATTGGTACACTGGTTTTACACTGGTATTGAAGTCATATCAAAGTTGGACCAAAGTAGTGCAGGAACCTTTCTAAAGTCCGAGCGCTTTGTGTCAGTTAAGATGGCTTTCATAGGGAAGCATTTCATTTAACATGTCATGCGACGTGCTCTCAAAAGTTGGATCCCATGTCGCACCAGTGTGAATCGGGCCTTAGGTGTCCCTTACTAGCTCATTATGAATTACTTACATTAGAACGAAGCCCTGACATGGACCCCTGGACACCGCTGTGGGAGCGGACATGATCCCACGGCGTCTCTTCCGGGTTCCGCGGCTCCGGCGCTGTGAGTGGCCGGAGCCACGATGACATCACTCCCGCGCATGCGCGCGGGAGTAATTTTCCGGCAATTCCCAGCAAGGAACTCTGAAGGTCCGTCAACGGCTGCATGCAGTGGTAATATCTCCTAAACCGTGCAGGTTTAGGAGATATTAATTGTACCTACAGGTAAGCCTTATTATAGGCTTACCTGTAGTTAAAAGTAAAAAAAGTGGTATACTACCACTTTAACAATAGAGCCCACTGTAACCAAATCATATCTAAATCAAGGATGCTTTATTTCATCCCACTGCTAGTGGTCTTCCTTTAATAGCATTGCAGCAGAAAACATTTGACCAGAGCAGATGACAACATCAGAAGCCTACAAGAATCAATGGACACGTGTTCTCAGAATCTTATCAGAAGTAAGCTATATGAGGCCATAGAAGTGTCTAGCAGACTTAGAAGCAGTTTCTTTTTGTGACCCCCAAGTGCCTACTTTTACCTGTTGTATACTGTGTATATTATATGTAAAGGGATCATGTCCCTAAAATCTTGTCTTCAGTACAATGTATCACATTGAAATCTGTATGCCAAATAAGGAACGAACATAAGTACTATACCTGTAAACCAGGGGGTTCAGTGGTGACAATGTATGTAAACCAATATTGTGATGAAGTAATATCTGTTTGATAATCCTGCTCCTCCAAAAAAAGATTGTATAAGTGGTTAATTTTGCTTTTCAGGATGGTATTATAGACAAAGAGACTGAAACTTTTTACAGGCAAAATTTCATGTTATCCCTCTGATATATCTAGGATATATAAAAGCCTAATTAATTCACCAGAGAGAACTATTGTATCTAATATTGGTTCAGTTTGTTCTCCCTTAGACAAGTGTTATGACAAGATCATGGCACCTTTAGTTTACTCTTGTCGTCCTCATGTCCATGACACCAATGATTTTTTGAATAAAACTAAAATCAATAGAGTTTTCATTTTACATTATTCTTGTTATAGATCATCCCTGTATACTTCTATTGAACATGACCTGGACATTTGCACATGTGGTAGACAGACTACTTGGAAGTTCAAGAGAATGAGAATGAATATTATTTACATCTAAAGGGTACAGAAATGGGTTATCATGTTGCACCTCGAATGCCTTTTTCACTATGATTTAGGAACAACATTTTTATGCAACAACAGCATTGTCTAACTTGGATGAAGTTCCTCAACAATATTCGCATCGCATACTAGCATATTTTGATGAACTTACTTAAAAATTAAGCCTTCCAGCTCAGCGCTGTCACTGCTGCCGACGCTTCCATCTTCACCCGGTCTTCCCTCGGGGTTTGTGGACTCTGGCTGTGTGACTAGCAGGAGCTTTGATGACATCACTCTTGCGCATGTGCACGAGAGCCGCCATTTACGGCACAGGAATCTTAAGGAACAGCCCAGGCGGCCGTTCCTTCAGAGTGCATGCGCTGGTGACGTCATCGGCTGCTTGTACAGTAAACATCTCCTAAATAGTGCATGTTTAGGAGATATTTACAGGCTTACCTATAGGTAAAAGTCAGAGATGGGAGTTTACTCCCACTTTAATTGAATCATGTTATTCTCGATCTACAATTTGATGTGACATACAATCATGCGCTGATCTCATTCTTACACACTTGAATATTTATTCAAGGGATTTTTTTACATAGCAAAATTTATGTTTAATCTGCAAAGATCCCCCTTGGTAAGGACCCCCCCATGTTGAGGGCATGTGGCCTGTTATGGTTCAGGAGGTCAGATGGAGCACACTTGTCACCCTAAATCCTGGCCAGTCAAACTTCATGCCTTTTAGGGATAACTCACACGTTTTTTCACACCCAAAGAGCCTGCTGCGCATTTTGGAGGGGGGTGGGGCTATGCAATTTTTTTTCATTCTTACTGTAGGATGTGCTACAGCGAGCGTGTCAATTACAAAGAACAAAATGACGATGACAAAAGGCAAATGATATCTCATATATATATATATATTTTGGGAGACCTTTGGAGGGAATTGTGTGCCATTTTTTATTAAATAGAAGTCAGAAGGGAAATGTAATTTGCTGGTAATATAAAACCATTTTTCCTTGTGAATTAAAAAAAAACACTGCTCCTATCCAATTAGAATTTAAAAAACACGAATCTCCTGAATTTCCTGAATCTCCTGATAATTCTGATTGTCTGTCTGTTATTGTACGATTCATCTGTTGCTCTTACTATATGATTGTGTACTTGCATTGGTACCTGTTGAATTTTTTCAATTTTCTGTTTTACCTGTTTTGTCTATATTTTTTTCATGCAAAACTCAATAAAAATTTATTGAATGGAAAAAGAATTTAAAAAACACGGACAGGTAGCCTAAAAACTTGATTAACTCAGCACATTCAAGCATATACAGTAACTTCCATTCGTACACACAGAACACACAGTTTCATTTTGATAGACCTATGTCTAATCAACCTTATCAACTATGTAACCATAACTGGGAGAACCATTGCTTCTCGACCGTGTCACACTAGGAATTCTTTTTCTGGCCTCAACAAACCAGGGACAGGAATGCTAGGTGAACAAATAAATGGCTCACCCTCTACACATCCTTGCTGGTCTAGCCTGCTCTGTTGTTGCTCCCGATTTTTGGCCATTTAGGGAGCAATGCTGAAGAATCAGATGAACTTGTTGCTTATTACTTGGGCACCTCTACTGTAGTGCACAGTTATGGCTCAGAGCTTTAGCAACTAATAAACAGTACAAACAAATGGCAACCACTATAACCTATAACTGGCCTTGGCAGCAAGGAGCACATGGAAGGCCAACAAATGTCAAAAACAACAAGAAAAATTCCTATTTCACTTACCAACCAGCCTGCAACAAACTGAACTGTCCTGTCTAGCAGTTCATGCTAAAACCAGGGGTTTAGTTTGCACACATTTGCAAACATATGCATAAGCTGCAGAAGGCACATCATTGCACCCCAGTGCACTACATTCCTAACTGTATACATTTTGAGAGCCTCCAAAGGTGAAGCACATACTGTATATAATAATGGAAAGATTAAGGGCAGGTTTGCCTGGAGGAAGCCCACCCCTTCCTAAAGGTAGAGGAACCAGTGCGTCCCATCACTAATTTACCAACAGTACAGACAAATGGCAACCACCCCAACCTATAACTGGCTTATATGTGTAAGCTGCAGGGACACTTTATGACACCCTAGTATACTGCAGTCCTCACTGGAGCTGTGGGCTGTGGAGGGGGTGGGCTCTCAGTGGATTGCTGAGAGGCTGAGTCAGGTGCCAGTCCAGGCATCTGAGTGGATCCCAACCATATGGTTGTTATCTTTCCCCAGTCTGGACTGGTTCTGTAACGTCAGCCGACAACGTGCTAAAGCCCGCTGTTGGCTGATAAAGAGTCACAGGAGAGCAAAAGGAACTGCACCCCTGTGATTTAGATTGTACTTCTTCTTTAAGGCTTACAGTATATGTATTTTCATTATGAAATATAAGCCTCTCTTACTTGGGACATGTGTAAAAACTAGTATGCCTGTGAGCATGATAAAACAAGTGTACGCAAGACAGCTGGCTTTGCACACCTTGCGGCCTTGGCAAATTAAGATTCTTTTCTTGTTGTGCAAGTAGTATCATATCAATGAGCGTATACTGTGTGTCTCTAAATCCCAACCCCCCCATCCTTCCTAACCGAAAAGGTTTGGCATTAGTCACACAACTGGTATTCGAATCAGGCTCATTATTTCACATGGTAGTTATATCATCTTCATAAAACTACCATTGCATACTTGTAGGGAATATGAGATATAGCCTAACTTGGAAGAAGGGAAGCCGGTGGGTCAATGTAAAGGCCAGGTAAAACATGTTTTTCTGAGGTCAGCAATTACAGTGTATAAAGTTCTTGCATTGTAGGTTTGCTTTGAAACTCTAGTGGATGATTCAACCTATCTGTGGCCACCCATAAGTGATATATCAGTTGATCCATTCTGACCAATTCAGTGTGTCTTTTTTATGAAGTAATGTTGGGACACTACCATAAGCAGATAACAGTATTTCCCATCAATTAAGTGAACGGGAACACCATCTCCACAACCAAAGTTCTGCCTGGGTGAGGCACTGTTGTACAGGGCAAGAGTGCATTTGTGATTAGAGACGCTTTCCTGAGTTCTAATATAGTGAGAGTCTGCTAAAATACAGTCACTATATTCTTCCCATTTATCAATCTTTTTGTACTCTTGTTCCATAAGATCTAAAAAATCTTTCTTTCTGTCGTAAAATCTAAAAATTAAACAAAACAAAAACAACGTTTTTGCACTTGTCTTAGTGCATTGTTTTCCAATTTAAGCAGGTACACATCTTAGAATTGGTCTGAAGCACATTTTAAGCATTAATAATATTTCTGTCTCAATGATTACCGTGTAAAGTGTTTTTGGGGTGCTGGGGTGCCAATCATCCCACAAACTTTCTGGTGTGTCCAATTACTTTTCAATTGAACATCAATGAAAAGTAATCAAATACTTTTATATGGGTCCATTTTTCATAGATGGAATTAGATTAAAACGTGTCAAAGCAGGACTGATATGACACAGGACAGGTAAAAGGTTGACGCGTTTCACGACATTCCCAGTCGCTTACTCATAACCATACCAGATGGTTATGAGTAAGCGACTGGGAATGTTGTGAAACGCGTCAACCTTTTACCTGTCCTGTGTCATATCAGTCGTGCTTTGATGTCTGTGATGAAGAATAAATTACTCCATTTGTTTTGATCTACATCAGAGTGCGGTCATTATATTTGTGTTTGGCTCATACTTCCTATATGTCCCCAAGCCACATCGGAACCAATCCAAGCCTCAGTTGTGGGGCACCTTCCTGTAGATCAAGGCGAATTGGAATCTGGGGCGGTCCATCTACATTGACTGACTAGAGGTCAACAGCCCACATGAAAAAGGCCAGGCCTGGGCCATCAGTATCCTGAGTCATGAAGGCAAGCCCATCAGCATACCTCATCCTGATCAATACTACTGAGGTGTGTCGAGTTCTTGTTCCTGTGGCAAAGTTGAATTAGGGCTGGAGGCCCTGTTCAAAAATCTCCTTCCCTTCTATCCTTGCAAAATAAGATGGGGGTTAGTGAAACTGCTACAGAGAAAGAACTTTTGTCACAAAGAGCTTCTCCTGTGAAAGCCATGGGCTGCTACCTCGTGGGGGCAATCCCCTTAGTTCACAGAGGTATCCTATTAAAGGATCCTTTGAGAAGATTTTCGTGGCCTTGGGCCACTACTGTTGTTAAAAGGAGTGCAGAGAAAGGACACTTTGCGAAGATACTTTTTTTATAGGACACTTTGCGAAGATCCTTTAGGCCAGTGGGCCAGGATAATTAACTGCAGATGAAGGACACTTTGCAAAGATAATTTGTTTAAAGGACACTTTGCAAGGATCCTTTGGGCCAGTAGGCCACAGTGATGCCGAAGGAAACTTTGTGTGAGTTGCTACCTTGTGAGAGAAGGGTAGTGGCTCCTTGCCTCTTTAGAGAGAGGGATGCCAGAGTGAAGGATCCCTTGAAGAGTACTTATAGGGACTCACAAGTAAACAATCTTTGCTCAGGCTCCAGCAAGAATAGCGTGTCGCCAGGAGAAGATGTTGTAACAGATCAACCAGCACCCCGACCGGGTACCTCCGTTGACGGATGCTCCTCATGCTTTCCGAGGTCTCCAAGCACTGCACCAGACACCGTAACCACTTCAGACCCCACGAACCGCAACAGCTTGGTTAGGGTCTCGCTGTCTCCTACTCACCCTGGACCTACAACAAGTCTCCAGGTTCCCGTGGGTGAACCTCTCTTTCCCCAGAGGGTGCAGCAGAACAAGCTCTTACACAAGCTCTTACAAGAGCTTAGTGATTATCCAAGGAAGTATGGAGGACATAGCAATCCCTTGTAGCCGATTCCCCCAATGAGAGACAGGACTCTAGATTGAGGGTGAAGTATAACTCTTTATTGAACAAGAAACAGACTTTTATACAGTTTTCCCCCACAAGGTTACCGCCCAGGTGGACCTTGTTGAGAACAGGCCCTGACATTCACAATCCAATGAAAACAGAGTTTTACACTCCCATACAGTGTACACAAACATATACACTGTGGGACAATCCTCCCTCCCCCTTAGCACCCAATCCACATACACATATACATCCCATAATAAGTTTATCTTAAGGCAGACAGAACAAGAGAGGTCATTAACATTTAAAAATGAGACAGGTAAACTTTAACACAATACACATTCCATTTCAATACACATGGAATACACACATTATCTAGGAGTCAGACTTCATGGCAATTGTCTATAAGAGTCTAAGTCTCCCAGAGTAAAATAGGAATAAATCTTCATATTTCTATATGAAGATATTGCTGACAAATATTGCTGTCCTATCTTAAGAAATTCGAACCATTAAGTATCTGCTCCTCACCTCCAGTGACGGTGAATATTGTCACAGATGTGTTGCCTCGGTGTTTACTGGATATTCATTGTATATTTGCACAATAGTATCAATATCAATTTATTATTTTCTTATCAGCTTTTTATCACATGGTTTGTTCACCTTATGTTTTATCATCATCCTTTATTTATTTTAGCTTAGCAGCGCTATCACATTTTATATATAATTTAAAACTGCAAAGTCAGTTTTCTTCTAATGTGATGTACATATTGGAGCCCTTCAACCCGCATGGGGGAGAGCTATGGGTGGCACCAAATACTCTCTACACCGATGCACAATGAAGCCCTGTCACAGCATCCATTTCAGGAGTAATGAAAAAGCAGAAAGCACCTCACTCAACAATATACCAACAGCAGACAAGCTATAACATTGAATATTCTTATAAGGCCAAACCTCACCAAACTGCAAAGCTACACAATATACCGTATGTAAAAAATAAACATGTTTTCTTGTACAGGTTTTTCTCCTTTGGGTTACCCATAGTGGGACAGACCCATCAAAAAAAAACCCAAAACCCAAAACCCACCCAAAAAAAACTACTGCTGCCCAGGAAAACCTGATGCAACTCCAGAATCCGCTCAGATTTAATTTCTTGCCCGATTGTTTAACTTCCAGAATGCATAAAAATGGTCTGGTGCAATAGGATCTCAGGATTTACCAACCAAGCTCTTGGTGCCTTATGAGCTTGTTTGCTTGCATAATGTGCAAAACATGTCAAAGCATTCTTTGATGATTGCTGTGAAGCCTGAAACTGCAAAAAAAAAAAAAAAAATCTTGTCAGTTTCTGAAATCTCATTGCTTTGGACCAATGTTCTGTGTTCAAATTTTTGTCAACATGCCTAGTGTCAATATAAGGTCTATACCAGGGGTATTGAATTAAAATTTAAGGAGATCCGGTCACTAAAATTTTCTTTTGGACCAAGGTACAAATCTTAAGTCTGTGCCAAGAAAGATTGTACAGGCCCACTTTCCTCTTGTAATACTCTTTATGTTTAAATGTCCCCAATAGTGTTCCCCCTTACATCAGGTGCCCCTACCAGAGTAACTCATTACATTGGGTGTCCCTATCAGACTACCCCCATAAATCAGTTGCCACCATCAGAGTACCCCCTTACGTCAGATGTCCCCATCAGAGTGCCATCTTACATCAGGTATTCCCGGCAGAGTGCCCACTTACATCAGGTTTCTCCATCAGAGTGCCCTCTTACATTAGGTGTCGTCATAAGAATACCCCTTTACATCAGGTGTCCCCATCACATCAGGTGGGCCTTTCAGAGTGCTCCTTTACATTAGGTGTGCCCATCAGAATGCGCCTTTACATCAGGTGTCCCCATCACAGTGCCCCTTTACATCAGGTATTCCCGTCAGAGTGCCCCCTTACATCCAGTGACTCCATCACATCAGGTGTGCCCATCAGAGTGCTCCTTTACATCAGTGGTCCCCATCACAGTTCCACCATACATACGATGTCCCCATCAGAGTGCCCCCATCAGCATGCCCCCTTAACATAATATGTGCCCAACAGAGTGCCCTCTAACATATTATGTGCCCATCAGCATGCCCCCTTAACATAAAACATGCAAATCAGCATGCCCCTTACCATAAAATAAGCGTCATGCTGATAGGCACATTTTAAGTTAAGGGGCACGCTAATGGGAATATTTTATTTTAAGGGGCACACTGATGGGCACATTTTGTTGTGCCCATTAGAGGCCCCCTTAACATCAGAGTGCCCCCTGAAATAAAATGTGCCCATTAGAGTGTCCCTTAACATAAAATGTGCCCACCAGAGTGCCCCTTAACAGAAAATGCACCCATCAGAGTGCCTCCTAAAATAAAATGTGCCCATCAGCGTACCCCTTAACATAAAATATGCCCTTCAGAGTATACCTAAGCAAAAAATGTGTCTATCAGCATGCCCCTTATTTTATGTTACAGAGCACTCTGATGGGCACACTTGCCCTTGTAAAGATCACACCTCACAGACCTTGAGGGTAGGCAGGGAGCAGGAGGCGGCAAAGGTAGCAAGCTGCAGGGGGCAGGAGCTGAGCCGGGAGTCTTGCTGAAGGGGGTGGGGCATGCAAATGACCTCATTTCATACCCCACGCCTGGCAAGGGATGAGAGTCGGGAGCCACGAGATAACGAGTGGCGTGGGGGGGGGGGACTCACACGCAACGTCATTGGTTGCTGAGACCAATGACTGCTGAGCGGCGGATGTGGCACTTTAGGCTGGCAGCCTGACGGTCCGGGCAGGAGCGTTGTTCGGTCCATGTTCGTACCGCGGGCCACCATTTAATGACGGCTGGTCTATATACTTGTTTCTAAAGCAAAAGAGAATTTTTTCTAAACATACTCACTGTGGGTTTCTTGGTGTCATTCACAAACATAAATCCTAATGTTGTGGCAAGTGTTATGTCTAAGAGGTTTAGTGCCGGTTCACACTAGTGTGACTTCTGATGCAATCACATGACAAGGGAAATCACATTACATTCAATAGTGCCTGTTCAAATCAATGTGACTCAGCATGGTGCAATTTTGAAAAAGTTTGCACTAATTGTGATTTTAGTGCCAAGTTGCACTACATAATCACACTGAAAATGGTCTCAAAATTGCATTGCAGGAGTATGAAGTGAGCCTTAAGCCAGTGTTTTTCAAACTTTTTTTCAGTCAAAGCATCCTTTAAAATGATGCACAATCTCAAGGCACCCCATTCTGAAATATAAAAAAATGAAACTATTAGTTTTACAAAATGCAATGGATGGCATCAACACACTTTAGACACCCAACATTGGATTTTATTTTTATAAAGCAAATACATCTTTTCACAATGATACTGACTAGTATTCCATCATTTCTTTTCTCCCTCAGTTTTCTCCCTCATTCAGCTAACGTTACCCCAGTGCTGATGGAGAGGGGCAAACAAGACTTTTCTCAGGTGCCCGATGTCCCCCTTATCAACCATTGACATCATCAGTTGTTAGAATGCCCGCAGCTGGCCTGCAGGGTACCCAGGGTTGTAATGCTGCACAATTAAAACTTATGGCTTTGTTTAACAGCTGCTGCCTTGTTTAAAATTTTGGGGAGATTTGAGGCAATTTTTAGGCATTTCGACAAGGCACCCATGAAGAACCCAGAAGGCACCATGGCTGAAAAGGGCTGCCTTCAGTTATCTACAGGCATTTATGATCCACCCACCAAATGATCTAAGAAAAGATTGTAGTACAGACACATGTCTGTATCAGGAAATGTGCATGCTTGTGCCTAGGAAGAAGGGAAATTAACACCTAAAGCTGAACTCCAACTTTTCATCCCCAAGATAGATGCATTGTGCATGTGAATAAATCATAATCGCACTGTTAGTTTCTGTGTAACTTACCTTCTTTA
The DNA here is from genome assembly GCF_965119305.1 of Pelophylax lessonae. Classification (NCBI taxonomy): domain Eukaryota; kingdom Metazoa; phylum Chordata; class Amphibia; order Anura; family Ranidae; genus Pelophylax; species Pelophylax lessonae. The sequence continues at coordinate 428,535,633 of NC_138768.1, read as the reverse complement.
TCTGTTTACAGCAAGTCTCTGTGTCGGTGATGTCACTCCTCCTCCTTGCTGAATTTCTAAGCGATCTGACTTCCTGCTTCCTTCCTTTGCCAGTCCTAATACTACATCTCCCATGATCCTTTGAACCTCTGTAGTTTCAGTTGTGGGAGTCACTTGCACCACCTGTGGGAGTTGATGTGGATGGGTCTTCAGGTTACTGTGGTTGTGTTTATGTGCCTTTGTGTTTGCGGTTGTGTTTATGGAATTGTTTTATCACCACCCATACTCCATTGTGCTGTACAGCACATAGGAAACAAGCAGGAAGTGTAACTGTTTTAACTACTTGACCTCCGATATACTTTGAGAATGTTATGTGGGCATAGTAATATAATGCCCACAGCATGGGATTGTGGCTGCTGAAGGGTTAATTTATTAAGAATCCAACCGTTATATAATTTAAATTGGTTTAGCTTAGTTTAAGCATAGGCATTTCGTTAATACAGGCTATTTGAATTGGGCGGGAATCCTGTCAGATTATTTGAGCGGGAGTTTGAGTTTAGAGCCGGAAAGTCACGTGCAGGTAGGCGGGAGAAACGTGTCTAGCCTGAGGGGAGGTCACGTGCCTAGGGCTATAAAAGAAGACGCGCAGCACAGATTTCTTCAGTTTGTCCTGGATCAGCTCAGCGAGCTCAAGAGCTATAATACTGAGCTATAATACAGAGCTCGCCGGCTGAAATAGGACATGAAGACATTAGTCCAAAAGATGCTGGAGAAGGCAGCGGCAGAAGGCGGAGAAGAGTGGCTGAAGAAGTGCCTTGGACTGGCGGAAGAAGTGGAAGAACAGGAGCCGGAAGACCAGCGGGACTCCGAAGACCAAATGTCGCCTGGTATTGAAGCCGGAAGACTTGAAGAGGATATCGGAAGCCCAGCACCTCCGGGGAGGAAGTCGCCAGCGCGGAGGCTGCAGCGGAGCATCCCGGTCGAGCGGAGGAGGTCGGTGGCAGCGGAAGGAGCGGAGAAGAGAGGCAGACGGTCAAAGTCGGCGGCAGGTTATGGTCGGGCCGCTCAGGAAGGACAGCGCATCAGCCAAAGGAAGAGGAGGTGTCCAGGTTCACCCTCGCTGGTGCGGGGTGGTGAGGAGAGGGGGCGGGTGCTCCGCCCTCCTCCAGTAGGTACTCTTTTCTCCCACTAGGGCCGGGTCCAAGGCGGGACTTGCCGGGACAGCAAGAAGCAGGGGCAGAGAGGTTCAGGCCATCTAGGCTAGACCATGCCACAGCTCAGCAGTCAGCATGCCTGGAGAAGGTGACGCAGGACAGCCAGGCCAGTATTAACCCCTTGTCATCTGAGCCTCATAAGGCCAGTGAGTCTGTGTGTGCTAATGATTTGATTTCTCAGCTTACTTAATCTTTAACAAAATTGACTGATTCTTTATCTAGTCAGCAAAGTCTGCCTGGGCCTTCTCCTGCTGATGTTTGGGTTGGCCAACAGCATAGTCATGTGATTACACCTAATGCTTCACTTACACGTAATGCTTCACTAGTAAATGTTAATGAGAATACTAGTGTGACTAATTCTTCCATTCCTGAAACTTGCTATAAGGAAGTATTGCACTGTGAACTGTCCCCTTTGGGTTTTCACTTACCAGTATCTATGAAAGAAAAAATTTGGAGGGGTGAATTTGTGGATATCATGGCATTACTTCCTAATAATAAGGATATTAATAAAGTTGAAAAAAAGTCTGACTATATAGGTGATGATAGAAGGAGGCCTGCGAATATGTCTTTTTACAATTGGTTGCAGGCTTTCTGCATTTTTGCTTCTATTATGGGTGAGAAGCATCCGCATAAATGCAGTGGTCTTTTTCAACACTTGGAGAATATATTGGAGGCGTACAGGTCTTTTGGTGGGCTGGACTGGTTTAATTATGATGAGTCTTTTCACCAAAAGATTGCGGTATACCCGAATTTGAAGTGGGGTATGAAGGATGTGGGGTTATGGTTGAATCTTATAGCCCCCCAAAAACCCGGATTTCCCAAGCAGCCAGTCTTAGCTACATCTCTAAGTGTTTATATGGTATACAGGAAAGGTGTGTGTTACGCTTATAATGAGTCACAATGCAGGTGGTTCACATCATGCCGCTATAGGCATGAGTGTGCCTTGAGCAAAGGCACACATCCTGTATCGAAGTGTTTCAAAAGAGCATCATTCGCACAAATTCCCAGGGATAATTCAAAAAGCACACACGCCAGTGAAATTGGTAAACATGCTCCTGTGGCTAATGCAATACCCAGACAAGGAGATGGCCCAGCTGCTCATTGACGGATTTTCGATTGGTTTTAAATTACCTACTTTCGCTGGACCAGGTTGCACTTCTGTGGTAAATTTGAAATCAGTTTTAATGCAACCTGATGTGGTAAGAGAAAAATGAATAAAGGAGTTAACAGCTGGCAGAATAGTGGGCCCTGTTTTATTTCCTCAGTTTGATCATTTCAGGTTGTCTTCTTTGGGTTTAGTACCTATGAAGGAGCCTAATTCATTCAGATTAATCCATCACCTTTCTTTCCCCGTTCCCGTTGGGATTTCTCTGAATGATGAAATTGATTCATCTTTATCGACGGTGAGTTATGCTACGTTTGATGATGCGGTCTCTCGCATTAGGCAATTTGGACAGGGAGCTTTGTTAGCGAAAGCTGATGTCCAATCGGCGTTTTGATTATTGCCAATTGCCCCGGAAGCGTTTAATTCTTTGGGATTTTGATTTCAGGGTTTATTTTTCTTTGATATGTGCCTCCCAATGGGGTGTTCTTTGTTGTGTCGTTATTCTACAATCATAGCAGATATTAATCCTGAATGATGGTTGGGCTATTAAAGGGGAACCACACCAGATTTGAATTTTTGACATGGACACATTTCCCCATTTATAACCATAGCAGACCCTAAACCTGTATGAGGGTGTGATGTGGATATTAAAGGGAAGACCACACTTTATTTTTGCGTTGGAGTTACCCTTTATATATTAATATCAAACCCAAATACTGGAAAAGGGTCTGGTATAGATATTGAGTTAGAACTCCACACTGTTTCCCATTATAATCATCACAGACATTATTTCAAGGTGAGGGTCTGGTATGAATATTAAAGGGGAACCCCCACACTTTAGTTTTGTAGCAAAGTTTCCATTTATAATCATAGCAGACATTATTCCTGGATAAGCATCTAGTATTAATATTAATGGGGAACCCCAAACTTTAGTTTTACAGCAAAGTTTCCCTTTATAATAATAGCAGACACTAACCTGGAGGATCTATTATGATATTAAAGGGGAACCCTACAAGGTTTTTAATTTTTGCTTCCCTTTTAGAGATATAATTGACCCTAATCCTGGATGAGAGTCTGGTATAGATAGTTTTGTATTGCAGTGGAGTTACGTTTTATATTTAACTCATTATTTCTGGATGAGGGTCTGGTACGAATATTAAGGGGGAACCCCACACTTTATTTATTTTTGCAGTAGATATTAGGATGCATTCACACCTAGGGATTTGGAATTGTGTGTAGAATTGACATGATGGCTACCGTGTGTTTGGATACATGCACGTTTTTCATGTGTATACCCACATCAGATATTCAAGTGAATGAGCTGCGCTACACGCGCCAAGTGACCCAAAGTAGCCCAATAACCTTTTTGGTCAGAGTGTCGTGCATTTTTGCAGCAAAACACTGCTAACGGTGATTGGGGTGTCATTAACAATTAGCCTGTATTCGCACATTTTGAAAACACGTGGCAAATACGCACTGCGCTATTGTTGCTATTTAGGCAGCTTTCGCATCTGCAAGTTTCCGAACACGCAAAACCATAGAAAATACGCTGCGATGCGTGTCACACTTGTGTTACCATTTAGGCTGCATTCTCATTAGCGCGTTTCCGAGCATGTGGGAATTTTCACAAAAATGCATGGCAATGCACATCGCGCTTGCATTACCATTCATTGACATCATCACATTTCCGAATGCACAGCAACCCACACACTTGCCGTGCATTTCAAAAATACATCAACGCTTGTTGCACTTGCATTACCATTTGTTTGCATCTGCACGTTTCTGAACACAGCAACCTGCAAGAAAATATGCGCTTTGCCATGCATTTCAAAACTGCATGGCTGTGCATGTCAAGCTTGTATACCATTCATTCACATCTGCATGTTTCTGAACGCATGGCAACCCGCAAGAAAAAACACAATTTGGTGTGCATTTTGGTAACACGCATCACGCTTGCATGACCATTCATTTGCATCTGCATGTTTCTGAACGCATGGCAACTCTCATGAAAATGCATTCTTTGCTATGAATTTTGAAAAGGCACGGCAGCGCGAATCGCGTTTGTGTTACCATTTGTTTGCATCTGGGCGTTTCCAAATGCACAGCAACCCACAAGAAAACGCACTCTTTGCTGTGTGTTATGAAAACTTTTGGCAACACGCATCGCACTTGCGTTACCATTCCTTCGCATTAGCGCATTTCCAAAAGCATGCCAGCCCGCAAGAAAATGCACGTTTTGCCGCACGTTTCAAAAACGACCGGCAAAACAATACTGGAACTGAATAGAATTATCAATACCAGCATAGATCATACCACCAGGGCCAGATTTCACCTAGGCAGTCTAGGCTTGTGCCTAGAGGGGTGCCTGTCAGTATGAGGTTTTTTTTTTTTAACCATTTTGCTGCCAGGTCCGTATATCGTACAGACCTGGCAGAGGGGGGTTTCACACGCAATCAGGTGGCTGCAGCCACCAGGATTGTGTGTAAAACTGACAGGCACACTCATGCCTGTCAGGTGCTGATTACTCTTCCACACACCCCTGGTACCAGAAACCCCCCCCACTGTGGGCCCCTGCCATCTATTCTGTGCTCCACTTGCCCATCTGTGAGCCCAGAACCAACATGGCGGGTGCCGGCACCTTGTCATCCGCCTGTTCAACCGGGATAAGTGGACAGATCCCCCCTGAGCAGGTGGATCCACCTGACAGAGGAGTCTGCCCAGTCTGAAAGGGGCTTTATATTTAGCAGAAATTATGTTGTGTTTGTGTCTGCTAATAATGATTTTAGAAAATTTTAATGAAAATATAATTTTGATATTTTCTATTGGGTGCCTGTGATTTCTAACAGCAGCCCAGAGTGCAGTTGTCACTACACTTGTATCCCATAGAGAACTAAAAGTTTGTCTGCCACTGCAGAAGATGGATATTGTAGTTCATTTATTCACAGATCTCTCATTCCCAGCCAAGCAAACTATTGCAATACCCTTCTTGTTGACCCTCCCTTACACAGGCTATTTACCCTTTAGTAAAAGGATCCTCAAACTACGAGCCTCCAGCTGTTGCAGAACTACACGTCTTAGGCTGGCCATACATGTTCAATTTTCTTGTACAATTTTCTGTTAGATTTACCAAAAACCACATAATATGAGGTCAAAACTTAACAACACTTTCAGTTGTATCCATTTAGGCAGGCCTTTGTATTACATAGTTGAAGATAAATTTCAAGAAAATTGTACAGAAGATCGTATAATGTATGGCCAGTATTATGAGGCATTGTAAAACTCATTCACAGACATGACTAGGCATGATGGAAATTGTAGTTTCTAAACAACAGGAGGGCCGTAGTTTGAAGACCCTTGCTTTAGTTTATCAAAAATGCTGCAGCCAAACTTATTACCAACCAGTGCCATCTTAAGAGCATTATAGCCCCCCGGGCAATGCAGTGAACCGGGGCCCCGCCTACACAATCACCCACGAGAATAAAAATGCAAATTATCGATAAGGCAATATTTATTTGTACAGCAGTGCCAGGTTAATGACAGCTTCCAAGTTGGGTGGATGGGTCCAGTGAACACACACATGGACGGGAGTCAGACTCGACTGTCCTGTGTGTGCCAGTTCCCAGTGAGGTAGACAGTTGTGGGCTCTCCCTCCATGGCTCAAGTAGCCTGACAGCAGCGCAGGGCCAACAGGTGGTTGTCACCTGCTAAGTTCGGCGGCGGAATGCAAACGAGAATCGGAACGAATGCTTGGCTGGGGCTGGGTTGCTGGGCAGGTGGGGCCCCCGGGCAACTGCCCAGCATGCCCATTCGATAATATGGCCCTGTTACCAACTGCTCAGTGTCTTTCCCAATCCCACCACTGGTTTCCGCTGCCCAGCAAATAAAATTCAAAATGCTAAGAGCAACATACAACAAAGCCATCAACAATTTTGCCCTGGCTTTATCACCAACCTTGTCTAAAATGATTATACAAACCGTTCCTTCTTCCCACTATCTCCTGCTCTCTAGCCTCCTCGTCACCCCCTTGCCTGCAGAAATCCCCCATAACTTCTACCATGTTCTGGAACTCCCTACCCCAATCTGTCTAGTTATCTCCTTCTTCTACCCTACCTTCTTCTAAAAAAAATGTACTTTTACTTTTTCCATCAGTTCATTCCTCACAGTTCTTAGCTTTTGTATCACTTGCTCCTCCTTCTAGCTTGTAAGCTCTCACATGCAGGGCCTTCCAAACCATCTTGTCTTAATATATTGAACTATTTCCTTTTATAAGTGCTGCACAAACTGGTGGTGCTATATAAATCCTAAATGTTTTAAAAAAATATTACTTTTGACAAATGTTCAATTAAAAATAAATTTTGGACATGCTGACAAATATGTAGGACGATCATTATGATGGCACCCCAAAATGACTTTGCATGTTTAAAAACAAACACCAAGAAATGTAATAAATGCAGTCTTTATTGTGGTAAAAAAAAAAAGTTTTTTTCTTTTAAGTAAAAAAATTTTGGAGACATTTAGATTTGTAAAATGTGGCAAAGTTCTGTTTCCCATTGCACCTAATTTCACATAGTTCTAATTATAATCGGATGAAAAGTGATACACCGTGGGTTACCAGGAATTACAATAAATTGTTATCACTGTTCTTTTCTCTGTTTTGGTAAATATTCTTCAGTCTGGTACTGTTCAGTGTAATTTCATGGCATTTAAAATCTCAGTTCATCGACCTTTTTTCTGAAATGGCCCAGGTTTCCTCCTTCAAAATGGTACAGCTGAAAAGAAATGCAAGAAGAAAGTCATTAACAGTAAACAACTTGTGGTTCTTTAGCTTGTGCAAATGAAAGGTTTGTATCTGGATTGGACCAATGTAACTATGTTAAAACCATACCTGTGCGATTCCCCTGGAAGCTGGAAATGACTGCGGTAGACACTGCTACTCTAGTGATCTCCACTTGCTTCTGAAACCTGTGCTGAGCAGCTACCCCCTGGGTTTCGAGCACAGGAGGTCAGATGCTCGGCAGGGGCACCATTCAAAGAATGCTTTATATTTGTTGGTGACATCACCCTCTCATACAGGTAAATGCTTAAAGCGATTGTAAAGTCTAGTTTTTTTCCCTATAAAATAACAAACATGTCATACTTACCTGCTCTGTGCAGTGGAGTTGCACAGAGCAGCCCGGATCCTCCTCTTCTCAGGTCCCTCTTCTGTGCTTCTCACCCCTCCCTTCTGCTGAGTGCCCCCATAGCAAGCAGCTTGCTATGGGAGCACCCGAGCCAAGTCACAGCTCCCTGCGTCCATTCAGACACGGAGCCCCAACCCAGCCCTGCCCCCTCTCTCTCCTGATTGGCTAGCTGACTTTGATTAACAGCAGCAGCAGCCAATGGCACTGTGTCTCAGCCAATCAGGAGGGAGAATCGACAGACACTCATGGACATCGCTGGACAGGGAGGGACCTCAGGTAAGTATAGGAGTGGGGCTGAGGGGGGCTGCTGCACACAGAAGGTTTTTTTTTTTTTTTTTATCTTAATGTGTAGAATGCATTAAGATAAAAAAAAACCTGACTTTACAACTCCTTTAAGAATCATATAATACTTCTACAGGTGGGGATTGGCCTGTTACTGACAACATCATGCACGTTGAGCCAACATTCGCTTTGTTTTGCATGATTACAAGTTACTTTAAGGTACTTTTCATAACTTTTAATAAAAGAAGAAAGGTTTAAATGGGCTTCACTATGTTCTGTTATTTCACGCTCTAATTAGAGCAGTTATCGAATAGCCATCGCCTGCCTCTGATGCTGGTGTTCTGCCAAAAACTCCAACTTGTCAAGAACTCGAACCACGCTACTTCCGCTGAGTGTACACCAGGAATAATTGGAGATTTTGACCACTTGGTTTTTTCACAAAACAGCGGCAGCCTTTTCACTCCGGTACACGCTATAACGAGTGGACATTGTTAGTCCGCCCGCTAGTCGGCCATATTGTTGGTTACCAACGGGGGGGGGACTAAAAATGTCCACACATTATAGCGTGTACAGAAGTGTATGGGCTGCCACCTGTTCTATGAAAACACCAAGTGGTCAAAATCTCCAATTATTCCTTGTGTACAGTCACCGGAAGTGACCTGATTGGAGTTCTCGGCAAGTTGGCGTTTTTGGCAGAACACCGGTTTTCCATGGGTTATCACATACTTTCACGACCATTATAATTTTTGGTCCACTACATCTGGTAAGAGGCGTATGCTAATTTTTGGTGTTTGGTGGTGGATCTCATCATTCAATTCGAATTACAGCTTTGCACTTTTTGGACACTTCAGGTTGTTTTCACATATTGGAAGGACTTTTCTACATAAGTGTATCATATATTCTCAAACCTTTTTGTTCTTTTATTTTTTTCACTGTGGATATATGGATTTGCATAATTTATGAGTAAATATATTTGCAAAATTCCTAGATTGATTATCTTTATATATTTTTGCACATTGCACTTTGCATTTGGACGGATTTTTTTGAGATTTTATATAACACTTCTTGTAAAAGAGAATACAGCAGCCCTTGACCATCTAATTTCCAACTGGATGTCCCACCTGAAAAAAAGACTATAGTGACATAACAATAAACAACCAAAGGTGAGCGCTAGGGGCTAATGTAATTCCTAATCATATTAGATGCAATTTAAGTGAGAACTTCAAAAAGACTGCCTATAAATCACCTCTGTTACGGTGTACAACAGTTAAATAATCAAAAATGAAACAGATAAAATAAATGAATTATAGGTGATCACCCCTTATAAAAGTGAATACACTTAAAAAGTCCATTAATAGTATCAAAGTCCATGTGTAAATCTTACTTTCAACGTGCTCTACACACTGCATGCAAATGAGACTTGCTGTCTCCACTCAGTGCTCCTCCATGTGTCCACACCATGACCCCCTGATCCAGTTATGACTCACCAGATTCCTAGACCCAGGGTGAGGTGAGTCTAGTAACACTTGTTAGAATTCCTAAACATGGGTAGTGATGAGACCAATACTCTAGTAGTGTCCCCCTCCACAGATCCTCAAATGTAAAGATAAACCACAGCATTCAGGATCATAGTACAACCTTCTTAATAAGTATTATACCACCAGAAAGTATAAAAATTCCCCACTTACATGTAATAGTGCCTAAGCCGGCACTAGCAGGATCCAGTAGTGTGCTATCTCTTTCCGTATTGTCTTTCACCCCACCAACAAGATGGCGAATCAACGTGTGTTCCACTGCCTGAAATGAGTTCACCGTACGTGACATCAGACGTACCGTGTCCCCGCCTTAATATGTTTCGCAGTTCTGTGTACATTGCACAGGGAAGTGGGAGCGGCGGCAAGGGCTGCTACTACAGGGATTAATATTTACAGAGGAATCCGTGGCGCTGTATACACTTGGAAGTTTATAGTGACATAATGCTTGTACAAATAAAAAATCTATATAGCACCAACCAGTCACTTCTCTCCTGCCAGTAAATGCCAGTGACAGGAAAAGGTTGCCAGTAAAAAACATATGGCCAGTCGAGACCATGCTGGCTACAGTGTGTTTGGGTGGAGGGTGGGTCTGGCAGAGGCGGTGCCTGAGTGTGTAGTGTGATGTCATGGTACAAGGGAGGATCTTTTATCACGTTTGTTTTTTCCTGTATTTTCACCTGGTAATTCTACAAATAAACTGCCTGTCCCTGGATGGCTAGCGCCACTCCTCCTGCATCTGTGGAGGGAGCCTTGGTTGTCACACCTAGGCTTCTCTCCTGATATGACGTACAAACATATCCATATGTTAGTGTTGCCAAACGTCAGCATTTTTACTGGCAGTCAGTAAAAAATGGGTACTTTTCTCCTGCCAGTAAATGACAGTGACAGGAAAAGGGTGCCAGTAAAAAATATGTCTGTGACGCACAGCTCCTGTCCTGAGGTAGCCAAGACCATGCGAGTGCCTGCTCCAGTGTGTTTGGGCAGCGCTGGCGGGTCTAGCAGAGGTGGTGCCAGGGCATGTAGTGTGATGTCATAATTTAGGCAGGGCGAAGCCAAAGGGACCGGAGCCTCGTGTGCGGGTCTGTGGGACGGGAGTAAGGCAAACCAGGAGCGGGACTGTCAGTGCTGTTTTGACTGGAGTAGACCGAAGGGACCACCTAGCATGGAGAGAGACTGTCACTGTGAATCAGGAGGGGACGTGTCATGTTAGTGAGGTGTCACCTTCATCTGTGCTGCTGCACACTGCTGTCAGTGTCACTATGAGAGTCAGTTTCATGCGTGTGTGTGCCCGTCCATTCTCATTTCTTTCCTGACCCTGTCCCTGAGCTACTTACTTACTATTGCGGAAATGAAATAAAAAATAATTTTTTTTGCCTTAATATCTACCTTAAGCTTTGGAAATGCCAGCAAAAACTTGGCTATGCCTGTAAATTTTGGGTGTTGTGTCAGTAAATTTCAATCTGGTCGTTTGGCAACACTGCATATCTCTTCTTTGCCGTTACATGTAATGCAGAGCAATTGGTAGATTGACCACTTCAGCTTCGGAAGGTTAACCCCCTTCATGACCAGGCTATTTTTTGTGATACCGCACTGAGTTACTTTAACTGATAATTGCACGGTCGTGCGATGCTGTATCCAGATAAAATTTATGTCCTTTTTTTCCACAAATAGAGCTTTCTTTTGGTGTATTTGATCACCTCTACGATTTTTATTTTTTGCACTATATACAAAGACTGACAATTCTGAAAAAAAAAAAAAAAGTTTTACTTTCTACTATAAAACACATACAATAAAAAATGTAAAAAAAATCTAATTTCTTCATTACTTTAGGCCAATATGTTTTCTGCTACATGTTTTTGGTAAAAAAAAATCCCAATAAGCGTATATTGATTGGTTTGCGCAATGCAGGAGAATGCAGGGCTGCGGGCATGATACAGGAGAATGCAGGGCTGTGGGCATGGTACAGGAGAATGCAGGGCTGCGGACATGGTACAGGAGAATGCAGGGCTGCGGGCATGGTACAGGAGAATGCAGGGCTTTGGGCATTGTACAGGAGAATGCAGGGCTGTGGGCATTGTACAGGAGAATGCAGGGCTGCGGACAAGGTATAGGAGAATGCAGGGCTGCGGGCATGGTACAGGAGAATGCGGGGCTGCAGGCATACTACAGGAGATGCAGTGCTGCGGGCATGGTACAGGTGTCATTGTGCATGCCCCGCTGCCACTCGGGAAACATCGTATATGTTCGGCTATTCCCGGGAATAGCCGAATGTGTACGGCCTTTCCCAAGCAGTGGCGGCGGCGCATGCGCGGCGACATGTTGGCGCCGGGCGGCGCCATTTTTAAATCTAAGGCAACCCACTGGAACGGCCCTCGCAAAGACCGGCCCACCGGGAGAAGTCCCAATTCTCCCGACTAGCTAATCCGGGCCTGCCTCTTACCCACCCCCTGCACTCCTTCATGTGTTTATCCTTATTCCCCCCTGCCCTGGTTAATGTATCCCCCCCCCATATTTGAACATCAGTAAACACAGACCTCAGATTATCGGTGCGGCTCTTCCAGTTCAATGTCCCTCCTCCTGGCTCCTCTGATCTGTGTACAGGAGAACATCAGAGCGGAGGAGAAGGAGCCGGCTTCAGTGAGTTCTGTGAGTTGTGCAATGTGCAGGCAGTCAGCAGAGAGACAAGCTGGCTACCACAGAGGGGGCAATCGCCACGTGTGGGACACGGTGTACTCCGCAAGAAATGAAGGGCATGTGTCATAGGTGCCCGCCCCACACTGGCATGCGCCATTAGGCAAGTAACCGGAGCTCAGTGCCTGAACCTGTTTCGGCACTGGGCTCTGGGATTTAGCACAGAGTGCATAAGCCGCCTTATGCTGGGGGGGAGGGCAGGGCCTCCTCATGGTGGCAGAATGCCAGGGCCGGTTGCAAGTGCAATCTTTGCAACCCTGTACAGTTGTTCTGCCACTGCTTAACATCCTTCAACTTTATGTGGTTTAGTATTGTCATAGTAATAGAACCTACTTCACATCCGCTCCTGTAGTAAAAGAATGCTGGCACTCCTTTGATATTGAATCGTTTTGTATACTCCTGTAGAAAAATCAGAGAAATTATCAACATAATTTTCTCAGCTACATTAAGCTATTAGCATTTATGTGTTGCTACTTACATCATCTTTACCAACTTCAATTTTAACGAACAATACATCGGGCATTTCTTCACTTATTGCCTTAAAAATTGAGGGAAAAAATCTGATTACTGTACATAGTTACATAGGTCCAAGCTGGACTGCAACAAATCCTAACATTTGACAGAATATACACTATATTGTCAAAAGTATTAGGGCGCCTGCCTTTACACGCACATGAACTTTAATGGCATCCTAGTCTTAGTCCATAGGTTTCAATATTGAGTTGGCCCACACTTTGCATCTATAACAGCTTCAACTCTTCTGGGAAGGCTGTCCACAAGATTTAGGAGTGTGTTTATGGGAATGTTTGACCATTCTTCCAGAAGCGCATTTGTGAGGTCAGGCACTGATGTTGGACAAGAAGGCCTGGCTCGCAGTCTCTGCTCTTATTCATCCCAAAGGTGTTCTATCAGGTTGAGGTCAAGACTCTGTGTAGGCCAATCAAGTCAGTCTCCACCCCAAACTCACTCATCTATGTCTTTATGGACCTTGCTTTGTGCACTGGTGTGCAGTCATGTGGGAACAGTTTGGGGATGGCCCCTTCCTGTTCCAACATGACTGCACACCAGTGTACAAAGCAAGGTCCATAAAGACATGGATGAGTGAGCTTGGGATGGAGGAACTTGACTTGCCTGCACAGAGTCCTGACCTCAACCTGAAAAAAACACCTTTGGGATGAATTAGAGAAGAGACTGTGAGCCATACCTTCTTGTCCAACATCAGTGCCTGGTCTCACAAATGCGCTTCTGGAAGAATGGTCAAACATTCCCATAGACACACTCCTAAACCCTGTGGACAGCCTTCCCAGAAGAGTTGAAGCTGTTATAGCTGCAAAGGGTGGGCCAACTCAATATTGAACCCTACAGACCAAGACTGGGATGCTATTAAAGTTCATGTGCGTGTAAAGGTAAGCTTCCCAATACAGTGTACATTAATAATTGTGCAGTAATTCACCAAAATGCTAAGGTGTAAAAGAAGACTATAGCCCCGTACACACGTACCGATCGTCGGCCGAACGATCGGCCGTCTTTTGTCCAGGGCTGTCGTGTCTGTTGAAAAGTGCAAAAGACTGCACATGAATTTTGTCGGCCAACAACAGCCGACTGCAGAAGTGATGTCATGTGATGGTTAACTTTCCTTGTCTTTTTTCTTTTCTGAGCATGCCCAGTCTTGCAAATCTGCTGTCTGTCGGACGAAATCTGTACTGACTGGCGAACAATCGGCCGTTCTGGTGTTGGCCAACAAAAATTTTAATGCTTGCACGACAGATTCTGTTCAGCCAAAAATGCGCTGTCGGCTGTCGGAAGCATCATACTAACAAGCCTACAATCGGCCGATCGGTCGTCGGCCGAATCTTTACGGCCGACAATCGGTATGTGTGTACGGGCCTTTAGGGTTGGTGTGGATGGGTTTCATATTCCAAAAGAAACCCAAATTCTTTACACTCCTGGAGGTTTTTTATTAGTTGACTTGTGCTTGAGTTGCTTTGCCTAGTCCTTTGAGGCTGCTTAAGAAGTTCAATCCAGGTCTGAGTTGCATTCAAATTGCTTTTGCTTTCACATTGATATGTATGAGATAAAAAAAAGCTCAGAAACAAACAAAAACCAATGTACAAGAGCTCCTAAACAGGTTATAGGCATTAAGTCTGATTGTTCAGTTTATATAAAATCCCCTTTAGGGTCACAGTACATGTTGCAATCTGATTAGATTTACCAAAACTATTTAATATGAGGATTTAGCTAAACTATCCAATCAATCTGTGTCCAGCCAGGCAGACCCTTGCACTACATATTTTATGGTAGAACTAAAGGAATTACTGTACAATCATATTGTAATGTGTGTGGAGAGCCTAACCACTTGCTGTCCGCCCAGCGTCAAGCGGAATTCGTTCTGGGCCGACGTCATATGACGGCAGGGCATGCGCGCGATCGTGTGTGCGCGCAGCCCTGCACTGTCAGTGGCGGCGTACCCCCGAGACATAGCGCATCACCGACAGCAGGTAAACAGCTAAGGATCCATTCACAGCTGATCACATGACTCTGCCCCTGTGTAGACTGCGCATACGTGCGATCAGGAGCGCACTGCACAGTCATGCCGGTGGTGGCATGTTTCCAGGAGCACAGCTTGTCACCGACAGTAAGTAAACAGCCAATGACAATGGCTGTTTATCACTTGATCAGCCATGATCCATTCACAGCTGATCACAAATGTAAACACAGAGCGGTAACTGACTGTTACCAGCTCTTCTCTCCTCACACTGTTTCCAGTGTGAGGAGAGAAGCGCCAGAAGCAGTGAGTTACGGGTCTGTGTTCTGTCAGTTTACTCTGCACTACACAAATAAAGAGAACCTGTCCCCATACAGTATTCAGTTCAGTTCAGTGTTTATGCTTCTGCCTACTGTTTAGATTGTTTCCCTGTGAACTAAACCTGCCCTGTTTTATCAACTACGCTTCTGCCTACCACTTGGACTGCTTGCACGTGAACTGACCCTGGCCCGTTTTATCAACTACGCTTCTGCCTACCACTTGGACTGATCTGTTGCCCTGTTACTGTAGTACACAGGGGTCTTACATATGTGAGGGGCTTCAGAATTGTTTTTTCGGATGGAGAAAACACATTTCTTGGTTCTCTCTGGGTTTCTTAATTCCTGAATTAGGGTCTGGTGTCCAGGGGCTTCAAAGGTGGGTCTTGGGTGGGAAAAGCCCCTGTCCCCAGGTCTTACCTGACCGAGGCCCTCAGCCTGCTGCTGACTTACTACCATCACGCCTCTCCCTACTGCATGATATTAGCTGTAGCAAGAGGCTGTTTATGAAGTGCTGGTACGAAATCCAAAAAGGGGGTCATTTTATGGGGGTTTCCATTGTCCTTGTGCTCCAGGGCCTTCAAAAGTGCAATAGGTTTTCAGGAAGTTATATTTGTAATTTATGCTCCTAGCATGCCTGACGGTGCTACTTCAATGTTGGGCCTCTATGTGGCCAGGCTGTGTAAAAGTCTCACACATGTGGGATCGCCATACTCAGAAGGATTAGCAGAATGTATTTTGGGGTGCAATTTTTGCTATGTACATGCTATGTGTTAGAAACATTGTATAAATGGACAACTCTGTGTAAAAAAAAAAATAATAATAATGCATTTTCATTTTCTTTCCACATTTTACAAAAACTTGTGGAGAAAAATGACATGTTCAAATGACTAATTATGCCTCAAAAATTATATGTTGGGGTGTTTTCTTTCCAAAATAGGGTCTATTTATGGGGGTTAACATTGTCCTGGTGCTCCAAAGCCTTCAAAACCGCAATAGGTTGTCAGGAAATTATATGTGTAATTTATGCTCCTAGAATGCCTGCTTGATGGGCCTCTGTATGTGGCCAGGCTGTGAAAAAGTCTCACACATGGGGTATCTCCATACTCAAGAGTAGCAGAATGTGTTTTGGGGTGTAGTTGCAAGTATGCATATGCTGTGTGAGAGAAATAACCTGTTAATATGACAATTTTGTAAAAAAAAAACAAATCTTCATTTTGCAAACAATTTTGGGGAAAAAATCTTAAAAAATTCACTATGCCTCTTACTAAATACATTGGAATGTCTACTTTCCAAAAAGGGGTAATTTGGGAGGTATTTGTATTTTACTGCTTGTTAGGGTCTCAAGAAATTAACTTTCAGTACATCAGGTGTGATCAATTTCCAATGATTAGCACCATAGCTTGTGGACTCTATACCTTTCACAAAGACCAAATAATATACACTGATTTGGGTTATTTTTACCAATGATAAGTAGCAGTATAAATTTTGGCCAAAATGTATGAAGAAAAATTACTAATTTGCAAAATTTTATTACAGAAACAAAGAAAAATGCATTTTTTCACAAAATTAATTTTTTTTATTTATAGCACAAAAAATAAAAAAAACCCAGTAGTGATTAAATACCACAAAAAAAAGCTCTATTTGTGTGAAAAAAAGGACACAAATTCTATATGGGTACAGTGTTGCATGAGTAATTGTCATTCAAATTGCGAGAGCACTGAAAGCTGAAAATTGGTCTGGTCAGGAAGGGGGTGAAAGTGCCTAATGTTGAAGTGGTTAATATGTGCATCCAGGCAAAACCTTTAATACCTTTAGTCCATATTTCCACTGTTGGCTCATAATTCCACTGTTGGTTATGTTAGATATAATGTTTTTTGTGAGCATTTTAAAGATTTCCGAATTAAAGGTTCACTTACCTCCAAACAAGCAGGTACAGGTCTGCAAGGACCACAGTTTTTAGATGAGAAAGTAACAACTACAAGTTTTCTTCCAGATTTTGATAGCACATCATCTAGTTCACTCTATACAATTAAAAATAGAAATATAAAATAACTAAAACAGTATGGTATGTGAGTGCTCTATTACTCCTGCACCATTGGTTTCTTTACATATTGAAAATATTTCTATGTATATATTCCCGTGCTTTAAGTAGCTTAATTCACATCATCCATTTTTTTTTTTTGTAGTGGGGTGAAGCTTACTGTTATATAATTAACCAGTTCAAGTCAGGAGCGGGCTAAAATGAACCTAAAGTTTAACTGTATGCGATGCCGAGAGAAGACCCTCTGGCATGAAGATGAAGAATAACATTTAAAAGTAAAAGAAAAGTTGCGGGTCTGGAATCTGGGCAGATCCTGACATTATTGTCAGGATCCCTGCAGAGCCTGGTCTAGGCCCTGTGACATCAGCTAACAGTGGGCTTTGGCCTGCTGTCAGCTGAATCTGGATCACAGGAGTGGAGAACTAAGTGCACTCCTGTGACCCACTGGAGAAGTGAGGCCACACTTCTCCTTTAATAAATGAAGAATATGATTTGGCTGGCTCACTTGCATTGCTGCTATGGTTCCACTGGTACCCGTGGTACTACAAGCATATGCTTTGTTCTCACTTCCTTGCATTACAGAGCTAGCAGCTATGAACATTGTCTGCCTCACCTACTGACTCATATACTTTGCTCCTTATCCTGTAGGCAGGCGCAGTCTGCTGTCTCCACTGCAGGTGGTGATCAACCGCACCAGCAATGCAGAGGGAGGGAAAACCATGGGGAACAGGGTCTCTCTATGGTTTCCTGAGTCTCTGGGGCAATGATCCGAATAGTTGCTGGCCGCCATGAGATTCTGGTGGCTATCTTAGGTGTGGCAGAGTCTATGTAAAACCCTTGCCCCTGGGTTGCACGCTTTTTGCAAATGGGCAGTGTAGGGAAAGGTACCCCGTCTGTTAGGGACAGTACTAGTGATAGGAAAAGGTTCCTGACAAGGAGGGAAAGCTTAGGGTCACATCTCTCTGGATACCTTCCTGACTGGGCACAAGATGGCCAGGCCACATTCTATCCTATGTCAACAGATGCTGTCGGTTCGGCTGGAACATGTTTCTTCATGTCATTGGAAGCTGAGAGTACCCAGCTGGGTAGCTGTCCCACCGGGTCTATTGTAAACTGTTACTGCATTACTTCAATACAAATTTATTATTGCTCCTGACTGTGTGAATTATTACCACCACACCACGCTGCAAGCCACTCCCTGAATAGCCTCCTAGTGTCCCGGATTATTTTAGTTGTGCTCAGATCAGCTCCCATTGCCTGAGCAACATTTTCTTTTGTTCTGAGCTCCCCCTTTCTATTTCTTGTCCTACCTGTTTACTTAATTATTCTTCTGTGTATCAGCTCCAGCTTTGCCTCTCAGATTGCATCAACTGCTGCCTGCCCTGCGACCGGTTTTCTGCATCTTCTCATAAGCTTAGTATACACCATGAGAAAAACTGACAGCTCCAGTCAGAGCCACTGTACTAACAATCCGATGTTAGTACAGTGATCTCCCCCCCCCCCCCTGCCAGAACATTCCGGTCAGCCCTCTCAGCCATTGAGAGCGCTGATTGGGAGCCGGACGATTGCTGGTCTTCCAGCATGCTTACCCAACAGAAGCTGGCCGAATTGCCAACTTCTGCTGGACTGGCTGCCATACACACTGGCTGATGTCACCCATCATTTGGCTTGTGTGTACTAGGCTTTAGCCTTTGCACGCCTGTACTCCTGCTTGCATGTCCTCCTGCACAGCTTGTCCCTATCTAGAGCAGGGTGAACCTAGAGGTCACAACCTACCATAAGCATGCCTCTGCTACCCCAGGAACCCCACCTCACACAAGTCCTCACATCTTTGGATTTTTGAAGGTAAGACTCAATAACAACACAGTCAAGCGGAGAATGATTACTTTAGTAAAACAGTTCACAACCACTTGAGATATACTCATAGAGAGCATTTCCATTTTAAAAGCCCAAGATAGATCTGGTATAAAAAGGGGAACAGCTAGAGGGGCCCAAGGTCTTGCAGGAAGTACAATCGGGAAAGGGCTTCTCACAGTATCTGGATCTTTTGGAAAAGCTGAATGCTATTTAACTCTAGCCCTGCTGCCTGCACCCCTGTTCTGACAGTGGAGAGAGTGAAAATCCATTGTTTAACTAGCTTTGACTCATCCTCTGCCTGAGGTGCTGAAAGAGGGAAGCAGAGAAACATATTTTTCCTAGGTGTGTCCCTGAACCCAGGAATTGTGGAAAAAGTTAAATCGTCCTGTGCCTGCATGGTGAATAAATAAGGTATCCAGTTACAATATTCTTTTGTGGCACATGCGCAGCTGAAGGTTCTCAATAGAAAAAGGGAACAATTAGTCACACGTGAGATGAATGAGCAATTTCATTTCTGTTAAGATTTACTTTGGTTATTAGAAGTGATGTGTGGGCCATTCATGGCCGCTGTAAGTAAGGTCATTTCAAGCGATTAAACCACTGTTTATGGTGCAGAGTTTACCAAGGCATGGACATTGACATGAACATGGAATATGCACAATATGTGCAGTGTTTCATTATGAAAATACATCTTTATTAATCTTCTTTCTAGCTGTCACTAAAAGTTTAAAATGTGCCTCTGACCAAGTCTTTTTAATTTAAAAAATGTTCTACATAAATAAAAGATTTTCAGATTTGACAAGAAAAGCCCCTTTTCACGCTGGCAAATGCAGTTTTGTTCAGCAGATTTCCGTTGATCTTCTGCTGAGCTGAGCGGCCAGATGACAGGTCCAATCTGCTTATACATACACTGTCACAGCTCACTCTGTACTATGGGCCGTCCGACTGCCCTCCGATCCAGTCAAGACATAGGGGAACAATTCCCTCATGTTTTTTTTTTGCCATATTGGATCGGACCCGGTGTAAACAGACACAAGTCCATTTAAATACGACTGCAAATAGAGGAGAATGAAGGGTCTGATCGTGTCCAGCGGAAAAGACAGCCGGACCTGATCAGACCTCTCGGGTGAAAGGGGAGAAAAAGGT
The DNA here is from genome assembly GCF_965119305.1 of Pelophylax lessonae. Classification (NCBI taxonomy): domain Eukaryota; kingdom Metazoa; phylum Chordata; class Amphibia; order Anura; family Ranidae; genus Pelophylax; species Pelophylax lessonae. The sequence continues at coordinate 428,515,798 of NC_138768.1, read as the reverse complement.
ACAAATAATGGATTTTAAAGCTAGAAATCAGCTTTCTAATTAGAATTGCACCCTTCCCTTGGACAAGACCATTGCCTTACCGAGGCAGAACTATAGTTTTGGAGATGGTGTTTCTGTTAACTTAAAGTGTTTGTAAACCCTTACATTTACCCATCACACAAGTGACTAGCTTTAGGTGATACACCGAGATTAAACAAGTCCTCCTACTTAAGTTGTACCTGCCTATCTGCAGCCTTCTGCAGTTGTTTAAAGTAGAAAGATCAGAGGCTTTTTTTTTGGGGGGAGGCGAGGCTACCCAAGGTGAGTCTGTAGTGTTGGCATAACTTTTCAGAACTGACTCCTGCAGAGATTAAAAAAGGAGCAGACAGAAATCACACTCGGTGCTTTGGACTGAGCCTAGCAAAGGCTGTAGAGGGATATGCCTTGTTACTTTTTCATTTCTAAAGGTTTAATAGGTGGAAAATTCTGCTGTTTTAATTCTATTATCTGCCTATTATAGTGTCAAAAGATCCCCAACATTACTTCATGACAGAGGCACATTGAATTCTAAAAGGTCAGAGCTGACCAAATTGATATTTCATATATAAGCGGCCACAGATGGGCTGAATCAGCTAGAGTCTAAGTAAACCTATCATGAAACTAACTTGGGCACTGCTGTTGTTGACCTCAAGAAAACATTAGTTTTCTGGCTGTTACATTGACCGACTGGCTTCCCATTTTTGAGTTAAACTACAACTTATAATCCTTACAGATATGCAATAGAAGTGCTATGTGAAATGATGAGACTGGGTGGAGTACTAATTATGTGACTAATGCCAAACCTATTCTGTAAAGGAGGATGTGGGGATAGGTTTTGAACATACAAGCTCATTGATATGACACTGCTTGCACAACAAAAAAAGAATCTAAATCTGCCAAGGCTGCATGATGTACAAAGTAATTTGTCTGCTCACACTTGTTTCATCATGCCCACAAACACACAAGTAACATTCAAGTACTTTTTTTTTTTTTTACATGTGTTTCAAGAAAAATATATATATATTTTTTTCCATCATTAGAGTAGATATAAGCTATAAATGGAAGAAATGTAGTTTAAGGCATAGTGTATCGTAACTGTGGAGCAACCTCCGTAGGCGCAGCTCATTTTAACAGGTTCTTCCCCAAACAGTGCACAGGCAACCAATCACACATGCAACATTCCATTTACTCTGGCTCCATTTAACAGGCTAGGGGATGTGTTTTTAAGATTTATTGCTTGTAGAACTTATAACAGGAGAGTGGATGGGTGGTAGGGGATACTCAAAAAAATGCTGACAAAATGACACACTTCACTAGGTGAAACTTCTTTGAACAGTCTTTAAGCCAGAAACAAAGGGGAAAGCCAGAACTGAAACCCTGTAAGACCTATGAGAGCTAACGATGGAACCCCAAAAGTAAAGCAACACACAGTTACTAGGATCTTGAGCTCAGGTCAGTACTAACAATGTCCCTGGGCAGATACACACCTACCATCTTTCACCAGGCACTCTTCAGTGAGGGCTCCCAATTGGATTCTTAGGTGAAACTGCTAAGTCAACTCCAAAGTTAATTAGGATTAGGCCTCCCAGCTCTGCTATAAATGGGACCTTGAAAAACATTGGCAGACTCTAGCAGAGCTGCTTCAAAGGGGCAGCAGCCCCTGAGGCTGAGAGCTTCTCCAGCAGGACAAGAACAGGGCTGCTCCAGACCCCTGACTATTTATGCCCCCCTCCCCAACCACCTACTGGGCACACCTCCTCAAGGATTGGCTGCAGCACAATAAATGTCAAAGCTGCCCATTTGACTCCCCCAGCCTCTATGCTCTGGAAACCTCAAGAATGCAGGGGGAAGCAATCAAACCTGCAGCCTGTGAGGTCTAGAACAGCCCAACGAAATCAACAGCTGCTCCAATGATTACAGAGGAGCTAAAAATAACTAAATTTACCTATCATCCTAGCATTCTACTTGGGATGGTGCTACATAAACATTTGTCATTTTTTTATTATTAAAGAAGAAGTTTGGGGTTTAAAAAAAAAAACAAAAACATTTCTTCTCACCCTTAAGCTGCAGCATCGGCGTGATGCGGCAGCTGTCCCATATCAACTCTAGGACAGAACTGAGTGATCACATGACTGTTGATTGCTCAGTTCTCGGTCTGCTCCTTCAGCACTCACTGGAGTATGGGGTAGGAGAGAGGTTGGGCGTAGCTGGCTCCAGCTCTCAGTCACACTCTGGGAGGTGGAGCCAGCTGTCAGCCAGGCAGCGGGGTGGTTCCCAACAAAATTGTTGGGATCCTTCCAGTGCCTTGGAGCATCTCTGTCATGTCAACTGACAGCAGGCAGTAACCAGCTATTGGCCGATGCTGGGTCACAGGAGAGCAAAAGCAAATGTATTCCTGTGACCCACAAGAGAAGTATGGCCAAAAAACTTTGGCCATACTTAAACAGATATTTTTTAGTACCTCATGCATACTGGGCGTTTGCCCAGCTCACCTGGATTTCCCCTATCGGTAGAAAAGCAGCATCAAAAACATGCCTAAAGCCACATTTTTGTAAGCATGTTTAGGCGCATTATGCGTTCTGGCCATTGAAATGAATTAACGTTCAAATGCTAAACACGCCTAGTGCTAACGTATATTTAGATGTACTTACACGCGTTTAGGCTTTTTTTCTGCCAAAACACAGCTGCTCCTGAATGGGTTGGCAGTGGGGTTTTTTATTTGCCTCTAAAGACCTGTAAATGCCTGTGTGTGCATGGCTACACAGGCTAACATAGAGGCAGGGAAAAAAAGAAAAATGCTCAATATGCATAAGGCCCTATTGAAAACAGTATACTTAAAATTACATTACATCTTTGTTTGTTTCTGACTTGCCAGCATTGCTACCTCACTGCCCAATTAGAGGGAGCAACAGTAGAGATGAACAGACCAGCGAGGGAGTGATGCTGAAGAAGCAGATGAGTGATTTGTTCTCCTAGCAATTCTGTTCCTGGTATGTTGTGGCCAGAAACATAATCCCTAATGTTACATGGTCCAAAAGCAGTGGTTCTCAACCCTCAACTTTTCTAGCTGAGGTTCCACACTGAGGGTTAGTCAAGTTTTTAGGCTCTTCATCTGTGTATATATAGAGCTGCTGAAGTGAGTCTAAGGTCAAAGCGGGATACAGAGAATTTTTTTTTTGCTAACAAGGTAAGCGTGTCTGTTCTTGGGAATTACTTTTTCTTTTAAAGAAGAGCTTACAAGTTAATTTTAAAACCAAAAAATGTTAAAAAAAAAACCCTCCAAAATGGATACCTTGTCCCTTTCACTAACAACCCTCAGAGCATGGGAACTCACTTCTGGGAATGCTGACTTTCATTCATCCCTTCTTTCAAAGACATATCCAGGATTGTCTTTGAAAAAGTATAAATACACCAAATCTTTAGTCACTGAAGCTTCAGTGGGTTACAGCCTACCATGATGGTAATGTAAAAATAAAATAGACTTACCATCTTCTCAAGCACCATCACTGCCATGGTCAAAATCTTCTTCCAAACACTCCTAGTTGAGTCGTCTTAGACAAGATGCTACAGAACACTGTGATCTTGCATGCCTTTTTCCTTGTGTTTGTGGGATATCCAATGACTCCAGGGCAATGGCCCAACCCTTTATGACCTAATAAAGTTTGATCAGTCTGCTGCTTATTTTGGGAGTGGTGCAGATTTGTGTAAGTGTGCAGACTAATTATTGGGCATACAAAGCAGCATCATTTAGTTAGGTTTTTAGGAATACTTTTGTTACAATCTACAAAAAATGTATTATCAAACCTTAACACTTATTATATAAATATTTAAACATACATTTGTTAAATGTTTAGGGGCCCATTAACAGTGCTCTGTTTGAAAAAAAAAAACACAGTAAAAAGGCATATGCATTTGTATGTGTTTTTGGTGTGTTTTCTGGTTGCCTGACCTCAATCATACACCTATGAAACATGGGAATGTGACTCAAAAAATCCCACAAAAAATGCAACCGCAGTACTTTTTTGATGCGTTTTCCATTCATTTTAATTGAGAGGTGTGTTTTTGGTGCACTTTTTAAACCTGAACCAAAAATGCAGCATGCAGGATTTTATAAAAAATAAAGCACTGCACCCTCTGGTGTAAAGAGGATACATTTTCCAAGCATTTTTGTCCCATTTTAAACAACAAAAGCCTATAACTAATCAGTATGAAACTGATCAGTGTGAAAGGACCCCAAGGATGGATTCACACCACAGTGCGGGAATTATTGCAAATGCATTAGCATGCATTTTCGTGATGAATTTATAAGCATTTTTAACACGTTCTGATGCATTTATGATGTGTTGCGCTGCACTGTGTTGTCTAGCATTTTTTCTTTTTTTAAGGTGCATTTCCTACGTCATCACTTCCTTTTTGGTTGTTGATAAGTGTTCTGAAGAGAGTATTCTTTATACGTGCTTTGGAGATTCATTGTAATCTCTTGCCAGTGCCGACTCTCGCCACCATCATTGTTGGGTTCCTCCTTTGTTGACTGATGGGGAAGCAAAGAACAATTTTGAACCTCACACCAAGATGTAAGAGGACACCTGGATACGTTTTTCCTCTTCACCCAGATATCTGTTCAAAGGCAAATTGATTGTGTGTTTACTTGTTTTATGGAGGTTATGCATAATCTGCTATATACTATATATATTTCACTCTACAGCCTGTTTATCATTCGTGGAGGTTGTGGTGTGAAGTCTCTAAACTATCTCTGATTCCTGACATTCCTCAATGTAGATATACTGTAATATACAGTATATATACATGCAGATATTTTTTCTGTTCATTTAATTTAGAATATATATATTTTTTAAATCCACAGCTTTGACAACCTGCTGCCAATCCCATGGATAAGTAAGTAAACCATCTTAATTTTGACTGATTTAAATTTTCAAACAGTAAATTGTGTAAATTTTCACTTCAGTCAAACAATCATGAGCCTTATATGTAATCAGAAGCTTGTTTGTCATATGATTGAATAAGTAAATATTGACAAAATTTATTGTGAGAATATTCTCTGCCTCGCCGTGACATTGCCATAAATGGACAAGATGAGAGTGTGGCTTCCGCCCTCACCACTAACATGTGAGCAATGACGATTTTCAACATAAAATTATGTATTTGCAAAGTACAAACAAACACAAAGAATCGTGTGACAATTTTAAAAAAAAATATTTTACTTTTTCACAGAAGCCAAACCTTAGGCAAGTCCCAAAGCAGTGTATATTTTTGTCAGAAAAAAAATATAACAATTAGAAATAACATTTCTAATTTATATAATAGGTGTTATAAATATCTTCTATCCCATCCCCTTCTGCCCTCTCCGCCATCCACAAAACTATTATTGACCCACAATACATCATGTTCTGTGAATAGAGGAGGAGCAGATGAATGAGAGGATCTCCCCTGCCCATTCACAGAACATGATTGTGAGGCACCAATAGTCTGAGTTTTGTGAATGGTGGAGAGGGCAGAAGGTGGCAGACACCTGGCACAACTTTTCTCACTACCAGCAGTAGCTGTTAACCTTCACAACGCCAGAAGAAAACCACTCATGCAGTATCCGGCAGCTCTGAAGGATGCACAGCAGGAAAGATTTTTAGAAGAAGCTTGCAGATGATGGGATACACACCATTAAACATAACATAATAGCTTAATTGTAAGTGAATACTTTAACTACAAGAAGCGTTTCTCATTGGTATTACTGGCCATGGTAGATGCAGACTACAAATTTCGCCATGTCAACGTCGGATTCTATGGAAGCAGCAGAAAGTCACCATCTTCAACTATTCCAAACTTGAGAAGCAGTTAAAGCTTTTGTTGAGAAAAAAAAAAAAAAAAACATCCCCCCTGGGTGATCTATGTACATCAGAAGGATTTTAACAAACTTCGTTTCAGATTCCTACCTTTTGTTATTCTGAAGAAATCCCTGTGTGTTTGTCTGTATCCATGTAGAAAGTGAATCTAATGAGAGTGGTTTCTTAATTATTAATCAGCTGTGCACCTGCAGGGCTCTAATGAGGAAAGCTACTGGACCTGCATCCCTTTAGATGTGATTTCCTATTGGGAGTATCTCACCAAAAATTACATTTTTGTTGCAGGGGATGCCTGAAAATTGGTGAGCCAATCGCACAAGCAAGAAATTATGTTTCTGGGGAGTGTTCTGTACACATTCTGTGTACAGAACAACTCCAGGTAGCCATAATGCATTGTATTTTCAGAAAATTACAGAGCTGCAGATTGAAAAGGAAAGGTAACACATGAATTACAATATGACTTATGTCGCAAATACGCTATATTATTGTTTCTTTATTTGCTATTTTTTCCCCCCACAAAAGTGGAGTTACCCTTAAGGAAATGCAAACTAAACATTCCTGATAAAAGACTGTCCTAATACAACAGAAAGGCATACCCATTCACATTTGTGGGCAGTGAGGTATTTTCTTAGGGAATCAATAATACAGCCATATGCACAAAGAGGAATGAGCCACCCCAAACACATCATTGATTATAGACTTTGTGGTGTATGAAGAATGGTAGAATGCACATTTATTGTTATACTCTGCCTTCCACATGACCACTGAGAACACTGTCAATGTTGTAAAAGCTGTTTGCATTCTTCACACTTTTGTATAAGGATGGATACAATTTTGAGGATATCTTCTACTACAACGTGGAATAAGCATGGTGGACACCTCTTAAACGACCAATGGATATCAAGATAAAATGGAGTTTTGCTTAGCAACAGTCCACAATCCTTTGCAGGAACAGTTTGTTTAATTCTTCTTCTGTAAATTATTTTCTGCTTCTACTTATTTGTGTCAAAATAAATAATAATTTGTACTTTCTTTAGAATATATTGTCTTTTTTTGTGTTGGTCACATAGTTCTGTATCATTTATACAGCCATAGGTTATCTAACAGAAAGTAGTGCAGTAAAAAAAAAAAATCTTATGCAACATATACAGTACCTTTTGGAATGGAGGAGGGGGTAGGTTTTGCAGTTCTGGTGCTAGGGCCACTATGCTGCTCCTCAATTGATACAAAGGCTGCGGAGCAGCCCATACATGATTCAGCCTGCCCATACATGGTTCCAAACCATCTATGGTCAGCTTAAGATTTCATGTTGGATATCAGAATCTTGTTGCCAGTACAAGAGATTCTTTCTGGCACAATCAGTGGCTTGAAGGATGACTGATTGTCCAAACATCGCCTGAAGTGCTTGTCCTGAGGATCCAAGCTTCAGAGACCAAAGTTGTACACTCATATTGAAAGAGGAGCAACCAGGTACCCAAAAGATATATATGGGTGGCACAATTTAAAAAAACACCGGGAAGCATTCTGCCTTTCTGAAGCGGAGCTTTCTGCTAAGTTCTTAGATAAGGACTTTCTTTTTCTTTCTAAATTTTCCTGGACAGCAAGCTAGGACTGCAGGAGAAAATCTCTTTGGAGTGATTTAGATACTGACTCTTGGACTACAGTTTTCTTTAACTGGACAGACATTTACTCTGCCACAGGAAGCCAGCGTAACTAGCTCTTTACTATCAATTGAAGCTTGCCCTTACAGAAAAAAAAGACAGTCTCAACTCTTGTAACGCAGACAATTCAAAATTATTTGGTGGAGGGGGGATTATTGTGTGGGGTTGCTTTTCAGGGGTTGGGCTTGGCCCCTTAGTTCCAGTGAAGGGAAGTTCTTAAGGCGTCAGCATACCAAGACATTCTGGAAAATTCCATGCTCCCAACTTTGTGGGAACAGCTTGGAGATGTCCCCTTCCTGTTCCAACATGACTACGCACCCGTGCACAAAACAAGGTCGTCAATACATCTGGATTGATCAGTTTTCAGATATATATACCATTGTTTGTGGACTACAACTTTCTTACAGACTAAATAATATACACTGATTTGGGTTATTTTTAGCAAAGAAATGTAAAAGAATACATTTTTGGCTAAATTTATGAAGAAAGATTAATTATTTGCAAAATTTTATACCAGAAATGTGTTTTTTTTTTTTTTTTTTTACAAAATGTTTCTTTTATTTAGCAAAAAATAAAAATCCCAGTGGTGTTTAAATACTATTAAAAGAAAGCTCTATCTGTGTGAAAAAAATTATAAAAATTTCATATGAGTGCAGTGTTGCATGACCGCGCAATTATCATTCAAAATGTGACAGCGCTGCCCTGTATTGAAGTGGTTAAGCTGAAGCTGCCATGAGGAATTCTTGTAAACGCCCTGAACTAGAAAATCAAGTTTTGTTACTAGGATAGCCTAATAGTTAGAAAAATGCTGATCGCAAATATATTCTCATTTTCAGATGAATCCAAGTTTATTTCTTTTTCTGTCATTTCACGTTAAAGATACAGTATCTGTGTTTGGACATTCTTAAAAGAATGCTCTATTATCTGCGACTGTAATATAACTCATTAATGGAATCAGTCTACAGGAACAAATTTCATAAAAAAAATGTTTCGCCACTTGTAAGGTTGCTTTAAAGCTGTTCTAAAGGCTGAAGGTTTTTTATTTATTTATTTTTTTACCTTTATGAATTCTATATATGAAGGTAAAAAACCTTCAGTATGCTGACCCCCTGCCCCCCCCCCCCTATACTTATCTCAATTTGGTGCCCTCTTCTTCCTCTCCCTCCTGATACAGCCATTGGCTCCCACTGCTGTCGATCACAGCCAGTGAGGAGGGACTGGAGGGCAGGGCTGAGTCCTGTACTGTGCATCTTTTGGGAACCCGTAAAGAGGAAGATCGGGGCTGCTCTGTACAAAACCATTGCACGGAGCAGGTAAGTATAACATGTTTGTTATTTTTCCCTTTCGTATCACTTTAAGTAACATGATATGCAGATCAAAGATCACCCTTTTCATCTGCAAATGAATCACACAAACATAATAAATAGTAACAGTGTAACATTGAGCTTTAGAACAGTGTTTACAAACACTGTTCATAACACATAGCAGCAACTGAAATGTTAGAGAGCAAGCCCATGTGTACTGTGACAATTTTTTTTATGGAGGCAATACATAACTCGTCTAGTGTCCTCAACAAGTTAGAATTGTTCTACTGATGGCCAGTTTACAATCAGCACCACAGTTTTGCAATAGTGAGAACAGTGATAGCCTTAGTGAACTACTGGCTAAATTCTTCATCTTTCTGCTTGATGAAAAATCATGTGATGCTGCTAAAATACCTAAAAAACAAAACAAAATAAAAAAAACCTTTTTCTTCCAAATGAAACAAATCAGATTGGGGTGCTGCTGCTGTGTTTAGGCCAAGCAAATTGGAAAGAAAAAAAATCAATTCCTCAGCCAAATATGCAGTGGCAGTATATGCTGTTATTAAAACTGTCCATGATGATTGTACTGACTGTATCACAACATACAGTATAGCTTTAAGACATCCCCAAACATATTATTTTAAACTCTGTATTATCAATGTTGCGCTTGGATTTACATGAAAAGACCCTCTCTCTGCTGTATGGTATTATTAAAATATTATGGTTTATTTTTGGATTGGTACATGTGCCCAGTTATCCATGCATTTTTTCCGGCAGTAGTGTGTCAATTAGCCCCAAAAAATTGGATTTTTCCTACAGCTTACCTGTAAAATATTTTTCTTGGAGTACATCACGGGACATAGAGCAGCCATAATAATTACTATCTGGGTTATACACCACCTATAGGTGAATGGACACTGGCAACCAAAAAGACAGGAAGTCCCCCACTATATAACCCCTCCCATACAGGAAGTACCCCAGTTATGTAGCAAGCAATAAACTTCCCAGACAAAATGGGAGGGACCTCTGTAGGAAAAAAAAACAAATTTTCTTTATCGTACATCAAGGGACACAGAGAGCCATATTAATTACTATATGGGATGTCCCAAAGCAATGCACTTGAGGGGAGGGGGGGCACTAAATACGAAAAAACTGCCATCAGACCGAAAAGATCTACATAACTGCCTGCAGTACACTGCGGCCAAATGCAGAATCCTCCTGGGTACTAACATCCACCTGATAGAATCTAGTGAACGTATGTACTGAAGACCAAGTGGCAGCCTTTGGAAATCTGAGCCATGAAAGCTTGATGGCGAACTGCCCAAGAAGCACCTACTCTTCTGGTAGCAGGGGCTGACTGGCAACTTTCGGCCCAGGGGGCAAGTACAGCCCAGAGGCCCATGGTGCAGGGACTTGGCCCCCCTCCCACTCTCCCCCTTCCCGGCCTCCTCCTGACCCCCATTCCAGGCTGAAGATCCGCTCCAGGTACTCTCTACCAACCGGCCGAATCCGGGTTCCCAATCTGGCCAGCAGGGGGCAGTTGGGGAGGAGCTGGGACAGCTCGGTTGGGGCTGGCTGGGGGAGAGTCTCCAGTGGGGCATGGAACTGGCTTCTGCTCAGACCGAGTCTTTATTCTGCACTCAGTAGGTCAGCAGTGGGGACTTTTTACTTCTCTTCACCAGGAATCATTTAGGTATGTATGTGGCAGAAGCAGTGCAGACTTTTTACAGGGCATCAGAGTGGCCTAGGGGGTAATTGCCCCCCTGCCCCCTGGACCAGTCCTCCCCTGTCTGGTAGAGTATGCCTTTACTGGAAAAGGTGGAACCTTCCCCTTTAAACCATAGGCCTGGATGATGACCTGGTGAATCCACTGAGAAATTCTAGATCTAGATGCTGCCTGCCCTTTCCTGGGCCCTTCTGGCAGCACAAACAAAAGGTCGGTCTTCCGAATCTGAGCTGACATCTTCAAATAGACCTTAAATGTACGTACTACATCGAGAGAATGGAATAACTTTTCTTCTGCTGTTTGAGGATTTGGAAAAAAGGAAGGCAGTATAATGTCCTGATTCAAATGAAAAGTGGACACCGCCTTGGGGAAAAAACCCTGGGTGTAGACGTAGAATCACCCTATCTTGATGTAAGATCAAAAATGGCTCCTTACAAGAAAGAGCCGCAAACTCTGATACTTCTCTATCTGAAGTTACTGCAACTAAAAATACTAACTTTCTGGTCAAAAGAACCAGAGGAATATGCTACATGGGCTCAAAAGGCTGTTTCTGTAGAACCACCAGGACCAAATTTAAATCACAAGGACAAAACAGTGGCCTAACAGTGGCCAGAAACATACCTAGCACCCCTTGTATAATGGCTCGGGCCAAGGAAAGCAAAGCAATCGGTCTTTGAAAAAGACTGACAAGGCTGAAGTTTGGCCTTTAATAGTGCCAAAGGCTATCTTCATATCTAGTGATAAAAAGAAAAAGGTGCGCAAACAAAATGAAGAACTATCAGCTGCAACTGAAACTCCAACCTAGGTGGAGTGAAATGAATGAAAAAATAAGTGTAGGTGCGCTTGATAAATCCTAAGTACTCACTTTGTAGGTAGTGAGAACCTATAGTGTGTAGAATATTAAGTATTTACACAATATTGCAACAGAGGTGATACATAAAATGTAACATGAGTATAACATGTGAGAATCAAAACATTCTCTGTGAAAATAAACAAGTCCAAAATAAAGTCCAGAAACTTGTGCAAGTAAGATCAAGTGTTGATTAACCAAGGTGCAGAATGGAGAACACTGATCCACCACAGAACCACATGTGGAAGAGGAAAAGGGTACCCTTACCGACTGGCAAACAATCATGCACTTGAAATGGAATGATAACCCGTTGAACACATGTGGTTCTGTGGTGGATCAGTGTTCTCCATTCTGCACCTTGGTTAATCAACACTTTATATATCAAGAATCTTACTTGCACAAGTTTCTGGACTTTATTTTGGACTTGTTTATTTTCACAGAGAATATGTTTTGATTCTCACATGTTATTCTCGGTTCACACTACCGCGACTTGTCAGGCGACCTGTCAGCCTGACAAGTCGCGGTCCATTCAGTGCTCCTATTCTAATAGGAGCGACTCAAGTCACTCCGACTTAGAAAATAGTTCCTGTACTACTTCGGGGTGACATCGGAGCGACATGCATTGACTTCAATTCAAGTCCGTGCAAGTCGCGCCGAAGTCGCAGTGCACGCGACTTCACAGGTCGCCCCCGAAGTCGTGCCGCGGTAGTGTGAACGAACACTTATACTTATGTTACATTTTTTGTATCACCTCTGTTGCAATATTGTGTAAATACTTAATATTTTACACTATAGGCTCTCACTACCTACAAAGTGAGTACTTAGGATTTATCAAGCGCACCTACACTTCTTTTCCCTTCATATCTACCCCTACTTGCAAGAAGGCTAGAATTCTCCAGATTATATATTTACAGGGATGCCACTTCTTGGCCTCACACCAAGAAATGTAAGACTTCCAGACTCTGTAATAAATGCCCCTAGAGAATGGTTTCCTAGTGTTTATTATGGTAGAGACTGCAGGACCAGATATACCCTGCTCCCTCAAAATCCAGGCTTCAATAGCCAAACCGTCAAATTTAGAGATTGTAAAGCAGGGTGAAATATCGGACCCTGAGAGAGCAGGTCTGGACGCAGTGGGAGAACCCATAGCCTCCCCACTGCCAGCCTTAGGATTACTGGTTTCCCTTCTTCCTGAATCCTGCACAGAAGTCATGGCAGCAGCTGAACCGGGGGAAAGGCATAGATCAGTGAGAACTGCTCCCAGGGAGTCACCAAGGCATCCACTCCGGCTGCGAGCGGATCCCTGGTCCTGAACACAAATTTGTCCAACTTGTTGTTGAACCTGGGTGTCAACAGATCTAGGTCTGGGACCCCCCCCCCCCCCCCAGCATTGACAAATTAATGTAAAGATCTCGGGATGTAAGGGCCATTCCTTTGGAAACATCTGCTGGAGACTCGGAAAGTCTGCCTGCCAGTTCTCTATTCCTGGAATGAAAACCGCCGACAGGCATGGAACAAATTTCTCCACCCAGGATAGGATGTGACCCGCTTCATTCTGGGCTGACTCTTATTGCCCCCCTGATGGTTGATATAGGCCACAGCCGTGGCATTGTCAGATTGTACCCTGGCGGGGCAACCCCGAAGTCTGGGAGTCCAGTACCTTAATGCCCGACAAACCACTTGTATCTCCAGGATATTGATGAGGAAGCTCCATTCTAACCAGGACCATTTCCCTTGGACAGTGGCTACCTCCAGAACTGCTCCCCAGCCAGAAAGACTGGCATCTGTAGTCACCACCTTCCAGACTACTGTAAGAAAGGATTTCCTGCTCTCCAAATTCCTGGCTACCAACCATCAACCTAGACTCTGGCGTTACCTTGGTACTAGAGACATGCAACAATCTAGGGCCTGGATCTTTTTGCTCCAGGCTGACAAAATGTTGTTCTGTAAAAGTCTGGCGTGGAATTGGGCATAAGGAACTGCTTTGAATGAGGACCCCATCTTCCCTAGCAACCTCATACAAAGACGTACAGAAGGATACCTTTTCCCTCTTACTATCCAAACCAGATCCTTCAGGGCTACGACCTTTCTTGGCGGCAAAAATACCTTTGCCTGTACTGTGTCCACAAGGAAACCCAGATACTCTAGACCAAGAATGGGCAAACTACGGCCCGGCGGACCTTTTAATCTGGCCCACAGAGCGCTAGCTAATTTATTCATTTACAGTGGCGGCCAGTCCTAGGCTTCAGCAAAGGGTGGACCCGGGGCGCAGAGCAGTGCACCCCGACCACACCCATTGTGTGACAATAGCGAATGAAAATTCGCTATTGTCACACGGATCCTCCTCCTGATTGGCTGCAAGGCAAACCCCATACCATTGGCCGAGGAAGAGGCGGGAGGATTTGAGGAGACGCCGGGGGACTGAGGAGAAGCCGCCGCCGCTGCAGGTAAGTGCACTGGTCTCAGGGGGGCCACACTGCATTGAAGGGGGCACGCACGCTGGTCTCTGCATTGAAGGGGGCACGCATACTGGTCTCAGCATTGAAGGGGGGCCACGCACGCTGGTCTCAGCATTGAAGGGGGGGCATGTACACTGGTCTCTGCATTGAAGGGGGGGCACGCACGCTGGTCTCTGCATTGAAGGGGGGGCACGCACGCTGGTCTCTGCATTGAAGGGGGGCACGTACGCTGGTCTCTGCATTGAAGGGGGCACGCACGCTGGTCTCTGCATTGAAGGGGGGGCATGCACGCTGGTCTCTGCATTGAAGGGGGCACGCACGCTGGTCTCTGCATTGAAGGGGGCACGCACGCTGGCCTCTGCATTAAAGGGGGCACGCATGCTGGTCTCTGCATTGAAGGGGGCACGCACGCTGGTGTCTGCATTGAAGGGGGCATGCACGCTGGTCTCTGCATTGAAAGGGGGCACGCACCATGGTCTCTGCATTGAAAGGGGGCACGCACCATGGTCCCTGCATTGAAGGGGGCACGCTGGTCTCTGCATTTAAGGGGGCACGCTGGTCACTGCATTGAAAGGGGGCATGCTGGTCACTGCATTGAAATGGGCACGCTGGTCACTGTGCATTGAAAGGGGGCACACGCTGGTCACTGTGCATTGAAAGGGGGCACGCTGGTCACTGTGCATTGAAAGGGGGCATGCTGGCCACTGTGCATTGAAAGGGGGCACGCTGGTCACTGCATTGAAAGGGGGCACGCTGGTCACTGCATTGAAGGGGGCACGCTGGTTACTGTTTTGAAGGGGGAACGCTGGTCATTGTGCATTGAAAGGGGGCATGCTGGTCACTGCATTGAAGGGGGCACGCTGGTCACTGTGCATTGAAAGGAGGCACGTTGGTCACTGTTAAAAAACGAGGACCAGTGCGCTACCTAGAGGGTTAAAACTCAGGAACTACTTCTAATGTAATGGAATAAAAAAGGTGTGCAAAAAAATATATAGAACAGCGGCCAATTTTAATCAGTGTCCCCACTGTAAATGGTAACTTAAAAATCTCAGAAAATCTGCGCTATTCCTCAATCTTCAAATAATTATAAAATAACACCAATGTGCTAAGATGAAAAAAATATATTCTATTAGAATATCCTGTGATAATTAACCTATCTTCATTAGGGGTATTTGAACAAGTGCAAATTAATGAATGAAGTGCCAATAGATAAATCCGTAAAATAGATATAAAACTAAATTCTGTGTATCTTCTAATAAATATCCAACATGTGTGAATGTATAAATAAAAACCGTGATGTGAAAAAAACTACTATCCGTAAAATAATACAGTAAACCCCCCTCCATTGCGGGGGTTAGGTTCCGGACCCAGCCGCGAAAAGTGAAATTCCGCGAAATAGAAAAACCCTATTAAAATGCATTGTAGGCATGTTTTTTTACTGTCACTGTACGTGTAAAAGCATTTTAAGGTCTTTAAACACACTTTTAAAACAATAGAAGCTCATTTAAACACATAAAAGATACTAAGAGACATAGCAAGAGCTATGGAAAACACAAAAATATTTCATTTTTAATGATTTATATAGTAAAATAACATTACAAAAAAAACCCGCGAATTACCGGGACCGCAAAAACTAAACCGCGAAGGAGCGGGGGATTACTGTAAATCCCTTTGTGGATAAATGTAGAAAAAGTAAAATCTTGATGTGAGTGAATAAATGAATCAATGTATCTTCCTAATCCAAAACAAATAGTATCTGTGATGAATAGTGTGAGACCGTGCTGAAAGGAACTCTCACTGATAAGTGTATCCACAATGTGTAACAAAAGAGATACTAATAAAACAAACAAATCAGAGAAAGAAAAGCTTGTGTAGATAATCAATTGTCCCAATGAAGTCTGTTTGCAGACCGCTTGCTAGCGGTGTCAAGTTTGTTTTTAATTTTTTGCTGTAAGTGCATTACTTTTTCTTTAATAAACCTATTTTTGATGATACCACACCATAAGCGATCTCTCCTTCACATTCTTATGAGGTAAATCGGCAGTAGTCCGCAGCGGAAGATCGGCGTTTTTCCACTATTTGAATCGGCACAAGGAAGGATTCAGCCATCCATCCAGGATAGAGGCATAACCCGTGGAGCGAACCGGGAGCAAAGAGAATCGCAACACTAGTTGTCACACATACGAGCACTATGTGTGTTTGAGGTAAGAGGCCACTGCACACCTTAAGATCTTTGAGGATTGGCATTTCTTTTTTACTGGATAATTTGTATGAAGATTTTCTGCACATAGAATTGCACAATTGAATTATACAGGACACTTTTTGATTCAAATTGGGATTATTTTGTTTTTCATTTCTCTTGGACACTTGTTGAACTGTTTTTTTGCACACAGGAGTGCATTTATTCCGTTAACACAGATTGCATTTGATTGGGACAATTGATTATCTACACAAGCTTTTCTTTCTCAGATTTGTTTGTTTTATTAGTGTCTCTTTTGTTACACATTGTGGATACACTTATCAGTGAGAGTTCCTTTCAGCACGGTTTCACACTATTCATCACAGATACTATTTGTTTTGGATTAGGAAGATACATTGATTCATTTATTCACTCACATCAAGATTTTTCTTTTTCTACATTTATCCACAAAGGGATTTATTATTTTACGGATAGTAGTTTTTTTCACATCACGGTTTTTATTTATACATTCACACATGTTTTGATATTTATTAGAAGATACACAGAATTTAGTTTTATATCTATTTTACGGATTTATCTATTGGCACTTCATTCATTAATTTGCACTTGTTCAAATACCCCTAATGAAGATAGGTTAATTATCACATAGGAGGATATTCTAATAGAATATATTTTTTTCATCTTAGCACATTAGTGTTATTTTATAATTATTTGAAGATTGAGGAATAGCGCAGATTTTCTGAGATTTTTACGTTGGTCTCTCTGCATTGAAAGGGGGCACGCTGGTCTCTCTACATTGAAAGGGGCACGCTGGTCTCTCTGCATTGAAAGGGGGCACGCTGGTCACTCTGCATGGAAAGGGGGCACGCTGGTCACTCTGCATGGAAAGGGGGCACACTATACCCCAATTACTGAAGGCCCCTTTCACACTTTTGTGACCTCAAAGTCACACAATTTTTTTTTCCGTGCTATCTACTCTTGGTCCGGCCCCCGGGTCCAATATATAAACCCATTGCGGCCCTCGAGTCAAAAAGTTTGCCCACCCCTGCTCTAGACTCTGACCTGGCTGCAACACAGACTTTGCCAAATTCAGAATCCAACCCAGTGTAATGTTCTGGTACATTTGGGTACCCTAATTACTCTTTCATAAGTGTATGCGCCCCACCATTCTCTTTTGGTAAGGTGCGCATACACCTTTAAGACTGATGCTGTCATCACTGAGCGCCGGACTGATGGCTATTTAGATCGCCGGCTCTCACTCACATGTGTTCGTTCAAACTGCTTTGTGCCTTGATGCTAACCTGTCTTGAAGCTCTCATGCTTGCAAGCTTACCTCGCTGTCGGAACCACGCTGCGCTGATCCCTGTATCCCGCTACCGGATCATCCACTCTTGCCGAACCTCTCCTCTGCTACATTGCTATTAGTGATAAGTACCCCGTAGGGGAAACCTCTATAACTTTCATACTAAAGCTTACACTATCTAGCTCTGCATACTAAGGACTATTACTACATCTGCATTATCTAAGATTGCTAGCTCTTGAGCCTACTACCACCTGTTCTTGCACTGGGTTGATCTCTCTTGTATGTCCACCTGCTACTCTGTCATCTGCTACCATACATGATTGCTAAACCTATCTGCATCTCATCTGCTACTATCTTACTTTCAAGAACATTTCCTTTCAAGTGTCTGTCATCTACCATCTCTACCCAACCTGTCTCTTCAGCCTATCATCACTGTGTTACTATATACATAAGCCACTCTAGGAAACATCTTATTGAGTGTGTGTATTTACTTGCTGAATTGAGATCCTCCACACATGATGAGTCATACAGAGTTGGGAATGGTGTCTCAGCGTTTCTCTACATGACTACTGAAGTGGAATATTTCTGCAGCTGAAAATCCACATCATACATAAAACGCAGGAGCGTTACAGATTGAACGAACCACAAATGGATTCAGCAGAAATAACCACTCAGATGACACAATTAAAACAGCAATTACCTGCGTTAATACACGCACTTGCTGAATTAAAAGAAGACAATCAGGCTCTGTCGCAGCAGGTAATTAGACTGACACAACTTACCACTGCTCAGTCCCCTGAACCCAAAATAAATCCTCCTTTGGTATTTACAGGCGATCGCAAAAAATTTCGCGAATTTAAAAATGCATGTGAGTTACTTTTCTTGCTAAAACCCCGTACCTACCTTACTGATCACATTAAGGTTTGTACTATTATTTCTTACCTAACAGGCGATCCTCGGGCCTGGGCAGACTCTCTTTTTGAGAAAAGCGACCAGCTTCTCAACTCCTATGCCTTGTTCCTAACAGAACTCACTAGCCTATATGATGATCCCAATAGGCAGAGTACTGACGATCTTCAATTAAGATCCTTGAAACAAGGTGGGAGACCTGTAGAAGACTTTGTCGCAGAATTCAAGAGATGGACCCTTGATTCAGAATGGAATGATGCAGCTCTGAAATCCCAATTTAGGCTTGGCCTATCAGAGGCCGTTAAGGACGAGCTCGCCCGAGCGGATCTGCCAAAAACCCTGGATGCATTGATACAACTCAGTATCACCATAGATAGAAGACTACGAGAAAGAAAGGCTGAGAAAATGGGAATGCCATTATCCAGTTCTTCTCGGATTTCGGCCGTTGACCCCGTTCCTATGGAGGTAGGAACCATACGCCCACCTCTATCAACTATGGAAAGAGCCAGAAGACGATCTGGTAATCTCTGCTTGTACTGTGCATCCCCGGATCACAAGATAAACGTCTGTCCCCTAGTCTACAAAAAGAAGGGTGGGTGTTCACATGTCCTCCTAGGGGGATTGACAACTTCAATCACTAACCCTTACCTTTCTGTTTGCTTAACATTACAGTGGGACCAGAACAGGATTACTACTAAGGCCATGATTGACACAGGATCTTGTGGAAATTATATTGACATACGTTTTGCTGCTTTAAATAAAGTTCCTATTATTTCTAAACTTAAACCTGTCTCAGTGAGTCTTATTAACGGTGTTCCTTTATCCTCTGGTCCGATCACTGATCAGACACAGGCACTCCTAGTCACTACTAACGGGTCTCATATGGAGACCACTACCTTCGATCTAATACCTTCACCCCACTTTCCCATTGTTTTGGGACTTCCCTGGTTGCACACACATCAACCAACCATAGATTGGAAGGAACGGACCCTGACCTTCCTCTCTTGCTATTGCGAGGGTACGTGTAACCTCCCGTCTTTCGGGAAGATCCTGTCTGTGGTGACAGATGAGATTGCACCACTATGTTATCAGGATCTCTCTGAGGTTTTTCTTGAGAAAAATGCTCAAGCACTACCTCCCCATCGAGACTATGATTGTAGCATTGATCTACTCCCAAATAGCAAATTGCCCTTTCGGTCATGTTTATCCTCTTTCACAGGATGAACTTTCCCATCTCAAAGACTATTTGGATGAGAATTTGGAAAAAGGTTTTATTAGACCTTCCACTTCTTCCACAGCAGCAGGACTCTTTTTTGTCCGCAATAAGGACTCAAGTCTCAGGCCTATCATCGACTATAGGCAATTGAATGCTATTACAATAAAAGATCGCTATCCTCTACCGCTTATCCCTGAGCTCATTGAGCAGGTGCGTGGAGCTATCTATTTTTCAAAATTGGACCTGAAAGGAGCATACAATCTCATTCGAATCCGTGATGGACACGAGTGGAAGACTGCATTCAGAACCAGATACAGATTGTTCGAATATCTTGTAATGCCATTCGGGCTATGCAACGCCCCTGCAGTTTTTCCACGATTTATAAACGATATTTTCAGAGACTTACTAGATGTCTGTGTTGTGGTATATCTGGACGATATACTTATATACTCACGATCCCTGTCTGAACACATAAGACATGTAAGACTAGTATTATCGAGATTGCTTGCACACAACCTTTATGTGAAACTGAAAAAATGCTTGTTTCATAAAGAAGAGGTACTGTTTCAAGGCTACATCATATCCAAAACAGGAATCGAGATGGACATGAGTAAGATATCCTGCATTCAGAATTGGCCTACACCAACCACACGCAAGGCGCTACAGCGATTCCTTGGATTTTCGAATTTCTACAGGAAGTTCATTAGAAACTTCTCTGCCATTGTGAGACCCCTCACACAGCTCACTAGCATTAAAAAACCATTCAAATGGTCAGATGAAGCAAATAAAGCTTTTCACCTGTTAAAGACAAGGTTTACTTCTGCTCCCATACTACGCCATCCAGACCCATCCCTCCAATACATTCTGGAAGTAGATGCGTCAAACATGGCAGTAGGAGCAATACTCTCCCAACGACCAACTCACACTTCACCACTTCATCCAGTCGCCTTTTTTTCTAAATCCCTAAGCAGTCCAGAGATAAATTACCCCGTGGGTGAAAAGGAACTGCTTGCTATAAAATTGGCTCTGGAGAATTGGCGACATCTACTCGAAGGCACCCAATTACCAATACTTATATACACGGACCATAAAAATCTCCAATATCTTCAGACTAACAAAACTCTCTCGCACCGACAGGTACGATGGTCACTATTCTTTCTAAGGTTTAACTTCCTAGTGACCTACACACCTGCAGATAAGAACAAAAAGGCGGATGCACTATCACGACTAACTGAAGAAAACTACTTTGAAATCCCTTCCGTTCCTATAATACCTCACAAACGCATTATTGGAGTTGTCCGTTCCTTGAAGGAAGAGGTTTTGCATGGTATAAGTTTGGATTCACCCCCACCACAACTAAATACTGATGCAGAAGGCTTCCTCTACTACAACGACAAACTTTACATACCACCTACCATACGCACCAAGATCTTGGAATTATCGCATGATGTGCCTATGGCAGGACATATGGGTATGACAAAGACTCTTAATCTGATTACCAGGCAATTCTGATGGCCTGACATGAAAACATCTATACAAAAATTCGTCTCTTCATGCAATGTCTGTGCCAGGTCCAAAATTGACACTACGAGACCATCCGGTCTACTATGCAGTCTACCAATACCCCAAACTCCATGGGAAGTTGTGTCCTTGGACTTTATAGTGGAATTGCCTCTTTCCAAAGGATTTAATACCATCTTAGTGTCAGTGGACCATCTGACAAAAATGGCACATTTCATTGCTATTCGCAGACTACCTTCGTCCAAACAAACGGCAGAACTCCTGATGAAACATGTCTTTAAGTTACATAGTATCCCAAAAACTCTTCTGTCTGACCGTGGATCACAATTTATTTCCAAGTTCTGGCAAGAACTATGTCACATACTACGGATCGAGCGGAAGCTCACTTCTCCTTACCATCCGCAGACCAACGGACAGACTGAAAGAGTCAACCAATGCATCGAGCAATATTTACGTTGTTACACTTCTTACCAACAGGATGATTGGGTGGATCTTCTCCCTCTGGCAGAATTTGCCTACAACAACGCAACCCACAGTACGACAAAGCAGAGTCCGTTCTACTTGAACTATGGGTTTCATCCCTCTATTCTTCCACCACGCATCCTTCCTTCAAATAACCCAGTAGCTTCAGACTATCTTACCCAAATAAAGGACTCTCTGGGTTTGCTTAATACTACTATTGCACACGCTCATAGTCAACAAAAGAAGTACTATGATCTTCGCAGAAGACCTTCTCCTCAGTACGCTATCGGGGACCTCGTTTGGCTCTCAACAAAAAATTTAAGACTGAAAATCCCTAGCAAAAAGCTTGGACCTCTGTTCTTGGGACCTTTCCCAATCAAGAAACTTATTGGAAAAGCTGCAGTACAGCTTACATTGCCAATAGACCTCAAAATACATCCCATTTTCCATGTGTCGCTACTGAAGCCCCATGTTCCTGACCAAGGAATAAGGCCTACGATCCCACCTCCTCCTCCTGTACAAGTTGAAGTTGGAGAAGAATATGAGATAAAAGAGATTCTGGATTCTCGTATCCACAGAGGAAGACTTCAGTACTTGGTTCGATGGAAGAACTATGGGCCCCAAGACGACACCTGGCTAAACACCTCTGACATACATGCCTCTAGATTAATCCGCAATTTTCATGCGAAGTACCCAGACAAACCAGCTCCAGAGGCCTTCAGGAGCCGGCCTTAAGGGGGGGGTACTGTAATGTTCTGGTACCTTTGGGTACCCTAATTACTCTTTCATAAGTGTATGCGCCCCACCATTCTCTTTTGGTAAGGTGCGCATACACCTTTAAGACTGATGCTGTCATCACTGAGCGCCGGACTGAAGGCTATTTAGATCGCCGGCTCTCACTCACATGTGTTCGTTCAAACTGCTTTGTGCCTTGATGCTAACCTGTCTTGAAGCTCTCATGCTTGCAAGCTTACCTCGCTGTCGGAACCACGCTGCGCTGATCCCTGTATCCCGCTACCGGATCATCCGCTCTTGCCGAACCTCTCCTCTGCTACATTGCTATTAGTGATAAGTACCCCGTAGGGGAAACCTCTATAACTTTCATACTAAAGCTTACACTATCTAGCTCTGCATACTAAGGACTATTACTACATCTGCATTATCTAAGATTGCTAGCTCTTGAGCCTACTACCACCTGTTCTTGCACTGGGTTGATCTCTCTTGTATGTCCACCTGCTACTCTGTCATCTGCTACCATACATTATTGCTAAACCTATCTGCATCTCATCTGCTACTATCTTACTTTCAAGAACATTTCCTTTCAAGTGTCTGTCATCTACCATCTCTACCCAACCTGTCTCTTCAGCCTATCATCACTGTGTTACTATATACATAAGCCACTCTAGGAAACATCTTATTGAGTGTGTGTATTTACTTGCTGAATTGAGATCCTCCACACATGATGAGTCATTGAGAGTTGGGAATGGTGTCTCAGCGTTTCTCTACATGACTACTGAAGTGGAATATTTCTGCAGCTGAAAATCCACATCATACATAAAACGCAGGAGCGTTACACCCAGACACTATAAGAACTGAACTGCCCATAACACATTCTGGCTTAAAGTAGAAGCCGACACGTGTATAAGTAATAGATCGTCCAGGTATCCTACCACTGCTATCCCTTGAGACCTTAGAATTGCCAAAACTGGAGCTAGGGTTTCTGTGAACACTCGTGGAGCCGTGGCTAGCCCGAAAGGAAAGGCCACGAACTGAAAATGCCGGTCTTCCCACCGCAAAGCGCAAAAACCTACAAACCGAGGATGAGAAAACACCTGAAATTCTAGTTTGTACCCCTGCGAGACTGTGGAAATAACCCAGTTGTCCTGAATCCAGGCCTCCGAGAACTGTAGCTGCCTTACCCCCACCCGAGTGTGGGCGTTCCTTCACAAGGTAGATTTAGAGCTAGGCTTGGTAGGCCTCTGAGCGCATGGGGTTCTTCTGCCCTTGACCTGAAGGCTTGGCTCTAGATCCAGATGGCTGAGGTCGTCAAAACTGCCTGGGATTAGAAGTACTGGGAATCTTGAGTGTTATACACCTTAAAAGAAGGACGTTTACTTCTCCTCTTAACTGGTAGAAGCGCACTCCCCCCCCCCCCCCCAAAAAAATATTTTTGTCCAGATCGTCACCAAATAGGTGCTCCCCATGAAAGGGAAAGCCAGCTAGCAATTTTTTATACAGTAATTCCGCAGACCAACTTTTTAGACACAGGATTCTGCGCATGTGAGCTGACAGAAGAGCAAACCGTGACATTTGCTGTATGGAGTCTTTAAGAGCATCTACTGCAAAACAAAAAGCTCGAGGTAAATCTGTTAAATTTTCAGCAGACTCTCCCTGAGAAGGAACACTCCTGGACACCCGTTTCATACGGTCTTTCAAAGACTGACTAACTCCTATAGCAGCCACTGCCGGTTGTATTGCAGACCCTGCATTAGCAAAGGAAGCTTTTAGTAAAGATTCCAATTTCTTATCAGCTGGATCTTTAAAAAACTGGGCATTATCTACAGGACAGGTTGAATTTCTGTTTACAGAAGAAATAGCAGCATCTATCCACTGTAGACATACTCTATTTTATTGTGCATTTTTCCTCCATAGGATACAACAAAGAAAACCTTTTGGGAGGAATAAAAATCCTATCAGGATGATCCCAATCAGCATATACTATCTGCTCTAAAAGCGGATGTAAGGGAAAAGCCTGAGAAATTGGGGAGGGCGTATAGAGCCTAATGAGGAAAAAGAGACTTCAGAAATCTGTAAGGGAGGTAATTTAAATCCAGACTGGACCATTTCAGTGAGAGAATGACTCCTCAGACCCTGACTCCCCAGAAGTGGAATCCTCTGCTTAGCCTTCTTCAAAGCCATTTACAGCTACTTCTTCCATATCCTCTGCCCAATCTTGAACTAAAACGGTCAGGTGAGGGGGATCTATCACATTTCCTCCCTCCTTGTGACACTGAAGCAATCATGCCAGCAATTTTCCCCTCAAGGCCAGCTAAAGCTGATGCCAAATCATCCTTAGTGACATAGGCTGAGACAGAAGCACTAGATGTGGCTACTATGCCTGACAACTGTAATGGCTCAGATTGGCCAGTCGCCTCTGGCCTCTCAGGGCAGATTAACACCGAGGATGCACGGCTAGGATCTTCCAAACCCTGATGGCGGCACACTTGTGCCCTTTCCCGCTGTGCCTCCCCCCCCCCCTCCCACTCCTTTTCTGGGAGGACATTGCTCCAGACAAGAAAACTTAAGGTACTTACTTTAGCGTACTCAAAGCTTGTGGCAAGCTGTAACAGCTTATCGCACACATTACAGTTACCCTAAAGTAACAGAACCTGTCAGTGCCTGTAAACATCCACCCACAGTGACTCACACACCCAGCTGCAGCTGTTCTGTGTCCCAACCAGCTTCTTACAGAAGCTCATGCCACCGAGAACACTCCTCAAATGCCACGCCGTCTTTGGCCCTTACTGTGCATGTGCTGCGTGCTACACGCACGTCTGCATACCACGTGCACTCCAACGCATCACAGACAAATCCCCGGCTCCACGTGCACGCTTGTGCATGTAAATAGACTGAACTTGCGCGCGTGATCTCCCGTCACAGGGATGGCCACCGAAGGTGCTCCCTGAACCTGAGCCACAGAGGGTAAGCGGATGCGTGGGTGGGATGTACAAAGTCCCACTGTCCGCCAAGCATCAGGGGGTTGAGAGCAGAAACATGTAAGGCACCCAAGGTATGCAGGCCACAGCTGAATACACATACTGCCTCTAGTGGAGACATAAAACATGGCACCTGGTATCTGTTAGATTAGAAGGTAACAGTGCATCATAATTAAAGTGAATTTAACATTCACGTCGCAGGATTCGGCCTATAACTAGAATCTAATCTTTACCTATCACGGTGGGTTCTGGCATTTGTCGACTTTCAAGGACCAAGTCCCCCTAATTTTTGGGGCCACTCCCTTGGATCTGTGGGGCACCCTGCCGGAACACCTTTGGAGTTAGTCTTATCAAGGGTCTGGATCCCGGGGTCCAGCGCCCAAGTGGATCACATTACAGACAATACCTCCTTTCCCTTTACTGAGGCTCAGGTACCATCCTTTTAGTCTTCCACTTTTGGATGGATCTGATTGCCAATCCCGTTTGATTCAGAGATCTTAACTGGGATTGTAGCATAATCTTTTTTTTCTTCTTCTTTAAAAATATGGAGAGCTTCTCCAACCATGACCAACACCTCTACGGCACTGGCGAGAAAACGGAGGTACTTCCTGTATGGGAGGGGTTATTTAGAGGGGGACTTCCTGTCTTTTTGGTTGCCAGTGTCTATTCACCTATAGGTGGCGTATAACCAGATAGTAATTATTATGGCTGCTCTGCGTCCTGTGATGTACGATAAAGAAAATCTGCGAAACCTTTGATCAACTTGATCAATTTACCAAACTTTTGGCAAATTTGATTTTGGCTCGGTTCTTGCGCACCTTGAAGTTTGGTGTGATCCAATGTTATCTGTTGCATTTTCCATAATATGGCTTAAATAAAGAGTCCAACAGGGAGGGTAGTAATAATAGTAGTAGTATGTCCACAGCAGGTATGCTGATCCAGAAACTCGTGCCATCAGAGTACCCAAGAGATATAAGGAATTGTTTAGTCGATTTACTAGCAGATTACCCAAGAGTTATAAGGGACTGGTTAGTAAATTTTCTCATTAAAGTTCACGTAAACACAAATATATTTGTAGGTAGATTGGCTCTTTCAAAGAAGCCTTTACAAAAAATATGGAAACCACCATTGCTAACCTCTCTCTGTCTAAAAATATTAGTTGTGGCTGTCATGTTGATCAAATTTCTGTAATGCTATGTATTCATTGACCTGGATGTAACATGCAAATGTAGCGCCCTGTTATTACTTTACTGCCTGTGTTTGTAGTTTTACTAGAGCATGGCCCCTTTAGAAGCTTACAGTAGAACTAAAGGCAATTTTTTTAAGTAGAAGGGAGGGTTATAACCCCCATTTTTTTTTGTGTTTTTTTTAGATCTGTGTCTTATTTTCCTTCACTTCCTGTTTCATAGACACAGCAAGAAGTTAGAGGAAATTACTTCAAACTGAGGGGATTCTCAAAAAAACCTGCCAGGGGTTATATCAGGCCCCAACTTTTCTGTCTTTTTTGTGAACCTCTTCTTTACTGGCCAGTGTGTGGGTGGGGCTTAACACACCCAATTGGGGACTCGTTAGTAGCACTCACTAATGCCTAATTATTAGGCTGAGGCCACTGTCGCTCAAAGTTAAAGTGGCTCTCCAACTTATGAGCCAGTAGGTTTCACATTCATAGTTGACCCTTTGCGTATTTTTCACTTTTCAACTTTCCTTGAACCTCTCCTAAAGGATGCAGCAATTCAGAAGGGGTACCACTGAACCTGAACCACACTCCACCAGCACAGCACCTCACTCCTTGAGACTCCAAGACTTCTCCCTTACACAAGGAAGTCACTAAAAAATCCATACAAATTTGAAATCGCATGTGCTTGTCATAAAGGTGCCAAAAATTGGGCCTTTGGTGTTGCTTGTGCCTGAACACCGTAACCAACCCCTCACAGTTACTCTTACTGGGTGCAGGAACGGGACCTGCTGGTAAGAATTCCATGCAAATTTGAAATCGCATGTGCTATACAAGTGCCAAAAATTGGGCCTTTGCGGAAAGTGGTGCCTGAACACCGTAACCAAGGCCTCGCAGTTACTCTTGCTGGGTGCAGGAATGGGACCTGCTGGTAAGAATTCCATGCAAATTTGAAATGGCATGTGCTATACAAGTGCCAAAAATTGGGCCTTTGCGGAAAGTGGTGCCTGAACACCGTAACCAGGGCCTCGCAGTTACTCTTGCTGGGTGCAGATACGGGACCTGCTGGTAAGAATTCCATGCAAATTTGAAATCGCATGTGCTACACAGGTGCCAAAAATTGGGCCTTTGTGGAAGGTGGTGCCTGAACACCATACCTTCTCACAGTTAGCAGGGCACAGGGACAGGGCCTGCGGTTAAAAATTACATACAGCATTTAAATTGTATGCACCTGTCATACAAGTGCAGAAAAATTAGGCCTTGGGGGTTGTTAGTGACCTAAACCAAAAACATTGTTTGAAGCTAGCAGAATCAAGGTAGAGGAATAGGATAGGCAGCATATGCAGTCTTCAAGGGATGGCAGACCCACATCAGCATCAGGGTCCTGATAGCTCTTGTTGATCCAGGACTGGTTCATTTTGATGAAAGTCAGCTGATCAACAGAGTCTGGACAGACGCACTCCAGCAGCACTGAACGTGCGTTCGGAAAGCACACTGGAAGCAGGACAGGCCAGTAGCTCCATTGCATATTGAGCAAGTTCTGGCCAGTGGTCCATCCTCAAGACCCAGTAAGCCAGTGGATGCGCAGCTGGAAAGGTCTCCAAGTCTGCTCTTGCGCCTAGATAATCATGCACCATATGATGGAGACGCTGGCGATGGTTGCCTAAACCTAACAGCCCTGGGTGCTGCTGAGGACAAAAGAACTGTTTAAAGGCATCGGTCAGCCGGCCGCCCTCTCCACCGCTCCTCCTTTGGCTGAACGATGCATCAGAAACACGTCCGGAGAATGTTGACCTCCCAGTGTCTGGAAATGCGGTACACAAATTTTTTTTCAAGGCCTCCTCAAGATGTTTCATCCTCTGCGAAGGCAGGATGAGCTCTGCAACTTTACCCTTGTAACGTGGATCAAGAAGGGTTGCCAACCAGTAATTATCCCTCTCCTTGATAGCACGAATCCTCGTGTCCTTTCGCAGGCTTTGCAGAATCAGGGAGCCCATGCAACGTAAGTTGGAGGAGGCATGAGCTTCTGAGTCCTCTGGGTCACTAAGGATGACATTGTCACCAGGAGCAACCTCTCTCCAACCATGTACAACTCCTGGGGTTTCTGGGGAATCAAAACCATCCCTTGAAGACTGCTGTATGCTATCCTCTACATCAATGCTGCCGAAATCCTTTTCTGGCCTGCCTCAGGAGATCTTGGAAGCCCGGGTATCTGGTCAAGAAATGCTGAACCATCAGATTCAGAACATGTGCCAAGCATGGTACACGTGTCAAGTGTCCCTGTCTGAGGGCGGAGAGAAGGTTGGTGCCACTGTCGCATACAACCATTCCTGGCTCAAGCTGTCTTGGCTTGAACCATCTCTGAGCCTGCCTCTGCAGAGCTGACAGAATCTCTGCACCGGTGTGACTTATATCCCCTAGACAGACCAACCGAAGCACAGCATGGCATATTTTAGCCTGACTGCTTGCATAGCCCCTTGAATGCTTAGGGAGCTCTGCTGCTGCAGAGGAGGACATGGAGGTGGTGGAGTAGCCAGATGTGGCAGGAGGCATGGTGGCAAAACAAGCTGCAACACCGAACCCTGTCATGCATCCTTCCCAGCTGCCAGCAGAGTTACCCAGTGCGCCGTGAAAGAAATGTAACGTCCCTGTCCATGCCTGCTGGACCAAGAGTCAGCAGTAATGTGCACCTTCCTGCTGACTGCTTTGTCCAACGAGGCCAAAACACTACCTTCAACATGACGGTAGAGGGACGGAATTGCCTTACGTGAAAAGAAATGCCTTTTTAGGACCTGCCACTGTGGTGCAGCTCATTCCACAAATTTGCGAAAGGGAGCCAAGTCTACCAGCTGAAAAGGCAGCAACTGTAAGGCTAGCAATTTGGCCAAGCTAGCATTAAGACGCTGAGCATGTGGATGGCTGGGACAGTATTTCTTTCTACGGTTCAAATACTGGGGTAGTGAAATGTGCCTGCTGCTCAAATCAAGCGGTGGTGTACTGCTAGCAGATTGGGTGCAAGTCTCTGTGCCACTCATTGCTATACCATCATCCCTCTCAATGCTGGTATTTGAGGAGGCATGAGGTATAGTAGGGTTAGAGATCGTTGATGAGGAGCAAGGTATTGTATGCTTGTTTTGATCTGGTGCCTCTTTCAGGTGCTGTTGCCAACGGACTGCATGGCAGGTCGTCATATGCCTTGTCGAGCATGTGGTGCCAAAGTGGCTGGTGTTCTGGCCACGCTTGATCCGCTTTAGACAGATTTTGCAAACAGCAATGCTGCGGTCTACTGCACAGATGCGGAAAAAAGCCCACACTAATGAACTTTTTGGAGTCCGCTGGGATTTTGCAGCACCCTGCACCTGTGAAGCTCTGTGCTGTGACGCAATAGGTTGACTACTGCTATGGCGGCCCCTGGAGCACATCCTGCCTCGGAGTTGTGCGTCCTCCTCCTCTATCCTGTCAGGCACCCAAGTACGGTCAGTGACCTCATCATCCCCTCCCTCCTCGTTACTGGAGCAAACTTGCCAATATGCTTCAGCTGTGGCAACATGACTGCTGGTTTCTTGTCTGTCATTGTCACCCCCTCTCTCTAGGCTCACGCTATTCCCTTCATCAACCTGGGAACCAACATCACACAGCTTTCAAATTGCTGCGCATCCTCCAGGAGCATGTCACTGACACTATGATGGAATAGTTCAGGTGACTCCTCCATGCATGATGGTGGGGCAACTGAAGGAGTAGCTGTGGAGAAGGAGCCTGTTGAACGGACCTATAGAAAGTTCCACAACTGAGCAATGGTTACTGTGGCTGATCTCTGAAGTGATCTCTATTCCTACAGGTCTGTGATCACTATAGAAAGATCCACAACTGAGCAAAGGTTACTGTGGCTGATATCTGAAGTGATCTCTATTCCTACAGGTCTGTGATCACTATAGAAAGATCCACAACTGAGCAAAGGTTACTGTAGCCGATATCTGAAGTGATCTCTATTCCTACAGGTCTATGATCCCTATAGAAAAATCCACAACTGAGCAATGGTTACTGTGGCTGATATCTGAAGTGATCTATATTCCTACAGGTCTGTGATCCCTATTGAAAGATCCACAACTGAGCAATGGTTACTGTGGCTAATATCTGAAGTGATCTCTATTCCTATAGGTCTGTGAATATTATAGAATGTTGCAGAAACTGACCGATGAACAATACTGTGACTGGTAGATGTAAAGAAAGAAAGCTCTCCCTACCTCACACAGGAACCTTGGCCCTCCCTACACTGCTACTCACTCACTGGCGCTATACTGTCTGATATGATGTAAAGAAATCAATCTCTCCCTACCTCACACAGGAACCTGTCCCTCCCTACACTGCTTGGAATGTGTCTCTGCACAGTCTGACTCCAAAAAAACTACTCTCTCCCTGCCTGAATCGCATGCCTGTCCCATTGCCCGCACAATGACACTACACGCTGCGGCTGCGCGAGCAGCCTTTATGTAGCGTGGGGCGTGTACTTGGCCCGAGCCATGATTGGCTAAAGGCAGCCTGCCTTTAGTCCAATCATGGCAGAGATCATTTGATTGGCCAAAGCATGAGGTCAGGGTGCATGCTTTGGCCAATCACATGGCGCGCGAGCAGATCATTATGGGAAACTCGAATTTCCCGCAAAGAAGCACATTTGTTCGTCATTCGACGAACAATCGAATTAGCGATGTTCGAGTCGAACTTCCCTTCGACTCGAACTCGAAGCTCATCCCTAGTCATGAACAACCAGGAGCTGGCAACAATACCCCTTCCTAACTTCAGGGCAGCCTGGCAGCAAAATACACACTAAACATGTTCAACCAGTAAAAGGCCATACACTAACAACAAAATTAAGTAGAACATAGCCAAGTCTTCACCCAAAGTAGGTACCTACCTACAAGTGTGACAAAAGGAGAGAAAAAGTTTTTCACAACATAAATTTAGTTGTAGCTAGGTTTACTTTGCAATCCCAACTGATATGGTCTTTGACTGTTGAATGTATTTACCACTATTTCAGTATTTCTGCATTGGGTTGTCCCTAAGATAGTTACTCACCAGTTCCCTTTCAGACTTTGAAGCCCATTAAATGGAAATATATTTTATCTAAACTGGTGTGTTGGTGGGGTGTTCGGTGTACTATTAAAGTGATGTTAAAGGAAAGATGAAAAAAAAAAAACACAACAACAAATATGTCATACTTACCTGCTCTGTGCAGTGGTTTTGCATTGAGCAGCCCTGATCCTTCTCTTCTCAGGCCCCCGCCCCCCCCCCCCGTTTCCCCGGCACTCCTAGTCCCTCTCTCTTGCCAAGTGCCTCCATAGCAAGCAGCTTGCCATGGGGGCTCCCAAGCCACTGCTCTGTGTCCATTCACACACGGATTGCGGCTCAGGCCCTGTACCCTGCTGATTGGCTAACTGGCTGTGATTGACAATATTAGGAGCCAATGGCTTTGGCTGCTGTCTCAGTCAATGAGAAGAAAGAAACCGGGGAGAGCCTCTGCTCTCGCGCACATCGATCGAGATGGAGCTCAGGTAAGGGGGCTGGGGGAGCTGCTGCACACAGGTTATTTTTACCATTCCTGCATGGAAAGGATAACCTTTGAGAACGTCCTGTGGGAAGGATGAAACGCATCAGTTGACCACGGGTGGTGACGTCAGATCCGGCCTGGTGACACGCAAGTCATGGCGCACTTCCGGTTCCGGTGAGTGAACCTTGTTTTATACTATGCCTTAATAAACAGAATTACGTAATATACTCTTCTCTTTCTTTGGCATTTAATACCATATATGAGCAAACCTTCACCTGCAAATAAGGAGTTGCCACGTTGGAGAACTACAAAGCCCAGCATCTGAGACGATTCACAAAGCGCAAAAGACTTCTGTTATGGCAGCTGGTGAGTGAGTGGGAGCACGGTTTGCAATAATTTATGTTTACAGCACTTGGCACTACAGCACTTTAGTCACAATGGAATTTTAATACTTTACTAAGGAGATCACTAATAACGATGGACTTTTTTTTTGGAGATTTGACTAATTGAAGATATGGGTTAAATATTAGGTTTATGAAATAGTTTCATGTGTATTGATACCAGTAATTTATTTCAACCAGGATTAACAGTGAGAGCACTCTTTACATGTAGGCACAGTGCTAAAAAATGCATTGTCACTGTAATAATGACACTGGATGGAAAGGGGTTAACATCAGAGGCGATCAAAGGGTTAACACTGTGCCTAGCTGGTGTTTCAGTGTCGTGGGGGAGGTGCTTTTATTAGTGGAAGGCATGGATCTGTGTTCCTGCTTTACAGAAACACAGGATCCGCGTCTTCTGTACTGACAGAATGTCAATCTGCCTTGTTTACACAAGGCAGATTGACATTCAGTTTGCCTGTGTACAGAAGGATCAGTGGGTGCCAGTGGACATCTGGTCCATGGGACCTGCTGATCAGCTCCCGCTGTGTACAATCACAGTGGGGGGCGGCCCGCCGGCAGCACACACTCATGCCTGATACCTGGAAGTGCAGGATCACGTATATTTACGTGATCCTGAGTAGCACAGCCACCATGTAGCAGTAGAACGATTACAGGGCGATCAGCAAGCGGTTAAGACTGCCCATAGATTGTTTTTTTTTAATCAAGCAGCAGGCTGATCAAAAAAAATAAATACATTTCCCCATCCACACAAGTGAGGTGGATGGATAAATCCACAATTGTGCCATTGTATTCTGACAGTGGAACTCCTCTGCTATCAGAATACATTGATCATCGGAAGCAGCCGGCTGATCTAGAACAAGTTTTCCAACGTTTCCATTCAGGAGCAGAAACGTCCATACATAGATTGCATTTCGGCCAGTCCCTGCTGAATCGGACAAATTTTGGTTCATCTGTGGCCAGTTTAAACCTGCATCTCTTTGGCACTGCAGCCAAAGGTGTGACAAAAACACATACTGTAGACTAGTGAGGGCCTCATCTTGTTTGACTGCGGAGATCTGTGGCAAGAAATTCTGGTATTGCTGTGCCATCTGCTGGGCATTACCATGTAGATTTAAAATGTATTTAAACAGAAGAAATGTTTTTTATATTGTAGCTTACCAGTCCTTCCATCTAGTTGCTGCATTAGTTTATTTTCAGGCATTTTTGATTTTATTTTCACTGTGATCCTGTTAATACCTTAATAACTAGTAGACACGTGAATGACGAAAAAATTAGTTTTGATTAGATTAGTTAATCTAGTTATTTAGTTTTGTTAGATTTGGTTAATTCGTTCAATCTGTATTCGGAATTCGCTTTATGTCTTTTTACAATTTTCGTCGACTTCGAAACGTTCGAATCAATAAATTTTAAAATCAGTCAAATTGAAAACTTACATTTTTTTTCCCTCAATTCAAATGTGGCAAAGTGAACAAAAAAAAAAAAAAAAAAAAAGAAAAATCTTCATCAAATGATTGCAATGACTCTTTAAAATGCCTTTAAAATCCAAAAAAGACCTTGCACTTAGGGATAATATGCGAAAGAGTATAAAAAAAAAAATGTGCTAAAAGGTGTAATCACGTTCAAGCTGCTGCTGACAAAAAGGTGACTGTGCCTTTAAATAATTAAACAACATGTGTCAGCGCTGCTTTTGCTAATAAATCTCACAAAGGAAAACACTCATATACAGCGCAAGTGCTACAGTGCAATAAAGGTGACTCAGTGCAATTGTGCTGGTAAACAATGTTCACAAAAATTAATGAATCAATGAATCACACACATCAATAAATTTCATAAAGTGCTCCAATTAAAAAAATGATGCAGTCCAAAAGGTGCTTCAAACGTGCTCAATGGGTTTGCTTCCCTGTTGTGCTCACCAGAAAGACTTTCAATTGAAGCCAGAATCCTTGAACTAATGCTCCAGTGCGGGTCTGGGTAGGGAAGGACTATGCCAGATAGTTACACTATGGTACATGCTGAGCGCTCTTCCTCCGTAACACAAATGAAAAAACTGAATTTTTGTAAAATCTTACCTGTAAAATTCCTTTCTCTGAGTCCTCCGACAGTCGCCGCCATCTTCATATTCGTCATAATGGGGTATTAGACTTTGCTCCGTAGGAGTAGCTAGGCAACAGAATATGTTAATATTAAAGCTTTTTAACATATCCCACCCCCAGGGGGTGGTCCCCTCAGTCAATACCCTCCTACTTCCTGTATCTATACCTCAATTTCAGTGGAATGGCAGTAGAGTATACAACCAAACCCCAAAGAGGGGCAGGGGCGGTGACTGTCGGAGGACTCAGAGAAAGGAATTTTACAGGTAAGATTTTACAAAAATTCCGTTTTCTCTTACGTCCTCCGACAGTCGCCGCCATCTTCATATTCGTCACAATGGGGACGTCCCAAAGCAGTGCAAACATGAGGGGTGGGAAACGCAGCCGCGCCTAAGGCAACGCAGTCTCCACATCAAAGAAAGGAACCTTACCAAAGGAAGGAAACCAGCTGGGCAACATGAGAAAAAACTTGCTCAACAGGAGCAATAACCCAGGAAAAAACAAATAATCCTAGGGACAAAAACATATCCCAAACAGCCAAGGAGCCCAAAACAAGGGGCTCTAAGGAACCACCGCACTAAGAACCTTGCGGCCAAAGGAAGCATCTGCCGATGCCTGAACATCCACTCTCTAGAATTTTGTGAAGGTGTGCACGGTCGACCAAGTCGCCGCCTTACACACCTGGGCCACAGAAGCCCCATGATGACAGGCCCAAGACGTACTCAGAGATCTGGTAGAGTGCGCCTTCACAGGCACAGGGGGAACTTTCCCCTTCAAAGCATAGGCCTGTTCAATGGTCTGTCTGATCCATTTGGCGATGGTAGAAGCCGACGCCGCCATGCCCTTCCGAGGACCCTCCGGAAGGACAAACAAGGAATCCGACTTGTGAAAGGATTCAGTCGATTTCAGGTAAACCCTAATCGCCCGAACAACATCCAAGGAGTGCAACTCCACCTCCTTCGGATGTTTAGGCTTCACGCAGAGCGAAGGCAAGACAATGTCCTCATTGAGATGAAATTCCGAAACCCTCTTCGGAAGAAAAGAAGGGTTAGGTCGCAAGACCACCTTGTCCAAGTGAATGATCAGATACGGAGACTTGCAGGACAAAGCTGCCAGCTCCGACACTCTGCGAGCCAAAGTGATCGCCACCAAAAAGGCGACCTTCTTGGACAACATAGACAACGAGATCTTCCTGATCTGTTCAAAAGGAGCATGTTGTAACACGGACAGAACAAGATTCAAGTCCCAAGGGGGCAGAGGTTCCCTCCTAGGAGGGACCAGATGTCGCACCCCTTGAACAAAAGTGCTAACCAAGGAGTTAAAAAAGAACGGCCAGCGCAGACACCTGACCCTTGATCGTAGCCAGCGCCAAACGCTGGTCAACACCCGTTTGAAGGAAGGACAACACCCTAGACACCGAGTATGTGTGAGGTGAAAACCCCCTGGACTCGCACCTGGCAAAATAGGCCTTCCAATTATGGCAAAAGACCTTCCCCGAGGAAGACTTCCTCGCGTTGATCAAAGTGTGAATGACCTCAGGGGAGAGACCCCTGTTCTTCAGGACCTCGGTTTCAACAGCCAGGCCGTTAAAGCCAGCGACTGTAAAGCAGGATGGAATATCGGCCCTTGAGACAGAAGATCTTCTCGAAGGGGTAGACGCCACGGGGCGTCGACCGCCAGATTCACGAGGTCTGCGTACCAGGACCGGCGAGGCCAGTCCGGTGCCACAAGAATCACCGCGTTTGGTTCTGAGGTCAACCTGCGAAGGAACCTGGACAGCAATTGAATCGGTGGGAACGCATACATCAGTCGGTACTGATGCCACGGAGCTACCAACGCGTCTGACGCGTCTGCCCGAGGATCGCGCCTCCTTGCCACGAACCGTTTCACCTTGTTGTTCAGACGAGACGCGAACAGGTCCACCTCTGGAAGACCCCACTTCGCGCACAACATCTGGAAGACATCCGGGTGGAGGGACCATTCCCCCTGGTCCAGGGTCTGGCGGCTCAGATAATCCCCCTGCCAGTTCTCCACCCCCGGAATGTGAACCGCCGATATTGCCGGGACGTGTGTCTAGGCCCAAGACAGAATTTCGGCCACTTCCCGAGCCGCTCGGGCACTCCTGGTGCCCCCTTGGTGATTGATGTAAGCCACCGCCGTGGCATTGTCCGTCTGCACCCGAACCGGACAGCCCTGCAGCCTGTCCGTCCAACGTCGAAGGCAGAGATTTATCGCTCGCAATTCCAGAATGTTGATCGGAAGGGAGGATTCCTCCTCCGACCAAGTACCCTGGGCGGACAGAACGCCCAGAACACCACCCCAGCCTGACAGGCTGGCATCCGTGGTGATCACCGTCCATGAAAGAGGACGAAAAGACTTGCCCCCCGACACCGACGGGGACTTGAGCCACCACAGAAGATCCCTTCTGGTGCGATGACTCAACGAAATTTGGAGATCCAGAGATTGCGGCCGCCCGTCCCAGCTGGACAGGATCTCCGCTTGGAGACCCCGCGTGTGAAACTGGGCGAAAGGAATCGACTCGAAAGCCGAGACCATCAATCCCAGACACCGCATGCACGTCCGGAGGGACGAACACGGAGCATCCCTGAGGGACCTGACTTCTTCCTGAAGAGTCCTGAGTTTGTCGTCGGGAAAGGAAGACCTTTGCCTGGACCGAGTCCAGGATCATTCCCAGGTAGGGAAGACGAATCGACGGACACAGCGTCGACTTTGGAAAATTTATCGTCCAACCAAACTCCTGCAGAGTCTGCATCGTGACGGACAGGGCCTCCACCAGACCCTGGCTGGTCGCAGACCGAACCAGAATGTCGTCCAGATACCCCAGGACAGAGATGCCCTGGGCTCTCAACAAAGCCAGAACCAGTGCAAGCACCTTGGTGAAAACCCGTGGAGCCGAAGCGAGACCAAAAGCAGGGTTCATACACATTTTCACCAATGAAATTCCATGACTTTTCCATGACTTCACGTAAATATTCATGAACTAATGTTTCATGAAATGTCTATGTATACGTGTTAAATAAGAAGAAAATCTATGTCACACCCAGCATATTTTTACTAATATAAATGACAAGCTTTGTAGTGTACAGTGGAATATGAAATATTTATTTAAATAACGCTTGCACAGTAACAACGTTTCATAACATAAACCCTGAGAACCGCTTAGAAATGGATTAACGTAATCCACAGGAGATATAACATAAATCAAGGGGAAGCAACTAAAAAATAAAAAAAAGTGTCCAGCAACACTATTCTGAACATAAAGTGCCATAAATTGACCCGATAACAGTGACAAGTTAACTTAAACATTGCCAAAAAACAAATCAACACCATTTAATTTTTCATTTCTGAAAGCTTCTCATCAATCTGTTTTTCAATTTTCAGCAGAGAATCTTTCTTTTCTTTTGCAGTACGACGGAAACTGTTGGATTTGCTGATAAAGGTCAGATTGCCTGAAGATTCAGCCTTTTCAGCAAATTCATCCGCTGATTTCTCGAGAGCACAAATGTCCGCCTCCATCCTAGCCCTCTTTTTTTTCCAATCTTCCAGCTCATCTGTGAAAGCCTTCCTCTTTAAGTCAACAGCTTGTTGTTCTTTCTTTCTTTTTTCTTCATCCAGGTACCCATGGTACTTCTGCCTGGCTCCTGCAGCTGAAAGGAGCAGCTCCTTTGTGATTTTTACCTTGGTTATGCCCCCTACAGATCTGACATGGTCATCAATGAGCCTCTGAGCCACCAGAGATCTTTCCCTCTGATTCTCAACTATCAATTCTTTGTTGATTGAAAAACTCTTTCGACGCTTGCCTGACCATGTGATAACACAAGAAGAAGCTTCACCACATTCCACACTCTGGAAAGTGATGGTTTTGTTCCCATTGTCTCATACAGCAGGGTGTCCACTCGATCAGTTTTGGGTTCAAATTCCCTGAACTTCACCTAAAGAGCAGCCAAATCACAAAACTCTCGAAACTCCCTAAGGATATTGTCGCACACTGCCTCATTTACATGTTTAGCCTCAACAAGTATGTGCAACATCCTTCTCATTTGCGTTACGCAGAGTTCCTTACTACTTCCAGCCATGCGTCTCGGGTCAAGGCACTGCATGCTTCTCACCAACATGTGATGCACTGGAGCCTTTTTCAGCAACTTGTCCAGGAGTGTGACCAAAAATTTCTTGCAGTCCATCTTAATCTCTAGGTTTTGCCTATCTGAAATTTTTTTGGAAGACTTGAGTTGGGTCAGGGTGGTTTCTGCTGCAAACCCAATGTCAATCTTTGAACAGTCCTTGTGCAGACTGCTGTCTTGATAAGGGACATGGAGGAGCTTTAGAGTGGATGTGGCCTCTTCCAGATGCTTTTCCTTTAGAAATCGTCCCATGATGCCTATGAAAAAGTAAAATTAAGTGTTTTTTGCTAATTTACAAGCCAAATTGTAATGCACTGCAGTGTATATCATATTAATAAACATTATTAGCAAAAACAGAATTTATGTTTATCCTTACCTTTAATCAGTTTGTACATATCACCGGAGAGAAACGGCAGCATTGGTTGGTCAGACTGATACATGGTGAGGAATGGGTCGACTTCTCTTGCAATGCTGTTGAATATTCCCACTTTCACTGGGAAGAGAGATCAGCACAGCGCATCTTCACCTCTTCAAATTACTTTATTTTTGGATTGGGTAATTTCCCTCTCTCTACCATCTCAATGTATTGTTTGACGTGTGGCCAGAGTTGTAATCCTCTTTCTGAAACATTGACATTCTCAATCCACCGGTGCTTACAAAATTTAAGCATGGGAGTTTTACAACCGGTTGCTGTCATAAAATCCTCGTGACGTGCAGGGCAATCATGGAACAGCCAATACAAGCTCGAGAGCCCGTGTTCAACTTCCCATCCGGTGGCTTTACATCCATCTCTGAACGCATTGTGCAGTATGTGCAACCCGCACGAACCAATGTTAATTAGGGACTTTCCAGCATCTTCCTGCACTTGCTTCTGGAGTATTTCGAATACTTTCCAGTTGACGTGCGGTCCATCCATTGAGATCTGGACAAGATTCTTGATTCCGATCTCTGAGAGCAAGTTATTCATTTTTTCAGCAATGTCTTGAGCTGATGAATGGCCCATGAACTCTGAGCCGATGTATTTAGTTTTCACCTCGGAACCGTTCCACAGCCTGACATGCATGTCTAACTGTTTAGACTGTAAATAGTGATTGAGACTTTAATCAAAGAGCATAACATAGACACTTTGCTTCGATACATCTGTCAAAGTCAGTTTCTTAAAAAAAGGAGCCAGTCCAAAAGTGCATAAATATGAGCACTTACGTTCGCGGCATGCAAAGCTGGCCGCTATCTTGCTGTCTGGGAACATAGTCTGACCTGTGTCTTCACAAGACTTGTATGAATAGTGTGAATTAACCACCTTTAGAGCCCACAGTACCTCTGCTGTTAGAGTTTCGTTTCTGGATACAGCGTGACTCAAAATGGTCCCTTGTTTTACAGAGGATGGGGTGGAAGCACCGCTGCCGCAGCTGTGAGCAGGTGTCACTTCAGGCACACGGGTGAAAAAGCCAGCGATCGGATTGGAAGCGGTCGAGCACGCAGCTGCAGACTGGTGCTTTGCACCTTTAGCGTGGCTAGACAGCGCTGCCTCTCCCATGTTCGAAATGTCAAATGTTTTACGACACACTGTACATTTAGCACGTCCCGGGTCCTGATCTTTCTCCAGCCACCTCTCATACTTTTCGTCATGAAGCCATCAATTTTTAAAGCTGCATTTCCCTGGCATTGCTGTAACTGTGAACGGACTGGTATGGATGGCACAAAATGCAGCACTTAATCTTTTTAGGCCCAAGCCACAGTCATAAGGTGCAGGCGGACTGGTATGGATGGCACAGACAGTCAGATGCACAAAATGCAGCACAGTAATCTTTTTAGGCCCAAGCGACAGTCATTATAATGTGCAGGCGGACTGGTATGGATAGCACAGACAGTCAGATGCACAAAATGCAGCACAGTAATCTTTTTAGGCCCAAGCGACAGTCATTATAAGGTGCAGGCGGACTGGTATGGATGGCACAGACAGTCAGATGCACAAAATGCAGCACAGTAATCTTTTAGGCCCAAGCGACAGTCATGAGGTGCAGGCAGACTGGTATGGATGGCACAGATCTGATGGTGCACAAATGCGGCACTTACTTTTGGGAGAAAGAACAGTGGTGCTCCTGCTTGCCCAAATAAAGCTGTTCAGGTGGCAGACATGAAGGTGCAGCTGGACAAAATGCAGCGCTTACTATTCTTAGGCCAAACCTAACAGTCCCATGAGGCAGAAAAGAGTTCTCACAGAAAGGCGACTCAGGATTGGATGCTTAATTATTTATTTACATTTATTTTTAACATTCCCGTAGGACTGGTACAGTAGGTGCCCGCAGTTTGCCCTACGGTCGGTCACTGGCCAGCAGCAGCCGAGGAAATGATTGTGCACCAATGACAGGCAATCACTGGAGAGCGGGCCGGCCGCATGAACGTGATGACGCGGGGGTGTGGTAACTGAAACGGTTACCGCCCCCTTCCGCATCATCATCACGTTCATGCGGCCCGCCCTCCAGTGACTCTTCCGCCGCCTGTGATTGGTTTGCTGCTGCTGGCCAGTCACATCCAGGCAAACCGCGGCCCGGCCCTCCTCGCTGCCAGCGATTGGTGCTTAGTGCATGATCTACTCCTCGGCTGCTGCAGACCCGGAAATCAATGTGCACAAACACATAAAATAAAATAATACATTTGCAATAATAAAGTTTTAAGCATCCGCTCCCCCCGCCGCTGCCCGCCGCTCCTCCCCAGATTTCCATGACTTTTCCAAAACATTTCTAAAATCGTACTTTTCCATGACCTTTCCAGGCCTGGAAAGTGTCATCTCAAAATTCCATAACTTTTCCAGGTTTTCAAGGACCGTACGAACCCTGAAAAGGTAACGCCACAAATTGGTAGTGATCCTCCGCAATGGCGAATCGAAGGTACCTCTGGTGACCCTCGAAAATCGGGATGTGAAGGTACGCATCCTTCAAGTCGATGGAGGCCATGAATTCCCCTGGAACCAGGGCAGCCACCACTGACCGCAGAGATTCCATGCGGAACTTGTGAACCCGCACAAATCGGTTCAGAGCCTTCAAGTCCAGAATTGGACGTACCTTGCCCTCCTTCCTGGGCACGGTGAACAGATTGGAATAGAACCCCCGAAATCTGTCCCGATGAGGCACCGGAACCACCACTCCCTGAGCCCGCAGGTCCCGCACCGCTAGGTGCAGATCCCGCAAACGCTCCGGAGACAGTTGAAGATTTGAGGGAAAAAATCTGCTCTCCGGCCGAGAGAGAAACTCGATCTTGTAGCCAGACCGAACGATTTCCTGAACCCACCTGTCCCGAACACGGGCCAGCCAGGGTTGAAGAAAACCGAGCAAGCGTCCCCCCACCCCAGAACTGGGTAAGGGCGCCCCTTCAGGCCGCATTGTTATGGGCAGTGGGTCCGGACTGGCCGGACTTCTGCTTACCTGACCACGGCTTCTTTTGGGAGCCTTGACCCTTAAATGGCTTGCCCTTATAGTGCGACCGAAAGGCACGAAAGGACCCCTGAGAGGGCCGAAAGGAAGCATGCTTCTTACCAGGAGCCGCCTTAGCCTTGTGGGATTGGGGCAAGAGCGTGCTCTTACCACCCGTGATCCCCTTTATCAGTGTATCCAAGGAGTCGCCAAAAAGGCGAGATCCATCATAGGGCAGATTGGCTAAGGTCTTGCGCGAAGATTGGTCCACAGACCAACACTTTAACCAAACCAGGCGGCGAGACAATACCGCCACACTGTGTACACGTGCAGCCAACGGTACTATATCCAAGTCCGCATCACACAAATACATGACACCCTGATGGATTTGATCCACCATATCCAATGTCGCCGGTGAGGCAGAATCAGCCACCAGGACGCGTCTAAGCACCTGCGTAGAACTCGCGACAGCACATAAAACTGACACAGAACAGTGCAGCATAGCCCCCCTCCTTGCAGCCCACAGAATGCAGCCAGCAGACAGGGAGTCCAACAGTGTGACCAGAGGCAGGGTTACACAGTCCCAGACTGACACCCCCCAAACAGACAGGTCCCCACACAGATACACTTACCTCCTAAATGGCGTGGGGAACCCGCACAGGCGAACAAGCCACTGCACATATGACAGGGAGAGTCGCATCCAGGACGCAGAAGAACTGGGGTTGAGAAACCGCACAGCGTCCAGTGAGGTAGCCACCTCACCACAGCATCCCTGCACCGAACAGGGATGGGTCGTTCAGAATGCCAGGAGAAGTACCTGACTGAACGCTCTATGGCAGGCTGGGAAGCCACTGACCCACAACCTGCGACCAGGGGGATCAGCCCGAGACCCAGCCCGCAGGATCCTCTTCATCAGAAGAACTAACTAATGCTGACAAAAGTAACAGCTAAGTAAAAAAAGAGAAAAAAACTCAAATAAAATCAAAAAAAGAAGAGAAAGGCTGAGACAAAATGCCCCAGCATAGAGACATCCAGCTACTCCTGACAAGCTAGACATTGAAACTGAGGTATGGATACAGGAAGTAGGAGGGTATTGACTGAGGGGACCACCCCCTGGGGGTGGGATATGTTAAAAGCTTTAATATTAACATATTCTGTTGCCTAGCTACTCCTACGGAGCAAAGTCTAATACCCCATTGTGACGAATATGAAGATGGCGGCGACTGTCGGAGGACGTAAGAGAAAAGAGGATTCTCCATAGTGAAGTACGTTTAAAGAGATTCTTTATTAAATAATATCCACTTACATTAAAATAAACAGCTTTCCTCCTAAGCGCGGCTCGGTGGTTCCTGTAATGTTTACAGTTCGAATTCGACCAGAATTCGATGTAAAATTTGATTTTAATTTCAATTCGAATTTCCTAAGTTCGGACAAATTTTATTTACTTATTTGGAGCATTCAGTCAACTTTGTTTATACTGTAATTCGGGTATTCAGATAAATCGCACGTCTAATAACTCGTGTCCTATAGAAAAATTCCTCCTCTTTTTAATGATGTGTTCAGTAGTTCTCAGAGGTGAGCTAGACACTGAAAATTCTATATTTTATTAAATGTTATTATTATTTAAAGCTGAGTTCCGGGCACAGAAAACATTTTTCAGTAAACATACCCCTGGGACAGTCAGGGCTAGTACATTCCACAATGGCTAGCCTCTGATCTGTCCCGGTTCGTACTTACCTGCAAGAAGAAATGCTCACTTATAAAATTTCTTCCACAGCGTTGCCATCTCTCTTGTGGGCAGCTGAAGCCGGCGCGATCCTCTTCCGCGTCCTCTTCTCCCAGAATGCTCTGCACCGGCCCCTCTCGTCACTTCCGGTGCGGCGCCGCATTCCTCCACAGCTTCTGGGCATGCCCAGAAGCTGTTTAGCA
Source organism: Pelophylax lessonae (assembly GCF_965119305.1). Classification (NCBI taxonomy): domain Eukaryota; kingdom Metazoa; phylum Chordata; class Amphibia; order Anura; family Ranidae; genus Pelophylax; species Pelophylax lessonae. Next base: position 428,471,898 of record NC_138768.1, on the reverse strand, counting down.
GGGAATGCGGCGTCGCCCCGGAAGTGACAAGCGGGGCCGGTGCCGTCGCATTGATTCCTGGGAGCGATGACGTTCAGCTCCCAGGAATCAGTGCAAGCCAGGAAGTGACGGCGGAGTCGCGGCGCAGAGGGAGGAAGTGAAGAATAGGCGAGTATATTCGATCTACAATTACAAGGTGAGTACAAAAAAAAAACCTAACTATCCAATTCTGTTTCAGGTGAAGGAGAACAAGCGGACGGGCACAAAAAAAAAAAAGATCGATTTTGTGCCCGGAACTCCGCTTTAAGATAAAGGTTGCAGAGTGCTCAGGATACAGGACAACCCTGGATGTCTGGCAGGATCTCAGTAGGTGTTATTTGAACATTGAGCGGAGACAGAGCTGTCAGATCCCCGCTCTCCTCTATGGGGAGATCGGATGAGAATGGACCGCCTCTCTGTTCTCATTCTATCCCATCCGATCCTCCAGACAGATAGAAAATAGGGTTTCCATCTGTCTGGATTTCACAGACAGGATCGGATAAGATAGCAGCGGTTGTCAGCGGAGAGCATGGAGCTTCTGATCCGGTTCGCCTGAAAAACTGACGGCGGATTGGATAGCCCGTGTGAAAGGGGCCTTAGTCTATACCGTTTGTCATACTAGGATGATGGTTTTTAATTGATTTTTGTATAATAAATATTGCACCTTGTGTGCTTTTTTTTTTTTTAAGGTACCGTTAAAATCCTTTATTTAGGTTTTAGAAGTTTTTTTTTTTTCTGCATTATATACTTAGGATGTAATACCTGGGCGTCACATGTCCAAAAAGGGAGCTTGTTGAGTAGAGGTTCACCAATCTGTGAAAAGATGTATCTAAAATTGAACAATTTAAGAATAATCAATATATTAACATATGGTGCAGAGCTGCTGGATCTTCAATACTGTGAACAACTCCTATTAAATCACAAAAGACAATAATACTGAGTAAAATAAACATGTAAATGTGTAAATTAAGAGTCCTTTTTATATTATAGTCCTTTATAATATAGTACATTTATATTCCACCGCTGTGCTCAAGTCTTCTTAACCACTTAATGACTGGAAGGTTTTACCCCCCTTAATGACCAGGCCATTTTTTGCGATACGGCACTGCGTTATTTTAACTGACAATTCGTGCAACGCTGTACCCAAATAAAATTGATGTCTTTTTATTCCCACGAATAGAGCTTTCTTTTGGTGGTATTTGATCACCTCTGCGATTTTTATTTTTTGTGCTGTAAAACAAAAATTGACAATTCTAAAAAAATAAAAAAAACGAAAAAAACAAAAAACGAAAAAAAAATATTTTTTACTTTATACTAAAACATTAATAAAACATTCCCCCCCAAAAAATGTAAAAAAAAAAATCGAATTTCTTTCATCATTTTAGGCCAATATGTATTCTGCTACATCATTTTTGGTAAAAACATCTCAATAAGTGTATACTGATTGGTTTGTGCAAAAGTTATTGCGTCTACAAATTAGGGGAAAGATTTGTAATTTTTATTTATTTTTACTAGTAATGGCAGTGATCAGCGATTTTTAGCGGGATTGCGACATTGCGGCGGACAGTTCGGACACCCAACAATTTAGGGGGATCAGTGACACTAATAAGTGCTAAAAATACGCACCGTTACTGTACTAATGACACTGGCAGGGGTCAACTCCAGGGGTGATCAAAGGGTTAAATGTGTGCGCCTAGGGAGATGCTGTGTGGGGGATGGGTCCTAAATAGGAGGAACACAGGATTTCGGTGTTCATCACTGACAGAACAGCGGTCTGCCTTGTTTACAGCGGCAGACTGCCTTTCTGTCTTCATTGGGAGCGATCGCGGTTACCCCGCGGACATCGCGGCTGCCGGACCTGCTGATTAGCTATCCCTCTACGCGCCCACACGTACGTCATTTCGCGTAACAGAGCCAACCTGCTGCAGTATAACTATGACGGCTGGTCAGCAAGTGGTTAAATGAATTTGTGCCACCACCAATTCTACAGTGCTCTCCATTTAAATTATTTATTAGATGCCCCAATTAAAATACATTTACAAGAAATCAGATTAAAAAAGCATATATAAATCACCAAACAATCGTCAGACTGCATACCACACCATTCGGTTTTCTGCAGCTGCGTGATGTCCTGGACTGAACTCCTCCCTCCTATACGTGTATCGCCATTGGATTGGCATCTTCAGTAGGATGGAGCAGCTCTACTCAGCCTGTATCACCATAGTAACTATGCAAGTGTCTCCTCGACAGTCCAGAAACTTTGAGACCCCACCCATCTCTTCAGGGCATGCAGTTCATGCAAATACTACTCTCGTGGACCGCATCAAAGCCCACCAACTAAACCCGCAAAAAGATAGGGGAGGGGGGTGCCCAGGATGTGAGAGCGAGCAGACGCACAGCACAGGATTTCCGATCCGACAGTTTCTCAGCCAGCATTTCCAGCCACGCTACCGAACCACGATCGTCTGCCTGAGGTACGGGAACCCCTCCGCCACTTCTCCTGTCTTTTGCGTCTCTGATGGCCCAGACCAAGTCGCGTGATACCCGGCCAGATCCGAGCAGCTCACTCCCTCTCTGCAGGCGCTATCTTGCCCACGAGTTATCGGGCCTCCACCATGTCGGCAGGCACACAGACCACCTCTGGAGGGGAGGTGACCCCCTCCCCATCCAGTGTGGACATTTTAGCAGCTATCACGGCCAGCACAGAAACATTAACAGCTAAAATTTACTTTTTGGCCACTGACATCAGTCTCATACGAAATGATCTAGACAGATTCAGGGCCAGGGTGACAGAGGCAGAGGATTGCGCTGCAGTGATGGAGGAAACCATACATTCTGACTCCAGGGAGCTGTGCGCCCTCCAGCTGCAGGTCAAGGCCCTACAGGTGAGACAAACTGATACCGAAAACCCTCCGCAGAAACAATATCAGGTTCTTGGGGTTGTCCAAGCGCTCAGAGGATAACAAACCCGCTGAATTTGCTGAGCAGATTCAATCTTGGCAATGTCCCCTCTACTTTCGTGGTTGAGCGGGCACACAGGGTCCCTCGTACACCTCCTGTTCTGGGTGCCCCTCTGCGATCCTTCCTACTGTGTCTCCTAAATTACAGATACAGAGACCATATTCTTGCAGCAGCTCGGGCGACTCCAGAAGTGATGTAGAAAAACACAAAACTCCTATTATTCCCAGACTACTCGCAGGAGGTCCAGCAGCGGCGGAGATTCTACACGGACATCCGAAAGGAGACTAAGGGGAAAAGGCATCAGGTTCAGCCTGCTATATCCGAGCAGGCTACTGATGGAGAACGTACCCGCTTCTTCGATACACCTGAGGCAGCCTCCACATGGCTAGACACGCATTGACGTGATCATCGGCTCACCTTACCCATGGTCCGGACACCGTTATGATGCCTTCTTACCAGCTAAGTGACAGTCCTGGGGGTTATCCCCCCCCCCTCTCTCTTTCTCCCCTTGCTGGGTTTCCACTCCTTCAGCCCCCTACCCCTGCCTTGGTTGCGTTTTTTCACCTATGTTCCTATACTTGGACTTTGGCCATCATCCCTTTTTTCGTCTCTCTACACCGTGGTCCACTACTTATCAATACCTCATGCTTGTTGTGATCTGTGCGGCAAGGCTCCAGCCGCTCCAAGATTATACCCCTCACCTGGAACTGATAAGAGACCAGGCAGATGTACACAGCTAAGGCTTCCCTCTTCTTTAGGTTACCTTGTAGTTACCTCGGCCACCAACTCTAAGCCCCCCCCCCCCCCGAGACACACTGACTTCACCAGTGTTTACCGGGACATCGTTTTTTTCACTATCCCCAGTTATGGTATTAGGCCCTGGGTCTTGCCGCTCCTAGTTTTTGGGGTGGCTGGGCTCAAGGGCAGGGTGTGCACTTCGGTGCTAAATGGGTTGATGTTTTTATTGGTCTTGTTTTTTGTTTTGATGCATGCCTCTATTTGTTGATGTTATATTTTACAGGGTTTGTTTCTTACGAGATGCCGCTCCAACCTCCCAATCATCCATCCTTGCTTACCCTCATTGGTTACAAGTTATGGCTAATCTCGATGCTCCTCCCCTCACGATCATCTCATATAATGTTCATGGGTTAAACCCTAAAAATGTAAAAAGGGCACTACTTTTCCAATATTTAAAAAACGGACCCCCCCCCCCCCATTCAATTATCCTCCAGGAAATGCACCTCGCGGGGAGCAAACTCATGGCACAAAAAAAAAAAAAAAAAAAAAAAAGATACAAAAAGCTTTTCATGCCTTCTACTCCACATATGCAATAGGGGTCTCTGTGTTGATCCACAAGACGCTCCCTTGTACAGTTGGCGAGATCCACACAGACCCCCTAGGTAAATACATTATACTGGTTCCTTGAAGTAGGTTATTGTAGCCTTATATATGCCCTTACCCTTCTCCCCCTCGCTACTGTATTAGATTTTGGAGAAGGTTACCCCTTATTGCTCAGCAAAGTTACTATTTACTGGAGATTTCAATGCCACCTATTCAACCGAACTAGATAGACCAGCCCCTCTCCAATATCACTCTCCTGACCTATGCGACTGGGCCTCAATCGGTGGGACTGACCAAAATATGGAGATGGAGGCATCCATCTACCAGAGCCTACTCTTGTTACTCCACCTCATAAGACAGCTTCCCGCATCGACCTTGCCTTTGCCAACCCCATGCTTCTCGCTGATGTTCTAGAGGCCACTTACCTACCCTGCGGACAATCAGACCACAGCCCCCTGGAGTTTAAGCTTAGTTCTCCCACCACCCGGAATGCATCATTGTTGCGCCTTAGTCCCCAATGGGTCAATCACCCTGATTTAACAAAGAAAATCCCTTCTTGGCTATCTGAGTACTGGGAACACAATGCGGGTTCCTCCTCCCCAGAAAGGTTATGGGATGCCTTTAAGGCTTACACTAGGGGTCAATACATTTATTCCAGCAGTCAAGAGAAACCTTTTGGACACCACACTCTCCCTACAGCAGTAAGCCGCACAACAGACTAAATTACAATGCTGACGCTACCCCACTAAAATTTCAATTTGGTTATCCGCCTCCCAGAGGGAACTAAACTTACATGAGGTCACCAGGTTCGAAACCTTTCATACTAAAAACAGCACTTCTGGGGGACAGAAACGGGCGGTTGTTGGCCATGTTGGCCCAGCACGACCAGCTTCTCACATTAATCTCGGAGGTTGTCAACAGTGCGGGGGAGACAGTTTCCTTCCCCCCGGAGGTCTTGGAGACCTTCAGGGGTTTCTATGAATCACTTTATGCCTCTGAGCCGAAGCCCGGAGGGCAGTGCAGATGACCTACATGCTCTGCTCGATCCCTTGGCTGGTTGTCGGATGAGGAAAGGCCCTTTCACCACCACCGAAATCTTAGGCGTAATTAATTCCCTTTGGGGAAAGCGCCGGGTCCTGACCATCTCCCTATGGACTTTAATAAGGCTCATGGCGAGCTATTGGCCCCGCTGCTGAGCTCCTTGTTCACCCAATAACTGACAGGTGGAGTGCTACCGGCCTGCATGCGTCACGCTCATTCAACACTGATATACAAGCATCCTGTGCCTCCTACAGGCCCATAGCCCTGCTAAATAATGATCTCAAAATTCTGACAAAACTCCTGGCCCTTAGACTTCGTCCCATACTTCCACCCATCATAGCCCCCAATCAAACAGGCTTCATGTCCCACAGATGTTAATCTCCGCAGACTGTACACAAACATACATGCTTCGCATCTCAATATTGGTTCATGTGTGGTGGCCTCTCTTGATATAGAGAAGGCCTTTGACACTGTCGAGTGGCTTTTCTGTGGGAGATGCTTCATATGATGGGGTTTCCTTTGTTTTTTTTATAAATTGACTCAAGGTGTTGTACCAGAACCCCATTTCCTCAACTGGGAGGGGGGGCGCCATCTCCCCCTTTGTAGATACACAAGGGCACTAGGCAGGGCTGCCCTCTCTCTCCGGCGCAGTTTGCCATTGCTATCAAACCGGTAGCTGAGGCTCTACGCACCTTGCCAGATATTAAAAGGCTGCGCATCGGCCTGCTGGAGGAGAGGGTCGCCCTGTACGCGGATATGCTCCTTTTCTTGAATGATGCAGGGCCATCTTTACAGGGTTCCCTACGAGTTCTGAACGACTTCTCCAGGACCACCGGGTTCAGAATAAACTGGTCAAAATCCTTACTATTCCCAATAGACCCGTCGGCCAAACTAGCAACCCCTCTGAACACTCCATTACAATGGGTAGATGCTTTCAAATATTTGGGGGTGGCTTCCTTCCACTAAATTTGACTCCAGTTCTACAAGTGAAGACCAAATTGAAATACTGGGAAAATCTACCAGTATCACTATTGGGCAGTATAAACCTAAATAAAAATGAAAATAATCCCCAAATTTACATATCTACTATGTCACTCCTCACACTGGATACCCAATTTTTTTTTTTTTTTTTTTTTTTTAAGAAGTTAACCAGCTGTTCACATCATTCCTTTGGGGACCTCGCCCACCACAATACAAACTAAATACTTTCATGCGACCATACTCTCAGGGGGTCTTGCATTCCCTGACTGTCAAATACTTCCTGGCTGCCCAGCTGATTACAGTTGCATGGTGGTTCAATCCAGGCCTTTCAAATCCTTCCACACTTCTGGAAGTGACAATAGTCCGCTCGCTGGAAGCTCCTAAGTGTCTTGTTTTTAGAAGCCCACAAGCTCCCTATGAACTTACTCTTTTCCACGCTCACCACTATCCGAGCATGGAAATCCAGCTTGATATATGAAAAACTACCAAAAATAAGCCATCTCCCTTAATACCCAACTGTGGCTAAACCCCTCCTTATCACACTTTTACACACCTCCAGAGCCACAAGCATGGACCAGAGAAGGCATTTAAACTATCTCCCAAGTAGCTCCACAACAATCCTTACTTCAGCTGGCACAACTCTCCACCTCATACAATGTTCCATCACACTACCTCCAGCTCCCTTACTCTTGCACATCTCCATTTCCACACTCCTCTTGCACAATCATACAGTCGGCCCTAGAGGAGATCCTCCGCACAGAATGCCACAAAAAGCCCACCTACCGTTTATACTCTCACTTAACATTGACTTCTCTGCGTCCTTTAGAGGGGCTTTGGTTGCAATGGAAACAGAATATTCCAGAACTAGACAATGGCGTGTGGGACATTCCCGACCCTGGTCTCCTTACAAGGATTGCCTTGTACAATTTAAAGATAGTTCATAGTGCTTACTTTACTCCTTATAGGATCAACAAAATTAACACCACAAGTCCTCCGGATTGCTGGCGATGGGGACCACTCTCCCTGCAACTTTACTCACATTTTCTGGTCCTGCCCCAAAATAGTGAATTACTGGGAAGATATACTGTCTCATCAACTTAGTCACTCACTTTCCATTCAACCCTTGATAAGCATGTGTTTATTAGGCCTGGTAGACACCCTGGCTCCGACTATAGCGAAATGAACCCTGATCAGTTTACTCCTATTCTACGCCAGAAAGCAAATGGCAATGCAATGGAAAAAGCCATCCCCCCATCCATTTCCCAATGAAAGCGTCTTGTACATGATAATCTCCCTTTATATAAGGATACTTATTATCATAGGGGGTGCCCAAAATTTGACAAGAGATAGCACAGTTGGATAGCCGAAAACACTACTGCACCAGCTGCATCCTTAGCTGCACCGTGAAATGTTGTATATGCCTGCATTGTAACCACTTCTATAGAATGTATCATATGCATCTCATGTGTAGGTTTAGGTTATCCATGTGGACCTTTACTATCCAAATGGCGTCTCCCAAGTCTGAACAAGGATCTGAAACAAACCCGTGGACTCATTTATGGAAGATTTCTAGCCCATTTTAGGTTTTTATATATGAGCCATTCATCAAGCTCGTAGGTTTCCTTTTGGGCTTTTCATAGTTTGTTTGTTATGGTTAATCTGTTTTGTTCAAAAAGCCTCAATAAACAGATAAACAAAAAAAACAAACACCCCTGCAAAAGATATATGCAGCACTCCCATCTGACCACCTGGAAACCTGAAATGCACTATCATAATAAAATCATATGGCAACCATACATTCAAATATACAATGGAGACAATAAATAAAACATAATAGAAATATTTTAAACCCTCCTCATATGCCCATATACTAAAGTACATAGGGATCAAAGTCTAGGAGGATACATTTGTTAAACATAAAATAAAACATAACTAGAATTGAAATATATAAAAATAAATGAATACCTTCTCATGGATATAATCCACACATATTCCTACACATATGTTCAATAATATGCCCCTATAAATATGCAAATTCATATAACATTAAACCTCTACTAGGATCACAATATCTCGAATATCCATTCCCATGAACAGAAATCTTTACTACAAATACACATTAATTACTAAGAAAACTATTTAAGTCAAAATCGACATTGTGACCTCTAGGAACCTGGGTCTCATAAATCTAGAAAAGATTTACGTTGACTTGGTACGGTATAAAAATTACCTCCCCTCCAATGTTTAACTTGCTCTATACCCCATATCCTCACCTGTAAGGGTACAGCGGTTCGACCTACATACTGAATTTTACAGGGGCACTCCAGCATGAATGAATATTTTGAATAATGTTTAGGGTGATGAAATCACAAATAGGTGTCCAGCAGCTACGGAACACAGAGTTTGACATAGTTATTTTGTTTGATCACTTAGTGTAGGAGTTACAATATAAAATAGAAAAAAAAAGTATATATTTATAGGTGGTGCTGATTGCACACATCTGATTTTCAGAATAATGTTCAATGTAAAACTGCGAAGATTTTAAATATACTGTATCATCTACAGTATATAAATATCAGCGATTCAGAGAATCTGGAGAAATCTGTATATAAGGGACAGGGCCAAAATGCAATATTAGATACTGGCCCTCAGGTGACACTGCATTAAAAACAAACAGTCATGATTCTGTGACAGACATAACTGCGTGAGCTTAGGAACACTTCCAAAAATCACTAACAGTCTGCCGTGCCATCCAAAAAGTTACATTTCCATCATGCAAAGAACAAGCCATATCTGAACACGATCCAGAAACACCAACATCTTCTTTGAAACAAAGCTCATTTAAAATGGTCTGCAGTGAAGTGGTAAAAACTGTTCTGTGGTCAGACAAAATCAAAATTTTTTTAGCAATCACGGGCACCGCGACCTCCAGACTAAAGAGGAGACGGGCCTTGCAGCATCTCTAATTGATGAGGATGCATTAGCGTGTATGAAATGGGCAGCTTGCACATCTGGAAAGGCACCATCAGTGCTAAAAGATATATCCAGGTTTTAGAGCAGCATATGCTCCCGTCCAGACGATGTCCTTCATTGAAGGCCTTGTAAATTTCAGCAGGGCAATGCTAAACCACATACTTTATCTAGAACAATAGCATGGCTTTGTACCGTAGTAGAAGAGTCCGGGTGCTTAAAGTAGATGTCCACTCTAACACTAAAATCTTCAAATCTACAGGCATCCGTGATTTAAGACCAACATAACTAGCCCTGTGAAGAAGAAATAGCTATACATACATTTTTTAAAGCTGATCCGGTCCAGTCTCCAGCGGCGAAAGCTCTGCAGAGGAGACAGCTGACAATGGCTGCGAAATGAATGGGAAGTGACATCCGTTGTTGGCTGCCTCTTCTGCTCCCCTCTTCACAGAGTAGCCGGAGCGTGGGACGGGATTGGCCTAAAAATGTGTATGTATAGTGATTTCTTCTTTACAGGGTTAGATAGGTTAGTCTCAGATAGTGGATGTCTGTAGATTTAGAGATTTTAGCATTGGGGTGGACTTCTACTTTAACTGGCCTGACTACAGTCCAGACCTTTCACCAATTGAAAATATTTTGCGCATCCTGAAAAATATGACAAAAGATGACCCAGGACTGTTGAGCAGATAGAATCCTAGATCAAACAAAGTTTCACGACTTTTACAGAATGTTGTTCGAAGAGGAAATGGTACACCGTGGTAAATATGGCCCTCTCCCAACTTGGAGACGTGTTGCTGCAAACAATTTCAAAATTACCTTATTTTTTTTCTTCAAATGGTAAAGTTTTCAGCTGAAACATTTGATATGTTTTCTATTGTGAATACAATATTGGTTTAGGAGGTTTGCAGATCATTGCATTCTATTTTATGGAAATTGGATTGTACATTCATGTTCCTAAAACAATGCATACTTTTACTTTCCAAAACCACATTACAGAAAAAAAAAAAAAAAAAAAAATAATATGACAAGGTTTATTGTACATTTGCTTTTATTGTACTCTGGATTTGCATATCAAAAAAACAATAAAACCCATCTTAAAAGATGACTTCTCACATGTGGGCATTATTCAGTAACTTCACACGCTTCTTTCATTTCAGCTTGGCAATGGTTTCCTTAAGCTTCTCTTCATCTGCACCAGAAAATTCTGCAACCTATAACAGTATTTAAAAAGAAACTTTAAATCTTGCCATGTTTATTTTATCTTTACAGTGCTTTATAATAATCACACAGTTCTGTATTCTAAAGAATGTCTAACAAACCTGCTGGATACAGAAACACATTAAGCATTGATCTGTTAAGGAAATTAAAATTAAAATGGGTCATAGCCAGACACAGACTATGCCCCAACCTAAAGTATTCGTGCCATTTTTTGTGAACATTGCGCTCTGCATCATTACAATGCTGACATACTGCAATTGCAGTATTTTCTCAGTCTGACTGAGGACATCTTGTGGCAGAGTAGAGTTACTTCAGCATATAATGCCAGAGGAGAGGAGTACTGCAGACAGAGCTGTTCCAAGTCAAACCAGGACTTTTAATTTTACAGGTCTAATACAAAAATAAAAAATAAATAAAAAAAATAAAGGGATGCTAGCGTGGTGGTACTACACGCAGAAGTGGCAAGTGTGTCCTATTACTGATAGGCGGCACACATAGGTGGCACACATGTCGGGGGCCAGGCCAGAGACTTGTTAATCAAGATAACAGACAGCAGTGTTAGTGCGTGCATGGAACAGCGTGTGGCAATGAAGTTTCTTGTAAACAAAGATGTAAAACCTGCCGATATCTACAGAAGACTTCAAAACAGTACAGTGATGAGACACTCAGCCGCAGTAAGACATTTACATTTTTTAAACGTTTCAAAGATGGCCGTACGTCCATCAGTGACAATCGCGGCTATGGAGATTCCCAGCACACAGCAGTCATTCCTGTTAACATTGAATGTCTGATTCTGGATAATTGATGCCTAACCTGATATTGCACAAAAGACAAATCTTTCTGTGGGTACTGATGACGAAGTGAAGCAGGCTGTTCTAGGATGGTTCAGACGTACAAACAAATCTTTCTAGGCATTCGATAAACACTGGGATAAGTGTATAAATGTAGCAGGAGAGTATGTTAAAAAAAAAAAAAAAAAATTGGATTTTTGTACTTCCCGTAAAATCCATTTCTCTGACTCAGACGGACGTAGCTGCTGCTTTAAATCTTAGACGGTTGGGTAATAAGCCCCTCCCACCATGAGTGACCAGGCAGAGCCAAAGGCTTTGACACGCCCAGGGGGCATACCCCTAGGCTATTACCCCTGGCCTCACGGCTGCATTGTCAGTTCAGTTACAAGCAGTGGAAAATAACCAAAAAACCCTCAGAAAAACAGGAGGGGTGGGAGCTACAGCCGTCGGTGGACTCAGAGAAATGGATTTTACGGTAAGTACAAAAATCCAATTTTCTCTATCGTCCGACGGATGTAGCTGCTGCTTTAAATCTTAGATGGTTGGGACGTCCAAAAGCAGTAACCACTGAGGGGTGGGAAAAGGACAAACTGAAAAGGAATGCAATTCCCACAGCTAACATAGCCAACAATAAAACATGGAGCCCAACAAGAAACAACTGCGGCCAAACTAGCAAAATCAAAAGAACTCCTCACACGGCGGCCTGCAAAACCTTGCGGCCAAAAGACGCATCTGCAGATGCCAGCACATCCACTCTATAAAATTTGATGAATGTGTGTACCGACGACCAGGTGGCCGCCTTACAAATGTGCAGCACTGACGCTTGATGGCTGAAGGCCCAGGAGGCACTCAACGCCAGCGAGTGAGCAGTGACAGGGAAAGGTGGGACCTCGTCCTTAGGAGAATACCCATCTGGAAATAGTCGACGTAGACGCTGCTTGACCTTTCCGGGGTCCATCCATATTCACAAAGAAGAGAGTCTGACTTACGAAAGGACTCAGTAATCTCAAGATACACCCGTATCACATCCAAGTAATGCAAGGCAATTTCCTTCGGATGGGAAGGTTTCGGACAGAGCGAAGGGAGCACTATGTCTTCATTCAGATGAAAAGGCAGAAACTACCTTAGGTAGGAACGACCGATTAGGTCGTAACACCCACTTATCCCTATGGAACACCAGATAAAGGGAACGGTAAGACAACGCCGCTAGTTCAGACACCCTACAAGCAGAGGTGATAGCCACCAAAAAGGCAACCTTCTGCGACAAGTCAAGCAAGGAAATGCGTCTAATGTTCTGAAAAAGAGGATGCTGAAGGACTGACAGAACCGGGGGCCTCCTGGGGGGGAGCTAAATGGTGAACCCCCTGAAGAAAAGTATGAATCAAAGAATGATAAGTCAACAGACGTTGGAAATACACAGCAAAGCTGAGATCTGACCCTTAAGAGTGCCCAAGGCCAAGCGTTGGTCAACCCCTTTCTGCAAAAAGGCCAGAAACCTGCCAACAGCAAAGGATCTGGGATGTAGGTGTAGCGACTCACACCAAGCAATGTACGCTTTCCAAGTACGGTGATAGATCTTCCGAGAAGTGGACTTCCTGGCCTTGAGCAAGGTAGGAATCACTGAGTCAGACAGACCCCTGTACTTCAACACCGAACTCTCAACAGCCATGCCGTTAAAGCCAGCGGCCATAAAGCAGGATGGAAGAGGAGTACCTGCGACAGAAGATCTTCCCGCAGAGGAAGGGCTCACAGACCTGCCACCTTTACCTGAATCACCGCGGCGTACCAAGATCCCCTCCAGCGCCATCCTGCGAAGCAGCCGGAGGTAAGAGTTTTAGCGGAGGAAACGCATAAAAAGGAGCCTGTACTGACTCCAAGGAGCCACCAGGGCGTCCACGGCCTCAGCCAGAGGATCTCTGGACTGAGCCACAAACTTTGGAACTTTTCTGTTTTGCCTGGAGGCGAACAGATCCACATCCGGGGTTCCCCACCGGAGACACAACTGGTGAAACACTTGCAGATGCAGAGACCACTCTCCCTGATCCAGGGTTTGTCGTCTCAGGTAGTCCGCCTGCCAGTTGTCTATGCCGGGAATGTATACGGTGGATAGGGCTGGAACATAAGCCTTTGCCCAGCTCAGAATCTCGGCTGCCTCCAGAGTAGCCAGGGCACTCCTTGATTGACATATGCCACGGTCGTGACATTGTCCGACTGGACTCGGACAGGACACCCCGAGAGTGTCTGTCCAATGGAGCAAGCTCAACTTGATTGCTCTCCGCTCCAAAACGTTGATCGAAGTTTGGATTCCTCCATCGTCCAAGTACCTTGGACAGTCAGAGTGCCCAGCACCCCCCCCCCCCCCAACCGGTCAGACAGACGTCCGTTATCAGCACCATCCACAATACTGGAAGAAAGGACTTCCCGTGGATAAGGTTCGGAGAGCTGAGCCACCAATGCAGGGAGTACATGGAGCTCTGACTCAAACGAATTTGACTGTCCAGGAATGTGGGGTCCTTGTCCAAATTGACAAGGATCTCCTGTTGAAGAATTCTCGTATGGGCCTGAGCATATGGTACGGCCTCGAAAGAGGACACCATATGGCCCAGGACTTGCATAGATGACTGGAGAGACACTCGGTCGCAAGCCATTAGGGACAGAATAGTCTCCCTCAACTTCACAGGAGGAAGAAATACCTTCGCCGTAGCCGATTCCAGGATCATTCCTAGGTACTCCAATCTGGTCGTTTGAACCAGTGTAGACTTCGGAAGGTTGGTGAAGATCCTGGGAGCAGAGGCAAGCCCAAACGGCAATGCCACAAATTGAAAATGGTCCTGGCCCACCGCGAAGCGGAGAAACCGTTGATGGGCCTCACAAATGGGGACATGAAATAGGCATCCTTGATATCAATCAAGGCATCAATCAAGGCCAACAGGTCCCCTTGATGCAGGAATGGCACCACAGATCGCAGGGATTCAATGCGGAACTTCTGGACACACACAAATCTGTTCAACCGCTTGAGGTCCAGGATTGGACGCAATTTTCCCTCCTTCCTTGGAACGGTAAACTGGTTCGAATAGAAACCTTGAAAGCATTCCGGATGAGGAACTGGGGCAATCACGCCTTGTGACAACAAGTCCCGAATTGCTTCCTGCAACCCGGCCAGACGGTCTGAGGACAGCCAAAGGATTGGAAGGAAAAAAAATCTGTCCGGAGGACGGGAACGAAAATATCTTGTATCCGGACTGAATCACCTTGTGAACCCACCTGTCATGCAACAGGGAAATCCAGTGATCCGGAAAGTAGGGAATACGTCCACCCACCCCTAGAACGGGTGTGGGCATCCCTTAAGGCAGAGGATGTCTGCTTGGGGGAGCTGGGCCCTGAAGTTTTCGGCTTCCCAGCCCACCGTTTTCCAGTTTCCTTACCACCTGAAGTCTGTTTGGATTGCTGGGACCCGGTCGCACAAAAAATGCAGTAAAGGAAGGACCGTGCTCTTACCCCCCCGTGACCATCTTGATCAAATCATCCAAAGAGGAACCAAAAAGGCGATCAGCCTGGAATGGGAGAGCTGTCAACTTTTTTGAAGCTTGGTCAGCCGACCAAGACTTTAACCATATCACAAATCTGATAAGCATGCTAACCACCAATGCCCTGGCCGCAAGCGGGAGAACATCCAGGTTAGTATCACATACATATTGCAGAGTCTGTGATAATTAGTCAGCGAGTTCCAGTGTAGCTGACAGCAACTGAGTAACTGCCAGTGCCTCTCAGAGCCTTCACCCATTCAAACATAGTCTGGGAAACTAAGATTGTAGCCATGGCAGGCCTGAGAACAGAGCCCACCACCGTATACAGGTGGCGAGCTAAGACATTAATACGTCTATCAGTTGGATCAGACAAAAATGAGGATTCTGCCACTGGTAAAACCGTGGCCTTATGAATAACACATATCTGGGGGTCTACCTGAGGAGGAACCATCCATGTGTGCAAGATCCCTTCCTTTAAACGGGTAGCGTCTAGCTAATCGTTTGGGAATCGCAGGTGTGCGATTTAGGTCTCCACCATTGTTCTTCCACCAGGGTGGATAAAACTTCAGGACAGAGAAAAACCCTGGCCGACTTTTTTGCTTTGAGAGATCCAAAGGAGACTGAGTCCCCTTGGGACTTAGAAATTGCATCCGTGATTTTAAAGGCGTCTCTCACTGAAGATATTAGAGCATCCACCAGAGCCTTTTCTTGTGTGAAGGCAGGTGAAGAAACATCCTCTTCCGCATCAGAAGCATCCGAATTCGGGGACGCTTCCTCCAGAAGAGGGTCTGCGTCACCAGCGACCATGTCATCCTCAGAATCCAAGGCCTAAGAGGAGACATGCAAGGGGCGGGGGCGTTTCTTTGAAAATGCTGCTGCAATAACCTTTGTCCATTTTCTTGGACATTTCTTGCATTACAGATAATAAAAGACACATAAGCATCAGATGCAGGCCCCAGAGATACATCAGGGGGTCGCAGATAAACTTGGAGTCCACGTTATAAAGATGGCCCAGCAAATGTGTGCACTTACACAGAACAGACAGGGAATGTGGAAGCACTGGAACCCGCACCACAAGGGTTAATTAAGGGACACCTGTAGGCAGGAACAATGGCCTCCTGCAGCAGTGACAATTTAGAGGTCACTGGCGCAATAACTCCTTTGGCAAGAAGATCTTGCACACCCCCTTAAGATCAGTAAACTATCGGGAGTCAAACCGAGATTTGCTGGAAAGAACCTGTCTGCGGGGTGAGATCGAAACTCGATCTTGCACCCTGAACGAAACATTTGTGAACCCAACTGTCCCGAATCTGGGACAACCAGGGTTCCTGAAAGTAACACAGACGGCCCCCAACCCCTGAAAAGGGTGAGGGTGGCCCGTCAGGCGGAAGGAGGACCGGGCTGCCCAGCCTTGGCTTCTTGTGACCGCCCGAGTTCCTGAAGGAGGTACCGGTTTCTCGTTCCCCTGAGGCACGAAAGGACCCACCATAAGCCTTGAAGGAGGGACCCCGCCAAGCACTGAGCGATATGCCCTTAGAGGTTTGGGGCAAAAAGGGTACTCTTACCACCCGTAAGACCTTCGATCAACTCATCTAAGGGATCCCCAAAAAGTTGATAACCCATATAAAGGGACATCAGACAGTGTCGTCTTGGATGCGTGGTCAGCCGACCCAACTTTTCAGTCAAATAATGCGGCAGATCGCAATCCCAACCGCAGATAACCTTGCAACCAAAAGGAGCCTCGTCTAAAGCCGCATCACATAGGTACATCACGGCCTGGGCCATGCGAGGACAAGGGCAGACGGAGGGACCGACTCCGCCACTAAGGTGCGCCTATGCACCTTGAACCATTCCGTGACTGCTGGAGAAACCACCACAGAAGCGAACACAGGTTTTTGCAGGGAGCCCACCACCAAATATCTATGGCAGGAAAGTGTCCCCATGCGCCTATCCGCCAGGTCTGAACACTGGGGAGTCCTCCACGGGAATCAACGTGGATTTATTTAACCTGAAAACAGTGTGGTCCACCATTGGTGACACAGTCCACCGATTGACAGTATCCGCAAAGGGATAACGGTATGGAAAACCGTTTAGGCACTGCCATATGCGTGATGCGACGCCATTATTAGTTCACGGTTTCATAAAACTCCTTGGGACAGGAGAAAACCTGACCTGACTTCTGGGCTTTGAGGGACCTGAAAGAAACCCGCATACCTGACTGGGTGAGTTCAACTGCAATATTTAAAGTCTCCCCGACAAATCTAAGCGCCAACAAGCACATCTACTATAGCGAGTTCCTGCGGTGCAGTAGGGGGGGGCATGGGAGTACTCCTCCTCCCCCTCCGAATGTGAGGACCGGGACATTGTCCCTGGCAACCAGAATCAGGCTCTGAGGCAGAAAAAAAAAAAACTGAGAAGGAATCAGCCGTTTATGAACAGCGCGGTAAGGAGGTCATATCCATTGATTCAGGAGTTCCTGAAGCAAGTACCAGGGCTGTGGGGAAAAATTGCCATCTTAGGACTCCAGTTTTGAAATAAATAAATTAGGACACTGGCCCTTTAAAATGGGCAGTTTCTGCGTTCCACACCGCAATTCTGCACCGCCTCCAAAGTCCCCTTACAAAATGATGCAAAAACAGCAAAAGGCGCAGTTTTATGGCAACAACCCTAAAAAACAGAGAGAGATCAGCCCCACAATGTAAAAGCAGACATTCTCACTAACTGCTGCAGCAAAACAATCAGTGTCCTCAGCCACTAGAGGCCGATCGAACAATGGGCCACAATTTAATGGTTCCCTATGGTATGCAATATACACAGAAGCACTCTCAAAATGGCCGCCGCCCTCAGTAGGCGGCCACCGCCCACAGTTAAGATGGCGCCTAAACCGGCGACAAGGCTTAGAAAATGGCTGCTGCCCACAGGAAAGCCAGTGAAGCCGCCGTCACCCAAAATGGCGGCCGATCGAAACAGCGCCAAAAGTCAGGACACCCAGGAGCTGGCCACCGCGGGGAGCCCTCAGACATCCCCAGGATAAGGTAACAAAACCCCCACACCCACCACCAGGCATTGAGCACCACAGAGCGTCCCCAAAGGGGCAGGGGCCTCCATATCGGCCAGGGGGACACTACAGAGACCGCCACAGTCGGCCTTCCCTTAGGAGTAGACCCACATGTCGACAGTCCCAGGGACAGGGAGGGGGTGTTAGCACTCACTCACCATACCATGGACCGCGGGCTCCTCTCCGATACGGAAAACAACTCCCACCCTGAGTAGGGGTGCCGTCAGCCAGGAAGGGATGCTAGCAACACATGGGCGTTCCGGAGTAGAGGCATCCTGGCGAAGATGGGTTCTCCGCAGGCTCGTCCCCAGGGGCAAGGCCTAGGCGTACAATGACCTGCGACGCTTGTTGGCAGGCTGTGACACCGTAAGGATCTATATGATCCAGTGTGATGCCCAGCTCTGCTGTCGCTTGTATTCCTCCAGGGATCCCCCTGACTAACTGCAATAGTGAGTGAGGGAAAAAAAACTTCTCAAAAGACAAAAAAACTAAGACAGGTCACAGCAGGTAAACCTAGGTCCCAGGAACAGCTCCCTAGAGGTGTGTAAGTTTTTGTTGTTAACCTTTTTACTACCTAGCCTGCTCCTGCAGAGAGAGAGCGCATTACCCAATGGTGAAGGAATACTGAGCAGGCTGCGACTGTCAGAACAAATTTCAAGGAGTATTTATTGCGTCCTCTATTATATAAACTTAAAAGTCCCAGTTTGACTTGAAAATCTCTAAATTATATATATATATATATATATATATATATATATATACACACACACACACACACATACACACACATACATATATACACACACTTGGTTATTAAGAAGTTCATGAGCTCTCTGTTGGGAGGTTTTATTCTTTGCCTTAATGAATGCAGGTCAGGAATTTTAAAAAGGGGAGATCTTACTATGGAAAGCATCCATGACCTAGAACTAGGCATAACACATATTGAAAAAGTATATTGACCCTTGAAACATACTGTAAATTATAGGGTGCTTAAATAGATGCATCGTACAGGAGTACCCCACCCTAGCAAAAAGCTGTACAGTACTTAACCTCCATACATGAATAGCTGTCATTACTGTTGTACATACAACACCAAATAAAATTATACAAAATTGGCAGCAGGTTTTGAAACTTACCTTTTTTTGTTTTTTATAAAACTGAAAAGTAGGCATGGCTTTAACGCCACATGATTCTGATAAATCCTGCAAAAAGAAGAAGAATATTAAGACCCATATTTGAAAATAGTTTTCCTTGATATTGTTGAAGATACCAAGGAAAAAAGCGTGTTATAATAGTTTATAGATAAGGCTTAAGTAAAAAAAAAAAAAAAAAAAAAAAATATATTGCATTCTGAACACTTTCCGGTCCCTAGTCTTTAGATTTCCCCCACAGCAGGCATGTCCAAAGTCCGGCCCGCAGGCCAATTGCGGCCCCACAGGTAATTTGGAAAAAAGTCTATTGTGGCCCCTGTGAATCCCTGAGCGCTGCTCAGGACCCCTGGGATCTCTGGATCTTTCAACGCCGCGGGACTGCACTTACGCCATTTTAGTTCTTTTATCATTAATTTTATACATCCTCTTGTATATGCTACCGTTTTGAATGACTTCTACTCAAAATGATGGTCCATCCCAGCCCGCTGCATACATTTCCGTTTTTTTCCTGTTACTTGTGAATACACTATTGGTAACACCCACCGCCCGTCCACGCCAGCTTTATATCCCTTGCTCAATATGGCCTTGGACTTAGCCTGATTAGGGAGCACTAAAAAAACACAAATAAATCCGGCTTTAGTATGACAGGACCAGCGCACTCTCCATGATAATTGGCATAACACCTGGGGGTCAAGTAGCAGCTTTGTGGGAACAAAACACCCCAGGAGGAATGTTCAAAACTGTCAGTCACACAAGGGTTAACCACACATAAGCACTATATGAACCCACTGATGAGGATTACTGATGGCAGCAATAATAGTCATGAATGATGCCAATGTAGGCAGCAATAATAGTCATGAATGATGCCAATGTAGTAAATAGAACATTAAAAAGTTGTCAGGACAACCATAGGAGAAGCAGGCAGGCCTCACGCAACCCTGCATTGGGTCACCGCACATGCTGCTGGCCACCAGCGACACTATAGAGGTTCAAGCCTTGTTTCGGTCCTCCTTTCCCCAGAGTCTGACGTCACGTCCGGGTCCCCTTCTCTGTTGGAACTCCTCATGGGTGATCGGAGCGGCCAGACGGCAATCCTCCTTGCCTCCTATACTGGGCATCGTGTCACCCCTTTTTCACCCTTCCCTGTCCAGGATTGAGGCATTCCGCTATCTTCCCACAGACCGAGCAAGGCACAACTGTCCACGCTGCTACATTGTTCCTGGCTAGTTTTATGCCTTCACACACACACACACACACACACACGATGGTCACCAAGCTGTGAGTTTTTAACCCCTTATTTTGGCTTCACCATTGCAGATCCAGCAGGGGTCATTGTACAAGGTGTACTGCTGTTTTATACATACATGGAACCGATTTTGAATAAAACTTTTCAATGTTCCATTTACTACATTGGCATCATTCATGACTATTATTGCTACCATCATTAATCATCATCGGTCGGTTCATATAGCACTTATATGTGGTTAACCTTGTGTGACTGATTAGGGAGCATCTGAATTGAGATAAATACATTGTAAAATCTCAGTTAATGTCAGTTGGTCTAAATCAATTTATTTGGACACAACATGTATACTTGGTGTTCTGTTCCTATTCATATTTTTTTTTAAACTTAAAGTTGACTGACAACCTTTTCTTACCAATAATATGTAATGTACATTACAATGTTCCTGACATTATTTCAGCTTCCTGTATATTTTTTTTTTTTTTTATCATCTGGTCTTCAGATAAGGCAGCGTGATTTAACACCTGTTTAGATTTGTCATCCATGTGACGAAATGAAAGTATGCCGTTTGCAATAAACTTTGCATAAAATAGTTAACTTGCATTTAGTTTTAATGCTCCAAAGAATGTCAGGCAAAATGGTTGGCGCTCACGCAAGTTCACTTCATCAAATCTGGACCTCTTAAAAAAAAAAAAAAAAAAAAAAAAAAAGTTTGGACACCCATGCCCTACAGGATGTCCCATGCTGAGGGTTATGTTAATCTAGGTGTCTTATGACAGATAGCAGCCAAAAAACTATTCTACCTGAAAAATCAAGAGTGGTTCTTGACCATATGCTCACTAGGGTAATTATCAAATTTTAATTAAATCCAAGCTAAAAAGCTTTTTTTTCTTTTTGTGAATGAAGACGTTTTAAAGTGTTCAAGAATCACTGTAGCTCCCAGGTTAGCCAGTGTTTAAAACTGTAAAACGTCAGAAAGAAAAAAAAAAAAAAAAAAAAAAGAAAGATATTTAGTTTTTGTGCATTTGTTACTCTTTAACCACTTCCATACCGAGTCATGTAAAATGACGTCGGCAAAGTGGTTGTCTAGATCCGGGCCGCCGTCATATGACGTCGGCCCGTTCTAGCTGCTACTGCGCGCCCCCGGCGGCGCGATCAGGGATGAGGCTCGTCCCTCGGACATAGCCCATCACTGATCAAGGTAAACAGCCAATAGAAATTGGCTGTTTACCACGTGATCGGCTGTGTCAATCACAGCCGATCACATGAGCGGCTCCAGCACGATCCAGAGCAGCGATCGGGGACGAGGCTCGTCCCTCGGACAGAGTCGATCCCCATCTAGGTAAAGAGCCAATGAAATTGGCTCTTTACCACGTGACCGGCTGTGTCCAATCACAGCCGGTCACAAATGTCAACAGAGAACACGGTAACTAGCTGTCACCGTGTTCTCCTCCTCACACACTGATCCTGTGTGAGGAGGAGATTGTGGTAACAGCTAGTTACCAACTACAGTGCACCCTAAACACACTGATTGCCCCCCCCCCCCCAATAAAGAGCACCTGTCACTAGCCCATCAAAGTACCCGAGTACCTGGTACTCAGATGACAGGTACTCGGGTACTCTGATGACAGGTACTCGGGTACTCTGATGACAGGTACTCGGGTACTCTGATGACAGGTACTCGGGTACTCTGATGACAGGTACTCGGGTACTCTGATGACAGGTACTCGGGTACTCTGATGACAGGTACTCTGATGACAGGTACTCGGGTACTCTGATGACAGGTACTCTGATGACAGGTACTCGGGTACTCTGAGTACCTGTCAACGGAGTACCCGTCATCAGAGTACCTGAGTACCTGTCACCTACCCATCAGAGTACCCGAGTACCTTCCACCTGCTCATCAGAGTACCTGACGCCTGAAGTACCCAAGTACTTGCCGCCTGCTCATCAGTACCCATCACTACTCATCAGTACTCATCAGTACCTATCACGTATCAGTACTGATCATCAGTACCCATCAGTACAGTATCACCTATCAGTCAGTGAGTACTACTCATCAGTACCTATCACCTGCCTGTCACCTGCCCATCAGAGTACCCGAGTACCTGTCACCTGCCTATCGGAGTACCCGAGTACCTGCCACCTGCTCATCAGTACCAGAGTACCTGTCACCTGCCCAACAAAGTACCCGAGTACCTGTCACCCTTCATACAGCCACCATGTCCAAGTCCAAAAAGGTTTATATACGTCGTCCGTTTAAACCTAAATACCGGTGTTATGGCAGCAGATAGCTGCCATAACCCTGGTATTTTTTTAAACGGTGGACGGTTGGCTTTCCGATAAGGGTGGTCCCAGCGGCGGATTCGCCGTGGGATCACCCTTCCGGGATGGCGGAAGAGGCGCCCCCCCCCCCTCCCGACGCGTTCCGGTCCTTTTCCCCGCTTACCGGACCCGCCGGCAGCGGGGAAAACGATCCGGTCCCGAATCCTCACAGACAGGATGTCGAGTGAGGGCAAGCTTGTCCTCACTTGACTCTATGGTCTTGGAGGACCGGAGCTACGGAAAATGTTGTTGCCTAGCAACCGGTTTAAAGGTCCTTTTTTTTTTTTTTTTCATTTTATATTATAATTATTTTTATTTTTTTTTCTCTATCTTTTAGTGTACTTGTGAGATCTGAGGACTTTTTGACCCCAGATCTCACAAAAAAAAGAGGTCCTGTCGTGCCTATTTCTATTACGAGGAATATTTACATTTCTTTTAATAGAAATAAAAATGATCAATTTTTTTTTTTTTTTTAAACGGTGTAAAAATAAAAAATAAAATAAATAGTAAAAAAAAAAAAAAAAAAAAAAAAAAATTAAAGCGCACTGTCCCCGTTAGCTCGCGAATGCATACAGAAACCCCGCCCACATATGTAAACGGTGTTCAAACCACACATGTGAGGTATCGCCGCGATCGTTAGAGCAAGGGGAATAATTTGAGCCCTAGACCTCCTCTGTAACTCAAAGATGGCAACCTGGAGAAATTTTTAAATTGTCGTCTATGGGGATTTTTAAGTACCAAAGTTTGTCACCATTCCGTGAGCGTGCGCAATTTTGAAACATGACATGTTGGGTATCTATTTACTCGGCGTATTATTATCTTTCACATAATGGAAAAAAATTGGGCTAACTTTACTGGTTTCTTATTTTTTAATTAAAAAAAGTGAATTTTTTCCAAAAAAATTGCGTTTGGAAGACCGCTACGCAAATACGGTGTGATAAAAAATATTGCAATAATCTCCATTTTATTCTCTAGGGTCTCTGCTAAAAAAAAATATATAATGTTTGGGGGTTCTAAGCAGTTTTCTAGCAAAACAACTGATTTTAGCTTGTAAACACCAAATGTCAAAAATAGGCCTAGGCAAGTGGCTAGGATGCATGATGATGCTCCTTGGATGTTCGGCCCCTCTATATGGCTAGGCTGTGAAAAAGTCTCACACATGTGGTATTGCCATACTCAGGAGGAGTGGCAGAATGTATTTTGGGGTGTCATTTTTGCTGTGTACATGCTATGTGTTAGGAATATCCTATAAATTGACAACTTTGTGTAAAAAAAAAAAAGTTTTCATTTTTTTCCCACATTTTCCAAAAACCTGTGGAAAAAAATGATATGTTCAAACGACCCATAATGCCTCATAGAATATACGTTGGAGTGTTTGCTTTCCAAAATGGGGTCATTTTGTGGACTTTTCCATTGTATTGGTGCTCTAGGGCCTTGAAAAGTGTGATAGGTAATAAGAAAGTTTTATGTGTATTTATGCTCCTAGAACGCCTGAAGGTGCTTCTTGGACGTGGAGTCTCTTTTTGTGGCCAGGCTGTGTAAAAGTCTCTCACATGTGGTATCGCCATACTTGGAAGGAGTAGCAGAATGTATTTTTGGGTGTAATTTTTGCTGTGTACATGCTATGTGTTAGAAATAGCTTATAAATTGACAACTTTGTGGGAAAAAAAAAAAGAAAAAAAAATTTTTTTCTTCATTTTCCCAAGAATTGTGGGAAAAAATTACAACTTCTAAAAACTCACCATGCCTCTTACTAAATACCTTGGACTGTCTACTTTACAAAAAGGGGTCATTTGGTCGGTATTTGTACTGTCCTGACATTTCAGGGCCTCAAGAAAGGAGATAGGCAGTCAGTACATCTGGTGTGATCAATTTTCAGTAATTGGTACCATAGCTTCTAGACTCAATAACTTTCACACAGACTAAATAATATACACTAATTTGGGTTAATTTTACCAGAGACATGTAGCAGTATACATTTTGGCCCAAATGTATGAAGAAAAATTTATTTTTTGCAAAATTTCATAATTGAAACTAAAAAAAAGTGTTTTTTTTTCAAAATTTTTGCTCTTTTTTTGCATATATCACGAAAAAAAAAAACCCCAGTTGTGATCAAATACCACCAAAAGAAAGCTCTATTTGTGTGAAAAAAATGATAAAAATTTTGTTTGGTTATAGTGTAGCATGACTGAGCAATTGTCATTCAAAGTGTGAGAGTGCTGAAAGCTGAAAATTGGTCTGGGCAGGGAGGGTGTCTAACTGCTCTGTATGGAAGCGGTTAATAATAGAGAAAAAAAAACAAAAACCCACATCCTTAAAAACGTTCTGTAGGTATGCAGATTGCTAAAGTTAAGTTGTTTTGCGTTTTATTTCAGAAGTGATTTAAGAGCTATATATAAGGTATAGCTATTCTGGCCATACTTCTCCTGTGGGTCACAGAAGTGACCTTAGTTCTGCACGCCTTTATTCCAGATTCAGCAGACAGTGGGCTAAAGCCCGCTTTCTGCTTATGTCACAAAGCCAGTCCAGGCTCTTAAGGGATCCCAACAATATTTTGTTGGGATTGGCCAAGATGCCTGACCGGGAGCTAGCTCAGCCTCCCAGTGCACTGATGAGAACCTGAGCCATCAGCTCCCGCCCCCTCCAGTGTCTGGTACTCCAGAGAGCATCGGAGGGGCAGAGCATAGAGCAGTGACTGATAGTCACTAATCTGTTGCTCAGAGCGTACCCGAGAACTGAGCTTTCTTTGATTGCTCAGTTCTCAATGTAAAGCCAGCAGGGGACAGCTGCAGCTTAAATCAATTCTTAAGCCATCTAGGCAACTATGAACGGGTTTTTTTTAATCCTGCTCTTCTCATCCAATTGCGATCAATTATTGAGCTACTCTAAAAGTTGCTCGTTGCGCCTGCCCTTAATGTAAAGCTTAATGCATGAATTCTCACGCTGCTCCAAGCATTTGATGCCTGAAAGGTTCATGATCGGCATCTTTTACATAGCTTCTTCTGGGTTTTGCTTTTCAACCATCTTGATTGGCTGGTGCAATCATTCATCCCAACATACAGGCACCATACTGTAAATATAAACAGTGTTGCATGTGCACAGTTCACTGTCTATTCCGCAGAGGATTACAAACAGGCAGGCAAGGTAAATTTTATTGCAGAAAAGACATTGCATGTCTCTTCTGCAATAGAAAGAGCCTGCCTGCTCGTAACTTTTTTTTTTTTTTTTTAATATACTTTAGTTCTGCTTTAAGAGATAACTAGATTGAGTGGGTGCAACAAAAAGGTAGGGGATTTCAGGAACAGCTTTGGTTCAAGCTTTTGCAGCCTATAGATTATATTGATCATAGAAAACCCCAATAACCTGAGCATTGGTACAGAAAACTAAATGCAAAAACGTGCGCTCGCACGCGCACAAAATATAGGCTCAAATTAATGTAACTTACCGCTACATCATCCACGTCTACTTTACAAAAGCATACATCAGAATGTGTTTTGGAAAGTTGCTGAAAAAACAAAAAAAAAAAAAAAAAACAAACAGTTTTTAAACAGAATTGATTTTCCATGCCTAAACAAGAAAGTGTTTCCTATACAAATCCATAGACTTAATTCCAGTTCGGGCCAATTTTGACATCTCTCATACATGTTAAAATTAGCAAGAAAATTACGTGGAACCCCCACACAAATATTTTGTGAAAGCAGAGGCCCTGGAAAACAGTGCAGCCATTCTCCTGATATAACAACCTGTTTCATAGGATGTATGGGTACGTCCTAGGGAAGTGGTTAAAAGAAAAAAAAAAAAAAAAAAAAAAAATGAATAAAAAAGAAAAAACACAACACACACACACACCACAACAACACACAGGGGGGTGAGTGCTACCACAGCTGTGGAGTAAACACATTTTATTTTACTTAGAAAAATGTGGGTTATCTAAAGACACCATTGTATTAACTGCCTATTTTGGTTTGCTTTGTCCGTCTAATAAAACCCATGGATTGAGTTATCCAAAAGAGGGGGGTAGTCACTACATTTTTCCTTTTTATGGTCCCACTTAAACCCCACACACACACACGTTGTATGCAGTCATTTTGCTGGCAATCAAATGTAGCAGGGAGGAGCCAAGTCTAGCATGCATCTGACATGCTTTGCTTTGATGTTTTTGAAGGATATTCAAATGTTCTATTCATTCTACAGTAAAAAAAAAATAAATAAATAAATACATAAATAGTTTTACTGACTAAGCTATACTTTATTTCAAGCATAAATAGGCTTTTAAAAAATGTATTTTTCTTACAAGTGGAATAATAAGGACCGTATATGTTAAGAACATTTCAACTATACATGAGAACAGGTAACCGCCCCCCTTTTCCCTCATAAGGGAAAAGTTTCCTGCCAATATGCATTTTCAGTTGTTGACCATGCTGATCCAAAAGTATATGTTGCTCTTGCAAGAGTTCGATCAATGTTCTCCTGATTTTATTGGTATCATTTTATCTATAAAACAAAAAGGATCGTGTATTTTTGGGAGGCCATGGTTTGTAGCACTTCAGTACTTGAAGATGCTGCTGGTGAAGAAAACACTTTGGGATCCAGAAGCAGCAGAAAGTTTCTGAAAAGAGAGCTCTGGAGGGAAAAGCTACTTGCACTTTCATTCTGGTCCTCATCATTCCATGAACCTATGTACCTTTCTGTTGAGCCGAGACGCCAACAGATCCACCTCGGGGATGCCCCCCCCCCCCCCCAAAGACAACTGATGAAACACTTCCGAAGGAAGAGACCATTCCCCCTGTTCTAAATGCCTGCCAAGAGAGGTAAGCCTCCTGCCAATGTTCCACTCCGATAAAGTGAACGGCGGGGAGGGCTGGAACGAAACGTTCTGCCCACCTGAGAACACTGGCTACCTCCAAAGCTTCCAGGACACTTCTTGTGCCCCCTTAGAGATTGACCCAAGCCACGGCCGTGGCATTGTCTGATTAAATGTGCACTGGACAGCCTTGTAGACTATCCATCCAATGTTCCAAGCACAGCCTGATCGCACGCAACTAAGGATGTTGATTGGTAGTCTGGATTCCTCCACGGTCCACACCCCCTGAGCAGAACTGCGGCCGAGGACGCCTCCCCACCCGGACAGGCTGGCATCCATGGTGACCACTGTCCAATACAAGCGTAAGAAGGATTTTGCTCTCCCGGAGTGCCGGGGAATGAAGCCACCAAATCAGGGACTCCCGTACCCCAGCTCAGCTGGATTTCATTGTCCAGAGACTGCGTATTCTTGTCCCACATGATAAGAATCTCCTGCTGCAGTGACTTCATAAGGAACTACGCAAACCGGACCGCCTCGAAGGTTGACACCATCAGGCCCAGTACCCGCATACAAGTCCAGAAAGAAGAACATCTGCTGGTCAGCAAGAGACGAACGGCAACCTGCAGTGTCTGAAGTTTGTCGGGAGGAAGAATTACTCTGGCTAAGGCTGAGTCCAGAGTCAGCCCCAGATAGTCTAATTTCATAGAAGGGACCAAGGCTGACTTCTGAAGATTCAGAATGCAGCCAAATTCCTTCAGAGTTCGTATGGTGATCTCCAGCCACAAAACTCGATCTTGTATCTGGATCGTATGGCTTAGTGGACCCACTCGTCATGTACCAGGGAAATACACGGGTCCGGGAACCAGCGAAGACATCCTCCTATCCCAAATACAAGTAAGGGCGCACCTTTCTGCTGAAGGAGCCTTGTCTGCGGGTCTGGAGAAGCCCGCTCGACTTGCCAGACCAAGTTCGCTTGGATCAATCAGAGGAGGCCCCAAAAGGCTTCGATCCCTTGCCAGTCGATCCTGAGGGATGAAAAAAACCACACACACGACTTCTTATGATCCGAAAAGGAGGCCCACATCTGCGACGAGGGTCCTTGCCCCCTTGCCCTTAGTAGCCTGTGGAAGAAAGGTATTCATCCCCCCCGTGAGACCCTTAATGATGTCATCCAGGGTAGCTCCAAATAGGCGATCGCCTTGAAAAGGAGGAACAGCCAGGGCTTTGTTAGCATTCTGGTCCGCAAACCAGCATTTTAGCCAAGGATCACTCCTGAAACAGACTTGAGCCACTAGGGGAGCCGCATCCAAAGATGCAGAACAGATAAACTGCAGCCCCTGGACCAGCTGGTCTGCCAGTTTAGCAAAGGCAGGTGGGAGCTTTTCTTCCTCCAGGTCACGACACAAAAGCTTAGCCCACTCAGTCAGAGCTTGCAGCTCCAGGGCAATGGTGAACACCAGCCTCAATGCAGAGCCAGCCAGGGTGAACATATTGTGGGCCACAGCCTCCGCCTTTGTCAGCCAGGTCCTTAAACGACAGGCTCTTCAACCGGAATCATGGTTGCTTTGTTTAACCTGGAAACCGGAGGGTCCACCACCGGTGGAACAGACCACTTTTTGAAAAGGGACTCTTCATAGGTCGTTCTCACTCACGACAATTCTGTCAAAATAGCCAGGGGGGGGGGGGGAGGGGGGGCAACTTTGACGCTCTAGGTGGTTTGGGAGTGCCAAGGGCACCTGCGTCCCTCCTTTTCAGGGGCTCACTCACAAATAAATACAATCAGTGCGTCCACCAGCGCCTTTTCATGCGCCGTTGCAGCCGTGGAGGAATCAGCCTCACTAGGAGTATTCAGGGCGCGTGGTTGCAGACCCATCAGGGCGACCCACATCCGCAGTGGCCGAATCAAGATTCAGGATCAAATGAGCCAGGGGGAAGGCGGGGTGCGCTTTTTGCTAGCCCGTCGCCATGAAAGCCACCTCCATCCGGGACACAAGGGACTCCAGGACAGCCGTCTGTAAATGGATGGTCGAGACCCAGGAGGCACCACAGCCTCAGAGAGGGGAGATGAGCTCCAAAGACACCATTAGCCACCAGGGGGACCCACAGAATAAGTGTAAAAACGCTAAGGGACACCCCCACCTTGTCGCCAGCTACAAGCACCCATGGACCCTCAGCGGAGAGGGAGAGGACCCCACCAGACTCACCACCTGCACAACCAAGAACCGCTAGCCACCAGGAGATTCTGCACTGCATGTATGCGATCAGGAAGTGAAAAGTATCCAGGAGTCTCACTAGGGAAGGAGGGGGGGCTCCCACTTCCGAAAACGCCGCCCTTGGGCTCCACTGTCATGGCCGCCGCTGTTTTCAATGGCAAACCACCGCAAAATGGCCCCTGGGCATTGTAGCCTGTAGGCTACAAGAAAATGGCGGCACCACAAGGCTCTCAGGGACCTAGGAGATATCCCTAGCCACAGGACAGGAACAAGGCAAGATGGGTGTACAGACCACCTATACAAACCCTGCAATAGTGGAGGGGGGGTAGGATGGGGATGAGGACTGCTAAGGGGGGGTGCCAGGAAGGAGAACTTGGGGGTCCAAACTCCCAAAGAAGGGGCCCAGGTCCCCCCTAGACAGATCCTCCGCTCCATCGAAATGAGGTGGCTGTCGGCCAGGAGGAACGCTGCAACTCAGGCCGAGGCCAGGTCATATGCAACCTTGCGAGACGTTTAACTCGCAGGGCCAGCCCTTGTCCAGTGGGGCTATGTCGCAGCCGACCTAGCTAGGAGCTGAGGCCTGCACGCACGCTGGCCAGACTGGGGTGACCACTGGATCTAGATTATTCAGCCCGTCACCCAGTCCGGCTGTTGATTGTAGATCTCACAGGAAAAATTCAGGAGGAAAAAAACATTTTCTATCTCAGATCTCAGCAAGTAACTAGGTCCCTACTCCTGACTAGGTAGAAAAAAAAAAAAAAAAAAAAAAAAAAAAAAAAGCAGCTATAGCAGAGAGAGGGAGTATACCCCCCTGGGACTGCCCAAGGGTGTAGCGAGATTTTTTTTTCTGCCTAGTGTCCTACTCCTGTAGGGGCAGTTTAACCCAATGGTTAAGAATACCATAAGCTGTGTCCATCAATAAACGAAAGAGAGAAATATTTCCTCTAACAATATTTGCAAATTGCAGCTTTACTCTGAGCAGAAATTGCACTATGAAAATATTTTCACTCTAGATGTTGGTCTCACAACTTCACTGATCGGAGGAAAAGCAAAACCAATTTACTGACCAGACAATAGGGAAACACTATGCTGTGATGGTGGAAAACCTGAATAGGAATTTTACCTGTCAATTAAGGCCTGAGACGACAGAAACCATGACCTACTGTATCCCAATCAATCACCCAACTGCAGGAGGTACAAGATGGAGCCTACAAGCAAACTAAACTGGAGCCTCTCCTGCAGTGTCTCCTAGTGGCAGAAATGCACATTTCTCTTGTTGGAAAACGTGTGAGAAGTACAGTGTTGCAGTATTCCAGGATCTGTTTGTCTTCAGATCGTTCAATAATTTTAGACTTCACATAAAGTCTCATTAAGGTCTTCAGGTTATAACATTTAAATACCAGGATATAGATTTATATTATGGATCATTGTAAAAAAAAAAAAAAAAAAAAAAAACCCCCAAACAATTTTTTTCCCACAGGTCTTTCCATCTCTAGCTAGTGTGGATAAAAAGTGAAAAATTTTGTTCTATAAGTTAGGCCACTGATAATGATACAAATAGGTTTTTGCTACAAAAGCAAAAAAAAAAAAAAAAAAGAAAAGTTTACAAATGAAATAAAAAGAGGGTGGGATTCAAAATAATCAGCAGCTATACTGTAGGAAGCATAACATTTCATGCCACCTGTAGATTGAGGTTTGGAGAGTGGAATTCCAAAAGAAAAAAAAAATATAACCCACAACCGTAAAATTAAACTGGCCTGGGATCATAATGCTATACTGCAGTGAGCCGTACTAACATCATAATTGCAGTGTTGAAGACCGCCCACCGCAGGAAGAAGAGGACCCCTGGCCCTGACCATTTAGAAGATTGCTGAATTTAGGGTATGAAGAAAAAAAAAAAAATATATATTCTACAGTGTCATTTGGTATCCCCATGAAACCTCAATATTAAGGTTTTATTTTGCCAAATTAAGAACTAAAAAGGCAAAACACATTTTTAAATATTTTATAGATTTTGAATGCGAGTAGCCACCTTGGTTCAAATTCTTCATTAATCTTAGTAGCAAGGTCTCCAACTGTAGTTTCTAAAGCAAGCCAAGATGTAGGCTCCATTCATTTATAGGCGTCTTGGATCGCGGGCAGAATCGCTGCGATCCCGAATCATTGCAAATCGCGGGACACCTGTGCGATTCCCATGATTTGCAATGGCACCCCAAACAGTGTGATTTTTCCACAATTGCATCCCCCCCCCCCCCCATCGCCCCAAAAAAGTACAAGAACTTCTTTAGGGCGACAGGCGTCCCGCAATTCTGTTTGCCGCAAATGTTCGCCAAAATAACGCAAAAATAATCACGGGACGCCTGTCGCCCTAAAGAAGTTTGTGTACTTGTTTTTGGCATTTGGAGTGCCATTGCAAGTCACAGGAATCGCACAGGCATCCTGCGATTTGCAATGATTCGGGATTGCGGGCAGAATCTGTGATTCTGCCAGCGATCCAAGACACCTATAAGTGAATGGGAAATGATAGGCAGTTCATAAGAGAATGAGCTTTATATAACTTGTATATAACCCTCTGCCAAAGAAGAAAAACAAAATTTTCCTAGTATACTAGTCTCAATACGCTTTTTAATTACCATAAAACAAGGTTACTTTTCACAAAATTTACACCTCACTAGAACAAAAAATTCCTTTCTACAGTGTATAACCTCTTACCTCATATATGGGAGCAATCCTTCTGCACGGTCCACACCATGTTGCAGTGAAATCGACGACGACCAGTTTATCACCCGCAGATGCCAAGAACTCCTCAAACTCTTTCTGTTCAAATTAAGACATCATAAATGAAACATTTCATATGAGATTTTGACTAAAAATGTTTTACTAAAAAATCTGAACCTAAACGCTATTACATGAAAACCACCATTTAGTTACTTCTCAAAACTTGGTAGTTGTGGAGCAAGAGCAAGCTGTAGTATTGCTTGTACACACACACAGCAGATAGATCATTAAAGTGGAAGTAAACCCTTGTATCATTTTCAGGGAAGGAGCGGCCATCTTGGCCTCTGTTTAATCTTCAACTGCCATTATGCTGCACATGTGATCATTTATGTCACCAGCCAGCTATTGGATGGTTTGACAGTTTCGTTAAGAGCACAACCACTGTGACAGTTACAATCCTGGCACATGCCAGAAAACATTTTTTGAAACTTTTAAATAGATGGGGTTTACTTCAGCTTTAGGCACTTCAAGCTCGGATTATTTCACCCCCTTCCCTACCTAGGCCATTGTTTTCAGTACTGTCAACTTTGAATGACCATTTCTTAGTCATCCAACACATACAGCCAATGGCTGGGAAAGGAAAGCATACAACCGATTGCTGTCCATTACCTGGCACTGGGCCAATTTCATTGGTCTTGTACCCCGCTCCCCTGTGCACCAGGTGCACGGGGGTTAAAGTTAAAAGTTGCTCTGCTTAGTTTAATGTTAAAAGCGGAACTAAAGTTTATTAAAACAAAAAAAAACACCCCCCAAAACCCTGGAGCAGGCTGGCACTTTATTGTAGAAGAGACATGAAATGAAATACCCCTTCTGCAATAAAATAAACCTACCTGCCTGTAGAATATACACCGATCAGTGCCTGTGTGCTGGAATGGTTGTACGCCTGTGCAGGAGTGTCAGTCTGCCCTAATCAAGATGGCTGAAGCCCAGCACCCAGAAGTTGGGAAAAGATGCCTGCCAGTGCCTGTGAGGAAGCTCCGGGGAGTCCGGCCCTTGAAGCAAGGTTAAAGTATTGTGGAGTTTAGTTCCACTTTAACTGCTTATTAGTTGCTAAAGTGTTGGCCTTGTACAGTTCCACTTTTTTTTTATGGTCTCTCTGCATGTTATTTGTAATAACAAACATCTATGCCCAAAATATTTGAACGGCAATACTACGTGCTCATGGAGGATAAAGTGAACTAAAAACGTCCCCACTTTTGGTGGGCTGCTACTTTTACATATAAACAACCAAACCATAAGAGCCCATTCACATTAGCGCAGCTTGTCAGGCAACTTGTCAGCCTGACAAGTCACGGTCCATTGAGTAGTACAGGACCCGTTCTAATAGGAGCGACACAAGTCGCTCCGACTTAGAAAAAGGGTCCTGTATTACTTTGGGGCGACCTCGGAGCGACTTGCATAGACTTCCATTATGTGAAGTCTCTGCAAGTCACGGTGCACGCGACTTCACAGGTCGCCCCCCGAAGTCGTGTCGCCTCAATGTGAATGGGCTCTAAGTGAATTCTAAAACATCTCAACCACTCTAGTAGCATTCCACCCCTTTTCATTCACATCACATTAAACCACCCAGTGATAAAACGTGGCCAAGTCCACTCAAAGCGAGTACAGGAAGCACAAGTCCATA
This sequence comes from Pelophylax lessonae, assembly GCF_965119305.1. NCBI lineage: Eukaryota > Metazoa > Chordata > Amphibia > Anura > Ranidae > Pelophylax > Pelophylax lessonae. The sequence continues at coordinate 428,437,854 of NC_138768.1, read as the reverse complement.
GATATATGTAATGAAGACTTTGTTCACTTCAAAACCCAGGACTCCAACCACCAAAAGAACATCATGTGAATATCGCTCCCCTTTGACATCACACTCACCAGAATGGATGGTCAAAAAAAAAAAAAAAAAAAAAAAGCAGACTGTTCAATCACAATTGTTACTCCTTCAATGGCTGTTAGTACCCACCGAAATGGTCATCATTCACTAATGTTCAAACAGGGAAAACACAAATCCACATAGCGTAAGCCTGTTCCAAGTATTTGATTAAAATAACCATTCCCCCATTAAAACTGCACTTATAAAACTACATAAAATACTTACTTATATTCAATTCATACTTCAAAAGTCAGGTTGCCACCAAGGTATATTTGGCTAGCATCTCCCCACACTCATGGCATGCTGATGTGGAGGTGCATGTCACATCCGCTAGCGTGCCGTCACTTCCGGTCGCCGTAATACGAGATATAGTGTTGTGTTAGGAAACACGTGGAAGGGGAACTTTGCCTCTCCCATGTCCTTTGTGGCCATTTTGCTTGGCAACCTTTATCTAGTTATGTGAAGAAAGTTGTGTAAACTACGCTATAAAGTTGTAATACCCAAAATGCACTCTAGAAGGCTCTAGGGTACAGCTTTGTGGGTTGTGGTGAGCAATCTTCAGTGTATTAGTCCATAAAAGAGTTAAAGGGAAACTCCAGTCAAAAATGAACATTTTCCTAATTATAGTATGTTAAAATATCTTTATCTTTGATTTAGAATGCAACTTTGATTCAACTTTACACTCTCTGGATCAAAGTCGCATCAAAGGGCTGTGACCTTGTGTGTCCAAAGTCGCATGACAAGTCACACTGGTGGAAACATAGACTTAATGTGGTTGCCTGTACTATGACCATTGTAGATGGCCTGTACTATGACCATTGTAGACTGAGCTGAGACCCCCCCCCAAGCACTTCCAGCTACACTGACAGTCCCCTGTCCTGTGTGAATGGGTCTTTTTTTTTTATTTCTTAATTTTCTCATGAATTAGTATGTACAATGCATCCTTACTGATGAACACTGGGTGGGAACCTACGATCAGCTCCTCCCATTCTGTATATGCCCACTGGCTACACCGGTACAGTGCCCCTCCCTGGAAGGGATGTCACTATCTTTCAGTAACCACACCCACTTGCTGCTCTTGGACTCAGCAGGAAGAGGAATTGAAGTCATGTGACAGCACTAAAAACTGTAAAATAAGGGAGAAAAACTGGGATTTTTTCCATTTTGGCACAGAAGGCTGAACTCCACTCACATTGATTGCAGGGGAGAATTTAGGGCATAAGGCTGGACTTCCGCTTTAAGCGCCAGCGATGGTGTCTTACAAATTTCAGACAGCTGCGCCATATGGCCACACCATCAGACAAAGTAGTAATGATGAAACATATCAGTGCGGGACCATACAGTGACCAGAAGCGACATAAGCATACTACCAGATGTGACGTGCACGGCCGCATCAGTGGGCCACGAGTGTAGTGAACACTGAAGAAATGACATTTTTCTACAATGTGAAGTAGTGAGTGTACAGATTGTGTAAATTTGCTGTCCCCTCAAAATAAACTCAACACACAGCCATTAATGTCTAAACCGCTGGCAACAAAAAGGAAGTACACCCCTAAGTGGAAATGTCCAAATTGGGTCCAAAGTGTAAATCCTTTGTGTGGCCACATTTTCCAGTACTGCCTTGGGCATGGAATTCACCAGAGCATCACAGGTTGCCACTGGAGTCCTCTTCCACTCCTCCGTGACGGCATCAAGGAGCTGGTGGATGTTAGAGACCTTGCGCTCCTCCACCTTCTGTTTGATGCCCCACAGATGCTCAATAGGCTTTAGGTCTGGAGACATGCTTGGCCAGTCCATCACCTTTACCCTCAGCTTCTTTAGCAAGGCAGTGGAAGTCTTGGAGGTGTGTTTGGGGTCATTATCATGTTGGAATACAGCTCTTCAGCCCAGTCTCCGGAGGGAGGGAGGGAATCATGCTCTGCTTCAGTATGTCACAGTACATGTTGGCATTCATGGTTCCCTCAATGAACTGCGACTCCCCAGTGTCGGCAGCACTCATGCTGCCCCAGACCATGACACTCCCATCACCACGCTTGGCTGTAGGCAAGACACACTTGTCTTTGTACTCCTCACATGGTTGCCGCCACACATGCTTGACATCATCTGAACCAAATTTATCTTGGTCTTGTCAGATCACAGGGCATGGTTCTAGTAATCCATGTCCTTAGCCTGCTTGTCTTCAGCAAACTGCTCGCAGACTTCCTTGTGCAACATCTTTAGAAGAGGCTTCCTTCTGAGATGGCCAATTTGATGCAGTGTGCGGCGTATGGTCTGAGCACTGACAGGCTGACCCCCCACCCCTTCAACCTCTGCAGTAATGCTAGCAGCACTCATATGTCTATTTTCCAGAAGACAACCTCTGGATAGGACACTGAGCACGTGCACCCAACTTCTTTAGTCGACCATGGTAAGGCCTATTCGGATTCTTCAGTGTTGTCACATGAAAAGATATAATAAAATATTTACAAAAACGTGAGATACTGTGCATTTTTGTGAGATACTGTACCTTGGTGACAACCTAACTTTTGCAGTGTAAATTCAATATTTTATGTAGTTTTGCAAGTGCAGTTTTGAGGGAAGGATTATTTAATAAAAATACTTGAACAGGATTATGCTGTGTGGATTTGCTTTTTCCCCGTTTGAGCTTTAGTGAATGAGGAGCTTGTGGTGGGGACTAGCAGCCATAGATGGAGTAGCAATTGTAAATGAGACAATCTGCTGTTTTGACAATCAACTCCGGTAAGTGTGGTGTCAAATGGGAGCGGCGGTATTAACCTGATGCTTTTTTGGTGGTTGGAGTTTAGAAGTGAACACCAAGACTTTATCACATATCTATGGACTTGTGCCTTCTTAAGACACTGTACGAGAGGGCTTTATTCGCCCACATTTCATCACTAGGAAATGCAAACCCAGAGGGCAAATAAACAAAACACACCACACCTGACAGATCGCTGTACCAACACAAGCAATGTTAATGTGTTCCGACAAGGGAGAACACACATCCCCCCCACACACACACTGATCAGAGCTTGTGCAGCCTATGTATGCAAGCAATGGACTTACAAACAAGATCCGAAACGTAAGTAGGGGACTTAATGTACTTCTCTTTTGGGTCACAGGAGCGCACACACTTTTGCACCCTTGTGACCCTGAACCAGCCAACAGCAGGATAAATCCCATTGTCTGCTGAGGTCACAAAACCACACCAGGCTTTGTAAGGACCCCAACATTAATGTTGGGATCCACCCAGATGCCCAATTGGAAACTGGCTCAGCCTCTCAGCTTGCACCTGGGAGCCTGAGCCAGCCACTCCCGCCCTCTTACCAGTTCAGCACTCTAGGGAGCGCTGGAGGGGCAGAGGGTGTTGACTAAAGGCTCGTTCACACTGGACGCAATATCGTCCGATTTTCTAGCTCTTGCTCAGCGGTCAGAACAGTTTTTAATTTGACAGTGCATAATGTTACACAAAATTTCGTCCGATTTTTTTCCCTTGAGACGTTTGATCGTAGAGTGTGATGCAAGTATGTATACGCGTGACCCCTGAGGCCACATTGATTAGATGGAGAGCTCAGTTCATATTAGTGCCACGAATATAGATACGAATTATCCATTTGTTTTTTTATTGATAAACTTCCGGGTCGTCAGCAATTTCCGCTCATGCACGGTCTTTCGTATCCGATTTTTCGCTGACATATTGCACACACATTAAACGAAAATTGGTAGTGCTGAGGACGAACGATGAAAATTTTGGAGTTTGTCTCTCCATTTTTTTTTTTTTTTTTTTTTTAAGTGGAGAATGTCGGAATCAGCTGCTGAAAGTTGTGTAAACACTAGCCGAAAATCATACGATCTTTCCTCGAAGATTTTTCGGCCAATTTTCTACTAGTGTGTACCCCACAACAGTCACCGCTCTTTGCTCAGAGCAGACTGAGAATGCAGCAATCAGGCGATTGTTTTGTTCTCAGTTTTATGGCTGACAGGGTACAGCTACACCATCACAGCTATGCTGAAGACAGAGGTGTGCATTTTTTTTTTTCACTCCCAAATTTCCCATTTAATAAAATATGATAAATTACAATTTATGTTCAATAATAAAATCATGGAAATTTTTTTTTTTTAAAAAACTGGACCTTCTAAGGCCATCAAGTATAACTAAATGCAATTTACTCTGTGTCCTATTTACTCTCTGTCACTGTCCTGATCACCAAAGTCACTGGGAATAAAAGGGGAGGGTAAATCCAAAATTTTAAATTGCCACCAGAACAGGAACAAAAAAGGTGAAGTGCTCCAATGGGGATGCTTGTTACACACCTCCTGTTGAGTGTACAGGACAGGAAGTGAAGGAAACTTTCTCTAATGGGACACCGATGCCACAAACCCAACCATGCACAATTACAAAAGAGTAGTTGATTTAAATGGATTTATATTTACAATATATTGGATTTATCTTTATAATATAAACTCTTCTTGGGGTTTAGCTACATCAGCAAGTTTTAATCTCTAATTATAGGATTTAGAATTTCATTTTAGGCGTATGTATGCAATCACACAAGAGTAATCTCTACATGAACCACCCTCTCTCTGTAGGCAATATTAGATTTATGTTTGGCCAAACAAGGATTTTCTTAATGAGAATAATTGTATGAGAAATATTTAAATTGCCACCGCTTCTGTCCTGATACTGCTAGCTGCCAGGTTTTTATGCTGACCCTGTAGCTTTAAACTGAATTACTGAGAAGAAAAAACCCTTTACCCTCTTCCCCAATGTGAACTTGAATTGGTTGTTCTGCCTAGAGGATGATGAACAAGGTTATATACATACCTTCTTTGTTCCTCCAGCAGCCAGCCATCAATTCTGCTGTCCAACACTCCTAGGTGTTGGGTGGGCACCAAGTGCCCTCATATACAGTGCAAGCCTACTGGTCTTGCAATGTAAGGGATAACGGTCCTAGAGCGGTGACAGTTGAGCAGTGAAGAAAAGAAGCTTCAAAAAGAAAACCTGCATGACAAGGCATTAAAGAGACAAGCCTGCAGTAAGTAGTAAGGTACATAGGCAAGTATATTACCTTATTATTCATACCGGCCTAGGCAAAAAATAAAAAACAGTCCAGGTGTGGGCCATTCTGTCATTTTTTTTTATACCTTTTTCTAAAAAGGTTTTTAAAATAATTTAAAAGTCTAGCTTAACTCATTTACAAAGTTTACAAGCTGGCCTAAACTAACTAGGTCTCTCCCTTAAAAAAAAAAAAAACAAAACAAAACAAAAAACTGTATGTAGCTGTTCCCGGTATGAGCTCAGACTTCCAGAAACACAGACTTGTGACATCAGTCCCATCTCCTCTGACCCAATCAGAACAGGCTTTGTATTCAATAATAGAATACATCACTCGCTGTGATTGGCTGAGGGCAGCTGCTGTAGACTAGACTCATCTGTGTTCCGGAAGCCTAAGCTCGCACTCGGAACAGTGCAGTATACTGTATGTAGCCGCAACTAAATACTATTTTACCACACATGCAGCAGACTGGCAGCACTGGTAGTTCAAAAGCTGGACTTCTCTGTTAAGCTTTTATTTTAATTATCTGCTGCCAATGGTCCCCATTACCCCCTCCGCTTTTTTGTCTCGTCATAGTGATCATATTTTCTTACTGCACTAACACGACAACCCCACCCCCCTTTTTTTGTTAACTGTATTATTCATTTAGCCTTAACGCATGTTTCACATGGGTTTTAGGCAAAGGAATCGCTCTCTCCCTCCATCATTTTGAGCGTGTCATTCCTCTTTTTCCTTCCCCTTCTGACCATGTAGCATGAGTATTTTAACTTTAAGACCTGAGGATTTTCCTGTTTAACGTCCAGGCCACTTTTTTTTAACTTGGCACTGTGCAACTTTAACTGACAATTGCGCGGTCATGCAACGCTGTACCCAAACGAAATTTACGTCCTTTTTTTCCCACAAACAGAGCTTTCTTTTGGTGGTATTTGAACACCTCTGCGCTTTTCATTTTTTTGCGATATTAATAAAAGAAGAGCGAAAATTTTGCAAAAAATTGACATTTTCTACTTGACAGTTAAAAAATATCCAATATATTAAATTTTTGTCATATATTTAGGCCAAAATGTATTTAGCTACATGTCTGACAAAAAAAAATTCTCAATGAGCGTGTTTTTTAACCACTTTAAGACAAGAAGATTTTACCCCATTCCTGACCAGTCTATATTTTGCGATTCGGCACTGCGTTACTTTAAAAATGGACAATTGTGCGGTCGTGCGACGCTGTACCCAAATTAAATGTATGTCTTCCCCCCCCCCCCCACAAATAGAGCTTTCTTTTGATCACCTGTGCGATTTTTATTTTTGAAAAAAAAAAAAATTTATATTCTATATTTTTTTTTTTTTTTTCTTCCTCCACATTCTGATATACAACATTCCCCCCCAAAAAATTTACAAATCAAATTTAACATTTTAGGCCAATTTGTTTTCTGCTACATTTTTTTTTTTTTTTTTTTACACCAAAAATATCACAATAAGCTTATTTTTATTGGTTTGCACAAAAGTGATCACGTTTACTAACTACGGGAAAGATTTGTCATTTTTATTGTTTATTTATTTATTTTTTACTAGTAATGGCGGTGATCTGCGAGAGAGCGAGGTATCTGGCGCCGTAGGTCTACATCGCCAGACCCAGCCAAGCCGCTCTGCTGCAGTAGCAGCAACGTGAGCGGTTGGCAAGTGGTTAAGGGCATCATGTATATAGTCTTCACACTTACGAAGTCCCCCTGTATTCGCTTTCATCCACATTCATCATTATACAGTTGCTCACTATATACAGTTTTAATGATAAAGAATATAGTATCTCACAAAAGTACATCCCTTACATTTTTGTAATTATTTCATTATATCTTTTCATCTGACAACACTGAAGAAATTACACTTTGCTACAATGTAAAGTAGCGAGTGTAAGTTTGCTGTCCCCTCAAAATAACTCACACAGCCATTAAGGTCTAAACCACTGGCAACAAAAGTGAGTACACCCCTAAGTGAAAAGGTCCAAATTGGGCCCAATTAGCCACCCCCCCCCCAGTGTCATGTGACTCATTAGTGTTACAAGGTCTAGGTGTGAATGGGGAGCAGGTGTGTTAAATTTGGTGTTATCGCTCTCACGCTCTTCTACTGGTCACTGGAAGTTCAACATGGCACCTCATGGCAAAGAACTCTCTGAGGATCTGAAAAAAAGAATTGTTGCTCTACACAAAAATGGCCTAGGCTAAATTAAGATTGCCAAGGCCCTGAAACGGAGCTGCAGCATGGTGGCCAAGACCATACAGCGGTATAACAGGACAGGTTCCACTCAGAAAAGGCCTCACCATGGTGGACCAAAGAAGTTGAGTGCACATGCTCAGCGTCAAATCCAGAGGTTGTCTTTGGGAAATAGACGTATGAGTGCTGTCAGCATTGCTGCAGAGGTTGAAGGGGGGGGGGGGGGTCAGCCTGTCAGTGCTCAGACAATATGCCACACACTGCATCAAATTGGTCAGCAAGGTTGTAGTCCCAGAAAGAAGCCTCTTGTAAAGATGATGCACAAGAAAGCCCGCAAACAGTTTGCTGAAGATACGTAGACTAAAGCCCCGTACACACGTACCGATCGTCGGCCGAACGATCAGCCGTTTTTTGTCCAGGGCTGTCGTGTCTGTTGAAAACTGCAAAAGACTGCACACGAATTTTGTCGGCCAACAACAGCCGACTGCAGAAGTGATGTCATGTGATGGTTAACTTTCCTTGTCTTTTTTCTTTTCTGAGCATGCCCAGTCTTGCAAATCTGCTGTCTGTCGGCCGAAATCTGTACTGACTGGCGAACAATCGGCTGTTCTGGTGTTGGCCAACAAAAATTTTAATGCTTGCACGACAGATTCTGTTCGGCCGAAAATGCGCTGTCGGCAGCATCATACTAACAAGCCTACAATCGGCCGATCGGTCGTTGGCCAAATATTTACGGCCGACAATCGGTACGTGTGTACGGGGCATAAGGACATGGATTACTGTTACCATGTCCTGTGGTCTGACGAGACCAAGATAAACTTATTTGGTTCAGATGGTGTTCAGTGTCTGTGGCGGCAACCAGGTGAGGAGTACAAAGACAAGTGTGTCTTGCCTACAGTCAAGCATGGTGGTAGGAGTGTCATGGTCTGGGGCTGCATGTCAGCGACAACTGTCAGCACTGGGGAGCCACAGTTCATTGAGGGAACCATGAATGCCAACATGTACTGTGACATACTGAAGCAGGGCATGATCCCTTCAGGGACTGGGCCACCGGGCAGTATTCAAACATGATAACGACTCCAAGATGACCACTGCCTTGCTAAAGAAGCTTAGGGTAAAGGTGATTGACTGGCCAAGCAGGTCTCCAGGCCTAAACCCCATTGAGAATCTGTGGGGCATCCTTAAAATGGAAGGTGGAGGAGTACAAGGTCTCCAATATCCACCAACTCCGTGATGTCATGGAGGAGTGGAAGAGGACTCCAGTGGCAACCTGTGAAGCTCTGGTGAACTCCATGCCCAAGAGGGTTAAGTCAGTGCTGGAAAATAATGGTGGCCGCACAAAATATTGACACTTTGGGCCCAATTTGGACATTTTAACAAAGAGGTGTACTCACTTTTGCTGCCAGCGGTTTAGATATTAAAGGCTGTGTTGAATTTATTTTGAGGGGACAGCAAATTTACACTGTTATACAAGCTGTACACTCACTACTTTACATTGTAGCAAAGTGTAATTTCTTCAGTGTTGTCACTTAAGATAAATTTACAAAAATCTGAAGGATATACTCACTTTTGTGAGATACTATATATACATACATACACACACACACACACATATATATATATACATACACACACACAATATATATATTAGGATGTTCGCCCCACAGGGTGAACCAATCCACTCAAACTGGTAAAGTGGCCTTTTCCAGTTCCCTCCCTTATTGCAGAGCTCACCCGTCCATCCTTTCTGACCTGTAGTCAGTGTGTGAATTAGTTATTAGTCAATCGGTGAACTTCTCTTGTAATGAGAATACAGTACATAGGAATCTGGGTGCACAGCATAGTCACAATATAAATACCTTTAGTTGGACTTTACTTAGTAGGGCTAGAATAAGGCCAGCTGCATCATGATGACACAGCACATCCATAAAGCTACTGCAATGTCATCTGTAGAAGACACATTTGCTTATCTTATCTACACTTTCACATCAGTAGGAATGGACAGGATGTAAGAACATGACATAGTAAGGAGTTCAAAGGACTCCATTACCTGTTCACATAAAGCTAAGGATCTGCTGATAAGAATTTGATCTGTGCAGCAGATTGCATGTTAGCAATCAGTCAACACTACATTTATGTTGCAGGGTCCTAGAACATTCAAAAGGCCTGGCTGAAGCTATGCATTTGGCAAGAAGATACATTTGGTTACTCCAACAGAAAACCCTTAAGGGAAATAAGTTAGTGAGCTTAGTTATTAGGCTGTCCCCAGTCATGGATAGTGGTGGTGTCATGTGGTGGTGGTGATAGTCATGGTGGCAAAGTGTACCTACTAACGTTTTCAAGATACTAGTACTCATTAGCTTAGGCTGATTCTCACCCCTCTAGGCACAAAGCACTGCCACGTAGGGAGATGGCAGGTGCATATTACCACTATTCCCCAAAAGCAATGCCAAGACATGGGAGGCATTCCAGTGAGATGAAAGGTTCATTTTAAATGACCAATAGCATATACAACAATAAAAAGATCCGTGCAAAAGATAAGTGTGGTTTATTATTATCCCACCTACTATGGAGCAAAGATACGGCTCGCTACCAGACAGCCTTTCCCTATACATCTCCTGTTGTAATTTACATTGTAAGCTACATTCACACTAGCTTCCTGCATTTGGTTTATGTAAATAAAGGAGAAATTATCTGGAAAGTATAACCAAACTTTGCTTTCCAGATCAAGTGTGTGTTTAAGGACTTCTTTACACATGCAGGGGGGTGGGGGGGTGGCTAGTGGTTAAGTCACACTTTTACCTGTCTCCCCCCCCCCCCCCCTTAAGCTTTAAATGCAGCAGGTTGGAGTGTACACATGCCGCAGTCACAACGATTTGCGATAAGAATTAACTGCACATGGTTGCAGAGAGGCATTGCAGTCTTCTAGGGGTTAAAACAGGTGATGACATGCCTCCTCATTGCTTGTCAAAAGCCCTCTGAAAGACAGTTCACTGTGGATCAATCTTCAGAGGGCTAAAGCTAATGTAAAGAAAGCCATTAGGGCTCATTCAGATGAGCATAACTATTCCACAATGTAAAACACAGAATCTGTGTGACAGAAGCTGGCACCAAAATCTTGCGTTTTTAGCGGTCTGTAAGCATGTAACACTTGTTTAATGCTTACATGCGTCCCGCAGTACAGTATACACGGGACGAATTGGCTGCCACTGTCCAAAAACTGTTAAGAGGCCTTTGCTGCATAGTGTCCTTGTTTGCAAGGAAACAGGTGGACCCTGTTGTATAGCATCTTTGGCTGCTAGGAAACAGGCAGGCCCAGCCAACTGGCATCCTTGGCTGCTAGGAAACAGGCAGCCCCTGTCACCTGTCGTCCTTGGTTGCTAGGAAACAGACAGCCCCTTCACCTGGTGTCAATGGATGCAGGGAAACAGGCAGCCCCTGTCACCTGTCGTCCTTGGTTGCTAGGAAACAGACAGCCCCTGTCACCTGGGGTCAATGGATGCAGGGAAACAGGCAGCCCCTGTCACCTGTCTTCCTTGGTTGCTAGGAAACAGATAGCCCCTGTCACCTGGTGTCAATGGATGCAGGGAAACAGGCAGCCCCCGTCACCTGTCTTCCTTGGTTGCTAGGAAACAGACAGCCCCTGTCACCTGGGGTCAATGGATGCAGGGAAACAGGCAGCCCCTGTCACCCGTCTTCCTTGGTTGCTAGGAAACAGATAGCCCCTGTCACCTGGTGTCAATGGATGCAGGGAAACAGGCAGCCCCCGTCACCTGTCTTCCTTGGTTGCTAGGAAACAGACAGCCCCTGTCACCTGGTGTCAATGGATGCAGGGAAACAGGCAGCCCCTGTCACCCGTCTTCCTTGGTTGCTAGGAAACAGACAGCCCCTGTCACCTGGTGTCAATGGATGCAGGGAAACAGGCAGCCCCCATCACCTGTCGTCCTTGGTTGCTAGGAAACAGGCAGCCCCTGTCACCTGGTGTCAATGGATGCAGGGAAACAGGCAGCCCTTGCCACTTAAGCCGGCCATAGATGGTTCGACTCTCCGCTGGTTATGCAGGAACCGGCTGAGATTTGAACTGTGTATGGGCAGGCTGAAGGTACCCAAGTTAGATGATCCATCAACTTGGGTACAACCAGCCTGTCAGATTTTACATGCACTTATTGCCCCGGGTTGCAAGAAAACAGGTGGCCCCTGCTGCTTAGCATCTTTGGTTCCTAGTACCGCTGACTACACATTGTTGATTTTTACATGTCAGCTAATAAGCTGCATTCATGTTGCGCACTATTTTTGTAAAATGTATACACATGTACAGAATGCTGAAATATGTGGCCCTAGATACATCATGGTCCTGAACAAAGCTATGTGAATGGGCCTATAGCTGTATTTACTACTGCAGAAAATGATATGCATCTGTGTCCGTGTGAACTGCACCACATGCAGCGACCTGCATTGTATCAATGCAGGTCACATAGAAAGTAATGGATCTCTAGGTCTTATTCACATCACAATGTTGTGTAGAAAAATGCTAAAATGAAAGCTGTCTGCGGTGTAACGCAACACACACAACTGGAAGCCAGTGGCAGTTGCGGCCGCCGGTCCCATGGATCGGTTTCCCTGCTGCCTAATGGGGGTGGGAGCGCCCCCAGGAGCGCACGGCGGTTCACGCAATCTAGCCAGCCTGCCCTAGTGTATCTACGATGGGCGGTCGGCAAGTGGTTAAAGGGATGAGGTGGCAACCCTAACACATTAGGAAAACACCAGTGTTGTCATGCTCATGAAACCGCATGGCGCTGCGATTCCATGCGGCAACATTTAAAAAAAAAAAAAAAAAACCCCAGGACTTCTTTACCTGCAGTTTGTTCTATTAAAATGAATGGTCTGCTGTACACACAGAAAGCGTCCCGCAATGACGTATATGGAACACATCAGCGCACACGCGTTCTCCATGTTTTGCGGTGAGCTTTTTTGTGCAGTACAGCATGAGGCGTGTTCAGAGAAAAATTCTGCCCCCAATATTCTATTCAAATCCAAATTCTATATTCACATAAAACACAACTATACCATACACAAGCATTGCATGCACTCAAACACAGGAATGTCCCAGCCAATCAGGTTTGCACAAATGTGGAAGTTACAGTATAAAGCAATGTGAGCAGCCCCCCCTCCCCACACTACATGTGAACCAGTACACCAGCTCCCCCTCCCCTCTCCTCTATATTGGAACAAATAGCCCTGTATAGTACTTACCGCGCTCTCTATTTGCTTCACCATGATTGCCCACTTCTAGTCTACGAGTTCAACTGATGAACGGACTCTGGCCTACCCTCCACATATACACATGAGGTATGTGGGCGGAGACAACCCATCCCTAGAACGCCACTCACACATCCCCGCCCACCCGGGCTGTCTGCCCAGTACTAGCATCGCATGATAGCTTGTGGGTGTGTCTATGAGGGGAAATGACTGTCGTTCTCTCCGGGTCCAGCGTTGGAAAGACTTGTGAAACCGGTTTGTAAATCCCTAGTGTCTGACCACAGGCTTCCTGTCCCTTCCCCTCCCACGATACAAACAGCCAGAGGCCAAACTGACCTAAATACTTTAATAAAGGGTGTGCCAACGAGCCCTGTCTGTTCTCATCTTTTCCCTTTAGAACAGGGGTCTTAAGTTTTTGAAGAACTACAATTCCCATGAAGCATTGCAAAGCTGACTGTTAGCAAGCAATATTTCCATAGGCAGAGGCATGATGGGACTTGTAGTTCCGCAACAGCTGAAAGGCAGCTAGCTTTAAGACCCCTGCTTCTAGAAGATACTCTGTGTCCTGTTCAGCTTCAGAGCAATTTTTTTTTTTTTATCTGTCGCAAACATATAAATATCTAAACTTTTGCCAATAAAATGACTTGAACCCCCAGAACATTATATATTTTCTGAAAGAAGAGGCCCTGTAGGATAAAAAGGTGATTGTTGCAAATTTTTGTTTCACGTGATATTTGCGCAACTGTTTATTAACCACTTGCCTACCGGGCACTTTCACCCCCTTCCAATCCAGGCCAATTTTCAGCTTTCAGCGCTGTCACGCTTTGAATGACAATTGCGCGGTCATGCTACACTGCACCCATATGACATTTTTATCATTTTTTTTCACACAAATAGAGCTTTCTTTTGGTGGTATTAAATAACCTCTGGGTTTTTTATTTCTTAAAAAAAAAAAGACAGAAAATTTTGAAAAAAAATGTTTTTTCTTATTTTCTGTGAGTAAATTTTGAAAATAAATAAATTTTTCTCCTTCACTGATGTGCGCTGATGAGCGCGCACTGATGGGCACTGATAGGCTGCACTGATGGGCACTGATGAGGTGGCACTTATGGACACTGATGAGGTGGCACTGATGAGCACTGATAGGCGGCACTGATGAGCACTGATAGGTGGCACTGCTGGGCACTGAGAGGCGGCACTGATGGGCACTGAGAGGCAGCACTGATGGGCACTGAGAGGCGGCACTGATGGACACTGACGGGTGGCACTGATGGGCAGCACCATCAGTGCCCACACTCAGTGACCATAGTGCTGCTAGTCAGTGCCCATCAATGCCTAGATGAGCAGGCACTGATGGGCACTGACTGGCAGCACTATGGGCACTGATTGTGGGCACTGATGGCGGGCACTGTGGGCACTTATCACATTTTTTTCCCCTCTTGTTTAATCAGGGCACTGGTGATCACATTCTTCTGTGTCCCCGGCGGCTGATTGGCTCTCCTCTTCCTCACACTGCAGTCTCTGTGTGAGGAAGGAGCGCTGGCGCTGAGAGATGATCTCATATGTTTACATATAAGATCATCTCTCATTGCATGGTCCGATCACGTGGTAAACGGCCGCTGTGATTGGCCATTCACCACGATCTGTGATTGGCTGTGTCCAAGGGACGCGGCCGACACAGATTTTCCCCGATGCGCGCTCGCGGGAGCGCGCGGGGAGCCTGTCACTGGGAGGCCGTTTAAAGATGGCCTCCCGAAAATTAGAGCCTGCGCTGTAGCTGTCTATCGGCTATAGCACGGGCAGAAGGAGGTTAAAGGCGAGTTTCCCGGGAAAAATATAGTAAAATTTATTTTAGTGCAAAACCGCACCATACAATACCAAATGTTTTGGTTAAAATATAAAAGATGTGGTTGCGTCGAGTAAATAGATACCAAGCATTCCATGTCTTAAAAATTGCGTGCGCCCTAGAGCTGCACAATTCTGGATAAAAAGCAAAAATTAGAATCACGATTTTTTTGCTTAGAATAAAGATCACGATTCTCGGCATAACATCATCTTTCACACGATACTAAAAAAATTGCGCTAACTTTACTGCTTAGTTTGTTTTTTTTTAATTCATTAAAGTGTATTTTTCCAAAATAAAAGGTTCATGAAAGAACGTTGCGCAAATACAGTGTGACATTGTGACATAAAATATTGCAACAATCTCCATTTTATTCTCTGGGGGCTAAAAAAAATATATATATTTTTTGGGGGTTCTAAGTAATTTTCCAGCAAACAATACTGATTTTAACTTGTAAGAAACAAGTGTCAGAAAAAGGCCTGGTCTTTAAAGAGGTTGTAAACCCATACAACCTTTTTTTTTTTTTCTTGCAACCTGTAAGAGAAACACATAATGAGCATATATGCATCGCATACTAGCTCATTATGAAATACTTACCTTAGAACGAGCCCCCGTGCCGCCCGCTCAGCTGTATGACGGGCGACATATCCAGTCGCCCGTTTTCCGGGATCGTGGCATCCGGCCATCTGATTGGCCGGAGCCGCGGTGACGTCACTCCCGCGCACGCGCGCGGGAGCCGACAGTCACGGCACGGAGCTCTGAAGAAACGGCGCCAACGGCCGTTCCTTCAGAGCGCATGCGCCAGTGACGTCAATGGCTACATGTAAGGTAAATATCTCCTAAACGGTACATGTTTAGGAGATATTTACAGTACCTATAGGAAAGCCTTATCATAGGCTTACCTATAGGTAAAAGTGTCAGAGGAGGGTTTACTTCCTCTTTAACTAGTTCTGGACTGGAAGGGTTTGCCCCCTTTAACAGGCCGTTTTTTGCGATTCGGCATTGCGTTAATTTAACACAAGATTGTGCGGGCGTGCAACACTGTACCTAAATAAAATTGATGTCCTTTTTTCCCCACAAATAGAGCTTTCTTTTGGAGGTATTTGATCACCTGTGCAATTTTTATTTTTTGCGCTGCTAACCAAAAAATAGCAACAATTCTGAAAAAAAAAATATATATATTTTTCATTTTACTAGTAATGGCGGTGATCTGTGATTTTTAGCAAACTGTTACATTGCGGTGGACAGATCGGACCCCTAACTGACATTTTTGACACTTTTCGGGGGCCAGTGACATTACTACAGTAATCAGTGCTAAAAATATGCACTGTTACTATAATAATGACACTGGCAGGGAAGGGGTTAACCTAGGGGTGATCAAAGGGTTAAATGTGAGCCTAGGGGAGTGTTTACTAACAGTGGGGGGAGGGACTTGTGAAATGACCATAGAGACCTGTGATCCTATATAGAAGGATCACAGGCGCTCTGTGATCTTTTCAGAGAGAACAATGGTCAGCGCACTCGCCCCCTCCAGCACCAAGCGCGCAACCGATGTAGGGCTACATCGGTTCGCGCAGGAGGGTCAGCGTACCACAGTAAATGTGTGTTGGGTGGTCCGGAACCTGTTAAAGAGGTTGTAAAGGTTCAGATTTTTTCTTTTCATAAAGATAACAAACATGTTATACTTAGCTGCTCTGTGTAAGGGTTTTTGTCCAGAGCAGCCCTGATCCTACTCTTCTGGGGTGCCCCGTCGGCACTCCTGGGTCCTCCCCTTCTTAGAGTGCCCCCATGGAGAGCCTCTTTCCATGGGGGCTTGCTCCCGAGTCCTGCTGCTGCGTCCATCAACACAGACAGTGGGACTCGGCCCCGCCCCCTCGCTCCAGTGTCACTGGATTTGATTGACAGCAGCGGGAGCCAATGACTCCTGCCCCTATCATTCTATCCAATAAGGACAGAGACAGCAGCTGGAGCCGCTGGGTTTGTGCACATCACTGGAAAAGATGGGCTCAGGTAATAAAAAGAGGGGCAGCTGCAACAAAGGTTTTTAACCTTAATGCATAGGATTCATTAAGGTGAAAAACCTTGAGACTTTACAATCCCTTTAAGTGGGTAAACTGACCTCATTGAGGCTCGGTTCACACTAGGGCGACCTGTGAGGCGACCTGGTCGCCTCACAGGTCGCCGCAGGTCGCCTCCCATAGGGAAGCTGCGGACCCGTTCTAATAGGAACGACACAAGTCGCTCCGACCTAGAAAAAGGGTCCGGAGCTTCTTTGGGGCGCCCAGGAGGCGACCGCCATAGACTTCAATGTTATGAAGTCCGTGGCGGCCGCCCCGAGGTCGCGGCGCGCTGCTCGCACCGCGATCTCGGAGGTCGCCCCTGGAAGTAGCGTCGCGGTAATGTGAACCGGCGCTTACAGACTGAAGCTCATCACTTTAATCCAAAAGAACCAAATAATACATTGTTTCTTTTCACCTCAGTGCTGAGCAATGTTGTGATAAACTTTGCCGGCTGCCTTTTTGGGTTTTTTTTTTTGACAGCTGTGAGCAGAGAACGGCTCTGCACTTGTTTAACATGAATCAATGGAAATGCCAGATTAGGATTGTGAGAGGGGTTGAATCGAGATTGTGATTTTTTTAACGATTAATAGTGCAGCTCTAATACGCCCACAATATCGCCAACACTATGGTGCCCAAAAATCACCATAGCTTTAAAAGCCTTTACAGCTCATCAGTTTAGATTTAAAGTAGAACTATAGGCAAAACGTTTATTTTAAAATTTTGGGGTAGAGTAAGGGAGGGTCAAAACCCCTGTCAGTTTATTTTTTGCAATCTGTGTCATCATTGGAAGATTTCCCCTCTATTACTTTTCTGGGGACAACCCAAAATTTGGGATTTTCTTTTATTTTTAATGATAATGGTGAACAGGACAAATAAAGAGGGGGAATCTTCCTAACGGGGGGGGGGGGGGGGGGCAATAAAAGCCTGACAGGTATCCTAATCCCTCTTAACTCTATCCAAAATGAAAAAAAAGTTTTGCCTTTAGTTGTACTTTAACTAGGAGCTCTTTTGCTAGAATGGTTCTCACTCCGTCGTTTGCGGCGATATGTCACCCTGCTCTCTGAATACACACACTCACACTTCTCTGATAAGAAGTCTGGTTTATATAGTGATTGAGCTAATACCGGGAACAGCAGATGACCTTTTAGAACAGCCGTCTACCTTACGCACCAGGTCATTTCCAGATTACACGGGTGGAACGCACAGGAATGTTTGCTGTCCCGGTCCAGGAAATTTTACCGCTTGATTTCATGTGAATACTGTAAGTGCAATTTTAATAGATTTGAAATAAAGTCTTTATATACTGCACGATGAGGATTCTCTCTGTCTATTAATCCCGCATGTGGAGATCGCTCTTGGATGCTCGTAGCTGGAGACTGCTGTAACGCGCAGTGATTAGGAGGAAACAGTGGTGTATGGTGCTGCGACCTGGTGTATACCTATTATCCAGATCAGTGGGGATAACATTAACCACTCTACAACCGCTCACAGTAATACTACTGCGGCAGAGTGGTTCGTTATCGTCCAGCGACGTAGTATTAACGTCGTTGGACACTCCCCCTTCTGGGCGGCGCTTGCGCGCCGCCGGAGGCTCGCTCCCGCTGTTTTCATTCACAGCGGGAGTCGGGCCAGGGGAGGAGCAGCGGCGATCGCCGCTGCTCTTACACGATCGTCGGGGATCGAGTCTGGAGATCCGCCCGCTGTGTGTAAACACAGCGGGCGGATCTCCATAGTGACAGGGAGTGACAGATCGGACTGTTCAGCATAGCTGGACATCCGATCTGTCCATGACTCACACAGTCACCTCCCCCCCTACACGTCAGTAAGCACCAGGCATACATTAACCCCTCCCTCTCCAATAAAATTAACCCCTTCCCTGCCAGTGTCATTTTTACAGTAACAGTGCATATTTATAGCACTGATTACTGCAGTAATGTCACTGGTACCCCCAAAAGTGTCAAAAATGTCAGTCAAGGGTCCGATCTGTCCGCCGCAATGTCGCAGTCCCGCAAAAAAATCGCAGATCGCCGCCATTACGCATTAAAAAAAAAACACCAAAAATGACAGAAATCTTTCCCTTTGTTAGTAAACGCAATAACTTTTGCGCAAACCAATCAAAATACGCTTATTGCGATTTTTTTTACCAAACATATGTAGCATAAAACAAATTGGCCAAAAATTTTTAAAAAAATTGGTTTTTACATCTTTTTTGGGGGGAATTTCATATAAAAAAATGTTAAAAATATTGTTATTTTTTCAAAATAAACGCTCTTTTTTTGTTTATAGCGCAAAAAGTAAAAATCGCAAAGGTGATCAAATACCACCAAAAGAAAGCTCTGTTTGTGGGAAAAAAAGGACGTAAATTTCGTTTGGGTACGGCGTCGCACGACCGCGCAATTGTCAGTTGAAGTCGCACAGCGCCGAATCGCAAAAAGTGGCCTGGACGGAAGACAGCAAAATCCTCCGGTGGTAAAGTGGTTAAGGCACTTTTCCATTGATTGTCTGGTGAGTAGGGGACCAAGAGGGGAGCACCCGGACGCACTATTAAGCACCAGCACTTTGGATTTTTTGTGTTTATGTACAAGCATTGAGCACTTATATGTGAAGAAGATTGATTTATTTATTTTTACAAGACAAGCACTGAGCACTTTGTATCAAAAGGATTAATCATTCATTTATCACAAAGAACACTGGACACATTACAATATGCATAATTATATTTAGGAGATGATATAAATTTACATTGTATATGTACTTGCATTTATTCGATGTGATAACACTTTATTTTGTAGCACAATATAGCACTTTATTTGTTACATATTATAATTGGAGTATTTATTTATAGCACTGTATTTAGCACATATATATTGAGCAGCGCTGATACTTACCAATTCTTCCTTGAGGAGAGGGACTTTGTGGATGCTGCAGGATTTCAATACATGGTGGCATATTGTGTTACCAATGGTTTGCTTGGTGACTGTGGTCCCAACTGCCTTGAGATCATTCACAAGCTCCTCCCGTGTAGGGATGACCTTGCGGTTCTCCCAGGGGTTGGTTCGCAGCGAACTTTGCTTGTTTGCAGCCCGCCGATTTAGCGAACACATGGCGTTGTTCGCAGCGGCCATGTTAGTTTACATTGGGGAGAACTTTGACCCATGACACAGCCATCAGGTGGAACGGTACAGCCAATAGAAACATTGCAGAACATGGACATACCCCCTACCCTATAAATAGACCTGAGCTGGCGGCCATTTCACATTCTGATTTTTGTCAGCGTAGGGAGAGGTCTGCTGTGTGCACCAGGGACAGACTGTCAGTGACAAAAATGGCTTTGTTAAGATCCAAAAAAGTCCTTTTAAGGGCTGGTATTTGGTATAGGTCTACAGTCTCTTTTGTCAGTGTGGGGAGAGGTTTGCTGTGTGCACCAGGGTCAGATCGTCAGTGACACAAATCGCTCTGTTAAGATCCAAAAAAGTCCTTTTAAGGGCTGGTATTTGGTATAGGTCTACAGTCTCTTTTGTCAGTGTAGGGAGAGGTTTGCTGTGCACCAGGGACAGATTGTTAGTGACACAAATCGCACTGTTAAGGTCCACAAAAGTCATTTTAAGGGCTGGTATTTGGTATAGATGTCCAGTCTCTTTTGTCAGTGTAGGGAGCGGTCTGCTGTGTGCACCAGTACCGCTCTAATCTTTTTCAAAATTAGGATTTTTTTACGTGAATCTACTTTTTTCTTTTTCTTTTTATCGTTATCTAACATCATTAACACTAGAGATAATTATGATTAAGGACCAGCTATCCTTTATATGATCTCTTTCACAGTTGAAAAGGCATGTGCAGCAGATTGCGGCAGAGTTGATTTTTAGCAGGGCAATCAGCTGATGTTCTATAAAAACAACTCTACCTATAAAACCCCACAAAACTCATTCTCTTTCTCCTCACCTGGCAGATTTCCCTTGCTTTGTGGATTTCAGCTGCCCCCAGTCAGCCTTACAGCTGATGGGCGCACTTAACTGGAGGATGCTTTTATAAATACTTCTATTTCTCAAATTATCGACTCTCCCTAAAGAAGCACTCAAATGCAGCGATGAGACCCACCCAGCCATCTGTTTTTAACTTCATTGGCAGGCATATATTCTAAACAGTTACACGGCAGACTCTGTAAGTGTTCTTTGGCCTTTGTATCTTTTTTGATATATGGACATTTCATCTGGATGACCTTAATCTGCATTTAATGTCCAATACAGTATTACATGATTTTCTGTATAAACCACATATTTGCAAATATTTTTCAAATATATTAATTACCCATATGGTTGATCATTTACAGACCTCTGCTTTAAGGTTGCCCCTGAAGAAGGAGTTGTGACTTATATCTTTGAAACGCGTTGGGCACATACCTCAATAGAGCGGTACCCTTCTGTCCATTTGACTGTATGAATTATACCAAGCTTGCCAATTGTTTTTAACCATTTATATTTGTATTTGTATACGTTCATCATTATTTTTCAATAAAACTATCATTATTATATTTCTTTGTATCCATTTTCGTGCCTTAAAAGTCCCACCCCAAGGGGAATTTCCATTTTGATGTATACATTTGGGATGTGGCACTGTTTGGAGTGATCTCCCATGAGCACACCAATTGTACAGTAAAATGAGAAGGTCGCAATGTTGGATGAATTCCCAGGGGGTGCTATTCCATCTGAGACAAGTCAACAAAAGGAGTCTGAAGAGGAGTCAAAGGAGGATGGTGCTGGGGAGGATGAGGAGGAGCAAGAAGAGCATGCTTTCAACTTTTCTGGGATCCCTGGTGTTATCCATGGATGGGGGGAGGAGAACAAGGACGACATTATCCTGGATGATGAGCTGGAGCCAGGCCACTACACCGCTTCCAGTTTAGTGCGAATGGGGGCCTTCATGCTCCAGTGTTTTAAGGGGGACCCCCGTATAAAAAGCATAAAGGGTAAGGACCAGTACTGGGTGGCAACGTACTTAGACCTCCGGTACAAACACAAAATGGCGGAAATGTTACCACAATCACAGAGGGAGGTCAGAATGCAGCACTCCCAGGCCTTACTGCGAGAAATGCTGCATTCTGCTTTTGCGTGCATTGGCAGAGGAATTTCCAGTCACAGAGAGACAGTTATGGGTAGCAATCCAACAGCGCCTGAAAGAAGAGGGCGGTTTTAAGATATGTGGGTCACTTCAGATATGAGATCCTTCTTTCAGCCGACCCATCGACAGCTGTACTCCGGATCCAGCATCAGGGAACGCCTAGACTGACAGGTGTCCGACTACATCGGGTTAACGGCCGTTGTGGATGCTCTGAGGAGCGATGAACCCCTGGACTACTGGGTGGGCAGGCTTGACCTCTGGCCAGAGCTTGCACAATTTGCAATGGAACTGTTGGCTTGCCCCCCTGTCCAGTGTCCTGTCCGAAAAGGACATTCAGCGCAGCAAGGGGGATCGTGACCAATAAGCGCACTCGCCTAGCTCATGACAGTGTAGACTACCTCACATTTATAAAAATGAATGAGGCATGGATCTCTGAGGAATTCAACGCATGTGACCAGTAGACCATGTTTTATTTAAATTCCTCATGACAGGCCACAAATATCCGCCAGACCGCCATCCACCCACAACAATTCATGGTCCTTGTCTTCGCTAAATACAGCGGCATAAAAGGCATTTCATGTCCATTGAAATCCTAATTTTTGGGGCCTTTCAGGGCCGACAATTATTTTTTCTGTCAATGCCTAATGTACCTTCAGCCACAGAATACTACATTCTTAGCTGTCAGGTAAACCCATGTGGGTTAATTTTTGGGGCCTATACTGGCCGACACTTACTTCTGTATCCTGTGAATGCCTAATGTACCTTCAGCCACAGAATACTACGTTCTTAGCTGTCAGGTAAACCCATGTGGGCTAATTTATGGGGCCTATACTGGCCGCCACTTCTTTCTTTATCCCGTCAATGCCTAATGTACCTTCAGCCACAGAATACTACGTTCTTAGCTGTCAGGTAAACGCATTTGGGCTAATTTTTGGGGCCTATAGTGCCCGACACTTACTTCTTTATCCTGTGAATGCCTAATATACCTTCAGCCACAGAATACAACGTTCTTAGCTGTCAGGTAAACCCATGTGGGCTAATTTTTGGGGCCTATACAGTCTGACACTTACTTCTGTATCCTGTCAATGCCTATTGTACCTCCAGCCACAGAATACAACGTTCTTAGCTGTCAGGTAAACCCATGTGGGCTAATTTTTGGGGCCTTTTATGGCCGACACTTACTTTTTTATCCTGTGAATGCCTAATGTACCTTCAGCCACAGAATACAACGTTCTTAGCTGTCAGGTAAACCCATGTGGGCTGATTTTTGGGGCCCATACTGGCTGACACTTATTTATCATGTGAATGGCCAATGTACCTTCAGGCACAAAATACTACGTTCTTAGCTGTCAGGTAAACCCATGTGGACTAATTTTTGGGGCCTGTACTGGCCGAAACTTACTTCTGTATCCTGTGAATGCCTAATGTACCTTCAGCCACAGAATACAACAATCTTAGCTGTCAGGTAAACGCATGTAGGCTAATTTTTGGGGCCTGGAATGGCCGACACTTACTTCTTTATCCTGTGATGCCTAATGTACCTTCAGCAACAGAATACAACGTTCTTAGCTGTCAGGTATACCCATGTGGTCTAATTTTTGGGGCCTTTTATGGCCGACACTTACTTCTTTATCCTGTGAATGCCTAATGTACCTTCAGCCACAGAATACAACATTCTTAGCTGTCAGGTAAACCCATGTGGGCTAATTTTTTGGGCCTTTTATGGCCGACACTTCTTTATCCTGTGAATGCCTAATGTACCTTCAGCCACAGAATACAACGTTCTTAGCTGTCAGGTAAACCCATGTCGGCTAATTTTTGGGGCCTATAGTGGCCGACGCTTACTTCTTTATCCTGTGAATGCATAATATACCTTCAGCCACAGAATACAATGTTCTTAGCTGTCAGGTAAACCCATGTGGGCTAATTTTTGGGGCCTATACAGTCTGACACTTACTTCTGTATCCTGTGAATGCCTAATGTACCTTCAGCCACAGAATACAACGTTCTTAGCTGTCAGGTAAACCCATGTGGGCTAATTTTTGGGGCCTTTTATGGCCGACACTTACTTCTTTATCCTGTGAATGCCTAATGTACCTTCAGCCACAGAATACAACATTCTTAGCTGTCAGGTAAACCCATGTGGGCTAATTTGTGGGGCCTTTTGTGGCCGACACTTACTTCTTTATCCTGTGAATGCCTAATGTACCTTCAGCCACAGAATACAACGTTCTTAGCTGTCAGGTAAACCCATGTGGGCAAATTTTTGATGCCTATACTGGCCGACACTTACTTCTGTATCCTGTCAATGCCTAATGTACCTTTCAGCCACAGAATACAACGTTCTTAACTGTCAGGTAAACCCATGTGGACTAATTTTTGGGGCCTGTACTGGCCGACACTTACTTCTGTATCCTGTGAATGCCTAATGTATCTTCAGCTACAGAATACAACAATCTTAGCTGTCAGGTAAACCCATGTGGGCTAATTTTTGGGGCCTTTTATGGCCGACACTTACTTCTTTATCCTGTGAATGCCTAATGTACCTTCAGCCACAGAATACAACGTTCTTAGCTGTCAGGTAAACCCATGTGGGCTAATTTTTTGGGCCTTTTATGGCCGACACTTACTTCTTTATCCTGTGAATGCCGAATGTACCTTCAGCCACAGAATACAACGTTCTTAGCTGTCAGGTAAACCCATGTGGACTAATTTTTGGGGCCTGGAATGGCCGACACTTACTTCTTTATCCTGTAAATGCCTAATTTTTCAGACTGGAATTGAAAATCAATGGGTCTGTAAACGTTCCGCCAAATTGTGGAATGGACGCGGACCCATTTTACAGACGTGTGAATGGACCCTATATGTATTTGACATGTATTTTCTGGCTGCTGTCTGTTCTGGCTGATTTAGAGAAAAAAATAAAAATTTTTTGCTGTAAAAAAAAAAAACATTTTTAGGGCAACTTTTCCAATTGCAATACGTCTGTTATGAAATTGTCCATGTGGTGGAACTATTTGTGCACAGCTAGTAAATCTTTTGTGGCTGCAAATATGACCTAAAGGTTTTTAAAGTTTGCCTCCCATTAAAGTCAATGGGGCCCGCCGAAAAATTGCGGTTTGCGGACATTTGAGAAAATTTGCGGCTGACGTTCACGAACCACCCCGACCAATGTTCGTCCATCACTACTCCTGTGTAGTTCTGGGCTGATCACTTTTCTTATGATCATCCTTACCCCATGAGGCCAAACCTTGCATGGAGCTCCAGACTGAGGGCGATTGATGCTTATTTTATATTTCTTTCATTCAACAGTTGTCTCCTTCTCATCAAGCTTCTTGCTGATGGTCTTGTAGTCTTTTCCAGTCTTGCACAGGTCTACAATATTGTCCTTGATGACCTTGGACAGCTCTTTGGTCTTGCCCATGATAGTGGGGTTTGAATGCAAGAAAGAAATTATGTGGACAGTTGTCTTTTATACACATAAGGAGGTGTCGTTAGGAGCACCTTCTTAAATTGACAGGACTAATCTGTGTACCACATGAGCACATACTGTAGCCAGTCCGTGGTAGCCAAAATACTTGTTGGTTGGTAGGGGATCAAATCCTTTTTTTGGTTGATATTCTGTCTCTATCAGTTAAAATACACCTATGATAAAAAATTATAGACCCTTCATTTCCTTGTAAGTGGGCAAACTTACAAAATCTTCAGGGGATCAAAAAATGTAAAGCATGCTTGTTATACTTACTGCGGAACCTAAGGGGTAATCCTCTGTATCATGTAAAAAGGCTGTTTGATCCTGTCTTCTCTGATCCTCCCCTTCTTCCACTGTCCCCAATCCATCTCCTGATAAGACAGAGCCTTAAGAGTCACTCTGCACACTGTCAGTTTGGTGTGTATTGCTAGAGAGTTTTTTTTTTTCTTGTGAGAGATCATGTGATGGGCACAGGACCAATCAGTACTGTCCAGACAGTGGGTCAGCGGTCCTGCAGCCTCATAGAACAATCAGGGGAGAATGAAAACTCCTCCTACAAGTTTTAACCACTTGCTGACCGGTCGCCATAGTTTTACTGCGGCAGGTTGGCTCTGTTACGCGAAGCAAAGTACCTATACGTAGCTTCGTGTAGCAGATAGCGGGGGCGCGCTGCCAGAGGCGCGCACATGCGCCGATTGGCTAGAGGGGGAGCCAATCAGTGGGTCCGGTGGAATCGATGTCCGCAGGGCACCTGCAATCACTCTGTTCTGTCAGTGATGAACACAGGGATCCTATGTTCCTCCTATTTCGGAACACAGGTTTCTGTGTTCATCCAGTGAGCAAATCCCCCCCACAGTTAGAAAGCATCCCATAGGCACACATTTAACCCTTTGATCGCCCCTGGTGTTAACCCCTTCCCTGCCAGTGTCATTAGTACAGTAACAGTGCATATTTTTAGCACTGATTACTGTAGTAATGTCACTGGTCCCCTCAAAAGTGTCAGTTAGGTGTCCGTTCTGTCCTCCGCAATGTCGCAGTCCCACTAAAAATCACTGATCGCCGCCATTACTAGTAAAAAAATAAATGAATAAAAATTATGTAAATCTATCCCCTACTTTGTATATGCAATCACTTTTGTGCAAACCAATCAATATACACTTATTGGGATTTTTTTTACCAAAAATAAGTAGAATACATATTGGCCTAAATTAGATTTTTTAATTTTTTTTTATTGGGAATGTTTTAGAGCAGAATGTAAAAAATATTGTTTTTTTTTTTTAGAATTGTCGCTCTTTTTGTTTATAGCGCAAAAAATAAAAACTGCAGAGGTGATCAAATACCACCAAAAGAAAGCTCTATTAGTGGGAAAAAAAGAACATCAATTTTATTTGGGTACAGCGTCGCACCACCGTGCAATTGTCAGGTAAAGTAATGCAGTGACATATCCCAAAAAATGGTCTGGTCATTAAGGGGGTAAAACCTTCCGGTCCTTAAAAACGAGCTCCAGTCTCTCTCTCTTGTCAGTTTTCTCCAAAAAGCACCCCTGTGATTCTCTTTATTTTCACAATATAAACAGGATACTGGTATAAATGTATTTCTTCTTCTTACTTACAATTATGATGTTTATCACAGGATCCCGGCAGACAGCCAGCGGTCATTATAAGTATGGGCATCTGAATCCCACTCCCACTTGCTTCCGGGACTCCGTGTAGCTGGCTACCCAGCATGCACCTCCAGAACTCGCGCCTGTGCAGTAAGGATGTACCTTGGCACACTGTGTTGTTTACAGGTTGCCATAACAATAGCGGCGGCGGCGGAAGTTCCCACCCTGGTGCTATGGCAACCTGTCAATCAAGACAGAACCTGGAAGAAAGTCAGGTGCGGTTCAAAGTCTCCTGGGATAGATGACGCAGACATCCCAGGAGTCCTAGCAAATCGCCTAATGACGAAACCGCCTAGGCAGCCGGGCCCGGAAGTGCAGACTATATAAAGAAAAAAAAGGTATTTAGAAAACAAATATAATTCCCATCACAGACTGTTCTACTGGTGGGCATTGTCTTTCAAGGAACTTGAATAAATGGGTGGAACTCCACTTTAATTGGTTAACCAGGCACTGATAGAAGTCACAAGACTGTTATATACTGCTGATGAGAAAAGGTATCTAGCAGTTTAAATTTACTAAAATAAATTAATTTCAATGTTCTGTGTACTGTGGGAGACCAGATATAGTAAATGCAGGGTCCTGGGTTTAGTAACACTTTAAGGGTTTGAGAGACTTTGAAAAGGACCAAATTGTAATGGCTACATGACTGGCCCAGAGCAACTCCAAAACTGCCGCTCTTGTGGGATGTTCCCTATCTGCAGTGATCAGGACCTACCAAAAAAAGCAATCCCGGGGGAACTTGCGCCAGTGTCAAGGTTTACTGACACAAGTGGATAGCAAAGGCTGGCCCCTGTAGTCTGATCCAACAGAAGAGCTATTGTAGCTCAAATTGGTGAAAGAGTTAATGCTGATTCCCATAGAAAGGTATCGGAACACACAGTGAATAGCAGTTTGTTGCACATGGGGCTGTGTAGCTGGACACCCATGTTGACCCATGTCCACAGCCAATAGAGTCTACAATGGGCACCTGAACATCAGAACTGGACCAGGGAGCAATGGAAGAAGGTAGCCTGGCCTGATAAATTCAAGAATGCTTAAGGAACACAACAATGTGTTTGAGGTGTTGACAAATTCTCCAGATCTAATTTCAATCGAGCATCTGTGGAATATGCTGGAAAAACAAGTCCAATCCATGGAGGCCCCACCTTGCAACTTACAGGACTTAAAGGATCTGCTGCTGACAGCTTGGGTTTTAGTGAGTGGTCATAATGTTATGGCTGATCAGTGTATGTCCTTTTTGTAACATTGTTAGTCCAGTACAGTGGTCTCCAAACTACAGCCAGCAGGCCAAATAAGGCCCTTTGCCTTTTCTTTCATCTGGCCTTAGGGGACAATTCCTCTCACTGATAGGAGTCACTACTATTCCTCCCACTGACACCAAGGATGAGGTACCATTCCTTCCACCGACACCAACGATGGGGCATTATTCATCCCACTGACACCAACAAGGGGGCACGATTCTTTCCACTGACACCAATGATGGGGCGCTATTCCTTCCACTGACAACGGGGCACTAATTCTTCCACTGAGACAATGATGGGGCATTATTCCTCCCACTGACACCAACAAGGGGGCACGATTCTTTCCACTGACACCAATGATGGGGCGCTATTCCTTCCACTGACAACGGGGCACTATTTCTTCCACTGAGACAATGATGGGGCATTATTCCTCCCAATGACACCAACAAAGGGACACGATTCTTTCCACTGACACCAATGATGGGGCGCTATTCCTTCCACTAACACTGAGAATGGGTCACTATTCCTTCCACTGAGACAATGATGAGGCATTATTCCTCCCACTGACACCAACGATGCGGCACCATTCCTTTCACTAACACCAACAATGGGGCATTATTCCTCGCACTGATGGGACACAATACTTTTCCTCCCACTGATAAGAAGCACTACTATTCTTACCACTGACACCAATGGTGTGGCACTATCCTTCCCACTGACACCAACGATGGAGCATTATTCCTTCCATTGACACCAGAGATGGGGCACCATTCCTTCTGCTGACACCAACAATGGAGCATTGGGGCAATATTCTTTCCACTGACACCAACAATGGGGTACTAGGCTTTCCACTGACACCAATGACGGGGTACGATTCTTTCCACGGATACCCGAGATGGTGCACCATTCCTCCCACAGACACCAACGATGGGCACCGTTCCTTCTACTGACATCAACAATAGGGTACCATTCCTTCCACTGACACCAACAATGGGGAACTATTCCTTCCACTGATAGGAGGCACTACTATTCCTACCACAGACATCAATGGTGAGGCACTATTCCTCCCACTGACACCAACAATGGAGCAATCTTACATCTACTGAAATCAGAGATGGGATACCATTCCTCCCACTGACACCAACAATAGGGCATTCATCCTCCCACTGATACCAATTTTTTGCACTGACAACAATTCCTCCAACTCGTACCCATGTTGGGGCGCTATTCTTTTTCCTACTGAACACAGGTGCTATGTCATTTTATTGCTCCCATTGACCACCAAACCAAAGGCATTGTTTATTACCATTGACGCAGGGACATTTTCTATTCTCAATGGCCACAGTCCAGCCCCGCTAAGGTCTGAAACTCTTTGCTTAGAAAGCTTTGAGAGCCCTGGACTAGTACACACTTCTCAGAGACTGGCTTACTTTTCCTTTATTTCCTATATTATTGCTTGTCGCATTTAATTCAAATCTACATAAACCCAATCATTAAAGACCAGCCCCGGGCAACTATATAATTATCCCTTACAGTGGGGCTATGCTTGCACCGCAAAGGTCAATTACTCATTCTGTCTACGGGAGAGGAGAAACAGTTTTATTTACCAACACATTAAATCTCAATCAGCACAATTGATGCAAAAAAAAAATAAAAAATCTCAATAAATAAACAAATATGAATAAATGTTGTTGCAAGCTATAATAATAAATGGTGATTTCACAACACCCTCCCTATAATTAAATTCTAATAATAACTGCAGTGTAACAGCGATTGCGATACCAATCAATCCATTCATGAATAATAAATGCTGTAATGTGATATAAAATGATTGCATAAAAATGTAAAAATCTATTTTTTGTATTACTTAGTCCATAAATACAAATGAATAAAGCAATATATAATAATAAAAAGTAAAAAAATGTACACAGTTCAGCACCCTAGTGCAGTTAGTGACCATCTGTCTTCACTTCTGCAGCTCGGTTCACACTGCCTTAACAAGAATATCACGCGACTTAAGATGCGGCTTTTCCATGGGACTTCATTGTGGCTTGCTTTCAACTTCTTCAACAGCATAAGGAGAGCAGGTTTTCACTTGTTTGGTGGAGGTGCACAAGTCACTGGAAGGCTCGGTTCACACTGCTGCGACTTGTCATGCGACTTGAGGGTTCAAAGTCCCATGACAAGTCGCACCCCATTAGCTGCAATGGAACAGTTCTAATCAGTGCGACTCACGTCACAGCGACTAAGAAAAAGGTTCTTTCACTACTTTGGGGCAACTTCATCATGACTTGCATTGACTTCTGTTAGTGAAGTCGCAAGCAAGCTGCAATGAAGTCGTGTGGCAAAGTCCCACCTTAAACAATTCAGCTCCAGAGCAATTTTTTTATTTGTCACATACATGTAAAAATCCAAATTTTTGGCAATAAAATGACTTAAACCCCTTGGAACATTCTATATATTTTCTGAAAGCGGAGGCTCTGTAGAATAAAAAGGTGATATTTGCAAATTGTTGTGTCTCATGACATTTGCGCAACTGCTTATTGAACGCAAATTTTCAGGAAAAAATATAAAATATAATAAAATTAATTTTAGTGCAAAAACACATCATATAATACCAATTTTTGGTAAAAAATATAAAAGATGAGGTTGCATCAAGTAAATAGATACCAAACCTTCTTGTTCTATAATGATGTGCGCCAGGAATATCACCAAAAACTATGGTGCCCAAAAATCACTATAGGTGATGCTTTAAAAGCCTTTACAGCTCATTAGTTAAAGCCCCGTACACACGTACCGAATGTCAGCCGAACGATCGGCCGTCTTTTGTCCGGTGCTGTCCTGTCGGCTGAAAAGTGCTAAAGACTGCACACGAATTTTGTCAGCCAACAACAGCCGACTGCAGAAGTGATGTCATATGATGGTTAACTTTCCGTGTGTTTTTTCTTTTCTGAGCATGCCCAGTCTTGCTAATCTGCTGTTTGTCGGCCGAAATCTGTACTGACTGGCGAACAATGGGCCATTCTGGTGACGGCCAACAAAAATTTTGTAGTTTGCACACCCGATTCTGTTCGGCCGAAAAGTCGCTGTCGGTTGTCGGAAGCATCATACTAACAAGCCGACAATCGGCCGATCGTTCGGCGGCCGAATATTTACGGCCGACAATCGCTACGTATGTACGGGCCTTTAGAGTTAACTGGGAGCTCATGTTCTTGAACTATTGTTCTCATTCTGACATTTGTGGCCATATGTCACATGTGTGTGGTGTGATTTACATACCCATGAACACACCAGGGCTTTGGTTTGTGCAGGTGTGCGGGGCAACGGGGGTTTTGAAATGTTTTAATTCAATATAATCATTCGATATAATTTTTTTTTTAAACTTTTGATTTTATTTTAGTTTTTCTTTTTAGTTGATTGCTATCACAAGGGGTTAATAAACCCCCATGCAAAAGCATTGGGCAGGTGACAGGTACTCTTTATGGAGACAATAAGGGTCTAATAGACCCCAATGTTCCACCTGCCCTTCACACCATCTAACCAGGCACAAATCAGCTTGGTTAGATGTGTCTCCTGGCTGTACTGGCCAGGAAATGGTGCATCTGAACCCTGAAGTAACATCACTTACAGTTTCATTGTTTGCATGTGAGAATGAGTCATAGATTTGTCTCAGTCTCACTGCAATCTCTCTAGTAGAATTGAAAGTCGGTAAAGCTCTCTGCTCTCTGTATGACCGCTCTGACTTGCTGACATCCGTGGAAGAGCCCTGAGTGTTAACCATTGCTTATCTGCTGCAAGGAAATGCTACACTGCTGCTATCCTCTGTTCTTGCATTAAAGCATATGTAAAGTGAAATTCTTGCCTCTGCTCACTGATTTTCTTACACTGAGCATAAAAATCTGACTTGCCATATGCTTGCTGACAGAGGCGTAACTAGACCTTTTAGGGCCCCAGTGCAAGAACCCATGGGGCCCCCCTGACCCCCAGTCTGGGCCCATCCCACAGATCCCTGAGGCCATTTGCTCCCATTTCATGTTTCTTTATTACAATCCAACAGCAGGACCTTTTCACATGTTCTGTAGCGGATCTCCTTCCTGCTGTTTTGGTCCCCCCCACGGTAGCAAAATAGCAGAGCCTGGTCGCATATGCGAACGTTGCAACCCTGGTAGTGTCAGTCAGTAGGGCAATGGATGGTGTCAGTTAGGCCGTGGACAGTGTCAGTAGGGCAGAGGATGGTGTCAGTAGGGCAAAGGATGGTGTCAGAAGGGCAGAGGATGGTGTCAGAAGGGCAGACGACAGAGTTAGTAGAGCAGACGACAGAGTCAGTAGAGCAGTGGATGGTATCAGTAAAGCAGTGTACGGACGGTGTCAGTAGGGCAGAGGATGGTGTCAGCTGAGCAGTGGATGGTGTCAGCTGAGCAGTGGACGGTGTCAGTTGAGCAGTGGACGGTGTCAGTAGAACAGTGGACGGTGTCAGTAGAACAGTGGATAGTATCAGTAGAGCAGTGTACGGACAGTGTCAGTAGAGCAGTGGATGGTGGCAGAAGGGCAAAGGACGGTGACAGCAGAGAAGTGGACAGTGTCAGTATGGCAGTGGATGGTGTCAGTAGGGCAGTGGACAGTGTCAGTAGAACAGTGGACGGTGTTAGTAGAGCAGTTGAGGGTGTTAGTAGAGCAGTGGTTGGTGTTGTAGAGCAATGGACGGTGTCAGTAGAGCAGTGGACAGTGTCAGTAGGGCAGTGGATGGTGTCAGAAGAGCAGTGGACGGTGTCAGTAGGGCAGTGGATGGTGTCAGCAGGGCAGTGGAAGGTGCCAGTAGGGCAGTGGATGGGGTCAGTAGTCTTTTATTTTTGTTAATTTTTTTTACCAATTTAGGGCTCTTTCAGACGGCCGCTCCGCTGTTCTTATCCGCTGCGGGACTTTTTTTTTTTTTTCACGGAGCGGATGACACTTGTGTCATTCACTCCATGTGTCCGCATTTCATCCCATCCGTTTGCGGATGATATGCGGACATAATGTAAGTCTATGGGCATTGCGGATGTCAGCGGATGACACCGCTGACATCCGATTTTCCTTCCTTTCCGTTTTTTACACGGAGGAAAAATAGGGTTCTGTTCCGTTCCAAAAAATGGAACAGAACTGAAAGGAAGAAAATCGGATGTCGGCGGATGGTATTCCGCTGACATCCGCAATGCCATTGACTTACATTATGTCCGCAAATCATCCGCAAAAAAATAGGATGATTTGCGGACAAGCGGAGCGGCCGTGTGAAAGAGCCCTTATTTTATTATTTTGTTTTACAATTTTATTTTTTATTACTTAATACAACTTTTTTTTAGGAGCCCAGTTGGGAGGCTTTGGTAATATACCAGGGTTCTAAACAGACCTCTAATCTTTCACCTTGGATCGAAAATAAGAAATAAAGAGAGAAAGAAAGAAAGAAGATTGAGGACACAGCCAGGGCTGGTGCAAGGATTCTTGACACCCTAGGCAAAAGCACATTTTGCCGCCCCCCATTGGCTCTGCCCCTGACTCCACCACCTTTTCCCTGCCCATGTATACGGTGGCAGGGGTGAAGATTTTTGGTGGCGCCTCTCTACCTATTTCTTCAGCCGTGGTCCCCAGGCCTGCACCTGCTCTTCTCGGCCCAGACTGAAGACAAATAATGGCAACACCGGCTCGCTTCCTCACGCCAGCTGTGGTCTGCAGGTATACAGACCAGCTAGAGAGGTATACAGACAGGCTAGGGAAGTATACGGACAGGCTAGGGTAGTATACATTCAGGCTAGGGTAGTATACAGAAAGGCTAGGGATGTATACGGACAGGCTGGGGTGGTATGTGGACAGGCTGGGGATGTGTACGGACAGGCTGGGGTGGTATACGGACAGGCTGGGGATGTATACGGACAGGCTGGGGATGTATACGGACAGGCTTGGGATGTATACGGACAGGCTGGGGATGTGTACGGACAGGCTGGGGTGGTATATGGACAGGCTGGGGATGTATACGGACAGGCTGGGGATGTATATGGACAGGCTGGGGTGGTATGCGGACAGGCTGGGGTGGTATGCGGACAGGCTGTGGTGGTATACAGACAGGCTGGGGATGTATACGGACAGGCTGGGGTGGTATGCGGACAGGCTGGGGTGGTATGCGGACAGGCTGTGGTGGTATACAGACAGGCTGGGGAGGTATTCGGACAGGCTGGGGTGGTATGTGGACTGGCTGGGGTGGTATGCGGACTGGCTGGGGATGTATTCGGACAGGCTGGGGTGGTATACAGACAGGCTGGGGTGGTATACGGACAGGCTGGGGATGTATACGGACAGGCTGGGGTGGTATGCGGACAGGCTGGGGATGTATACGGACAGGCTGGGGTGGTATACGGACAGGCTGGGGTGGTATACAGACAGGCTGGGGTGGTATACAGACAGGCTGGGATATATATGGACAAGCTGGGGATGTATACGGACAGGCTGGGGTGGTATGTTGACAGGCTGAGGATGTGTACGGACAGGCTGGGGTGTGGGTGTGGCTTGAGTGTGGATGGGGACACAGGGGGCCCCATGATCTCCTATTGCCCGGGGGCCCCATGAGTGGTCAGTCCGCCCCTGCTCACACCTGTGCAGTAGGGGGTCAACTGTGACTGATTGAGAAGTCAGAACTGGCTCCTGAGTCCAAGATGGTGGAGCGGGACCAAAGACAGCGCTGAAGACTTTGAAAAAAAGAAGAGGGGGCCTTTCCCTGTGCCACATCCGGGTAATTATAGAATAGAAAATTGTGCAGGACCACATCCTGCTGATTTTAAAGGCACTCACATGGAACAGCTTGGTTGTTTGGTAAAACATTTATTTATTATATATCACATAAAAAACATAGTACACGCCAAGGATGGCTAATATTAAAACAGGTGTACATATATATATCAAAAATGGGTTAGTGGCATATACGTATAACCTCTAGGTAATGACTTCACATAGGATGTGTATGGGGGATTTTGTAGTTGGTCGACGCGTTTCACTTCATGCTTCCTCAAGACCAGCCACAGATATGTCACATGCAACTAGTTGCAAAACAGATATTGTTATTAGTTTAGACGGAAACAAAAAATAACTTTTCAATTATTTTTTTCAATTTCAATATAATACTCATCACTTACATGCCAAAAGCCCAACAAGGTAAATTTACGTCTGGGGAGCGGACACAGGGGACAATTTGCCTATAGGGCTCAGCTGAAGTTTTCTTTCCCTCTGATGGCTGCATATAACAATTGAACAATTGATATAAAGGCCTACATCTCAATTCACTAACCATATATTAAAATTGTCTACCTGACGCTATTAAATCATATTCCAGTAAATAAACACATATATAAACATGGACCCAAATTTTAGCTACATAGGCCTACAGGGGTATTACCTTGTATTGGCACAGGTACATATGTGGATAATAGTCTCTGGACATACGTGGAAGTGGGGAGGAGGTGCGTAATATTGATAATAATAGTGTCTTCTATCTGTATATAGAGAAAGAAGTTATATCATTGTATCACAAGTTATCATTATTAATGAACATGCAGATGCCCCAGCTAGATCTAACCACACACTACATACCGTATCCAATATTGATCATGGATTGATCTTTGCCTTTAAATATGGGCTGTGTGTATGTTCATAAGTTCCAAGGTACCGCCACTGGCATCCTCTGTGTGTTAATCCTATTAAATCAAATGTGTCACTCTATTTATAATGCACCATAAAATGTCTAAAGTCCTCCTGTATATGTATGCTGTGTTGCCCTTACTTTTGAGCATCCATCAGGCCGACTGGTGCTAGTGCAAGCGGATCCATCCAGTCCGCTGATTTTATGTCCCCCACGATAACCACAGACGCTGCCCGGCAGACGCTGGTAAATGACGTTGTGGTATTGTGTGCACCCCATCACTGCGCATGCACAATAAGCGCCAGATGTAGTGAGGTCGTGCTAACCGTGTGATTGCCCTACTTCCGCCAAACTAAGAGCGGAAAGAAAGGGCAAACCGTCGCCATCAGGATTGTATCTGCCAATCCTTCCCATTGCCTAGGACGGCTATGGGGAGCATATGTCCGCCCCCCCCCCCCCCCCAGCCGTCCAGACCGAGTGGGCTATTAGGCATGCATAGTGATCCTTATGATAAGATAAATCACAGACAATAATTAAAGTGACAGACATTCTTATAAACAATTACTGACCTGCTAAACATAAAAATACAACTATCTATAAATCAGTTACAATTGTTACTTCACAGTTGAGCCTCATTAAGCAGGGCACGTTGGTGTATCATAGTTGGCTTAACATGTTTCGATCACAAATGCCCCCCATGTTGTTAAAAAAGTGCCTCGGTCAACAACAAAGTTTGAACTTAATGTGCTTCTATGCTAACAGGAATATACTGTATTTATTGGTTCATGTGCCCTCTCTCTGATCAGGCAGTTTAATTACTCATAGAAATGGTTTAAAGCTGATCGCTTCATTCAACCCTGGTGGTTTAGTCGCTTCTAAAAGGTATATCCATCTGGTTTTGCGTTGGAAAATCTTTTTTAGCAAAATCGCCCATGGGATCTGGTGTTATCCGTTCCAAGGCTGCAAATTTAATGATCTTTAATTCTAAGCCAAAAATTACGTTTAGTGCTCCACACTGACAAAACATTAAGTATACAACTCCAATAGTTTGGCAATCAACATGGTATGTTATCTTATGTAAATTCCCATTAGGTAGATAAAAGGTCTGATTCTCAGATATTTGTTTAGAAGGAAGAACCCTTCTTTGTCAAAACAAAATGTGTAATGAGTACCCCGCTGATGAACTCACGCCCACTGGCGTAACGCGTACGGGGGAGGAGTCTGGCATGATCAGCGCTCTGTGAAATGTCTACATCTGGCACTGTGACAGAGCCTTATTTGTAAGTAATGTACTTTGCTATTTCCTAATGAATGTTTTAAGACAGAGAGCGTTAGATCTTTTTTATATATATGACACTGGATGACCCGTCTTAACTGAGCAGGGATACCGCACAGAGGATTGTAATCCTCATTGCTATTGAATGGCCTGGTGACCCTTAGTGGTCAGTGGAGGTGAGAGGCAGTAGTTTTCTTGGTGGATGGGCTGACACACATGGAGCAGCATTGCATGTTATTCACCTTTCTTCACTGATATTTACCTGCTCATGCTTATGGACTCTAAGTGCCGGTTCACACTTCCGCGTTTGCGGGGATCGCATGTAATTCGTAGCGCACTGCTCCTAATTACATGCGATCTGATGTGCGGATGCGAGTTTGAATTCGCACTGTAACCGCACCAAACACGCACATGAGGCTTTTTTGAGCCGCAGTAGAATCGGATCACTTGGTGGTTCACACTTGTGCGATCGGATTCTGTGCGTACTTGCAGATCGCACTGCGATATGCGATCGCAACTGGGGGTGTCGTTAACTTTTAATTGACACACCCTGCGTATCGCATATGGCAGTGTGAACTGCCAGATGTGCGGATGCGATGCGGGAACACGCTGCATATTCGCAGCATTCCCGCATCGCAGAAGTGTGAACCGGTGTAACGTGAGAATTACCTACCCCGTGAGAAAAACCTACCCTCGTCACTTCCGGCCAGAAACAGCTGAGCAGCGCAGCAGTGCGCATGCTCAGAGTCCCGGATACCTAATGGAAGAACTGAGGAGGTTACTAGTGCGCATGCGCACTAGTATGAAACGATCACGGTGTACCGTGAAAAAAACCTACCTACGCGGCGGTTACAAAAAACAGCTGTGCAGAAATACGAGTCATCTCCGCTCCTGTGCCTGTCACTTCCCTGCTCTCGGCAAGTAAATATAAAAGCGGGTCTCGGCTCCGTGATTTATGTTTTCATACACCCGCCGCCGCTTTTATATTTACTATCCGAGATCAGGGAAGTGACAGTGACAGGAGTGGAGATCGCTCGTATTTCAGCACAGCTGTTTTAATGTAAGCGCTGCATTACATACAGTGCCGAGAACCGGAAGTGACGAGGGGTAGGTTTTTCTCACGGGTAGGTAATTCTCACGGAACACCGGCACTTATGCACTTTTTCATTATTTATTGTTATGATAATTTATTTAGTTATATGAGCTGCACTTCTCTTTTATGTCAGTGTTTACTGAAGGAATACATGTAACTCCATTTTGTATATAATTGTCTGTCTTCATTTCATGATGTTCTAAGCTGCATGTAGCATCTAGTGACTTATAGATACTACTGTAAATTCCCTATTTAATTGGAAATGCTTTTTTCTCCAGTTTCTATTTCTCCGAAATGACTTTGTTTCCTGATAAGGAAACTACCTTCCCCCCTGCTTGTGTGTATGAAGGCCCCTGAGCACAATAAAGAGATAGAGATTGATTTCACTTACACCTTGTGTGTGCATGTCTTTTCTCTGTGGGTGAAGTCTGTCTCCCGGGTACCCTCTTACACAGAACTGACTGACTGACTGATAGTCAGGGACTATCAAGGAATGGTCAAGCTGACCACCATCATTTACTATAGATCTAGTTAATTGAGTAGACACACAATGGTTGCAGCTTAAGCTGGGTACATATTATACAATTTTCTTTAGATTTTTTCCTTTAGATTTACCAAAACCATATGAGGACAAAAATAAAACACAAAAAATCCTGCGCTAATAGTGAATAAACAAGTAAGCAAAAAGTGACAGTTGTGCGTCCAGTACCGCCCGACCGGTTTCGTCATATGTGACGTCGTCCGGACGACGCCCCGGCGTCACGTATGACGAAAACCGGTCGGGCGGTACTGGACGCACAACTGTCACGCCCCCTAGACGCCGGCTCACATACACGCGGGGCACCGCGATCTTCTGTATCGGCCTTGGATGTTTTCTGATGTGCCTTTTTACAAGCTATTCATGTAAGTGCAAGTTTAATAAAACCTTGTGGAAATCTTACGGAATTACGCTATGTGCTGCTTATTTCCTTCCATATATTTATGATACCATTTGTGGAGTTCCTATATGATATAGAGGAATATACCTGGTTACCTTGCTTTTGGAGGAGGTGATCCATTGGAATCATTGCTTTAGCGTATGCGGCCGTTCCATTAAGTTGGAGGCCTGAGCTTCTGGTAAGCTGCCATTTTGCTACTTATATTCCACGGGTGCACTCCTGCCTCTATTTCTGGATTCAAGTCTTCGGGTCTATCATCACCTCTCTGGGACTTTTATTACCACTTACTATTAATTTTTGGAACACATTTTATGGACTCCTTTGTTCACTGTGTATCTTATGTCATTGAATACTTCACTTTGATATATGGGTTACACCATATTGGATAGCGCTGCACTATTTTTTGCCTCATATGGGAACAAACCTAAACACATTTAATTTGTATACAATCAGGCAAGCCCTTGCACTACATAGTTGAAGGCAAATCTAAAGAAAATCAAACAATAAAAGTTGTATAGTGTGTATCCAGCTTTAAGCCTCGTACACACGATCAGATTATCGAACGATCTTGCGTTTGATTTTTGTTGCATGCTAGTCTCATATCGAAAGTGAAGAGGTTACTTTCATACGAAAATTCCCGTGTGATAGAATTCAACTTCATAAGTGATTTCATGTGTTGAATTGTTTTGTGTGTTCTTTCGTTTCTGAGCATGCCTAGTCTTGCTCTTATGATTTTTTTTGGAAGAAAACTGTACTAATTAACCACTTGCCGACCCCACGCCGCAGATGTACGGCGGCAGTCTGGCTCTCCCAGGCAAAGTCCCGTACATGTACGGTGCTTGCCTAGGAGGAGCTAGGGGGCGATCGCGCGCCGCCGGAGGCGCGCTACTGCCCCCGCTCGTCAGCGGGGAAGCTAATGTGTGTGACAGACGGCTCCGATGGCCGCCGGCCACTGGCCATCTCCTGCTGCTGACAGAGAAGGACGGACGGCTGATGTAAAAAACAGCCGTCAGTACTTCTCCCTAAAGTTATCACAGATGTCATGTGATCCTGCTATATAGGATCACATGTCTCTGTGATGACTTCACAAGCCACGCCCCCCCCCAGTTAGAATCACGCCCCTAGGGTCACATTTAACCCCTTTATCACACGTACTGTTAACCCCTTCCCTGCCAGTGTAATTTTTACAGTAACAGTGCATATTTTTAGCACTAATTACTGTAGTAATGTCACTGGTATCCCCAAAAGTGTCAGTTAGGGGTCCGATCTGTCCGCCGTAATGTCGCAGTCCCACAAAAAATCGCAGATCGCCGCCATTTCTAGTAAAAAAAACAATAAAAATGACATAAATATTTGCCGTAGTTAGTAAACGCAATAACTTTTGTGCAAACCAATCAAAATACGCTTATTGCGATTTTTTTTTTTTACCAAAAATTTGTAGCAGAAAACAAATTGGCCTAAAAGGTTAAAAAATTTTGATTTTTAAATTTTTTTTTTGAGAATTTCATATAAAAGAATGTGAAAAATATTGTTATTTTTTCAAAATTGTCTCTCTTTTTTTGTTTATAGTGCAAAAAATATAAATCGCATAGGTGATCAAATACCACCAAAAGAAAGCTCTATTTGTGGGGGGAAAAAAGACATCAATTTCGTTTGGGTACAGCGTCGCATGACCACGCAATTGTCCGTTAAAATCACACAGTGCCGAATCGCAAAATAGGGCCTGGTCATTGAGCAGCCAAATCCAGCCGTCTGAAAGTGGTTAAAAGAAAAGCAGACGTTGTTTCGACGTACGATAAAAATTTTATAGCCTGCACATCCAAATTTTGTCGTCCGAAAATCCGTAATCGGCTGTCGAAAGCACTATACTAGCAATCCGAAAATCGGCAGATCGAACAAAATTTTACTTCCGATTTTCGTATCGTGTGTACGGGCCTTTAGACAGACTGACTATCTGTGAGTGTCTTTGTTAGAGGCGGACAAACATTTTATAACCCTAAAGTGCTGGGAGCAATGTTCTTGGTTGATTATTTATACTCGTTTCAACAGGACAGGAATGTATGTCAGCCAATGAATGAAAGGTTCAGTGCAGAAGGTAAATCATGCGAAAGAATAAATGAGCCTTATTCATCGAGCTGGTGTGTCTAATATTGCATGCTGAAAGTGGTACATGAAGCATACTATTCATCCTATGATGGATGTTATTACAGGGGACT
Source organism: Pelophylax lessonae (assembly GCF_965119305.1). Classification (NCBI taxonomy): domain Eukaryota; kingdom Metazoa; phylum Chordata; class Amphibia; order Anura; family Ranidae; genus Pelophylax; species Pelophylax lessonae. Next base: position 428,396,660 of record NC_138768.1, on the reverse strand, counting down.
TTTTATGGTATCTTCTGGATTTTTGTTTAAAATTTTTACTTTAATGCCTGATTCGCAAGGGGAATTATTAAAATCTATTCTTCTGCTTTAAAATGACACCAAACTCTGGTTTTCAAAAGTATATTCTTTTCAAGTATACACTCACCGGCCACTTTATTAGGTACACCTGTTCAATTGCTTGGCAACACAAATTGCTAATCAGCCAATCACATGGCAGCAGCTCAATGCATTTAGGCATCTAGACATTGCGAAGATGACATGCTGTAGTTCAGACCGAGCATTGGAATGGGGAAGAAGGAGGATTTAGGTGACTTTGAACGTGGCATGGTTGTTGGTGCCCAATGGGCTGGTCTGAATATTTCAGTAACTGCTGATCTACTGGGACTTTCACGCACAACCATCTCTAGGGCTTACAGAGAATGGTCAGAAAAAGAGAAAATATCCAGTGAGCGGCAGTTGTGTGGGTAAAAATGCCTTGTTGTTGTCAGAGGTCAGAGGAGAATGGGCAGACTACTTCAAGATGATAGAAAGGCAACAGTAACTCACACAACCACTCATTACAACCAATGTATGCAGAATACCATTTCTGAATGCACAACACATCGAATCTTGAAGCAAATGGGCTATAGCAGCAGAAGACCACACCGGGTGCCACTCCTGTCAGCTAAGAACAGAAAACTGAGGCTACACCAAAATTACACAATAGAAGATTGCAAAAATGTTGCCTAGTCTGATGAGTCTCAATTTCAGCTGCGACCTTCAGCTGGTAGGGTCAGAATTTGGCATACAACATGAAAGCATGGATCCATCCTGCCTTGTATCAACGGTTCAGGCTGGTGGTGTAATGGTGTGGGGGATATTTTCTTGGCACACTTTGGGCCCCTTAGTACCAATTAAGCATCATTTAAATGCCACGGCCTACCTAAGTATTGTTGCTGACCATGTCCATCTCTTTATGACTACAGTGTACCCATCTTCTGATGGCTATTTACAGCAGTATAATGCACCATGTCACAAAGCTCAAATCATCTCACCACCATGGGCGTCTGCAGGCAGGGGGGGATAATGCCCCCCCCCCCCCCGGAATCTTAACTTCCCCGTTCAAGTGGTTGTTAAGCCACTTTATACCATCCTGTCAGGTCTGTCTAATAATCCTATGTGCCTGTGTGTCTGTGTCTGTTTCGATGTTTTAAAAAAATAAGCCGTTCTTTACCAGTTTTCAGAGGGTCGAGCACTGCTCACGTGACCTGTCGGCTCTCTCCTCTCCCCGTCTGACAGCTGCTTGCAGCGGGCGGGGCCAAGGATTCCTCACTGATGTCAGTCGGGAGGGAAGGAGATGGAGAGGAGAAGAGAGGTGGCGGGTTACGTGAGCGATGAGTTGCGCTCTGAAAACTTGTTAAGAATTGCTTATTTTTATAAAACACAGACACAGGGGCACACAGAATTATTAAACAGATTGTACATAGGATATAAAACTTTAAATATATCTACAGCAGCAGGAGGGGAGGGGATGCAGGAGCAGACAGGCAGGGAGAGAGGGGGGAGAGAGGACAGAGGAGGACAGGAGGGCTGCGGATGATGGAGGCACGTAAACTGACCACAGTGTCAGGGCTCAGCAGCCATAATATACCGGATTGGGGGAAAAAAATATATATATATATAAAAAAAAAAATATATATATATATATACATACATACCTAGGTGGATGCAGCATCTGTCCCCCTGCCAGCTCTGTACTGAGAACTGAATGATAAAAGAATGCTGATCACTCAGTTCTCCCCCTCATCTCTGAGCAGGTGACTGTCAGTCACGGCTCTCTGCTCTGCCCTCCAGCTCTTAATGAGCTGGGGAGAGTTTGGGAGTAGCTGGTTTCCTGAGAGGCTGAGAGCAAGGTACTGGTTCAGGCTTCTGGGTGGATCCTGACTGTAATGTTAGGATTTCTCCAGATCCTGGCCCATCACAGGGACGTCAGCCAACAGCAGCCTTTAGCCTGCTGTCAGCTGCAAATGGGTAGAGAAGCTTTGACCATACTTCTCCTTTAATCATTCTGCACTGATGGTCAGTGGCAGTTATATTTTAGACATCATTCCCATTGGTGGGCAGTGGAGGTGTTAATTAACCCCTTTGTGCTGCATTAGTAGCCACTGGCAGCCTTTATTAACCCCTTCATGCTGTAGCATGAAGGGGTTAAATAACACTGATACTGGTGGCTAATGCAGCACAAAAGGGGTTAGGTACCTGCAGTACATCAACCATCGTGCTGTGCATTACTTAAAGCGGAGTTCCACCCAAATGTGGAACTTCCGCTCATTTGCTTCCTCCCCCCCTCCGGTGCCACATTTGGCACCTTTCAGGGGGGAGGGGGAGAATGGGTACCTGTTTTTGACAGGTACCCTTCCCCACTTCCCGGCGCCGCGGCAAAGTGAGGACCCCTCCTCCTACCCTCCGCCGCCGAGCCAATCCGAATGTGCAGCGCGCTTTGCGCATGCACAGTAGGGACCCGCCCGTGAAGCCGCAAGGCTTCACTGCCGGGTTCCCTGACTGGCAATGGTGGCGGCAGCACCAGACAGCCGATGGAAACATCATCGGCTGTGCTGCTGACATCGCTGGACTCCAGGACAGGTAAGTGTCCTAATAATAAAAGTCAGCAGCTACAGTATGTGGAGGGGGGTGGAACTCCGCTTTAAAGCATTCTTAATTAACCCTTTCATTACCTGCCCCCCATGCACACATTGCCCAGAGAATTAACCACTCCACTGGAAAAGCTTTCCAGCACAACATTACACTTTGTGTAAAACAGGAGAAGCTGTCAATCAGTGCCTGCTGCTTTTGTTTTCTTACTTGCATGCACGCTCCTTCGCCGGTGTTGGCGCCACTCTCTCTTCCTCTCCCGAATCTCCGCCTCTGAATGACGTCACCTCAGACTCAGAGGCCTGGGACTAGAAATGATCTGTTGGGTGGAGATCACTTCTTCTGACAGATTAGACTAGTGCCTTGTGCAGGAGCGCACTCAGCACACCGCTACAGCCGTGTAAGCCCTATGTGTGCACAGTGTGTTCTGACTGTACTCTGGCTGGGCAGCAGTGGCCAATGGTGATCTTTAGAATTTATTGGAAGGTTGGGAAGGAAGGATTTTCCGGCACATAAATTCTTAAAAAAAAAACAATTTTATTCAAGTACCATAGCACAAAAAACAATCATGAAGAAAAAACAACACATAGAAAACAGACAAAACATAAAATAAATAATGATTAAAAATTTACTGGAACCACAATGGGTTAGGCAGTCAAGAATAGATAACATACAGCAGTTCTACTTAATGTGGTCATGCATAATTTTATACTGTTAGTCACAATTTGCGACTATATGTACATGCTTATATACTTAGAAAATGATGACAAAAAGTGGTAGTTCGATTGATCAAGTTGCTCTACATGTTTCGCCTCATAGAGAAGCTTCGTCTGGAGCCTGCTTGTAATCAAAGACAATAGTTCTGTATAATTGTTATGCAGGACAAACGTCACCGCAGAAACATGGTAATGAATAACGAAGGGACAATCATGGATAGGTACAGAGCTCGGTATCTAGAGAGGAGATTAACCCAGGGGTAGTAGAGCCTGGGAGCCACCAAACAGATTGTACTATGAAAGCATCTCTCCATATATCAGATGGAGGAAAGCCAGCTAGATATGCCAGCAGATATTAGTATGTCAATGTCCTTTCATTGGCTCTGTCCTAAAGCTCCATGATGTCTGCTCCGGATGGGGAACCGCCGCCCTTCTTTGTACTGGGCTGGTGGTAAATCTTCCACAGTGATTATCCCAGCTTTCATACTGAGTCTGCATTGAATCCCCCCCCCCCCTCCTGAGAAAGTTATTGCGCCCAGGGCGACCTACCCTTCCACCCAGCCCTTGTACCTGCCCTGCTATGGAGTATAGGATTTGTACTGTGCATAGAGCAGTGTACTGTACATGACCACAACTATTGTGCACTGCTTGTTCCAAACAAAGGTAAGGGGGAAAAGGAAGGATTCGGAAGCTTACAGAGGATGTTACAAGGAGGCAGAAGAACACAGTAAGAAACTGTTTACTGAAAAATAGTTTACAGGAACAATAAGTAGTGGATGTGAATGTATTTTTTTTTTTTTTTTAAATAAGGATATCATTTACTGTCATCAAAGTACTGTACTTAAAAACCAAGCATTGTCACCATATGCCAGAAAGTGTGTTACTAGCAGAATAACTAGGTGAAAAAAAGAATAAAAATCTCAAAGAAAAAAGAAAACGAATGCAGCCACCACATCTAAAGACCTGTCAACCTAAATATATTACATTGCTGTCCTTGGGTTTAGAAACACTTTAAAGTGGTTTGTTTTTCTAAAATAAAAAAGAATTTATACTTTCCTGCTCTGTGCAATGATATTGAACACAGCCGTTTCTTACCTTCTTTTCTGACCCCCCCACCCCCCGCTAGCACTCTCCACTCCTCCACTACTACGAGTGCCCCCATAGCAAGAAGGTGGCTGCTATGGGGGCATTCATGCAGGTCCACTCCTGAGCTGGGCTGCATGCGTCCATAGATGCACACAGCAGCCCTTGCCCCTGCTCCCTCCTCACAGGATTTGATTGACAGCATCAGGAGCTAATGGCTACCTCTGTGAGCAAAAAGAAAGCAGAGAGGAGCTGCAGACGGGCACAGCGCTGGATCGAGCTAGGTCTCGGGTATGTATTTAGGGAGGTTGGGAGAATGTATTAAGGCAAAAAATGTTTTTAACTTTTCACTGGTGGATGAAGACTAAAAAGAGACAGTAAAAATAAACTATTATTGTTATTTGACATGTACTGTATACAGTACAAATTAGCCTAGAAATGTGGTCTTCTTAAATCTAGGGGGGTCCTACCAAGGCACCTTCTGTTATTTATTTATTTTTTTTTCAGTGTATATCAGTGGTTGTTTCTATGCTCTGAATAGGGAGTTAATGAATTACAGGACAGGACTATTCAACATACTATCTGTTCTATGCCCAGGAAAAGATGATGCATAGAATTACTAGGTAGAAATGATGCTGACGGGGCAGCTGCAGAGTAAAGAATGTGCGGAGAGGAATGGAATTGCTGTTGTGGGAGTAAACATTCTTTTTTTGTACAATCTCTTTTTATTACGGGTGTTTTCCAAGCAGTCAAAAGCACAGCGACTAATACTGTACATGTTATGTTGCAATACACGATTTAAAGCAGAACTAAACCCACCAATTTCACTGGTAAATTCAAGGCTTAATACTGTCACAGATGCTTTTGCTCTCAACTGAACTGTGAAGCCATTAAATGGCCGGTATCATAACTGATCATAACTGATCAACTGAACTGTCAAGTCATTAAATAGCAGGTATCATAACTTATCACAAGTGCAGTAACAGAATGACTGCAGATCAAACAGATAGCAGCTTCCTTGGCTTTAAAGGGTAGAAGGTTTTAGTTCTGCTTTGGTAGCTGATTTTTTTGAATGCTTAAAGTGGAGCCTCCACGCAAAAGGTTTGCAACCCCCCCACCTCCACTGCCACATTTGGCACTTTTTTTTTGGGGGGGGGGGGTGTACCTGGTTTTGGTACCCGCTCCCACTTCCGGATAAGATCACAGATTGGCAGTCTACGAGCATTTCTGTTCCTTTCTCCCTCCCTGCCGCTGCCATCTGGGGCACACAGGTCCCAGAAGATGGCAGGACCATTCAGAAAGCTCAGCGTGACTCGCACACGCGCAGTAGGAAACAAGCTGTGAAGCCTGAAGCCTGCACTACTGGTTTCCCTTACTTACAATGCTGGGGCCTGCACCCAAAGCTGATTGATGAATAAGCTCGGGATGCTGACATCACTGGATCCCTGGATAGGTAAGTGTCCTTATAATAAATGTCAGCAGCTACAGTATTTGTAGCTGCTGACACTTACATTTTTTTTTTCCAGACTGGAGCTCCTCTTTACGCTGGCCATACACTATGTGAATTTTACCCAGTTCCTGATGAACTGGCCTACATTCACTGCTTGGTGGTCCTGTCAGCTCCCTCCCACCTGAAAAAATGTTCAACTGATCAGCAGCTGCATTCAAAGCCCCCATTCGCATTGGCACAATTTGAATTTTTATTTGGCATGCCAAATTACATGCCAAATCGCAGCCTATTGCCGGCAAATGCACTATTCCAATCAGTGCGACGCCGACTTTGCAGCGTTGCACCGATTTCCAAAAATAGTTCCTGCGCTACTTTTGGCAACTTCGGGGGCGATTTAAATAAACATCTGTGCATGAACCTGCACAGATGTCTTTCAAATCGCCCTTGAACTCGCACTGAAATGCGGATTTCAAACCCACGTTCAGTGGGAACGTACTCAAACAGATGCAGATAATGAGCTTAAATAGCTCCTGATGAGTGGACCGTGAGCCACGAAACGCGTAGAGCCTATGAATAGAAGATATACTATTTGAAGACTGACTACACGTTTATGATATACTATATTTATGATACAGTTATTTATTATTATGAAATGTATTTACATGTACTCATTTACCCCATGTCTTGTTCTCCATCTGTTTATGTCTATATTTATTATCCATATCTGTATTTTATACTTTTATGTCAATCATGAAACATCTAATAAATTATTGATTATCCTATGATTTTATATTCTCTTGACTGACCTCACTCAAGGTCCCATGACCATTACCTTCATTCTCTTTGCAGATGCAGATAATGCTTGAGTGTTCTGACAGCCACAGATGGCAGCTTTCAGAATACATTGGGCACAACAGATTTGTCCATCTGCACTGTATAGGATAGATAAGTGGATGGGGAAATCGGGTAATTTTTTTTTGTTCAAGCTATACGTTGCTGTCTGCACAGCCAGCGATTACCTCTGGTGATTGCTGCTGGACACACACAAAGTGCTTCCAACAGTAATCACCGCAGGTAATTGCTGGCTGAGCAGAGAGCCGCAAATAGCTGTGGCTGCCAGCAGCCTGTCATCATAGCGAACAGGACTGGGGCCGCACCTAGTCACTCAGAGCCACAGCAGGAATCTCTGATTCCTGCCGCTACAATTTGCACCTTAATCGCCGGTGTGAAAACAGCCCTACAAAAGCATTACAGGGCTTCCCTGAATTAGGTGCAAGCTGTTTGAAAGGGACCACACCACCAAAAAAAGTCTTAACTACTTTTGTAAATGTTCCTTCAGGGTTTTTCTGGTATCAAGTTAAAAATAATATGGTTTGGTATTGGTAACGAAAAATACAGCCGGACTGCAGATGAGCTACCACAGGAGTTTACAAACTTCAAAACTAAAAGGCCTTGAAGGACTTAAGTTTGGGAGACGTAGAAAGCTTCAGTCAAGGACACTCAAAGCTGAGGAACAATGTAGATGGGGATATTCAAACTGACGCAACTAGTTCATCACTAGGTAAACACAAAGCCTGTTTATCCAGCTGACGAGGAACAACACTTTTTTGTATGCCCATTGTATTGTCAGAGACTATCAATATTTCTCTGTCAAGAACTGCTAACACATTAAGTTGGTACATACTGAATAATGAACAGAGGGAAATATCTTGGTTTTCTCTAAAGGGTAGGTTTAGGTAGGCCATACATAGCGCAAATTTTATTCTTCAGGAAATACATTTGCACGATTTCCCCATCAACACAGCAGGGCCGGTGCTAGAATATTTTACGCCCTAGGCAAGACCAGCTACTTGCGCCCCCCCCCCCCCCCCAAAAAAAAAAGAGGGAAATGTTTAAAAACTCCTCTATGTCATACCCAGTGACCCTGATCTGATGCTTCCTCCATGTTATGCTCTCATACCTAGTGACCCCCATATTCCTCCATGTCACACCCGGGGATCCTGATGTCCCTCCATTTCACACCCAGGGACCCTGATGTTTTTCCATGTCACACCCTGGTACCCCAATATTCCTCCATGTCATGCTGTGATACCCACTGACCCCAATGTTCCTCCATGTCACACCCAGGGACCCCATGTTCCTCCATGTCATGCTGTCATACACAGTGACCCCAATGTTCCTCTATGTCAGACCCTGATGTTACTCCATGTCACACCTGGGGACCCTGATGTTCATCCATGTCACACCTGGGGACCCTGATGTTCATCCATGTCACACCTGGGGACCCTAATGTTTCTCTGTGTCACATCTGGGGACCCAATTCCCCCGTGGCACACCCAGGAACCCCAATTCCTCATGGCTCACCTGGTGACCCCGAACCCCTGTTACACCCGGTGACCACTATCCCCCATGTCACACCTGGTGACTCCGATTCCCCATGGCACACCTGATGGCCCCGATTCCCTTTCATACCAGGGATACTCCATGTAACATCCAGGGACTCTGATCCCTTGTTCTGGGCACACTCACTGGGCGGTATGAAGAGAGTGGACCGCACTCTGCCCTCCTTCACTGTGATCCTGCTGATTCCTTCTCCCAGGACAATCCTCTCCTGGACCACAGTGCTCTCCACAGCTCCAACTGGCTCCTGGTGGAGGGAAAAGCAGCAGTCAGAGAGCTCCACACTTATTTCATCTCCAACCTCCTCAGACCCTTCCGGTGCCTCGTCGCTTCTGCACCAGTAATGGTTTCACCCTCCAGTGCCGAGCTCTGGCTCAGGTTCAGCTCTCCTTAGCTCCCTGCTTATTACCGACCCAGGGAAATAAACGGCTGCACATCAGCTCAGTGCAGAGAGCCACTTCCTGCCCGGGGTTAAGGCTGCTTAGCTCCAGCTGAAGAGGATTATCATTCAGGCAGCACGCTGGTCGACTCACTTCCTGCCTCTTTGGGCCCTCTAACAGTGGTGGAAAGCCAGGGCCTACTAGTTCCACACTGCCCAAGACACCTGGCATCTTCCACTGCCCCTTCTTCCTCCCACACGGCCGCCCCTCCCCTCAGCTCACAAGGATCATTCATGATGGAGAGAGAGTGAACAGAAATGTCTCTCCATCATTCATGATGGAGAGACATGGCTGCGCCCATAGGTGGCAATGCGCCCTAGGCGGCTGCCTAGTTTGCCTAGTGGAAGCACCGGCCCTGCAACACAGACAGTGCTGACAGGGGAATCCCTGCTGCCAAGCTTTTGTTTTTTCCCAGCGGGGATAGGGATGGCAGGGGGAAGTGGCCTCCGCTGGCAGAAGACAGGGATTATCACTAGGAGCTATAACAGTCCCTAGTGATAATTGTAAAACAATCCGGCAACGATCGATCAATTTGGTACATTCAGCCTGTGCATTAATGGTTCGACTCTCGGTCGGTTCCTGCTGAACTGGCCGAGACTTAAATCATGTATGGCCGCCCTAAGTGTGAACATTTCCCATTTATCAATAAACAATGACTCCATTTTGGAGGTCAGGTCTCCCCTCTCAACACGCCATACGACAGAGAAACAGTGTGATCTGGGAGGTCAGTCTGTGAGAACTGTCATTTAAGAGGTGTGGCAGAAGAGAGACGCTTATGGTTGGATTTAAGTCGATGAAGAAAACCACTCAGGTATGTTAAAGAAGAAGTACAGCCAAAGCTTATTTGGCTGTACTTCTTCTGTGGATCACATGAGTACAGTTTGTTCTGCACTCCTGTGACCCATTTGCAGCCGACATCAGGCTATAGTTGGGAACCACCCAGGAGCCTGGACTGGCACCTGGCTTAGCCTCTGATAGAATGAGCCAGCCGCTAGCCAGCAGTGAGTGCTGGAGGGGCAGAGCAGACAGCAGTTATTGACAGTCACAGTTCTCTGCTCAGAGGGGCAGGGAGAGCTGAGCAATCTGCGGTTTTGATCGCTCTGTTCTCAGCCTTAGAGCTGGCGAGGGACAGATGCAGCATCAGATCGATTTTGAACCCAACTTGGTTATAAATAATATGGTTTGGTAATGAAAGATACAGTTGGACCTCAGATGTGCTACCACAGGAGTTTACAAATTTCAAAACTAAAAGGCCTTGAAGGACTTAAGTCTGGGAGACGTAGAAAGCTTCAGTCAAGGACACTCAAAGCTGAGGAACAATGTAGATGGGGATATTCAAACTGACACAACTAGTTCATCACTAGGTAAACACAAAGCCTGTTTATCCAGCTGACGAGGAACAACGCTTTTTTGTATGTCCATTGTATTGTCAGAGACTATCATTATTTCTCTGTCGAGAACTGATAACACATTAAGTTGGTACATACTGAATAATGAACAGAGGAAAATATCTTGGTTTCCACTAAGGGAAGATTTAGGTAGGCCATAAATAGCACAAATTTTATTCTGCAGGAAAAAAATTTGCACGATTCCCCCATCAACACAGATAGTGTTGACAGGGGAATCCCTGCTGCCGAGCTTTTTTTTTTCCAGGCGGAGATGGGGGTGGCAGGGGGAAGCGGCCTCCACTGGCAGAAGACAGGGATTATCACTAGGAGCTATAACAGCCACTAGTGATAATTGTAAAAGAATCCGGCAAAGATTGATCAATTTGGTGCATTCAGCCTGTGCATTAACGGTTCCACTCTCGGTCGGTTCCTGTTGAACCAGCCGAGACTTAAATCGTGTATGGCCGCCCTAAGAGTGAACATTTCTCATTTATCAATAAACAATGACTCCATTTTGGAGGTCTCTCCTCTCAACACGCCATACGACAGAGAAACAGTGTGATCTGGGAGGTCAGTCTGTGAAAACAGTAATTTAAGAGGTGTGGCTCTCGCACCCTGTGGGAGGGGTGGAGGTGAGATGTGAACTGCCTATGAATGAGAGCTGATTCCTGCACAAGTTCTGCACACCCCTGAACTGTGCATACTGTACGTAGAGCACCCCTGAACTATGCACACTGTAAGCAGTGCACCCCTGAACTCTGCACGTAGCGCACTCCTGAACTCTGCACTCTGTATGTAGCGTACTCCTGAACTCCACACACAATGCACTCCTGGTATTTATTGCTCCTTTGAGATCCTCCCACTGTTTTTTGGCCACACCCATCATTCGATGCGGTTCGGTGGGGGGCATGGTTGAGTTCCTGCACCTATGCTCTGAGAAAAAAAGCCCAGCATAAATTTATATAGTCTGTAGGACTGTACAACTGGCCCTTTGAGGACAACCACATAATGCTGATGCGGCCCGCAATGAAATTAAGTTTGACACCCCTGCTCTAGACTAATCAATTAACCCTTTGTGTGTATTAGTCCCTGTCAAATTCTTCAGGTTCCCACAATTTCTCCAATGACATAATTTCAACACTTTATAAGCCCAAAGTAGTGGGATGGATGACAACTCTCCCCCTCTATCTAGAAAATAAAAAATATGTAACAACAATTAAGTACATATACAGTATCTCACAAAAGTGTGTGCACCCCTCACATTTTCGTAAATATTTTATTATATTTTTTCATGTGACAACACCAAAGAAATTACACTTTACAGTGTACAGCTTGTATAACAGTGTAAATTTGCTGTTTCCTCAAAAGAGGTCAACACACAGCCATTGATGTCTAAACCACTGGCAACAAAAGTGAGTATACCCCCAAGTGAAAATGTCCAAATTGGGCCCAATTGGCCATTTTCCCTCCTCGGTGTCATGTGACTCGTTAGTGTTACAAGGTCCCAGGTGTAAATAGGGAGCAGGTGTGTTAAATTTGGTGTTATCGCTCTAACTGTCTCATACTGATCACTGAAAGTTCAACATGGCACCTCATGGCAAAGAACTCTCTGAGGATCTGAAAAAAGAATTGTTGCTCTACATAAAGGTGGCCTAGGTTATAGGAAGATTGCCAAGACTCTCAAAATGAGCTGCAAGACCATACAGCGGCTTAACAGGACAGTTTCCACTCAGAACAGGCCTCGCCATGGTCGACCACAGAAGTTGAGTGCACGTGCACAGCGTCATATCCAGAGATTGTCTTTGGGAAATAGACACATGAGTGCTGCCAGTATTGCAGAGGTTGAAGGGGTGGGGGGGTCAGCCAGTCAGTGCATCAAATTGTTCTGCATGGCTATCATCCCAGAAGGAATCCTTTTCTAAAGATGATGCACAAGAAAGCCCACAAACAGTTTGCTGAAGACAAGCAGACTAAGGACATGGATTACTGTAACCATGTCCTGTGGTCTGATGAGACCAAGATAAACGTATTTGTTTCAGATGGTGTCAAGCGTGTGTGGCAGCAACCAGGTGAAGAGTACAAAGACAAGTGTGCTTTGCCTATAGTCAAGCAAGGCGGTGGGAGTGTCATGGTCGGGGGCTGCATGAGTGCTTCCGGAACTGGGGAGCTACAGTTCACTGAGGGAACCATGAATGCCAACATGTACTGTGACATACTGAAGCAGTGCATGAACCCCTCCCTTCAGGCACTGGGCCGCAGGGCAGTATTCCAATATTAACGGCCCAAAACACACCTCCAAGACAACCATTGCCTTGCTAAAGAAGCTGAGGATAAAGGTGATGAACTGGCCAAGCATGTCTCCAGATCTAAACCCTAGTGAGCATCTGTGGGGCATCCTCAAACAGAAGGTGGAGGAGCGCAAGGTCTCTAACATCCACCAGCTCCATGATGTCCTCATGGAGGAGTGGAAGAGGACTCCAGGGGCAACCTGTGAAGCTCTGGTGAGCTCCATGCCCAAGAGGGTTAGGGCAGTTCTGGAAAATAATGGTGGCCGCACAATATATTGACATTTTGGGCCCAATAAAATATTTACAAAAATGTGAGGGGTGTACTCACTTTTGTGAGATACTGTATATATAGCTTTCTCAAAGATAAAATCCTATCACCAATCCATCTATCCTAATATCATGAACCATACTTGGCCATACTTCTCCTGTGGGTCACAAGATTGCACTTACTTTTGCTCTCCTGTGACCCAGATTCAGACGATAGTTGGCTATTGCCCTATATCAGTTGATGTGGCCGAGCCGCTGCAGGCTCTGGAAGGATACTGACAATATTGTGGGGATCCACCCAGCTGCCTGATTGACAGCTGGTCTGAGAGCAAGAGCAAGTTGTACACACCCCTTCTCTTGCGTTCTGGCATGACAGAGCAGAGAGTAATGACTGACAGTCACTGCTCTCTACTCTGAGCAGACCGAGAATTGAGCAATCGTGGTCATGTGATCACTCAGTTCTCGATCTCAGAGCTGACTTGGGTGAGTATGAAAGTGAGTATGTGTGTTTGTCTTTTACATAGCCCACATCTTACATACCCCAAACTTCTATAGAAAAGATGACCTAGCACATAAGAGAAAGAAGACAAATTGCTGCTGTAGCGATACCCCTGGAGGAGCCGCTGAACTGTCTTGTGATTTCTCTGTATACCTGAAGATGGCACACCTTGCTCACCCAGCACTTACCAACACACCTTGATATATTGATATATTTCAAAGAATTTATCAAGCCAAGTGTAGCCTAAAGGAAGAGAGGATTAGCAATTGTACAGATACAAACAATCAATAAGACAACAACAATACTCTGAGAGATATGGTTAAACACTTGCAGTATTCTCACTGTCAGTAATTAACAGAAATGAATTGCTTTTACCTAGCAACAGTATATATAGGCAGTGGTGTACCTAGAGCATTTGCCACCTGGGGCAGATCCTGTATCTGGCATCCCCCCCAAACTTTAAAATGTAAAAACACCCACAAAAAATGTAATTTTTTTCAGGAATATTTATTGCACAAATTTCACAGCCCCCCATTACAGTGCCCCTTGCAGTCTGCCCCCCTCCCCTCTTTCTAATCACAGTACCTCTTTTTACACTCTCTGCTTCCCCTGCACAGTTCTACCTTCGGCTTAAACAGATAGCACATACTATTAGCAATGTGTTTACGTTTGAGTAAGAGATTGGAGACATGCTACAGGAGATGGTCAGAGACTGCGGATAGGATATAGGAGATAGTCAGAGACTGCAGACATGATACAGGAGATGGTCAGAGACTGCAGACATGATACAATAGATGATCAGAGACTGCAGACATGATACAGTAGATGGTCAGACACTGCGGACATAATACAAGAGATGGTCTGAGACTACGGACGTGATACAGGAGGTGGTCAGAGACCGCAGACATAATACAGGAGGTGGTGAGAGAACGCAAACATGATACAGGAGATGGTCAGAGACTACAAACAGAATACAGGAGATGGTCAGAGACTGCAGACATGATATAAGAGATGATCAGAGACCGGGGAAATTATACAAGAGATGGTCAGAGACTGCAGACATGATACAGTAGATGGTCAGACACTGCGGGCATGATACAAGAGATGGTCAAAGACCGTGGACATGATACAAGAGATGGTGAGAGACTGCGGATGTGATACAAGAGATGGTCAGAGACTGCAGACATGATAGAAGATAGTAGAGCACTAGGGGGGCTGGAGAGCACTAGGGGAAACAGAGAGCATTGGAGGAGCTGAAGGGCACGGGGGGGGGGGATATCTATATATATATATATATATATATATATATATATATATATATATATATATATATAGGCACTAAACCCACCCATTACATCACTACAAGAAGGCTTTATCTAACAGGGGACCTCACTACCACTTACCCAATTCCCTATTTCATACTAATTTAGAGCCACCTAGGGACAGACTAGATAGCTGCACCTGCTTCCAAGCCAATTGCTGCTTGCAGGATCAGCCCAGATCTGCCAAATTGGCTGCCCCTGCACAGAGACACTTCTGCTGCACTTCTGTATTAATGAATATTCAGTTTAACCCTGTCCACACTGCAGAAGGATAATACAGCAGCAACAAAGGATGATGTTTCTCAGCAGTTATCAGCTACAGTCCAGTTACACTGGAATATCTTAGATTAATTTTAAATAATAAAAGTTCATGTCATTTTCATTCCTTTTTTTAAAGCTTCAAAGCATATATGGCAGTGGTGTCCAAACTTTTTTCAAAGAGGGCCAGACTTGATGAAGTGAACATGTGTGAGGGCCGACCATTTTGCCTGACATTTAAAATAAATACAATCATCAGTGCAGTGCCCACGAATGCAGCCTCGCCAGCGCAGTGTCCTTAAATGCAACCTCGCCAGCGCAGTGCCGAAATATACAGGCTCGCCAGCGCAGTGCCCATAATTGCAGCCTCACCAGTGCAGTGCCCATACATGCAGCCTCGACATCGCAGTGCCCATACATGCAGCCTCACCAGCACAGTGCCCATAATTGCAGCCTCGCCAGCGCAGTGCCCATAATTGCAGCCTCGCCAGCGCCATTGACACTATCCAAATCACTTTTAAAAAAGTCCAGGAAGCAGCGCCGAGAGATAGAAGGGGGCGGGCGGGGCAGAGGAGAAGGTTAGGACGCGCTGTCATCGGAAGTCCCAGCACCTATGATAGACATCGGCATAGGAGGCGGGACTTCCGATGACAGCACGTCCTTCCTTCTCCTCGGCGCCGCCCGCCCCCTTCTACCTCTCGGCGCTGCTTCCTGGACTTTTTTTTTTTTACATCGGCGTACAACACGCACTGTTACTTTTTCCTCCATTTTTAGGAGGAAAAAGTGTGTGTTATACGCCGATAAATACGGTATATATATATATATATATATATATATATATATATATATACACACACACATATATATATATATATATATATATATACATACATACATACATACATACACACAAATATATATATATATATACTGTATATGAAATAAAAAGCATCAGTGCTTTATGGATAAAATCACACTTACTTAGACAGGCAGTAGAAGAGATGACACCTCCTCGGTCAGCTCCACGCGGCTTCTACAGGTGGCTGTGTGGCTGTGCGGTGAAGGAGAGAAGGAACGCAGATTTCAAATTCATTCTGCACTCCCGCGCAGTCGTGGGCGGCGCCAAGTACATAGAGCAGAGCGGGGGGCGGAGCAGGACTCGGCGGGACTCGGGAGCAGCATCGGGGCGGTGATGCGCAATGTCTCAGAGAGAGACATTGATCAGCGGTGTCTCTGGGGGCCGTATGAAATTAAAGGATGGGCCGCAACTGGCCCGCGGGCCGGACTTTGGACATGACTGATATATGGGATCCAAAGGATCACCTAAACAATTCAGCAAGGAAAAGGAAGAGAAAGACAACATGGAAGATGAAAAAAAAAATAGGAAATAAGAAAACCTGCTTGCCCCCCATACAGGGGAAGTAGGCTGGTTGCCCACAACACTCTCACACCAAGATGACTCCCACACACTGGGCAACAGACATGCTAAAAAGTCTGGTGCCTGTCACCACTGGAAGCTACTGGAAACTAATGCTTTTTGTATGGGTGATCTTTTTTGGGAATTTCAAAACATCACCCTGTTGCTGAAAGGCATATGAAATGTCACATCTATTCCTTCTCTTAACGAGCTGTGATCCGATCAGCAACATCTCACAGACATTTTTCAGGACACTGGAGAACCCCTATGTAGGATATAGGCATAGTATTTTACAAATGCAGTGACTTTGTCACTAGGATAGGAATGTCACTAGGAAAGAAAAAAATTGCAAATTAGATCCAAAAATAATTGCATTGGGCAAATCAGCATTGTTTAGGAGTCTAGGACTAC
The DNA here is from genome assembly GCF_965119305.1 of Pelophylax lessonae. Taxonomy (NCBI): domain Eukaryota; kingdom Metazoa; phylum Chordata; class Amphibia; order Anura; family Ranidae; genus Pelophylax; species Pelophylax lessonae. Next base: position 428,380,090 of record NC_138768.1, on the reverse strand, counting down.
AATTAAAAGAGAAGTGCAGGAATAATAATACAAAAAAAAAAAAAAAAAACATTCTCACCTAGATCCAATGCTGCATCTGTCCCCAAGCCACCTCTACACTAAGAACTGAGTGATCAAAAAAGCAGATCACTGCATTTTTGGTCTTCAGTGAGCAGAGATTGTGAATATCACTGGAGCGCCAGGCTGTGCAGGGGGCGTGAGCTGCTGGCTCAGACTTGAGCCCACTGTTAGCTGAATACAGGTCACAGGAGTGCAGAACCAAGTGCACTCCTGTGACCTATAAGAGAAGTAGGGTCAAAAGTGCTTTGGCCTTACGTCTCTTTTAAATAAAATGTCAGGTGGGCTTTATACAACACTAGGTAGGGCCTCAGACTACTGGATATGTTCAGGCAAAGCAACGTACCCGTATGTCAGTTTGCCTGTACAGACAAAGGGAGGCCCTAAGCCAGACCGGACACAGCAAATGCGGATCACGATACTCGGGGCCTGGGGATTATGTGATCGCTATGCGATCACATGATCACAATGTCAACAAAGCTGTTATGAATCAATATGATTCGGAACAGCTTTGCTTCCTATGCTAGTGAGCTGTGTTTTGCCCATAGCTATGACAATGTTCCTGGGCCAATCACAGCACCCTGGGCAAATCACAGATCAATAGTATTCACAGCTGTCATGCACTTAACCCAATCATCACAGTTGCAAGCATTGCTGGTACAATGATCCTTATTGTACCAGCAATCAAAGTGTAAAAAAAAAAAAAACCTGATCGCCCCCCAGAGTAGTATGATGTTACTATGGTAACATTGAACTACCATGATGAAAGTATTTAAAAAAAAAAAGATTAGTAAAAAATCAAGTTAAAAAAATATACTTAAAATATTGAATAAAAAATTATTTAAAACATTTTTTTATTTTTATTTTTTTATAACATGATGTCACAAGTCAGTGTCCCTGATCACCACCACACCAGTCATATCATGATGCTGTACTGTGCTGGTGACAATATGAAAAAAAACAATCGTTAAAAGAAAAATCTCAAATTTTATTTAATTTCTTAATTTTCCAAAAAAATTGTGACAAAAAAATTACAATTTCAAAAAAATTTGCCATGTCTCTTACTAAATGCCTCAGTCTGTTTACTTTCCAAAAATGGGTAATTTGGGGGGTATTTGTACTGTCCTGACATTTTAAGGGCCTCAAGGAATGATTGATACATTTTCAAATATACTGTACATATACCATATTTTGTAGATGCTATAACTTTCCTACATAATAAATAATATAAACCTAATGGGATTTTCTTTTTTACATGCTAAAGATATGTAACAGAATACATTGTGGACTAAATTCATGATGAAATTTGATTATATTGGATATGTTTTTTACAGAAATGTATCTTTTTTTCAAAATGTTTTGTCTTTTTTCATTTATATCGCAAAAAATAACAAAACCCAATGGTGATCAAACACTACCGAACAAAGGCTCTATTTATGTGAAACAAAGTATGAAAATTCAATTTGCGTACAGTATTGTATGACCGCGGACTACCAATTAAAATAGCTCAGTGCTGAATAGAACAAAATGGCCTGGCCATGAAGGGGGTAAAACATTCCAGAGCTTAAGTGGTTAAAGGAGATATTTACATACTTTGCATAGCTAGACGTGCGTAGAAACCTTTTCAGTTTTATAATAAACTTGAGAATGTTTAGTTCATTCCAAGCATGGGTGTAACCACATCTATGAAACCTTTTTATTCTGTTAAATGTTTTTCTATCATCAAACACAAGGAACTCCTTCTTTCTAGCATATCAGCAGGTTTTTAGAAAATCCACAATAACACTGGGCACACCCTTAAATGTATATTTTGATGCAAACAGTGCACATACTTTAATTTGATGGAGATCAACCTCTTGCAGGCCCTGTACAGCAGAGCTCAAACTAGAGGAAAAAGATGCAAGTGTTACTGAACTACAACAGGGAAACATAGGTCTTCTAAAGGATGTCCTAAGGAAGTCCTAACAATTAGGGCCTGAAACGCGTTGACGTATGGGACATGGTTTCTCCTCATCGTGAGCCTCTTTGTTCTTTGCCTGCATTGCGTCCTGATTTGAATCTGCAGTGGTGGGCATTGGACACTAGTTTCACAAACTAGAGACACTCTGTAAGTATTATGTACAAACTCTGCGCTTTGTAATCTGAGATGCCATTTTATATGCTTTAACCACTTAAGGTCTGCTATATAGCAATTTTACTTCTACAGGACGGCACCTCTGTGCCAGATCACATATATATCTGCTCTTCCAGGTAGCGGGCGGGAATGAGCATCGCTGGCGACTCACTCCCGCTGTGACTATACACAGCGGGAGCCCAGCAGTGGGTACTGCGAACTCGATATCTGCCAGCACCTGCCGATTGCTCGGTACAGAGGCATCTCCCACAGATCACAGAAACACATTGTTACGCACACAGTTAACCCTTTCATCACCCCTGATGTTAACCCGTTTCCAGCCAGTCTCATTAGTACAGTGACAGTGATTATTGTTAGCACATTTTTTAGCATATTTTTAGCACTAATCACTGTATTAGTGTCACTGGTTCCCAAAAAGTGTCTGTCAGCGTCAGAATGTCTGCACTCCTGCCATAAGTCACTGATCGCTGCCATTACTAGTAAAATAAATAAATAAAGAAAGATGCTATAGGTTTTGCGCAAACCAATCAATATACGCTTATTGGGATTTCTTTTACCAAAAATATGTAGCAGAATACATATTGCCCTAAATTAATGAAGAAATTTGATTTTTTTTCAATGTTTTTATTGGATATATTTGTAGCAGAAAGTAAAAAATGTTTTTTATTTCAAAATCGTCAGTCTTTTTTTGTTTATAGCGCAAAAAATAAAAAACGCAGAGATGATCAAATACCACCAAAAGTAAACTCTATTTGTGGGGAAAAAAAGCACATCAATTTTATTTGGATACAGCGTTGCACGTTGTCAGTTAAAGTAACGCAGTGACGTATCACAAAAAATGGCCTAGTCATGAAGGGGGCGGTAAATTCCAGAGGTCAAGAGGTTAATATGCTATGGTTCTACTATAGATCACATCATACTATCTGCAGAGCTATCCCTGAAGAAGAAGATATTTGACTCTGAAACGTGTCCGATACCCATATGTGATCTTTGGGCATATACAGTGCCTTGCGAAAGTATTCGGCCCCCTTGAACTTTGCGACCTTTTGCCACATTTCAGGCTTCAAACATAAAGATATAAAACTGTAATTTTTTGTGAAGAATCAACAACAAGTGGGAAACAATCATGAAGTGGAACGAAATTTATTGGATATTTCAAACTTTAACAAATAAAAAACTGAAAAATTGGGCGTGCAAAATTATTCAGCCCCTTTACTCTCAGTGGAGCAAACTCTCTCCAGAAGTTCAGTGAGGATCTCTGAATGATCCAATGTTGACCTAAATGACTAATGATGATAAATAGAATCCACTTGTGTGTAATCAAGTCTCCGTATAAATGCACCTGCACTGTGATAGTCTCAGAGGTCCATTTAAAGCGCAAAGAGCATCATGAAGAACAAGGAACAGACCAGGCAGGTCCGAGATACTGTTGTGGAGAAGTTTAAAGCCGGATTTGAATACAAAGAGATTTCCCAAGCTTTAAACATCCCAAGGAGCACTGTGCAAGCAAAAATATTGAAATGGAAGGAGTATCAGACCACTGCAAATCTACAAAGATCTGGCCGTCCCTCTAAACTTTCAGCTCATACAAGGAGAAGACTGATCAGAGATGCAGCCAAGAGGCCCATGATCACTCTGGATGAACTGCAGAGATCTACAGCTGAGGTGGGAGACTCTGTCCATAGGACAAAAATCAGTCGTATACTGCACAAATCTGGCCTTTATGGAAGAGTAGCAAGAAGAAAGCCATTTCTTAAAGATATCCATAAAAAGTGTTGTTCAAAGTTTGTCACAAGCCACCTGGGAGACACCCCAAACATGTGGAAGAAAGTGCTCTGGTCAGATGAAACCAAAATTGAACTTTTTGGCAACAATGCAAAACGTTATGTTTGGCGTAAAAGCAACACAGCTCATCACCCTGAACACACCATCCCCACTGTCAAACATGGTGGTGGCAGCATCATGGTTTGGGCCGGCTTTTCTTCAGCAGGGACAGGGAAGAAAAATTAAAATTGATGGGAAGATGGATGGAGTCAAATACAGGACCATTCTGGAAGAAGACCTGATGGAGTCTGCAAAAGACCTGAGACTAGGACGGAGATTTGTCTTCCAACAAGACAATGATCCAAAACATAAAGCAAAATATACAATGGAATGGTTCACAAATAAACATATCCAGGTGTTAGAATGGCCAAGTCAAAGTCCAGACCTGAAACCAATCGAGAATCTGTGGAAAGAACTGAAAACTGCTGTTCACAAACGCTCTCCATCCAACCTAACTGAGCTCGAGCTGTTTTGCAAGGAGGAATGGGCAAAAATTTCAGTCTCTCGATGTGCAAAACTGATAGAGACATACCCCAAGCGACTTACAGCTGTAATAGCAGCAAAAGGTGGCGCTACAAAGTATTAACTTAAGGGGGCTGAATAATTTTGCACGCCCAATTTTTCCGTTTTTTATTTGTTAACAAAGTTTGAAATATCCAATACATTTCGTTCCACTTCATGATTGTGTCCCACTTGTTGTTGATTCTTCACAAAAAATTACAGTTTTATATCTTTATGTTTGAAGCCTAAAATGTGGCAAAAGGTCGCAAGTTCAAGGGGGCCGAATACTTTCGCAAGGCACTGTATACACTGTATTTTGTGATTTTGTATCAATCCTATTATGTGAAACTTTTTATTGTTTTTTCTACACAACTTTTTAATGATATTACAGTAAAAAGTTATACATTTTAAGATATCAATAATCACTTCTTCCCATTTAATGGGGGTAATAAACCTTTACTGAGATTGTAATATAGAGATGTGGCCATTACAGCAGAAAAACCTCCAATTTATGCTCTTCTCAGTCATAATAAACAAGCAAAAAATTGGGGGAGCAAGCCCTGAACATGTATATCTAAAGCCGGTGCCGCTATGGACCAAGCAACATGTATATTAAAAAAGAATAGCGCACACATGCAAAAGAAATGACTATCAAATATGGAGACAATCCATAAATAACAATGGGGATTTAGTCCCACCATATGGCCATATCGTGCTCAAGTCCACCACTACGTCAAACTACCCCATTATCAGTGGGTCCTACACTATCTTCTCAGTCATAGAAGGCTCCCTGCCACTGGGATGGGTTTTTATTAGCACCTCTGAAGATCTTAACCCCCTGGTACTCAGTAGCCTTGTCAACCTAGTCTCATTCCCTTCACCAAGCACCCCTGAAACTGCTCCGTAACCTTTTTTTACAGTACCACAATGCATTGTCCTAAAAGTTTAATACCAGGTAAAAACAAAGAGCAGAAAAACACTTTAAAACCACAACTCCACATTCCCCCATACCCCATTCCCACCCCATTTATAACAAAAGTATTCAAAATATAGACTTCAGGTATGTGTTTGTTGGAAACTGGCCTGTTCAGGACAGTTCAGAAGCACGTAAATAGGCAGCAAATAGAGAGAGAGAGAGACAAGGCACGTTCTACCCTGACATAGAAATTAGAATGTATAATTTTATGAGACAGTAGCCACAAATACTTTATAGTGGCTGGACAGTATGCAAGCAGCTTTGCTAATCTGTGATTTAGGAGGGAGAGTGAAGAGACTGTATTATCTGAGAGACAATAGCCACAAATATTCTACCTTAGCTGGACAGTATTTTAGGCAGCTTGGTTAAGCCTCAATTTAAAGCGAAACCAAAAATTTGTAGTATGCAGAACAAACTCGCCAATCCATGAATGTCTCCATGGTTTATTTTGTTGAGAAATCACTTTGAAAACAATCCCTTAACATTTCTAGCTGTGATCGTCTTGAATATAGGAAGATAATTAATGTAGCATTTACTTCCTACAATCTATTTGTGCTTAGCTCAAGAACTTAGACAGAATGGTGTGTGTTGGCTGAGAAAGCCCCTCCTCTACTCCTCCAGATGAAAGAAAACAAATGCCCATGAAGACTCCTGGCATGTATTACATCATGTTGGTCCAGGTTATAAACCAGGAAGCAATTGAAGAAGTGCAAAAAAAGTTTTAAACGTGTAAACATACTATACCTTCCTATTTATTTACTAAGGCTAGCAGCATAAAGACTAAAAAATAGTTAGTATTGATTGAGAGAATGTACTTCCATTTTTAAGCAGAACAAAATAAGCAGGTTTTTTTTTTTGAAACATAAATGAGAGTGAATTATTCTAGGCACAATAGTCACAAATATTCTAGAATGGCTGGACAGTATGTAAGCAGCTTCGTTGTGCTACAATTTAATAGGGAGAGATGAAACGTGTTTTATCTTGAAATAGAAATGATAGTGTATTATCTGAGAGATAAAAGCCACTACCAAAGTTTCCATCAACTTGAGGGGCCCTAATGTAATAGAAAAGAGATCACACTTATTGGGAGAAATCCAGACACTCAAACCCATAAGCATAAATTGTATTTATTTAAGAAACTAATTTTAAACAAAACAACATCTATAACAAAACTAACCACAGATTCCCAACACCCCTCAAACTTCCAGTAAATCCAAAGGGGTCTCCATAATATTTTTCCAAATGAGTCCAATTCTCTTTAGAAAAGGAGCTTGCAGACCTGGGAGGCCTCTTCTTTTCTTTGATAAGTACACTTAGGAACAAACCATTCACTTTGTCTAATATATACTGCCATAATGTGAAAAGTTCCCTTTTATTCAGAAAGTAGGTACCACACTGCAAGGTTTTGCATCTAGAATCCTAATATTTGGAGGGGATGTCAATTTACCACTGGTTCCAATGCTTGACATCTGGCTCATCAATACTGCCCTAAAGGAGCCTCAGACTAATCACAAAACAGCTTTTCTCACCGTGCCTACATGATGCATAGCTCTTTTTACACCCAGATGCCAGAGAATACACATAATATTCCAAGCTTCAGGACAGATACCCCAGAATTAACTATTTTTCTCTGACTCAACAAGACTTTCCTAGTTTAAGTAACACAACCATTGAGCCAACAGTACTCTCAAACCACATCCCAATAATTTTTTCTCTCCTTTATTCCCCAACTCTTTACTGTTTGGAGATGAAATATAGCTCCACAGGGCCAATTTCTTCCCACCCTTCCTCTTTTAAGTTCTTTATTCATCACTTACCCTACATAACCTCTTTACCTGCTCAACAACCCTCCTCCCCATGACATAACATCAGAGGCATAACTAGAACCTTCAGGGCCCTGATGCAAGAAACCATGAAGGGCCCCCCAGACCCCTGGCCGGGGCCCTTACCTTCAAGCCCAGGGCTCTTCCCACTAATCCTGGGGCTCTTTACACTCGTTGCATGGCCTTTTATTACGGTCCCGCAGCAGGATTCTTTCACAGGTTCTGCAGTGGGCCCCCTTCCTGCAATCTTGTGGGCCCCCTTCCTGCAATCTTGGGGCCTCCCCACAGTGGTGCAATGCCAGGGTACGGTCGCAAGTGTGACCTTTGCGATCCTGGAAATTCACCCACTGGTTTGCTACCGGGCCCCCTGGAGCATGGGGCCCGGTAGCGATTGCAACCCCTGCATCCCCTGTAGTTACGCCCCTGCATAACATAACATGACTGCGCACCAGTGCACAAAACAAGGTCCAAAAAGGCTGAGCGAGTTTCGGGTGGAGGAATTTGACTGTCCTGCACAGAGTCCTGACCTCAACCCGATAGAATACCTTTGGGATGAATTTGAGCGCAGACTGCAAGCTAGGCCTTCTCGTCTAACATCAGTGATTAACCTCACAAATGCGCTTCTGGAAGAATGGTCAAACATTCCCATAGACATACTCCTAAACCTTGTTGACAGCCTTTCCACAAGAGCTGAAGATGTAAAAGTTGCAAAGGGTGGGCCAACTCAATATTGAACCCTACTAAGGGTTTCCCTTCTAACCCGACTAAGACTGGGATGCCATTAAAGTTCATGTGTGTGTAAAGGCAGGTGTCCCAATACCTTTGATAACTGTGTGTAGATGGCAAAAGAAAAAATCTGACAGGGGTTTTAACTCTCCCTTAACTCTATCCAAAATGAAAAACTGCTTTGCATTTAGTTTAGCTTAAGCCCCGGTTCACACTTGTGCGTGTGCGGGGTTCGCATGTAATATCGGAGCGCACTGCTCTGACATTACATGCGATCGGCTGTGCAGTGCGAGTTTAGCCATACAGTTTGTATGGCTAAATTCGCACCGCAGCCGCACCAAACATGCACAGGACCCTTTTTGGCAGCCGCATCAGGATCGGATCGCACAGCGGTTCACACTTGTGCGATCCGATCCTGTGCGAACTGCAAGATCGCACTGCGATATGCGATCAAACTGGGGGTGTCGTTAACATTTCATTGACACCCCCAGCGTATCGCATATGGCAGTGTGAACTGCCAAGAGTGCGTTTGCGATGCGGGAACAGGCTGCGAATTCGCAGCCTTCCCGCATCGCATAAATGTGACCCGACACTTAAGAGCACATTCACACTGAGGCGCTTCTAGACTGCCCATAAAACGCTGAGCGCTTTTCAGGCGCTTTAAAGCATTTGCGGTGCTCTTTATAAAGGACACGTGACTCAAAAACTTGTCCCAAAAACTTTTAGAGATGCTTTTCAGACGCTTTTGAGGCGCTTCCCATTCAAAATATTTTTTTTCCCCATTTTTTCATAACACTGCCAGTGCACCACCCCAGTGTGAAAGCTTTCATTGATTTTGATGGGAAGCATTTTTTTTGTGAGCTTTTCAGGCGCTTTTTTTAATGCCAAAGCACTTGAAAAACTCCACTGTATCTTTTTTTTTTTTTTCCGGCTGCTTTTCCTGAGCTTTACGTCGCTTCCTTGTTTATATTTAGTTAACAAATGTTTGTTTCCAAACAATGAAAATGCTTAGTGCTATATTGAGAGAAGCCTAGTACACACGGGCCGAATGCCGGGCAGCATCGGCCAGTTCAATAAAAAAACGTCCGACATTCGGCCCATGTGTACTGCTGGTCTGACAGAAGCCAGAATGTATGACCGAAGAAGGTCTGCATATTGGCCTAGCCAATGGCTGAGAGCGCTGACCTGAGTGTTCTGGGGGGGGGGGGGGGGTTGGGGCAGGTTCCCTATCAGAACACAAAGCACAGCAAGGGAGATTGCTGTACTGACTTTGGATAGTTAGTACAGCGGCGGCTCCTTCTGAGCTGGCAGCTTTTTTTTCATTCAGTTCGCTGGCTTGAACGAAAAAAATATCTACTAGTGTGTACTAGGCTTAATATATTCATGAAATGTATTTTAAGACTTCCCTGAGGAGAATTGTGAGACGCTGGTAATGACAACAGAATGTCAGGGAAAACTGCTGTGTAATGGTGATCAGGTTTATTCTGAATTTGCATACATGTCCTCAGTATGCATTGGGAAGGTAGGGAAGATCTTAGTGTTATGTTATTATGAAGGGTGTGGACATGTTTAGTGCTGCTAAAGAGCAAATAGTAGTTTCTTTTTTTCCTTTGACCTCTGCAAACATATGAGCTATCATAGAAAAACATTGCAGATGCTGGCTTATCTAATGAGAAGAAGAAACAAATATTCATAGTGCAGGAAACCAAAGCAAGCTATCTGATTCTAGTTTACTGTAACCATGACTAGTTCCGAGTAGTCTGTTTTTTTTCCTTATACCAATCAAAATATTTTTGCTAGTTTTCACTACATTAACCATTTCGCTTTTAGAGCCTTTTTTTGTGTGTTTTTTTTTTTTTTTTTACACATGTTAAAAAAATTATATTAGTCCTGACGATTACATAAAACCCCACAACAGTGTATATTTTCTGAAAGCAGACCCCCTTTTAAATGAAGTAGCTGTAGTTCTAAATTTTTATGTCACACCATATTACGATAATGGTTTATCAAGCACAAAATTTCAGTGAAAAATACACTTAGCAATTAGGGGTGCTCCTCACAGCAGCTGGGTGATACCTGGAGAAGCTGCATGCTAATAGAGTTGGTCGAATGGTTCGGCCCTAGCATGAGTTCAGGCCAAAGATTGGCTGTTCGCTCCTTTGATGAAAACCTGAATTATCAGGCCGTTTGACCGTTTGTTCAGCCCACCGAATGACCACAATGCACTGCGGCGCCGCACAGTGCATTGGAAGCCCTGATTGGCTGAAGCAGGGCACAGAGCACTGTCAGATCTATGATTGGAGAAAGTAAGGATGACTCTATCTAATCATGGCTCATTGCTCTCAGTCCCACCAAACACTATAAAAATATTCTCCCCATAGCGGCAATTTGCTGTGTGATATTGGCGTGGAGAGAGATAGAAAAGGGCTCTGTTTAGCGCTACTAGCGGGTTAGTGTGCTAAAGTGTGCTATTGTGATTCTATTCAGTGTAGCATATCAGTTTAGTGTGAACCTAGTTATAGTGCAGCGTGAGTGAAGTTGGACTATTCATTTTTACTTTAGTGTCACTTTAGTGTGAATCTAGCGATAGTGCAGTGTGAGTGTAGTTTGACTATTCATTTTTACTATATTGTAAGTTTATTTTGTCATGGCAAGTTTCCTGCAGTATACTTTAGTGGGCTACTGCATGGTTAATTGAGTAAATTTCAGTGCATTACTGCACATTTAACGCAGTATATTTTAGTGCGTTAGTGCACGTTTAACAAAGCATATTTCGGTGCATTACTGCATGTTTAACGCAGTATATTTCAGTGCGTTACTGCATGTTTACTGAAGTATATTTCAGTGCATTACTGCATGTTTAACACAGTTTATTTCAGTGTGTTAGTGCACATTTAACAAAGTATATTTGAGTGCATTACTGCATGTTTAACGCTGTATATTTCAGTGTGTTACTGCACGTTTACCGCAGTATAGTTCAGTGCGTTACGGCACATTTAACTAAGTATATTTCAGCGCGTTACTGCACGTTTAATGCAGTATATGTCAGTGCGGTAGTGCAAGTTTAACAAAGTTTATGTCAGTGCATTATTGCACGTTTAATGCTGTATATTTCAGTGCATTACTGCATGTTTAACGCAGTATAGTTCAGTGCGTTACTGCGCATTTAATGAAGTATATTTCAGTGCGTTACTGCGCGTTTAATGAAGCATATTTCACTGCGTTACTGCATGTTTAACGCTGTATATTTCAATGCATTACTGCATCTTTAATGCAGTATATTATATTTCAGTGTGTAGGTGCATGTTTAACTCAGTATATTTCAGTGGGCTAGTGCACATTTACCACAGTATATTGCAGTGCGTCAGTACAGTTTTACTGCAGTATACTGTAGTGTGTCAGTGGAGTGTGTCTGTGTAGTGAGTACTCAAATAGTGCACTAAACACTAAAGGCAAAGGTGGACATGGTCCATCCTCAGGCAGTGCATAATTTCCTCTGTTTAGTGATGTTGCCCATGCTATCCAGCCACAGCATGCATTGGAGGTGGTTTTACTAAACCATTCTCATCCTCCTCTATCAACCAAAGCAGAGACTAGTTTGCAGTCCACTGCAGCTGCCAGAGTGGCTTATTCCGCCTCCTTGTCTCCAGCTACTCCGGTCATAGCCCCAGCATCAGGCATGGAGGAGTTAGCTGAGTTATTTGAACACTTGCTCTTTGACGATACACAGCCATTAGTGGATTCAGATCTTGGTTCTGAGGTTGGGGAAAGGTAGGAACATGAGCCTACAGAGAGGGGAGAACACTGGTAAACAAGAAATTGGCAGTCATGTGCCCCCAGCTGCAGCATATTGTCAAGTTGTCTCCAGTGATAATGAGGCTGGAGGGGATGATGATGATGAGGTCACTGACGCGACTTGGGTGCCGGATAAAGCAGAGGAGGAAAGTGAGGGTGAGGCACAACCCCAAAGAGGCAGCCATCATGGAACAGTAGAGAGCAGCCACCCTAGTCCACCAGATTGTGGAGCTGTTATCTCCCAGCCCACTTCCCACAGCTCAGCTGTTTGGGTCTTTTTTAGCACATGTACAGCCGATCACACTGTTGCAATTTACAAATTTTGACTCAAGCACATCAAGCGAGGTAAAAACACCAGCCTTTTGGTTACCACATAGTTGACAAGACGTTTAACCTCCCATCACTCAGCCCCCTGGCAAGAGCACCTGAAAGCCACACAAAAGGGGCGCAATTCTGCCCTTCGTCCCTCACCTTTCTGGTTTACGCTGCTATACCTCATGATCTCTCAGCAGCCTCCACTGAAATGATGGTATAGCGCAGGGTGTCCCAGGTCCTTGCAGCATGTCTGCCAGTAGCACACCACCAGCTGTAGACTATAGCAGTCACATTTCTCTGCCCCATCTCCTGTAGCAAAAAAAAAATACAGTCACTGCCACCCACATGCCCAACGTTTAAATACAGGTTTGTCAAAGCTGCTGGCTTTACAACTCCTGCCTTTCTGTCTGGTGGATTCCGCCCCCTTCCATGATTTTGCAGAATGTGATGTACCACAATGGCAGATTTCCAGTCATTATTTATTTTCATGTAAGGCCATTCCAACTCTCTCAACTACCTTTTACATGGAAGGCAAAGTTGTGGCACAAGTACCCCCTAAGCATTCCAGGGGCTATTCAATGAGTCAGGCTAAAAGGTGCCATGCAGTGCTTCAGCTGGTCTGTGTAGGGGACAGGCACCACAATGGAGCAGAGACTCTTTCAGCTCTGCAGGGGCAGGCCCAGAGGTGGTTCACGCCACACCAGCTGGAGCCAGGAATGGTGGTGTGATAATGGCACAAACCTCCTGTCCGCCCTTAGACAGGGAAAGTTGACATTTCTTAAATAGGTACCCAGGGTTGGAAGATCTGCTAAAGCAGGCCAGAAGAGTCTGCAGCCATTTCAGGCTGTCATACACAGCCAGTGTTTGGTTGGCTGAAATTCAGCAGGAATTCCACCTGCCCATAAACCGCCTGATTTGTGACATGCCCACTTAGGTGTAACTCGGCTTTGGAAATGCTGCAGCGGCTGCACACGCAGCAGAGGGCCGTCAATGAGTACCTGTTTGATAATGGCACAATGACAGGCGCAAGCCGGATCATTTTTTTTCCCCACGCCAATGGCAGCTGATAAAGGATGCAGGCACTGTACTGTCACCAATTGAGGAGGCCACAAGGATAGTAAGCTGTGACAATGCATGCATCAGTGACACAATCCCTGTTGTATTTCTGCTGGAGCAGACTCTGCGTGGAATTATGGACATGGCACTCTAGCCAGAGCAGCGGGATGAAGAGGAGGACTTCCTTTCCTCTCAACGCCCGCTTTATGCAGACATCATTATTGCCATGCCACAGAAAACACAAGAGGAGATGGAGGAGGGGGAGGAGGAGGAGGAAGAGGAGGAGGAGGATTCTGGCAGTTTTTGAAGCATTACAGCAGAGCAAGACATACATCAACCCTTAACAGATGGTTTTTCATCCTCAGAACTCTTGGAAGTAGTATGTAGTTGGGAGGAGGCAGTTCCAGATACTGTAATCCTTAGTGACCCAGAGGAAACTGCTTCTCACGCCTCCACAAAATTGCGGTGAATGGGCTCCCTCATTCTTCAAAGCTGCAAAAGGACCCAGGAATACGTGTCATCAAGGAGAAGGATCACTATTATTATTATACAAGATTTATATAGCGCCAACAGTTTGCGCAGTGCTTTACAACATGAGGGCAGACAATATAGTTACAATAGAATTCAAAACAGGAGGAATCAGAGGGCCCTGCTCGTTAGAGCTTACAATCTAGAAGGGAGGGTCAAGTAAAACAAAAAGGTAATAAATGAGGGGGATGAGCTGATGGAGAAAAGGAAAACACAGTTGTTAGGTGTGAGTAGAATAGGCTTCTCTGAAGAGGAGGGTTTCAGGGATCGTCTAAAAGCTAATAGAGTAGGAGATAATCGGACAGATTGGGGTAAGGAGTTCCATGGAAGGAGGTGACGAGGGAGCTAGAGAGCAGGAGGTCTTGAGAGGAAAGAAGAAAACGATTTGGCTGGTATTTTGAGACTAGGTTAGTAATGTACTGTAGCTGAGAGCTAAGTTGTAGATGGCTTTGTAAGGTTATTGTTAGTATTTTGAATTTAATTTGTTGCGTTGCTGTTGGTTGGCAACCCTCCTTGACCAGTGTTAGAAGGGGAAAGTCTCAGAACTCATCCTGTCCCCACAGAGGAAGCAGAAGATGAAATCAATTGAGGACACCTTAAAGAGGAGTTCCCAACTGTGGTAGGTTACAGTCTGGTGGAAAACGTAGTTTTGAGGCTTCTGTTGGTCAAGAGAGGAGCGGTGAAGAAGGGGGCCGCTTCAGTGATGCCTTTCAAAATTTTTTTATTCCTGGGCGCCCAGGGCTGTCAGCTTCCACGTCCCATTGGCAGCATCTGCATTATGTGGTGGGAGATGATCTAGGGGTGAAAACTGGCATAGAGAGCTTTCAAGTTGACAATCCACTGGGTTACTGGGTCATGAGAATAGACCACTGGCCAGAACTTGCCCAGTATGCAATTGAGCTGCTGGGCTGCCCTGCATCCAGCGTCCTTTCGGAACGGGCATTCAGTGCTGCTGGAGGTTTTGTGACAGCTAAGAAAGTGCCTCCATCTTAAAGACTCCATGGACTGGCTGACATTTATCAAAATGAATCAGTCCTGGATTAGCAGCAGTTATCAAGCCCCGGATGCCGATAATGCTGATTAAGTGCTTTCTGGATCTGGAGTCTCTGAAAGACTGTCTAGGCCAGGCATGTCCAACCTGCAGCCCGGGGGCCTCATGCGGCCCGGACCTGCAGGCAATGCGGCCCACTGCTCCCTGACATTTTTTTTTTGCTGGGGAGGAAGGAACTCAGGTCGGGGGCACGGCCACAGCCACTTCCAACTAACTGTAGGCAGAGGCTGCCTCGGAAGGGATCATCCTCTAGTTGTGTTATATTTGTGCTGGTGGGGTGCAGCAGCACTGGAACGGGGCGGTGGCGTTTTATTACTTATATACCTTAACTATATTAAAGAATATATTCGGTATTCGGTCTGACCAGACTACCGAGGTTGAGCAACCCTCACCCACCCCCCACACACACCTGTACTCTATCAGTGTCCACTATCAAGTGGATATAGGAGGAGTCCCCTGTAGTGCATTTGCACATCTTTCCTAGCAAGGAGTATTATCTCCAAGGGTTAGAAAGGCTGGATTCATCTCTTTTTCATGGATAGTGTAGGACCCACTGATAATGGGGTACTTTGACGCAGTGGTGGGCTTGAGCACTATATGGCCATATGGTGGGACCAAATCCCCATTTTTATTTATGGATTGTCTTCAAATTTGGTAAAAAATTATTTTGCATGTGTGCGCTATTCTTTTTTAATATACATGTCTTTTGGTTCATAGCTGCACCAGCTTTAGAAATACATGGGTATGCTCCCCCAAAATGTTTTGCTTGTTTATTATGTATTCGGTCTGACCAGACTACCGAGGTTGAGCAACCCTCACCCACCCCCCACACACACCTGTACTCTATCAGTGTCCACTATCAAGTGGATATAGGAGGAGTCCCCTGTAGTGCATTTGCACATCTTTCCTAGCAAGGAGTATTATCTCCAAGGGTTAGAAAGGCTGGATTCATCTCTTTTTCATGGATAGTGTAGGACCCACTGATAATGGGGTACTTTGACGCAGTGGTGGGCTTGAGCACTATATGGCCATATGGTGGGACCAAATCCCCATTTTTATTTATGGATTGTCTTCAAATTTGGTAAAAATTTCTTTTGCATGTGTGCGCTATTCTTTTTTAATATACATGTCTTTTGGTTCATAGCTGCACCAGCTTTAGAAATACATGGGTATGCTCCCCCAAAATGTTTTGCTTGATACCTTAACTATAGTATATATTTTATTTGCGGCCCGAGAAAATTTCTCTACGCTCAATGTGGCCCAGAGAAGCCAAAAGGTTGGACACCCATGGTCTAGGCTGTCTAGCTTTGGGGGTGTTGATTCCATCTGGATGAAATTTTTTGGTGTAGGTTTCATGGGCACAATTAACACCTAAGGACCGATTTTTCTGCACCTGTTTGACAGGTGCATAGTAAGGCCAATTCTTTCTTTCAACAAGAGTACCTGTATAGGGTTACGGTGTGAAGGCACCACTGACACCCAAAGACCAATTTTTCGGCACCTGTTTGACAGGTGAATATCGTTTCAATTTTTGACAGCAAGGCCAATTCTTGATTTCATCAAGAGTACCTCTATAGCAGGGGTCTCCAAATATTTTAAACAAAGGGCCAGTTTATTATCCTTCAGACTTTTAGGAGGGCCGGATTGTGGCCCGCAGGGGCAGTAAATGTCCTGGGCTCGGCATCAATGAGAATAAATATGGCCTCAGGTTTGGTGGTCAATAGTAGAAAGGAGCAGTGCCCCTATTAGTAAGGGGAATAGTATCCCATCATTGGTATCGGTGGAAGAATTATAAGTATAGTGCCTCATATCAGTGGGAGGAATAGTGCCCCGAGGGCCAGATAAAGACTAGCAAAGGGCCACATCTGGCCCTCGGGCCGCAGTTTGGAGACCCCTGCTCTATAGGGTTATGGTGTGAAAGCACCACCAACACCCAAAGACCAATTTTTCCACACCTGTTTGACAGGTGCATATCATTTAAATTTTTGACAGCAAGGCCAATTCTTGCTTTCATCAAGAGTACCTGTATAGGGGTACGGTGTGAAGGCACCACTGACACCCAAAGACCAATTGTTCCGCACCTGTTTGACAGGTGAATATCCTTTCAATTTTTGACAGCAAGGCCAATTCTTGATTTAATCAACAATATACCTCTATATTGTTTCCTTGGTATGGAATTTTTAACAGCAGGGGCTGTTCCTGCGTCCAGCAAGAGTAACTGCAAGAGGTTGCGATGTTCAGGCACCACCAACACCCAAAGCCCAATTTTCTGCACTTGTTACTTCTTTTCAAAATCTGCAAAAGAGACACCAAAATTTTTCCAGAAAGTCTCTAATCTTGTTCAGAATGCGTAAAATTGTGGCCTCATCATAAAGATTGGCTCCCAAGCCATTGTTTATAAAATAAAGAAAGCTTGAATGGAAAATGTAATTTTGTTGGCTTTATAAATGTCATTTCTGCTGCAGCAGGTTCTATACACAGTGCCACATTGCAGGCAGACTAAGCAGACTCCCCAGGGACTATATTTATAGGAATGTTTCATTTTTATTGGTATTTCTAATTGTTATGGTTTCACTTTAAGCATCAGTAAATCACTGGTCATTTAAAAATTACGCTTTTTCAAACTTTGTTTTTATTGATACATGTGTCCCCTAGGGCAGTACCCGGGTCCCCATAACCATTGTATGCCCAAAAACGTGCATATCAACCTTCAAAATGGAAATTTTAGATTTTTCCAGTTCGGGTCCCATAGGCTTCAATCGAGTTCGTTATTTGGTTTGCATTGTTCGAAAGTTCTGGTGCGAACCAAATAGGGGGTTGTTTGGCCCATCTCTACATGCTAATAGGCCTCTGCCCATCTGCCTGCTTATCGGTTCTGCCAATGTAGGACCTCTAACTTAGCTGCACATCACATGCCCAGCTACCTCTGCCTCATCAGTGTGGCCTTAAAATGTGTTTGCACCCTCCACTGCCACATTTGGCACTTTTTACGGGGGGTACCTGGTCTTGACAGGCACCCATTCCCATGTTCCCACTTCAGGGTAAGATCACCACGGATCTCTGAGCATTTACAGACCCTTCCTCCGCTTCCTTCTGGGACATACACAGGTCCCAGAAGACAGCGGAACCATTTAGAAAGAGCTGCGCAACTTGTGCATGCGAAGTGGGAAACCTGAAGGCTTCACTGCCACTGTTTTAGGATAGCCGGCTCCTGCACCCAAAGCCGACTGATGAATTGGCTCGGGGATGCTGACACCGTGGGATCTCTGGAGGTAAGCGCCCTTATATTAAAAGTCAGAAGCTAAAGAATTTGTAGCTGCTGACTTGAAATGTATTTTTTCCAGACCAGAGCTCCTCTTTAAAGTATAACTAAAGGCAAGGTTTTTCTTTGGGCCCCTCTATGCTTCTAGGCTGTGGAAAAGTCTCACACATGTGGTATCTCTATAATCAGGAAGTGTAGCAGAATGTGTTTTAGAGGTGTATTTGTAAGTATGCCTGTGCTGTGTGTGAGAAATGGCAAATTTCTGGCAAAAAATTATGTAAATCCTAATTTTCAAAGTTTTAAAGAAATTTGGACAAAAATTACCCTCTTGTCTTCTTTCCAAAAAGGGGTAATTTGGGGTGAATTTGTACTGTCCTGGCATTTTAGGGCCTCAAGAAATGAGGCGGTATCTCAGAGACAATATGACTGGTGCACCAGTGATCAAGGACAATATGACTGGTGTGGCAGTAATCAGGGACACTGTAACTGGCGTGGGGGTAATCAGGGACATTGTAACTGGTATGGCGGTAAACAGGGACACTGTAACTGGTGTGTCCATTATCAGGAACAAGATGTCAGGTGCAGCAGTGATTAGGGACACTGAGTGGTGACAGTATGTAAAAAAAAAAAAAATAAACAAAATGTTACTAATTTTTAAAAAATGTTTTTTTACCTATTCTCACCAGAGGAGTGCAGTGTTACTGCATTTATACAATGGCTGGGCAGGAATGAGTTAATAGCCTTAAGATGTAGCTGAAGTGTATAAAATGCTTAGCTTTAATTTAACCAGGGTTTTGAAAAATAAACCCCAAAGTATAGCTAAAGGCAAAGGTTTTTTCCTGGTGCCTCCATGACAGTATACCAGAGATAGAGCTCCGCCTCTACTCCTCTCCCAGGACTAGTGAATAGCATAAAAAAAAAAGGCCTAGCCCCTCGTCCCATCATTCTCCTTTTTTTCCTCATACCTTCTTGACTGGTGAAGAATAGCAGTATGTCCTTACCTCTGCCTTTTGGCAGCTTCTGCTGGGTTTAGCCTCTCCTGTGCGCAGTCCCTGCTCTTGGGTCCCTCAAACCACAAATAAGGCTGGAACCCCCTTCTGTGGATTGTTGGGGTATTGTGTGCAGAGTTTCCTCATAAGAGCGCATTCTGCCTTCTATCTGTATGGTTGATGTCTGGTTTCGCAGAGTTTTGCATGAGAACCGACCTTTTTTCTTTTCTCCATTCCCCTTTAGATATGCCGTTTTTTTTCCCTTGCTTTTTTTTTTCTCTCTTTGCCTTCCTTCCCCGTTGTGCCTTAGTCTGCTTCCTTTTTTTCCCGCCTACTTTTTAAAAAAATTCAGAGCCCTGCTCATCTCCTTCGTTCCGAAGGTCTTACCAGCCTTCGACCACCCTTCTCTCCTCTTTGTCGCCCTCTGAGTGACGTCACCAGCGTGGCGGCGCTCGGAGGCGGGGAGTGAGAGTAGTCTCGAGGAGAGCGTGTGCGCATGCACGGCTCACCTGATACCAGAGCGGCCATTTTGGATAAGGGAAACAGTCAGCATTTTGCCCTACGTTTCCAAGAATTGAGGGGGAGGGATTTACATTTTTTTCCCTCATACTTCTAAAAGGCCCATTCCTTCCTCTGCTCCCTCCGAGGTTAGCTGTTCCCTGCTTCCTCTGCCCTCCTTTTAAGCCCTTGATAAGAAGAGATGTCTTTCTTCCAATCTTTTTTCTTCCTTTTCTTCTTTTTCTTTCTTTTCTCCCTCCTTTTCTGACAACTTAGAATGATTAGAGAAGAGGGATTAGTACTGAAGATAATCTTTCTATATATATATATATATATATATATAGAGTACAGACCAAAAGTTTGGACCCACCTTCTCATTCAAAGAGTTTTCTTTATTTTCATGACTATGAAAATTGTAGAGTCACACTTCAAGAGGTAGTCACCTGAAATGGTTTTCACTTCACAGGTGTGCCCTGTCAGGTTTAATAAGTGTGATTTCTTGCCTTATAAATGGGGTTGGGACCATCAGTTGTGTTGTGCAGAAGTCAGGTAGATACACAGCTGATAGTCCTACTGAATAGACTGTTAGAATCAGGGCTGTCTTTAACACAGGGCAAAGGGGGCAGCTGCCCCGGGTCTAGTCATTGTTGTGGGGCCCAAAGCAGCTGCCCCTTGAGCCCCCAAATAGTTGATAAGTGGATTCAAGAGGGCCCAAGAACATTTTTGCCCAGGGTCCAGTCAAGAATAAAGACGGCCCTAGTTAGAGTTTGTATTATAGCAAGAAAAAAGCAGCTAAGTACAGGAAAACAAGTGGCAGAAGAGACTTGCTTGGGCTAAAGAACACAAGGAATGGACATTAGACCAGTGGAAATCTGTGCTTTGGTTTGATGAGTCCAAATATGAGATCTTTGGTTCCAGCCACCGTGTCTTTGTGCGACGCAGGAAAGGTGAACGGATGGACTCTACATGCCTGGTTCCCACGTGAAGCATGGAGGAGGAGGTGTGATGGTGTGGGGGTGCTTTGCTGGTGACACTGTTGGGTATTTATTCAAAATTGAAGGCATACTGAACCAGCATCGCTACCACAGCATCTTGCAGCGGCATGCTATTCCATCCGGTTTGCGTTTAGTTGGACCATCATTTATTTTTCAACAAGACAATGACCCCAAACACACCTCCAGGCTGTGTAAGGGCTATTTGACCAAGAAGGAGAGTGATGGGGTGCTGCGCCAGATGACCTGACCTCCACAGTCACCGGACCTGAACCCAATCGAGATGGTTTGGGGTGAGCTGGACCGCAGAGTGAAGGCAAAAGGGCCAACAAGTGCTAAGCATCTCTGGGAACTCCTTCAAGACTGTTGGAAGACCATTTCAGGTGACTACCTCTTGAAGTTCATCAAGAGAATGCCAAGAGTGTGCAAAGCAGTAATCAAAGCAAAAGGTGGCTACTTTGAAGAACCTAGAATATGACATATTTTCAGTAGTTTCACACTTTTTTTGTTATGTATATAATTCCACATGTGTTAATTCTAGTTTTGATGCCTTCAGTGTGAATCTACAATTTTCATAGTCATGAAAATAAAGAAAACTCTTTGAATGAGAAGGTGGGTCCAAACTTTTGGTCTGTACTATATATATATATATATATATATATATATATATATATATAAAAGAAAGAGAGAAAAAGAAAAGAAAGAGAGGAAAAGAGGGGGGGGGGGGGGTTAATCAGGATAATCATAGGGGTAAGGAGGGCCATAAGGTAGTGTGTAGTGGGTGGAGCCAACGCTTCCTTTCTTTTTATTTTTTATTTATTTTCGCTAATCTTGGCTCTCTGTTCTTTTTTTGGAACACCCTGCAATGAGCCATTCGTCCTGCAACCAAGACCCTTGCAATAGGTATAGGACCACCTCTCGTGAGTATTTTGCAAAAAAAGAGTGCCTACATGGACTGACAGACTTCCTTTGTTCCAGCCCTGCTCACTCCAAAAGATCAGGAAAATCTTCGAGACATCACGACTATGACAGTCTGGATCGCAGATCCCACTCATCTCACTATAGATCCTCAGAGAGATCTAGATTAAGACACCATCGTTCCCCTTCTCCACCTTTCCACTCTTCTAAGAATAAATGTTGGGCTTGTGGCACGGTTCCTTCACCAGAAAAATTGGTTTGCAAGGACTGCTTCAGAGACTACACGTCCAACCGCGAGATGAAAAATCAGCAAGTGGTGGATCTGCTCAAGGATTCCCTCTCGGATTTGGCAGCTCTGGTTCTTGGCACAGACAGCCCCTCCTACAGCTCAGGTGCCAGACAGGGACCCCAACACTTCAGGCCCCTCAAGCCTCAATATTCCTTGTCCTACGGCTCCACCAAACAGAGAAGCATCTTCGGAGCACCTCTCAGATGAGTCCTCGGAGGAATCGGACCCTTCAGGGTTTAGTTATGCCTTAGTCCAACCCTTCATTCAGGTAGTCAAGGCGGCAATTGCTTGGGAGATCCAAAACATATTTTGCCTTTCTGAACAGGAAACCAAAAATTCTTTCCACTAATGGGCGAGATAAAAGAGATAATTGAAGAGGAATGGAAGAAGACAGATAGGAAGTTCACCTTAGGCCACCTTAATAAGCGCTACCCTCTGGCCGAGTTTGAGTCTCAGTCACTAAGTTCCATGCCGGTGGTAGACGCAGCAGTCGTACGCCGTGCCAAGAATGTCACCCTTCCCATGGAACATTCAGCTTCCTTTAAGGATCCCTTGGATCGGCGGGTCGATCTAGATCTGAAGAAGAGTTACTTGGCTTCCGGCGCTGCCTGTAAGCCGGCTATTGCCCTCACGTCTGTCTCTAATGCCATCAGAGCATGGAAATAAATGTTAAAACAGCCCGGTGCCAGGGCATCATTAAGGCGTTAGAAGAGCTTAAGCTATCAGCAGACTTTGTTGGAGAAGCCGCAATTGATTCTATCCACTATTCTGCGAGATCAATGCTTCATGCAGTGATGGCCAAAAGAGCCCTCTGGTTGAAACCTTGGACTGCTGATCTGGCATCCAAGCAGAATTGGTGTAAGATACCTTTTGATGGTAAGGCCCTCTTTGGGGAGAAGCTTAGGCAATTTCCAGAGTGACTGGGGGCAAGTCTGGGCTACTCCCCTAAGACAGAAGAGTCAGAAGGTCTAGAATTTATTCCTCAAAATTCCATCCTTTAGGTTCCAGGGATTACAGGCAGTCCAAACAGCACAGGGATAACAGAAGACCCTGGAGAGGCACCCAGGCCTCTTTCCTGAACTCCTGCAAAGCCAAGGCTCTTACCACCCCCCAAGAGACATCAAAGCTCTTTTGATGTCAGAAGACCTAAATCTCTTCCGGTCCGAGCCAGACTGCAACCTTTCTTTCCAGTTTGGGCTGCCCATTGCCAAGATCCTTGGGTTCTCTCAACAATCCAACTAAGTCACCGGTGGGAATTCTCTCATCCCCACCCCTCAGACTTCTTTTCAGGAGACAAGGATTCCAGCCTCCCCATCAAAAGCTTCGGCATTGATTCAGTTTCTGATAGATCTTCAACTACAGGGAGCAATCATACCAGTCCCATTGGCAGAACGTTACACAGGCTTCTATTCCCCACTTTTTCTAGTCTGAAAAAAGACAGGCGGCTGGAGGCCGGTAATAGACCTCAAGAGGCTTAATCGATTTATAAAGCTTGAGAGTTTCAAGATGGAGTCCTTGCAAACAATTATCCTGGTTATCCAACCAGGAGATTTGTTGATAATAACGCTCGATCTTCAGGACGTGTACCTGCATATCCCAATCCGCCCATCTTTCCAAAGATTTTTGAGGTTCATGGTAGGCAGCACACATCTAAAATTCAAAGCCCTTCCATTCGAACTCTGCACATCTCCTCGAGTGTTCACCAAAATTTTAATAGATGTTCTCGCCCACCTCCGGGAGAGGGGTCTGAGAGTTTTTCATTACCTAGACAACATCCTCCTCTTAGCAAACAATCCAGATCAACTCAGATCCAACAGGGAGGTACTTCTCCAGTCCCTACAGGAGTTT
Source organism: Pelophylax lessonae (assembly GCF_965119305.1). Taxonomy (NCBI): domain Eukaryota; kingdom Metazoa; phylum Chordata; class Amphibia; order Anura; family Ranidae; genus Pelophylax; species Pelophylax lessonae. Next base: position 428,356,508 of record NC_138768.1, on the reverse strand, counting down.
GGTTGGCTCATAAATCTCCAAAAGAGCCACCAATCCCCGACGCAACAGATGATTTATCTAGGGGCCATGTTCAATACCCATCTGGGGACAGTGTCATTACTCACCAGAAGTCGGATATGATAATTTAGAGGATGTTCACTGTCATTTAGAGTATTCATCTGATGGCCTCCCAGTTCCTGAGCCTGATGGGCATGATGTCTTCATGCATTCCCATGGTTCCGTGGGCCCACTGGCACCTGAGATTCTTCCAAACCGATTTTCTGGCTCAATGGAGAAGACAACGCCTTTCCCAGAGAATCCGAGTGACAAACTTAATGGGCAGAAGTCTACACTGGTGGACGAAGAGGGAAAACATCACCAACCCCCATCTCCTAGGCTCATTCAATTGGACCATTGTTACATCAGATGCAAGCAGATAAGGATGGGGCGCCCATTGCAGAGATGTCAAACTGCAAGGAAAATGGTCTCACTCCATCAGGGAAGTAGTATCCAATGTTCTGGATTTAAGAGTGGCCTTCCTTGCGCTGACATCCTTGACGCCCCTCCTCCAGGGCCAGAGAGTTTTCCTCAGGCTAGACAACAGTGCAGCAGTGGCATACCTGCAGAAACAAGGGGGAACCCGCAGCAGGACCCTTCTCCAGGAGGTCAAACCCATAATGCCATGGGCAGAGAGGAACCTGCTGGATCTCAGGGCAGTTTACCTCCCGGGTCATCTGAACAAGGTAGCAGACTCACTATCCAGAAGGTTCACAGACAACAACGAGTGGATTCTACATCCCCACGTCTTTGTCCAAAACGCCAACCTCTGGTATCCTCCTCAGGTGGATATGTTTGCCACTCCAGAGAACTCAAAACTCCCCACATTCTTCTCTCACTTCCCTACCCTCAGGCGGAAGCAGTGGATGCCCTGACATGGCCCTGGAATTTCCCCACGGCATATGCCTTTCCTCCTCGCCCTATGATTGTGAGGTTTCTTTGAAGGCTCCTCAGAGAGTCAGTGCAGATTCTGGCAACTCTTCCGTTCTGGCCAAAGAGGCCTGGGTTCCTTCTAGCCATACGTCTCAGTGTGGAACCCCCTATCAGAATTCCTCCTTTTCCCAACCTGCTATCCTATCAGGAACTATGCCACCCGAATCCTCAGAAGTTGGATCTTCGGGTTTGCAAATTGAGAGGCGAAGGTTTGAGTCCTTAGGCTGTACCCCTGGAGTCATTTCTATGCTTTTGAGAGCCAGAAAACCCACCACTAACACAGTTTATTCTAAGATCTTGAACAAGTTCCTAGCGTTTGCTACAGGGCAGAATTTCAACCCTTTTCATCCTTCTACCTCTCAATTTTTGGCCTTCCTTTCCAACAGGATGAGATTTAGGATTAAGTTTAAGCTCTCTTAAGGTGCAAGTGGCAGCAATCTCGGCTGCAACCAACAAAAGATAGGCAGAAGATCTGTTGGTGGATACCTTCCTAAGATGAGTATTAAAGATCCGTCCTGCTAGGCGCCCTTTTCTGCAGTTTGATCTATCCTTAGTTCTGGGTGTCCTATCCCACTCCCCCTTTATCCCAGTGGAGCACGCTTCTATCTGGAATTTGTCGCTACAGACCGCTTTCCTCTTAGCCATCACCTCTGGCAGACGAGTCTCCGAGCTACATGCCCTAGGAATAGGTGAGAATCATATCACCTTCTTTCCGGACAGAGTGGAACTTTGCCCTCTGCGAGATTTCATGCCTAAGGTCTCATCTTCTAGCCATCTTCTAGAACCTTGGGCTCTACCAGTCTTCCAGGACCCGGATTCAGACCTAGACATCTTTAGAGTTCTTCGGGCTTACTTAGAGTTAACAAAGTAGTTTAGAATTTCAGAAAGACTGTTTATCATCCCCTTCGGGAAGAACAGGGGCAAAGCGGCCACCAGAAGAACTCTATCTTCATGTATTCAAACTTATCCAGAAAACCTATAAAGTCAGAGGGCTAACTCCACCTTTCCAGGTGAGAGCTCATTCAACCAGAGCATTTTCAGCCTCCTGGGCGGCAAGGGCCAATGTTTCCTTGGAGACGGTTAGCAGGGCCGCCTCTTGGTCATCACGCCACACGTTCTGCAAGCATTATCCTATGTATCCAGGGTCCCTCACAACCGTTGAGTTTATAAGAACTATTCAGTCGGCTATTTAGTTGTCCAATTAAAGGTCACATATTCAGCACTACCCACCCATTTAAAGCTAGTTATTTATTTCTGGTATGCTGCCATGGAGGCACCAGGAAAATTGAAAATTGTATCATACTTATCGTAATTTTCCTTTCCTGGTGCCTATCCATGGCAGCATACGCTTCCACCCCAGGTATTCTATATGACAGAGAATGATGGGACAGGGGGCTAGGCCTTTCTTTTATGCTATCCACTAGTCCTGAGGGAGGAGTAGAGGCAGAGCTCTATCTCTGGTATGCTGCCATGGATAGACACCAGGAAAGGAAAATTACGATAAGTATGATACAATTATCTGTTTTTTTAAGGGGGGGGGGGGGGGGTTGGCTTTGAATAGAAAGAGGAGGGGTTAGAACACCTGTCAAGTTTTTATTGCTGTCTTTGCCCTTCTTAGAGAGATTTACCCTCTCTTTTTGTCATGATTACTATTACCATCAAAAGTGAAAGTAAATGGAAATCCCAAATTTTGTGCTGTCCCCAGAAACAGGAATAAAGGGGAAATATTCCAATACGAACACTAGTTCTGATGCCAGGGATTTCCTCACTTTAGATGGATTTCCTATCACTTCCTGTTTTGGCTAAGGGACAGGAAGTAAGGGGAAATCGCCCCAAAGGGACCCAGATGGCAAAAATAAGCCTTACATGGCTTATACCTTCCCACACTCTTTTAAAAAATAAAGCTTTGCCTTAAGTTTAACTTTTAAGAAACATTCACACGGAAGTTTGCGTTTGAGAGCAGCTAAAGGCCAAAAATCCTCACTTGAAATATTTCCTGCAGAAAGTTGTGGTTTGTAAATGTGATTATTCGGGTTTAGCTGTGTTTTTGTGCATCAACCTTTTCAGGTGTTTTTTTTTTTTTTTTTTTTACAATAACCTGTTCTTGGGGGGATGTAATACCCCAAGCACCTTCTTTTCAACTTTTTGGGTATTTTTTTTTAGCAAAAATACCATTGTGTGTCTGCTTAAGAGGAGAAGAAGATTGAGGCAGAGATGCAAATGAAGCGAAGATGGGTACATCTTCTAACATAATATTCAGATCTACAGCTCATGGTACATCAGCGAACTGTTGATATAACAAGATTTTTTTTATATTAGAAATAGCAATACATAATAGAATAAATATTGAAACTTACTTCCTTAATGTAAAATTTTGGGCTGGCTTTTTTCTGCACAGATGCTGATTTCTGGGTCAAGCTTGAGAAAAGCACACACAAATTTCATCACCAACTGAAGTTAAAAAATACAGGGGGGCACCACAGCAGAGCACAGCGGGGTCAACAGGTCAGGACACAGGGTGTTCACCAGGTCAGGGCACATGAAAGTCATCAGAACAGGGCACAAGGGGGTCACCAGGTTGGGGCATAGGGAAGTCACCAGGTCAAGGCAGAGGGGGTCAACAGGTCAGGGCACAGGGGAGTCACCAGATCAGGGCACAAGGGAGTCACCAGGTCAGGGCACAGGGGAGTTACCAGGTCAGGGCACAGGAGGGCCACCAAGTCAGGGCACAGTGGAGTCACCAGGTCAGGGCATAGGGGAGTCACCAAATCAGGGAACAGGAGAGTCATCAGGTCAAGACAGAGGTGGTCACCAGGTCAGGGCACAGGGGAGTCACCAGGTCAGGGCATAGGGGGTCACCAGGTCAGGGCACAGAGAAGTCATCAGGTCAAGACAGAGGGGGTCACCAGGTCAGGGCACAGGGGAGTCACCAGGTCAGGGCAGGGGGGGGTCACCAGGTCAGGGCATAGGGGGGTCACCAGTTCAGGGCACAGAGAAGTCATCAGGTCAAGACAGAGGGGGTCACCAGGTCAGGGCACAGGGGAGTCACCAGGTCAGTGCACAGGGGAGTCACCAGGTCAGGGCACAGAGGAGTCACCAGGTCAGGGCATAGAGGGTCTGTAGTACTGTGTGATTTCCTCTACATGCATAGATGCTCAGGCTGCTGCTGCTGGTACGTGTCTGTTTCTAGGATGGACAGGAGAGCAGAGCCGGCAGGGATCAATGTTGTACAGTTAACATTAGTAGGAGTACAGGTATGCTGTGCACAGCTCACCTTGCTACAACATTCCACGCCAGCTGAAATCAATAGGCCCTCATGAGGGAGGGAGACATGCTGCATACTCTCCTCTTGTCCCGTTCCATGCTCTGCAGTGTTGTCACAGCAGCCAGAACAACAAGGGATGCATCTGGTATCAATGCACCCTGACAGTATTCACTGCCAGTGCACATTGAATTCACCTTTGGGCGGATATACATCCGCAACAATCGTGAATTATGGTGGAACCCCTGGGGACTTGCGGAACCCTACGTTGAGAAACTCTGCCCTAATATCTCTGCATCTAATAAGGGGATATTTTGTCCTGTTGTATGAGAAAATCAGAACCTATCCTGATCATTTTTAGAAGCTTACTAATTATTATTAGACAACGCCTGCAAAGAATGAATACCAATATGAGAAGGCATACCAAAATTGCAGGAAGAAAAGGGGAAAGGCCTCAGTATCTGCTGCTAAACACATCACAGCTATCTGCAGCTAAACACAGATACACTATATTGCCAAAGGTATTGGGACATCTACCTTTACATGCACATGAACTTTAATGGCATCCCAGTCTTAGGCTGTAGGGTTCAATGTTGAGTTGGCCCACCCTTTGCAGCTATAACAGCTTCAACTTTTCTGGGAAGGCAGTCCACAAGTTTTAGGAGTGTGTCTATGGGAATGTTTGACCATTCTTCCAGAAGCGCATTTGTGAGGTCAGGCACTGATGTGGACGAGAAGCCCTAGCTCGCAGTCTGCACTCTAATTCATCCCAAAGGTGATCTATCGGGTTGAGGTCAGGACTCTGTGCAGGCCATCAAGTTCCTCCACCCCAAACTCGCTCATCCATGTCTTTATGGACCTTGCTTTGTGCACTTGTGTGCAGTCATGCTGAAACAGGAAGGGCCATCCTCAAACTGTTCCCACAAAGTTGGGAGCATGAAATTGTCCAAGATTTATTGGTATGCTGACGCCTTAGGAGTTCCCTTCATTGGAACTAAGGGGCCAAGCACAGCCCCTGAAAAACAACACCACTCCATATTCCATCCTCCACCAAATTATTTGGACCAGTGCACAAAGCAAGATCCATAAAGACATGCATGAGCAAGTTTGGGGTGGATGAACTTGACTGGCCTCAACCTGATACAACACCGTTAGGGTAATTTAGAGCGGAGACTGCGAGCCAGGCCTTCTTGTCCAACATCAGTGCCTGACCTCACAAATTCGCTCCTGGAAGAATAGTCATAGACACACTGCTAAACCTTATGTACAGCCTTCCCAGAAGAGTTGAAGCTGTCATAGCTGCAAAGGGTGGGCCAACTCAATATTGAACCCTATGGACTAAGACTGGGATGCCGTTAAAGTTAATGTACGTGTAAAGGCAGGCATCCCAATACTTTTGGTAATATAGTGTAGCTTCTGATAGGCGACCCTGGACATAGCACTTTCCTTCTTTTCCTAAACGCAGCCAAACTGTCTGCAACTCAATTACAGATTACTGTATTGTATGAGTCTAGCTGTGTTTAGAAAAGTCTTCTAAACCCAGATAAACTCTGAAATGTAGACACCCATGCAAATGTAACCTAAGACTTCCTTTTAGAGAGTAATAAGACACTGGTAATGACATCAGAGTGTCAGGGAAAACTGCTGTGTAATGGTGATCAGGTTTATTCTGCATTTGCATACATTTCCTCAGAATGCATGGGGAAGATAGGAAAGATCTTTAGTGTTATGTTATTATTAAGTTGCCAACATGTTTAGAGCTGTTTAAGAGCAAATAATAGTAGTTTCTGTTTTTTTGCATTTCTTAAGCATCGACAAACAATGCAATGCTATGGCAGAAAAACATTGCAGCTGCTGGATAATCAAATGAGAAGGACAAACAATTATTCATAGTGCAGTAAGCCATAGAAAGCAACTTGATTCAAGTTCACTGTAATCATGACAAATTCTAATTGGTTTATTCGTTCCTTTTTATTTCCTTTCTTTTGGCTGATCTGATCAAAATTAACCCCAAAACATTATATACAGTATTTTCTGAAAGCTGACACCATGGAGAATAAATGAATGGTAGTTCCAATTTTGTATGTCACACAGTTATTAGTGTAATGGTTTTAGAAGTGCAAAACTGCAGTAAAAGATATACTAAAGTAAATTCTAGGCAACACAAATGCAAATCATTGGAAACCAACATTGCAGCACTATAAAAAAAAAAAAAAAAAATCACATTTAGTGCTTCTTATGCTGGCCATACACTATACAAAAAATCAGACTAAATTCAATTGTTTTGAACTTTCGGCCAATTTTCTAATAGTTAGTGGATGATGAACGGTAATCGGTTTCAGCATTTAAACCCCGAAAATGCGATTGAAAATTTTGAAATATTTTTATTGAATGAACGAAATTTGAAAGGTTAGTGGCTTTACCCTGGAAGTTAAATAAATACCAAGCATTGCTTTGGCAATGGTCCTTCCATCCACATGATTGACACTGGATTGAAAGCTACAGGGATGATAAAGAGGTGAAGATAACAATAACGAAGAGGGACAGAAGGATCTGTCTACAATAAATGTACAGTACACCAAGCGGGCATACACAGAAGGGACGTCAAGAGCTCAATTTCATTTTTTAATTTCCTTTTAATGTGATCAAATTGAATGATAAACCGGTTAATTTAGGTCCATTGAACATTTATCTTTCAAAATTTGGTCGCTACATGATGGTAGTATCTTTAGCCCTACCGAAAATTCTTTCGTTTTTCGAAACTGCTGTTGTCTAAATTTTTCGTATAGTTAATGGCCAGCTCTACAGATAATAAACAGCTTATATAATACAAAAAATGTGGCAATACATGTACAAACATATAAGTGCGCCACTGCCTGTATTGACCACTGGGATGTTTTTCAAAAAACATATCACAAATGGTATCTGACTCATAGAATGTCAAAAATGTTTCCGGCTACCTCTAATCTATGCTGAAGGCTGTGCACACAGAAGAACTTTATACTATATATTGTGGAAATGTGTACACATCCAGCCATCCTAATTAAAGAGGTTACAGGGAATAAAACTATTCTTTCCCCGGAACTTGCTCTACTAAACATTGGCATCAATATCTATTCTAATCCACACAGAATAGTAATAGCTCACATTCTGTACATAGCTAGAACAGTTATCACAAGCCATTGGAAATCCACCTCGCCTCCCACCTTTGAGGAAGTAATACCATGAGTAAATGTGCAATGTCAACATGAAAAACTCCTACATCTTAAATTCTCCTCTTTCCTACAATTCTGGAAACCGTGGCTGAAACACCCTAAGGCAGTGGTTCTTAACCTTGTTGGAGGTACTGAACCCCACCAGTTTCATATGCGCATTCACCGAACCCTTCTTAATTGGAAAAATAAAATATGATTTTTTCAAATTCAAAACATAGGTATGTATTTAGGTATATATTTATTATACATAGGTGCACAAAATGAACAAAACCATTAAAGAACAAAACCATTAAGAACAAAGAACAAAACCATTAAAAGATGATTTTCACACAAAAACATAATAATGAATATTTACTGCAAATCAGTCAGGAGGCCACACACTGGGTGTCAGGAGGGCACACATCAGTGGTTGGGAGGGCATACCATGGGGTGTCAGGAGGGCACACACTGGGGGGGGGGGGGGCGGGTTGGAAGGGCATACCATGGGGTGTCAGGAGGGCACACACTGGGGGGGGGAGGTATTGGGGGGCATACAATGGGGTATCAGGAGGGCACACACTAGGGGGCATTCACAATGCTTTATTGAGCTAAATGAAAAGGACATTAATGAAAAGGACATTAATTTCCATTTGTCAGCTAACAGCACCTCTATGCTAAGCAGCAGACTTAGCATAGAGGTGCTTGTAAACTAATCCACCATGTACAGCTACCTGAGCTTACCTCCAGGAACATTCACTCGGCTCCCTCTGCTCAGCTGCTCACATTTCCCTCTCGGGGGGATGAGCGGGGCATGTCATCACGAATCATATGAGTCGGGTGTGTGTCTTGACCTCCGCCGAACCCGCGAGACTGACTCACCGAACCCTTGGGGTTCGATAGAACCCAGGTTAAGAACCACTGCCCTAAGGCCTCTAATGGTCTCTTATTGTAATCCTGCTTTTTGTATTTTATAGATGTCATTTCCTATTCAGAAGACATACGCTCTGTGTTTACTATGGTTTCTACATCATTATTAGCTCTAGTTCTTCTGTTGTTAGTAGGAAAGCGACGGTGGGGTTGTTGGTCTCCACCCTAGCACAGTTTGTTCCCACAAACTTTCACTTATGCTATACTAACTGGCAGGGAATTATTATGGTGAATGTTTTTTTATCACTTCTGTTGAATGTTTCTCCTTTTCCCCCTCCCCGTATTGCCTTTTTTTTCCCCTTTCTATTACTGTTTGATTTGATTTTTGCGCTGGATATTGTATGTGAACATGCACTACTATGTCCCCGTTCACACTGGGGCGACCTGTGAGGCGACCTGGTCACCTCACAGGTCGCTGTAGGTCGCCTTCCATAGGGAAGCTGCGGACCCGTTCTAATAGGAGCGACACAAGTCGCTCCGACTTAGAAAAAGGGTCCGGAGCTTCTTTGGGGTGACCCGGAGCAACCGTCATAGACTTCAATGTTATGAAGGAGGTTGGAGGTCGCCCCGGGAAGTCGGATCGCCCCAGTGTGAACGGGGCCTATATGATGTCTGTTGTTACTTCTTTATATTTGGAAATTATCAATAAAAACTATGATTAAAAAACAAACAAACATATAAGTGTATAGAGATGATGAATCAAAAAGTCCCAATGAAGAGCCAGAAAGTAGGTTAAGAAATCTTCTCTATAAGCAGGAAAGCAGATATAAATCCTGACAGCCTCAGAGCTTCTCAGCAGTAGGACAACAAACCACCATAGTGTGTAAAATGGTGGGTGCTTACCAGAATCAAATGACCCTCAATGAAGGCAAAACAACACTTGTTTTGTAATCCACAGAATCTCCAACTTCCTTCAAACTCCTTGCCAGGCAGATACACCACGACATGTCCCACAGATCAATATGCCACAAAGCTCATTATAGGAAAGGTATCATAAAAGAAAGAAAAAACACTCTTCATAGTGTAAACCAGTAAGGTAGACAATGTTTAATAAGGTAAATGCACTAACAATGGGTAGGTGGTGTACAAATAACTCACATCACATGGGTGGACTGTTTGCCCAAAACCAAGATGGCTGCAGCTAATTCGCACATGCGCAGTGGCGTGTGTTCCGGCTCTTCCCAGCACGTTTCGTCATACGTGACTTCATCAGGGGCATTTTGCAAATTCAAACCATTCTCCAATTTTTTTGGTAAAATAAAAAAAGTGAGGTTGGAAGATATATCTAACACATCACGCCTTTAAATTGCATGTGTGAAACGGCAACAGACTTTGATACCTTAAATTTTCTATAGGTGATGCTTTGAAGGCCCCATACCGGTCATCAGTTTGGAGTTACTAATGAGCAATGAGACAAGAATTTTCGAGATCTCATGCAGGCATGCGCGGTGATACATAATGTCTAGTGGAGAATCCCTACATCAGTAAAACAGATCAGAACAAAAATATCTACTTGTAATTATTGTCATAGCCAGCATCCTTCCCAATGAAATTCAGTGTAGCTCTGGTGACACAGGCGAACAGCTGGACGGATCCCAGGCCTGAGGACAGAGAGGGGCCACCCCACTGGAACTAGAGTGTTCTAGTAGCAATTGGGGGTGCTCCTCACAGCAGCTGGGCTATCTGGAGAGGATGCATGCTGTTAGGTTGCTGCCTGTACATTGGTTCTGGCACCTGGCTACATATCACATGCCCAGCTACCTTTGCCTCATCCGGTGTGGCCTCTCTGTTCCCCTTAAAGAGAGAATATGAGGAACTTACCTTCCCTGGGTGTGCAGGAAAAGGGAGTTAAAGAGGTCTGTGCCTGTATTTGAGTATGGTGAGCAAATAGGCACTCCACTAAAGACCTATGTGGATTTAGCACATACAAAAATGCCTGCGCACTCCTCAAGCCCCCTCAACCCAAGCTGAATGATATTGAAAAGAAATTATTTTAAATCTAATAAATCATAGTGTTTGACCACTTCAGCCCCAGAAGATTTTACCCCCTTCCTGACCAGTCCCTATTTTGCGATTCGGCACTGCGTTACTTTAACGGACAATTGCGCAGTCGTGCAACGCTGTACCCAAACTAAATTTACGTCCTTTTTTTCCCCACAATTTTATTTTGGTGGTATTTGATCACCTGTGCGATTTTTATTTTTTGTGCTATAAACAAAAAAAGAGCGACAAGTTTGAAAAAAAAAAAACATTTTTCACATTCTGCTATATGACATTCCCAAAAAAAAAAAAAAATGTAAAAATCAAAATGTTTTAACATTTTAGGCCAAATTGTTTTCTGCTACATATTTTTGGTAAAAAAAAAAAAAGTGTATTTTGATTGGTTTGCGCAAAAGTTATCGCATCTACTAACTATGGGAAAGATTTATGTCATTTTTATTGTTTTTTTTACTAGTAATGGCGGCGATCTGCGATTTTTTGCCAGACTGCGACATTGTGGTGGACAGATCGGACCCCTGAATTACATTTTTTTTTTTTTCCATAAACGTTTTTATTGAATACATTTTTGACACTTTTGGGGATACCAGTGACATTACTACAGTAATCAGTGCGAAAAATATGCACTGTTACTGTAATAATGCTATTGGCAGGGAAGGGGTTAACCCCGTGGGTGACCAAGGGGTTAAATGTGAGCCTAGGGGAGTGATTCTAACTGTGGGGGGGGGCGTGGCTTCTGAGATGACCATAGAGACATGTGATCCTATATAGCAGGATCACATGAGCTCTGTGATCATCCCAGGGAAAAGGGCAGTCAGCTGTGTTTACAACAGCCGACCGTCCTTCTCTCTCAGCGGCAGTGCTGTATCTTGGCCTAGGCCAACAAGGCCCAGGCCTAGCGCAGCACTTTGCAGGGGGGCAGCAAAAAAGCTGCACCCCGCACAAAAACAAAGCCTCCTCCGGCTCCCGCACAAAAAGGGTCCCCGCCGGCTTGCGCTACACTTTTTGTATAGTGCCAGTCCTATTGGGCGAATTGGGCCGAAGGGCATGGTCCAGGAGACAAATCAGTCTGGAACCCCCATAAAGCGGTCACACTGCTACCTGCCAGTATGATAATACCAGCCGATGAGGACATTCGGACAGACCGCAGGCTGCCGATCACACTTAATACAACTGGCCCGACGGCCACCAATGCTAATAAGTGTGGCACTGCAGCCTAATGCTCCGCCTACCCTCCTCCTCCCCCAAGTATTGCAGGCATCATGTCAATAATATAATTTAATTTCTTTAAACATCCTTGAGCGAGCATATTGAATTGCATCAGAAACAATTAAGACTTTTAATTGTATATGATTGCAATAATATTTTGTACCTGCTCACCTCATATGCTTTATGTGCTATCGCACATAACCCATGTCCCTGGGTTAGTAAGATTACTCTTATCTTATAAGATATTTGGACTTGTGTTTGGACTTACTCTTATCTTATAAGATATTTGGACTTGTGTTTGGACTTACTCTTATCTTATAAGATATTTGGACTTGTGTTTGCTGCCACTGATTATTTCACTTACAGTATTTGTATATTGACTATGGACTTCCTAGTCATTATTCAAATAAGTGAAATACAATTACAATTACAATCACAATCAATTCCAATTACAATCAGTGGCAGCAAACACAAGTCCAAATATCTTAAAAGAAAGGAGTAGTCTTACTAATCCAGTGACATAAGGCTGTGCTAATGGGTACTAATAAGGCTGCACTAATGGCCAATGATGAGGTGGCACTTTAAAGCTGCACTGATGGGGCTGCACTGATAAGGCAGCACTGATATGCTGCACTGATAGGCACTGATATGCTCTGATATGCTGCACTGACGGGCGCTAATAGGCTTCAATGATGGGCACTTATATGCTGCTCTGATGTCCATTAATGAGGTGGCAATGGTGGGTACTGATAAACTACACTGATGGGTACTAATTAGGCTGCACTGGCACTGATAAGGCAGCACTGATATGCTGCACTCATGGGCACTGATGAGGCTGCACCAATGGGCACGGGGCAGCACTGATGAGCTTTACTGATGGGGCTGCACTGATATGCTGCCCTGATGGGCACTGATATGTTGGACTGATGGGCAATAATAGGCTGCAATGGTGGCCACTGATGAGGCTGCACTGATGGGCACTGATGAGACTGAACTTATGGGAACTGATGAGGTTACACTGATGGGCAGTGATAGACTGTGGTTGTGGTCTGTGGTTTACAGATTACAGGGTGGAGTATAAACAGGAAGGGGTGTGGCCTTTACAGGAAGGGGTGGCTCATATTTAAATTATGGGGCACACAAGTTTAGTCAGGCCTAGGGCAGCACAAAACCTAAATACACCACTCCTCAGCGGGGAACGATCGCGGGTGTCAGGCGGCAGTCGGAGACACCTGACACACGCATCAGCTTCCCCGCTGACGAGCAGGGGCGGGAGCGCTCGCCCCCCTAGACTCCCGAGAGCGAGCGTCGTACATGTACGGCAATTTGCCTGGGAGCGGCTGCCTGCCTCAGTACATCTGCGGCAGGTGGTTGTAAACAGGTTAAACAAACATCTTCCACAAATGAAAGTGTTTGTTAGGCCAACACTTCATATTCCTGATATGTGCCTGCTTTACCATGTACTTGTATGAGAAAGTATTCTGTTCTCTTTGTATTGCTTCCTTTATGTGAAATCCCTGGTGTTCCTTCCAGTCCCCTTGCTTTTCTATTAAAAACTGACCACACTAAGCAGGAGAACACACCGTAATCAGTTCTCTAGCTATGCTGGAAACCCAGTGTACTCTCCTCCAATGATCAGACTTTTCCTGACACGCCCCTGCTGCACAGCATTTCACTGGCAAGCTCAGTGTGCTGCTGCTTCTCTTCCCCCAGCTCTTATGCAGCTGAGAACAGAGAGAATGTGATCACTTAGAAAAAAGGGAAAAAACTGTATTTATATTTTCTTACATATACAAAAAATGTTTTGCCATTTCAATTTTAAACTGAATGGATTGTTTTACAAGGTGATCTTTTACAATCACATTAACCGCTTGCCGATAGAGATGTCGCGAACATAAAATTTTATGTTGGCGAACGGCGAATTCGAACTTCCGCAAATGTTCGCGAACGGGCGAACCGGGCGAACCGCCATAGACTTCAATAGGCAGGCGAATTTTAAAACCCACAGGGACTCTTTCTGGCCACAATAGTGATGGAAAAGTTGATTCAAGGGGACTAACACCTGGACTGTGGCATGCCGGAGGGGGATCCATGGCAAAACTCCCATGGAAAATTACGTAGTTGACGCAGAGTCGGGTTTTAATCCATAAAGGGCATAAATCACCTAACATTCCTAAATTGTTTGGAATAACGTGCTTTAAATCATCCAGTGTGTGTATACGATCAGGTATGATGTTGTATCCATTAGGTAGTGTAAGGGTTACGCCCGCTTCACAGTGATAGACCAAACTCTGACAGACCAAACTCCCCGTTTAATGCACCGCAAACAACCGCAAACAGTCCATTTGCAGTGGGCACAGTACAGTCTGTGGGCCTGACACTCACTGGCAGGCAACTGCAATTATATTACAGAGGAAAAATTCAATTACTTTTTTATCTGCAAGGTGCTGTGCCACCCTATATGAGTGGTGGGCAGTGGGCACAGTACGGTCTGTGGACCTGACACTCACTGGCAGGCAACTGCAATTATATTACAGAGGTAAAATTAAATTAATTTTTTATCTGCAAGGTGCTGTGCCACCCTATATGAGTGGTGGGCAGGGGGCACAGTGCAGTCTGTGGGCCTGACACTCACTGGCAGGCAACTGCAATTATATTACAGAGAAAAAATTAAAATTAATTTGTTATCTGCAAGGTGCTGTGCCATCCTATATGAGTGGTGGGCAGTGGGCACAGTACAGTCTGTGGGCCTGACACTCACTGGCAGGCAACTGCAATTATATTACAGAGGAAAAATGTAATTATTTTTTTATCTGCAAGGTGCTGTGCCACCCTATATGAGTGGTGGGCAGTGGGCACAGTACGGTCTGTGGACCTGACACTCACTGGCAGGCAACTGCAATTATATTACAGAGAAACAATGAAATTAATTTTTTATCTGCAAGGTGCTGTGCCACCCTAAATGAGTGGTGAGCAGTGGGCACTGTACAGTCTGTGGACCTGACACTCATTGGCAGGCAACTGCAATTATATTACAGAGGAAAAATTAAATGAATTTTTTATCTGCAAGGTGCTGTGCCACCCTATATGAGTGGTGGGCACTGGCAGTGGGCACAGTTCAGTCAGTGGGCCTGACACACACTGGCAGGCAACTGCAATTATATTAAAGGGTAAAAATGAAATGACTTTTTTATCTGCAAGGTACTGTGCCACCCGATATGAGTGGTGTGCACACAGTACAGTCTGTATATATGTAGAAAAAAATAAATAAAAGCGGACTGATATACCAGCCCTAAAAAGGGATTTTTGGGGTGCTGTCAGGATGCTGTCCTTACAGCAGGAGTGGACACAGAACACTGGCCTAGCTAATGATTTCCCTATTAATTCAGCAGCAGCAGCAGTACTCTCCCTGCTCTGACTAACTCTGCAGCTTCAGAATGAATCTAAGATGGATGCTGTCCTTGCTTTTTTTAGGAGGTGGGAGGGTCTGGGAGGGAGGGTATGCTGATTGGCTGGAATGTGTCCACTGACTGTGAGGTACAGGGTCAAAGTTTGCTCAATGATGATGTATAGGGGGGCGGACCGAAAATCGCATATGTTCGCCCGCCGAGGAGAACGCAAACAAGCGATGTTTGCTGGGAACTGTTCGCCGGCGAATAGTTCGGGACATCTCTACTTGCCGACCGCCGCACGACTATTTACTGCGGCGGTCAGCCTCTCACAGGCAAAGCGACGTAGTACTACGTCGCTTGCCTGTGAGGCTCTAGGGAGCGAGCGTGCGCCGCCGGAGGTGCGCTCCCGCTTGCTCACGGACCTCCCCCCGCGTGAGTGACCGGCGGACAGGGCCATCTTACCGAATGGGCACGCTGGGCAGTTGCCCGTGGGCCCCACTTGCCTGGGGGGCCCCACATGCCCAGCGACCCAGCCCCAGTCAAGCATTAGTCCTGATTCCTGTATGCATTCCACCGCTAAACTTAGCAGGTGGCAAGTGCCCTGCGCTGCTGTCAGGCCACTTGGGCCATGGAGGGGGAGCCCGCAACTGCAGGAATGCCTGTCCGCCTCAACGGGAACAGGCACACACAGGAAAATCGAGTCTGACTCCCGTCTGTGTGTTTGTGTTCACCGGACCCAGCCCCCCCAACTTGGAAGCTGTCACTAGCCTGGCACTGCTGTACCCGTAAATATCACCTTATCAATGATTTGCATTTTTATTCTTGTGGGTGATTGTGTAGGCGGGGCCCCAGTGCACTGCATTGCCCAGGGGCCTATAATGCTCTTAAGATGCCACTGCCGGCGGACCCGATGTCCGCCGGTCACTCGCGATCGTCGGTTACATCGGGAGAAAGGCAGGCAGGTATTGTAAACAAAGCCGCCTGCCATTCTCCCCTGTGTAACAGCACAGATCATATGGTCCTGCTATGTAGGACCGTTGATCTCTGCTGTTACACACACAGCCACATCCAATCACAGTTAGAATCATGCCCCTAGGGACACACTTAACCCCTCCCTCTCAAATAAAGTTAACCCCTTCCCTGCCAGTGTCATTTTTACAGTAACAGTGCATATGTATAGCACTGATTACTGTAGTAATGTCACTGGTAAAAGTGTCAAAAATGTCAGTTAAGGGTCCGATCTGTCCGCCGCAATGTCGCAGTCCCGCAAAAAAAAATCGCAGATCGCCGCCATTACTCGTTAAAAAAAAAAAAAACAATAAAAATGACAAATATCTTTCCCTTAGTTAGTAAACGCAATAACTTTTGCGCAAACAAATCAAAATACACTTTTGCGATTTTTTTTACCAAACATATGTAGCAGAAAACAAATTGGCCTAAAATGTTAAAAAATTTTGATTTTTACATTTTTGGGGGGGGGGGGGGGATTTCATATAGAAAAAGTGAAACATATTGTTATTTTTGCAAAATTGTCGCTCTTTTTTTGTTTATAGCGCATGATCAAAAAAATCACACAGGTGATCAAATACCACCAAAAGAAAGCTCTGTTTGTGGGGGAAAAAAGGACGTCAAATTAGTTTGGGTACAGCGTCGCATGACTGCGCAATTGTCCGATAAGGTCACGCAGTGCCGAATCGCAAAATAGGCCCTGGTCAGGAAGGGGGTAAAATCTTTCGGGGCTTAAGTGGTTAAGAAGTGTGATTGCAAATCTTCAGTGTGGTAAAGTGCCTGTGTTTCACACCATTCAGGATGCACACTAGTGGTAGAACTCACTCACTAGATGTGGTTCATCACTTACAAAATAGTCAAACGGCACACAGGATAACATTGCTCAAAAGCATAGGAAACCCTTGTTTCCTAAGATCATCATAACATGAAAAGATGTTCTCATCCCAAAAAGTGCAAAAGGAGAAATGGTTCTTATCATAAAACAAATTCTTTAGTAAAAGGTCACATTAAAGACAACCCAGAGGTACTCAGTCCAGCACCAAGGAATGGCCCTCACGTTCGCCTGACCTAAATCCAATAGAACGCCTTTGGGACATTCTATGCCGCCAGGTTGCACCTCAGTCTGTTCAGGAGCTCAGTGATGCCCTGGTCCAGATCTGGGAAGAAATACCCCAGGACACCATCCGTTGTGTCATTAGGAGCATGCCCTGATGTTGTCAGGCATGCATACAAGCACCAAAAAACAAAAAAAAGCTGCGCTAAAAATGATAATAGTACATAAAAAAATATATGAAATTATTATGTCAAAAAATTGATATGACACATTGAGTTTTACCTCACTTTAAAGCTGCAGCTTGTGTATTTATATTAGCGCGGTTATATATTGCTACATTCACCCGTTGACTCTTAAACATTGCTTTATATTATAGAATTTGAATTGTCACAGAAATAAGGTAGTTTACCGAAAAGGCACTGCGTATGTTGTGGATTACACATTTTTTCTATCAGAAAAGTAGGTCCCTCAATACAGAACTTCATCACTTGCAATTCGAGCATACAGACTCCAGAATGCCGGAGGTGCACCTCATTTGGAGAAGATATCCAGATTACCGGGTCTCCCTGAGATTCCCAAAGTCCTTGCAGTTTGTCTAGTTGATGGTGGAAGAAAAAAAATTCCAATAAGCTGGCAGAAGAGATACCCTGTAAGGGGAAACCTACTCTTTTCCACCTCACCAGCTACCTCTCCCTAACACTGCTCCAACTCTCTCCCTGGCAAGCGGGGCACATTCCGTGATTTACTCCTACAATGCAGGTGCGCCAAAAGATGCAGAATCTGTGTCAAGATCACCACCCAAGTCTCAAGGAATTCCAGCATCCAATAGGATAGACCATCTGGAGCCCATTTTAGGGGACAAGTGAGTCCACGAGGACCAGTGGCTGCACCTAGCTGCTCAGAGCTGCAGCAGGAATCAGAACATGCCTGCTGCTAATATTCCCAGCTGCCTAAATCGCCATTGTGAATGAAGCCTAAAGGATTTAAATAGGACCTGCTGCTTTCAAAGAAACACACAGAAAATCAGTTTCAATTAACCCTAAAAATATTACAATCTACAATGAAAGTAATTTGAAATGAGCTGACCTACTGTTGTAGAGATTGTTAGTTTGTCACTCATTTAGGGCAAAGTGAAAGACTCTCTGCGACAACAACTTCCCCACCCACCAATACTAATTCTGACAAATTTACAAATGACCCTCCCAAAACAGGATAGTGCGCTAAACCTGTAGGTAAATACGAGAATCAGAACCTTTGCTATGTGGAGTAGTGGGTTTGATAATAAAGTTGGCAGTACCTCCACTCAGGGCAGGGCCTCTGTGACCAGAGGGGATTCCCCTCCTGGGAAATTAACAAGCAATCTAATTAAAGTAATTGGGAGCAGAAGAACTACTGCAACCAGCATATAACATTACCCATATGTAGTATATAGATGCACACCAGTATAGAAATAATATAAGCTTTATAAAAGAAAAGATTAATAATAGTACATATGCTCAAAGTACAAACAAGGATTATCAGCAAAGGGCAAAAAAGGAGTCCTAGTGGAAATGTAAACATATACTAATGTATACATAGTTATTAACAGAGATACTTCCAGATGCATATCAAAGAAAAGTTCAATTGCAGGGGCCCATGAGGATGATCACGATGCAGCTTTCATCTAGTGTTGGAGATCCAAAGATAAGATCAGCAGTAATGGGGAGATCCTCCAACTGTTGTCCTACCAGCCTGGAACACAGCTTGTTACATGCAGAAACTGTGGTGTTGCACTGGATTTCAGAGTTAGCTTGTCAACTCTGCACTTTAGTCCCTCCTTAGTAGATTCTAATTTGACATTTAACCAGATCACTAAAGCTGGCTATACAGGAATCAAATCTCTGCTGGTTCAGCAAGAACCGGCCAAGATTCAATCCATCTATAGACAGGCTGGTGTTACTGAAGTTGATACATCGATCGGCTTCAGTACAATCAGCCTGCCAGATCTTTTTTATGCAACCACTGCCAGTGGCAACAGCAACCGGCAGTGATTATTTTGTGCTACCTGCAGGTAAGGCTCCTCACCAGCAGAACACAATAGCACTGCGGGATGGACTCCCCCATCTACATTGACTTTGTTGATGGGGGAATCAAGTGATTTTCTTTCCTTCCACCTGTGGTGGAAGGCAGGAAAATTGTATAATCTACGGCCTGCTTAGCTATCATAAGTGGCCATTAGATGCCTAACCTGGCTTTAGCCAATGCTGTTATTGAGCCCTGTGCTAAAACTAGCTTTAGAATCCCAGACCAGAAGGGGCAGAGTTTACTAAAAAAAAAAAAAAAAAACAGGAGCTGCATATACTGTAAACTATATTGCAATAGACAAGTTCACCTATTAACCACTTTAAGACCGGAAGATTTTCCTGCTTAATGACCAGGCCCTATTTTGCGATTCGGCACTGCGTTACTTTAACTGACAATTGCGCGGTTATGCAACCCAAATAAAATTGACGTCCTTTTTTTCCCACAAATAGAGCTTTCTTTTAGTGGTATTTGATCAGCTGTGTTATTTCTATTTTTTTGCGCTATAAACAAAAAAAAGCAACAATTTTGAAAAAAAAAAAAAAATATTTTCACATTCTGCTATCTAATATTCCCCCCCCAAAAATATGTAAAAATCTAAATTTTTTAAAATTTTTGCCAATTTGTTTTCTGCTACATATTTTTGGTTAAAAAAAAATTGCAATAAGCGTATTTTGATTGGTTTGCACAAAAGTTATTGCGTCTAGTAACTACGGGAAATACTTATGTCATTTGTATTTTTTTTTTTTTTACTAGTAATGGCGGCGATCTGCGATTTTTTGCAGGGCTGGGACATTGCTCGGACAGATCGGACCCCTAACAGACATTTTGACACTTTTGGGGGTACCAGTGACATTACTACAGTAATCAGTGCTAAAAATATGCACTGTTACTGTAATAATGCCATTGGCAGGGAAGAGGTTAATGCTATTGGTGATCAAGGGGTTAAATGTAAGCCTAGGGGAGTAATTCTAACTGTGGGGGGGTTGGGCTTGTGAGATGATCACAGAGACATGCGATGCTATATAGCAGGATCACAAAGCCTCTGTGATCATCCGAGGGAGAAGGACGGACGGCTGTGTTTACATCAGCCATCTGTCCTTCTCTGTCAGTGGGGAGAGATGGCTGGTGTCAGGAGGCAATCTGAGCCACCTGACACACACACTGGCTCCCCGGCTGACGAGCAGGAGCGCGCCGGCAGCGGCGCGCTAGCCCCCTAGCCTCTTGAGAGCGAGCAACGTAGTACTACACTGGTTTGCCCAGGAGCGGCTGCCTGCAGCAGTAAATCTGCGGCGGGCAGTCGTCAAGTGGTTAATATACTGGAAGGTGACCACTACACACATACAGTAGCACAAATCTAGCTATCTGGCAGTGTGTATGTGAGTTGATAACAATAGCACAGAGACTTGTCTATCACTAGTGTAGCACCCTGCAGGTACTAGTGTCTGTAAATAGTTAGGCCTCATGCACACAGGGCGTTTTTACAGCTGCTGTTAGGAGCGTCAGGCGTTTTTTTTTTTGCAGCTTAAAAACACCCCTCCATGTTATTCTATGGCCTTATGCACACAGACGTTTTTGAGCTGTAAGTGGCATAGGCGTTTTTAAGCTGCAAAAGGAACCCACGACCAGCGTTACAGCTGCAAAAACGCCTGACGCTGCTAAAGGCTGAATAACGTTGCTTAACGTTGCTTATACAGCGTTAGGCCACTTTTTTTTATGTTCAAATCAATGGTTCCCTATGGGAGCCTATTGATTTGAATGGAGGGCGCATTGCAAGTGGATCAGGATGATCCGACTTGCGGTGCGACTTGCGCTCTGAGAATCTTGAGGAGGAACTCCACGCCAAAATGGGAAAAAAACTGCATCATCTGTGACATGAGGGAGCGGGATCTCCTGATGACGTCACCGGGCAGCCACGCCCACAATGGCTATATAACAAGCTGCAGAGACCGGAGACCGGCATAATCACCGGAGACATCGTCTGAAGAGGACCGGAGAAAGAAGAAGAGCCGAGGGCAAAAGAGCAGAAGAGTGGACAGCAAAAGAGCAGAAGACCAGAAGAGCGGAGGGGGAGAAGACCAGAGCGGAGAAGACCGGATGGAGATTTTTAATAAACTTTCCAAAACATCTCCTGTCTTTATTTACATACACTGCCTTTTATGGGGTGAATGGGTAGGGGTACAGTGTACCCCATACCCATTCAAATAGGAAGGGGGTCCGGGATCTGGGGGGCCCCATTGTTAAAGGGGGCTTCCAGATACCGAGAAGCCCCCTGCCCGCAGACCCCCACAACCACCGGCCAGGGTTGTGGGGATGAGGCCCTTGTCCTCATCAACATGGGGGCAAGGTGCTTTGGGGTGGGGGGTGCAGAGCTCCCCCTGCCCCAAAGCACCAACACCCCCCCATGTTGAGGGCATGTGGCCTGGTATGGTCCAGGGGGGGGTGGGGCCGCTTGCTCGTCCCCTCCCCCTTCCTGCCCCACCGGGCTGCATGCTCGGATAAGGGTCTGGTATGGATTTGGGGGGAACCCAATGCAGTTTTTTTCTGGCGTGGGGCTCCCCTCTAAATCCACACCAGACTAGCGATGCGCCCTCCATTTAAATCAATAGGCTCCCATAGGGAACCATTGATTTTGAATGGAGGCAGAAAAAAATGCTGCTAAAAGCAACGTGGCCAAATTTGCAATAATGCCAATGGAAAAAGCTTCTGAAAGCACGTTTAACAGCTGCTTTTTCCGGCGTCAGAACTAGCTTTGCAGCACGTTTTTTCTAACGCCCCATGTGCATGAGGCCTTAATCTTTTTGCTTTTTGGTAGGCAGGGCAGACCAAAGTGGGCTGGCTTTGCTGGGTCCCCCTCAGCAGCCTGGGTAGAAATCTCCAGGGTTTCCCCAGGGACTGACTGACAGGGAAGAGAGCCACTGCTTGGCAGTATTGTGAGAGCCCTGGCCAATCCCAAGCTGAGGGCTTGATGGGGTGGGCACCACATAAATACTGCTGGGGCCGGCCATGTGGGGAGTCATGTGGAGAGATGGAGATGAAATGATGGAATGCTGAACCAGGAGGGGGCCCCAGGTGGATGGGGGTGCAGCCTCTGGCTGGATGTGTGGTTGAGGTGACCCCTGCTGTTCCTGCACCACAGTCAGAACTGGCTGCTGGCATTCCTAAGGCTGGTGAAGAACAGGCACCCCAGCATTTGTTCGTTTGAACCTCTGTAGCGAGACGAGGGGATAGCAGCAGCCAGGCACAGGGCCCAGCTAGTTTCCAGAGTTCCCAGGAGGGATCCCACCCCTTGCTATGGGAGGACTGTGTTGTACTGCATTCAGAGACTGTGGGATGTGAAGAGGAGTAGAAATACAGTTGCTGCAGTGTATGTGAAGATGTGCTGTGAAAGAGAGTGCATCACATGAGATAGGCTTCTTGTAGGCAGTCTGAAGATTACTTAAAGTGACTGAGTCCTCATTGTACAAAGTTAATGGATAAATGGCATCCTGGACCTTTCCCAAACCTTATCCAAGTTAAAATCCCCTGATAAATACAAAAACAACAATTCTATTGACTGTTCTCTGACTGCGAGAAACTGTCGCAAATGCTGGTTGCTTGGCTGTTGGGCTGGAATGTCTCCTGCCTGGCTGCACACACAGGGTGAACCTTTTTAAAACAAGCGGCTCATATGGGGGTAGCGCTACACTAGGATTCAGATAAAGAGGTTATAGGCAGCTACAATTAATCAGCCAGAACACGGGAACAATTACATAATAGTCTGTGCTTCTGACCAGGGTAAAATACATTATTGCAGTAATGCAGCTCCTGTATGTGGACATGCAGTGTCAGTTCCTCTCTCTCTCCACTTCCTCTATCTGGGTTTTCTTAAAGGGGAAGTTCAGTCAAAATCGAACTAAGTCTAAACCTAGCCCCACCCCATTTTTAAGTCTATTTTATCTAACTCTAAGAAAAGATGTGTATACGTACCTATTTCAAAGCCGTTTAGGTCTGCTCACATGATCTCTCCGGCGCAGAGGCAAACCTAGGGTCTCCTGCGCCCTTGGCGAGGAGCTGTATCGCCCCCCCCCCCCCCCCCATGAAAAAGTAAAAAAATAATAATATTTTTTTTTCTTGTTTGGAATCAATTTCAATCATTTTCTACAATTTTAAAGGCGATGTTCCTATATAAGTTCTCCACCATGACAAGTGAAACTAAAAGAAAAACATATGTAGCATTATATTTTGTTTCCTAATCCTCCCTGTTCCATAAAAAAATATATTAAAGGGAACTGAAAGTTTCTGAGGTTTCCAGTAGTTACTCAAAGCCCTCCGTGGTATATGAAATCACTGCAACTCGTACACATGAAATAGCAAAGCTCCATATACAGTGCTTTCCCAATAATGCCAATAATAACTTGTGTTATCAACCTCAAATCATAAATATATATTTACACACATATTTGTGTGATCATGATGATGATGATGATGTGTCAGAGGAATGCTTGTCACCATATTGCAAGCATAGTAGAGGCACATCACACCTTATGACAAGCACAACACAGGCCATTACACCTTACTGCAAACACATTGATAAAGCTTAACACTGGGACATCACACCATACCAGTGTTGGACTGGGGTTAAAAGCCAGCCCCGATTCAAGTTTTATACAAATTAACAGGACTTGCCCCAGGACTTACATCAACAAAGAGATTGCACTCACAGGGCTTGCCCCAGCACTTACCCCATCACTGAGATTGCACTCACAGGACTTGCCTCAGCACCCAGGACTAAGTTACCCTTGCATTTAGATTGCACCCACAGGATTTGCCTGAGGACGTCAAATAGCCTCCTGCATGAACCATGCGTAAGAAAAAAGATGCCGGATATGAGATTTCTGACAGCAACAAAGGCGGCATCACAAGGGCCGAGAAAGTACTCTCTCACACTCTTATGACCGCATCTGCATCCCACCATTGTTGAATTCTTAAAGGCCACATGGGATTGGCAGGCAGGATGCTTTCCTTTAGTAAAACCATTTTTAATAAATTAAATTAAATAAATAACATAACATATACCCCATTCCTTATTTATTATTACTGTAAATTTTTTTTTTTTTTTTTTTTTTTATCTAAAAAAGAATAGACCACACAATATTGGCTTGGACATAAAAAGGCCGCGGCTTGTTTTATTATTAGCTTTACATAAATAAATACTTTGAACTGTATTTACAACTTAAAAAATCGACTTACATCAACAACCCAGCCAGACGGCTCAGGTTGACAAAATATCACTATAACTTTTACCAACAACATCCAACAACATTTCCATTACTGAAGAAAACATTTCGTCCACCCAAGCATACAAGCTGTGGCGACAGTAAATAGCTAATAATAATAACTATGGCCGCGACAAACAAAAAAAGGGGGTGGGGGGGGGGGAACACCTCAGTTGGATCCTGACAGGGTGAAGTGACCCGGAGTCCCGCGGCCGCCTCTTAAATAGCCCACCTGAGAACCAGTTTGAGCTGGAGCGGCTGTGTAAGCTTGAAGCATACAAGCGGGAAACACAGCCCCCTGCTCAGATCTGCCTAGTGATAGCCCCCCATTGGTGGGAGAGCTGAATCCCAGCTAAACTTTGCCCAGATACTGCCCGTAGAGCGGGAAAAACCAAACTAAGCTTTGACCTGAGGTCAAAAGTTCACTTACTGACTGACTAAGAGAAAACCAATAGCTGTATATTGATTATTACTCCCCTGCCGCCATCCCATAAAGAAAGGGGGCTATAAAAGCACCCCTTATCTTTTTATGGGATTGGCAGGCAGGATGCTTTCCTTTAGTAAAACCATTTTTAATAAATTAAATTAAATAAATAACATAACATATACCCCATTCCTTATTTATTATTACTGTAAATTTTTTTTTTTTTTTTTTTTTTTTATCTAAAAAAGAATAGACCACACAATATTGGCTTGGACATAAAAAGGCCGCGGCTTGTTTTATTATTAGCTTTACATAAATAAATACTTTGAACTGTATTTACAACTTAAAAAATCGACTTACATCAACAACCCAGCCAGACGGCTCAGGTTGACAAAATATCACTATAACTTTTACCAACAACATCCACCAGACAGGCGGAAACATTCCGCCTGTCCCCACCATCCCAGCACGCGGCCAACTCAATACTAGTACCAAGATTATTGTTCAAAATGTCCAAGCCAATATCAGAAAGATGAATACCATCTTTCCAATATAGCCCCACCAGACCCCCTTCCAACTCAAAATGCCTATATGCCAAAATTCCTAGCCCCCCCAACAATTTGGACAACCCTCTATTTAAACGTTTACGCATCCTTTCGATGGGTTTAAGTCCGTGATAACGGAAAGATACCAGCCGTGGTATCACTTCCGAAAAAACCAAACGCAACCTAGGAAAAAGGGATTGAAGAAAAACTAGATCGTCCCGAATGGTGAAAAGCAAATCTAAAGTTTTAACCCGCCCAATGTCGTTTCCGCCTAGGTGTATTACTAAAATCTCAGGAGGGGGGGCCGATCGTGTAAGCTTTAACACTTTTGGAACAAGCTCCGCCCACACCATACCACGTTTGCCAAACCAAAATACTTGAAACTTGCTCCTGTCCAAACCTAAGTTCTCGGAGTAGACTCTTTTCCTTGCTCGTTGATACGCCCAGTGAACATAGGAATGGCCCAGGATCCAAACTGTAATCTTGCTCCCTGAAATTAAATAAAAGCGTTAGGGCGTACATAAGATTTATAGCAATCAGAAGCCCATCTACCAATCCTTTTCACCGATTCCACACCCAGGCCCAACCTGACGGCCTCCGTTGCAGCCCCGATGCGGAAAGAGTGAGATGTTATTTTCGACTCGCTTAAATTTAAACTTTTTAGGCACATGCGCAAAACCGCCGAAAACTGGTAACGGGAAAGGGGCTTACCTGAAAGGTGAATGAATAAAATGTCGCTAATATTGGGTCTCAGCAAAACGAAATCCTTTAAAAGAGAAACCGGGCAAATGGAAGAATTTCTAAACTCATAAAGCGTTATTTGCTTGCCGACTCCCATTTGGTCTGTTTTGGAGTGAGCCAAAAAAATAACGACACGATTTGGGTGAAAAGAAATATCTTGAATTCTTAATCCTGTAAAACCTAACTTTCTATCTGAAATCAATTCCGAGATCCTGAGCGCCGCGAAAAACATCACGACGAAAGCAGTTCTAAATAACGTCGCCTCATAACTGGAAAAACAAACCTTATCGAGGGCTGCACAAAGGTCGTATAGTAATTCTAAAGAAATTGGTTTCCTGTCATCGACTTTAAAATGAGATTTCTTGTAGCCCTTCACCGCCTGCCTTATAGAAAAATAAGAAAAGCAAGCTGGTCTGTTGAGAAGCTTATTAAAAAAGGATATTCCTGCCAATATCTTGTGTACGTGTGACCAAGAAAATTCGTTATTAAAGAGTGAATTCAAAAAGGACAGGAGCAAAAATTCGGAGAAAGCATCAGATGGTACATCAGAGGATTGAAGATGCTGTAGCCACAGCAACCAAGCCGATCGATATCCGGCGAGCGTTGAAGGGGCTAGAGATAATTCAATATTTTCAAAGACCCTGTCTAGATTAGCTCCCATAGGTGTACCGGGCAGGAGTGTCCAACCAAATCTGCCGTCGGAAGCAGATGAAAGAAACGCTGCATCTGAAAACGGGACAGACAGTCTGCCAAGTTGTTATCTTTACCCGGTACAAAAGATGCTTTTAACCAAATGTTAAATTTCAAACATTGTGCTACTAAATATCTCAACATTATGGTAACAGGTGGCGATTTTGAAGACAGGCAATTTATTGCGAACAACACGCCCTTGTTGTCTGTTCTTACCATAATTCTTCTGTTCCGAAAATACTGGCCCCATAATTCTAGGGCCACTATAATCGGAAACAGTTCCAGCAGAACAACGTTGCGAGTAAGACCTCGACTTTTCCATCTGGGGCACCATGGTGCGGCGCACCAATGATCGCGCCAGATGGCGGCAAAACCTTTAGACCCGGCCGAGTCCGTAAAGAGCAAAAAATCTTTGTCAACAATAAAAGGTTCTTGCCAAACAGTTGAGCCATTGAAAAATAATAAAAATTGTATCCACACTAAAAAGTCCTCCTTCATCTCACCCGAAATTCTCACGTGAGACGAAGGAGACTTCAGACCGGAGGTTGCTGCATAAATTCGTCTGGAGAAAATTTTACCAACCGGTATCACCCTGGAGGCAAACGCTAACAGCCCCAACAGGGACTGCAGCTCTTTGAGACAAACCTTTTTTCTTCTGACCATCTGCAATAATGCAACTCGGAGTTTCTCGACCTTTTCCTCCGGCAATCTGAACTCCATCCTGTCAGCGTCGATAGTGATACCTAAAAACACTAGGCAATTGCAAGGAAGAAAAGTTTTTTCAGGGGCAAGTGGAACCCCAAAATGGTTGCAAACTTGTAAAAAAGTGTCCAATAAAATTTTACAGGTGTTAGAGGAAGGAGGTCCCATAAAAAGGAAATCGTCTAGATAGTGTACTATGAGGTGCGACCCTGATACCTGACTTACCACCCATTCAAGGAAAGTGGAGAAACTCTCGAAATAAAAGCAAGACAATGCACAACCCATTGGGAGGCACTTATCAAAATAAAAATAATCTTGAAAGTGGAAACCCAATGAGTTGAAACTGTCAGGGTGAATGGGCAGTAAGCGAAAGGCGGATTTGATATCCGCCTTAGCTAAAAGAGCCCCCTTTCCTGCAAACCTGAGTCTCTCCAAGGCGTCCTCAAAAGTAGAGTATTGAACCGACGCCAAATCACCACTAATCTCATCATTAAGTGAGTCATCTTTAGGGTAAGATAGATGGTGGATCAACCTATACGAATTTGGTTCCTTCTTTTGAACTATGCCTAATGGAGAGACCCTAAAATCCAGGAAAGGAGGCTCAGCAAAAGGACCCGCAAACCTTCCTTCCTTCAATTCTGCCGCAATTTTATCGGCCACAATGCTTTGCAGGCCCATCACTGACTTTAGGTTCCTATGAATGGTACAACCCTTGCCCTTAAAGGAAGGTAAAATAAATCCCAACGCAAATCCCTCAATTAACAGATCCGCTTTCTCCCGATCTGGGTAGCTGAGCAGCCAGGGGAGCATTTCTGGCAATCTCACTGGGGAGTTGGCCTTTTTGAACGCCTGGTTGCTGTGCAGTTGACATTCGTTTAAAACATTTAAAAACGGGATGCGGCCCGGCGCAAAACGCACATTCGTGCTTAAACTTGCAAGAGCCGGGCCATTTGCATTGTGCTTCGTTGAAGTTGAAGCAAAGGCCTTTTTTAAAAGACTGCAAACTTGACTGTTGTGGGGTAACTGTTGGCTTAGGGGGAAAGGACCGCTGAGGAACAAAAAGGTCCAACCACAGACCCACGTCCTTAACTCCCCATTTTAAGGACGGCTGTACTGACAATTTTTGCCGGAACGCTACGTCGTAGCTGAACCAAGCAAAGCCTCCAAAGTTTTTGTAAGCCTCTAATACTATTTCCATGTGCTGAAATAAACCTAAACTTCTAGTAGGAAACCTTTCACAAAGCACGCTGGAAAAGATTAAAAAAGCTTGCAACCAATTATTAAATGACTTTGTAACTGGTCTTTTCCTTTCTTCTTCCTCCTTTTTGTTAGATACGAAATCCTTAGCTGATGGCAACAAGGATAACAGATCAATATAGGCACCTTGCCAGATCTTCTCTTTCATTGCTTCAGAAAGGTGGAAACCGAGTGGGGAAATTTCACAAGTCAGAGGCTCCCTTAAACAGACTTCTGGTAAGTTTTGACTCTGAGCCAGGTCAAAAGATGAAGCCGGCTGACTTACTGCACTTTCCCCACTAGGTGGCGCTAACCATACCGCACTAGCATTTCTAGGCACCTCCTGATTACTTTTAAAATGCTCTGTAAAATTCCTAAATTCAGATAGTAGTTGGGACATCAGAGATGTCATAGACACAGGGGGAGCAGACTCACCCGCGGTAGGCGGAGCCGACGCTCTTGCCTGGGATGAAGGTCCATCTTCCCTGCTGGAAGAAGGGGGGGCCCCCCCCGGAGTAGCAGGCACCGTTCTGTCTTCGGACGCCCTGCGCCCAGGGGTCCGCTGCTTCCTGGATGTCCCGGCCGATGCCGGTGGGTTCTGGCGCTGTCCTCGACTTCCGTGTGGGGAACTCCTTCTTGACGGACCGGCGACGTCCCTTCCGGTCGGCGGTGAGTAGCTCTTCCGGGGCAATCTCCGTCTCTTTGAAGGCCCCGCTTCCGCTCCGTAAATGGCTGACGATGCACTACTGCGCATGCTCGCGGTTCCGGACGCCATTCTCCCGACCTCCTCCGTGCGCGATGCATCCTCCGCTGCCTGCTCTTCCACCAGAGCTCCGCTGCCACTGGCGATGGGAGCGTAGCTGACGGCCGATGCTGAAGCAGTCGAGGCAGGTTGCGCTGAAGATAAGGGTAGCTCCAAACAGCGGCGGATCCATTCTTCACTGCCCTGTTCGCCGGCCTTCTCCAGAAGCTTCCTCACTAGGCTCATGGTGAAAAGGTAGGAGCGCAGGAACACCTCAGTTGGATCCTGACAGGGTGAAGTGACCCGGAGTCCCGCGGCCGCCTCTTAAATAGCCCACCTGAGAACCAGTTTGAGCTGGAGCGGCTGTGTAAGCTTGAAGCATACAAGCGGGAAACACAGCCCCCTGCTCAGATCTGCCTAGTGATAGCCCCCCATTGGTGGGAGAGCTGAATCCCAGCTAAACTTTGCCCAGATACTGCCCGTAGAGCGGGAAAAACCAAACTAAGCTTTGACCTGAGGTCAAAAGTTCACTTACTGACTGACTAAGAGAAAACCAATAGCTGTATATTGATTATTACTCCCCTGCCGCCATCCCATAAAGAAAGGGGGCTATAAAAGCACCCCTTATCTTTTTATTCCACAACGGCCCCAGGGTAGTCTGGCTCTTCACCCTATTACAAACAGGAGTCTTTACTGGTGTCACTACATTTTGTAAAACATTTTTTTATAACTAACAAATACTTTGGTTGTGACCGATGAACTCAGGCTGCCTGAGTATAGTAGGGACTGCACCTGATGTATTGGGGTGTCAAGGTGTAATGGGGACTGCATATTGGACTGTCTCAGTGTAATGGCTACAGTTTGTGTGTGATATATTTGGCTGCATGTGATGTATTATATTGTCTGTGTGTGATAGTGTGATGTTTTTGAGCTGTGTACATGTGATGTAAACTGTGTGTTGGCATTGGGCTGGCTGTGTGTGATGAGAATGTGTGTGATCATTTTGTGCTGTTGATGTGTGATGGGGACTGTTGGTGTTTGTGATGGTTTTGGGCTGCCTGTGTATGGTGGGACTAACTGTGTTTGTATTTGAATGACAGTAATGACCACTGATGAGTAGATAGCATCATGTAACTGGTCATCGGTGACCTGTATAAAAGTTGGTGAATCCTAGAGCAATACAAACTAAAATTACGTGTTTTCATTCTCACACAATATGTAATCCTGGGTACATATATATCATCTACTCAAAAGCTTCACTTTGTTACTTACGGTCTTAGTAGTAATGCCACTGTCTAGAATGTCCACTCCACATGCTCCCTCAGTCCCTATGCCAACTGCAGTCTCAGCCTGGTAAGTAAGATGTCAAACCTTAGGTGTAGCTGTATTATCCACTCTGCTCGGTCCTTCCCTAGTCCCTCAGCAATCTCCAGGCAAGTTAAGATGTGACTGCAATCTCCGCTCACTTCTACTCCCCTCCCATCCATGTCTCTTCTAGCCCCCTTCTGTTCTCTGTTCCCCTCTCTTCCATGTCTCCCAACCCCCCTTCCATCCATCCCTTGCCCTCCTGCCCCTTCCTTAATATCTCCAGCCCCCTTGCCAACCTCCCCCCTTCCTCAACAATCCCACCCCCCCTTGCCAACCTCCCCCATTCCTCAGTATCTCCAGCCCCTTGCCAACCTCCCCACTTTCTTAATATTTCCCCCCCTTGCTAATGTAGAACTGCCCCCATAAGGACTGCCAGATTTCACACTTTCGGGTCCCCCTGACTCTGAGTTACCAGCATAAAGAAATAACAGTTTCAAGTCCTTACATTCTCCTTCCTTGGCTCGCTCCAATAATCAGTCCAGGGGTATTTTGGTTGTTTTGTGTTTATTATAAATAGGGATAGGAGAAGGGAATAGTGGGATACTCCAAATTAACTACGCATAAGTGGTTGAGGATTCCTATCTTCAGGTACAGCCAGACTGTTGATTCACCCTACCACTATCAGTGAATTTGGGAATTTAGTGTCTCGGTGGATTAGCAATTATCTTCAGGACACTCTCACTAGCATCCTCTTTCTCTTTACTGCTGGCACCCGTCCACTGACTATCCTACACCTGGGGTGGCCCCCCTTGGGTCAGGCCCCTTGATACGAGTCCCTGTACTCACGAAACTGTGGTCCCAGGGTCTCCAGTGTCTCCCCCTCAGTCAGCTCTCCTGAACCTCTGGGTTCAGCTCCTCTCATCCGTTCCTCTGGCCCTCAGGGCGACCTAATGCGACCGCATGCCACTGCTACAGAGGAGGAGGCAGCTGCCCCCTCCCTCCGGGACACTGCTCTCCAGCCAAAAACCTTGCAGCACATGTGCTCCTGGCTTTTATACAGTAACCCAGAATGCACCGAGGCAACCTGCCCCCTGCCACTCACCAGGACTGTATCAAAGCCTATGCATTCATTTGTCAGGTTTCCTCCCACTGTCTAACATGCCTCCCTATTGGGCTGGTGTGAAATACTCCTCTAGACACAATGAATTGCATACTGAGCACAATGAGCAGACCTCACTAACAGATCCTGCTCTCTGGTAGGCAGAGAACAATATAGATTTACCTGCAGCCCCTCTGGTAAGCAGACAAGGCTCAAAACTATACTTTCTCATTAGCACCTACCTACGAGGGTGCTACACTAGCCTCCTCCCTTTCTAAATATCTCCAGCCCCCTTGACAACCTCCCCCTTCCTCAATATCTCCCCTCCTTGCCAACCTCCCCCCTTCCTCAATGTCTCCCCTCCTTGCCAACCTCCCCCCTTCCTCAATATCTCTCCCCTTGTCAACCTCTCCCCTTCTTAAATATTTCCCCCTTGCTAGCCTCCTCCCTTCCTCAATATTTCCCCCCTTGCTAACCTCCTCCCTTTCTCAAACCCCCCCCTCCTTGCCAACCTCCCCCTTCCTCAATATTTTTCCCCCTTGCCATCTCCCCCTTTCCTCAAAACCTCCAGCCCCTTGCAAACCACCCCCTTCCTCAACCCCCCCCTTGCCAACCTCCCCCGTCCTCAATATTTCTCCCCCCTTGCCATCTCCCCCCTTCCTCAAAATCTCCAGCCCCCTGCAAACCACCCCCTACCTCAATATCTCCCCCCCTTGCCAACCTCCCCCTTCCTCAATATCCCCCCCCCTTTGCCAACCTCCCCCTTCCTCAATATCCCCCCTTGCCATCTCCCCCCTTCCTCAATATCTCCAGCCCCTTGCAAACTACCCCCTACCTCAATACCCCCCCTTGCCAACCTCCCCCCTTCCTCAATATCTCCAGCCCCCTTGCCAACCTCCCCCCTTCCTCAATATTTCCCCCCCTTGCCAACCTCCCCCTTCCGCAATATCTCCAGCCCCCTTGCCAACCTTCCCGCTTCCCCAATATCCACCCATTTGCCAACCTCCCCCCTTCCTCAATATCTCCAGCCCCCTTGCCAACCTCCCCCTTTCCTCAATATCCCTCCCTCCTCAATATCTCCAGCCCCCTTGCCAACCTCCCCCCTCCTCAATACCCCCCCCTGCCAACCTCCCCCTTCCTCAATATATCCAACCCCCTTGCCAACATCCCCCTAACTCATATCTCCAGCCCCCTTGCCAACCTCCCCCCTTCTTCAATATTTCACCTCCTTCCTCAATATCCCCCCCCTTGCCAACCTTCCCCCTTCCTCAACATTTCCAGCCCCCTTGCCAACCTCCCCCCTTACTCAATATACCCTCCCACCCTTCCTGAAATCGACCTACCTATGCAATCCTTGTCCCATGCAGCACTCTTCAGTCGTCTGTCCAATAAATGGCTATTCTCACTCGTCTCTCTCCCTGTCGTTTTGCCTGTCATGGACAGGGAGGGGAGCAGAGGGGGACACGCAATTTCTGGCACGCTATCTGTGTCATAATAAGCGCTGGGTAGTCACGTGACACCCGGCGCTCCTATGCAGACCACGAGGGGGAGGTGCTCCCCCTGTGTACTGTGCGTGCTCCCCCTGTGTACTGTGCCTGGGGGCGCAGACTGAGCGGAGGGTGCAAAAATCACTGCTAACACTGACAATTGATTTTTGCGCTCCCCCCTCGGCCTGAGTCCCTGGCGGGGGCCGGTCTCGCCAACCCCTTTGTACGCCCCTGCTCCAGCGGCAGGTTCTGTGTGGAAGAGAGATCACCAAAAATGGCTGCAAATGCCTGGGAGAGGACGTCACCCATAAGCTAACTATAGGGCATCCGTTGTCAGCTATCCCTTCTCTACATTGAAGCCACTACTGACAGCTGATCATGGGATTGGATCAGATTGGATTCAGATGGGTAAGTATATACATCTTTTCTTTACGGGGATAAATTGAATAGGCTTTACTGTAAATGGGAGTGGGTGTAGGTTTAGACTTAGTTAGATTTTGAATTAACTTCCATTTTAAGGCCAGCCTCCCAGAGACAGGAAGTGCTAATACATAATTATACAGTACATAACACTCTGATCTCTGATATTAGCAGCCAACAGTAGAGGGCAGCAGATCACAAGTATGACTAGTTAAAAATGTAGATGTAAATTCTTTATTTGTGTAATTAATCCAAGACCACTTTAAGGATAAGACAAATTTACATGAATTCCAAGTTTACTCTGATATCCAAATCATTGGGCTACATGCTGTATGAGTAGGACTTTTCTATAGTCGAGTGGCAATTTGTTCTATTACCATAATTTTTTAACATTGCCTTACCTGCTATCTAGACACGAGGGGCAAATGTATGTGACTGTATCATTTTTTTTCCCAACAAAGCATATCCTCATATCCACATTGCTAGAAATCTCATGCATGATCGTAAATTGCGATCAGTGGTTACCTTGGCACATTTTAACCACTTGCCTTCTGTGCACTTAAACACCCTTCCCATCCAGGCCAATTTTCAGCTTTCAGCGCTCTCACACTTTGAATGACAATTGCGCGGTCATGCTACACTATACCCATATGAAATTTTTATCATTTTTTTCACACAAATAGAGATTTCTTTTGGTGGTATTTAATCATCTCTGGGTTTTTTATTTTTTACAAAAAAAAAGAAAAAAGACAGAAAATTTTGAAAAAAAAAAAAAAGTTTTTCTTATTTTCTGCGAGTAAATTTTGAAAATAAATTTTTCTCCCTCACTGATGTGCGCTGATGAGGCGGCACTGATGGGCACTGATAGGCTGCACTTATGGGCACTGATAGGCTGCACTTATGGGCACTGATGAGGTGGCACTTATGGGCACTGATGAGGTGGCACTTATGGGCACTGATGAGGAGGTACTAATATGCCGCACTGATGAGCACTGATAGGCGGCACTGATAGGTGGCACTGATAGGCGGCACTGATAGGCGGCACTGATAGGCGGCACTGATGGGCACTGATAGGCGGCACTGCTGGGTACTGAGAGGTGGCACTGCTGGGCACTGAGAGGTGGCACTGACGGGTGGCACTGATGGGCACTGATAGGCGGCACTGATGGACACTAACGGGTGGCACTGATGGACACTGACGGGTGGCACTGATGAGCACTGATGGGCAGCACTGATGAGCACTGATGGGCAGCACCATCAGTGCCCACACTCAGTGCCCATAGTGCTGCCAGTCAGTGCTCATCAGTGCCTAGATGAGCAGGCACTGATGGGCACTGACTGGCAGCACTATGGGCACTGATTGTGGGCATTGATGGGGGCACTGATGGCGGGCACTGTGGGCACTGATGGGGGGGCAATGTGTGTGTTTTTTTTACCTTCAGTAATCAGGGCACTGGTGATCAGTGCCCTGATTACATGTCTCTGTGTCCCCAGCGGCTGTCGGCTCCCCCTCCTTCCTCACACTGCAGTGTCTGTGTGAGGAAGGAGCGCCGGCGATGAGAGATGATCTCATATGTTTACATATGAGATCATCTCTCATTGGACGGCTTGATCACGTGGTGAATGGCCGCTGTGATTGGCCATTCACCACGATCTGTGATCGGCCGTGTCCCTTGGACACGGCCGACACAGATTCTCCCCGCTGCGCGCTCGCAGGAGCGCGCGGGGGGGGGGGGGGGGCGTGTCACTGGAGGCCGTTTAAAAACGGCCTCCCGAAAATTCGAGTCCGCGCTGCAGCCGTATATAGGCTGTAGCGCGGATGTGAGGAGGTTAATATGATTTGAGCAAAGGCAAGTACAAACCTGTCTTTATATATCTTTGTACCCTAGACATCATCATTTATTCTACGCTGCTCAAAAAAATGTAATTTAAATTAAAGGAACACTTTGAAAACACATCAGATCTCAATAGAGAAAAATATCATGCTGGATATCTATACTGATATGGACTGGATAATGTGTTAGGAATGAAAGGATGCCACATTGTTTGATGGAAATGAAAAATATCAGCCTACAGAGGGCTGAATTCAAAGACACCCCGAAAATCAAAGTGAAAAAATGATGCAGCAGGCTAGTCCATTTTGCTGAAATTTCTTTGCAGCAACTCAAAGCGGTACTCAGTAGTTTATATGGCCCCCACATACTTGTATGCATGCCTGACATCATTGGGGCATGCTCTTAATGAGACGACAGATGGTGTCCTGGGGTATTTCCTCCCAGATCTGGACCAGGGCATCACTGAGTTCCTGAACAGAATGAGGTGCAACCTGGCGGCATCGGAGGGACCAAAACATAGTGTCCCAGAGGTGTTCTATTGGATTTAGGTCAGGCGAACGTGGGGGCCATTCAATGGTATCAATTCAATATCAATTTATCCTCCAGGAACTGGCTGCATACTCTTGCCACATGAGGCTGGGCATGTCGTACACCCTGAGGAACCCAGGACCCACTGCATAAGCGTAGGGTCTGACAAAGGGTCCAAGAATTTCAATCTGATACCTAATGGCAGTCAGGATTCCATTGTCTAGCTTGTAGAGGTCTGTGTGCCCTTCCATGGATATGCCTCCCCAGATCATCACTGACCCACCACCAAATTGGTCATGAAGATGTTAAAGGCAGCATAACATTTTCCATGGCTTCTTCACACCCTTTCACGTCTGTCACTTGTGCTCAGGGTGAACCTGCTCTCATCTGTGTGAAAAGCACGGGGCACCAGTGGAGAACCTGGGAATTCTGGTGTTCAATGGCAAATGCCAATTGAGCTCCATGGTGCCGGGCAGCGAGAACAGGGCTCACTAGAGGATATCGGGCCCTTAGGCCACCCTCACAAAGTCTGTTTCTGATTGTTTGGTCAGAGAAATTTACACCAATGGCTTGCTGGAGGTCATATTGTAGGGCTCTGACAGTGCTGATCCTGTTCCTCCTTGCACAAAGAAACAGTCCTGCAGATGGGTTAAGGACCTTCTACGACCCTGTCCAGCTCTCCTAGAGTAACTGCCTGTCTCCTGGAAATCTCCCCCATGCTCTTGAGACTGTGCTGGCAGCCTTCTGGCAATGGCACATATCGATGTGCCATCCTGGAGGAGTTGGACTGCCTGTGAAACTTCTGTAGGGTCTAGGTATCACCACATGCTACCAGTAGTGACACTGACCCTAGCCACATGCATAACTAGTGAAAAACAGTTAGAAAAGATGAGTAGGGGGGAAAAAAATGTCAGTGGCCTCCACCTGTAAAATCATTTCTGTTTTGGAGGTTGTCACATTGTTACCCAATTTGTGTACTGTTGTTAATTTCATTAACACCAAAGCACCTGAAAATGATTAACAACTCCCTCTGCTACTTAACTGACCACATCAATATCCCCGGAGTTTAATTGAGTTGATGCTATACTCTAATTAAAAAGTGTTACTTTATTATTTTTTTTTTTTAAGCAGTGTATTTCGTTATTTAAAGGGAGTAGCCAGTTGTTGTAAGATGTGGTCAAAGATTGTGTAATGAGGAAAAGTTTTAGGCGTCAGCTTTATAGATGTGACATAGATATCAAAGTTGTACCATCACTTCCCTGGCATCTAGTGCCCTTGTTCCAAAAATGACATGTTACAGCAACGTTACCTGATGTTACAATATAATTAAAAGTGTTAAAGTTTGTGCTATTACCCCTGGTCAAGAACATGTCTTCTAAGGAAACTTAACCACCGTGTCCTGGTTGTATTAGGAAATTGTAGCATAGCTTAAAATCAGCTATTATAGAATCTTGTTAACCCTAGCAGCCTTTGTATACCAAAGTAGCTTCTCTCAGTAACCTTATACGGGTTTCAAAGGGTCTAGGACAAGAAAAGCCGCTGTGCAAAATTTGCCATATCTTACCTTACCTTACCTTATTTTTTCTTACCAATTGCAAAATTTTACTGCAGACTTAAGGGGTATGGCTTATCAAGCTTTGCTGACAACAGACAGGTGTATTTTAAGATTTTACCTTCAGGGTCTACCTACTAAAGCCAATCTTAGCTACCCATACACAGCACCTGCAGACTGGGCTTCTCATATATTCTATATACTCTTTCTTAAATGTAGTGATTACAGGGCCGGCCTTAGGTGTTCAGGCACCCTGTGCAAGCTAATCTTGTGGCGCCCCCCCCCCCCAATCCTCACCCCTCGCCCCTCACCCCCCTGGTCAACTAAACATACACAAAGAGGAAAAAAATATATGTAACAAATATGAGAGAGATGCAGGGGCTTCGGGCATGGTACAGGAGATGCAGGGGCTGCGGGCATAGTGCAGGAGATGCAGAGGCTGGGGGCCTAATGCAGGGGCTGTGGGCATGGTGCAGGAGATGCAGAGGCTGCGGGCATGGTGCAGGAGATGCAGGGGCTGCAGGCATGGTGTAGGAGATGCAGGGCTGCGGGCATGATACAGGACTGTGGGCATGGTACATGCAGGGATGTGGGCATGGTACAGGAGAGACGTTAATGGAAGTTTAGGCCTGCGCTGTAGCCGTCTTTCAGCTATAGCGCGGGCATGAAGAGGTTAAATACCAATGGTATTTGAAATATGCAACATGAAGGCGATTAATGCATTAGTGACCAGTATCAGTTAAATAACCCCTTTGTGCTGCTTTAGTGGCAGTGGTGTCAGTGTTGATAAACTCCTACATGCTGCACCATAAAGGGATTAATTAACCGACAATGGTCACTAATGCATTAATCCCCATTCATGCTGCATATTTTAAATACCATTGGTAATTATTAACCTCACCCTTCAAACCCCCCTCAGTTAGCTGAATAATCAGTAGATGCCCCTCTGCTTACTTTTTATATTTGCTGCCCGGTTGTTTCCTCCTCTAAGTTGCACTCACTTGCTGCCTGGCTGCTCTCTATGGTACTCTCCAAGCCCACCTCCCAGCCGGCTTCTCGGTGACGTCATGCCTCGCTGGGACTCAGAAGTGCCTGTCAGGCAGAGATTACTCTGCGGCTCCGTCTGACAGGGAAGTGAAGGCTGGGTCCCAGGCTTTTTCCAGGTGCAGGAACGCACTCGGCACATCATTGCAGGCAGCTCATTGTAGCCCTTTCCACCCACCCCTTATACAGGCCCTGGCTGCGAGCTGTGATGGCCCTGTTGCCCATGGGGCCCTGTGCGGCTGCACAGCTCGCACACCCCAAAGGCCGGCCCTAAGCGATGAGTGGCAGCGGTGGTAGTGGGGGATGGGATCAGTGGCAGCAGTGGTGGTTGGGTGGGGATGAGATCAGTGGCAGCGGTGGTGGTGGGAGGATGGGATGATTGGCAGCTGTGATGGAGGGGGGATGGAATGGGATGAGTGGCAGTGGTGGTTGGATGGGATCAGAGGCAGCAGTAGTGGTGACGTAGGGTGGGGGTGGGATCAGTAGCAGCAGTGGTGGTGGTGTGGGAGTGATCACTGACAGCAGTGGTGGTGGTGTGGTAGTGATCAGTGGCAGCAGTGGTGCTGGTGCGGAGGGGGGGGATCAGTGGCAGCAGTGGTGCTGGTGCGGAGGGGGGGGATCAGTGGCAGCAGTGGTGCTGGTGTGGGGGGGATCCGTGGCAGCAGTGGTGGTGGTATGGGGGGACCAGAAGCAGCAATGGTGGTTGTGTGGGGGGGGAAGGGATCAGTGACAGCATTGGTGATGTGAGGGGGGATCAGTGGCAGCAGTGGTGGTGGTATGCAGGGGGATCAGTGGCAGCAGTGGTAGTTGTGTGGGGAGGGAGGGATCAGTGGCAGTAGTGGTGGTGGTGTTAGGGGGGATCAGTAGCAGCAGTGGTGGTGGTATAGGGGCGTCAGTGGCAGCAGTGGTGGTGGTGTGGGAGATGGTGGGATCAGCGGCGGCAGTGGTGATGGTGTGGGGTGGGGGTAGGATCATTGGCAGCAGCGGTGGTGTGGGGGATTCAGTGGCAGCAGTGGTGCTGGTGTGGGGGGGATCAGTGGTAGCAGTGGTGCTGGTGTGGGGGGATCAGTGGCAGCAGTGGTGCTGGTGTGGGAGGGGGTGGGATCAGTGGCAGCTGTGGTGATGGTGTGGGGGGGAGGGTTATGGGCAACAGTGGTGGTGGTGTGTGGGGGGGTGTCAGTGGCAGCAGTGGTGGTGTGGGAGGGGGTGAGATCTGTGGCAGCAGTCGTGGTGGTGTGGGGGCGATTAGTGGCAGCAGTGGTGGTAGTGTGGAGTGGAGGTGGGATCAGTGGCAGCATTTGTGGTGATGTGGAGATGGGATCAGTGGCAGCAGTTGGGGTGGTGTAAGGGGGGATCAGTGGCAGCAGTGCTGGTGGTGTGGGTTGGGGGTGGGATCAGTGGCAGCCATGGTGGTGGTGTGGGGGGGGGAATCAGTGGCAGCAGTAGTGTGGGGGGATCAGTGGCTGCAGTGGTGTGGGGGATCAGTGGCAGCAGTGGTGGTGTCGGGGGAGGGGATCAGTGGCAGTGGTGTGGGGGGATCAGTGGCAGCAGTGGTGTGGGGGGATCATTGGCAGCAGTGGTGGTGGTGTGGGAGTAATCAGTGGAAGCAGTGGTGGTGTTATGGGAGTGATCAGTGGCAGCAGTGGTGGTGGTGTGGGGGGGGATCAGTGGCAGTGGTGGTGTGGGGTGGGGGTGGAATAATTGGCAGCAGTGGTGGTGTAGGGGGGTTCAGTGGCAGCAGTGGTGCTGGTGTGGGGGAGGGATCAGTGTCAGCAGTGGTGGTGGTGTGGGAGTAATCACTGGAAGCAGTGGTGGTGGTATGGGAGTGATCAGTGGCAGCAGTGGGGGTGGTGTGGGGGGGATTAGTGGCAGCAGTGGTGGTGGTGTGGGGGGGGAATCAGTGGCAGTGGTGTGGGGGATCAGTGGCAGCAGTGTGGGGGTGTGGGGGGGATGGGATCAGTGTCACTCACTTGCAGATAACTCAGGTTTCCCCTCATTGCCAGGTCTCAGTGTCTTTGACTTATTTCCTGTGTCTTCAGTAACTTCTATGCCGACATAGGGTCTCCTCAGGGTGGAGAGCTCCTCCCCCTTCACTCTACTGGCCTGGCCCGGGTCAGCTGATTTTCTCTTTCACTCTCCCGTGTCCCGACATGGCATCTCCCTACCCTACTGAGTTCAATAGGCGGGCGGAGAGCATGGGCGGGGCCGTGAGCATGGGGGGGGGGACTGTGTGACCGTGAGAGTGCACATAAATGTGCTATCT
This sequence comes from Pelophylax lessonae, assembly GCF_965119305.1. Taxonomy (NCBI): domain Eukaryota; kingdom Metazoa; phylum Chordata; class Amphibia; order Anura; family Ranidae; genus Pelophylax; species Pelophylax lessonae. The sequence continues at coordinate 428,315,560 of NC_138768.1, read as the reverse complement.
CCTGGGCGGCGACGGGTCCCCCTACAGTGGTGGAATGACAGGGCCCCGTCACAAATGTGCGACTGCTGAGGCCCTGGTAGTTCCGCCACTGGTTCAGGAACATTCACCAAAACCCACATGGATGTCAGATGGAGAGCAGTGGCTGTGTCCGTGCAGCCGCTGTTTCCCAATTGACAACAATGGAAATGCCTGCACAAGGATGTACTAAACACCTCTGCATTACCATGCAAGTAAACACATCCTTTCATGGGTGCATGCTGTAGTATACCCCGTGTAAATAAAGATGTTACTATGTTTTTTGTTTTTAATTTTTACGCTGTTTATATTATTATTTCTAGTACAGAGACTTCCTATTATTCACAAGCTAAAGCATAGTAAACAAAATTTACAAAGATTTAGTAATCATTCACAGGAGGGATTGGTACCGATTAGTTTACCAGCACCCCCACCACTCTCCATCTTCAACACCACACCGATATTCTGCCCCTGCAGCAGTTGGCCAGCAGCGCTGCAGGGAGGGAGAGAGGGGAATCAATGAGGGGGAAGAACAGCACGGGGGAGGTTGGAGCAGTGGGGGGGGGTCTGTTGTTAGAGTTAAATCTAGTGATCGACCGATATCGTTTTTCGTTGCTGATACCGATACCGATATTTTGGCGATCGCATATCGGTATCGGCCGATATTGGCTGAAATTTTGTACATTTAAAATTTTGCAAAATAAACACAAATTTTGACACAAATCTGTTACTGAACATGTTTATCTTTATTTATTAACATTTTGAACATTAAGGGCTCCTTCTTCACACCCTAACTGCATGAAAACTGATATGAAAACTGCACTTGCAGGGACATCAGTTTCACATCATCTAATTGTGAATGAGGCATAAACTGCTGCAGTAGTGCACTCACTCACTGCAATAATTTTAAATCACTACTGCAGTGCAGTCAGTGCAAAACTGCTAGAAAAAAAGATAGACAAACAGCTAGACAGTGGATTAGACTTGGAGTCAGTGGACTACCGCTGCAGTAGTGCACTCACTGCAATGATTTTAAATCACTACTGCAGTCAGTGCAAAACTGCTAGAAAAAAAGCTAGACAACAGCTAGACAGTGGATTGAACTGGAGTCAGTGGACTACTGCTACAGTAGTGCACTCACTGCAACTACTGCAGTCAGTGCAAAACTACTAGAAAAAAGCTAGACAAAAGCTAGACAGTGGATTGGAGTGAGCACTAGTACTATTACACTTTTCAATACTCCCAATTAAGTAGAACAATATTATACTGCAGAAAGCAGAACATTTCAGCATGTCCATGGTCACCTGTTAAACGGCTTCTGTTTTGTTCATATAATGCTGTCACCTCATTAACATGCTCACTTGGTACAGGAGAAGAGGAGGACAGAGGAGCAGAGAGAGAGAGGTATTTTCTAGCATGGGAAGCAAGTCTTTAGTAGCATGCCTCTTTTTCTTTCCACCACTGAAGAGGATCACTACTTCTTCTGTTAATTACTGGTTCCTTCAAATAGAGATGAAGTTCATCATTCAGGCTCATTATTGCAGATTCAGAAGAAATTGAATCCTCCGCATGAGGCCCCAATAAAACACTGAAAATGTCATGATCAATTCGACCACGATGAAGAAGATTCTCTTCTGTTCGTTGTCGTATTTTTTGACATTTTTCTGTTTTTGCAGCATGCTGCTCTTTCAGATTATAAAAATGCTGTTCTGGACTTGTCTTTTCAGCAGGAACCTCCTGCACCTCCTGTTGAATATCTTCTGTCAGCCATTGTTTTGCCTTGGCTAATACATTATCTGAAGAGAAAGCATGGTTCTTGTATCGAGGATTCAAAAGACTTGCCAGCACAACATTTTTAATCTCTTCGTGCTTCTCAAAACATATATCAATAAAAGCTCTTTGGCTTGACACATCATCATTTGAAAGTTGGAGGGTGTTGTGTACCATGACACTGAGGTCTGACATATCAGCAAGCCTTATTCCTTTCCGCATGTTTGCTCCGCTGTCTCGAAGTAGCACAAGCATCACTCGGCCTTTGTTGATTGCCCAGTCTTCAAGCATGCCTAGATACATTTCTCTACTGTAATCAGTCTGGGATCCTTGCATCACTTTTGTATTCAACACACCAATTGCCTTTTTGTCTATCCGCTGTGAATGAAGTGGAATGTAAGAATCATTAGTGACTCTGTTTGTCCTGACCAGCAGTCAGTCGTGAATGAGAGTGATTTGCCAGCATTTTCTGGTGGCAGCATAGCCTTTACTTTCTGAACGACCTTTTGGTGAATCTTTCCCAGCATTTCGGTTCGATACTACTTCTCACTCTTCAGTGTGAAGCTTGGCTCAAGTATGGACATCAACCGCTTAAATCCTGAGTCAGACACCATTGTAAATGGCTGGTTATCAGTGACCATCATCTCTGTGATTACTCTGTCCAGCAGTTGGGATCTTCCATCTGAATCTAGACAGTGACACCTGTTTTTTTTCTGAAACATATCTGTTATTGTTGCCTGGCTCTGGGATAGTGGAGGAGGTATTTCAAAATCACATTGATATTCATTTAGTTTTTTTCTGTGCTGTATGATATAATTGAATATGATGAACTCTTAGATGAGCCCAAAGATTTGACGTATTTTTGTTTTTCGCAGTTACTGATCAAATAATGTTTGTGCGTGTGTTGCACACTGCTGCTTTTCCTGGAGATGGTTAAGACAAGAAATAGTCCCAGACCACACTTTTACTTTTTCTGTCTTCATCCATCTCCATTGCAATTTGAAAGAGACAATAAAGTTAAAAAAAATGGCTGACTGGGTGCTGGCACTCTGCACTGCTGTGGGTTGCTTGCTGGCACCCTGTTGTGGGTGAGTTGGTGGCTGATGCCTGGCAGTGTGGGTGGCTTGCTGGCACCCTGTTTTGGGTTGGTGGCTGATGACTGGCAGTGTGGGTGGCTTGCTGGCACCCTCTTGTGGGGTGGCTGGCTGCTGTCACCCTGTTGTGGGTCGGTGGCTGACGCCTGGCAACGTGGGTGGCTTGCTGGCACCCTGTTGTGGGGTGGCTGGCTGCTGTCACCCTGTTGCGGGTCGGTGGCTGACGCCTGGCAGTTTGGGTGGCTACTGGCACCCTGTTGTGGGTTGGTGGCTGATGTCTGGCAGTGTGGGTGGCTTGCTGGCACCCTTTTGTGGGGTTGTTGACTGATGTCACCCTGTTGTGGGTGGGTGGCTGACACCTGGCAGTTTGGGTGGCTTGCAGGCACCCTGTTGTGGGTCGGTGGCTGACGCCTGGCAGTGTGGGTGGCTTGCTGGAACCCTGTTGTGTGGTGGCTGGCTGGCACCCTGTTGTGGGTCAGTGGCTGATGCCTGGCAGTGTGGGTGGCTTGCTGGCACCCTGTTGTGGGGTGGCTGGCTGCTGTCACCCTGTTGTGGGTCAGTGGCTGACGCCTGGCAGTTGTGGCTGGCTGGCATGCTAGAACACTGTGGTGGGTGTCTGGCTTGCTGGAACACTGTGTTGGGTGGCTGGCTTGCTGGAACACTGTTGTGGGTGGCTGGTTTGGTGTCACCCTATGGTGGTTGGCTGCCTTGGTGTCACCCTGTTGTGGGTGGCTGGCTTGCTGGAACACTGTGGTGGGTGGCTGGCTTGGTGTCACCATGTTGTGGGTAGCTGGCTTGCTGGAACACTGTAGTGGGTGGCTGGCTTTGTGTCACCCTGTTGTGGGTGGCTTCCTTGCTGGAACACTGTGGTGGGTGGCTGGCTTGCTGGAACACTGTGGTGGGTGGCTGGCTGGGTGTCACCCTTTTGTGGGTGGCTGGCTTGCTGGAACACTGTGGTGGGTGGCTGGCTTGGCGTTACCCTGTTGTGTGTGACTGGATTGCTGGAACACTGTGGTGGGTGGCTGGCTTAGTGTCACCCTGTTGTGGGTGGCTGGCTTGGTGTCACTCACCCTGGCTTGTTGTGGGTGGCTGGCTTGCTGGAACACTGTGTGGTGGGTGGCTGGCTTGGTGTCACCTGTGGGTGGCTGGCTTGCTGGAACTCTGTTGTGAGGTGGGTGGCTGGCTGTTGGCACCCTGTTGTGGGGTTGGTGGCTGAAGGCTGGCCTGGAACCCTGTTGTGGGTCAGATGGCTGTCGACTGGCACCCTGCTGTGGCTGGCTGGCTGGCACCCTGTGGTGGGTGGCTGCCTGTGGTGGGTGGCTGGCTGGCACCCTGTGGTGGGTGGCTGAGGCCAGGGCCTGTGGGTGGCTGGCTGGCACCGCGAGCACCGTGACCTGACTGCAGCTGGCTGCATACGAGGCTGTCCAAGGCTTGGGAGGCGGCCTTAGAAGGCAGAATGTGTGCAGCGCGCATAGAATGATGTCATGTGTGCGCCACGCAGGCGTGGAAGGTGGTCTTAGAAGGCACAACGTGTGCAGGGCAACATATGCAATGACGTCACAACAATATCGGCAATATCGGTAACTTCCGGGCCCGAATCCGATATATCGGGGAAAGTGCATATCAGCCCTCGATATATCGGTGTTGCCAATAATCGGTCGATCCCTAGTTAAATCCCCCTGTGCCTTGAAGCAGGAGGGGAGAGGAGGAAAAGCTGGAACCTGCGGGGAAGTCACAGGGGATCAGTGCTGCAGGGAAAAAGAGGCATTTTGGAGTACAGGTGGAATGGTGGCAGCTCTTCCATATGAGCAATGTGTTTGTTAGAGCCCTACCCCCCTCGAAGTCATGCACCACACTCATTGCACACATGGATGATGCGTCACTGGACTGGTGATGTCAGCAGTAGAGTTGAGCGGACACCTGGATGTCCGTGTTCGGCGGGTTCAGCCGAACTTGAAAAAAAAGTCCGGGTCCGTGTCCCGGACTTTTTCCGAACTTTACCCGGACACCGAACCCCATTGAAGTCAATGGGGACCCGAACTTTCAGGCACTAAAATGGCTCTAAAACACCAATGGAAAGGGCTAGAGTGCTGCAAATGGCAGCAAAACGTAGTTAAGAGCATGGCAAGTGCTCTGCAAACAAATGTGGATAGGGAAATAAATTAAAACAACAAAAAAACAAAACAGAAAAATAAAACAATGTTCTTCATCTGTGAAGGACGAGGCCCATATGGAGTAGGAGGGAGGTTGAGGTGGTGGTGGATGTGGCGGTGTCATAGGCGTGCCAGTTGCACAGTTGCCAGTGAGGAGATGGGAAAGGTCTCCCTCGGATCTGCTCTGCCATAAGAGAAGTGCCACACACTTCTATTTCACTTTGCCAGCAGGGAGAGTAATGTATCGGGGCCATGTACATGTAGGCAAACACATGAATGTGTATTTAAACTTTGGGGTGCACACCCTAATGCAATAGGCTGCGCACACCTATGGGCGGTGTAGGTGGAAGCGGCGGTGGAGGAGGACGAGGTAGCCAACACTGCTTTTTTTCAGAAATTTTAAATGAGGGTACACCCCAAAAGAGTGAGAAAGAGCAAAAATAGAACAATGGCTGGGTAAGGTCGGTATCCATCGCTATTCTGCACAAGGTACGGAAAAGTCCCGTGGGATCCATGCCTGGTTAATTTTAATGAACGTGAGCTTGTCCACATTGTCTCTGGACAGGCGGCTGCGCTTGTCTGTGACAACGCCCCCAGCCGTGCTAAATACCCGTTCAGATAATACACTGGCTGCAGGGCACGCCAGCACCTCCAAGGCGTAAAGGGCAAGCTCAGGCCATGTGCCCAATTTGGAGACCCAGAAGTTGAAGGGGGCAGACCCGTCATTCACTACATGTAGGCGTGTGCACACATACTGCTCCACCATGTTGGTGAAATGCTGCCTCCTGCTAAGACGTTCCATATGAGCTGCTGGTGCTGCTGTTTGTTGTGGCGTGCTGACAAAGCTTTTCCACATTTCGGCCATGCTAACCCTGCCTTCTGAGGTGCTGGCGGTGCCCTGGTTGCGTTGGCGACCTCTTCCTCCTCCTCCTCCTCTGCCTTGGCCTTGTGCTTCCACTGTGGCCCCGCTGTCAGGTGGGAATGCCAGCAGCATGGCGTCTACCAGCGTGCGCTTGTACTCGCGCATCTTGCGATCGCGCTCCAGTGAGTGAATTAAGGACGGTACGTTGTCCTTGTAACGGGGATCCAGCAGTGTGGCCACCCAGTAATCAGCACAAGTTAGAATGTAGGCAACTCGGCGGTCGTTGTGGAGACACTGCAGTATGTAATGGCTCATGTGTGCCAGGCTGCCCAGAGGCAACGAAAGACTGTCCTCTGTGGGAGGTGTATCATCTGTGTCCTCTGTATCCCCCCAGCCACGCACCAGTGATGGCCATGAGCTGGCCTGGGTGCCACCCTGCTGTGAACATGGTTCCATCTCCTCCTCCATCTCCTCCTCCTCATCCTCCTCATCCTCCAGAACTGTGCCCCTGCTGAACAATTGTGTCCCTGGCGTTTGTGTGTGCAGGAACCCACCCTCGGAGCCCCTTGCGAATGACTGCCCTGAAAGCCTTGGAAATGTTACCTCTTCATCCTCCTCCTCCTCATCCTGTGCCACATCCTCTTCCATCATCGCCCGAATTGTTTTTTGAAGGAGGCATAGAAGTGGGATAGTTAAGCTGACAACGGCGTCATCGGCACTGGCCATGTTGGTGGAGTACTCAAAAACAGCGCAACAAGGCACACAGGTCTCGCATGGAGGCCCAGTTATTGGTGGTGAAGTGGTGCTGTTCCGCAGAGCGACTCACGCGTGCGTGCTGCAGCTGAAACTCCACTATGGCCTGCTGCTGCTCGCACAGTCTTTCCAGCATGTGCAAGGTGGAGTTCCACCTTGTGGGCACGTCACATATGAGGCAGTGAGCGGGAAGGCCGAAGTTACGCTGCAGCGCTGACAGGCGAGCAGCAGTAGGGTGAGAACAACGAAAGTGCGAACAGACGGCCCGCACTTTCTGCAGCAGCTCTGACATATCGGGATAATTTTTAAGGAACCTCTGCACCACCAAATTCAGCACATGCGCCAGGCAAGGGATGTGCGTCAAACCGGCTAGGCCCAGAGCTGCTATGAGATTTCGCCCGTTATCGCACACCACCAGGCCGGGCTTGAGGCTCGCTGGCAGCAACCACTCATTTGTCTGCTGTTCCATGCTCCTCCACAACTCCTGCACGGTGTGTGGTTTTTCCCCCAAACAGGCAAGTTTTAAAACTGCCTGCTGTCGTTTACCCCTGGCCGTGCTGAAGTTGGTAGTGAAGGTGTTACGCTGACCGGATGAGGAGGCGGTAGAGGATGAGGAAGCGGAGTAGGAGGAGTTAGGAACAGGAGACAAACTGAAGCGCCCTGCAATCCTCAGTGGTGGAAGGACATGCGCCAAATTGCTATCCGCCTCAGGCCCATCCGCCACTGCATTTACCCAGTGTGCCGCTAGGGAGATATAACGCCCCTGACCGTGCGTACTGGTCCACGTATCGGTAGTTAGGTGGACTTGGCACAGATGGCGTTGCGCAGTGCACACCTGATTTTTTCCCCCACTTGGTTGTGCAGGGAAGGGATGGCTTGCCTGGAAAAGTAGTGGCGGCTGGGCACGACGTACTGTGGGACAGCCACCGACATAAGGTTTTTAAAACTGTGAGTCTCCACCAGACGGAATGACAGCATTTCAAAGGCCAAAAATTTTGAAATGCTGGCATTCAGGGCCAGGGATCGCGGGTGGGTAGGGGGGTACTTCCTCTTCCTCTCAAGTGTTTGGGAGATGGAAAGCTGAACGCTTCCACGGGACATTGCGGAGATGGTTGGTGACCCAGGTGGTGTTGCTGACAGATCGTCTGTTTGCGGGGTGGCAGGTGCCGGTATCACTACAGATGTGGATGGAGAGGCCGAGACTGCAGCAGAAGAGGAAGCAGGAGGAGCCAGAGACGTTTCTTGGTTTTGAAGGTGTCTACTCCACTGCAGCTCGTGCTTTGCACTTAGATGCCTGATCATGCAGGTTGTGCTCAGGTTGAGAAGGTTTATGCCTCGCTTCAGGCTTTGATTGCACAGGGTGCAAACCACTCGTGTCCTGTAGTAAGCACATTTTCTGAAGAACTTCCACGATAGAGAACTCCTTTGAGCTGGCTTTGCTGCGCTCGTTCCCTTGCTGCGTTGGGCAGTAGCAGGCGTAGTGTCTAGTGCACGGCCGCTCCGCTTCTGCACCCTGCTCCCTCTTCTGCTGTGCTGGTGGCTCTGTGCGACCACCGCCTCTTCCTCCAAACTACTCAGGTCACCTGCATGACCTTCATTCCATGTGGGGTCGAGGACCTCATTGTCCTCCACATCATCTTCCACCCAGTCTTCACCCCTGCCCTCCTTGTCGGTCTCCACAATTCTGAATGCCGTAGCAGTTGGCACCTGTGTTTCGTCATCATCGGAGACGTGCTGCGATGGTCCTTGCATGTACTCATCTTGAGAAATAAGTGGTTGGGCATCGCTGCACTCAATCTCTTCCACTTCTGGGGCAGGGCTAGGTGGATGGCCCTGGGAAACCCTGCTGACAGAGTCCTCAAAAAGAAGAAGAGACTGCTGTATGACTTGGGGCTCAGACTGCTTGCCTGATTTGCAAGGGGGTGAGGTGAAAGACTGTTGGACATTGGCTACAGGTGCCAAGTCTAACCTTTCTGCAGTAGACTGGGTGGGAGACAATGTGAAGGAACTGGAGGCACTGTCAGCAGCAAACCAATCTACTATCGCCTCTACTTGTTCTGGCCTCATCACTTCTAGAGGCGTATGATGCCCTACCAAATACTGATGCAGGTTCTGTCGCCTACTCACACTTGAGGAAGGTGTTTAACTTGTGCGTGTAGCTGGCACAGATCGACCACGTCCTCTCCTTGCAACAGGAGCTCTACCAGCAGCACCACGACCCAGGCCATGGCCCCTATTTGACGGTCTCCTCATATTTCTGTAATTTATGATCTTGCCCTAGAAAGGTGTTTATTGAATAGCGGAACAAAACAACAACAGTATCGCACGGGTGTATCTCACAGTCAAATATGCAAACTATGCCGCAATTTAATTTTTTTTACCCCAAAAGGGTGTATATTGAATAGCGGAATAGGAAAAAGGATAAAAAACGGTGTATCTCACACGTACAAACACAGACTAGGCCCCGATTAAAATTTTTTGTACCCTAAAGGGTGGATGAGGAAGAGGAGTAGGAGGAGTTCGGAACAGGAGGCAAACTGAAGCGCCCTGCAATCCTTGGCGGTGGAAGGAGACGCGCCAAACAAATTTAAAAGGTGTATCTCACACGTACCGATACAGACTATGCCGTAATTTAATTTTTTACACTCAAACAGGATGTATATTGAATAGCGGAATAGGAAAAATTTTACAAAACTGTGGTGTATCTCACACGTACAAACCCAGACTAGGCCCCGATTACTATTTTTTGTACCCCCAAAGGCAGGATGAGGAGTAGGAGGAGTTCGGAACAGGCAGGAGGCAGACTGAAGCACCCTGCAATCCTCGGCGGTATGAGATGCGCCCCAAAAATTGGAAAGGTGTATCTCACACGTACCGACACAGACTATCCCGCAATAATTGTTTTTACCCCAAAGGTGTAGATTAAATAGCGGAATAGAAAATATGATATCAAAAGGTGTATGTACCTCACACGTACCGACACAGACTATCCCGCAATTTAATTGTTTTTACTCCAAAGGTGTAGATTGAATAGCGGAATAGAAAATATGATATCAAAAGGTGTATGTATCTCACACGAACCGACACAGACTATCCCGCAATTTAATTGTTTTTACTCCAAAGGTGTAGATTAAATAGCGGAATAGAAAATATTATCAAAAAAAAGGTGTATGTATCTCACACGTACAGAACCAGACTAGGCCCCGATTACTATAATTTGTACCCCCAAAGGCAGGATGAGGAGTAGGAGGAGTTCGGAACAGGCAGGAGGCAGACTGAAGCACCCTCAAATCCTCAGCAGTATGAGATGCGCCCCAAAAATTGAAAAGGTGTATCTCACACGTACCGACACAGACTATCCCCCAATTTAATTGTTTTTACTCCAAAGGTGTAGATTGAATAGCGGAATAGAAAATATTATCAAAAGGTGTATGTATCTCACACGTACAGAACCAGACTAGGCCTCGATTACTATTTTTTGTACCCCCCAAAGGCAGGATGAGGAGTAGGAGGAGTTCGGTACAGGCAGGAGGCACACTGAAGCACCCTCAAATCCTCGGCGGTATGAGATGCGCCCCAATAATTGGAAAGGTGTATCTCACACGTACCGACACAGACTATCCCGCAATTTAATTGTTTTTACCCCAAAGGTGTAGATTAAATAGCGGAATAGAAAATATTATCAAAAGGTGTATGTATCTCACACGTACAGAACCAGACTAGGCCCCGAATACTATTTTTTGTACCCCCAAAGGCAGGATGAGGAGTAGGAGGAGTTCGGAACAGGCAGAAGGCACACTGAAGCACCCTGCAATCCTTGGCGGTATGAGATGCGCCCCAAAAATTGGAAAGGTGTATCTCACACGTACCGACACAGACTATCCCGCAATTTAATTGTGTTTACCCAAAGGTGTAGATTAAATAGCGGAATAGAAAATATTATCAAAAAAAAGGTGTATGTATCTCACACGTACAGAACCAGACTAGGCCCCGATTACTATTTTTTGTACCCCCAAGGGCAGGATGAGGAGTAGGAGGAGTTCGGAACAGGCAGGAGGCAGACTGAAGCACCCTCAAATCCTCAGCAGTATGAGATGCGCCCCAAAAATTGGAAAGGTGTATCTCACACGTACCTACACAGACTATCCTGCAATTTAATTGTTTTTACCCAAAGGTGTAGATTGAATAGCGGAATAGAAAATATGATATCAAAAGGTGTATGTATCTCACATGTAGAGACCCAGACTAAGCCCAAATTACTATTTTTTGTACCCCCAAAGGCAGGATGAGGAGTAGGAGGAGTTTGGAACAGGCAGGAGGCACACTGAAGCACCCTCAAATCCTCTGCAGTATGAGATGCGCCCCAAAAATTGGAAAGGTGTATCTCACACGTACCGACACAGACTATCCCGCAATTTAATTGTTTTTACCCAAAGGTGTAGATTAAATAGCGGAATAGAAAATATTATCAAAAAAAAGGTGTATGTATCTCACACGTACAGAACCAGACTAGGCCCCGATTACTATTTTTGTACCCCCAAAAGGCAGGATGAGGAGTAGGAGGAGTTCGGAACAGGCAGGAGGCAGACTGAAGCAGCCTCAAATCCTAGGCAGTATGAGATGCGCCCCAAAAATTGGAAAGGTGTATCTCACACGTACCGACACAGACTATCTCGCAATTTAATTGTTTTTACCCAAAGGTGTAGATTGAATAGCGGAATAGAAAATATGATATCAAAAGGTGTATGTATGTAACGTTCATGCGTTTTTGTTTGCGGATGGATTTACAGCTGCAGAATTATTACACTCAGTAGCCTTGTAGAGAATGTGTTGAACAACATATCCAACTCTCAGGACTTCATCACCGTGTACAGCCTGTTATATACTATATATATTAATAGATGTTTAATGGAGGGACAGAGTATATGAGGATATATAGATGAGAGACAGGCTATTGTATGGTGAGCACTAGAAGCAGTATAGGAGAGTTGCAGGTGATGGTAGGCAGATAGGTTCTGATGTCAAGTATAGTGCAGATGGTAAGAGGACACAGATGGAGTATACTTTAGACAGAGTAACCTAGTGCAAGGATAGTTCAAGGTAGTCCCAAGAGCTAACAGTCTTATGCAGATGATAGTGAATAGATAGATACAGATAGTCTTGGTAATTGCAGTAGATGACAGTAGGAGATTGGTTAGTAAGAATCCCCTGCGGGGTACTTATCACTTAGATAGGTTAGGAAATACAATGTCCAGAGGAGAGGGGTGATCCCGTAGCGGGATACGGATCACCAGCGAGGTTTCCGGCTTAGTTCAGCAAGGAAGGTATGTCAGCAGCTCCGACTTCTCAGGCGTAGGTGCGATGAACATGTGGGTTTGAACGAGCGATGAGTGAGAGCAAACCGGCGATTGAAATAGCCGCTCATAGCGGCGCTTGGCAGTGATGTCATCCGGTCTTAAAGGTGTATGCGTCCTTTGTATATACAAGATGGGACGCAAAGAGAGGAGAAATATAGGAACAAGGGTACCATAGGTACCGGAACATTACAATGTATCTCACACGTAGAGACCCAGACTAGGCCCAAATTACTATTTTTTGTACCCCCCAAAGGCAGGATGAGGAGTAGGAGGAGTTCGGTACAGGCAGGAGGCACACTGAAGCACCCTCAAATCCTCGGCAGTATGATATGCACCCCAAAAATTGGAACGGTGTATCTCACACCTACCGATACAGACTATCCCGCAATTTAATTGTTTTTACCCAAAGGTGTAGATTGAATAGCGGAATAGAAAATATGATATCAAAAGGTGTATGTATCTCACACGTAGAGACCCAGACTAGGCCCAAATTACTATTTTTTGTACCCCCAAAGGCAGGATGAGGAGTAGGAGGAGTTCAGAACAGGCAGCACCCTCAAATCCTCGGCAGTATGAGATGCGCCCCAAAAATTGGAAAGGTGTATCTCACACGTACCGATACAGACTATCCCGCAATTTAATTGTTTTTACCCAAAGGTGTAGATTGAATAGCGGAATAGAAAATATGATATAAAATTGGTGATTTATCAATAGCACATGTGAACAGCAGTGTCTTATATCAGTCAGCTCTGCTGCAGGCTATGGAGGGAAAAAAAAAAAGAAAATTCCCCTTTTAAGTTTGTAATTTTTAACTAGATTAGTACAGACTATGCCACAATTACATTTTTTTAACCCAAGGGTGTATATTGAATGGTGGAATAGAAAAAAGTGTATAACTTTTGAAATCACTCAATAATAGCACACGTGTGAACACAGCAGTGTATTATCACAGTCAGCACAGCAACACTGAAGGAAAAACGCTGCACACAACTGACTGATAAAAAAAGACTTTTTTCTCCCTCCTCCTCAGTGGGCAAAAATATTGTGTTCACACCACCCCACACACAGCAAAATCGATGTGGACCACTGACACCTGCCTATCTCCAGACTCTCCCTAAAAGGATCGAAAAGATCGGTCACTGCCGGCACTGGAAACCCCCCCCACACTGCAAAATCAATTGTAGAACACTGACCCTAAATATCTCCAGCCTCTCCCTAAAAGGATTGATAAGATCGGTCACTGCCGGCACTGCAAACCCCCCCCCCCCACACAGCAAAATCGATTGTAGAACACTGACCCTAAATATCTCCAGCCTCGCCCTAAAATGCCTATATCTCGCCCTGCCTGCAGCACTCCGACCTGTCCCTCAATTCTTTTCGGACACAATATGATATTTTGCCTGTCTGTCCCTAATCAGCAGCCAGCACGTATGATGTGTGCTCTGTCCCTGTACTACAGCATAATGACGCAGCGGCGCTCGGTCTCGAACTTATAAAGACTTGGTCACATGCTTCAGATGGCCAATCACAGCTACTAATACATTTGTAGGCATGGCTGGGGTGGCTTAAGGCACACCAGTTAAACGCTTGTTGATTGGCTGTTGAAAACCCGCCATTAAAAGCGCGCCAATACATACAAACCCGGAAATACAATGACCGAACACGGATTTTTACCCGAACATACAGTAAAGTTTTCGGGTCCGTGTTCGGGTAACAAAAATCCAATTATTCGGTACGAACACGAATAATACAGTCCGTGTTCGCTCAACACTAGTCAGCAGTGACACAAGACTCAGCTTTGACAATATTCCACAACTCTGACCTCAGCGTTGTTGTTGTAACAGAGTCTCTTTCTATATTTTCGACACCATGGTCAACCATCTTGCAGGCAGCTCTCCGACACAGCAGCCAACTTTAAAGTTCACCTCTCACTGTTCTCTACACAACTGTCTTGAACCAGGGAACCCTGCCTTTTTTCCTTCTTTCAGCTCCTTGTCCTGCTGTCTCTGGGGACTACATTTCCAATGGTCCCAGGCAGCAGTTCCCAGCAGTCCTCTTCCTCCTAGGCTGCACAGCGGCCAATTAGTGTCCTCTGATGTCCGAGTGTGCTGTCCATTCAGAGTGTAGTGCACATGTCCTGGCGATGTCACCAGCTGCTACACGTCTGAATATCTCCTAAATGGTGCACGTTCAGGAGATGTTCCTTTACCTACAGGTAAGCCTTATTAGTGGCTTACTTGTAGGTACAAGTTAAAAAGCAGAGTTTATTAATGCTTTAACTGAGGGAAAAGCAGAGGCTGGTATTTCTGGCCTCTTAAAAATGATAGGTACCTGTTACTCTGACCATTTAATTTTCATACTTTGAGTCAGTAATTTAGGAACCTGTAACAAATATGAAGATCAGGAAATCCAGAGTAAAGCCCTTATTTTAAAGCTTTTTCTGTGTTAATGTATCAAAGTATTAAAGCCAAAGGCACAGACATCTATGTGGCCCCTCACCCCCCTTATACTTACCTGAGCTCTCATTTGATCCAGCGTTGTGGACATTTGCAGCTCTTCTCTCCCCTCACAGGCTTTGCTTGGGCACTGGGAGCCATTGGTTCCCAGTGCTGTCAATCAAAGCTAGTGACGAGGGGGTGGGGGGCGGGGACGAGTTCTGCTGTCTGTGTCAATCACAGCAATGGGGCTTGGGAGCGAGCCACATGAGTGGGAAGCAGCTTCCTATTGGGGGCACTAGCTAGAGAGGTGGAGGCAGGAGCGCCAGTGGGGGGACCTGAGAAGAGGAGCTGCAGGGCCGCTTTGTGCAATTATTTTGCACAGAGTAGGTAAGTATAGACATGTTTGCTATTTGTCTAAAAAAAAAAAAAAATTTTCCCTTTACAACCACTTTAATTTGAAAAAAAACTTTGTACAGTTTATATGAACTATTTATAAAATTGCTTATAGTTATGTTATAACCTAATAGAGCTAAAGAAAGACTGGCATAAAAAGGTTACACCTATCATTAAAATGCATCACTCATTTTGATGTGTACCTTGTTAATGGTATGGAGTATCTATTTTACAAAGCTGCTCTTTCCATAAATTTATGGGAGTTGTAGCAGTGCTCAACTTCTACAGCTTGAGAAAACAAAACACCTAGACACTCCCTAAAGCAAAACCATCCAATTAATTCCTTATGTAAGCCCTCTTTCAGAGCAAAATCTTAGGGGCACCATTTGTGCAGAAGGATCTGGTGTTTGTTAGTGTTTCTTCTTTTCTAAGTGCCCCATAACTGCTTAAAATGACTGTAGCGGCCCCTTTGGCATCGAGTAAATAACGAGAGGAGAACTTCTGACGGGTGCAGTACTTTTATTCTTTTGCATCAAAGTTGTGCAGGAGGGTTGAACACCACCAAAGTTAATCTCTTTAACACCTTGAGCACCATGAAAACTGTAAAACGACATAGAATACATTTGTTTACAGTGATCACCAAAAAGAGGGTTACAAGGTTAATTACAAATGTGAAGTTATAAGGTGGATTTCAGTTGTCTGCACACACATCTAAATTACATTAAACATTAGTGTTGAGCGAACACGGACTGTATTATTCGTGTTCGTACCGAATAATTGGATTTTTGTTACCCGAACACGAACACGGACACTTTACTGTATATTCGGGTAAAAATCCGTGTTCGGTCATTTTATTTCCGGGTTTTGCATGCTTTGGCGCTCTTTTCATGGCGGGCTTTCAACAGCCAATCAACAATCGTTTAACTGGTGTGCCTTAAGCCATCCCAGCCATGCCTGCAAATGTCTCAGTAGCTGTGATTGGCCGTCTGAAGCATGTGACCAAGTCTTTATAAGTTCGAGGCAGCCGCAGCGGCGTCATTATGCTGCTTAGATCAGGGACAGAGCACACATCAACGTGCTGGCTGCTGATTAGGGAAAGATAGGCAGGAAAAAACCATTTGTGTCCGGATAGAATTGAGGGACAGGTCGGAGTGTTTAGGCAGGGCGAGTTGTAGGCATTTTAGGGATAGAGTCTGCTGAATTATAGGGTCAGTGTGTTCTACAAACTACAATCGATATTGCTGTGTGGGGTGGGGTCTGCACTTAGTTCTCCTGATCTACGATCTCTTCTCAATCCTGTTAGGGACAGAGTCTGCTGAATTTTAGGGAAAGTGTGTTCTACAAACTACAATCGATATTGCTGTGTGGTGTGGGATAGGAGATAGGCAGGTGTCAGTGATCCACATCCATTTTTCTGTGTGTGGGCTGCAGTGAACACAATCTTTTTGGGGTGCAGTGAACACAATCCTTTTGGAGTGCAGTGAACAAAATCTTTGTGGGGTGCAGTGAACAAAACCATTGTGGGGGTACAGTGAACACAATCTTTGTGGGGTGCAGTGAAGACAATCCTTGTGGGGTGCAGTGAACAAAATCTTTGGGGGGGTACAGTGAACACAATCTTTGTGGGGTGCAGTGAACAAAACCTTTGTGGGGTACAGTGAACACAATCTTTGTGGGGTGCAGTGAACACAATCTTTGTGGGGTGCAGTGAACAAAACCTTTGTGGGGTGCAGTGAACACAACCTTTGTGGGGTACAGTGAACACAATCTTTGTGGGGTGCAGTGAACAAAACCTTTGTGGGGTACAGTGAACACAATCTTTGTGGGGTACAGTGAACACAATCTTTGTGGGGTGCAGTGAACAAAACCTTTGTGGGGTACAGTGAACACAATCTTTGTGGGGTGCAGTGAACAAAACCTTTGTGGGGTACAGTGAACACAATCTTTGTGGGGTGCAGTGAAGACAATCCTTTTGGAGTGCAGTGAACAAAATCTTTGTGGGGTACAGTGAACACAATCTTTGTGGGGTGCAGTGAACAAAATCTTTGTGGGGTACAGTGAACACAATCTTTGTGGGGTGCAGTGAAGACAATCCTTGAGGGGTGCAGTGAAGACAATCCTTGTGGGGTGCAGTGAACAAAATCTTTGGGGGGTACAGTGAACACAATCTTTGTGGGGTGCAGTGAACAAAACCTTTGTGGGGTACAGTGAACACAATCTTTGTGGGGTGCAGTGAACAAAACCTTTGTGGGGTACAGTGAACACAATCTTTGTGGGGTGCAGTGAAGACAATCCTTTTGGAGTGCAGTGAACACAATCTTTGTGGGGTACAGTGAACACAATCTTTGTGGGGTGCAGTGAACAAAACCTTTGTGGGGTACAGTGAATACAATCTTTGTGGGGTGCAGTGAACACAATCTTTGTGGGGTGCAGTGAACAAAACCTTTGTGGGGTGCAGTGAACACAACCTTTGTGGGGTACAGTGAACACAATCTTTGTGGGGTGCAGTGAACAAAACCTTTGTGGGGTACAGTGAACACAATCTTTGTGGGGTACAGTGAACACAATCTTTGTGGGGTGCAGTGAACAAAACCTTTGTGGGGTACAGTGAACACAATCTTTGTGGGGTGCAGTGAACAAAACCTTTGTGGGGTACAGTGAACACAATCTTTGTGGGGTGCAGTGAAGACAATCCTTTTGGAGTGCAGTGAACAAAATCTTTGTGGGGTACAGTGAACACAATCTTTGTGGGGTGCAGTGAACAAAATCTTTGTGGGGTACAGTGAACACAATCTTTGTGGGGTGCAGTGAAGACAATCCTTGTGGGGTGCAGTGAAGACAATCCTTGTGGGGTGCAGTGAACAAAATCTTTGGGGGGTACAGTGAACACAATCTTTGTGGGGTGCAGTGAACACAATCTTTGTGGGGTGCAGTGAACACAATCTTTGTGGGGTGCAGTGAAGACAATCCTTTTGGAGTGCAGTGAACACAATCTTTGTGGGGTACAGTGAACACAATCTTTGTGGGGTGCAGTGAAGACAATCCTTGTGGGGTGCAGTGAAGACAATCCTTGTGGGGTGCAGTGAACAAAATCTTTGGGGGGTACAGTGAACACAATCTTTGTGGGGTGCAGTGAACAAAACCTTTGTGGGGTACAGTGAACACAATCTTTGTGGGGTGCAGTGAAGACAATCCTTTTGGAGTGCAGTGAACACAATCTTTGTGGGGTACAGTGAACACAATCTTTGTGGGGTGCAGTGAACAAAACCTTTGTGGGGTGCAGTGCACAAAACCTTTGTGGGGTACAGTGAACACAATCTTTGTGGGGTGCAGTGAACACAATATTTGTGGGGTGCAGTGAACACAACCTTTGTGGGGTACAGTGAACACAATCTTTGTGGGGTGCAGTGAACAAAACCTTTTTGGGGTACAGTGAACACAATCTTTGTGGGGTGCAGTGAACAAAACCTTTGTGGGGTACAGTGAACACAATCTTTGTGGGGTGCAGAGAAGACAATCCTTTTGGGGTGCAGTGAACACAATCTTTGTGGGGTACAGTGAACACAATCTTTGTGGGGTGCAGTGAACAAAACCTTTGTGGGGTGCAGTGAACACAATCTTTGTGGGGTGCAGTGAAGACAATCCTTGTGGGGTGCAGTGAAGACAATCCTTGTGGGGTGCAGTGAAGACAAACAATCCTTGTGAGGTGCAGTTAACAAAATCTTTGGGGGGTACAGTGAACACAATCTTTGTGGGGTGCAGTGAACAAAACCTTTGTGGGGTACAGTGAACACAATCTTTGTGGGGTGCAGTGAACAAAACCTTTGTGGGGTACAGTGAACACAATCTTTGTGGGGTGCAGTGAAGACAATCCTTTTGGAGTGCAGTGAACACAATCTTTGTGGGGTACAGTGAACAAAACCTTTGTGGGGTACAGTGAACACAATCTTTGTGGGGTGCAGAGAAGACAATCCTTTTGGGGTGCAGTGAACACAATCTTTGTGGGGTACAGTAAACACAATCTTTGTGGGGTGCAGTGAACAAAACCTTTGTGGGGTACAGTGAACACAATCTTTGTGGGGTACAGTGAACACAATCTTTGTGGGGTACAGTGAACACAATCTCATACTTCTGAAGCTTTGAGGGTGCTGCCTGTTCTATACTCCTCCTCCTCCTCCTCATCCATCCTTTTAGGTGTACAAACAATAGTAATTGGGGCCTAGTGTGCTTCTGTACGTGTGAAAAACATACACTTTTTTTGATCATATTTCCTATTCCGTTATTCAATAAAAACCTTTGGGGCTCAATTAAATTGCGGAATAGTCTGTGTCGGTACGTGTGAGATCCACCTTTCCAAGTTTTTGGGGTTCATCTCATACTTCTGAAGCTTTGAGGGTGCTGCCTGTTCTATACTCCTCCTCCTCCTCATCCATCCTTTTAGGTGTACAAACAATAGTAATTGGGGCCTAGTGTGCTTCTGTACGTGTGAAAAACATACACTTTTTTTTGATCATATTTCCTATTCCGCTATTCAATAAAAACCTTTGGGGCTCAATTAAATTGCGGAATAGTCTGTGTCGGTACGTGTGAGATCCACCTTTCCAAGTTTTTGGGGTTCATCTCATACTTCTGAAGCTTTGAGGGTGCTGCCTGTTCTATACTCCTCCTCCTCCTCCTCATCCATCCTTTTAGATGTACAAACAATAGTAATTGGGGCCTAGTGTGCTTCTGTACGTGTGAAAAACATACACTTTTTTTGATCATATTTCCTATTCCGTTATTCAATAAAAACCTTCGGGGCTCAATTAAATTGCGGAATAGTCTGTGTCGGTACGTGTGAGATCCACCTTTCCAAGTTTTTGGGGTTCATCTCATACTTCTGAAGCTTTGAGGGTGCTGCCTGTTCTATACTCCTCCTCCTCCTCTTCCTCATCCATCCTTTTAGGTGTACAAACAATAGTAATTGGGGCCTAGTGTGCTTCTGTACGTGTGAAAAACATACACTTTTTTTTGATCATATTTCCTATTCCGCTATTCAATAAAAACCTTTGGGGCTCAATTAAATTGCGGAATAGTCTGTGTCGGTACGTGTGAGATCCACCTTTCCAAGTTTTTGGGGTTCATCTCATACTTCTGAAGCTTTGAGGGTGCTGCCTGTTCTATACTCCTCCTCCTCCTCTTCCTCATCCATCCTTTTAGGTGTACAAACAATAGTAATTGGGGCCTAGTGTGCTTCTGTACGTGTGAAAAACATACACTTTTTTTTGATCATATTTCCTATTCCGCTATTTAATAAAAACCTTTGGGGCTCAATTAAATTGCGGAATAGTCTGTGTCGGTACGTGTGAGATCCACCTTTCCAAGTTTTTGGGGTTCATCTCATACTTCTGAAGCTTTGAGGGTGCTGCCTGTTCTATACTCCTCCTCCTCCTCCTCCTCCTCCTCATCCATCCTTTTAGGTGTACAAACAATAGTAATTGGGGCCTAGTGTGCTTCTGTACGTGTGAAAAACATACACTTTTTTTTGATCATATTTCCTATTCCGCTATTCAATAAAAACCTTTGGGGCTCAATTAAATTGCGGAATAGTCTGTGTCGGTACGTGTGAGATCCACCTTTCCAAGTTTTTGGGGTTCATCTCATACTTCTGAAGCTTTGAGGGTGCTGCCTGTTCTATACTCCTCCTCCTCCTCCTCCTCCTCATCCATCCTTTTAGGTGTACAAACAATAGTAATTGGGGCCTAGTGTGCTTCTGTACGTGTGAAAAACATACACTTTTTTTTGATCATATTTCCTATTCCGCTATTCAATAAAAACCTTTGGGGCTCAATTAAATTGCGGAATAGTCTGTGTCGGTACGTGTGAGATCCACCTTTCCAAGTTTTTGGGGTTCATCTCATACTTCTGAAGCTTTGAGGGTGCTGCCTGTTCTATACTCCTCCTCCTCCTCTTCCTCATCCATCCTTTTAGGTGTACAAACAATAGTAATTGGGGC
The DNA here is from genome assembly GCF_965119305.1 of Pelophylax lessonae. NCBI lineage: Eukaryota > Metazoa > Chordata > Amphibia > Anura > Ranidae > Pelophylax > Pelophylax lessonae. The sequence continues at coordinate 428,294,730 of NC_138768.1, read as the reverse complement.
CTAGTGTGCTTCTGTACGTGTGAAAAACATACACTTTTTTTTGATCATATTTCCTATTCCGCTATTCAATAAAAACCTTTGGGGCTCAATTAAATTGCGGAATAGTCTGTGTCGGTACGTGTGAGATCCACCTTTCCAAGTTTTTGGGGTTCATCTCATACTTCTGAAGCTTTGAGGGTGCTGCCTGTTCTATACTCCTCCTCCTCCTCCTCCTCATCCATCCTTTTAGGTGTACAAACAATAGTAATTGGGGCCTAGTGTGCTTCTGTACGTGTGAAAAACATACACTTTTTTTGATCATATTTCCTATTCCGTTATTCAATAAAAACCTTCGGGGCTCAATTAAATTGCGGAATAGTCTGTGTCGGTACGTGTGAGATCCACCTTTCCAAGTTTTTGGGGTTCATCTCATACTTCTGAAGCTTTGAGGGTGCTGCCTGTTCTATACTCCTCCTCCTCCTCTTCCTCATCCATCCTTTTAGGTGTACAAACAATAGTAATTGGGGCCTAGTGTGCTTCTGTACGTGTGAAAAACATACACTTTTTTTGATCATATTTCCTATTCCGCTATTCAATAAAAACCTTTGGGGCTCAATTAAATTGCGGAATAGTCTGTGTCGGTACGTGTGAGATCCACCTTTCCAAGTTTTTGGGGTTCATCTCATACTTCTGAAGCTTTGAGGGTGCTGCCTGTTCTATACTCCTCCTCCTCCTCTTCCTCATCCATCCTTTTAGGTGTACAAACAATAGTAATTGGGGCCTAGTGTGCTTCTGTACGTGTGAAAAACATACACTTTTTTTTGATCATATTTCCTATTCCGCTATTTAATAAAAACCTTTGGGGCTCAATTAAATTGCGGAATAGTCTGTGTCGGTACGTGTGAGATCCACCTTTCCAAGTTTTTGGGGTTCATCTCATACTTCTGAAGCTTTGAGGGTGCTGCCTGTTCTATACTCCTCCTCCTCCTCCTCCTCCTCATCCATCCTTTTAGGTGTACAAACAATAGTAATTGGGGCCTAGTGTGCTTCTGTACGTGTGAAAAACATACACTTTTTTTTGATCATATTTCCTAATCCGCTATTCAATAAAAACCTTTGGGGCTCAATTAAATTGCGGAATAGTCTGTGTCTGTACGTGTGAGATCCACCTTTCCAAGTTTTTGGGGTTCATCTCATACTTCTGATGCTTTGAGGGTGCTGCCTGTTCTATACTCCTCCTCCTCCTCATCCATCCTTTTAGGTGTACAAACAATAGTAATTGGGGCCTAGTGTGCTTCTGTACGTGTGAAAAACATACACTTTTTTTTGATCATATTTCCTATTCCGCTATTCAATAAAAACCTTTGGGGCTCAATTAAATTGAGGAATAGTCTGTGTCGGTACGTGTGAGATCCACCTTTCCAAGTTTTTGGGGTTCATCTCATACTTCTGAAGCTTTGAGGGTGCTGCCTGTTCTATACTCCTCCTCCTCCTCTTGCTCATACATCCTTTTAGGTGTACAAACAATAGTAATTGGGGCCTAGTGTGCTTCTGTACGTGTGAAAAACATACACTTTTTTTTGATCATATTTCCTATTCCGCTATTCAATAAAAACCTTTGGGGCTCAATTAAATTGCGGAATAGTCTGTGTCGGTACGTGTGAGATCCACCTTTACAAGTTTTTGGGGTTCATCTCATACTTCTGAAGCTTTGAGGGTGCTGCCTGTTCTATACTCCTCCTCCTCCTCATCCATCCTTTTAGGTGTATAAACAATAGTAATTGGGGCCTAGTGTGCTTCTGTACGTGTGAAAAACATACACTTTTTTTTGATCATATTTCCTATTCCGCTATTCAATAAAAACCTTTGTGGCTCAATTAAATTGCGGAATAGTCTGTGTCGGTACGTGTGAGATCCACCTTTCCAAGTTTTTGGGGTTCATCTCATACTTCTGAAGATTTGAGGGTGCTGCCTGTTCCATACTCCTCTTCCTCATCCTCCCTTTAGGGTAGGAAAAAATTTAATCGGGCCTAGTCTGTGTTTGTACGTGTGACATACACAGTTTTTTATCCTATTCCGCTATTCAATACACACCCTTTTGGTGTAAAAAACATTAAATTGCGGCATAGTTTGCATATTTGACTGTGAGATACACCCGTGCGATACTGTTGTTCTTTTGTTCCGCTATTCAATAAAGACCTTTCTAGGGCAAGATCTTAAATTTCAGAAATATGAGGAGAGCGTCAAATAGGGGCCGTGGCCTGGGTCGTGGTAGTGCTGCTGCTAGAGCTCCTGTTGCAAGGAGAGGACGTGGTCGATCTGTGCCAGCTACATGCACAAGTGAAACACCTTCCTCAAGTGTGAGTAGGCAACAGAACCTGCATCAGTATTTGGTAGGGCATCATACGCCTCTAGAAGTGATGAGGCCAGAACACAGAGAGGCGATAGTAGATTGGTTTGCTGCTGACAGTGCCTCCAGTTCCTTCACATTGTCTCCCACCCAGTCTACTGCAGAAAGGTCAGAGTTGGCACCTGCAGCCAATGTCCAACCGTCTTTCACCTCACCCCCTTGCAAATCAGGCAAGCAGTCTGAGCCCCAAGCCATAGAGCAGTCTCTTATTCTTTTTGAGGACTCTGTCAGCAGGGTTTCCCAGGGCCATCCACCTAGCCCTGCCCCAGAAGTGGAAGAGATTGAGTGCAGCGATGCCCAACCACTTATTTCTCAAGATGAGCACATGGAAGGACCATCACAGCACGTCTCCGATGATGACGAAACGCAGGTGCCAACTGCTGCGGCGTTCAGCATTGTGGAGACCGACAGGGAGGGCAGGGGTGAAGACTGGGTGGAAGATGATGTGGAGGACGATGAGGTCCTCGACCCCACATGGAATGAAGGTCATGCAGGTGACCTGAGTAGTTTGGAGGAAGAGGCGGTGGTCGCACAGAGCCACCAGCACAGCAGAAGATGGAGCAGGGTGCAGAAGCGGAGCGGCCGTGCCCTAGACACTACGCCTGCTACTGCCCAACGCAGCAAGGGAACGAGCGCACCAAAGTCAGCTCAAAAGAGTTCTCTAGCGTGGAAGTTCTTTAGAAAACGTGCTGATGACAGGACACGAGTGGTTTGCACCCTGTGCAATCAGAGCCTGAAGCGAGGCATAAACCTTCTCAACCTGAGCACAACCTGCATGATCAGGCATCTAAGTGCAAAGCACGAGCTGCAGTGGAGTACACACCTTCAAAACCAAGAAACGTCTCTGGCTCATCCTGCTTCCTCTTCTGCTGCAGTCTCGGCCGCTCCAGCCACCTCTGTAGTCATACCGGCACCTGCCACCCCGCAAACAGACGATCTGTCAGCAACACCACCACCTGGGTCACCAACAACCATCTCCACAATGTCCCGTGGAAGCGTTCAGCTTTCCATCTCCCAAACACTTGAGAGGAAGAGGAAGTACCCCCCTACCCACCCGCGATCCCTGGCCCTGAATGCCAGCATTTCACAATTATTGGCCTTTGAAATGCTGTCATTCCGTCTGGTGGAGACGCCCAGTTTTAAAAAGCTTATGTCGGTGGCTGTCCCACAGTACGTCGTGCCCAGCCGTCACTACTTTTCCAGGCAAGCCATCCCTTCCCTGCACAACCAAGTGGGGGAAAAAATCAGGTGTGCACTGCGCAACGCCATCTGTGCCAAGGTCCACCTAACTACCGATACGTGGACCAGTAAGCACTGTCAGGGGCGTTATATCTCCCTAACGGCACACTGGGTAAATGCAGTGGCGGATGGGCCTGAGGCGGATAGCAATTTGGCACATGTCCTTCCACCACCGAGGATTGCAGGGCGCTTCAGTTTGCCTCCTGTTCCTAACTCATCCTACTTCGCTACCTCATCCTCTACCGCCTCCTCATCCGGACAGCGTAATACCTTCACCACCAACTTCAGCACGGCCAGGGCTAAACGACAGCAGGCAGTTTTAAAACTTGCCTGTTTGGGGGACAAACCACACACCGCGCAGGAGTTGTGGAGGAGCATGGAACAGCAGACAAATGAGTGGTTGCTGCCAGCGAGCCTCAAGCCCGGCCTGGTGGTGTGCGATAACGGGCGAAATCTCATAGCAGCTCTGGGCCTAGCCGGTTTGACGCACATCCCTTGCCTGGCGCATGTGCTGAATTTGGTGGTGCAGAGGTTCCTTAAAAACTACCCCGATATGTCAGAGCTGCTGCAGAAAGTGCGGGCCGTCTGTGCGCACTTTCGGCGTTCTCACCCTGCTGCTGCTCGCCTGGCAGGGCTGCAGCGTAACTTCGGCCTTCCCGCTCACCGCCTCATATGTGACGTGCCCACAAGGTGGAACTCCACCTTGCACATGCTGCAAAGACTGTGCGAGCAGCAGCAGGCCATAGTGGAGTTTCAGCTGCAGCACGCACGCGTGAGTCGCTCTGCGGAACAGCACCACTTCACCACCAATAACTGGGCCTCCATGCGAGACCTGTGTGCCTTGTTGCGCTGTTTTGAGTACTCCACCAACATGAGCAGTGACAATGACGCCGTTCTCAGCTTAACTATCCCACTTCTATGCCTCCTTGAAAAAACAATTCGGGCGATGATGGAAGAGGATGTGGCACAGGATGAGGAGGAGGAGGAGGAGGATGAAGAGGTAACATTTCAAAGGCTTTCAGGGCAGTCATTCGCAAGGGGCTCCGAGGGTGGGTTCCTGCACACACAAACGCCAGGGACACAATTGTCCAGCAGGGGCACAGTTCTGGAGGATGAGGAGGATGAGGAGGAGGAGGAGCTGGAGGAGGAGATGGAACCATGTTCACAGCAGGGTGGCACCCAGGCCAACTCATGGCCATCACTGGTGCGTGGCTGGGGGGATACAGAGGACACAGACGATACACCTCCCACAGAGGACAGCCTTTCGTCGCCTCTGGGCAGCCTGGCACACATGAGCGATTACATGCTGCAGTGTCTCCACAACGACCGCCGAGTTGCCCACATTCTAACTTGTGCTGATTACTGGGTGGCCACGCTGCTGGATCCCCGTTACAAGGACAACGTACCGTGCTTAATTCACTCACTGGAGCGCGAACGCAAGATGCGCGAGTACAAGCGCACGCTGGTAGACGCGATGCTGCTGGCATTCCCATCTGACAGCGGGGCCACAGTGGAAGCACAAGGCAGAGGAGGAGGAGGTCGCCAACTCAACCAGGGCACCGCCAGCACCTCAGAAGGCAGGGTTAGCATGGCCGAAATGTGGAAAAGCTTTGTCAGCATGCCACAACAAACAGCAGCACCAGCAGCTCAGATGGAACGTCTTAGCAGGAGGCAGCATTTTACCAACATGGTGGAGCAGTATGTGTGCACACGCCTACATGTAGTGAATGAGGGGTCTGCCCCCTTCAACTTCTGGGTCTCCAAATTGGGCACATGGCCTGAGCTTGCCCTTTACGCCTTGGAGGTGCTGGCGTGCCCTGCAGCCAGTGTATTATCTGAACGGGTATTTAGCACGGCTGGGGGTGTTATAACAGACAAGCGCAGCCGCCTGTCCAGAGACAATGTGGACAAGCTCACGTTCATTAAAATGAACCAGGCATGGATCCCACGGGACTTTTCCGTACCTTGTGCAGAATAGCAATGGATACCGACCTTACCCAGCCATTGTTCCATTTTTGCTCTTTCTCACTCTTTTGGGGTGTACCCTCATTTAAAATTTGTGAAAAGAAGCAGTGTTGGCTACCTCGTCCTCCTCCTCAGGGCCAGATTAACGTAGGGGCTATTGGAGCTGCAGCTCCATGCAGGCCCCTACCTTTTATATAGGCCCCGGGTTGGCCATATTCACTGTGACCGCTCTTCTGTCACTTGTAAACACAGAAGTCTGGCTTCTATGCTCGCTTCCCCAGGCAGCACCCTCAGAACCTCCCCACACAGCGCGAAGGTCGGACAAGGAGGGACAGTTGCCGATGCATGGATGTGTTTATGGGCTTCAGAGACAGCATCCCATGTTGAATTAGGCATGCATGGCTGCACCCTTCCTCCTCTGGGTGCATGCCAAGGCACGGCCCTTAAGGCCCTTCAAAATCCTCAGCACCAAGACCATGATGCTCTTAATCCGGCCCTGGTCCTCCTCCACCGCCGCTTCCACCTACACCGCCCATAGGTGTGCGCAGCCTATTGCATTAGGGTGTGCACCCCAAAGTTGAAATACACATGCATGTGTTTGCCTACATGTACATGGCCCCGATACATTACTCTCCCTGCTGGCAAAGAGAAATAGAGCAGAGCAGGTGCGAGGGAGATCTTTCCCATCTCCTCACTGGCAAACAGAGCGATAATGCTATGTGCCCTAGGTGATTAGGGTGTGCCCAGGTACACCAGGCACACCCTGTGCGCACGCCTATGACACCGCCACATCCACCACCACCTCAACCTCCCTCCTACTCCATATGGGCCTCGTCCTTCAGAGATGAAGAACATTGTTTTATTTTTCTGTTTTTTTTTTGTTGTTTTAAGTTATTTCCCTATCCACATTTGTTTTTCAGAGCACTTGCCATGCTCTTAACTACGTTTTGCTGCCATTTGCAGCACTCTAGCCCTTTCCATTGGTGTTTTAGAGCCATTTTAGTGCCTTAAAGTTCGGGTCCCCATTGACTTCAATGGGGTTCGGTGTCCGGGAAAAGTTCGGTAAAAGTCCGGGACACGGACCCGGACTTTTTTTTAAAGTTCGGCCGAACCCGTCGAACACGGACATCTAGGTGTCCGCTCAACCCTATTAAACATCTAAGGAAACATGACTACATGTAAAATGATTTGGATTATCTATAGCATATTTTTAACTAACAGCATGGACACAATTTATGTCTAACAACATATACTTTTTATATATATAATGCACTTTTACTGCATACCTCGCTCCACTTGCTAAGGGGTGCAACTTTAAACCTTAGAAATCCTCTATAGCAATCGCCTTCCCATGAGGTACTGCTGACATGCTTTGCATATGAAATTCTGTGTCACAGAAAAAACTTCCCTCTAGAGGAAGGAGGAGTGGTCTAGTGATTCTGCTGATTAAAACATTCCCCAGGGAAACAAGAGGAAGGCAGAAAAGTTCCACCTGGCAGTTAGTGCTGAACAAAGATTTAAAGTGATAAGCGGACAGTTACAATGACTGTCACTGGAATTAAAAATGTGGGATCCTAGAGATACTTGTATATACTTAGAGCAGCCAGCTCTATACCTTTGCTATATCTCTATATCTCTATATCTCTATACCTCTGCTATATCTCTATATCTCTATACCTCTATATCTCTGCTATACCTAAATCACGGGCCGTTCTGGACAGGAAAAACTCTGTTACCTCCTGGTAGACCCTATAGCTTTGTTTTTGTACTGTTTTCTTATTTTTTAACACTTACGCCTAGTTTTATAGCAGCCAGCAGGGGGTTGACTAACCCCATGGTAATAGACAGTATATACAGATGGAGGCAGGTCCACTTTGAGGTAACCTAAGGGGTCTAAGTAGACTCCTGATGCACCTCCTGTGTGCAATAGAGGAGATCGGGGGGCAACACAGTTTTCAATCTCACTCAAGCCTCAGTGCCAATCAACTGAAAAGTGCTAAGGACTGAGACTCGTATTCATAAATCCTTCCATTCACTATCCTGAATTCAGAAGTTGGCAAGGAGACTAGCCAAACAGCAGGCAATGGTCATTGAGGGTGAAGATCCCAACGTTTCCTGTTTTGTTGGTCAGTAAAGTCTCCACATGTCTATGTACCTCCCCACACAATACTGTAATGTAAAGAGGATGACATATAGTCGTATTTATCACTGTGTTTGAAAATTCTAAAAAAGGTTGCCCACAAAATAAGACTCTTATTACATACATCTATGGCAGTTGGAGGGTACTTGTTTCCATGTCTTGAAGAGCAGAATCTTCAGTATCTGCCACTGCTGGGTGTTTCAGATACCCGGTCTTCTAGTTGCTGTGGTTCCACCCTCTGACCCCTACCTCACTGCAGTTAATTATAGTGAAGGAATCACAGTGCATAAAGATACAGGCATTTGACACACTCAAAATGTCAGATGCTGAAGATTCTGCTAGTGACCTTAGGTCCTAAAGACAAAGTGAGGACTTGCTGTCCACTGGAGATGTAAAAAAGGTAATTGTGTAATTGTATGTTAGCTCTCCTTTTAGACAAAGCCTTCCTGTAGTGATGTAATGGGTGGAGTTAGTGCGCATATAAATGCCAAGATGGGAGGAGCCTAAACAAACTGGAAACGGGAGCCAAACACCTCAATGCCATGTGGATGTAGTCAGCCACCACCAAGAGCCCTCAACAGGGGTGAGGTAAACCCCTTTAACCTGGTAGTTCAACACATAAAAGAACCAGTTGTAGTTAGTCTGAATCTTGTTGCGGTCTGATGTTGACTATGTGCGGAATGCAACTAGTAGATCCAGGAGTGAGAAAGACATTACAAAACCATTACAAAAACAGGGGATTCAAGTAAGCATAAGTCAATTCACTATAGTTTAGTGTGGTCTCAATAGTATGAATCCATCAAAAGAAATAATTGTGACATAGCCATTACAAGTTGTGGTGGCTATGTCACAATCATGTCTTTTGATGGGAGTAAGAGAGAGGAGCATCAGGAAAAAAGGGCTAATAATCACAGGCTGGAGTTCTGTTCCCCCTAATATCCATACCAGACCCTTATCCGAGCACACAGCCTGGCTGGCCAGGATGGGGGTGGGGGCGAGCGAGCGCCCCCCCCCTCCTGATCCATACCAGGCCACATGCCTTCAACATGGGGGGGTGGGTGCTTTTGGGTGGGGGGGCGCACCTTGCCCCCATGTTGATGGGGACAGGGGTCTCTTCCCGACAACCGTGGGCTGTGGTTGTGGGACACTGCAGGGGGAGGCTTATCAGAATCTGGAATCCCCCAGATGCCGCCCCCCCTATGTGATTGGATATCGAGTACATCATACCCCTACTCATTCACCAAAAAAGTGTACAAAAAAAATGAAGACAAAAGCCAATTTTGGAAAAGTCCTTTATTAAAAAATAAAAAAATAGTGTCCCCAGATGATCAGTCGCCCGTCCGTCCGAAAAATGGGAAAAAAAAAAAAAAAAGAAGAAGAAGCTCCTGCTTCTCCGGATGCTTCCCACGCTCTGAGCTGCTTTGATTTTGACAGCTCTTTTATAGGGACCTGATGCCACAAGCCACCCCACAATGCACTGCTCAGGTGCAGTGAATAAATTACTTACGTCAGTTCCCTATAAAAGAGCTGTCACAATCAAAACAGCTCAGAGCGCGGGGTGCGTCCGTAAAAGCAGGAGGTTCTTTTTTTTTTTTCTATTTTTCGGACGGACGGGCGACTGATCATCAGGGGAAACTATTTTTTTATTTTTTAATAAAGGACTTTTCAAAAACTGGCTTTTGTCTTCATTTTGTTTTGTAAAATTTTTTGGTGAATGGGTAGGGGTACGATGTACCCGATATCCATTCAAATAGGGGGGGGGCAGGATATGGGGGCCCCACAGATCATCTTCCCAATGACAAATTAGGTGCGCACATGCCCCCACGATCGCTCCTGTGAAGCAACGTTTATATTTGAATACATCTGCACAATATTGGGATATTTTCATGGATACATGATCATCCACGATGGTGGAATGTTACTTTTACACTGTATTTGTAATATTTGTGAGTGCCACATTTTATTTTGTCTATTTTATGTCAGTCTTATATATCATTTGTTCAAGTATATCACCTTTATCTGTAGACCAATGCTGACCTGATCAAATATGTTGAAAGATTCAACATTTTTTATGCAGTGTCAGTGCCGGATTACCAAATAGACAGAGAAGGCACCAATTTATGGTGCCCATGCTGTTTAAGTGCTCCTCAACAATAGTTCAAAATAACATTTCTTTAATGTTGAAAGAAAATTACAATGAAGCTTTCTTACAAATATATAAAAAATGAATCAATTCAAAGAAACAAAAACTTTACATTAACCAGTTGCCGACCAGCCGCCGCAGATATACGGCGTCAGGTTGGTAGGTTCCCGCAAAATGCTGTACCCATACGTCGCGTCGCAGCTATCATGGGGGTGCGCGCATGACCATTCGCCAGCGGGGAAGCTGATCTATGGGGACGGTGGTCTGCTGTTACAAACACGGCAGTCCGTTGTTCTGTCAGCAATCAACACAGGGCTCCTGTGCTCCTGCTATTTAGGAACACAGGTCTCTGTGTTGGTTCCATAAGCCCATACCCCCACAGTTAAAAAACACCTCTAGGCATACATTTAACCCTTTGATCGCCCCTGGTGTTAACCCCTATATTTTTAGCACTGATTACTGTAGTAATGTCACTGGTCCCCCCCAAAAGTGTCAAAATTGTCAGTTAGGTGTCCAATCTGTCTGCCACAATGTCGCAGCCCCAATAAAAATCGCTAATCGCCGCCATTACTAGTAAAAATAGCGCGATAACTTTTGCACAAATAAATCAAAATGCGCTTATTGGTATTTTTTTTACCAAAAATATGTAACTGAATACAAAATTGGCCTAAAATGATGAAAAAAATCTGATTTTTATGTATTTATTTTTTTGTTGGGAATGTTATATAACCGAAAGTGTAAAATATTGTTTTTTTTTTCAGAATTGTCGCTCTTTTTTTGTTTATAGCGCAAAAATTATAAAATCGCAGAGGTAACACCTAACCAAAAGAAAGCTCTATTTGTGGGAAAAAAAGGACATCTTTTTTTTTGGGTACAGCGTCGCACGACTGCCCAATTGGCCTGGTCATTAAGGGGGAAAATCTTCCCGTCCAGAAGTGGTTAAAGACTCTATCAAGAAAATACTGTATTAATGTAATGTACCCAACAACAACCTAAAGTACATAAACCATAGACATCAGGTTCACATTACAGTGTGTCTCTTAAAAGCTCATCTTTTTTCAGCTGTCGGTTTATAAATGATTTTGGTGGAACCTACGTATGTGTATTATAAAGTAGTGATTGTCATCCCCTTCTAGTGACTGATGTGCACACAACTTTGTTCAATGTTATTCACTTGGAGTGCATGAACAAGAAACCTTCAGAAACCTATGAGGGGTACCCCAGGGTTTTGACTGCCTTGGGGCCTCTACAGAGTTTATTCCGGGACTGTGTAGCCAGCGTATTTACTAAGAAAGTTGTCAAAAAACATATAAATAAGAGATGAGTACAACAAAGGAAAAAAGTCAGGGAGTATGTACCAAAAACATGTACAAAAATCAATGACTATGCAGTGACATTGCTATAAGAGAAGGGAGTAGTGGAGTACAGCTGTGGTTTAGGCCCATGTGAATGTACTGCTGATGCAAATGCCAGAGAACAGTTGGATCACCTTTGTACATTCAAAGGTTCAGCAAAATCTACACCAACCTCAGCCTTGTTTGATAATGTCTTGGGCTACACATATTGCCATGCATGTTTTAAGATATCCACATAGTGTATTATTAAGGATAGTAAGTTGGGCTGATATCTGGAGAGATATTTGAAATACTGCAAATGTTGAAAATTATAAGGAATTGTTGCCCCTAGCTGTTTCTGCAATATATAATATGTTTGAATATGGAAAAGTATAATCTTTAACATTTGTGTTAAAGCGGAGTTCCAGCCTGGGAAAAAAAATTAAAAGTCAGCAGCTACAAATACTGTAGTTATTGACGTTTAAAATGGAGACCAGGGTTTCTCAACCAGCGTTCCATGGAACTCTAGGGTTCCTCCTGAGGTTGCTAGGGGTTCCTTGAGCAATGAGCAATTTCTGCCTCTCAGATAAGTCCCAATGACACCATTGTTCCTTTTAGCTATCTGTAAGGGGGTAATTCTTCCCAATGATGACAAGAGTAAGGAGCATTCTTCCCACTGACTGTCACACTAATGTGTCATGAGTTGTACATTTTTAATTTTTAGCAGCGGTTCCCAGAGACCAGAAATTTATATCAAGGGTACCTCTGTGTTAAAAAGGTTGAGAACGGCCGATATAGACAATTACCTGTCCAGGGAGCCTGCGATGTTGGAAACCCAAGCTGATCCGTCCATTGGCTCCAGGTGCAGACACCGGCATCTTCATTAGGGGAAATAGGAAGTGAAGCCTTGAGGCTTCACAGCCTGTTTCCTATTGCGCATGCGCGTCTTGCGATGCACTTTCTGAATGGTCCCACTGTCTTCTGGGACCTGTATGTCTCCCAGAAGGCAGTGGGGGAAGGAGAAGGGGCTGGGAATTACGTAGATTGCTACGCAATGATTGCGGCAATCTTGCCCGGAAGTGTAATAGTGGGTTCCTGATTTTAAAAGGTATCCGCCCCCCCGAAACGTGCCAAATGTGAGGAAGCAAACAAGTGGCGTTTCCCCTTTTGGTGGAGCTCCGCTTTAACTGTTCTTTCTCAGTGATATCCTGAATTATCACTATATTATGTGGTTAGAACAAATATTTTCATGGCATGCACAGAAGTACCTGTGTAAAAATGTCAACTACTGCCCTAGCATAATTGTAGACTGCAGAAAAATAAAGGACTTCTTTTGTGAGATCTTGTATATAATTAAATTCCCAGCTTCAAGAAAAGCACCGATGTTTTATACTAACAAATACAAATTTGATTCTAAAATAAATTCTGCTTTGCAAAAAATGAGTTTATTGGGGAACAAAAAAAAAAAAACAGAGGAACAACACTTTCCTATTATTTTTATTGTCACCATTTTTAGATAACTCTGTAAACAAGTATCAAGTCTTCAGTTTTATACAGATAACATAGATTTTCTTTTCTTGACATTTTAAACAAGGAAGAAAATGTTTTCTTTTTTGCATTTGCTTTTTACATCACAAACATGGATATAAGCTTGATTGTTTATTTTTCTAATGTAATTATATGTATAGAACTGTTAACACTTCTTTGAATCATTCTCAGCCAGAGAGTTCTTGGATTTTTTTTCCTACCGTCTCTTTGTCAGCTCCTGGCATGCGATACCTCTGAAAACAAAATTTTTTTAAAGTACTGTTTAGAAGTGGTTCTCAAGTAAAAAGAAAAACATTATAGATATATTTTAATAAAATGTGCTCAAACAGACCCATTTCTCAATGTTAGTGCAGGTGAGGGGAATGCTGGGTGCAGTCAGCCATCTGTCCTCATTATGCATAATATACAGTATTTTCAGTATTTTACAGCAGCCCATCTCATCTTAATATAACACAGTGAGTGCTATAGGTATCTAGATCTCTGTGAATGTAAACTAGATACATATCTGTCCGACTACTAAATTTTAAGTAAAAACTGAGCTGTATTTTGTCTATCTTTCTGCTTGGGTGAACTTCATGTTAGATGTCTTCATATTTCAATTTTAATAAATCATTTACAATATTTCTGTATCTTTGTTTTGTTGTGAAAATGCAACGGAATATTAACAGAACTGCATTTGTGTTTAGTATTCTTTTTAAAGAAAAACTTTAAGAATGGTATTCTCACATCTGAACTGCAAGCAAGCATTTGGCTCCTTGCCATGGCAATATCATTCTCTTTGATTCACTGGAATTGAGATGCTACTGCATGAACTTAAATTTGGTAGAAGGATCCTTTGGACCGTCTGCTTTCATCTGTCACTCTCACCTGTTCTTTGCTCCAAGAGCAGTTTCTGCCCCTCCATGTGCACCCATGTCTTCCATTTTTCTCTGGCTCTGTAGCCAATCTTAGAGAAGGCTCTGTCTAAAGGGGCATTCGAACCCCCAGCATTCTTAGTGTGCTCTTTTGTGATCCCCAATGCCTCCTCAATTTGTCTGTCTCTCCAGTGATTCTCATGCACTCCAGTCTTTATCTATCCTGTAACTTATGTGTTCCAGTACCTATTTCTGTGATCCTCGTGTTCCCCAGTGTGAATCCTGCTCCAGTGACTCTGTGCACCTCTACCAGCAACCAGTCTCCATTCATTATTTATCTCTCTATTCATTATGTACTCCAGTCAGCTACCTGCCCTTCTGCCCCAGTGTTATTCCATGTGTGTGCCAGCCAGCCTCTAGTTAATAGCACCTGTGACTTTCAATCAGTTTCATTCATCTGTGCTACTGTATGCACTCCTAACAGTTTGGACTGTCTACCCTACAGATTTTGATCTCAGTATCTCCTTGCTACAACTGTTTAGGACTGTTAGGACTGTTTCCTGCATATCTCTTCTCCATTACCAGTTGCTGCCTGCTTGCAGGACTGCTGTTAGAAATCATGAGGCCCCATACAGCCTACCTGACAGGGCCCACTCCCCCTCCACCCCCAGCCCCCAACACAGAAGTGACTGAGGACATAGAATTAGCAGTCTCTCTTTCTCTGCAGGCTCAGCTGCACAGATGAATGAACTGGAAACGCTCTGAGGCTTCTTGCTCATATACAAACTGAAACATAGTAAACACAGTTTACTATGCTTCAGTAATGAATGGACACAAGAATGATTGTTACATAGTTAGTCTGCTTAAAAAAAGACACAAGTTTATCTAGTTTAACCAAAATCTAGTCGGTACCAATTACTCACTGTATTCTTTTAGGAAAGGAAAGAGACAATAAATTATATAATTACGACCCCTTCCCCTGCTCTCCATCTTGAAACACCCCCCTGTGTGCCCGCAACAGCTGTCAGCAGGAGAGGAGGGAAGCCGGCAGCGCTGCGGAGGAAAGGGGCACACAGGGGGGCCTGGATAGCAGATGGAAAGGGCGCATGTGCTAGAACAAATTCCCCTACAGTGAAGCCAGAGGGGGAAAGAAGAGGAGAAGCTGGCAGTGCTGCAGGGGGAGGCAGAAGATTGGTGTCTGCAATAGGACATTACAGCCAGCTCTCTTGTTCAGCAGGTGCCTGGGTGCTCTTTTGAGCTGATGGGGCCCGGGCCCAGTACAGGAGGGCTGGTTGTACTGCCTTTTCAAGGCTCTGCCTGCTTGGGTAAGTCAGAGGGTCGCAACCTGGGTTTTGCCTGCAGAAGATTCCATTTCCAACTTTAGGAGTTCTCATGAAGATAAGACAACTTCTTAAATTCTACACCTGAGCCCTGCTAAGAGCTCTCCTCATTGCTGTATGGCTGAAGACATTAGACTTGCCTTTTTTGTGCCAAACTGCCAAATTATATGATGGTGTGTCTTTGCAGATACTTTGCAGAACCTAATATTGCTGTATAATCCTGTTGGCAGGTGTAGTGCCCTTTTTTTGACACCCCTTCTCTGGTGATGTAGTGAGTCTCTGCACTTTAGCTTAGCAGGTCTGTGGCTTGGTTGAGTGATAGTACTGCGTATTAATACTGATTGTTCTGCACTGTGGCTGTGTACTATGAAGAGGATGTATTGTTTTATGTGCCTGAGTTGTTGCAGTACAGTGTTAAAAATCAGTTAGACTCAACATAATTTATTCTGGGTAACATGCCTTGGGCTAGGAATATGTGCAGAGGACTCTGTCCAGAAGAGCAAAGGACACAAGATGACAGAGTATCCTTAAAAGGGCAGGTTTGTGACGGTTGCAGGTTGTTATGCGGCCCTTGGAGCACTGTTCCTCACACTGATACAAGGCACTATTCATAACACTGATACCCACAATGGGGCTTATTCCTTCCACTTACACCAATGATGAAGCCCTATTCCTTCCACTGACTCCAGTGATAGGGCATTTTTCATTCCACTGACACCAATGATGGGTCACTGTTCCTTCCACTGACTCCATTGATAGGGCACTATTCCTCCCACCAGCATAATGATGGGGCACTATTCCTCCCACAGGCACCAACAATGAAGCACTATTCCTCTCACTGACACCAGCGATGGGGCACTTTTCCTCCCATTGCCACCAAAGATGGGGCACTATTCCTTCCACTGACAGCAGTGATGGGGCAATATTCCTTCTCCTACTGACCACAGGCGCTATTTTATTTTTTTACTCCCACTGAACACCAAGCCTGAGACTTTGGAGTTGATTTACTAAAACTGTAGAGTGCAAAATCTGGTACAGCCATGCATGGTAGTCGATCAGCTTCTAACTTCAACTTGTTCAATTAAAGTGGTTGTACTGTAAAGCCACTTTATCCAGTTTATCCCTTCCTGTCTGTTTAATACCCCTGTGTGCCCCTGTGTCTGTGTTTTTTTAAAAATAAGCCGTTCTTTACCAGTTTTCAGAGCGCTGTTCGCCGCTCACGTGACCCGCTGGCTCTCTCTTCTCCCCTTCTGACAGCTGCAGCGGGCGGAGCCGCGAATACCTTGCTGACGTCAGTTGGGAGGGGAAGAGGAGAGGAGGAAAGAGCCCACGGGTCTCGTTAGCGGCGATTTGTGCTCTGAAAACTGGTAAAGAACGGCTTATTGTTATAAAAGCCAGACACAGTGATGCACAGGGCTATTAAACAGACAGGACAGTTTAAAACATTAAATGAAACTACAGCAGCAGGAGGGGAGGGGACAGGCACTGATACAGGGGCAGGGAGGGAGGGGGGAGAGAGAGAGAGAGGACAGAGGAGAACAGGAGAGCTGTGGATGACGGAGGCATGTAAACTGACCACGGTGTCAGGGCTCTGCAGCCATTATATACCGTGGTCAGTTTACAGGGGGCAGGGTATAGCCAGGCAGTATCAGACAGGTTTTTTAGGTGATAGAAGGGGCTAAATTATATAGCACAAGCACTGTGCTGTATAACATGCTTTAAGGGAACAGGATCAATATTTTGTTTTTAGGTTAACAAATGCTTTAAGCTTTGGCAATACCTTGAAGCTGACTGGTTTCTATGCAGAGCTGCACCAGATATTGCACTCTCCAGTTTTATTAAATGAACCCCGTTGTCTACTCCCACTGACACTGGGCATTTTCTACTCCAACTGGCCATGGTTCAGCCCCCTAAAGTCTGATGGACAGTAAACCAGCCCTTTGTTTGGAAAGTTTGGAGACCCCTGCTCCAGCCTGTTAAATAAAGTATGTAAGTCCCCTTTCAAAGCTTTAAGCCCCGGTTCACACTTGTGCGTGTGCGGGGTTCGCATGTAATATATCGGAGCACACTGCTCCGACATTACATGCGATCGGCTGTGCGGTGCGAGTTTAGCCATACGGTTTGTATGGCTAAATTCGCACCACAGCCGCTCCAAACACGCACAGGACACACTTGTGCGATCCAATCCTGTGCGAACTGCACGATCGCACTGCGATATGCGATCAAACTGGGGGTGTCGTTAAGATTACATTGACACCCCCAGCGTATCGCATATGGCAGTGTGAACTGCCGGGGGTGCGTGTGCGATGCGGGAAAAGGCTGCGAATTCGCAGCCTTCCCGCATCGCATATATGTGAACCGAGCCTAAAATAGAAGCATGGAATGCAAAAAAAAAAACAAAAACAAACATACTCACCTAGGGGGATGCAGCATCAATCCAATACTGCATCTGTTCCCTGCCGCCTCTAAGAGTGAGAACAAAGAATGATCAAAGGCAGCTGTTTGCTCAGTTCTTAGTCTTTACTGAACAGAGAGCCGGAGTGCTGGGCTGTGTAGGGAGAATGGTTAAGTCAGTCTCCCAGCAGCATGCTAAAAGGCTGAGCCTGCTACCGGTTCAGGTATCTGGGTGGATCCTAACATTGAATTAAACCATTGCCTGAACTAGCTGAATGACGTTAGCCGACAGCAGACTTTAGCCTGCTGTCGGCTAAAAAAGGGTCACCGGAGTGGAAAACAAAGAACTTTGGCCCTACTTCTCCTTTATCACAGCATAACTCTCCTGCGCTTAGGTGTTATGCTCAGGGAAAAGGAGTGTATCCTAGACTTTTTTGACAGCGCCTGGGGTCTTGTTGCCCTCTCAGGACTATGGGTATCTACAAGAAGAGATGGCCTTGATGTTCACCCGGCGGTCGGTTTGCGGTGAACTTTGCTAGTTCGCAGTCCGCCGATATTGCACACATATGGAGTTGTTCACAGCGGCCATATTAGTTTACATTGGGGAGAACTTTGACCCATGACACATCCATCAGGTGGAACAGGACAGCCAATTGAGACATTTCAGCACGTGGACATATCCCCTACCTTATAAATAGACCTGACCTGGCTGCCATCTTACATTCTGCTTTTTGTCAGTGTAGGGAGAGGTTTCCTGTGGGGAGCAGGGACAGATTGTCAGTGACACAGATCGCTCTGTTATAGGACCACAAAAGTCCTTTCAAGGACTGGTATTTGGTATAGGTGTACTATTCTTTGGTGTGCAGTGCACTATTGTGACTTACAATATAGAAAGCATATTATAGTGGATTTGTATTGTGCACTGTGCACCATTGTGACTGGTGTGGTGAGCGTTTCTGCAGCGATACTATAACTACAAAGAGTGACAAAAGCACTTTTAAAAAAGTATTATAACTGGTGTGATAGACCAGTGGCACCCGTAAACGACAGATTGAAGCGGGGTGTTATCTAACAATATAATTTTATAACAGTGTATTTGGGTACTGCAAAAATGTTTCCTCTTTTGCTGCGTTAACTGTGCTACACACAGTGACAATAGTTACTGAACAATTTTTTGTAGAACTGGTGTGATAGACCAGTGCCCCCCTAATACCACAGATTAAAGTGGGGTGTTATCTAACAGTATTCTTTTATAAGTGTATTTGTGTCCTGCAAAAATATTGCCTCTTTTGCTGCGTTAACTCTGCTACACACAGTGCCAAACTTACTGGCCAATTTTTTGTATAACTGGTGTGATAAACCAGTGACCCCCCCAATACCACAGATTGAAGTGGGGTGTTATCTAACAGTATACTTTTATAAGTGTATTTGTGTCCTGCAAAAATATTGCCTCTTTTGCTGCGTTAACTCTGCTATACACAATGCCGAACTTACTGGCCAATTTTTTGTATAACTGGTGTGATAAACCAGTGACCCCCCAATACCAAAGATTGAAGCGGGGTGTTATCTAACAGTATACTTTTATAACAGCGTATTTGTGTCCTGCAAAAATATTGCCTCTTTTGCTGCGTTAACTCTACTACACACAGTGCCAAACTTACAACAGTATACTTTTATAAGTGTATTTGTGTCCTAAAAAAATATTGCCTTTTTTGCTGCGTTAACTCTGCCACACACAGTGCCAAACTTACTGGCCAATTTTTTGTATAACTGGTGTGATAAACCAGTGGCCCCCCAATACCACAGATTGAAGTGGGGTGTTATCTAACAGTATACGTTTATAAATGTATTTGTGTCCTGCAAAAATGTTGCCTCTTTTACTGCGTTAACTGTCCTACACACAATGACAACAGTTACTGGCCAATTTTTTGTAGAACTGGTGTGATAGACCAGTGGCCCCCCAAAACCACAGATTGGAAGCGGGGTGTTGTATACCTTCTTCCACATATACTGCGCTTCTCTATAGAATTTTGTCACAGGGTCATTTAAAAAATGACAGGCAGAGGAAGAGGCAGGCCCTTACGCAGGGGTGGTAAGGGTAGGGCAGGAGCAGTAGGCCGGAGCCAAAGTGTGACGTTTCAGAAGGTGCGTTCGATTACGTCAAAGGACGCACCAGACTTGGTTGAGTGGCTCACTCAGCCTTCCTGTTTTACACCGTCCTCATCCTCTCTATCTGCACCCTCTTCAGTCTCTGCTGTGTGCACCCCCAAAGACACCACCACCAACACCACCATATACTCTCCGCTTGAGTCACTGGAATTATTTTCTGATCCATCACAAGACATTTGCGATGCGCAGCCATTCTTGGCATTGGATCAGGAAGAGGAGGTATCAACAGCTGCCACTCAGCAGTCTGACGACAGTACCCAGATCAGCCCAAGGAGGTTGGTCCCCGCTGTTGCAGCCTACTCCAAGATCTCAAATGTTAGTAGTGGGGAAGGTGACGTCGATGATGACGTGTCTATGGACGTCACGTGGGTGCCCACAAGAGAGGAAGAGGAGGGGAGTTCAGAGGGAGAGATGGACAAGCAGATAGGGAGGAGAAGCAGGCAGAACTTACATTGCACAGGAGGGACAAAGCAGACTGCTAATGTATCAGGAGCGAGCCATCTACTATGTA
This sequence comes from Pelophylax lessonae, assembly GCF_965119305.1. Classification (NCBI taxonomy): domain Eukaryota; kingdom Metazoa; phylum Chordata; class Amphibia; order Anura; family Ranidae; genus Pelophylax; species Pelophylax lessonae. Next base: position 428,274,704 of record NC_138768.1, on the reverse strand, counting down.
CAGTCACATATGGCGCTCCCAGGACGCCGCCTCATGGCTCTGCAGTGTGGGCTTTTTATAATGTGTCTCCTGCTGACAATAGTGTTGCCATCTGCAGCCTTTGCAGTCAACGCATAAGTCGCGGTAAGCCCAATACTCACCTAGGGACGACCGCCTTAAGAAGGCACCTGGACTCTCATCACCGAGCCCAGTGGGAGCAACACCGTCAGAACTCACAAAGCCACACTCCAGGCTCTCACTGTCCAGCCTCTTCTTCTTCTCCTCTCTCCTCACAATTGTCCTCCACTCCACCTTCCATCATGCTGTCCTCACGTTGTTCTGGAAAAAGGCAGGCTTCCGTGGCCCAAATGTTGGAGCGTAAAAAATGATGACGCCGGATAACCCTCTTGCCCAACGGTTGACTGCTGGCTTGTCGGAACTGATAGCCCGCCAACTACTGCCATATCAACTGGTGGACTTGGAGGCCTTTCAGAAATTTGTGGCCATTGGAACACCACAATGGAAGGTCCCAGGAAGGAAATATTTCTCGCAGAAGGGCATTCCAGAGCTATATGGCCATGTTCAGTGGCAAGTGAATGTATCTCTGGCACACAGTGCAGGTGCTAAGATACATCTGACCACAGACACATGGTCTAGCAAACACGGATAGGGAAGGTATATAACTTTTACTGGCCACTGGGTGAACCTTCTGACGGCTATCAAGCATGTAACCCGTGCCACCCGTGTAGATTTGGTTTTACCGACACGAATTGCATGCAGGCCTGCCTCTTCTTCTCCTCCTCCTACTCCATCCTCCCTCTCCTCCTCGGCTGACTCCTCCTTTTCCGCTGCTACCGTCTCTCCTGCTGCGCCGCGCAAGATCCCCAGAACCTATTCCACATGTCAGGTAAGACGTTGCCATGCTGTGATGCGTCTGTTGTGCCTGGAAGCCAAGAACCACACTGGTCCTGCACTCCTTTCAGCTTTGTGTTCACAGGCAGATCAGTGGCTGACACCGCTCAATTTGACAGTTAGTAAAGTGGTGTGCGACAACGGTGCCAATCTGCTGAGCGTGCTGAAACAGGGCAAAATTACACACGTGCCATGCATGGCAGACATCTTGAACTTGGTCATGCAGTGATTCTGTGCCAAATACCCTGGGGTCCAGGACGTCTTGCGGCAGGCCAGGAAAATCTCGGGCCATTTCAGAAAATATTACACAGCCATGGCTCGCCTTGCTGACATTCAGCGGCGACACAACCTGCCCGTCAGGCGTCTTATTTGTGACTGCCTGATGCAATGGAACTCAACCTTGTATATGCTTGATAGGCTGCTCCAGCAGAAACGTGCAGTTAACGACTACCTGTACGAACTCTGTGGCAGGACAGGTTCTGGGGAGGTTGGTTTTTTTAACCGTGCCAGTGGCTGCTCATGCGCGATGCATGCAGACTTTTGTGGCCATTTGATGAGATCACCAAACTGGTCAGTCACGGCCAGGGCACCATCAGTGACATCGTACCTTACACTTTCTTTCTGGAGCATGCATTGCGTTGTGTCATTGATCAAGCCGTTGCGAAGCAGGAGCAGGAAGATGAGGAAGTTGCAATGTTGGATGAATTCCCAGGGGGTGCTACTCCATCTTAGACAAGTCAACAACAGGAGTCTGAAGAGGAGTAAGAGGAGGATGGTGACGGGGCGGATGAGGAGGAGCAAGAAGAGCATGCTTTAAACCTTTCTGGGATCCCTGGTGTTGTCCGTGGATGGGAGGAGGAGAATGAGGACGGCATTATCCTGGATAATGAGCAGGAGCCAGGTCACTACACCGCTTCCAGTTTAATGCAAATGGGAGCCTTCATGCTCCAGTGTTTTAAGGGGGACCCCCGTATAAAAAGCATAAAGGGCAAGGACCAGTACTGGGTGGCAACATACTTAGAACCCCAGTACAAACAAAAAATGGCGGAAATGTTACCACCATCACAGAGGGCAGTCAGAATGCAGCACTTCCAGGCCTTGCTTCGAGAAATGCTGCATTCTGCTTTTGCATGCGCAGGCAGCAGAATTTCCACTCACAGAGAAACAGTTGCGGGTACCAATCCAACAGCGCCTGCAAGAAGAGGGCATTTTGAAGATGTGTTGATCACTTCAGATATGAGATCATTCTTTCAGCCAACGCATCGACAGCTGTTCTCCGAATCCAGCATCAGGGAACGCCTAGACCGACAGGTGTCCGACTACATCGGGTTAACGGCCGATGTGGACGCTCTGAGGAGTGATGAACCCCTGGACTACTGGGTGGGCAGGCTTGATCTCTGACCAGAGCTTGCACAATTTGCAATGGAACTGTTGGCTTGCCCCCCATCCAGTGTCCTGTACGAAAGGACGTTCAGCGCAGCAGGGGGAATTGTGACCGATAAGCGCACTCGCCTAGCTCATGACAGTGTTAACTACCTCCCATTTATAAAAATGAATGAGGCATGGATCTCAGAGGAATTCAACACACGTGACCAGTAGACCATGTTTGATTAAAATTCCTCATGACAGACCGCCATCCACCCACAACAATTCATAGTCCTTGTCTTCGGTAAATACAGCGGCATAAAAGGCATTTTATGTCCATTGAATGCCTAATTTTTGGGGCCTTTCATGGCCGACAATTATTTATCCTGTAAATGCCTAATGTACCTCCAGCCACAGAATACAACGTTCTGTGCTGTCAGGTAAACACATGTGGGCTAATTTTTGGGGCCTGGAATGGCCGGGTGACACTTACTTCTGTATCCAGTGAATGAATAATGTACCTTCAGCCACAGAAAACAACGTTCTTAGCTGTCAGGTAAACGCATATGGGCTAATTTTTGGGGCCTGGAATGGCCAGGTGACACTTACTTCTGTATCCTGTGAATGCCTAATGTACCTCCAGCCACAGAATACAACATTCTTTGCTGTCAGGTAAACGCATGTGGGCTAATTTTTGGGGCCTGAAATGGCCAACACTTACTTCTGTATCCTGTGAATGCCTAATGTACCTTCAGCCACAGAATACAACGTTCTTAGCTGTCAGGTAAACGCATATGGGCTAATTTTTGGGGCCTGGAATGGGCGACACTTACTTCTGTATCCTGTGAATGCCTAATGTACCTCCAGCCACAGAAGACAACGTTCTTTGCTGTCAGGTGAACGCCTGTTAGCTAATTTTTGGGGCCTGTACTGGCCGACACTTACTTCTGTATCCAGTGAATGCCTAATTTTTCAGACTGGAATTGAAAATCAATGGGTCTGTAAACGTTCCGCCAAATTGTGGAACGGATGCGGACCCATTTTACACACGTGTGAATGGACCCTATATGTATTTGACATGTATTTACTGACTGCTGTCAGTTCTGGCTGATTTAAAAAAAAAAAAAAAAATTTTTGCTGAAAAAAAAAAAAATTTTTTTTTTAGGGCAACTTTTCCAATAGCAATACTTCTGTTATGACAGTGTCCATGTTTTGGGACTATTTGTGCACACCTAGTAAGTATTTTGTGGCTGCAAATATGACCTGAAGGTTTTTAAAGTTCGCCTGCCATTAAAGTCATTGGGGCCCGCCGCAAACTTGCGGTTTGCGAACATTTGAGAAAGTTTGCAGATAACGTTTATGAACCGCCCCGGTCGATGTTCGTCCATCACTATCAACAAGTACTAGAAGTGACAAAAACAAGAGAAGGGCCCATCAACCTAGTGCAATACTATTAAAACATTTCTTAAAGAATAAAAGGTAACATACATCATACTCACAAACAAATGTAGTAAAAAGTGCATGTCAAAATACTGCATAGATGGGTAGCCTCCAGGACATGGCCTAATTCAATGCTGCAGGAAGACCAGATGGCATCCGTAATGGCTAGACTGACGTGTTTCCAGGGCTAACCCTCTTCCTCAGAGCCAAGGAGGCAAATGACCCACTAAATATATTGTAAACCAGACCGCCTTCATTAGTCGGTCCCATCCCTTGCACATCATTGGCGGTTTGCATTATTCAAGGGTCCAATTGTAGTGCAAAAATCCCATCTACAACCGAACCTACTCAGCAATCTGCATGCATGATGTTTCACAGTGCAATATAGCATGTTCTAACATATATCTCTGAAATGTGCATGCAACATAATGATTCAAAGTGCAATATAACATATTAGTTAGCAAAAGGCATATATTTGCTCTCATTAGGGCAGTGGGTTCCAATCAATGCACCCACCATTACCTACTTGGACCATATCTGGACTCCCTGCACAATGTAATACCCCCTAGGCGCGGGGGGGGGGGGGGTAGGGGGTTTCACTCTAGCTGCAATTAGTGGTTAATAGGTTTTTTGATAGTGAGTGACTGTAGAGCCTCCTGTGTCGCTTTTGCAGGACGCCTCTACCGGAGTTAGAACGCAGGCTGTACTTGTAACGCAAAACTGCGGGAGAGTATGAGTTCCACCGGCCTACACCATCCTACACCGTCCTGGTGATATCAAGACCCTTTTTTTGTGCTAGGAGCTGCGGGGAGCACGGAACTCCCAGTGATAAAAGCCACAACCTCAAAAATTGTACATCAGAATACAAGGAAAAGGGGAAACCAACAAGACGAGGGAGAAGGGGAGGCAGGAAACACAAAAAGAGAGAGAAAGAAATAAATACACATTCAACTATCAAGATCTTCAACCTGTCTAATTTAGTGTTTTCTGAAATAGAACTTAATTAGGGTTGAGCGAACCCGGACTGTATTCTTTGGGATCGTACCGGACTTTTGGGTATTCGGTACCCGGACACGGACCCAAACATTTCACTATATGTTCGGAATACTGTCCGTTGTTCGGTAATGTTATTTGATGTTTTGTCGTGGTTTTAATGTTTTGGCACGGTTTTAATGGCGCGGTTTCAACAGCTGCAAGGCAGCCAATCAGCAAGCGCTTAACTAGTGTGCCCTCAGAAGCCATCACAGCCATGCCTACTAATAGCATGGCTGTGATTGGCCAGTGCAGCATGTGACCCAGACTCTATATAAGCTGGAGTCACATAGCGCCGCGCGTCACTCTGCTGTAACTATACAGTACTAGGGACAGGTTCCTGATGCTGCTGCTGAGGGAGAGATATGAGATTATTATTGTAGGGGCAGGCTGGAGATTGCTTTCAGGGAAAGAATAGGAAGAATCTTCTTTAATCAGACAGCGATGTACATCGATTTTATTGTGTGGGGGTGCAGTGCACAATCTTTTTGCCCTGACCTGAGCCCAGTGAGGAGGAGGAGGGAGAAAAAAAAACTTTTATCAGTCTGTTAGGTGGGCGGCCTGCGGTGTGTAGGGGCCATGTAATGCAAGCTCAGTGCATATGTGTCTGCTTAATCTGGATTTAAAAAAAAAAACTTTTTTCCTTCATATTTTACGGTGACATACAGTGTTTAGACACTGCTTTTCAAACCTGCTCTTCAAAAAGCCCCAATGAAAAGGAAAAATAATTATTTTTCATTTTTTAGGGAAAAAAAATATTTTTCATTTTTTCATTAAAATGTTTTTTTTTTTTAATCAATAGCGGAATAGAACAACAACAGTATCCAACCTGTTAGGCGTGCGTCTAATCTGGATTTAAAAAAGAAAAAAATGTTTTTCCTTCACATCTTACTTTGACATACATTGTTTAGACACTGCTTTTGTAATCTGCTCTTCAAAAAGCACCAATGTAAGGGAAAAATAATTATTTTTCAGTTTTTAGGGGAAAAAAATTATTTTTTCAGTTTTTCATTTTAATGTTTTTTTTTATTCAATAGAGGAATAGAACAACAGTATCCAACCTGTTAGGCGTGTGGCGTGTAGCGGCCATGTAATGCAAGCTCAATGCATATATGTCTGCTTAATCTGGATTTAAAAAAGAAAAAAAAATTTCCTTTATATTTTACTTTGATATACATTGTTTAGACACTGCTTTTGTAATCTGCTCTTCAAAAAGCACCAATGTAAGGGAAAAATAATTATTTTTCAGTTTTTTTCATTCAAATGGGTTTTTTTGTATTCAATAGCGGAACAGAACAACAACAGTATCCAACCTGTTAGGTGTGCGGCCTGTAGCGGCCATCTCCAGTGCCTTGCAAAAGTATTCACCCCCCTTGAACTTTGCGACCTTTTGCCACATTTCAGGCTTTAAACATAAACATATAAAACTGTAATTTTTTGTGAAGAATCAACAACAAGTGGGACACAATCATGAAGTGGAACAAAATTTATTGGATATTTCAAACTTTTTTAACAAATAAAAAACTGAAAAACTGGGCTTGCAAAATTATTCAGCCCCCTTAAGTTAATACTTTGTAGCGCCACCTTTTGCTGCGATTACAGCTGTAAGTCGCTTGAGGTATGTCTCTATCAGTTTTGCACATCGAGAGACTAAAATTTTTGCCCATTCCTCCTTGCAAAACAGCTCGAGCTCAGTGAGGTTGGATGGAGAACATTTGTGAACAGCAGTTTTCAGTTCTTTCCACAGATTCTCGATTAGATTCAGGTCTGGACTTTGACTTCTAATTATTCTAACACCTGGATATGTTTATTAGTGAACCATTCCATTGTAGATTTTGCTTTATGTTTTGGATCATTGTCTTGTTGGAAGACAAATCTCTATCCCAGTCTCAGGTCTTTTGCAGACTCCATCAGGTTTTCTTCCAGAATGGTCCTGTATTTGGCTCCATCCATCTTCCCATCAATTTTAACCATCTTCCCTGTCCCTGCTGAAGAAAAGCAGGCCCAAACCATGATGCTGCCACCACCATGTTTGACAGTGGGGATGGTGTGTTCAGGGTGATGAGCCTTGTTGCTTTTACGCCAAAGATAATGTGTCTCCTAGGTGGCTTGTGGCAAACTTTAAACTACACTTTTTATGGATATCTTTAAGAAATGGCTTTCTTCTGGCCACTCTTCCATAAAGGCCAGATTTATGCAGTATACGACTGATTGTTGTCCTATAGACAGAGTCTCCCACCTCAGCTGTAGATCTCTGCAGTTCATCCAGAGTGATCATGGGCCTCTTGGCTGCATCTCTGATCAGTCTTCTCCTTGTATGAGCTGAAAGTTTAGAGGGACGGCCAGGTCTTCGTAGATTTGCAGTGGTCTGATACTCCTTCCATTTCAATATTTTCGCTTGCACAGTGCTCCTTGAGATGTTTAAAGCTTGGGAAATCTTTTTGTATCCAAATCCGGCTTTAAACTTCTCCACAACAGTATCTCGGACCTGATTGGTGTGTTCCTTGTTCTTCATGATGCTCTCTGCGCTTTAAATGGACCTCTGAGACTATCACAGTGCAGGTGCATTTATACGGAGACTTGATTACACACAGGTGGATTCTATTTATCATCATTAGTCATTTAGGTCAACATTGGATCATTCAGAGATCCTCACTGAACTTCTGGAGAGAGTTTGCTGCACTGAAAGTAAAGGGGCTTAATAATTTTGCACGCCCAATTTTTCAGTTTTTTACTTGTTAACAAAGTTTGAAATAGCTGGGGCCTGGCGACCACTCATCAAGATGGCCGCGATTTGAAGCAGCTCCGCTGTGTGTCCAGGTAGAAACGCTGCTAACACTGCATCCAGTTACCACAGAAGGTCACCAACGCCCGCATTCACTTGAGGAATCTCCACTCCACCACCGACCATGCGGAGGAACCGCCCAGACCCGCATCAAGTGAGGAAACTTCAGACTTGTTTACCCACGCTGCCGCCGCTCGGACTTCAACAATATGGCGGCGGGAGACCTCCCGCACCTCCGCCTTCTCTCCCTCTAGCGGCCGACGGGACGCTGACAGCCTCAGCGCCCGGAGAAGACACAGGCGCCGCTGCTGCAGAGTATTGCTCCTCTCACGCTCCATCTGACTCCGGATCAAGCACTCCCTCCACCAGAAGTCCCCTCAAGTCAGAACCCCGCACAGAGGAAGCCGACAGACAGGGTACCATGGCAGATGAGATGAACAATGCTATGCAGGTACAAACTGCCCCCAACAACCCACAGGCAGTCCCCTTTGCCCACTTCCCATCCACAGGCCAACCTTTATCAGACACCATGATGAAACAAAGTTTGAAATATCCAATAAATTTCGTTCCACTTCATGATTGTGTCCCATTTGTTGTTGATTCTTCACAAAAAATTACAGTTTTATATCTTTATGTTTGAAGCCTGAAATGTGGCAAATGGTCGCAAAGTTCAAGGGGGCCGAATATTTTCGCAAGGCACTGTAATGCAAGTTCAATGCATATGTGTCTGCTTAATCCAGATTTAAAAAAGAAAAAACTTTTTTCCTTCATATTTTACTTTGACATACATTGTTTAGACACTGCTTTTGTAATCTGCTCTTCAAAAAGCACCAATGTAAGGGAAAAATAATTATTTTTCAGTTTTTAGGGAAAAATAATTATTTTTCAGTTTTTCATTCAAATGGGCTTTTTTTAATCAATAGCGGAATAGAATAACAACAGTATCCAACCTGTTAGGCGTGCGGCATGTAGCGGCCATGTAATGCAAGCCCAGTGCATATGTGTCTGCTTAATCTGGATTTTAAAAAAAAAAAGTTTTTCCTTCATATTTTACTTTGACATACAGTGTTTAGACACTTCTTTTGTAATCTGCTCTTCAAAAAGAACCAATGTAAGGGAAAAATAATTATTTTTCAGTTTTTAGGGAAAATTTTTTTTTTTCAGTTTTTCATTTAAATGTTTTTTTTTATTCAATCGAGGAATAGAACAACAACAACAGTATCCAACCTGTTAGGTGTGCGGCGTGTAGCGGCCATGTAATGCAAGCTCAGTGCATATGTGTCTGCTTAATCTGGATTTAAAAAAGAAAAAACTTTTTTCCTTCATATTTTACTTTGACATACATTGTTTAGACCCTGCTTTTGTAATCTGCTCTTCGAAAAGCACCAATGTAAGGGAAAAATAATTATTTTTCAGTATTTAGGGAAAAAAAAATATTTTTCAGTTTTTCATGCAAATGGGTTTTTTTGTATTCAATAGCGGAATAGAACAACAACAGTATCCAACCTGTTAGGTGTGCGGCGTGTAGAGGCTATGTTAGAGTCTGCTTAATCTGGATTTAAAAAAGAAAAAATGTTTTTTCTTCATATTTTACTGTGACTTAGACACTGCAGTTCTAATCTGCTATTCAACAAGCACCAATTAAGGGGACAATTATTTTTCAGTTTTTCATTCATACTTGTGACACTGTCCTACAGCATTTAGACACTGCTGTTCAAATCTGCTCTTCAAAAATCACCAATTAAAGGGAAAAATTTAATTTTTTCATTCATAGGTTACAGTGAGATACACCCATTGGATACTGTTGTTGTATTCCGCTTATCAATAAAAACCCATTTAGGGGACAAAAAGTAAATTGCGGCCTAGTCTGCATATGTTACAGTGAGATACACCCTTTGGATACTGTTGTTGTATTCCGCTTATTAATAAAAACCCATTTAGGGGGAAAAAATGTAATTGAGGCCTAGTCTGCATATGTTACAGTGAGATACACCCTTTGCATACTGTTGTTGTATTCCGCTTATCAATAAAAACCCATTAAGGGGAAAAAAATAAATTGTGGCCTAGTCTGCATATGTTACAGTGAGATACACCCATTGGATACTGTTGTTGTATTCCGCTTATCAATAAAAACCCATTTAGGGGAAAATAAATAAGTTGCGGCCTAGTCTGCATATGTTACAGTGAGATACACCCTTTGGATACTGTTGTTGTATTCCGCTTATCAATAAAAACCCATTTAAGGGAAAAAAAATAAATTGTGGCCTAGTCTGCATATGTTACAGCACAACAAGGCACACAGGTTTCGCATGGAGGCCCAGTTATTGGTGGTGAAGTGGTGCTGTTCCGCAGAGCGACTCATGCGTGCGTGCTCTAGCTGAAACTCCACTATGGCCTGCTGCTGCTCGCATAGTCTGGCCAGCATGTGCAAGGTGGAGTTCCACCTTTTGGGCATGTCACATATGAGGCGGTGAGCGAGAAGGCCGAAGTTACGCTGCAGCACTGACATATCGGGGTAATTTCTAAGGAACCTCTGCACCACCAAATTCAGCACATGCGCCAGGCAAGGGATGTGTGTCAAACTGGCTAGGCCCAGAGCTGCTACGAGATTTCGCCCATTATCACACACCACCAGGCCAGGCTTGAGGCTCACTGGCACCAACCACTAATCGGTTTGCTGTTGAATGCCCCTCTACAACTCCTGCACGGTGTTTGGTTTTTCCCCCCAAACAGGCAAGCTTTAAAACTGCCTGCTGTCGTTTACCCCTGTCTGTGCTGAAGTTGGTAGTGAAGGTGTTACGCTGACCGGATGAGGAGGCGGTAGAGGATGAGGAAGCGGAGTAGGAGGAGTTAGGAATTGGAGGCAAACTGAACCGCCCTGCAATCCTCGGTGGTGGAAGGACATGCGCCAAACTGCTATCCGCCTCAGGCCCAGCCGCCACTGCATTTACCCAGTGTGCTGTTAGGGAGATATAACGTCCCTGACTGTGCTTACTGGTCCACATATCCGTAGTTAGGTGGACCTTGCCACAGATGGCGCTGCGCAGTGCACACCTGATTTTGTCATGCACTTGGTTGTGCAGGGAAGGGATGGCTTGCCTGGAAATGTAGTGGCGGCTGGGCACGACGTACTGTGGGACAGCCGCCGCCATAAGGCTTTGAAAAAACTCTGTGTCTCCACCAGACGGAATGACAGCATTTCAAAGGCCAGGAATTTTGAAATACTGGCATTCAGGGCCAGGGATCGAGGGTGGGTAGGGGGGTACTTCCTCTTCTGCTCCAGTGTTTGGGAGATAGAAAGCTGAACGCTTCCACGGGACATTGTGGAGATGGTTGTTGATGACCCAGGTGGTTGTGTTGCTGGCAGATCCTCTGTTTGCGGGGTGGCAGGTGCCGGTCTCACTACAGAGGTGGATGAAGAGGCCGAGACTGCAGCAGAAGAGGAAGCAGGAGGAGCCAGAGACCTTTCTTGATTTTTGAGGTGTCTACTCCACTGCAGCTCGTACTTTGCACTTAGATGCCTGGTCATGCAGTTTGTGCTCAGGTTGAGAAGGTTTATGCCTCGCTTCAGGCTCTGATTGCACAGCTTGCAAACCACTCATGTCCTGTCATCAGCACATTGTCTGAAGAACTGCCATGCTAGGGAACTCCTTAGAGCTGGCTTTGGTGTGCTCGGTCCCTTGCTGCATTGGGCAGTGGCAGGCGTAGTGTCTAGGGCACGGCCGCTCCGCTTTTGCGCCCTGCTCACTCTTCTGCTGTGCTGGTGGCCACCGCCTCTTCCTCCAAACCACTGAGGTCACCTACATGAAGTTCATTCCATGTGTGGTCGAGGACCTCATCGTCCTCCACATCATCTTCCTCCCAGTCTTCACCCCTGCCCTCCTTGTCGGTCTCCACAAATCAGATTTCCGCAGCAGTTGGCACCTGTGTTTCATCATCATCCGAGACTTGCTCTGATGGTCCTCCCATGTACTCATCTTGAGACATAAGTGGTTGGGCATCGATGCACTCAATCTCTTCCACTTCTGGTGCAGGGCTAGGTGGATGGCCTTGGGAAACCATGCTAACAGAGTCATCAAAAAGAAGAAGAGACTGCTGCATGACTTGGGGCTCAGACTGCTTGGCTGATTTGCAAGGGGGTGAGGTGAAAGATTGATGGACATTGGCTGCAGGTGCCAACTCTGACCTTTCAACAGAAGACTGGGTTGGAGACAATGTGAAGGAACTGGAGGCACTGTCAGCAACCCAATCTACTATCGCCTGTACTTGTTCTGGCTTCAACATTTGTAGAGGCCCATTAGGCCCTGCCAAATACTGCTGCAGTTTCTATCACCTACTCACAGCTGAGAAAGATGTTTCACTTGTGCGTGTAGCTGGCACAGATCGACCACGTCCTCTCCTTGCAACAGGAGCTCCACCAGCAGCACCACGACCCAGCACTAACATGGTGGAGCAGTATGTGTGCACACGCCTAGACATACTGAATGACAGGTCTGCCCCCTTCAACTTCTGGGTCTCCAAATTGGGTACATGGCCTGAGCTTGCCCTTTACGCCTTGGAGGTGCTGGCCTGCCCTGCAGCCAGTGTATTATCTGAACGTGTATTTAGCACGGCTGGGGGCATTATCACAGACAAGCGCAGCCGCCTGTTCAGAGCCAATGTGGACAAGCTCACGTTCATTAAAATGAACCAGGCATGGATCCCACAGGACTTGTCCGTAACTTGTGCAGAATAGACATGTATACCGGCCTTACCCAGCCATTGTTGTATTTGATGTTTCTTACTCTTTTGGGGTGTACCCTAATTTAAAAAATAAAATAAAATTAAAAACCAAAACCAGTGTTGGCTACCTCGTCTTCCTCCACCGCCGCCGATTCCACCTACACCGCCATATCCACCGCCACCTCAACCTCCTACTCCATATGTGCCTCGTCCTCCTCCTACATCATTCAAGATTATTTTTTATTTTTATGTATTTTATGTTATTTTAAGTTATTTCCCTATCCACATTTTTTGCAGAGCACTTGCCATGCTCTTAAGAAGCTTTTGCTGCCATTTGCAGCCCTCTAGCCCTTTTTTTTTTAGAGCCATTTTAGTGCTCAAAAGTTCAGGTCACCATTGACTTCAATGGGGTTCGAGAGAAAATTCGGGTTAAGTCCGGTTCATGAACCCGGACTTTTTTTTCAAGTTCGGCCGGACCTGCCGAACCCAGACATCCAGGTGTTCGATCAACTCTAAACTACTACTACTAATCTACTCAGGAAAGGTTTAAATTTTGCCCCCGAAAGTCCCCCCAACCTATTTGAACTTTTTATCGATCTTAATTGGTTCATACGGAACCTCACTATTAAGCGTTATTATTCCATTAAGAGCAATAACAATAATAGGGGGGAGGGTGTTGGGCCCCTTACCCCCTCCCTCACTGAGGGGATAGACGAGGGTATGCTTAACTATAGAACTATATACATGGAGGGTGATCATGAGGTGGAGAAAGATTCCTTGTGTCCTGTATTTGAGGCCGAGGTCTTAAATACTGACTTTAGGCCTTAATCTACATTTTATCCTCATTGGACTAAAGGAAACTTTATTCCTACTTTCTATGAGTTGGTCTTTAAATTTAAAGCCCTTTGTAGTGGAAAGAAATATAAACAGTACTGTATGGCATAAAGGAGAGAATGTTAGAGGCCCTCTATCGAGTCTGAAGAATAGAACGAAAGTTATCATTGGGAAAGCTGACAAAGGTGGAAGCTTACAAAGGTGGAAGCTTAGTGATAGAGGAAAGAGATGTGTAAATAAAAGAAGCAGATAGCCATATAGGGGACAGGGACACATATGAGAGGCTCTCTTGTGACCCTACCAGTAAATATAATGGATGAACTCAAGCAAAGCCCTGAATGCGGAAATACTAACTAAAGAGGATTATCTATATTTATATGTGAAACATCCGATGATACCCCATTTTTACCACATCCACAAAATCCATAAAGATCCCATAAATCCCCCAGTTACATCAATTATTGCCGGGATTGATAGTCTAACTAGTAATTTAGGTTTCTATGTTGATCTCTTTTTATAGAACTTAGTTACCACCTTACCATCCTATATTAAAGACTCTGGGCATGCCTTGGATATACTCTCATCCTATGCATGGCAAAAGGATACAGATGACTTTCAGTTGACATAGCCTCCCTGTATACCTCAATACAGCAAGAATTTGGACTTCAGTCAGTTTTACACTATCTAGTGGCGGGTCAAACTTTCCACCATGCACAAGCCTGTTTTTTGTATGATAGCATTGAGTTCATCCTTACTACTATAGACAAGTAAAAGGTATAGCTATGGGAGCCATTAACCTATTCTGAGCAAATCTGGTCCAATATGCACGATAGAAAGATGATGTGCTGATCATCTGGAATGGGTCTGATGGGGATCTGAAGGGCTTCTTAACACATTGCTCCATGAATCCATGAATCCCTATGGAGTCACGATCACTCACGTAATCGATGACACGTGTCTGTTTTTTCTGGACTTAGAACTGTGGGTGGATGAGGAGGGTCGTAAGCTCCCCTGATCCAAAAGATTCTGAAGAAGAATTGGAAAATACTAAGACAAGATCCCTTTTTGAAAAACAATTTGGCCTCTCACCCAAACCTAAACTTTAGGAAACCAAAAGATCTGAGGAGTGTCAAAAAAGTCAGGAAGAGCACACCAAGCAGCCCTTGGACTACCATCTTTGACCAAAAGAGTAGCTATAGATGTGCAGTCAGCAATTGTGGCACCTGTGCAGTCATGTGTCATTGCAAAAAAGAAGTAACCGCAATAAATGGTAAGGTACATACAATTCAGCAATTTTTTAACTGCGGCATCTCTTACGTGATTTACGGTCTATTGTGCCCATGTGGGATTCCTAAATGTGGGCCATACATCACGTCCACTAAGGGTGGGAATAGGCGAACACAAGAGTAGTAATATAACCATCAAAGAGAACTATTCAGTCCCTCGGCACTTTGCAGATGTACACAACATTAGCAGCCTAGAGCCTAAAGGTCTTCAGCATTGAAGCTATTGGGAACGATTTTGATAACGGTCGAAGACACCGGAAGCTTTGTACTAGAGAGGCATTCTGGATCTTCACCTTAAGTTCTCTGACAACTAAAGGGTTAAACGAAGAAATAGAGCTTCACTCTGCGATGTGACTCTAATTTCTTGTTCTCCATATACTATCTGTGTAGACCTTTGGTCTACAGGGACGAGTTGACCATTTGTCCTGCCACTTGGATGTATTCAGTAGTTGTGACCTCTGTAGGTCCCTTCCCTTTCCCTGATTTTCTTTACCTAATATACCCTGTTTTAGCTAGTCCTGTAGCTCTATATTTACTAACGGCTGGCAGGTCCGTCGCGGCTGGGTCCGCCCGAGGAGCGCGCCCCACAGGAGAACGGTGGCCTCCGGCCCCGCTCCTCCTCCCAGGCCGTCATCCGAGGGGGTCCCGACCTCTCGCCCACGGCCTCCCGCCCCGGCGGCGGTGCGCACATCGCCCGCAACTCTACATCAGGGGCCCATCTTTGTGTCTCCAGAGAAAGGAACCCTGTCATTTCCCAGAGGGACAGCTATTATTATTATTTTTTGTTATCTTGTGTCTTCTATTATCTTTTTTTTTTATTATTTTTTTTTCTTTTTTACTATTATCATATGCAATTTTTTTTTAATATACTTTATGTTATCTCAACCTTTGTACCTTTATTAACTGGTCCTTGCTTCAACCTTGTCTAGCAGGCAGCCCGGTCCCTATTTACTGTATGTGTCTGACCGGAGTCTAGTTTTAAAACATCTTTTAGTAGTCCTCCAGGGGCTAAGTGGACATTGGTTCATGGTCTGTGACTGTTAGTATTGATACGTCACTTTGGGCCTTTTCTTCTCTTTTAAATTTAGCTATATAGGTTTTATTAATTTTCACATATACTGTACAGATATAGTATGTTTTTTCATCAATACTTTTATTTTTGTTTTTATTCATTACTTTTTAGGAAGCAGCTTACTGTATTTCCCCTTATCTTTAGTAGAGTAGGAGTACGTCTATAAGAAACTTCAAGATTGGAAATTACCCTGATAAACCATGGTATTTTATTATATGCATTAAGCCTATTATAGATCGCTGCTGCAATTAGCCCCATTAGTTGTAGGTTTTCTTCACCCAATGGGTGAGGTGAGGGTTTAGTAACAGTGAACTCGCCCCTGCCATCCGCCACTCATACTATCCGCATTTCCGGGTTACGAGTACAGTGTGTGTTCCAACTCCGGTAGAGGCGCCCTGCAATGGCGACAGAGTTGGCTCCACAATCACTCGATATCCAAAAACCTATTGACGACTAATGGCAGCTGGAGTGAAACCCCCCCCCCCTCTGGCCTAGGAGGTATCACATTGTACAGGGAGTGCAGATATGGTCCAAGGAACCCACTGCCCTAATGAGAGCAATTATATGCCTCTTGCTAACTAATATGTTATATTGCACTTTGAATCATTATGTTGCATACACGTTTCAGAGATATATGTAATGCTATATTGCACTGTGAAACATCATGCATGCAGATTACTGAGTAGGTTCGGTTGTAGATGTTGATCTTTGCACTGCAATTGGACCCTTGAATAATGCACACCACCAATGATTAGGGGTGCGAAAAACTAATGAAGGCGGTCCAGTTTGCAGGTATATATATGTTTAGTGAGTCATATGCCTCTTTGGCTCTGAGGAAGAGGGTTCGCCCTGGAAACGTGTCAGTCTAGCTATTACGGATGCCATCTGGTCTTCCTGCAGCATTGGATTAGTTCATGCCCTGGAAGTTACCCTTCTATGCAGTATTTTGACATGCACTTTTTGCTACATTTTTTGTGAGTATGATGTATATTACTTCTCCTTTATGACAGAGTAAGTCAGCTGCAATATTACTCAAGTCTCCTAAGGTTGATAAATCCTTAGCGGAAATGGGCACTATCTTAAAAAAAGAGAGTGGTCTGAATGGTTCAGGTGCTGAGACTTTAAAAGATGGGAGATATTTTGCAAGGCAGTCTACGTGGATGATTGTTCATGCATGTTGCTGCAGAGGTCCCCTTGGCATTTTGTCCATTTGGTGAAGTTAGAAGGTAAAGAAAGGTCGTGAACCTTGTCTTCATGCAGGAGCTATTTCAGTTTACATATACATTTAATCTCTTAGCACGCCAAGTCATGACTCCATTTTTAACTCTGGTCAATTAGTCTTGTGATTTATGCTCCTCTAAAGCCTCGTACACATGCAACGATTATCGGCCGACCGATCGGCCGTCTTTTGTCCAGTGTTGTTGTGTTGGTTGAAATGTGCTCTAGACTGCACACATATTTTCTCGGCCAACAACAACCAACTTCAGAAGTGATGTCATGTGCTGGTTAACTTTCCGTGTGTTTTTTCTTCTCTGAGCATGCCCAGTCTTGCTCATCAGATTTTTGTCTGCCGAAATCTGTACTGACTGATGGAAAATCAGCCGTTCTGTTGACGGCCAACAAAAATTTTATAGCATGCACACCAGATTTTGTTCGGCCGAAAAGTTGGAGTCGGTTGTCGGAAGCATCATACTAACAAGCCGAAAATCGGCTGATCGGACGTTGGCCGAAAATTCACGGCCAACAATCATTGCATGTGTACGAGGCATTAAACACTGTATAGCTGGACAGATGACACACTTATTTGCTGGTTCGGCTTTGTTGCTTCATATGTCCCTTTAATCCTCAAACCTAATTGCTGAAGAGTTAAATAGCATTATCATTTATGTCCAAAGAGCAGGGAGCCAATCCAGGAAGCAACAAACAGTGATAGTAAATCATCAAGAAACAGAGCGATTGTTCTGGTTAGCTAAGGTGTGTTACAAGAATAGCTGACCAAAAGTTTAAGGGCCACTTCGCACTTCTGAGTTGTGGCAATAAATGCCTCTAGACGTAAGTTGATGCATATTCCCACATCACATGGCAACGTGCCTGCTTTATGTGCCATGTGTTGTGGTGCCCTTTATTGTGAATAATACCCCAATGCATTGTACAGTAGAGCCTGATGCACAAGTCACCACAGCACACCAAGTCACAACTGTTTATATTGTATAGGTGTATTTAGTGCCCGGAAGCCCCTGCTGTGACATACAGACACCAATCGACACGAATAGGTGAAGATGGCTATGCATTGTTACTTCCTTAAAGTGGTGCATGTGCACAGATATAGTGTCCAGAACGCACACTGCTTGTGCTCAAGACATTATGTTTGAGTGCATGCACCACTTTATGCAGGCTTCATGCATTTATATCTATGGGTGGCTTGATATACTGTAGCACCAGGGGCTCCAGGGCACTAAAATACGCCAGTTTGTTTATGTTGTACGGACGTGTATGAGCCTTTAATTATCATTTTATTAGATTATCACACACCCTAAAATGGGTACACACCGTTAGTATTTTTTCTTCAATCAGAGGGCTGAATGAATAAAAAAACAAGTGATATGGATGCAAGAATCCCCCTGCTATGCTGTTACATTCATAGAGTAGGGACTGTACTGCTGTCAGTTTACACCAATCAGTGGAAGCTGCCTTTGATCGATAAAGGTTTTTCAACAGGACTGGTCGCCAGAAACCGATATATTGCTTTTGTTGAACTGGAAGGGCCGCACACACATCAGAATTCTGGCTAGCAAAAAAAAACCCTGACACATGTATAACAAAAATGACATAATGAGAAACATGTGTTAGGAATACATAAATCTGTATTATCACATACCAAAGTTCCATTCTTGATGAAAAAGTAATCTGGTACTCCAGTGAGATCATACTCCTTCACAAACTCCTAATAATGAAATATAAAATAGTATTAGGAAAAAATAGCAGGCCTGCTGTGAAAAAAAGATTTTATATAGCACTTACTGGGTTTTCTCCAACATCAATTCTTACAAAAATGACATAATCTATTTCCACAGCAAATTTCTGTTAAATAAAAAGGAAATATTTAATGATTTCATCTGTGACAAATATACATTACAAAGATTATATTTGGAGACACTCACTGTAACATTGTGCAACATTCAATTTTAAGCCTGCATTAAAGTCATTATTAAAGTCAGCAGCAACTGTACTAAACTTCAGGAGATAGCTGGAGACTCAGGGGGGATCTGGAGACTTGATCGGTAACCACTCATTTCAAAGCCCTAGTGGCACTTCATCTGCCTTATGCTGCTTCCCATGTGGTCACCCTTTCCTGTCCCAAGCCTTACCTTGCTCTTCTTGTCAGTGGGATCCCTTGATTGATCCAGGGGGTGTTCAGAATAGCAGAGTGGGAGGATATTATTACCACAAAAAACTGTGAAAACGTATTGACTCGAGTATAAGCCTAGGGTGGGAAATGCAGCAGCTGCTTGACCCAACTGGACCACCACGAGACCCAAAACACGGGCGGCGGGCATGGTGCAGGGACTGTGGACATGGTACAGGAGATGCAGGGCTATGGGCATGGTACAGGAGATGCAGAGCTGCGGGCATAGTACAGGAGATGCAGGGCTGCGGGCATGGTACAGGAGAACTTCCTGTACCATGCCCGCAGACCTGCATCTCCTGAGGAGATACAGGGCTGTAGGCATGGTACAGGAGATAGTACAGGCATGGTACAAGAGATGGTACAGGCATGGTACAGGCGATGGTACAGGAGATAGTACAGGCATGGTACAGGAGATGGTACAGGCATGGTACAGGCATGGTACAGGAGATGCAGGGCTGCGGGCATAGTACAGGAGATGCAGTGCTGCGGGCATAGTACAGGAGAATCTCCTGTACCATGCCCGCAGTACTGCATCTCCTAAGGAGATGCAGGGGCTGTGGAGGAGTCTCATTTACATTTCGGTGAGGCACCTTACATTTAAAAATGGCGCCACCTGGCACCAACACGTCACTGCACATGCGCCTTCTGCCTGGGAATAGCAGAACGTGTATCCCTGCACCGGAGAACAGGTAAGTGGGACCCTCACTTACACCCCTCATACAATTTTCTAAAAATGTTATATGGACCCACTGGTGTGAAGGGGTCCTTTGTTTTTACCTCTCACATATAGTAAGTAGTACAGTTATATTACAAAGTGTGCGTCCAGCTTTAGAGTAACCTGCTCTTTTAATTTATTCCATCTTCCCAGTCTCTGTACATTTATATATGCATGTATAAACTTAATAATTAGGGGTCCACTGATGTCATTTTTTCAGGGCTGATACCGATTTTTCAGGCCGATAGCCCATATCAGGTGCTAAAATTCTGTACATTTAAATTTGTCTTGCTCCCTGCTGTAGGTGGTTAGCTTGCTGGCATCCTGCTGTGGGTGGGTGGCTGGTACCCTGCTGTGGGTGGCTGGCTAGCACTCTGCTGTGGTGGCTTGCTGGCTGGCACCCTGCTCTAGGTGGCTGACTGGCTGGCTGCTGTGGGTGGGTGGCTGGCTGCCACCATGCTGTGGGTGGGTGGCTGGCTGGCGCCCTGCTGTGGGTGGGTGGCTGGCTGGCTGGCACCCTGCTGTGGGTGGCTGGCTGGCTGACACCCTGCTGTGGGTGGTTGGGTGGCTGCTGGCTGGCTGGCATACCCTCTCTGGTCCAGCCGCTCCATAGCGTGCACTGTCCGGGATTAAGGGATGCGGCCTTTGCCCTATCTGGGTAGAAGAAGCCAGGACTGTCAGTGCGGAGACACTGGGCCTGCAGTGCAACACTTTTTGAGTCCTGGCTACTTCTACCCGGACCAATGACATAGTGGGCCACAAAAAGATGGCCGCCGCGGCAGCGGGAGGCCAGTATTGGTAACATCAGTACGTTTGTGACCGATACCGATTCTTAAAAAAAAGTGAATATCGCCCTGCGATAATCGGCCACACAGATAATTGGTCAACCCCTATTAATAGTTAATTAATAATAGCATGCAGAGCCAAGCTGCGGTTTCCAAAGTAAGCAGAATCCATTCTTGTATTAAGAGAGGTATGGGGTCCAGAGAGAGAGATATCATTTTGGCCCTGTACAAATCATTAGTAAAACCTCATCTAGAGGAAAACACCTCTGTAGAAAATTGGATCATGCTGTGCTGAGGTTTTTCGCCTTCTTCTGGATCAACTGTGGGTATAGGATTGTGTATATGTATGTTTTTTTTTTTTTTTGGGTTGAACTAGATGGACTTATGTCTTTTTTCAACCTGACTAACTACGTAATATATAAGATTAAAAGCATTACCTTTTAATTAAATAAGTAAGTTACTTGTATCTTTATTACTTTTAACCTACTAGGTAAATATAACAATTTGACACTTAGGGCCAGTTTAAATCAATATGCTACAGTAATGGCACCACAAGGCACCTTGCCAATTGACATGTTACAGCTCAGCACAGTATATTGTCCCAAAAATGCTACGCACACCCTTTTTGGTGTGTTAATTGTGTTAGGCAGCTTAAATAGACTGCTTTAAGCAAACACACGACATAATGCATGTTAACACGTGCGCTAATGCAGCAAATATAGTGAATGAGCCTTAACCACTTAAGCCCCGGAGGATTTGGCTGCTAAAAGACCAGGGGGTATTTTGCGATTCGGCACTGCGTGACTTTAACGGACAATTGCGCGGTCGTGCGACGCTGTACCTAAACAAATTTGACGTCCTTTTTTTCCCCCACAAACAGAGCTTTCTTTTGGTGGTATTTGATCACCTGTGCGATTTTTTGATCACGCGCTATAAACAAAAAAATAGCGTCAATTTTGCAAAAATAACAATATTTTTCACATTTTTTTATATGAAATTCCCCCAAAAAAAAAGTAAAAATCAAAATTTTTAAAATTTTCGGCCAATTTGTTTTATGCTACATATGTTTGGTAAAAAAAAAAATCGCAAAAAGCGTATTTTGATTGGTTTGCGCAAAAGTGATCGCATTTACTAACAAAGGGAAAGATTTTTGTCATTTTTGTTGTTTTTTTTTAAATCGTAATGGCGGCGATCTGCGATTTTTTTGCGGTACTGCGACATTGGGGCGGACAGATCGGACCCTTGACTGACATTTTTGACACTTTTGGGGTTACCAGTGACATTTCTACAGTAATCAGTGCTATATATATGCACTGTTAATGTAAAATTACACTGGCAGTGAAGGGGTTAACTTTATTTGAGAGGGAGGGGCTGTGTATGTCCCTAGGGGTGTGATTCTAACTGTGATTGGCTGTGGCTTGAGCTGTAGGAACACTGATCAACGGTCCTACATAGTAGAACCGTATGATCAGTGTTTCTACACAGGGGAGAATGACAGGCATCTTGTTTACACAAGCTGCCTGCCTTTCTCCCTCTCCCCCGACGATCGCAGAGTGGCCGGCGGACATCGGGTCCGCCAGTCACACGCGCGGGGGGGTCCGTGACTGCGCGGGAGTGCGCCGCCGGCGGCGCGCTCGCTCCCCAGAGCCTCACAGGCTACTAATAAAATTGCCCTAAAGACTTACTATTTGCTTTTTTAAGTTCAATGCTCGGTCCCTCTCTGTGTTGCATTCCTGAACTTCCAGTTAAAAGAGCCGACAATGTTCACTTAATTGAACAGTCGGGTGTGCAGCATTGGCTCAGGAGATTACCAGGAATGAAGCCACTGTCCATAATAACCCTTGTGGGAGGAGCTGTAGAGTGGTTTGTAATTGGGGCCTTTGATACTGCCTATGCATTTCGACACAGCAAGCTGAAGGCTGGGAGCGCGAACATCAGGGTGGCTACACTGGGGCTGCAGTGAGGCCCTGCATGGTAGTGTTGCCACTCTATGGCAGAAAATACCTTCGACATGACTTTCAAATAATGATTTTGCAGAAAAGGTGGCTGCAGCGAAATGAGAGACAGAAAAAGTATGCTGCTACATATTTTTTTTCACAAAGGTTTAATAACACTGAACAAACAGGGTGAAATCGGCAGATGAGAGTCTGCTGTTAATCACAGTTAACTTTTATTATTAAATAAAATACACCTTTGAAGTACTTACTTCCATCCAAGGCAATGCTCTTTTGCAATGAGGACAGTTTTTGTTCATGAACATAACCACTACAATTTTATTACCAGCATCATTCACTACCTTTTGTAGCCTTTGCTGAAAAGAGAAAATGTAGTTACAGTATCACGTATTTAGAAATATACTAAAATAGTCGTAAGTAATAGTAAATTCCAGACAGATGCGAAAAGTGTTCAATATTTCCAAAGGCATCTGCACAAAGGACTTACAGTATAGTATATATCTAGTAAATCTACTTCTATATAGCACTTTATTAAAGTGCAAACAGGCAACAGAAAGTTAAAGTTTTACCAAACCCACAGCAGTAAAATCAGTCTATATATGCAGTGTTCAAACCTGAGCCTTTTTCAGCTCATAAAACGCTCATCTCTGAAGTCTTAAAATACCCAACAAGCAAAATCCCATTCATTTCAATGGCCCCTGTTCACATATGAGCGTTTTCTCACCTGAAGCAAAATGCCTGAAGCTCAAAAAAGTACATGAGCTTCTTTTTTGGCAGATTACAAGTGTCCAAACACCTGCAAAAATGCCTGAAAAACACCCAGAGAAACGCTTGAAAAGCGCCCCAAAAAACCCCCCGCCTGAAAACGATACCCTTAGGTGTGAATGGAGCCTTAAGCATGCTTGTTATACTCACTGTGGAGCCTAAGAGGTTAATCCTTTGCATTGTATATAAAGGCTGTTTGAACATGTCTCTCTGATCCTCCTCTTCTTCCACTGTCTCCAAAAAAATAACCTGATATTTACAGAGCCAGGGGACGAGCTGCACATGCTCAGTTTGGTGTGTATTGCTAGAGACCTTTTTTTTTTTCCTGAGAGAGTGCATGTGATCAGCACAGGGCCAATGAGCACTGTCTAGACATGTCCAGACAGAGGATCAGGGGAGAATAAATACTCATACCAGCTTTACTAGAAACTGATAGAAGTCACAAGGCTGCTATATGCTATATACTGCTGATGAGAAAATGTATTTAGCAGTTTATAATTACTAAAATAATTGCATTTCTATGTTCAGTGTACTGTGGGAGACCAGATATAGTGAATGCAGGTTCTAAGTTAAGTAACACTTGCTTTAACCACTTGCCGACCGCCGCACGACTGTTTACTGCAGCGGTCAGCCCCTACTGGGCAAAGCGATGTAGGACTACGTCGCTCACCCACGAGCCTCTAGGGGGCGAGCGTGCGCCGCCGCGCTCCCGCCCCCGCCCCCACTCGCTCACTAACATCCCGCGCGAGTGACCGGCGGCTCCGATGTCTGCCGGCCACTCGCAATCTCCCGCTGGAGAGGGAGAAAGGCAGGCGGCTAATGTAAACAAAGCCGCCTGTCATTCTCACTGATGTAACAGCATAGACTGTACAATCCTGCTATGTAGGATCATATGTCTCTGTGGTTACATCACAAGCCATGCCCCGCCACAGTTAGAATCACGCCCCTAAGGATACATTTAACCCACTGTTCACCAATAAAGTTAACACCTTCCCTGCCAGTGTCATTTTTACAGTAACAGTGCATATGTATAGCACTGATTACTGTAGTATTGTCACTGGTACCCCCAAAAGTGTCAAAAATGTCAGTCAAGCCGATCTGTCCGCCGCAATGTCGCAGTCCCGCAAAAAAATCGCAGATCACCGCCATTATTAGTTTAAAAAAAAAACCCATAAAAATGACATAAATCTTTCCCGTAGTTAGTAAACGCAATAACTTTTGCGCAAACCAATCAAAATATGCTTATTGCGATTTTTTTTCACCAAAAATATGTAGCAGAAAACAAATTGGCCTATAAAAAATGTGAAAAATATTGTTATTTTTTTCAAAATTTCGCTCTTTTTTTGTTTATAGCGCAAGTAAAAATGATCAAATACCACCAAAAGAAAGCTCTGTTTGTGGGAAAAAAAGGACGTCAATTTCATTTGGGTACAGCGTCGCACGACCGCGCAATTGAAGTCACGCAGTGCCAAATCGCAAAATTGGCCCTGGTCTTTGAGCAGCCAAATCCTCCGGGGCATAAGTGGTTAAAGCTTATAAATCTCCATTTTAAAAAATGCATTTTTTCACCACCCAACAGGCAAATTTTTTAGCATGTTGGAGATGCAAAAACATAACTCCCAACTGTCCCTGATTTCAAGAGACGGTCCCTGATTTGGAACAAAGTCCCTCTTGTCTCTTTCCCTCTGATTTGTCCCTCATTTTGGTCTGATCTATATAGTTGTATATAAAATGCACTTTTTATCTTTCAAAAAGTGTTTCCCAGTATATACAGTATATAAATAAAAACAAATATTCTGATGAATTTAGGAAGCACTCTGGTTTAACCCCTGATAGTTTTATATTGGCTTGTGAAATTTCTTCTTCTACTACAACTATTTTCAGCAGGTCCAGAACAATTATAAGTTCACCCACAGCATCACCTAGTGGTAAAATCCAGCATCACAGAACACAAATGGATTCTACAGGGACAACTCTTTTGATTTTCTCCAGACAATGTAAAGAAATGGAAACAGCTTCTTGTTATACAACATACTACTCAACTATTTAAAAATCTAGTTTTATCAGCATTCTTCACCAAAATGAAACTCACTAATTTCTATTTATGGCATGTCACAGTAACAAATGTTGCCAATACTTGTTTTAAATGTGCTAAGTTTAGTCTGAAACAGGGATGAGATTCAGATTTGCTGCTCCATGGGTTTGAGGTGAATCTCGAGGGCCTGAGATGCACGTTCTAGGCAATTTTATGTACAAATTTACCCTAGGGAATTCATTTATTTAAACTAGGGATCGACCGATTATCGGCAAGGCCGATATATCGAGGGCCGATATTGACTTTTGCAGATATATCTGTATCGGCCCCGGAACTAGCCGATATTGCCGATATTTCAAATATTGCTCATGTAAGGGTAAAATGATGTCACATAGTATAATTCCATTTACAAATGTTTTTGAATATGCCACTCACATATGTACAAATTAAGGATATAAGCAATGAAGTGATGTCATAACATCACTTCCAGGTACTGGCACCAGATTTAAAAAAATGACAGCATTCAAAACAGCCAAACTTGGCGTTTTGAATGCTTTTAAGTGCAGAGGAGGGGTTTGGGGTCTTTTAGACCCCTAGATCCCTCCACAAGAGTACCTGTCAAGTAAAAACAAAAAAAAATAATGTATGAAAATATCTGCCAATATCAGCCGATACCGATATGCAATGGCCAAAATATCGGTATTGGCAACGAAAAACCAATATCGGTTGATCACTAATTTAAACCACAATGCACTGAATGACCTTTGTCCAGCAGGCTTGTTAGTTTGAAAAGCCAGTAGAAAGATCATGTAGAGGAGAAAAAAAATCTCTTGTTGGTTTAACCAATTATTTTTTAACGACTTTAAGACCGAAGGATTTTTTTGCTTAATGACCAGGCCACTTTTTTCAACTTTGCACTGCGTGAATTTAACTGACAATTGTGCAGTCATGCAATGCGGTACCCAAACAAAATTTACATCCTTTTTTCCCACAAACAGCTTTCTTTTGGTGGTATTTGATCACCTCTGCGCTTTTTATTTTTTGTGATGTTAATAAAAAAAGAGCGAAAATTTGGCGAAAAATTGACATTTTCTACTTTGACAGTTAAAATATATCCAATATATTCAATTTTTGTCATATATTTAGGCCAAAATGTATTTAGCTACATGTCTTTGTATTTTTAAGACCGGAAGATTTTACCCCCTTCCTGACCAGGCCATATTTTGCGATTCGGCACTGCGTTAATTTAACGGACTATTGCGAGGTCATACTACGCTGTGCCCAAATTCAATTTATGTCCTTCTTTTTCCCCACAAATAGAGCTTTCTTTTGGTGGTATTTGATCACCTGTGCGATTTTTTAATCTTTGAAAAAAGGAGCGACATTTTTGAAAAAAAAAAAAACCCCAATATTTTTCACATTCTGACATATAACATTCCCCAAAAAAAATTTACAAATCAAAATTTTTTAACATTTTAGGCCAATTTGTTTTCTGCTACATATTTTTGTTTAAAAAAATCGCAATAAGCATATTTTAATTGGTTTGTGCAAAAGTTATCGTGTTTACTAACTACGGGAAAGATTTGTAACTTTTATTGTTTTTATTTTTTTTTACTAGTAATGGCGGCGAGCTACGATTTTTTGCGGGACTGCGACATTGCAGCTTGACACTTTTGGGGGGATCAGTGACATTACTATAGTAATCAGTGCTAAAAATATGCACTGTTACTGTAATAATGACACTGGCAGGGAAGGGGTTAACGCTGTTGGTGATCAAGGGTTTAAATGTATGCCTCATGCTTACTTACGTGTGTGTGGGGGGGGGGGTTGTGTGACACAGACACAGATTGCAGGTTCAGCTATGCTGAATCCTGTGATCTGTCCCTGTCTGTCACAGAGAAGATCCGCCGCTTTGTTTACACAAGTGGGCGGATTTCCTCAGTTTTTCCCCAACGATCGGGGAGGAGAGACAGTGATCGCCATCTCTTCTCCTCCGGCCCGACTCCCTCTATGTCTAAACACAGCGGGAGCGAGCCTCTGGTGGCGCGCACGCGTCACCGAGTCAGGGAGGAGTCCGGCGACATAGGTCTATGTCGCTAGACCCAGGGCTGCCACCTTGCTGCAGTAGCAACAACGTGAGCAGTCCTAAAGTGGTTAAGTATCACTTTTTCATGGACCATGTCAATTGAAGCATTGAAGGTATATATCCTTTACCTTCAAAGTTTAAACTAAAAGGTGCCCCTTTTTCTCCTCACAAAAAGTTAGAAGGTATGAGTTAGACATGGTGCCAAACATACTGAAATATAAATCTAAGTTATTGCTTTAGGCTGGGTTCACACTTATGCGAATTGGATGTGGATTTCACCGCATCCAATTCGCATGACAGGAGACTGTGACTGGCTCTAAATGGAGCCGGTTCACACAGCTCCGGGGCAGCCGGGGTCCGCACTGAAAAAAGGTCCTGTGCGCCTTTGGCTCTGTTTCAGGTTTTAATTCAGGCAAACATTCAGCCCTGATTCGCACCTAAAAAACTGAGAACAGGGACACACCGGACCCCTGCTGCGAGCTGCAGCTAGTGTGACCCAGCTTTAAAGTAGAACTTTAAGCAAAACAATGTTTTATTTTATTTTAGATAGAGCAAGGGAGGATTAAAACCCCTGTCAGGTTTTTGTCATCATCTGTGTCTCATTGTGGAGATTTCACTTCCTGTCCCTTACCCAAACAGGAAGTGATAGGAAATCCCTGCAAATTGAGGGAATTCCTTAGGAACCCCCAGGTCACCAAAACCAGGTCTTCATTGGAAGATTTCCCCTCTATTACTTCTACAACCCAAAATTTTGGATTTTCTTTTACTTTCACTTTCAATGATAATAGTAAACAGGACAAATAGAGAGAGTGAATCTCTCTAATGGGGGCACACACAACAATAACAGCTAACAAGCATTCTAATCCCTCTTTACTGTATCCAAAACTAAACTTCAGTGATGAAAGAGGTCCAACTAGTGGGTAGGAAAACTGGTAAAAGACCAAATATTCAGGTTCTATTCCAATGTTGACTGGTGTTCTCCTCCCATAACTGTCTTTGGTAAAGTAGAACTAAAGGCAAAACTTTTTTTCATATTTTTTCATATTTTTTTCATATTTTTTCATATTTTGGATAGTGTAAGGGAGGGTTATAACCAATGTCAGTTTTTACTTTTGCTTCCCATTTTTTTTTTTTGTTTTTCATTTGTGTCTCTTTGAATTCTCCAATTCAGAAAATCCCTGGTTGTCCCCAAGGTCATCAGAACTAGTGTCCACACTGGAAGATTTCATCTTTTATTACTGTTCTGATGACAACAACCCAAAATATGGGGGTTTCTTTCACTTTCACTGATGACTGTAAATCTCCCTACAGCACTAGCAACCCGACAGATGTTTTAGAGGAGTTTTAAAGTCTCACGTTCTATGCATTAAGGTAAAAAACCTTCTTGGTTGCAGCTGTCCCCCAGACTCTCCCCTATTCTTACCTGAACCTGAACGTCCAGCGACAAGCACGAGCCCAGCGGCTCCTTATTTGATAGATTAATAGCAGTACGAGCCATCAGGTCCAATGACATGGGAGCAGGGACGGGACTCATGAGCGTGCCCGCACGGGTGTCCCCATAGAAAGCGGCTCACCGTGGGGGCACCCAATAAAGAGGAGCCAGGAGCGCCGCAGGGGCACCCCAGAAAAGGAGGATCGAGGCTACCGCTGTGCAAAACTCTTGCACAAAGCAGGTAAGTATAATATGTTTATTAAAAAAAAAAAAAAAAAAAAAAAACCTTTACAATCACTTTAAATCCTCTCCATTCCATACAAAACTAAAAAAAATGCCTTTTGGTATACTGAGTGAACAAAAAAAAATTGCTTATTACCTCTGTGCTAGCCTCCTGAACCTATGTAGAGTGGTTCATCCCTAGGGGATTTTCTTACTTCACTTCATTAGTCATTCCTCATTCTAGTCAATATTACACTATTAACATCTATGAAATATTTTTTACTAAGTATTTGCCTATACACTACCAAATAATGAAAATGTATCTAATCCAAATTTTTTTAGCAGAAAAAATAAGTACCTGATCCCTGATTTTTTCCATTATCCTTGTGTAGCTCTTCCTTTGATGTGTCTCCAAGCTCAGTTTACTGACTGATATCAGACAGCAATAAACTGATTCAGAATCCCCTATATATACATACAATAATTACTGGCATGTAGCTAGACCACATACCTTTATAATTATCACTTTGCTCAATATCATTTGGGTGTGCCCTGAATATACGTGTGGATTATGCCTTGAACAGCTAGAGGAAATTAGAATTTTGCGATACCATTTAATAAGTGTTCTTATTGTTCCAGGTATTTGAGTATGTGTCTATGTGTGCATGTGTTCTTGCAGTTGCACCCAGGGCTTTTTTTCAGAGAACAGGGACAGGTTGTTTAGTCATGTCCAACTTTAAAACGTCATGAATCATAGCGCACCAGACTTTTCTGTCCTCCACTGCCTCCTGGAGCTAGCTTAACTTAATGTTCATTGTTTCGATGATGTTATCTATCCATCTTGTTTTCTGTCATCCTCTTCTCCTTTTTCCTTCCATGTTTCCCAGCATCAGGGTCTTTTCCAATGAGTCCTCTCTTCGCATTAGGTGGCCAAAGTATTTGAGTATTTGATAAAGGGGTACAGGTACTCTCTTCCAAGCCATCCTTTGTCTCTGCCCCCTACCCATCTCCAAGTTCTATCCTTTGGTCCCACCCCCTATACACCTCCCAGTACAGTATCATTTTGTGGTGCTAAGTAATTTGTTAATGATAATAAGAAATGCAGTAAACTAGATTCCCTGCAACCAGAAACAATAGCCCCCCCAAGCAACACTAGATCCCCCAGCAACAACAGACCCCCCCACAACAACAGATCCCCAAAGAAACAATAGACTACCTTCAACTAAATGCCCCGTAGCAACAACAGATCCACCCCAGGAACAATAGACCCATACTAGGCAGCATTGGCTGCTGGGAGATCTATTGTTGTCCAATCCCTACCAGTCAGCCAGAATTAATATACCCTCTAGCAGCCCACGACAATAGACCCCTCCCTCAACAGTAGATCCCTCCCAGCAACAATTGACCCCAGCAAAATAAGACAACCCCAGCAGCAATAGACCCCTCCCCCAACAATAGGTTCCCCCACATCAACAATAGACTCCTCAGCAGCCAGCATCAATGGACCCTCCAGCATAT
Source organism: Pelophylax lessonae (assembly GCF_965119305.1). Lineage (NCBI taxonomy): Eukaryota > Metazoa > Chordata > Amphibia > Anura > Ranidae > Pelophylax > Pelophylax lessonae. The sequence continues at coordinate 428,244,355 of NC_138768.1, read as the reverse complement.
GGCAACAACCTTTGCCATTACATACATTCAGTGCTGGAGCTGCCGGAACTGCATTCTCTCGCATTCCTGCTGAAAAAAAGCCCTGCTTGCACCTGATACAAAAATGATACTAACACAGATTAGCAATACACACTGAAGCGGAAAGGAATTGCCTAAATTTCAGTGTGCACTGCAGTGTTGGATCACTTTCTAATAATGTCAAGCTCTGGCTGTCTGTGTTCTTGCCAATTCTATTACTTACCATTCCATAGGACAACAGAGCAAAACTTGGAAAGGTTCAAAAGTTACATGTTCCACTGATTTCTAGTTCATGTGAATGTGATATCTTTTCTTTATTAACCACTTTACGACCGGCGCACGACGATCTACGTCGGCACTCAGCCCCGGCCAGGCAAACTGACGTAGGCCTACGTCAGCACTATTTGCCGGCCCTGTGCGCGCTCCCGCGCGTCCCCGCCGCCGCCGATGACTCGATTGGGTTCAGAACCGATCAGTCATCAGGTCCAGGCCAATCATTTTTGGTCTGGACCTGTTGATCGGTCCTGCCCAATCAGATCATCCTCTAAGCCTGTGAAATGTAAACACAGGCTTAGAGGAGATGTGCCCTCCCCCCACAACGGTCTTTTTGGATCCAGCGTGAGAGGAGAGCACATCTTACTGTGAGTATTGCACCAAGCACACCCACACACAGGTAGATAGGCACATTTCACCCCCGATCGCCCCCCAATTAACCCCTACAGCACCTGACACAACACACACTATATACAGCATATAGCAGTTACCTATATACCTGTATAAGTGTGATTTGTGAACAGGTGTAGCACTTGCGACCCCCCCTTTTCCACTCAAATTACCCCCCACCCCCCCCAAATAAAGATTTAACACACTGATCTCCCCTGACCCCCCCCTGATCACCGCTGTTAACCCCTACACCCTCTGTCACATCAGCACTAATACAAACGCAATATACGGTGTAATTGTATTTTTGTATTAGTGTCATTGTGATCAGAATTAGCGCAGGCGACTAAGTTTCTGTCCCAAGAAGGTTTAGGGTCCCCGCCACCCGCCCAATAAAGATTTAAGCCCCTGACCCCTCCTGATCACCCCTACACCCCCTGCCATAACACACACCGTATACAGTATATAGCATTTTGCTATATACCCGTATAAGTGTGATTTGTGGTCAGGTCTAGCGCTTGCGACCCCCCTTTTTCCACTTGAATTACCCGCCACCCCCCCCTAATAAAGATTTAAGCCCCTGATCCCCCCTGATCCCCTCCTGATCACCGCTAGTTAACCCCTACACCCTCTGTCACATCAGCACTAATACAAACGTAATATACTGTGTTTTTGTATATTTGTATTAGTGTCATTGTGATCAGAATTAGCGCAGGCGACTACGTTTGTGTCCCAAGGAGGTTTAGGGTCCCCGCCACCCGCCCAATAAAGATTTAATCCCCTGATCCCCTCCTGATCACCCCTACACCCCCTGCCACAACGCACACTGTATACAGTATATAGCATTTTCTATATACCCGTATAAGTGTGACTTGTGACCAGGTTTAGCGCTTGCCACCATTCCTTTTATCCTTAGGATACCCGCCAGTCCCTTCCAATAAAGATTTAAACCCCTGATCCCCCCCTGATCACATCCCATTAACCCCTACACCCTCTGTCACATTAGCACTAATACACACATAATATACTGTTTTTACTGTATTTTGTATTGGTGTCATTGTGACTTGAGGTTGCGCTAGCTAGCTAGTTTCTTTCCCAAAGGAGGTTTAGGGTCCCCGCCACCCCCCCCCCCCCCAGATCCCCGGCGCATAGTTTAGAAATAACCCCTTGATTGCCACACACGCACGCACGCACATACACTTCCATTTCTAGTATAGTGTTTGAACAGATCAATATCTGATCTGATCAGAACTATACTAGCGCCCCCATAGTTTAGGGTTCCCAAAACGCGGTGTTTGCACGATCAGTACTGATTCCGGCCAGCACCTGCGTTTAACCCTTTCACCCAGGCAAGTGTAGTAATCAATAGATTACTGTCACTTGCAAAAAAACACAAGACACAAAACCGCTGTGTTAGCAGAGTCAGGCCTGATCCCTGCTAGCATTAGCAGTTTTTTTTTGTAGCGCTTGAAATAATCTTCGACAACCAGGTGCTTTTATTACCTGTGAGTCGCATCACTGTACGGGTAAATTTAGTTACCAAAATGACCAAACGTTTGTACAGGGATGAAGAGCTTATCAGTTATATGCTGACCGAGTCATCTGATAGCGAAGGGGAAGCTACAATGACCGAATTAGTGTCAGTATATGAACCTGATGACGGCAGCGGCTCCCTGACAGATAGCTCCGACGACAGATGGGTCCCTGTTAGACCCAGGCGTACCCGACCCCATTCTGAAGTTGTTGAGATGCAGGAATCGCAGGGTGCTCGTATGGAGCAGAGTGTGGGTACTAGTGCCGCTCATCCTTCTGGCGACCTGGCAAGCGCCAGCGGCCTAGTACAACCTGGACCTAGTACAACCAGCACTGCAGTAAGACCTGGTGACGTGGCGAGTCCCCTAAGTGCAGTTGAAGCTGGTGCGGTGGCTAGCACAAGTAGTGGCCTGCAGCCACCGCGTATTCGAAGACAGGCCCGTAGAGCCCATAGTGCCCTCCCTGATGCGCTGGCATTTCCTAATTGGCAACCCACTGATACTACAGCGCCAGTACTTCCCCCATTCACCGCCCAACCTGGAATCCACGTGGAGACAGCTGGTTTTACGCCCCTGAACTTTTTTGAGCTGTTCTTCACGGAAGATCTTTACAGATCTATTGTGGATCAATCAAATTTATATGCACAACAGTTCATCGCCGCCAACCCAAATTCACACCTTGCCAGATAATTCGGCTGGAAACCTATAACGGTTTCCGAATTTAAGATCTTTCTGGGCCTTTCCCTCCACATGGGCATAACTAAACAGAGTGAATTGCGGCTATATTGGTCCACTAGCCCAGTTCACCATATGCGCATGTACTCTGCCTCTATGTCCAGGACGAGATACGAGCAAATTCTGCGATTTATGCATTTCAGCGACAATGAAATCTGTCGTCCTCGGGGAGACCCTGCATACGATCGGCTCCACAAAATTTGGCCCCTCATAGACCACTTCAATCAGCGGTTTGCAGCCTTGTTTACCCCCGAACAAGTTGTCTGCGTTGACGAGTCCCTGATTAAATTTACTGGCCGCCTTGCTATGAAACAGTACCTCCCCAGCAAGCGTGCCAAGTACGGGGTCAAACTGTATAAATTGTGTGACAGGGCCACAGGCTATACAGTTAGTTTCCGGGTCTATGAGGGAAAAGATAGCTGTGTGGAGCCCCCCAACTGCCCAGACTACATAGGGAGCAGCGGTAAGATCGTTTGGGACTTGGTGTCACCCTTATCCGGAAAGGGGTACCATTTGTACGTGGACAACTTTTACACAAGCGTGCCACTATTTAGTCACCTTCTCGATTTACAAATTGGCGCATGTGGCACCGTGCGACCTAATCGTCGGGGCTTCCCCCAACGGCTTGTAGATTCCCGTCTTAGTCGGGGGGCGAGAGCCTGCTTGAAAACGGACAAATTGCTTGCGGTGAAGTGGAAGGATACACGGGATGTTTATGTTCTGTCCTCCCTTCACCCAGACACGACGATCCAAATTCCTACGGCAACTGGCGTTATGGAGAAACCCCTCTGTGTCCACGAATATAACCTTAATATGGGAGGGGTGGACCTTAACGACCAGCTTTTGGCGCCGTATTTAGTTGCCCGTAAAGCCAGACGCTGGTACAAAAAAGTGTCTGTTTACCTATAACAATTGGCTATGCTGAACGCCTTTGTCCTATACAGGGCATCAGGACGAACTGGATCTTTCCGGGAATTCCAGGAAGAGATCATCCTTGCCTACCTGTACCCAGGAGGCATGCCTGCCCAACTTCCCCTTCCAGATGCAGTGAGCCGGCTGCACGAGAGGCATTTTTCACATGTCCTCCCGAGTACCCCTACCCAAAGATGGCCCCAAAGAAGATGTCGTGTCTGTAGCAAGCGCGGATTTAGGTGTGACACCCGTTATTATTGTCCCAAATGTCCTGACCAACCTGGTCTCTGCATCGGGGAATGTTTCGAGCGCTACCATACACTAGTGGATTATTAGCGTAGGGTACAGCACGACACAGTGTAGGGCACATAAACACAGGGTCTCGAAGGATGTTGGATGTCCATCGACATTTTGAGAGACCCAAGCTGGAAGAGAAGATCGCAGAAGATCGCAGTCCCTCCCAAATCAAGAAATAAAGGAACAGTTAGAAAGAAAAATAAAAGGATCCAAAAACTGTTGTGGTGTCAGTAATTTTATATGTCCTTCTACTCCTTCCTACTATACTTTTTTCAATGTCCTTTGTTTGTTTTTTCATTCTTTTGTGTCCTGTTTCTCTTGCAGGTACTCGTCAGCTACCACGCATTGATTTTATATATTCTGACACAAACAGCGTTTGCGCTCAGCATATATGGATACCTTTGCTGATAGCAGCTGTGGTGATTTTCTGATTTCAGCACTGCAGTTAAAATCCTATTTTGGTATACGTGGATAGCGCCGTGTATACCCATCATTAAATTCAGTGGGTGGTTGTTTGGGCGGTTAATGATGAAGATCCAAAAACTGTTGTTGTCAGTCATTTTATATGTCCTTCTACTCCTTCCTACTATACTTTTTTCAATGTCCTTTGTTTGTTTTTTCATTCTTTTGTGACCTGTTTCTCTTGCAGGTACTCGTCGGCTACCACGCATTGATTTTATATATTCTGACACAAACAGTGTTTGCGCTCAGCATATATGGATACCTTTGCTGATAGCAGCTGTGGTGATTTTCTGATTTCAGCACTGCAGTTAAAATCCTATTTTGGTATACGTGGATAGCGCCGTGTATACCCATCATTAAATTCAGTGGGTGGTTGTTTGGGCGGTTAATGATGAAGATCCAAAAACTGTTGTTGTCAGTCATTTTATATGTCCTTCTACTCCTTCCTACTATACTTTTTTCAATGTCCTTCGTTTGTTTTTTCATTCTTTTGTGACCTGTTTCTCTTGCAGGTACTCGTCGGCTACCACGCATTGATTTTATATATTCTGACACAAACAGCGTTTGCGCTCAGCATATATGGATACCTTTGCTGATAGCAGCTGTGGTGATTTTCTGATTTCAGCACTGCAGTTAAAATCCTATTTTGGTATACGTGGATAGTGTCGTGTATACCCATCATTAAATTCAGTGGGTGGTTGTTTGGGCGGTTAATGATGAGTAATACTACGCATTACTCCTGTGCTGATTTCTGATAGGTTCTCTTTTTTTCCGTTCAGCCCACAGGCTGCATGAAAAAAAAAAACCTATATGCCAAACAAGGACCAGCAATGTACTGGTACGTTGCTGGACTTTGAGTGGTTATACCAGGATGATGCCTGCAGATTTAGGCATCATCTTGGTATCGTTTTTTACAGCCAGCGGTCGGCTTACATGTAAAAGCAATTCTAGCAGGTAATTGGCCGCTAGACTGCTTTTACATGCAGTGGGAGGGGCCTCCCCCCCCACCGCCGCCTTCCGCAGCCTTCCATGGTTTTTCTCTGGCTCTCCTGTCCCACCGGTTAACCCGAGAGTGCAGCCGGTGGTTCAATTATCTAACCATAGAGCTAATTGGAGATGAGAATGGCTCCAATCATCTCTATGGTCTAAGATGCCGGAGGCTACGAGCATTTTATGACTTCTGTTTCGCCAGAAATAAACAGGGCCATTGGGAAATTGGGAAAGTATTTTATCACACCAATTTTGGTGTGGTCAGACGCGTTAAGGTCAGAGGAGAGATCTAGAATCTAAAAGACCCCAATTTTTTTAAAAAAGAGTACCTGTCACCACAGATTGCTATCATAGGGGATATTTAAATTCACTATGATAACAATAAAAATGATTTAAAAAAAAAAAAAATTAAAGGAAAGGTGTCAAAATAACATAAAAAAGCAAAAGAAAAAAGAAAAAAAAAAAAAATTGAGCCCCCCCCCTTACCCCCGGTGCTTGCGCGCAATGGCGCACGCAAGCGGTGGTCTAGTGTCATATGTAAACCACAATTGCAGCATGCATGTGAGGTATCGCCGCGATCGACAGATCGAGTGCAGTAATTCTTGCAGTAGACCTCCTCTGTAAGTCTAAAGTGGTAACCTGTAGAGACTTTTAAAGGTTTTTAAAAATGTACATATGTTTTTGTCGCTGAGCAGGCATGCGCAATTTTTAAAGCATGTCATGTTAGGTGTCTATGAACTCGGCATAAGATTAAATTTTACCAAAAAAATTGGAATTATATAGTGTATTTGTGCAATAAATTAAAAAAAAAATGTATTTTTTTTCGCAAAAATTGCGTTTGGAAAATCTGTGCGCAAATACCGTGTGACAAAAAAATTTGCAACATCCACCATTTTATTCTATAGGGCCTCTGCTTTAAAAAAATATATAATGTTTGGGGATTCAAAGTAATTTTCTAGTAAAAAAAAAATATTTTTTCATGTAAACAAAAAGGCACAGAAAAGGCTTGGTTTTTAAGTGGTTAGAAGAGTGGGTGATGTGTGGATAAGATTGAGCATAAAATGCCGGGACTGTTCAAACACCCCCCTAATGACCCCTTTTTGAAAAGTAGACACCCAAAGCTTTTTTCTGAGAGGCATGGTGAGTCCATGGAGTATTTTATATTTTGCCACAAGTTTCGGGAAAATTATTATTTTTTTTTTTTTGTTGTTTTTTTACAGAAAGTTGTCACTAAATGATATATTGCTCATGCATGCCATGGGAATATGTGAAATGACACCCCAAAATACATTCTTTTGCTTCTCCTGAGTACAGGGATACCACATGTGTGAGACTTTTTGGGAGCCTAGCTGTGTACGCTCCCCCGAAAACCAATCCACATCTTCAGGTTTTCTAATGGCGTAAATTGCTGATTTTACCCCTGACTACCTGTCACAGTTTCAGAGGCCCTGAAATTTCAAGATGGCACAAAACCCCCCCAAATGACCCCATTTTGCAAAGTAGACACTCCAAGCTACTGGCTGAGAAGTATGGTGAGTCCATGGAATAGTTTATATTTTGCCACAAGTTTCGGGGAAAATTTTTTTTTTTATTTTTTTTTATTTTTTTACACAAAGTTGTCAGTAAATGATATATCTCTCACACAGGCCATGGGTATATGTAAAATGACACCCCAAAATACATTCTGCTGCTTCTCCTGAGTACAATGATACCCCATGTGTGAGACTTTTTGCCAGTCTAGCTGCGTACAGGACCCGGAAAACCAATGCGCACCTTTAGGCTTTCTAAGGGCGTAAATTGTTGATCTCACTCCTTACTACCTATCACACTTTTGAAGTCCATAAAAAGCCAAGATTGCACAAACCCCCCCCAAATGACCCCATTTTGCAAAGTAGACACTCCAATCTATTTGCTGAGAGGCATGGTGAGTATTTTGCAGCTCTAATTTTTTTTTGGAAAATGAAGAAAAAACAGGAAAATGCATTTTTTTTCCTCTTTTTTCAATTTCCAAAACTTTGTGACAAAAAGTGAGATCTGCAAAACACTCAACATGCCTCTCTGCAAATAGCTCAGGGTGTCTACTTTCCGAAAAGGGGTCATTTGGGGGGGGGGGGGGTTGTGCTGTCTTGGCATTTCATGGCCTCCAAAACTGTGATAGGTAGTCAGGAGTGAAATCAACAATTTACGCCCTTGGAAAGCCTGAAGGCGATGATTGGTTTTCGGGGTCCTGTACTCGGCTAGACTGCAAAAAAGTCTCACACATGGGGTATCCCTATACTCAGGAGAAGCAGCAGAATGTATTTTGGGGTGTCAGTTCACATATACCCATGGCATGTGTGAGCAATATATCATTTACTGACAACTTTGTGTAAAAAAAAAAAATATATATATATATATATATATATATATATATATATTTCCCGCAACTTGTGGCAAAATATAAAATATTCCATGGACTCACCATGCCTCTCAGCAAATAGCTTGGGGTGTCTACTTTCCAAAATGGGGTCATTTGGGGGGGGGGGGGGGTTTGTGCTATCTTGGAATTTTAGGGCCTCCGAAACTGTGATAGGTAGTCAGGAGTGAAATCAACAATTTACGCCCTTGGAAAGCCTGAAAGCGGGGACTGGATTTCGGGGACCTGTACTCGGCTAGACTGCAAAAAAGTCTCACACATGGGGTATCACTGTACTCAGGAGAAGCAGCAGAATGTATTTTGGGGTGTCATTTCACATATACCCATGGCATGTGTGAGCAATATTTCATTTACTGACAACTTTGTGGAAAAAAAAATATATATATATATATATATATATATATTTCCCGGAACTTGTGGCAAAATATAAAATATTCCATGGACTCACCATGCCTCTCAGCAAATAGCTTGGGGTGTCTACTTTCCAAAATGGGGTCATTTGGGGGGGTTTTGTGCTATCTTGGAATTTTAGGGCCTCCGAAAACTGTGATAGGTAGTCAGGAGTGAAATCAACAATTTACGCCCTTGGAAAGCCTGAAAGCGGGGACTGGTTTTCGGGGACCTGTACTCGGCTAGACTGCAAAAAAGTCTCACACATGGGGTATCCCTGTACTCAGGAGAAGCAGCAGAATGTATTTTGGGGTGTCATTTCACATATACCCATGGCATGTGTGAGCAATATTTCATTTACTGACAACTTTGTGAAAAAAAAAAAAATATATATATATATATATATATATGTATTTCCCGGAACTTGTGGCAGAATATAAAATATTCCATGGACTCACCATGCCTCTCAGCAAATAGCTTGGGGTGTCTACTTTCCAAAATGGGGTCATTTGGGGGGGGTTTGTGCTATCTTGGAATTTTAGGGCCTCCGAAACTGTGACAGGTAGTGCAGAGGTGACATGCACAATTTACGCCATTAGAAAACCTGGGAGTGTTGATTGGTTTTCGCGGTCCTGTACACAGCTAGGCTCCCAAAAAGTCTCACACATGGGGCATCCCCATACTCAGGAGAAGTGGCAGAATGTATTTTGGGGTGTAATTCCACATATACCCATGTCATGTGTGAGAATTTTCTCTTTTAGTGACAACGTTGTGTAAAAAAAAAAAATAAAAAAAAAAATAGTAATATTCCCAAAACTTGTGGTAAAATATAAAATATTCCATGGACTCACCATGCCTCTCAGCAAACAGCTTGGGGTGTCTACTTTCCAAAATGGGGTCATTTGGGGGGTTTTTGTGGTATCTTCACATTTCAGGGCCTCCTAAACCGTTAGAGGTAGTGAGAAAATGCAATGAAAAATGTACGCCCTTTGAAATTCTGATGGTGGGGATTTGTTTTTGTGGTCCCGTACACAGCTAGGCTCCCAAAAAGTCCCACATATGTGGTATCCCTGTACTCAGGAGAAGCAGCAGAATATATTTTGGGGTGTAATTACACATATACCCATGGCATGTGTGAGCAATATATCATTTCAATGACAACTTTGTGTAAAAAAAAAAAACACCTGTGACAAAAAAATGAAATATTCAATGAGCTCAACATGCCTCTCAGAACATTCCTTAGGATGTCTACTTTCCAAAAAGTGGTAGTTTGGGGGGGTTTTGTACTGCCCTGCCATTTTAGCACTTCATGAAATGAGATAGGCAGTCAAAAATTAAAGCTGCGTAAATTTCTGTATTTACACCATAGTTTGTAGACGCTATAACTTTTGCGCAAACCAATAAAAATACGCTCATTGAATTTTTTTTTGTCAAAGACATGTAGCTAAATATATTTTGGCCAAAAAAAAATACATAAATTGAGTATATTGGATATTTTTTAAAAGACAAAGTTGAAAATGTCATTTCTTTGCAAAATTGTCGCTCTTTTTTTATTAATATCGCAAAAAATAAAAAGCGCAGAGGTGATCAAATACCACCAAAAGAAAGCTCTGTTTGTGGGAAAAAAAGGACGTAAATTTCGTTTGGGTACCACATTGCATGACCGCACAATTGTCAGTTAAAGTCACGCAGTGCCGAGTCGTAAAATACCCCCTGGTCGGAATGGGGCACTCCTTTGCAATCGCAGGCATCTAGGAACTCATCTCCGGTGAGGTTACCGACCGTTACCCAAATCACGGGCTGTGGAGGCGGGGTACGTCGACGTCACATCAGTATGCAACGCCGACACGCCCCTGCACACAGGACACCATTGAAATCCAGCGCTAGCCTGGGCCCCTCCTCTCACTGAAGCAGTGACAGCCGCCGGGCCCCTCCCCAGCTCCCCTCCTCACACTGAAGCAGCAACAGCAGCCGGGCCCCTCCCCTCCTCCCACTACGTATCGCCGGGTGAGTTAATTCTGTACTGGGCGGTGGGTCCCCTTGCCAGCCAGGCCCCCCCCTCCCGGACGGGCCCTCTGACCACGTCCGAAGTGCCGACCGCTCAGTCTGCCCCTGGCCACAGACCCACAGCCTGCCAGCCAGCCAGTAAGCCTGCCAGTACCAGCCCCGGCCCACAGCCAGCAAGCCATAGGCCTGCAGCCAGCAAGCCATAGGCCTGCAGCCAGCAAGCCACAGGCTGCCAGCCAGCAAGCCACAGCCAGCCAGAAAGCCTGCCAGTGCCAGCCACAGGCCCACAGCCAGCAAGCCACAGGCCTACAGCCAGCAAGCCTGCCAGTGCCAGCCACAGGCCTACAGTCAGCAAGCCACAGGCCCACAGCCAGCAAGCCACAGCCTGCCAGCCAGCAAGCCTGCCAATGCTGGCCACAGGCCCACAGCATGCAAGCCATAGGCCCACAGCCAGCAAACCACAGGCCCACAGCCAGCAAGCCACAGCCAGCCAGAAAGCCTGTCAGTGCCAGTCACAGGCCCACAGCCAGCAAGACACAGGCCCACAGCCAGCAAGCCACAGCCTGCCAGCCAGCCAGCCAGCAAGCCACAGACTGCCAGCCACAAACTGCCAGCCAGCAAGCCTGCCAGTGCCAGCCACATGCCCACAGCCAGCAAGCCACAGCCCGACAGCCAGCAAGCCTGCCAGTGCCAGCCAAAGGCCCACAGCCAGCAAGCCACAGCCTGCCAATCAGCAAGCCACAGACTGCCTGCCACAAACTTCCAGCCAGCAAGCCTGCCAGTGCCAGCCACAGGCCCACAGCCAGCAAGCCACAGGCCCACTGCCTGCCAGCCACCCAGCCAGCAAGCCACAGCCAGCCAGCCAGCCAGCCAGCCAGCAAGCCTGCCAGTGCCAGCCACAGCCAGCAAGCCAGAGCCTGCCAGCCACATCTAGCCAGCAAGCCTGCCAGTGCCAGCCACAGGCCCACAGCCTGCCAGCAGTAGCCAGCAAGACCACAGCCTGCCAGCTGTAGCCAACAAGACCACAGCCTGCCAGTCATAGCCAGCAAGACCACAGCTTGCCAGCCAGCAACAGTAATTAAGGTAAGAGGAGCCAACTTGGCCTAGGTATCAGAGAGCTATGGTGTGTTGTTTTATTGTGGGTGTGGCTGGAGGCGGGGTGTGGGTGTGGATGGAGGCATAGCAAGGGTGTGGATGGATGCGGAACATGGGTGGGGCCTGGAAGGGGCCCTTGATTTATTTTGCCCAGGGGGCCCTGAGGGTTCTCAGTCCGCCCCTGCAAGCAAGGCTTGTGGGCTTTCACCCTTTGAATATATTGTTGGAGGTAAGTTTTGAGCAATTACTGTATCTGTAGGTTGACCCCTGACCAACTAGATATAGACCAGGGGGGTTTGCCTGTTGCTGGAAAAAGCTGTGGTAGGCATTTTGGCTCAGGGTGCCAGTCAATTTGTGCAAGTTTTAAACCCTGGAGCCTGAGACTATCACGCCTCCAACTCTGTGTTTGACAGCTGGTTTCACACACTGAGTAAACATGCTTTCACCTACTCAATGGCAATGAACCCCAGACCATCACACTTCCAACTCTCTGATTGACAGATGGTGTCACACACTGAGGAACCATGTTTTCACTTACTCAATGGCAATGAGCTCCAAATCATCATGCTTCCAACTCTCTGTTTGACAGCTGGTGTTACACACTGAGGAACCATGCTTTCACCTACTTGATGGCATACAAACATGCTGCATGAGGAAGAAATTATTTTACAAATTGACAAATTTGTCTAAGACCTTTTTCCAGTTTATAGTAGGACTCCGACGATGGTTCCTAGTTGAGGCAAGCCTTTTTTTTATCTTACCTATTTAGCAATGTTTTTTTAACACCTACTCAATGTGGTAAACCTGCAAAGGTGTTTTCACTTCGGCTGAAAGTGATATTTGTTTACTTTGGACACTGTTAGACTGTGCTTGAAGCTGTTGTCCTATCACCAAGTTGTTGACTCAAGTTGTTGCACAACTGTTCTTGTGAGAGTTTCATTTTAGTTTCCCAGTGCCTTTTGATGGTGTACAAAATTGAACTCACTGAAATGTTTGTTTACTTCTTACCTTTCTACCATCTCACGTTATTTATTGAACTTGAAATGTTGTTAAAAATAATGGTAAAAGTGGTGGTGTACTAAAACTTTTCACAGGTAGCATATGTGTGGGCAGGGCTTAGGATGTCCAATCAGGGACTCACTCGTAGTGCTCGCGAATGCCTGTGCTACACAGGCAGAGGCTGCAGTCAAGTGAAATCATCATTAAGGCAGCACTCCAATTTAGAAGCAAGCATGTACACTGTGCACAGGTAACTCTTTGAATGCACTTCTCTCCCTGCTTGAACACACTTCACTTTAACTGTTCTCTGGATACAGCATTTCCAAAGGGGTACCACAGAGCCTGTACACCTCATCACCAGCACAACCCACACATCACCTTACTCCCTGTGACATTACTAGACTTCTCCCTGACACAAGAGATCATCTATTCACATGTTCCATTCTGGAGGCCTCTTACTCACTACTCGTCTTTCGTGACATCTCAGGCTAGGTACCTAGGATACCTCGTGCCAAGATGTTGGTCCTTGTATGTGGGGCACTGATCACTAGAGAAGGGGTTAAGATCACAACCCACACCAATGCCAAGGCCTTGTCAACCTTGCCAAGTCCCTATGACTACCCTCTGGCTGGCTGCTTTGGCAACCAACATTACCCATAGCAACAGCAATATAGCCTTTTGAACCCCCCCCCCCAACTGCTGGTTATACCATTATATTGCTTCTTCTCCAGCACCTCGCCATACTATTCTAAGCCCTGTTCTCTGATACTCTCATTCTTTCTAATATTTGTAAATATTTTATTATATCTTTTTATGTGACAACTCTGAAGAAATGACACTTTGCTACAATGTAAAGTAGTCAGTGCACAGCTTGTATAAGAGCCGGTTCACATTAGAGCAATCCGACTTGCCGGGGCGACCTCACAAGTCGCGGTGCGCTGCTCGCACCGCGACCTCGGAGCGGCCGGCACGGACTTCATAACATTGAAGTCAATGCAGGTCGCTCATGTGTCGCTCCTATTAGAACGGGTCCACAGCTTCTCTATGGTAGGCGACCTACGGCGACCTGTCAGGCGACCAGGGTCGCCTGACAGGTCGCCCCAGTGTGAACCGGCTCTAACAGTGTAAATTTGCTGTCTCCTCAAAATAACTCAACACACAGTCATAAATGTCTAAACCACTGGAAACAACATTGAGTACACCCCTAAGTGGAATTGTCCAAATTGGGAGCAAAGTGTCAACATTTTGTGTGGCCACCATTATTTTCCAGCACTGCCTTAAACCTCTTGGGCATGGAGTTCACCAGAGCTTCACAGGTTGCCACTGGAGTCCTTTTCCACTCTTTCATGACAACCTCACGGAGCTGGTGGATGTTAGAGACCTTGTGCTTCTCCACCTTCCATTTGAGGATTCCCCACTGATGCTCAATAGGATTTAGGTCTGGAGACGTTTGACCAGTCCATCACCTTTACCCTAAGCTTCTTTAGCAAGGCAGTGGTCATTTGGAGGTGTTTTTGGGGTCATTATCATATTGGAATACTGACTTGCGGCCCAGTCTCCGAAGGGAGGGGATCATGCTTAGCTTCAGTATGTCACAGTACATGTTGGCATTCATGGTTCCCTAAATAAACTGTAGCTCCCCAGTGCCGGCAGCACTCATGCAGCCTCAGACCATGACACACCCACCACCATGCTTGACTGTAGGCAAGACACACTTGTCTTTGTACTCCTCAACTGGTTGCCGCGACACACACGCTTGACACCATCTGAACCAAATAAGTTTATCTTGGTCTCATCAGACCACAGGACATGGTTCCAGTAATCCATGTCCTTAGTCTGCTTGTCTTCTGCAAACTGTTTGCGGGCTTTCTTGTGCATCATCTTTAGAAGAGGTGGGACAACAGCCATGCAGACCAATTTGATGCAGTGTGCAACGTATGGTCTGAGCACTGATAGGCTGACCCCCCCACCCCTTCAACCTCTGCAGCATTGCTGGCAGCACTCATACGTTTATTTTCCAAAGACAACCTCTGGATATGACACTGAGCGCATGCACTCAACTTCTTTGGTCGACCATGGCGAGGCCTGTTCTGAGTGGAACCTGTTAAACCGCTGTATGGTCTTGGCTACCATGTTGCAGCTCACTTTCAGGGTCCTGACAATCTTCTTATAGCCTAGGCCATCTTTATGTAGAGCAACAATTCATGTTTTCAGATCCTTTAGTATAGGGTGCTACAATAAAATAAAAAAATTGATCTTATGCTTTTAAAAAAAAAAAAAAATGTTGTTTACTTCCGCCCTAGACTAGAAATGATATTATGACATCGCTTTGGTTCTCCTAGATCCTAAAGGTGGGGAGAGATGATCTGGTCTCTCCTCACCTCTGTGTCCAGCCATGTGAAGCGTCAGATTGTTTCCCAGGCTCGCCGCTAAGAACAGTAAGCCAGAAGGGCTGAAAAAAAAAACAGACAGCCCAGGAGGAGGCGCTGTACTACTTATCCGACGTTAGTAGAGTGATCTTCCCTGCTGATCTATTGTGTTCTGAGAGGGGAACGGCCCCTCCGCCAGTCACTCTGGTCAGCACTCTCAGCCATTGGCTGAGAGCACTGACCGGGAGCCGATCGGCAGATCTTTTTCAGTCTTGCACGATTGCATAGCCGGCTTCTTTCGGACTGACTTTTTTTGTCGGCTGGTTTCTATTGAACCAGCCGATGCCACCCGACATTTGGTCTGTGTGTACTAGGCTTTACTGTCTTCTAATGTGTACAGAAGCAGTATATCCAGATTGGGTGCAACTTCAATAAAACCTTTGGAGCTGTACCCAGGACCCCACGCTGTGGGGATGGCCTGTAATGTTGCTTCAGACACAAGATCCTGTGTGAGACACTCACCTTGGCACTTGATACAATGAACTGTGTTAACCTCAGGAAGCTATTAGTTCCAGGGCAGTGGTCCGTCACTATGCAGCCCAGTCCTTGAAGACCCCTGGTCACACACTTTAACAGCAGTTCTGCCTAGAGCCAATCTAAGGTACTTAGGTACACTCTAAGGATCCATTGCAGGACAGTCTACATTTGTGTTACTGCGTACTTCTTCCGGATACCCATACCCTTCCTCCCAATCTACTCCATGAGTTCTCCACACTGGCAAACTAGGGGGTCGGTGCCCCTGCGCCACTTATGGACCAGCCACCACTGCTCTGTTCGGAAAGGTCTTGGCATTACACATTCTGATTCTCCTCTTTCTCTTCATCCCCTATGGGTACAAAGAGACCTACAAAAACTGGCAAAACATTCCCTATTCATGAACAGATCGAATGTGCAGTCTTTGGTCACTCCTGAAATTTCCCCCAAACTTTTATTAAACTCTATCCAGTGGGAAAAGTTTGCAGAAAAAGTGGGCTATTTCTATGATTGATCCTGCCGACTCTGTCTTAAACAAACATTTTGCTTAACCAATTGAAAACGCTCCTTCTTTCAAGGGTTCTGAAAAATCTGAAATGCCCTTTAAAGCTCTCTTTAACCTGGCTGCTATTCCTGTATGCCAAACCGCAGCAAACTGGAATAAGACTATGAATAACCAACACAACCCTGTATTTCTGGATTGTGCTGTTACAGAGCAATTACAAAAATTGCATTCTACTCTTAAGATCTGTGTAGATGCCATGGAACACATCATGAGACAAATCTCCAGAATCACTCTAATCTCCACTGAAATGCACAGACTCATATCTCTAAAGGATTTTGAGGTGATGTTTAGGCGGGCTGCAATAAGTATATGTGTGACCACACATCTGTATTGTGTAGGTATATTTTCAATTTTTAAATGTAGAATGGCTAATGATGGTTCTTGAGGAGAAAGGACTCCAGTGGCAGATGCCATTAGGGAAAATACTGATCTCCAGAAACTCCTCAAACATTTGCACTCCCACATTAGGTGCATTAGTGTGCCCTTGGAGCCACAATTCCTCCTGCAAAGGTTGGTTGCATCTTTGAAGATGTGTGATAGTCTTAAAGGTGTTAAATAGCTCCTATGTAGGAGTTTCAGAGCTATAGCCCAATGGTTCACACAATGAAAAAATGTATAGCTGGATTGGATAACTTTATTCCACTTATGCAAGGTGAAAGTTTGTAACGGATCACCTGGCACCCCGACTGGGTACCTCAGTTGACGGATGCTCCTAGTGCTTCCCGAGGGCTCCAAGCACTCCACCAGACACCATAACCACTGCAAACCCCACAAACCGCTGCAGCTTTGTTGGGGTCTCGCCGTCTCCTTCCCACCCTGGACCTACGACAAGACTCCAGGTTCCAGTGGGAGAACCTCTCTTTTCCCAGAGAGTGAAGCAGAAACCGCTCTTATAAGAGCTAGTGATTTAGCAATCCAAGCAGAAGAGCGAGAGAGCTGGTATAGCCTTCTCCCACAAACATGAGATGAGACTCTATGTTGAGGGTAAACAGGAACAGGAACAAGCTCTTACAAGAACTTAGTGATTATTCAAGGCGAGTATGAAGAGCATAGCAATCCCTTGTAGCAAATTCCCCCAATAAGAGACATGACTCTAGATTGAGGGTGAAGTAGAACTGTTTATTGAACCCACTCACACACATTATATACCCTATGAGGTCAGGTGAGTCCGATCACATTAGCATATGCAGATGAATTGTATACCGAAACAGAATTAACCTGAACTAATTATCTAGCCATCTGGACAGAACAATGTGAGGTCATTAACATTTAACAATGGGACAGGCAGACTTAACACAAGCCACATCCCACCTCAAAACAGACAATAGGACAAGACTGCCAATGACAGTCTGTCCGTCTCCTACATTGATGTACATGGAATACACATCTACGTATTGCTATGATTATTTAGGTGTCACAGACATCATGGCAACAGGCTATAGGTCTCACAGTGTAAAGTGGGGTTAAATATTCACATTTCTTGAGAGATATTGTTGATAAATATTACTCTCCCATTTGAAGTTATCCAAACCATTTTCTCAGTGTCCCTTAAGTATCTTAAGTATCTGTCTTTCACTCCCAGTGATGGTGACGACCGTCACAAAGTTGTTTTTAGATCTTTCTCCCAATTTAGCATACTGATGGTTTTTGTAGGGGTATGAGTGTTTTCTGCAGTTTTGAGTAAAACCAGGAAAGAATTGGTTAGGTATTCCCATATATTAGCCTGTAGTGTACAGTGGGTGCCTGGGTTTTTAATGTGATAATGTTGTAATTGGAGATGTACATAAGAGTTAGCTTCTGGGCCAGATTAAATTAGTTCTTTATAAGTGTTTTCTTTATTAATAAGATAACTATGTAGTCCTATAAAAGGAAAGAGGTATTCAAATCTTCCTGGAGGAAGTTCTTTACGAAGTTGGGGTAAAGCTTGGGTGGTTTGATCATATAGCACGCCCTATGCCGCTAGAGTGGCCTCAATTGAGGGGAATGACGGCCAAATAGCGGTTTGCACGCAATATTTGCCAATAAAAGAGAGGGTAAGTCCCTGTGGAAAATATCGCCCTTTCAATATGCACCCATAATTTATCCGTCTCTTGGTCGAACCAAGCTTTAATAAGCCTGCATAGTAAGATTTACGTATGTTGGGGAACCCTGCTCCTCCAAACTGGCGCTGTTAAAGTAAGAGTGAGAATGAAAGTTTGGGCATTTTACCTTTCCATAGAAATTTTCTAAACATTTTGTTTGCTGGGGAGAAGAAAGTATCCGGTAAGTATATGGGGATAGTATGGAAGTAGTAGATTATTTTTGGTAATTTAAGGCTGCTATTTTTCCAAGCCAAGTGAGTTAATGCGAGAAAATAAATATTTTTTTATTGTGTTCAAGAGGGAGGGATATTTGTTTTCATATGTGCGAGTAGTGGGAAATGAAAGGGTAACCCCTAAGTATTGAAGATCCTGTGTAGCCCATTGAAATGGGAATCTTGTTTTTAAGGTTTTCAGGGTAGGTGTAGAAAAAAACATAGGCAGAATGGACTTTGATGCATTGAGTTTACAGTATGACACTGATCCAAATGGTTCCAATATTTGTTGTACCCCTACCAGGGAAGAAGCCGAAGTTGTTAAGGTTAATACCACATCATCAGCATAAAGTCCAATCTTATGTTCCTTTTCAGCTAGGGTACAAGGTCACCTGCTCTGATGGTCTCTGCCAATGGCTCCATCACTAACGAAAAAATCAGTGGGGACACTGGGCAACCTTGTTGGGCACCATTGGTTATATAAAATTTCTTCGACATGGCGTTAGATGTATATACAGTCGCTGTTGGCACTGTGTAGAGCACCGATCACCGATATCGCTGAAAATATAGGGCCTTTGAATCTGAATTTATTAAGCGTCACTCTTAAGTACCCCCAGTGAACCCGATCAAATGCTTTTTCAGCATCAAATGTCAGGAACACTATTGGCACTTTTTAAATTTCTACTACATTGAGTAAATTATAACCAAAGTTATGCTGGAGCTGCGTTGTAATGCTCTTTATCGGTCAGTGAGACGGGTGCGTGGTCAGACCAAGGGATAGAATAGATTTTTACCAAAATGACCCGTCCCTTCTGGCTGAGACTACAATGGTTACACTAGATGGATACTTTGTATAATGTATTGTGAGATTTATTCTATTTTAACGATTTTTTCTTTTTTACTCCTTCAATAAATTTATATATCTTTTTCAATATGTTGTTTATTATTTGAACTTGCGCTCACCCATCAGGAGATCTCCTCAACAATCCATTACCTTTTATTTAGAGGAACCAGTGCTTTGTTACCCTTGGGGGTCTAAACCTGGTTCCTCTGATATAATAATTTTATTAATTTTACCAAAATGACCTTATGTAAAAGTGGCAAATCAGACACAAACATATCTATTCAAGAGTAGGACTTATGAGGCACTGAATAATAGGTAAAGTTATTTTTTGTAGAGTTGGCACAGCGCCACAATATTGTGCAAATCAAAGGAATGCAGTAAGAGTTGCAATTTGTTTCGGGAGGCTAGGCGGGGGGAAGAGCAGTCCAGGTGTTTGTCTACTACACAGTTAAAATCTCCACAATACAATAGGAAGCCTTTTTTAAGTTTGTCCACTTTTTCTTGAGAGAGCAGATAAAACACCTTTGGCCAGAGTTAGGAGCGTAAAGATTGACAATAGTATATGTAACATTGTTTAGGCCACATTTAAGTATGATATATCTGCCCGCCTTGTCCCTTATGACATTATGAAGTTGGAAGACCACAGAGTTTTTTATTGCAATTAGGACTCCGCAGTTTTTAGTAGGCCCAGAGGCCATGAACATCTGAGCATTTAGGTGTTTTTGCTCTGCAAAATGTGTTTCCTGTATGCACAGGACATGACTTTTGAGGAATTTTGCTTCTTGCCACATAGCTCGCCTCTTAAAAGGACTGTTGAGACCATGAACGTTCAGAAACAAACTTAAGTACCATTATATTGGTAGAGGAAGGTGATGAACGGTTGTAGTTGGTAGGCCTTTAAATGGTAAAGGTGGAAAACAGTACCTGAAAGTGGTAGTAGGCAGCATCTCATTTGGGAATGCAGGTAAATATCTAATCGATGGTGGTAGTAGGCAGTTTCCAGAATGATGTCATCAGTGTTTCCAATGTGGATTGCAGGTGGTAGAGAAAAAAACTGAAATATCAACAATGAAACAAAATAGGTAACATAAAAAAGATGAGAGATAAACCTCAACTTGCGAGAATTTTTGCATAGGAGCGGTGGGGGTACAGCTTCAATTATCCAGCATCTACTAGTGCAGGTGTTGGATCCTTTAGACCCAGCCGGGTCGAAGGGTTCAAAAAATTACAGGATAGGCTCAGGTTGTATCAATTTGTCTCCCCTCGGGGGAAATATGACCTGGAGTTGGTTTAGGTAGTGTAGCTTCCTCATCTTGAGGTAGTAGGCCCCAATTCTTCGTCAGTTGCAGTCCTTCTTCAAGGTATTTAACAGTGAAGCACTAGCTTTTTGCGAGCCAACATGGTATATTGGGAAAGGTCACCATACACTGCGATTCCCGCATATGGGTCTGGAAGTGGGGAATTCTGCCGGGCGAAGCGCATGAGGTGATCTTTTACATGAAAGAAGCGTATGCGAGCAATGACATCTCTTGGGACCATTTCAGGAAGTTGCTGCGGCTTAGGTAACCTATGTGCTCGATCCACTATGACTTCTCTAGCAGGTGCATTAGGGAGTAAGTCAGTTATAAGTTGCTGCACAAATTGCTGAAGTTCAGAGGGGGTTAACAATTTCGCCACTCCACGTATTTTAACATTGTTTCTGCGGGACTTATCTTCCAGATCAGCCATCTTGCTCTTCAGTGAATCCAGCTCATCCTCTTTTTCATTGTGTGCATCCACTAACTCATTGTGAGTGGTTGCAAACTTGGCCATTTTGTGTTCCACATGGTTAACCCTATCTCCCACCTCTGCTATATCTGACTTCATCTGTGTGATACAGTCCATGAGGTCCCTGAGACCCACGCAGGGACACCAGCATTTCTTTCAATGTGGTATTGCTCAGGGGTTGACCAGTAGTAGGGAAGTCATGGATCTGCTCATAGAACTCTGTGGTACTATCCTGTGACATGTCTCCCCCTTTCCTCTCTCCTGCATATGTATGTGCATTAGCTCTTTTCTGAGCAGTTTTCTGAGGGCTGTGCAGTGGAGTATTTCCTAAGGAGGAATGGTTACTGCTGCTAGGAGAGAAGGAGTCAGGTTTGGGTCTGCTCTGTCCTCCTCCTTTGCTGCCCATGGAGCCACGCTGATGTGCAAAGGTCGCAGTGCCCTTTTGGAACATTGGTGTTCTTGCTGCTGTGAAGAAGTCTGTCAGCTTGCGAGGACCGTTGCTGGTTTTTCTCTTACCCATTTTAGCTAGGGTCATCTGCGGAATGTTCCGGAACCAGAAACTGGTAGTTATACTGCTTTACGTTGCTCTAGAAGCACTAGTGGAGCTGTGTAGATCGGAGCTCTTCTTTCACATGGCCATCACCCTTGGCAGCCGGCCATGCCCCCCTCAGCCCTTCCTTTAAGCACAGGGCTTGGTCCACAGAAATCACCATGCCCTCCCCAAAGTTCTCTTTGCAATAAAAGGGCATCCTTGCTTCTAAGAGAGGGGGTATATCTGTTACAGTTTGCCTCTCTCTGGGTCACCGACATTCCAGACCTCTGGATTCAATCAGTGGTTTTAAGGGGTACAAGTTAAAGTTCAAAACTCTCGCACATCATCGTTGTCTTCTTTCAAACAAACCAAAAACTGTTCAAGGACATTCAGATTTGCAAAATGACCTGAACTACTGCTTGTCCCAGGGAGTCTTTGTAACAGTACTGACACAGGACAGGTTCAAGTCTAATGGAAAAATTGGTCTTATACTGGATCTAAAATCTCTGAACAAATTCCCTAAAATTCCATAATGTTGCAAGGAATTTAAGATCATTAATTGCCTCTCTGAGACAAGGGGAATACATGGCATCCATGGACATCCTAGATGCCTATCTGCATGTAGCACCCTACAGGTAGGTGCTAGGTGAATGCATATTGGCCTTGTCTGCCTAACAGCAGGGCTGTGATTTATTTTTGGCAGGGTGTCATGGTTTCCAAATGTGCCCAATTGAGAAGGAAGTCTCCCCACTGGGCTCCTTCCTCCGGTGGAGGAAGCCCAATCAGGGGGCACATCCAGGCTGTATCTGCCCCAGAAGGCAGAACTGTCTGCAAAGGTTTCTGGGGGGGGGGGATAAGTTTGGGGGAAGTGCGTGGCACGGTGTCTTTGGCGGGAGCAGAGTCCAAGGAGGGAGAGTACGGCTGTCTCTCTTCTCCTGTCTGAGGAAGCGGATAGTTCGGGGTGTCGCCTGAATATCCAAAGAGTGCTGAGTGAGCTGAGGGGATCCAGTGTGCCGAGAATCTACAAAGAGCGAGAAGGGTCCAGTCCCAGGAAAGCCTACACAGGTCCTGAGAACTGAGGATTGCCCCTGGGGGTCTGCCTAGTGTCAGAGGGGACCACTCCAGAGGAGATTCTGGGATCCAGTCATCAGCTAGCTGTAAAGGGGGTGCCTAGGTTGAGGACCCTGAAGTTACAGAGGGGGTACATAGTCAGTGGACCCTGAAGAGTTCAAGTCCAAGGGGGTACCTGTAGTTGGGCCCTGAATTGTACAGAGAGTGTCAGTTGCCAGAACCATTGTACAGAGTTCTACTTCATACTACCTCAAGCTGGCCAAAGCGGAGGACAGTATTCAGTGACCTACACAGCTAAACAGTGTCAGGAGTTCTAAAAGTATTCAGTCCTGGATCTTCTGGACTAAAGGTCGAGGATCCAGCACTTCTGTGTTCTGCAAGTTATTCTCAGTGTTAGTGAGCGTTTGCTGGCGCCAGCTGGCGTCAAGGAAGCGCCAATGGGCATTTTTCCAGGATAAAGTCCCAACTGTAAATAGATAAGCCTCAAGGAGTATCCCACTCATTCCCTTCTCCCATCCCCTAAATACAATAAAAACCACAAACAAAGATGCCGGAGTTGTCGCTGCTTCAGCTATCACACCCAGGGTCGCAGCTCACATGGGCTGGGGAAAGTACCGGTACTAATGGCAGACCCACATCAGGCCACAAGCCTGGAAACTTTGCTGCATGCATATTCCCATTTACCCACCTCATCAGCATTTCCTTTGACCACTCCCAGTTTTTTGCACTGCCTTTCAGCCAATCCTTTGCTCCCAGGGTGTTCACATAGATAGCACCCTTGCTCATCCTTCCTAGAACTCAAGGCACTTGAGTGACAGGCTATCTGGATGACCTTCTCCAATGGATTCACCCCCCTGCAACTCTCAGCAAATGTCCAAAAGACAATTATGTTGCTCTAGACCTTTGACTGGGTAATCAATTTTTTAAATAAATCTGTTTTCCAGCCCCCCCTTAGCCTAGATTACTTGAGTTTAATCCTGGATAGAGCCCAAGAAAAAGTCTTTCTCCCTGTGAGAGCTCATGTTCTACAGCAGAGATCAAAGATAAATCCCACTCTAAGACTCGCTATGGGAGTTCTTGGTCTCATGGTTGCCTCCTTCAAGGCTGTACCTTATACCCAATTTCACTCAAGAACTCGCCAACAAAATGTTCTCTCAGCATTGAAAAAGCAAGCCCCTTACCTGGACTTACCCATGCTCTTAGCCACGCAAGCAAGAACTTCTTGTCCTGGTGGATCACCCCTCCAACCCCAACGGAGGTAAAATCCTTCTTTTCTTTCAATTGGAAGATTCTTAAACAGATGTTTGTCTGTCAAGCTTGGGGGGGGGGTTCCAATTCCTGACAGTTCAAAGATCATGGTCGAGAGGAAACCAAACTCCCTATCAACATTTTGGAGCTCAGAGCATATAAATTGTATGTCCTGCACTGGACCCCCCCCCCCAAAGGGACACCCAATTCGAGTGCAGTCAGACAACGACACCAGTGGCATATATGAATCATCAATGAGGCACAAGAAGCCTGATTGCCTTAAATTACACAATCTGGACATTCTCTTAGACAGATACTCAATGCCAAGCCACCGTGTGGACCAAAGGTAATGGTTTCTTCATTCAGATATGTTCAATCTGATGTGCCAAAGGTGGGAAACTTTACATGTGGACATCCTGGCCTTCAGACACAACCACAAGCTATCTCTATTTGTTGCCAGACCCAGGGATCCATTAGCTCTGTCCTTGCATTCTCCTAATATCCCCTGGTCTCAATTTAGGCTAGTTTATCCCTTTCCTCTACTGCAAATTCTGCCTCGCCGACTCCACAAAATAGAGCAAAAAAGAAAAACATTTATTCTACTGACTCCAAACTGGCCCTGAAGAACCCGGTACAGAGACATACTCAAACTTCTAGTAGACAATACTTGGCCTCTTTCCAACAGGTCAGATCTCTTGTCTCAATGCCCTTTTTGCCACCCTGCTTCAAAGCCTTTAAACAACCTTTACCATCATGGTTGTTTAAACCCATATGCTAAACAATAGAGGAACATTTTTGTCTGTGATTTATACGTTGCTTAAAATGTTTCCAAAGGCGGAAGGTTTTTTACCTTCAGGCATTGTATGCATAAAGTAAAAAACCCTTCTTTGTGCAGCAGCTATGGATAAGGATGGTGACAATGGTCAAGTTTTTCTTGCTTCCAGACTGCACTTTACAGCTCATAAATTAATGCTTTTTAGAGGTACCAAGCTAGAATTCAATTCACAATACATACATAGTTTAGGATACTCATTAATCTGTCTAAACTGGACTGCCAACATACCTGTATGTCAGAATAACTTAAACAGAATGAATAATAAATGTATCAATATGCTGGTGAGTGCTGAGTCATACATGCATACATTATAAATTATACAAACACTAATCAACATACCTTTTTGGGTCAAATATTTTGTTACCAGAGCACCTATTTCAGAGAATGCAACATTTTTCTTATAACTGGGAAAGTAAAAGTGCCCTGTGCTCAAGACTGTGAGCATTAAAATATGTATATGTTCTCAAGCAATAAAAAAAAGCTTTAAATAGGTTCTCATTGACCTCTCTTTTAACAAAGCAGAACTATATCCTCCCATTAAAAAGGTATGTGCTGCAGTAACCCCCTCCCCAGGGTTAATTATAATATTTACACTGTCTTGCTTGATATGGTGGGCTAAACTAGATTCGTTTTCTTCAATCCAGCACTGGCCTGCTGTGATCTGCTAAAAGCTGCCACACTCTTGAATCTTGCAACACTATCTGTGCAATGTCATCAAGAGGCAGGATGCTTCTTTCAGGTCCTATCAGTTGGCCTCATTATGGTCACAGCCATAAAAACTCCTGAGATCCATGATGCAGGAATCCCAGACTTGGGGTAGGGGGGTGGGGTCATCATCCTACAGACAGGAGGTAGGAATGGCAGATCCTTTATTTACAGCCAGGCCTGCTGATACGGCAGTACAGCCGGCCCTCCTTTACAGGGCCCAGGCCCCATAAGTGCAAAAGGGGGGCTGACTTTCCTGCCTTAATGCTTTACGCTTGTGACTTTTGTGAAACCCCTGCAGCACTTCTGGCTTCTTTTCCTCATTCTCCCTCTGGCTGAGCTGCAGGGAGATCGGTTCTTGTATATGTCATGTTTACTGGCCCCTTCATTTCCTCAATGAACGCAGTGAGCAATCAGTGCCAATTGCTCCTGTGTCAGTTCATCACTGAAGCATAGTAAACCATGTTTACTATGCTTCAGTTTGTGAATGAATAGGAAGCCCTAGAGCGCTTTCCATTCATCCCCTGTCCAGTGCAGCTGAGGCTGCAGAGAAAGGGGCTCATAAATCTATGTCCTCTGTGCCTTTCTCTGTCTCAAATGTGTGACATTTTAGACCCCTGATGTTTCAAAGACCCCCAACAGGGCAGTTAAAAAATGTAAAAAGTCAAATAGAATTTAAAAAAAAAAATGTAAAGAAATTTAAAATTTCTTAAAAATAATTAAAAAAAAAAGGACTTGTTCAAATGTGCTTTGCTCTCTGAAGAGCAGTCAGCATTTGGAACACTCTTCAATGAGCATTTGACAGGCGGTGAGGAGGCATATTGCCTCCTCACCACATGCTTTAACCCTGCATAGCACACAATATAATTTGATATTTTTGGGAAAGCTCTGTCAAGTAGGCTGTACAGAGTCCTGTGATTTCTTGCTGCAGCCCTGTTTGCACTGTATGTATGTTGTGGCTAGGAAGCCCTTGCTAACCTTGTTAAATGGTCCTTTTTCATATAAACCCAGAGATACAGCAAGATAGCAAACGTAGGTTAATTTGCATTATGTAAATAAACACTGCCCAAATATCATATCTAGTTTTCAGGTTTTCTCACAGGAGCAAGTGAACTTTGAAAGCTTTAAAACGTTCACACAAAGATGTGTTTTTAGCGTGTTGCTAATTATTTCAATGGAGGCAGCAGTTTGTGACAAAGCCTAGAGAACACAACATGTCCTAAAATACTTGATGGAACACAATGTAAAGTGACACTAGTAGGCTTGTGTGTACTGTCCCATCTGCCTGCCATTGTTATAACTACCTAGTGTGCTTACAGGTGGTCAGGAGCATTAACCACCTCAATACTGGGCACTTAAACCCCCTTCCTTCCCAGACCAATTTCAGCTTTTAGCGCTGTTGCAATTTGAATGACAATTGCGCGGTCATGCAACACTGTACCTAAACCAAATTTGTGTAATTTTTTCCCCACAAATAGAGCTTTCTTTTGGTGGTATTTGATCACCGCCAGGTTTTTTCTTTTTTGGTGCACAAATAAAAAAAGACTGAAAAGTTTGAAAAAAAAAAAAGTTTTTTTGTTTAGGTTATAAAATTTTGTAAATAGATACGTTTTTTCCTGCACTGATGAGCACTGATGACGCCGCAATGACAGGCACTGATGAGGAGACACTGATGGGGTGGCACTGATGGGGTGGCACTGATGGGGTGGCACTGATATGCAGCACTGATGGGCACTGATAGGTAGCACTGATATGCAGCACTGATGGGCACTGATATGTGGCACTGATAGATAGCATTGATATGCAGCATTGGTGGGCACTGATAGGCAGCGCTGATGGGCACTGATAGGCAGCACTCATGGGCACTGATGGGCGGCACTGATGGGCACTGATGGGTGGCACTGATGGGCGGCACTGATGGGGGGCACTGATGGGCACTGATAGGCAGCACTGGTGGGCAATAATGGGCACTGGTGGGCGGAACTGATAGATGGCAATAACGGGCACTGGTGGGCAGCAGTGATAGATGGCATTGGTGGGCAGCACTAATAGGGGGGCACCACTGGCAGGCTTTCTGAGCCCTGTTTGCCATCCCTGGTGGCCATGGTGGGCATCCCTGGTGGTCATGGGTGGGCATCCCTGGTGGCTCTAGTGGCACCCCCTCCCCCCAGGGCTGCACTGGTAATCAATCATCTGATTACCAGCACAGACCCCCCCTGTGATCAGTGAGTAATTAGAAATACTCACTGATCACCCCGGCTGCAGTATCGATCCTCTGCTCTTCTCCTCACTGACAGGATCTGTCGGGACGAGAAGAGATCGAAGCCGTTACAACGGCTGTATTGACATTACATGACGGCTGTGATTGGACACAGCCGTCATGTGATCAGGAGGGCCAATCACAGGGCCCTCCTGCCAAGGCTTGTTGCTCTGTGTCCTAGGGACACAGGCACATCAAGATCGCGCCGCTGCGCGTGCCCGCGGGCACGCGCAGCGGCGCAATCTCTCTCCTTCTGAAGGACGTTCCGGAACGTCCGATCAGAAGGAGGAGACTCCCACCCGGCCGTGTATTTACAATGGCCTGGGTGGTTAAAGAAAGCAACTAAAACTTTTTTTTTGCTGCATAATTTTTTTAAGTCCACAGTGGTGCAAAAACCTAGAACGAAGACAACCATAAGTGTACAAAAAAGGTGCTTATGAACACACACTAAAAAGTGCACTTAAGGGTGTGCTTTTAGTCCACCCCCTGAAGGGGTAGGACCTCTACCCTGATCCCCCGGGGCCTGAGGTTCCTGACAGGGACAAAGGGTTTCCACTGGTCTGCCTAGCCAGAAGGCCTGGCAGACCCCATTCTTCTAGGCCAGCTGAAACTGACCCCAAATACTTGGTCGAGAGGCTCTCCCGAAGAGAGACCCCCCAAGAGCAGGGGAGAAAGGAACCTGAGGGCCACACATACTCTCCCCTAGAGGTCAGGGCAAGCCCAAGGACTCAGACCCTTCATCCGTGAGAAAAATACACACAAGATTGAAAGAGTGGCAATGAAAAAAAAAGTGGCCGTGCCAAATGTGCAGTGGCCTAGGCCCTGGGGCCTGTTAGACAAAAATTGCCCCCGGACTTAGCCAAAAGGCCAGGTCCTAAAAGGTGCAGTGCAGAAAGAAAAGCTTTTGGTGGCTGTGACCATGTGCCTTTTTACACCATGGAGTCCCACACCCAAATGTTACTAAGAGGACCCCTAGGGTGACCACTCCCAGGAGCACAGGCACCACGGACCATCTGCCTTCCCAACCTATGACCAGACAAGGTAGACCGCACAAATCAGTAGGTAATGGCCTCTTCCAGCTTTCCCAGGGGAATTACTCCCGTGCCTCAACTGCCTGTAGGCCACCCCGGTTTCTTTTTCAGCCGGTACTAGCCTTCCACACCCCCATCACTTAAGCAGGTTTGCATAGCCACAACCCAACCTTGGTCAGGTCAGATGATAGCACAGCGCCCCTACTGAATCACTGCTAAGAACAGATACTACACTTGATCTTAGCCAAAAGGGTTCCATTCCCTGTTACTGTAGGCACACAGCAGTCTGGCACATGATAGTTCAGTCACTCAGAAAACAGGCTGCACATGTCTTTTTTATTTTGTTAGAGAACTATTCGAGTTAGGGTGAACCTTGGCATACTCCAATAAACTGCAAGCTGTAGTAGAAGACAGTAAAACTGATCTATTTTTCAGAGTGAGGGCACCCCCTTTAAAGTGAAGGTAAACTGGTGCTAAACAGGGAAACAGCTTTCCCAAATGAAGCCAAAGAATGTCCAGACGGCTGGTACTCACTGGGGTTTACTAAAGGCAAATAGACTGCGCACTTATACAAGGGCAGTTGCTTAGTAAATGAGGACGAGCTCCTCTGACCTCCATCATCCAATCATGTGCAAGCAAAAATTCTGTTTGTTATTTTCTTTGCATGTGATTGGCCATTCTTTGTAAAGTGAAGCTTTATCTAATTTACTAAGCTCTGGAGCAACTGCACTTGTAAAAGTGCACAGTCTATTTGCCTTTAGTAAGTCAACCCCACTGTGTCCTGAATACTGTGCTGCCGTTTGCAGTATCAGTCAGTTTCTGTACTTGAATTGCCTGTGTCCTGGATCCTTAGATTAGCTTTTTGCAGGAATTCAGGAGGCTAGGCCAGAGGTCCCCCAGACAAAGTAGGACCCAGGATGCCAAAAAGGATTCTTTCAGCTGCATCTCCCAAGGATGCCACAGCCCTTAGGCTGGGTCATACGCCCTCAGGGACAAGAGCCCCCTGTTCTGGGCCCCAGCCTATTTATACCCCTTTCAGCCCCTTGCTGGTCCCTCACTCCACTGACCAGGAAAGAGACAATAATATACAGGCCAAGGTCTGTGTTCTTCCACCCACTATATCTCATAACTTAGTGGGATGCAGGGGAAAGTAAGAGAGCCTGCATCAGCAGACCCCAGAACATACACTATTAAACAAATGTTGCTCTCCCTGGCTACAGGGAGGCCAAAAACGAAATTTACCACTAGTAGCCTGCTGGGGCGCTACATAGAGTAACATTTTGACTAACACAAAACAAGAGGTGCACAGTAATGGAAATGTATGTATACTGTATAACCCCTTATGTTGTCCATGGAGACAGAGGCTAGATCAGTGTTTCTCAATCAGGGTGACGTGTGGCTTCCCCCAGGGTGCCGCAGGCACAGGACTTAATTTGCCCTTGATTAGCATCATGAATTGGGCAGGCCAGCTGCCAAAAACAACCAATGTTGCTCCAGGGTCAGAATGCACATCATAATTCATTGCTATGTTGATGGTGGCTGACTCACTTGCACCATGCCATCACATGTCTCTAATTAGGGAAGGATAGCATGCAGGGCCACCATCAGCATTCAGGAGAAGACAAGAGTCTGCTTTCTCCAGACCTCCTCCACCTCCTGCTGTCTGCCCCTGGATAAGGGAGGGCCTGTGTGTCTGAGGGCAACTCTGACATATCTCTGAGCTCTCACATATTGGGGCGACTCCAATGTGATGGGGGGGCCTCTGACATGAAGGGGGTCTCTGATGTGATGGGAAACATCTGACATGATAGCCATGTATGATATTCCCATCACACACGTTCCTGCAAATCACAAGGAGAGCTGCAGCAACCACCAGCTGGAGACTAGTAACACCATGTGTCAAATCATATATCGCCAGCACACACTGAATCAAGATAATGTTCAAACCTTTATTAAAATGATCCCATTACAGCAGTAAAGGTGCAAGGTTTCAATGCCACACAGGAACCACCACATGCAAGATGAAGGGGTCCTGCAAGGTGCAAAACGTTGCACCTTTACTTCTATGATATGATCACTATAAAACATTTGGATGTTGTCCTGAAGATTATCTTGATGGAGTGCTGGCACTTATGTGAGCATTTTATGTTTGGGCAGTGCAGGTAAATGTCATTTAGATCATTGAAGGTCATTGTTTCGACCAATGAAAGGAATATTTTTATTTAATTTTAGGATATATATACAAATTTCATGGGGATCTGGATTTGGTCAGTAGAGTTCAGCTCCCAGCCCCCACCCCATGCAGCTGTGCAGCAGCAGATCACTTCTAATAGAGAAATAGTAATCCGCTGCTGTATGGAGAGGAGGGACAGAGCTGTAATAGCGCCCATACTGATGGGTGAAGTGACATGACATCACTTGTGCAACATCCTTTCCAATGTAAACACATGTATGTTGCTGGACTCCATTGTTAGCGCAGAGGGGAGTCTGCGGGAGCCACTACCACAGTACAATATAAACAGCACTGTTAGAAAAGGAGTTAAACAACTGTAGTGCACCCCACGTAGGAGCCGTTGTTGAATAGGGATCCCCCACCCTGCACAGCCTGGCACACTACATTTTTACAGACTCCCAGAGTCAAGAAACAGTGCAGTGCTTGTTTTTTTGTATTTTTAATGAGGGGATAAAACTTGGATAGGGAATAGGAATATTATGGGATGCCCACTTGACCTAAAACAACTCTTCAGGGACACCTCTCCTATGTAGAGTCTATATAAACTCCACTGCTTACTCCAGCACCCTTGCCTGCAGAAATCCAGCTGGCACACAGATAGGTAATCTGAGGAAAAAGCAACAGTCAGATCTTGAGGCAAAAGCCCTTTAAAGGCAGGGCCCCCGGGCCCCTTGGGTTGTGTAGCAAATACAGTGTCAAACTTACTTCCTTGTGGCTGCTGATACCAGCACCACCTCTTCAGGCACTGCCAGCCTGCCTGGCTGCAGCCTTACCTTTCACTAACCCACCTGGCTACTTCTCCACAGTCCTCCCAGACTGCACACTCACCAGCCACCTAGCTGACTTCTCCCTGGAGATCTCCTGGACGTGCTGAATCTCTCCCGCTGTCCTCACACTTGCTCCCTTGCGTCCAGGACAGGACTCCTCTGTGCAAGAGGATCCCTCAGCACCCGAGTCCCAGGCCTGAGATCACAGACCCCCCCACCCCCAGACTTGGGGGCACCCTCAAGGGTCACCAACAGCCTCATCAGCATTCCATCTCCATCTTCCACCCGACTGCCCCTGATGGCATGACCCAGAGTATTGAAAGCGTTTGTTACCCCAACACTTCATATTCCAATATGCGCCTGCTGTACCATGTATTTGTATTAGAAACATTTCTGTTTTTTTCTGTTCTCTTTGCATTGCTTCCTTTGTGTGAAATCCCTGGTGTTCCTGCCAGTCCCTCTGCTTTCCTATCACAAACTAACCACACTAAGCAGGAGAACACACTGTGGTCAGTTCTCTAGCTATGAGGGGAACTCCGTGTGCTCTCCTCCAATGATCAGACTTCTCCTGACACGCCTTGCTGCACAGCCATTCACTGGGAAGCTTTGTGTGCTACACAACACACTGACCTTGTTATAAAATGTCCTCCTGCCCACCCCTTGTCCCGGCCCTGGGTGCATGCATTGGCGCAATGCACCAGGAACACCAGCAAGGTGTGAAAGGGCCATAAGATAAGCAATTGAACTGTTTGTAACAGGTTTGAAACCTGTCAAACAGAGATTGTGTGTTCACAAACATTGATGAAATGATTTGTGACAGAATTTTATTTGGAAAAATCCCCCTCGAAGTAAAAGTAAAAGCAATTGTTAAAGTACAAATGCTACTCTTAAAGTGGTAGTACACTGCAACCAAAAAAACCCTGCAAGACAATGGTATACCAGCACACTTTGAAATACCTACATTAGAACGAAACCCTCCAGCGGCGTGCTGTCACTGCTTACATGTCTTCCATCTTCCTTCCGGATTCCTGGGCTCCGGCTGTAAGAGTGGGCCAGGGCCAGGGCCGCAATGCCATCACTTCCCTGCATGCTAGCTGGAGCCCTTGGCTGCGGCACAGAGCTTTGAAGGTCCGGCATGGTATGTGGGACCTTCAGAGCACATGTGTCGGTGATGTCACCGGCTGCATGCAGTGTGAATATGTCCTAAAGAACGCAAGTTTTATCAGATATTTACTGTACCTATAAATAAGCCCTATTATAGGCTTACCTGTAGGTACAAATAAAAAAAAAATCACAGATTGTTTTCTACGATGTTCTAAAGCCAAGTAAGTTCACCTAATTATTTTTCTGTATGTGAATGAATACAAAGTGCTCCTTGAGGATCCTGCTTCTATAGAATATTGTTATTAAACAGAGACAAGCTTGACAGGTTCACTTCAATCACTTCCAGTTTACCATTGTTCAGTAGAAAATGTTCATTGCTGGATACAGTGATCGACATTTACTGAAATTAATTTTGTAATATCCTGACTCATCATTTGTGTACTTCTGTTATACTGCACAACTCCCAACTTACTGTAATTATGACACATGGAAATTAAACATATATGCACATGTTATTAGTAAAGAACAGTGTTGTTTCTTCTGTGATGCTAGAATAAGTTAATATAACAAACAAAAGACAAACAACTGTCATAAAATTCCACAGAAAAAAATAGACACCCAAACCAAAGACATAGTAGTTGAGACACCTACAGTATATACCCAAATTAGCTGATAGTCTAGAGCAGGGGTCTTCAAACTATGGCCCTCCAGTTGTTCAGGAACTACAATTCCCATCATGCCTAGTCATGTCTGTAAATGTCAGAGTTTTACAATGCCTCATGGGATTTGTAGTTCCACAACAACTGGAGGGCCGTAGTTTGAAGATCCCTGGTCTAGAGCACATGTGCTAAACACAAGAATCCGACCCGCCAGGCCATTTCATGTTGCCCTTGCACCACTTTTGCAGCTGCGAAGCCCCCTTTGTCTCCACCCCCACCTTATCATAGCAATCGGGAGCAGAGAGGAGGATAGAATATCTCTGCCAGATCCTACGCTAATCTGTGCAGCCACAGAGAGGCTCGTCTCTGTCTCTCCCCCCTTACCCCCCCCAGGTCAGCAGTTGGCAGCAGAGAGGAGAACAGAACTCCTACTACAGATGCTGCACCTCTCTGTTCACCCCCTGGTCCCCACCTCCCCTGGTCTTGGCATTCAGCAGACTCCAACAGCTGACTCCAGCCCTCCTCTGGTCCCCCTCCAGACCTTGAATCTGCTTCTCAGCGCCTTCCAGGCAGCAGCACAAGGTAAGGGGGGTGCATGGTGACGTAAAAGAAGAGAGGGGACTTGGGGACTCTTGACCTCTGATTGTGGGGGGCTCTTGACACCTGATGTAAGGGGTGGTAGGATGCTCTTGACATCTAGTCTTACAGATACAACTAGCCCTTTGCGGGCAACCATAATGCTGATGCGCTCTACAATAAAAATGAGTTTGACACCCCTGCTCTAGAGGAACTAACTGGTAAACAAAATGCTGGTTGTAAAATAATTTTAAGTATATCTGAAGCAAAACTTTTTATTTCGGTCAGCGGAGTTTGGATACAGACCCCCACCCAATGCAGCATGTATTTTGGATAGAGTAGGGAAGGATAAAAGGGAACTTTATCTTGCAAGAGGTCAGCAACAAAGGCAGTCAGAGGGGGGGGGGGGACATGCTCCTCTGCATCATGTACTACTGACCTCTGTTCTCTGTGTCATCTTTAACTGCCCTCTGCCCCCTGTGTCATTTATTACTGACCTCTGCCTCCTGTGTCATTTACTACTGACCTCTGCCTCCTGTGTCATTTACTACTGCCCTCTACCCCCTGTGTCATTTACTACTGACCTCTGCCTCCTGTGTCATTTACTACTGACCTCTGCCTCCTGTGTCATTTACTACTGCCCTCTGCCCCCTGTGTCATTTACTACTGACCTCTGCCTCCTGTGTCATTTACTACTGACCTCTGCCTCCTGTGTCATTTACTACTGACCTCTGCCTCCTGTGTCATTTACTACTGACCTCTGCCTCCTGTGTCATTTACTACTGACCTCTGCCTCCTGTGTCATTTACTACTGCCCTCTGCCCCCTGTGTCATTTACTACTGCCCTCTGCCTCCTGTGTCATTTACTACTGACCTCTGCCTCCTGTGTCATTTACTACTGACCTCTGCCTCCTGTGTCATTTACTACTGCCCTCTGCCCCCTGTGTCATTTACTACTGCCCTCTGCCCCCTGTGTCATTTACTACTGACCTCTGCCTCCTGTGTCATTTACTACTGACCTCTGCCTCCTGTGTCATTTACTACTGCCCTCTGCCCCCTGTGTCATTTACTACTGACCTCTGCCTCCTGTGTCATTTACTACTGACCTCTGCCTCCTGTGTCATTTACTACTGACCTCTGCCTCCTGTGTCATTTACTGCTGACCTCTGCCTCCTGTGTCATTTACTACTGCCCTCTGCCCCCTGTGTCATTTACTACTGACCTCTGCCTCCTGTGTCATTTACTACTGACCTCTGCCCCCTGTGTCATTTACTACTGACCTCTGCCTCCTGTGTCATTTACTACTGACCTCTGCCTCCTGTGTCATTTACTACTGCCCTCTGCCCCCTGTGTCATTTACTACTGACCTCTGACTCCTGTGTCATTTACTACTGACCTCTGACTCCTGTGTCATTTACTACTGACCTCTGCCTCCTGTGTCATTTACTACTGACCTCTGCCTCCTGTGTCACTTACTACTGCCCTCTGCCTCCTGTGTCATTTACTACTGCCCTCTGCCCCCTGTGTCATTTACTACTGCCCTCTGCCCCCTGTGTCATTTACTACTGACCTCTGCCTCCTGTGTCATTTACTACTGCCCTCTGCCCCCTGTGTCATTTACTACTGACCTCTGCCTCCTGTGTAATTTACTATTGACCTCAGCCCTCTGGGTCTCTTAAAGTGGTTGTAAAGTCAGAACATTCAATAACTGCCATTCCCTCTTTTTTTTATCAATTATAAAGAACTTTGTGTCTGTTTTTTTTCAATTGTAATCCTAACTACCTTTTCTCAAAGCACCTTTGTGCTGTCACGTGTCCTCCTCCATTCTCCTTCCTCGATCTAAGGAATGTGGAGGGAGGGGTTGAGATACCCCTCTGATATCAGCCAGCCAGCAGAGGAAAGTCTGCACATTGGTGCTGTGCAAAAAGGTATTTAGAATTTGAATTTTAAAAAAATAGACATATGGTACTTTATATCTTGATAAAAAAGAGGGGGTGGCAGTTTTTTTTATAAATGGTATTTTCAAGCCACAGGGAAGAGCAGCAGGAAGGGAGGGGTGGGGAGGAGATCAGCTCTCACACACACAGGGTTCAGAAATCACAGGCAGGGAGGGGGAGAGGGAGAGACTCGGAGCAGAGAGCGGGATGACGGAGGGACATAAACTGATCATGGTATCATGGATCAGCAGCTATGATTACCGTGGTCAACACACACACAGGAGGACACGGAAACAAGCAGGATCAACCAAGTATTTCAGCATGGAAACGGACAAATTACACTTGCACAAGCACTATACTATAGATCATGACTTAAAACATGAGAACTCAACCTGTGGCCCTCCAGCTGTTGCTGAACTACAAGTCCCATCATGTCTCTGCTTTTGGGAGTCATTCTTGTAACTGTTAGCAGCTTGCAATGCCTCATGGGACTTGTATTTCTGCAACAGTCGGAGGACCACGGGTTGAGCATCCATGCCTTAAAGGAACAGAAGCTTTTTGTTTCCCTTTTAGGGTTACAACCACTTTAATACTGCTCTTTGTGTCACTTACGTACTACTGCTCTGGCCCCTGTGGTCACTTACTACTGATCTCTGCATCACGTACCTCTGACTTCTTCCCTATGTGTCACTTACTATTGACCTCTTCACCCTGCATAAATTACTACTGACCTCTGGCACCTCTGCCACTTATTACTAACCTCTGCCCTCTGTGTCACCTACTAGTGACCAATGCATTGTGCATTACTTACTACTGATCTGTGAACACTGCACTACTTACTGCTGACCCCTGCACTCTGCCTTACTTACTACTGACCTCTGTGTTAATACTGAACTCTGCTCTGTGCATTACCTAAAACTGATCTCCAAATTTTGCGTTACTCACTACTGACCTTTGCATTATGTACTACGGATCTCTAAACTTTGCGTCAGTAACTACTGACCCCTGTACGTATACCTACTTCTCATAACTGACCTGTCCACAGTGAGTCCCCAAAGGGTCACAGCACATCATTATGACTCCTAATCTCCCTTCTATAACTGTGTATTTTGCCAGCTGCCTGTTTGTTGCTCATATATTTGTCATGCATTTCCCAAGTATTCTAACAGTTGCATCATACCTGACATACACAAGACAATATGTCAGCTGTCATGACTTTTCGACCAGGGGAACTCACCAGCATTTGCCAGTCAGTGCAGAGGTTCAGTTCAGGCAGAGGGGGAATTTGTTCTATTATTTTATAGTTAATGTCATTCTTATAATTTGATGGTTAACATCTGTATGATGTGATGTGTTGAAATGCATCTACATTACGGTGCTTTTGTAAGGTGCATTGGGCTGTCTTTCAAAATGAAGGATGTTGCTGTGTTAAAGTGCTTTGTAATAAAATACACATTTTCCATTTAACCCATTTTTCTGTTTAATTTTTTTTCTGATGCAATTGTGTGATATAAGTGAATATAATATCGAGTAGTATAAACTAGCGAACCCAAATATTAGGTGTCAAATGCTATGAATTGATTAAAAGCATTAAATAGATTATGTGATATAAATAAATGTAGTGACAAATATTATTAAATGAATTAGCAGAAACCCAAGTAATTAGTTTCAATTGCTAAAATTAAGTGCAATAGCTCTCATAAATAAATATGTACATACATATATTAATAAACAAATAAATACTGAAATAAATTAAATATTAATACAATAAAGTACAAGGTAACTAATAAATTAATATGCAAACAAAAAGTCCCAACAATAGAGGTTAATGAACCACTGAAAACAGTCCAAATAACACCATCCAAATATATATGGAATGACTGAGGGATCCTGTAATAGTGCTTCTTCTGATAGCAACACCTCCACCAAATAGCAGGACCAACCGGTGTGTCAAACTGCTTACCAGAAATGGTAGACCCCTAAATCTGTCCGCCCCAATGTCGCAGTCCCGCAAAAAAATCGCAGATCGCCGCCATTACGCGTTAAAAAAAAAAACAACAAAAATGACAAAAATCTTTCCCTTTGTTAGTAAACGCAATAACTTTTGCGCAAACCAATCAAAATACGCTTTTTGCGATTTTTTTTTTTTTTACCAAACATTTGGTAAAAAAAAAATTGGCCTAAAATGTTAAAAATTTTGATTTTTACATTTTATTTGAGAATTTCATATAAAAAAATGTGAAAAATATTGTTATTTTTGCAAAATTGACGCTCTTTTTTTGTTTATAGCACATGATCAAAAAAATGCACAGGTGATCAAATACCACCAAAAGAAAGCTCTGTTTGTGGGAAAAAAAGGACGCCAAATTCGTTTTGGTACAGCGTCGCACGACCGCGCAATTGTCCGTTAAATTCACGCAGTGCCGAATCGCAAAATAGGCCCTGGTCAGGAAGGGGGTAAAATCTTCTGGGGCTTAAGTGGTTAACTCTGGGAGTACAGTTACTGCTACACTCCCAGAGCTCTGACAGGAGAGATGCTGTCTACACACACACACACACACACACACACACACACACACACCAGCTCTGTCTACCCCTTTCCTCTGCTGTCCATTCACAGAAGCCTTTGTAATTTTTGAGTTCACATAACGAAAAGCGCTGTGTGCTTGGGCAGGAGGGGGTGGAATAGACACAGCGGCTGCATGCAACTCTGCGGCTACTGGACCTGAAACCAGAAGGTCCAGCATCAGAACGCTGGAAGTATAGCGAGAGCTGTCCTCCGTAAAAATGTAAATTAAAGAGATAAGTCAATGAGGTGGTATGCAGCTCATTGGATGTAACCCCCAAAAATCCAGAACATTTCTAAAGTGGCTGAATTCCTGGAGTTCATCTTTAACATGCATGGTAATGCACATCAATACATTATTGAACATCAATGAACATTACTCATGTTGGCATGCACTGACATCTGATGTACAGTGTATGCTTACACTTTCATGGATTTCAATTGTTTAAAAAAAAAAAAAAAGCCATTAAAATGGAAAGGTTTTACAATAAATTTAGGAGCATGCTTTTAGTTTATTGTAAAGTAGATCATATTTATAGCTACTCTGAAATTGCAATAACTTTAGGGAAATCAAAGTTCAAACTATAAATAAAAAAAAATGTATGTCAATTATATCAATTAAATGTTGGTAAACATGTTTGATATTTTACATGAAATAGAAGACAACTAAAATGAATAGAATTGATTCTTTCTTTGAACTAAGATATTTATTTGAATTTTTTTCTGTTTTCTAAACCTTTATCATTAAATACACACTTTTACTGTACAAATATATAAAAAGAGAAATTCTCTGTTCTGAATAAAGCTTGGATTGGTTGACCTCTAGTGGAAATGTTGAGGATTTGCAGGCTTTTTGTTGATTAGAGACGAGCTACAATATTAGAGCTGAAGTTCAGGTATGACAGTTTCAGAGATGTATAGTAACGAAGTAGAACTACTTAAGTACTGTACTTAAGTACCGAAATGCGGTATCTGTACTTTCCTAGAGTAGAATTTTTTTCTCCTACTTCTACTTTTACTTCACTACATTTTTTCGATGATTTCGATACTTCTACTCAAGTATTTTTTTTTGTGCTGCATAGTTACTCGTTACTTTTAAAAAAATTACCACTGCCAGAACAGTAGATTGCAAGTTGCATAAAGCTCAAAAAAATGTGTATAATGTCATTTGTAAATCAGCGCATACGAAAATAAAGGCTGTGTATAATAAAAGCTGCTATACCAAATCTTTCCAATAAAAAGAAAATATGAAACAAACAAATAAATGGTGCTACAGCGCTTAAAGTGCATCAAGAAACTACTAACAAACACAGGTTAATCATTTGAATAAATCATTTGAAATAATAAAAAACAATATGATGTTCAAACTTTTGACTTCTTTCTTTAATAACTACATAACACAGTACTTGTACTTCTACTTTCAGTACTTGAGTAGAATTTTTTTTTCCAAACTACTGGTACTTTTTACTTTTAGTACTTAAGTAGCAAATTTTTTGAAAAAACTACTTGCAATACTTAAGTAAAAAAAATGTTGAATACTTTAGTACTTCTACTTAAGTAACTTTTTCTGTGAGCACTTCCACTTCTACTCAAGTCACTTTTTGATCGAGCACTTGTACTTTTACTCAAGTAGAAATTTCGAGTACTTTATACAAGTCTGGACAGTTTTTACATAGTTACATTGATCCAGCTGGGGCTAATGTAAGTATTTATGTACCAAACCAGTGGCATCCCAACGCAAGCAGGAAATCACTTTAATAAGCACTGCTACAAAAGTGATCGCTGCTAGATTCCAGGTCACATGCTGTGCAGTGACCCTGCTGCATTGTGAGCACAGGAGGTCGCTAGCATGGCATAGGCGCCATTCGGGGAGCACTTTGCATTTTGTCAATGAATGCAAAGCATTCTCTGACTGGAGGATGTGACGTCACAATCTCCATCTCATCCAATCAAAGAATACTTTGTATTCGGGGACAAAATGCAAAGAGTACTCTGAATGGTTCCCATGTTGAGAAGAAGGCCTAGTGTTCACAATGCAGCAGGGCAGCCCCTTGGCATTGGATCCAGAAGCTATCGGTGATCCCTATAGTAGCAGTACCTACTTTGGTGATTAAGGCCCCTTTCACACATACGGTCCAATCAGATCCGCCTGTCAGTTTTTCAGCCGGATGCTCAATGCATCCCCATGGGGCAGCGGATGTCAGCGGAGACACGTCCGCTGACACCCGCTGCCATCCGATCCTGTCAGTCAAATCCGGACGGATGGAAACCCTATTTTTTTTAACAACATTAAAGCCTGTTCCGTTTCAGCAAAGCTATTATTTGCCAAAAGACCCAGGTTATGGGACGTGTGTGGATATTTAGTGCCAGTTCACACATATGCGATGTCAGACATCGCATGTGATTTGCAGTGCACTGCTCTGCAAATCACATGCGATGTCTGTGCGCTGCCAATTCAGCCATACAGATTGTATGGCTGAATTCACATCACATTCGGACCAAAGTCGCACAGGAACATTTTTTTGGTCCGCACCAGAATCGTATCGCATGGGTGTTCACATCGTATCACATGGGTGACAGTTCGCACTGCGGTATGCGTACTGATCTGGGGGTGTCATTAACTTTGTATTGACACCCCCAGCGATTCGCATATGGCAGTGTGAACTTCCGGCGAGTTGAGTGCGATGTGAGAACCCGCAGTGGATATGCAGGGTTCCTGCATCGCATATGTGTGAACCGGCACTTAATAACTGTACTCCCAGAGTACTCTCTTGTTGTTTCTAAATGTTTTCCCACTATGTTTTTAAGAAAACACAACTGATGTGTTTACTTTTTTGTATTAAGAGGTGAATCCATTGCCTGTGTTACAGGTAGGTACAGTATGTAACATTATCTCAACAGTTTGCTTAAAATGTAATCATATGTAAGAAAAAAAAAACAATAACTGTACTCATGAAAATATATTCCCATTCCTTGTACCTGTCCTGAGTATCCCTTGGGTACATATGCTGTTCCACTGCTTAGGAAATTGCGATCTACATCTTTCAGACCTTCATTCCAACTTTTATGTGTTTTTTTATGCCCAAGGAACCATGCAGGCCCTCAACAAAAATCCAACATGATTTCATGGCGGTTCCTTTTGGGGCAACACCACATCCGCCTGGGGGGCCATTTGATGTCGCTGGGTTACCCCTCTCAAGAACATCTGGTGGTGGTGGCACTGTGTGGAGAGAGCACTATCGGCAACAAATCTGGAACTGAAGCTGAAATGTTTAAATATTTTGATACTTATAATTTATTTGCCTATTCATCACAGTTTATGTTTATAATAGAAACTTCT
Source organism: Pelophylax lessonae (assembly GCF_965119305.1). Classification (NCBI taxonomy): domain Eukaryota; kingdom Metazoa; phylum Chordata; class Amphibia; order Anura; family Ranidae; genus Pelophylax; species Pelophylax lessonae. The sequence goes on along the minus strand of NC_138768.1, from coordinate 428,202,606 downwards.
GAAGAAGCGGCTGAGAGCCACGAAACATGTCAAGTCTCTGGGTGGACATGGACCACTCTCCTATCCAATAACAAGGAGTATTTGGTTTGATACGAACCCTTGGACTACTGTTTATCAGTCCATGGTCCACCGCAATATATCTATATTGTTGATGTTTTTGATGCACATTTTATATGTGACATATGTACTAAGAATGATACTCAAATATTTTTTTATTGATTGAATGCTCTTTTTTGTTGAATAAAATGTATACGTTTTAATTTATCATTTTATGTTTTTGTTGTAACTTTATTTTTATGGCACCATTAAAATCCCTTGCCCCACTGCTTCCTTTTCCATGGAATCCGGTGATGCATCTATGATGGCCTAACTGGCTGGGGTGTCATCCTGGCGTGTTTCACCCTCAGCGCACTGGCCCTCTCATATCTGCCCCGCCGCATGTTCGTGGAATGATATTGAATTCAATTTGGATGAAGGTGCCCATAATAATATCTTTCCTAATATATAGACTTGTGCATTAGATTTTTCCAAAAATCCAACATGTTATTGTAGTAAACATTTTATTAATGGACTTTTTTTTTAATACTAATGGCATGCTGCCACCCAAGGACATCAACCAGCGTTTGTATCATCTATCTCCCTATTACATTTCAAATTAAAATAAACCACTGTAAGCAATACAAAATCTTCATTGAAGGCTGAATAAAGGAAAAACCGCTTGCGCTGCTTGCCAAAAACAAATCAAGCAGCAAGCATACACTGATATAACATGAAGCCTTGATGCATTTAAAACAAAAAGTACTTACGGTAAAGTCATATGATGTACTACTTTTTTTCATGATTACACCAATGTATGTTGCCTGTTTTACAATTACATTCTTAGCATGCGACTTTAAAATCCATTTTACCTTTATTTTGTTGTGCGGTGACAGTCAGACAAGGCTGGGGTCCTGCAAGCACTTTGCAAGGTTGATGGAGGCCGGGTTTCTTGCCAGCATCATTGTATGTATCTCAGTCAAACAAATAGGCATTAAGGTTGAAATATCACATACATTAAAAAAAAAAAATGTTGACAGAGGCCAAATGAGCAATGTTAAATTGTTCCCCTATAATCAGTAAAAAAAAGTATGAGTGTATCCTCCAAAGGGCTGCAGTTAGAAAAGTGTTCTAGACATGTGTCTCTTATTTGGGGGATTTGGCAGGGGAGCCCCCATGGTCATAGATGATTGTCTTTTATGGAATAGTGGCATTTACCTTGTGTATTTAGGAATCCCTCATGAGGGGCAAACCTTGGATCCATTTTTTTACGAAGCCTAAATTCAATGCTAAGTCCATGCATGCAGGTGGGAAATTTGCTCATAATCAACTTGTCGATGCTCCTTTTCTAGGTCGTGAAACACATTTAAAAAATAATTTTTTTGCTGGTAGAGTAGGAGGCTAGTGATCTCCTGTGTCCTAGCAAGCAATGATGCTGTATGCCTACTTATATCCTATGATGCTTATAAGAAGTTGTCATTTAGTGTAAGTAGTAATACTGGCAGTAAATGAATGACTTCCTGTTGCAGCTGCAGGTTCGGGGACAGCAAACTTGGACAAATTTGGCCATTTAGTTTGCCTGGTCTGTGAACCATAAACAGCAAGAGTCTTGGTAAACCTTGCATCACCCTCTACTTAAATCTCATCCTTAGTGCAGAGAAATTACATTTCATTATTTCATTCACAAGTTTGATAGTTATTATGACCCCATTTGTGAGCTTTGATGTCAGCTGTCTTGGTTAGCAAATCTTAGCTTTGGCTTGTGTGAATTGTTTCTTTTAAGCATGAAAGTGATCTGCAATGGTAAGCCTATTTCTCGCTGATATGATCATAGTACTGAAGTACAGAGCCAAAGAAAACCATAACATATGTCAGGGGCACATATGGTCTTTCTGCTCATATATCCATCCTAGACACAGAGCACGATGCAGTTGATCATGAATGTTCTGGTGCTGCACTTGATATTAATGAACACAGCTGTTGTTCATTTCCATTTTTTGCTTCAGCATTTGTTTAGGAATGACAAATGTCATTCTCTAGTACAAAAAGCAATATGTGCTTGGAGTGTATATATGTGTATATATTGTAAGGAACAGTATTTTGCCAACTTTTTTTGTGATCTTGTAGTGAGCTTTAGTCAGCTTAGCTTTGTGTCTTTGTGTCTTCTTCTGTGTGTTCTCCACACATAGAATGGATTATCTTGGTCACCTGTGGAGTGCTGTCCAGCAGGTTGTGCTAGGAATGACATTCAGTGTATGGAATTGTGACAGACCCAACAGCGGCTTTTGGACGGGACTAGGGGCTAGCCTTCTACTCACTGATTATGGCCCATGGAGAAAACCAGGGATGTTGTCTGCTTCTCTCGGTTAGAGCATGGAAAAGAGCTCAGTTCGGCCTCCCATGGAGAGAGCAGTTCATTCTCTAAAGATGGACAACAACGTGATGAACACTGAGAGTGAGGGTTGGATTAATTCTCTGAATAAAGCAAATAAAGCTTCTCTTCTGGAGTGGATGGAAAAGTTTAATATTATTCTTGCCAAAATCAGTGTGTAGAAGGCATTCTTTCCAAAAATCAGTGGGTAGAAGGCTAACCCTTGGTGCCCCCCCCAAAAGTCTCTGTCACGGTTGGGTCTTTCACAAGGATGTTTATTCCTTGGTCAATTATCAGGCTTGGGGGCCTGCTGATGCATGCTGAGTGTGTTATTCAGTGTCTGAAGCACTTTCTGACTCTTGGTCTCAGGGCCATCAACTGGGGGGTATAGGCAGTTTTCCCTTACCATGCCTAGGCCTCACTGGATCAGCAGGGGGGATTGGGTGCAGGGTGAGTTCTTGCTCAGGCTTCCCCTCCCCCAAGGGAATACACATCTGGTAGCCAGTAACTTACTGGTTTTCCCTGTCCTTCCTATGGTCTAGCAGGACCACAGAGGTGCCATGACACCACTTCCGATTCTGGCCCAGTGTAAACAACGCCTTTTTTTTAAAGCATTAGATCAATGTTTTTTTTTTTGCTAATTCTTACATTGTAGAGGAGAGATGTGGGGTCTTATTGACCCCACATCTCTCCATAAAGTGCACCTTTCACTGCTTTTTTTCTCACAAGGGTTGTGTACATTACTTGTGATAAGAAAAAACATGATCACATTTTTTTTTTAAAGGAACAGTGTAAAAAAAAAAAAAAAATGTAATCATTTAAATTACATTTTTTTTCTTAAAGCATCCCCCCGCCAACCCCCCCCCCCCTCCGTGCTTGCGCACAGTGGTGAACGCATACACAGGTCATGCCCACATATGTAAACCACACATGTGAGGTATCGCATATAATTCAAGAAATAATTCTAGCACTAGATCTCCTCTGTAACTCTAAACTGGTAACCTGTGAAAAATTTTAAAGCGTAAGCGTTGCCTATAGAGATTTTATAAGAAGTACCATAGTTTGCCACCATTCCACGATCGTGCGCAATTTTAAAGCATGACATGTTGGGGATCTATTTACTCTGCATAACATAATCTTTCATACTTTACAAAAAATTTGGGTTTTACAGTATCTCACATTTATACAGTTATACACCCCTCACATTTTTGTAAATATTTTATTATATCTTTTCATGTGACAACTGAAGAAATTACACTTTGCTACAATGTAAAGTAGTGAGTGTACAGCTTGTATAACAGTGTAAATTTGCTGTCCTCTCAAAATAACTCAACACACAGCCATTAACAACTTCCCGACCACCCGCCGCGATTTACTGTGGCAGGGTGGCTCTCCTGCGCGAACCGACATAAGTCTGCATCGGTCGCGCGCGCGAGAAGCTGGGGGGGGGGGGATGCGCCGCCGGTGGGGCGCGCTCCCGCCCTCATTCAGCAGCGGGGAAGCCGTTGCACGGATGAGGTGACTCAGATTGCCGTCTGACACCCGCGATCGCTCCCCGCTGAGAGAGAAGGACGGTCGGCTGTTGCTTTATGTTTTGGATCATTGTCTTGTTGGAAGACAAATCTCCGTCCCAGTCTCAGGTCTTTTGCAGACTCCATCAGGTTTTCTTCCAGAATGGTCCTGTATTTGGCTCCATCCATCTTCCCATCAATTTTAACCATCTTCCCTGTCCCTGCTGAAGATAAGCAGGCCCAAACCATGATGCTGCCGCCACCATGTTTGACAGTGGGGATGGTGTGTTCAGGGTGATGAGCTGTGTTGCTTTTACGCCAAACATAACATTTTGCATTGTTGCCAAAAAGTTTGATTTTGGTTTCATCTGACCAGAACACCTTCTTCCACATGTTTGGTGTGTCTCCCAGGTGGCTTGTGGCAAACTTTAAACGACACTTTTTATGGATATCTTTAAGAAATGGCTTTCTTCTTGCCACTCTTCCATAAAGGCCAGATTTGTGCAGTATACGACTGATTGTTGTCCTATGGACAGAGTCTCCCACCTCAGCTGTAGATCTCTGCAGTTCATCCAGAGTGATCATGGGCCTCTTGGCTGCATCTCTGATCAGTCTTCTCCTTGTATGAGCTGAAAGTTTAGAGGGACGGCCAGGTCTTCGTAGATTTGCAGTGGTCTGATACTCCTTCCATTTCAATATTATCGCTTGCACAGTGCTCCTTGGGATGTTTAAAGCTTGGGAAATCTTTTTGTATCCAAATCCGGCTTTAAACTTCTCCACAACAGTATCTCGGACCTGCCTGGTGTGTTCCTTGTTCTTCATGATGCCCTCTGCGCTTTAAACGGACCTCTGAGACTATCACAATGCAGGTGCATTTATACGGAGACTTGATCACACACAGGTGGATTCTATTTATCATCATTAGTCATTTAGGTCAACATTGGATCATTCAGAGATCCTCACTGAACTTCTGGAGAGAGTTTGCTGCACTGAAAGTAAAGGGGCTGAATCATTTTGCACGCCCAATTTTTCAGTTTTTTATTTGTTAACAAAGTTGGAAATATCCAATAAATTTCGTTCCACTTCATGATTGTGTCCCACTTGTTGTTGATTCTTCACAAAAAATTACAGTTTTATATCTTTATGTTTGAAGCCTGAAATGTGGCAAAAGGTTGCAAAGTTCAAGGGGGCCGAATACTTTCGCAAGGCACTGTATGTAGACATAGAACACACACCCTGCCGCGCCCCCTTAAAGGGGAATTATACAAAAAATGATTGGTTAAACCCACAAGTGCTTTTTTTAACCACTACTATTCATTTATACTGGCTTTTGTGCCTTTCAGCCACAAAAATGCACATATTTACTACCAGGGTTGCAATGGTCGCACTTGTGACCGGGCCACGGAGTTCTGCCACTGTGGGGGCCCACCTGCCCCTTCCGGCTGTTTATTCCACTGTGTGAGGGGGGAGGGTCGCCGGCCACCTATTTCACTGAGCAAAAAGCGAGGGGGGCGATGGCAGCCACTTATTCCTCTGTGCGAGGGGGGCACTGCTAGCCGCTTATTTCACTGTGCGAGGGGGGAGGCGCCGCCAGCCGGTTATTCCATTGGTTGAGGGAGGGGTGTGGTGGCCGCTTATTCCACTATGCATGGGGGGCCCCTGCCAGCCGCTTATTCCTTTGTGCAAGGGGGGAGGTGCCGTTTATTCCACTGTGTGAGGGGGACCGCCGCCAGCCGAATATTCCACTGTGTGGGGACCTGCTGCTGTTAAAGACATTGATGGGAGTTGGCAGAGCACTCACTGCTATACTCACACAGCAGACTGCCCACCCAGCTTCATTCATTGCTGCAGACAGATGCCATGGCCAGGAGGCAGGTATTGGAGGGGAAAGTTAGCCGACCCGCTGAAGCGCGAATGAGGAGGAGCCTCATTGGAGGCACGAATGACACCGAAAGCGAGTAAGTGCGAGTGCCACCGATTCCACCACCCATATCACCGCGACTCCACCATCACCACCACTGCTTCCTCTGATTGACCCCCCTCATCACCAGCACCACTGCCTCTGACCGAACCCCAACACTGCTGCCTCTGACTGAACCCCACCACTGCTGCCTCTGACTGAACCTCCCCACCCCCATCACCACTGCCTGTGACTGAACCCCCTATCACCACCACTGCTTCGTCTGACTGACCCCCTTCATCACCACCACCGCTGCCTATGACTGAACCCCCCCCATCACCGCCACTGCTTCCTCTGATTGACCCCCATCACCACCACCGCTGCCTCTGACTGAACCCCCCCGCCACCTCCCTCCCCCATAAGGCAGTGACGACGGGGAATAGGGATGACATCAGTGGCAGTGGCCTGATGTCATCAATATCCTATCACCGCTACTGATGTCATCCCTTTCCCTCCTCTGCCACTAAAGTTATCCCTTTCCCACTTCTGCCACTGATGTCATCCCTTTCCCACCTCTGCCACTGATGTCATCCCTATCCCACCTCTGCCATTGATGTCATCCCTATCCCACCTCTGCCACTAATGTCATCCATATTCCTGCCATTGATGTCATCCCTATTCCTGCCACTGATGTCATCCCTATCCCACCTCTGCCACTGATGTCATCCCTATCCCACCACCACCGCCACTGATGTCATCCCTATCCCACCACTACCACTAATGTCATCCCTATCCCACCACCACCACTGCCACTCATGTTATCCCTATTCCACCACACCTGCCACTGATGTCATCCCTATCCCACCACCGATGTCATCCCTATCCTCACCATCACCACTGCCACAGTTACAGTAAGTTAAAATCAGAAACAGAAATGTTTTACAGTTTTATAGAGTGAAAAAAAATAAGTATCAAAATCATATTTTTTTATCCCTATCCCACCTCTGCCACTGATGTCATCCCTATCCCTACCACTGATGTCATCCCTATCCCACCTCTGCCACTGATGTCATCCCTATCCCGCCATCACTGATGTCATCCCTATCCCACCACCACCGCCACTGTTGTCATCCCTATCCCACCACCACCACCACTGCCACTAATGTCATCCCTATCCCACCACTGCCACTGATGTCATCCCCATCCCACCACCACTGCCACTGATGTCATCCCTATCCCACCACCACCACGGCCATTGATGTCAAACCTTTCTCTCCACCACCACTGCCCCTGATGTCATCCTTATAGTACCACTGCCACTGATGTCATCCCTACCCTAATACTGCCACTGATGTCATCCCTATCCCACCACTGCCACTGATGTCATCCATATCCCAACACCACCACTGATGCCATCTCTATCCCAACACCACCACTGATGCCATCCCTATCCCACCACCACCACTGATGTCATCCCTATCACACCACCACCACTGATATCATCCCTATCCCACCACCACCACTGATGCCATCCCTATCCTCACCACCACCACTGCCACAGTTATAGTAAGTTGAAATCAGAAACAGAAATGTTTTACAGTTTTATAGAGTAAAAAAAAATAATCATGCTTTTTTGGGACGGGGGGAGGCCTTCATGATTTTTTGCAACGGGACCCTGAAGGTTCTAGTTATGCCTCTGCATATTTCCAATATTCACAAACTTTAGCTTTAGCAGACCTAATCTGTCTGCTCCCCAGGCTACAGAGCACTATCAGTGAGCACGCCAAGGTATTTTAAAACAATAAATCTAGCTGCTTAATTGCAGCCAGGACAGGTGCGTGGGACTGCAGGCATCAGGCTAATCTAACAAAAATGCATAGAATAAAGAACACAACCAACACACTGAATGAAATAAAATTAGGCTATAAACCTGGTTTATTGGTTTTAAATATTTTTAATAAAATAAACTTTATTCACACCAAATAACTTTATTTACCACAATATTCAGAATTCAACAACAATTCAGACCACCCACCAAGACTCAAGCTGACCAAGAATTTAGCTTAACCATTTTATTATATGTCCCTTTTAATTCACATTGCCAAAGGGAACCACCACACAAACCGGCTGCCATGCGGGTGGGGGGCTGGGGGGGAGGTTTTTTCCTTACATTGAATCCTCTCTAGCGACTGGCAGAAAGCTCTTGTGGCAGGCTTCTTAAATAGGTCCCTAAGGCTTTCTACAGAGTTCTGGGGGGTCATATGACCCAAATTGACCTATTCCTGACTGAGCCCCTAACCTTCCAGAACCTTCCAGCCATGTGACCTCAATTGACCACACTAAGTCCCATTGAAAATCATTACGATGGTGCTTATACTGCTGCCGCCATGGTCCCGTGGGGTGGGGGGCCTAATAAGGCTACCCCCTTTTCCTCCACATTCCTGGACTGGATCAGAGGTTGTATAGGAGTGCAAAGGAAAGAAAAGAGCCTGTGTAATCTGGGTGATATAATAACTCAGACAGAACTTCTCCAGGTTCTCTGTGATACATACTATGTAATCCAAACAATAAAACGGCACTCATGGGGCTTGAAAGGTGAACACACAGTGATTACATTTTATTTTGACTGTTCAATGGGGTAGAAGCTCATCTTCCTTAGGACAACAGCCCTGATTCAGTTTTGGTGGCCATCCTGCAAAGGCAACACAATTCTCTGTCATGCAGTTTTCTTGTCTCTGGAACTTGCCATTAGTGCCTGGATTTTTCTCCTTTCTTCATTTTTGCCCATTTTGTACTATATACTACATTATTATTGTTTTTTTGTGCTTTTAATTTGGACATTTGCCCACATTTTTTTTTAGCTGGAACTTTGACATTTGCACTTGATGATGTCATCACATGTAGGTGGTAATAATGCAAGGGAGTTTAAGGGTATATATGTTGTGTTGCTTCACTTTACTGTTGTCCCGAGGAAAATAAATGTGTGCCTTGTCTAAATAAAAATTATACGAGTTTATTTTTATCAATTAACACAATTAACTCATTATAATACTGCTCTCCAGCCCTTTGGGTAGCAAATTGCCTCCTGCTACAGCCAAATATTTCAAATATTGACTCATCAGTCCAGAACACCTGCTGACACTTTTCTGCACCCCAGCTCCTATGTTTTGGTGCATAAGTGAGTTACTTAGCCTTGTTTTCATGTTGGAGGTATATCTTTTCGGTCACAATTATTCCATGAAAACTACATCTGGCCAGACTTCTCCAGACAGTAGATGGGTGTACCTGGGTCCTACTGGTTTCCATCAGTTCTGTGATGGCATGATGTATCATTCATCTGCTGCCATAAGTTTCCTTGACCGACCACTGTGTCTTAGGTACTCAGTGTTGCCCGTTTCTTTGTGTTTCTTCAAAAGAGCTTGAAGAAAACATCTTTAAACCCAAGTCTTCTTTGAAACCTTTGCCTGGGAGAGACCTTGCTGATGCAGTATAACTACATAGTTAGTCTGATTGATACAAAAAAAATCCTTAAAACAATAAATAAAATAATAAAATCCTATATATACTGTATACAATCCCGTACCCACAGTTGATCCAGAGGAAGGCAAAAAAAAAAAACCCAGCAAAGCATGAACCTATTTGCTCTAGCAGAAAAATATCCTTTCTGATCCCTCGAGAGGCAATCACATATTCCCTGGATCAACTTTACCTATAAATGTTAGTACCCAGTAATGTTACATACATCCAGGAAAGAATCCAGGCCTTTTTTAAAGCAATCTACTGAGCTGGCCAGAACTCTGGAGGGAGTCTATTTAACATTTTCACAGCACTTACTGTGAAGAAACCTTCCTGTATTTGAAGATTAAATCTCTTTTCTTACTACCTTGTGTCTTGTTGCTGTGCTCAGTCATGGCATGGTGTATGACCTGTGACATGAAACTGTCTTCCACAACCTCACCTTCATTTTAGAGCTTGGCTGTTCTGTTCCTCGCCCAGTTTTAAGCATCTGTAGCACCCTCCTAGGTAGGTGCTAGTGAGAGAGTATAGTTTTTGGCTCTGTCTGCTCATTAGAGGAGCAGCAGGTAAAGCTACTGTATATTGCGTTCTGCCTACCAGAGAGCAGGATCTCTGAGTTAGGTCTGCTCAGTGCGCTCAGTATGTGATTCATTGGGTCTAGAGAGTGTTTCACACTGGTCCAATAGGGAGGTATGTTGGACTGTGGGAGGAAACCTCATCAATGGATACACAGGGCTTTGATATAGTCCTGGTGATTGGTAGAGACAGCCTGTCTCGGTGCATTCTGGGATATTGTATAAAAGCCAGGAGCACATGTGCTGTGGGGTCTTTGGCTGGGGAGCAGAGTCCTGGAGAGAGGGTGGCGGCTGCCTCTTCCTCTGTAAGCAGTGGCATGTGGCATCAGGAGGTCGTTCTGAGGGCCAGAGGAACAGAACTAAATCCAGAGGTCCATGAAAAGCTGACTGGGGGGGGGGAGACCCTAGAAAAACAGTATTGTGAGTACAGGGGCTCGTGTCAAGGGGCCTGACCTGAGGGGGGCCACCCCGCAGTGGAGTAGTCAGTGGACGGGAGTCAGTGGTCAAGAGAGGATACTAGGAGAGTGTCCTGAAGATAACAGTAGTTTATCAAGTCATCTGGAAAGATACTTAACCATAAATCCACCTAAGTGGCAATGTGGCCTGGCTGTAGATGTCCTCCCAACTTTGTGCATAGTTTATTTGGAGTATCCCACTTTTCCCTTCTTCCGTCCCTATTTAAAACAAAACACCAAAAACAACTACAAACCCCTGGACTGACCATTGACTGAGCCAAGAAGTAAAGTGATAGTTTGTGCATGCTCAAATTTCCAAAGGGAAACCTGGGGGACCCTAAGGTGTGGAATCCAACAATCCTCAAGGGGGCATTGCTACACAACCTACACAGCTGTTTCTGTCTCAGTTAACTCTAACCCTAACTCTGCAAGTGTACAAAGTGATGCTGGTTTGAAGCCAAAGTGTAGTCACACAAAATATTGATTTGATTTTGATTTTTCTTCTTCTTTCACTTCACAATTTGTAAATTGATAAAAATAAACAATGAAAATATTTTTTTTTTAAGCATTCTTACTTTACAGCATTTGTAAATGCCTAAAACTTTTGGCCATGGTTACCGGTGACACCTTCGGCCCATTTATTCTGAATACCCAAGTGTGAGATTTGAGTCAAAGACCAGTCCGACATCTTTGGTTTGTTTTGTTTATTTGATATAGGGGATGGGAGAAGGGAATGAGTGGGATACTCCTCTCTTGCTTGCTGGCACTTGAAAAACACTGACTTGCTGAACTGTACTTAAATTTGACTTCTGACACTCTGGCTAGTTCAAAAGTCCTGGACTGTACTGTGAACTGACTTCTGACGCTCTGGTTAGCTCAAAAGTCCTGAATTCTGCTCCCTCCAGTCCTTCCTGACTGAAGTAGCCTCTGTAACTGCTTGTGCTGCTGCAACTCTCAACACTGTACACTGCACACTGTGCACTTTAACACTTCAGGGCCCAACCGCTGCTCCCCCCTTGCACTTCAGGGTCCTCTCACTAGGCACCCCCTCTACATTTCAGGGTCCTCTCACTAGGCACCCTCTTTACACTTCAGGGTCAACACTGACACCCCCTTTACACTTGCTTCTGCACTGGCTAGCTAGCTCCTGGATCCCTTTGACCTTCACTGAAGTGGTCCCCTCTCTCTAGGCAGACCCCCAGGGGCAGTTTACAGTACTCACAAACTGGGAATGCTTACCTGAAACTCGTCCCCTCTCAGCTCCTCTGGTCCTCGGCACACCGGATCCTCTTTGCAGCTCAGCTCAGCCCTCTGTCCCCACAGGCAAGCCGCCTGGGACACCCGACTCTTCTGACAGGAGGAGAGACAGCTGTACTCTCCCACCCGGGACTCTGCTTCCCGCCAATGACGCTGTGTCATGTGCTCCCCTCAAACTTATACCCACTCCCAGAATGCTGTGCGGCAGAATCTGCCTTTCTGGGGTAGATACAGGCCTGAGTGTGCCATTGGCTGGGTTTCCTCCACTGCCCATTGAGAACCCTCTCATGGAGCACAGTGGGGAGACTCCCCAGTCTCCACAGCCACACCTGGGAGACATGAAAGCCCAGCTTTGTTAGGCAGCCAAGGCCCACTTTACTTTACCTAGCACCTACCTTGTAGGGTGCTATATATATATATATATATATATATATATATATATATATATATATATATATGTATGTATGTAATGTATATCAACTTGGTAAGACATGTTTATTTTTTTCCTGATCAGTTTAATCTGCAGAGATGGATACATTTTAATTCTTTCAAGTAGAATTTAAGGCAACACTTTTTTTTTATTTGGATAGAGTAATATAGGGTTATAACCCCTATCTTTTTTTCTTATTTTTATTTTTTTTTTTGCTTTCCACTTGTGCCTCTTTGAGGAGATTTACCATCACTTCCTGTCCCATAGCAAAAATATTTAATGAGAGAAAATACCTGCAAATAAAGGGAATCCACTGAGGCCACCCAGGTCACCAGAACTTGTGTTCCCATTGGATGATTTGCCCTCTATTACTTTTCTGGGGACAACCCAAAATTTGGGTTTTCTTTCCCTTTCAATGACAATGGTAAACAGAACAATTAGAGAGGGTGGATCTCCATAACAGAGGCACAGACAGCAATATGAACTTAATAAGTGTACTAATTCACCTCCATTCTGTCCAAAACTATACAAAAAATCTTTTGTCTGTAATTATACTTTAAAGTGATTGTAAAGTCTCGTTTTAAAAAAAATAAAAAAAACAAACATGTTATGCTTACCTGCTCTGTGCAGCTGGTTTTGCACAGGGCAGCCTGGATCCTCCTCTTCCCTGGTTCCTCGTTGCTGCTCCTGGCCCCTTTCTCCTATCGAATGCCCCCACAGCAAGCACCTTGCTATGGGGCACCTAAGCTGAGCTGCAGCTCCGTGTGTCCATTCAGGCACGGAGCTGCCGTTTGACAGACTTGTGGACATCGCTGGACAGAGATGGGGCTCAGGTAAGTATTAGGGGGTGCTGGGGTGGCTGCTACACACAGAAGGCTTTTTATCCTAATGCATAGAATGCAATAAGATAGAAAAAAAAAACTTCTTACTTTACAACTCCTTACCATCAATGACAGATGCTGAAGTACTGGATTGCAAGCTCCAGAGGGCAGCAAAGCACAAAACTATAGCTTATCCTGCATCTTCGTTTGTGCTGCATTTGTCAGTTATTATGACAAATAACCAGCTATCTCTGCTGACAAATGGTGGGTATTTGAAGTCTCTACAGTTACTAAATTAAAACACTTTGTGGAAAAACTTGTCTAGCAATTAAATTAGCATTCTTGAATTATTAAAGATGAACTCTGGGAAAAATGTAAAATCTCCCCCCACACTGCAAAGGTTAAATGCTCGCCTTTGCCCAGAGTGCCATTAAAAAGCGGTTTTACTTACCTTATTCGTCCCTCATCCTTTAGCTGCCATTCTCCTTTTCTTTCTTACATTTTAGGTTATGACAGGGCCTGTATTGTATGTGAGAAAGCGAAAATGCAGCAGAAGGAGCAACAAAGAGAAACGGCTCGAGGAGATTGGTTGCACACAGAGAAGGAAGCCTGTGAGAGCAAGCTGTAAGGTAAATAAAATTACGTTTAATGGTACCATAGACAAAAACTGGCATTTTATCCTTGGATTTCAAGGAGAGCCTTTTTTAACTCTTAGAGCCCGTTCACACTGGGGCGACCTGTCAGGCGACCTGGTCGCCTGACAGGTCGCCGTAGGTCGCCTTCCACAGAGAAGCTGTGGACCCGTTCTAAAAGGAGCGACACAAGTCGCTCCGACTTAGAAAAAGGGTCCAGAGCTTCTTTGGGGCGACCCGGAGCGACCTGCATAGACTTCAATGATATGAAGTCCGTGCCTGGCCGCTCCGAGGTCGCGGTGCGAGCAGCGCACCGCGACTTCACAGGTCGCCCCGGGAAGTAGCGTCGCCCCAGTGTGAACGGGGGTCTTAAGAGAACATCTTTGTTTTGTGCTCAGTTATTCATGTCTGCAAAATACTGGTATGACAATCATCCTGACAGTCCTACATGAGACTGCTGTTGGCCTGAAACAATATCAGATTATGTCTTTTGAGAAACTCTTCAGACAGTTAGGGCCAGTCCCACATATTGTACTGAGAGCTTATTTTCCACTAGTCCACCCAACCAAATTAATCTGGTTTGGATGTCCTTATTGTGAGCAAATTTTTCTTATTCTATTTGTTTCAGATGGCTGCATACTTCCATATAGGGGAGAGTCTAAAGAACATCCCACCAGTAAGATAGAAAGAATCTGAACACTAAGGTAAGGAGACCTCCTTGAAAGGCATTTCCACTTTTTCAGACAAATTGGGATAATACTTTGTTGCATGCCCCCATTCATATAGCAAAATTTAACAAAAAAAAATTAAACACTGCAGCTTATCATTTTAGATGATTCTTTCTGAAACTTCAAGCAAGGAAAAATTTTACTTTGTCTTGTTATAAGGAGTGCTGGAAAGCTGTCTTTACCATAGTTAACTCTGTCCTGAGGCAGATATCTCATCAGTTGTTCTAGATTGGAACACTGTCTGCCTTAACAAAAAGGATAAAGGTTAAGGAGCAGAGCTTTTCCATTGTATGTCAATTAGAAGTAGACTCAACCAGTCCCCAGCCCATGTACTGGTACAGATCACGCTGCGCTTGGTGAGAGATGCTTGTGTAGCACCCTCCTAGATAGGTGCTAGGCAGGTAAAATATAGTTTGCTCTGTCTGCTTATCAGAGGAGCCTGTGCTTATCAGAGGGAGTGTTCCCACTGTATCCAATGAGTAGGTTGGTTAGACAGTGGAGGAAACCTGGCCAATGACACACAGGCTTTTGTAACTGTCACAGTAGGTTTGCATAGAGAGAGGTGCATCCTGGGATAGGGTATAAAAGCCAAGAGCACATGAGGCAGGGTTTTTTTGGGTGGGAAGCCAAGTCCCAGAAGGAGGGTGATGGCTGACTCCTCTTCTGAAGCTGTGGAAGGTGGTCACAGGCAGTCGGCCTGGTGTACCAGAAAGTGTGGCTGAACCCAGAGGTTCAGTGAAGGCTGACTGGTGGAGTTTGGAGGCAACAGTGACTCTGGAAAAACAGAGTCCGTGAGTACAGAGGAACTTGCCCAGGGGTCTGCCAGGAAGGGGACCACTCTAGAGCGGACGGGTGTCAGCACACAGGCAGTGAGAGTAAAGGGGTGCCAGTTTAAGAACCCTGAAGAGAATATTTACAGAGGAACATTTAAAGTATCTTCACTTAGTGGCAAGGTGAAGCAGCGGCCTTGCCGAATTCTAAAGTTGGCTGTCCTCAAGACTGTTAATAGTTGGAGTATCCCACTCATCCCTTCTCCTATCCAAGTTCTCAATAAAACCACAAAAACAACATCCCCTGGACTGATTATTGACTGAGCCAAGAACTTTCATTGCTGTTTATCTGCTGTCAGTTGCTAAGGGTAACCCAGGGGAATCCAGAAAGTGTAATTCTCAGCAGTCCTCTAGGGGGCAGTGCTACATTTGCATTAAGCCATAACAACTTTTTCTCAGAAACATCTAAAAAAATAGAAGATAAAAAATATTATTTTAACTTTTTCTTAGGTCTGCTGTGTGAATCGGGACACATAACAAGCATAGAGTGGGGTTTTCTCAAATTTGACTACAAAAGTAGAAATACACTTTAATGTTGCAACCCCTAAATAAGTAGCCCTGGTCTGCAGCGCTAGCATAAGAGGAGGGGATGCATGGACCTGGTTGTTAGTTTTCACTGTCTCTGCTGCCGGTTTTGCTCAAGCTGACAGAGGGACGAGCACAGTTGTTATTACATAGCTTTGCGTAGCCTGTTTAAGCATGCTGACAACACAGAGAAAGGGAATGTGGACTACTTGAACTGCTGTGAATGTTGGGAAGAACTGAGGATTGTTGGAAATATAATACCATATCGACTAAGACTGCTTTGTGGAGTGGACCTCACTCCCCCCCTCTTTTTTTTTAATTTTAATTTAATTTTATTTGTTATACTTATTCTTTCCCGACAGATTCCATGGCAGCCTATGTGTGGGTTAGTCCTGCCTCCTCCCGCCTCATAGGACCCCGCGCCCATAAATCTTTGCTCTGGGCCAGAGGCCGTGTTCCTTTTCTGTCCTCCTCCTAGAGGATCAAGGTGAAGTCTTACCTTTGAAGATATTCCGATTTAACCACTTACGCCCCGGAGGATTTGGCTGCTAAAAAACCAGGGGGTATTTTGCAATTCGGCACTGCGTGACTTTAACGGACAATTGCGCGGTCGTGCGACGCTGTACCTAAACGAATTTGGCGTCCTTTTTCCCACAAACAGAGCTTTCTTTTGGTGGTATTTGATCACCTGTGCGATTTTTTGATCATGCGCTATAAACAAAAAAAGAGCGTAAATTTTGCAAAAATAGCAATATTTTTCACATTTTTTTATATGAAATTCCCCCCAAAAAAATGTAAAAATCAAAATTTTTTAACATTTTCGGCCAATTTGTTTTATGCTACCTATGTTTGGTAAAAAAAATCGCAAAAAGCGTATTTTGATTGGTTTGCGCAAAAGTTATCGCGTTTACTAACAAAGGGAAAGATTTTTGTCATTTTTGTTGTTTTTTTTTTAACGCGTAATGGCGGCGATCTGCGATTTTTTTTGTGGTACTGCGACATTGCGGCGGACAGATCGGACCCTTGACTGACATTTTTGACACTTTTGGGGTTACCAGTGACATTTCTACAGTAATCAGTGCTATACATATGCACTGTTACTGTAAAAATACACTGGCAGTGAAGGGGTTAACTTTTTTTGAAAGGGAGGGGCTATGTGTGTCCCTAGGGGCGTGCTTTCTACTGTGATTGGCTGTGGCTTCAGCTGTATGAACGGTGATCAACGGTTCTACATAGTAGAACCGTATGATCATCAATCATACACAGGGGAGAATGACAGGCAGCTTGTTTACACAAGCCGCCTGACTTTCTCCTTCTCCCCCGCCGATCGCAGAGTGACCGGCGGACATCGAGTCCACCGGTCACATGCGCGGGGGGGTCCGTGACCATGCGGGAGCGGGAGCGCGCCTCCGGGGGCGCGCGCTCGCTCCCTAGACACTCACAAGCAAGCGACGTAGACCTACGTCAGTTTGCCTGTGAGGGGCTGACCGCCGACGTAGATAGTCGTGCGGCGGTCGGCAAGTGGTTAAGCCTGGCGGTCTACACGATGGAACCAGGCGGTGTCCCCTTTGGAGTCCAGCAAGCCCTATCTATTAGCGGGGTGGACATGGGCATGGAGTGCTGTGCCAGGAAGAGCTTAGAAGCCATTGGCAGGCAAGCAGCAATATGGCCAATCGTCCTAGCTATTAGCAGGAGGCCCATTAATATGCCCTGAACATGCAGCTACGGTATCCTCTGGTCCAAGGTCTGGTCATGGTCGTGGCCTGCTGGTGGTAACGTACTTTGTGTCTTATGGCAGCAGTTTGTTTTGTATGTACTGCTTTTGTCTTCCTTCTTTTTCCCTGTGGTCTAGCTCGGCTATGGCGTTTGGAACACATCTGCACTCCACTTCATGTCCTTCCCAGTGCTTGTCTGCACAGCTGCTGGCCTCGATCTAAACTGAGGCTTGGTTCGCGCATGTGCAATCTGGACAAGACGGTGGCGGTCACACATGTGCACGAGTGCCGTCGGACAGCGTTGGTTTCAGCACAGGTGTACTGCGGGGCGTGGCGACGTCATCATAGGCAGTGAATTCAAATAGCTGTCAGAACAGCTGTTCCTTGGGTTGCTCTGCAGGCTTATGCGGCAGCTTCCCCGGGAGATAGCTGTACACGGCTGTGGGTGAGTGCTGTTGCTTCAAGGATTTACAGGTTAGTGTCTTCTCTCTCCCTTTCTCATTTTCTGGTATTTCTTTACAGTCCACCTAAGAATCATTGATGTGTCACCGCCCCCTGTGGCCAACCCTTACACTACAGATAAGATTGGTTTTTAACCTTTCCCTGTATGGTTTGGGTTTGTGTAGGTGCCTGTTAACCCTTCTCTTTCTCTTAAGCCCTTCAAGATCAAAAAGACAACACATGGCACGTGAAGATAAAGACCCTCCTAGGTCGCAACATCATCATTCCTCTTCAGGTTCCAGGTGCCACAGATCATCTTCTAGGGCTAATCTTCACAGAGAAGAGTCCAGAACCGCGTCCAGACACCGCCGCTCTGACAGGAGATCCTGTTGGGGATGTGGATCGCAGGTCCCTGATGGCAAATCGCTTTGTGAGCCCTGATACACCTGGGCCATGAATGAATGAGAGGGTGGAAACCAGCAGTTGGAGTGGCTGGTTAGACAGGTGGTCCAGGAATCCTTAAAAGATTTGGAATCTGGCCGTACCCACAGCCCCTCTGTCGGTTTGATGGGCATCCCTGTTGGGACCATCTCTATGCTCCAAGTCCTTCTTAGCAGAGCCACTCTTCAATCAAAGCCTCGGATAGTGAGGCAGAGGGGGACAACCCTGGTGTGGGTTTTGATTTTGCCCTGGTTACCACATGGGTTAAAGCAGTCATGGAAGCTTTGAAGTGGGAGGAGCCAGTGGAGCCGCCTTCCAAGCAGAGGAGGTATTTTAAACACCTCAAGAAGGAACGCCCAAATTTCCCTTTTCTGAGTGAACTCGGCAAGATTATTACAGAGGAATAGGGTTGTGCTGAGAGGAAAAATTCCTTGCTATCCAAGGTAGCGAAGATGTATTCGTTCAAGAGCGAAGATGTAAAACATCTGGAGTTGCCCTGATGAGGTTGGTGAGACATGTCACTCTCCCATTGGAAGACACAGTATCTTTTAAAGATGGCCTTGAGAGATGAATTGATACTGATCTCAAGCGGGTTTATATTTAGATAGGTATGGCCTGTAAACCGGCCTTGGCCCTTGTGGCTCTATCCAAAGCAATGGAGGCCTGAATGTAACCCTAAGAAGCGTTTATGAAGAGGTGGCCAGGAGCTCAGCAGTACATGAGCTGAGGCTGGCGGCTGCTTTTCTGGGGGAGGCTTCCCTTGACATTATTTGTTTGGTGCGCGGGTCATGCTCTCTTCCGTTACTGCTAAGCACACCTTGTGACTGTGCCCCTGGTTAGCTGACCCTGCTTCTAAGCAAGCATGGTGTCGGATTCTGTTCGAGGGGTCGTCTCTCTTTGGCAACAAACTGAAGAGTGGCATCTCTCGCACCATGGACGGTAACTCAGGGTTCCTACTAGGGATCGACCGATTATCGGCAACACTGATATATCGGGGGCCAATATGCACTTTCCCCCGATATATCGGAATCGGCCCCTGAGGTTACCGATATTGCCTATATTTAGGGAAAGTGCATGTACTGGAGTGATGCCTGCAGCTAGAGGCATCACCCCGGTACCGGTGTCCATAGCCGACGGTTGGCTGACTTGCAATGACAACCGATGAGGCTGAGAAGCCACTCGGCTGTCATTACAAGGAGCGGGAGGGGATGTCCCCCCTCACGCCGCCTACCGCGGTTTACCCGGGTCTCCCGTCCCACCGGGAGACCCGGGCATCCTACCTTCACTGCTGCCAAAGAGAAGACCCAATCAAAGCTGCATTCGACTCTGATAGGGTCTCCATGTAAAAAACCCGGAAGTGATGTCATGACATCACTTCCGGGTACTCGCGCCGAATTAAAAAAACTGACAGCATTCAAAACAGCCAACCTTGGCGTTTTGAATGCTTTTCAGTGCCGAGGAGGGGTTTGGGTCTTTTAGACCCCCAGATCCCTCCACAAGTAGTACCTTTGTAAAAAAAAAAATACAAAATAAAATGTTTTTTTACATGTCCGAAAATATTGGCTGATACTGATATCCAATGACCAAAAAAACAATATCGGTCGATCATTAGTTCCTACCCCAGGACCGTCGCCTGCTAGGCCAGAAGAGAGCTCAGCCCAGGCAGGGTTCTGATGGGGCGAGGGACGCTCGCCTTTATAGGCCTGGCAGTGAGTTCAGAAAGACCTGGAAGAGAAATCAGTCATCAGGCCAGAAGATGTCCAAGGGAGTGTCTTCCAGTGGTCGGGAAGACACTAAATCCTTTTGATATTGGGCCTGCCCAGGCGGAGCAAGTTGGTACTCCATTTTCAGCACATCTGGACAGCCTTGATCAAGGATTACTGGGTCGTCAAAACAGTTTACCCAGGTCACGCTTGGGCATTCTGCAGTCCACCCAGACTCAGGTTTGTTCCCACATCCTTACCACACCCTGAAGGAAAGAGGCACGTTTTTCTGTCCTACGTGGACTCACTGGTGTCTCAAGGTGCCTCCATGCCAGTTCCGGCCGACTAAAGATTTCAGGGCCTGTACTCCCCCCTCTTCTTGGTCTTGAAGAAGAACGGTTCCTGGAGAATGGTCATAGACCTTACTCACCTGAATTCCTTCATCAAAAAAGAAAGGTTCAAAATGGAGACGCTGTTTACAATCCGTCAAGCAGTTCAGCCAGGTCACTGGCTTGTGTCCATAGACCTGAAGGACGCTTACTCCCATGTCCCAATAGCAGCAGATTTCCAAAAGTTTCTTCGGTTTGCGGTTGACCAGATCCACCTTCAGTTTACATGTCTCCTGTTCGGGCTTACGACATCGCCTTGTGTGTTTTCAAAACTCTTACTGGCTGTTGTGGCCTTGATCAGGATCAAAGGGATTCGTCTCCACCACTATTTGGACAATCTGCTGTTACTGTCTCAAGAGCAGCTCTTAGTACAAAGAACCCAAGTCACCTCTACTCTTCTCAAGTTCGACTGGCTATTGAACATAGAAAAGAGTCATCTTGAGCCTATACAGTCTCTGATATTCCTCGGGGCACAATTCAATACGTGCAAGATAACCATCCCCTTGCCTCTGGAAAAGATACCAGTTATCAGGGACAAGATACATCTGGCCATGTCATCCTCTCATCTTCGGGCCTCTCAGTGTCTGAGGATCATTGGCACCATGGTGGCCACGACACCCATGGTGAAATGGGCGCAGTGGAAATTGCGGCCTTTCCAGATGGGCTTTCTCCAGCAATGGAACCCAGTCGACCAGGATCATCCTATACGGATAACGTTGTCAATTTAGGAGAGCCTTCCTTGGTGGCTGCAGAGGAAGAACCTCCTCAGTTGCCACTCCATCGTTCCTGTTTCCTGGATCATGATCACCACAGATGGCAGCAACACAGGCTGGGGCGTTCATTGCGTAACGGAAATAACCCAGGGCAGTTGGAATTTCCCATCTCGCAGAGAAGTCTCGAACGCCTTGGAACTTCGAGCAGCTCTCTGTGCCCTTCAAGCGTTCCATCACCTAACAGTAGGAACCTCTATTCTACTGAGACTAGACAACACGACACCAGTCTTATACATAAAGGGGCAAGGAGGAAATCGCAGTCACTCCTTGTTTAAGGAGGTAAAGCCAATTATGACCTGGACTCAGAAGCACTTGTCCAATCTCACAGCGGTTTATCTTCCAGGGGTTCAGAATGTTTGGGTGGACTTCCTTTCGAGGGTACACCTGGACAACAACGAGTGGAGTTCTCTGCTTCAGTTGTTTGTTACCAACTGTGTATCTCATTTATCATTGTTTTACATACGGTATGTGTTGTGCAATAACTGCTGTTTCTATTGTTCTAATATTCCCCCTTTGTTCCAGGTGTGTCAAAGAGCGTAGGCACTGAGAACATGGGACCCGAAAATACAGCGACTCCTTCTGGAGTAAGCACTACACACACATACACCTAGTACACACAATCAAAAAATCAGACGAAAAATACCGCTTTCTAAGCGATCGTACAATAATCTGATCGTTAGTACACAGTTTTCAGGAACCGAACACGACAGCTCATCCAAAATTATCCAACGGGACAAACATGAACATTTTCCTTGTATGATACCAGGTCGTACAAATTTTATTTAATCAGTACAGTTTTCGTCTGGAAAAAAAATCAGAAGAGCAAGACTACGCATGCTTGGAAATAAAAGACTACAATACAATACAATACAACACATTACATCACTTCTGAAGTTGTATTCTGTAGTACAAGAATTTTTGTAAGTTGAGTAACCTCTTCATTTTTGATATGAGACTAGCATGCAAAAAAGATATGTTCTCATTGTGTGTACAAAAAGTATAGGGATGTTTAACCCCTTCAGCCCCGGAAGATTTACCCCTTTCATGACCAGGCCATTTTTTGCATTACCGCACTGCGTTACTTTAACTAACAACTGTGTGGTCGTGCAACACTGTACCCAGATAAAATTGATGTCCCTTTTTCCCCACAAATAGAGCTTTATTTTGGTGTTATTTGATCACCACTGCTGTTTTTTTTTTTTTTGCGCTATAAACAAAAAAAGACCTACAATTTTGAAAAAAAAATAATAATTTTTTACTTTATGCTATAAAACATATCCAGTAAAAAAAAATTTAAAAAATCTAATTTCTTCATAAATTTAGGCCAATATGTATTCTGCTACATATTTTTGGTAAAATAAATCCAAATAAGGGTATAATGATTGGTTTGCGCAAAAGTTATAGCGTCTACAAACTATGGGATAGATTTATGGAATTTTTATTTTTGTAATTTTTTTTTTACTAGTAATGGTGGCGATCAGCGATTTTTTAGGGGGATTCCGAGTCGCATTGCGGCAGACAAATCTGACACTAAGTGACACTTTTTGGGGGACCAGTGACACCAATAAGTGCTAAAAAAAAATGCGCTGCTACTGTACTAATGACACTGGCAGGGAAGGGGTTAACATCAAGGGCAATCAAAGGGTTAAATGTGTTCTCTGGGAGTCCTTTTAACTGTGTGGCCGGGTGCTTTCACTGGGGAAAGATCGAGATTTTTGTTCCTGCTTAGCAAAAGCACAAGATCTCCATCCTCCCCTCTCACAGAACGGTGATCTGCTTTGTTTACATAGGCAGCCCGCCGTTCTGCCTCTCTCGGGAATGATACTCGTTAATTGGCTCCTGCTGTGATTGGATGGGCGGGCTGCTGGCAGCGCGCGTGCACACCCCAGACCTAGAAATCACGTACGGGTATGTGATTTCACGCAGGAGGGCTGCCCTGCCGCAGTATATATGCGTGGGGCAGTCCAGAAGAATTTAATAGCAACAAATCAGGAAAACTCCATCTCCCTCCACTCCAAATTCAGGGGTGAGGTGGTGGAGTTGAACTTTGGGAGGTGGGAGAGAGGCTTTATCTGAACTTTAATGTGATTAGTGAGGCCTTTTCATTGTGATATGAGTCTTGTATGGTCTGACTAGATAAATGCCTATAGACTACTGTATTTAGCAGTGTGAATATTGTGTGCTGATCTTACCCACTTCAATTAAGAGGCTACAGTATAAAAGCACATAATTACTATATTTTGCAAGTGAGCACTAAGTGGAAATAACAACTCTAACTAAAGAGTAAAACAGGCCCTATCTGTCATTTAAATCTTATTATCCCATATTGCTTTTATTACCAATTGACCAAATACACTGAACAAAACTATAAACGCAACATTTTTATTTTTGACCCCATATTTCATGAGCTAAACTCAAAGATCTAAGACTTTTTCTCCCAAATATTGTTCACAAATCTGTGTAAATCTGTGTTAGTGAGCACTTCTCCTTTGCCAAGATAATCCATCCACCTCACAGGTGTGGCATATCAAGATGCTAATTAGACAGCATGATTATTGCACAGGTGTGCCTAACTTTCTTGTACAATTTTCTGTTAGATTTACCAAAAGTCATATAATATGGAATCAAAACTAAACAACACTTTCAATTGTATCCAATTAGGCAGGCCTTTGTACTACATAGTTGAAGGGAAATCTGAAGAAAATTGTATAATGTATGGCCAGCCTACAATAAAAGGCCACTCTAAAATGCGCAGTTTTAACACACAGTACAATGCCACAGATGTCGCAAGTTTTGAGGGAGCGTGCAATAGGCATGCTGACTGCAAAAATGTCC
The DNA here is from genome assembly GCF_965119305.1 of Pelophylax lessonae. Classification (NCBI taxonomy): domain Eukaryota; kingdom Metazoa; phylum Chordata; class Amphibia; order Anura; family Ranidae; genus Pelophylax; species Pelophylax lessonae. Next base: position 428,178,722 of record NC_138768.1, on the reverse strand, counting down.
ACCAGAGTTGTTGCTCGTGAATTGATTGTTAATTTCTCTACCATAAGCTGTCTCCAAAGGCATATCAGAGAATTTGGCAGTAGAGATGTATAGAACTGTTCGCCGGCGAACAGTTCCCGGCGAACTTAGCATGTTCGCGTTCGCCGCTGCCGGCGAACATATGCGATGTTCGGTCCGCCCCCCATAAGACATCATTGAGGCAAACTTTGACCCTGAACTTTACAGTCAGCAGACACATTTCGAGCCAATCAGCATACCTCCCTCCCACACCCTCCCACCTCCTATAAATAAGCAAGGGCAGCATCCATCTTAGATCATTCTGAAGCAGTGTGTGTAGTGAGAGTAGGGAGAGAGCTGCTGCTGCTGCTGCTGCTGCTGTTAAGCTAGGGACAGTTAGTCAGTGTTCCTGGTCTTGCAGTGTTCTTGGTCCACTACTGCTGTAATATCAGCACCCCAAAAAGCCCTTCTAAGGGCTGGTATTTGTGTTTTTTTTTTTATATATATATATATATATATATATATATATATATACCTAGCGTCCCCAAAAGCCCTTTTAAGGGCTGGTAATTGAGTTGTTTCTTCTTATATATATATATATATATCTATATCTATCTAGTGTCCCCAAAAGCCCTTTTAAGGGCTGGTAATTGAGGATTTTTTTTATTTATATATATACATATATATATATATATATATATATATAGTGTCCCCAAAAGCCCTTTTAAGGGCTGGTAAGGTAATAGAGTTTTTTCTTTATATATATATCTATATATATCTATTGTACACTGCAGTTGCCTGCCCGCTGTGTGTGAGAGGCCACAGACCTACCACAGACTGTACTGTGTGCACACCACACTCATTTCGGGTGGCACAGGCACAGTACCTTGCATTTTAAAAAATATTTTTTTTTTCCTCTGTCATAATTACAGTGAGTGCTGTGTCAGGTCCACAGAGTGCACTGTACCCACTGCAGTGCACTGCCCACCACTGATATATATACGGTGGCACAGCATCTTGTTGCAATAAATTGAAAAAAAAAAATATTTTTTATTATTGCAGTTGCCTGGGCTGCCAGTTACTGTCAGGTCCACAGAGTGTACTGTGCCCACTGCAGTGCCACTGTGTGCCCACCCACCACTGATATATAAGGTGGCACAGCAGCTTGCAAAGTAAAAAAAAAAATATATATTTTTTAATTGCAGTTGCCTGGGTGCCAGTGACTGCTGTCAGGTCCACAGAGAGTGTACTGTGCCACTGCCCACCCACCACTGATATATAAGGTGGCACAGCAGCTTGCAAAGTAAAATAAAATATATTTTTTTAAAATTGCAGTTGCCTGGGTGCCAGTGACTGCTGTCAGGTCCACAGAGAGTGTACTGTGCCACTGCCCACCCACCACTGATATATAAGGTGGCACAGCAGCTTGCAAAGTAAAATAAAATATATATTTTTTAAAATTGCAGTTGCCTGGGTGCCAGTGACTGCTGTCAGGTCCACAGAGAGTGTACTGTGCCACTGCCCACCCACCACTGATATATAAGGTGGCACAGCAGCTTGCAAAGTAAAATAAAATATATATTTTTTAAAATTGCAGTTGCCTGGGTGCCAGTGACTGCTGTCAGGTCCACAGAGAGTGTACTGTGCCACTGCCCACCCACCACTGATATATAAGGTGGCACAGCAGCTTGCAAAGTAAAAAAAAATATATATTTTTTTAAATTGCAGTTGCCTGGGTGCCAGTGACTGCTGTCAGGTCCACAGAGAGTGTACTGTGCCACTGCCCACCCACCACTGATATATAAAGTGGCACAGCAGCTTGCAAAGTAAAAAAATATATATATATTTTTTAAATTGCAGTTGCCTGGGTGCCAGTGACTGCTGTCAGGTCCACAGAGAGTGTACTGTGCCACTGCCCACCCACCACTGATATATAAAGTGGCACAGCAGCTTGCAAAGTAAAAAAATATATATATATTTTTTAAATTGCAGTTGCCTGGGTGCCAGTGACTGCTGTCAGGTCCACAGAGAGTGTACTGTGCCACTGCCCACCCACCACTGATATATATGCCTGCAAGAGAAAAAGCCAGCCGCAGAGAAGCCGTATTCCTAAAAATATAAGAAAAATGCTGTTTTTTAGGGGTTCTGGACATGCTACAGAGCTGAAACTTGACAGGTACACTTTTTAGACCCCCCAGACACTAAATACAAAAAATGACATGCCTGCCTAAAAAAATGCCCGCTAAATGCCTGCAAGAGAAAAAGCCAGCCGCAGAGAAGCCGTATTCCTGAAAATATAAGAAAAATGCTGTTTTTTAGGGGTTCTGGACATGCTACAGAGCTGAAACTTGACAGGTACACTTTTTAGACCCCCCAGACACTAAATACAAAAAATGACATGCCTGCCTAAAAAAATGCCCGATAAATGCCTGCAAGAGAAAAAGCCAGCCGCAGAAAAGCCGTATTACTGAAAATATAATAAAAATGCTGTTTTTTAGGGGTTCTGGACATGCTACAGAGCTGAAACTTGACAGGTACACTTTTTAGACCCCCCAGACACTAAATACAAAAAATTACATGCCTGCCTAAAAAAATGCCCGCTAAATGCCTGCAAGAGAAAAAGCCAGCCGCAGAGAAGCCATATTCCTGAAAATATAAGAAAAATGCTGTTTTTTAGGGGTTCTGGGCATGCTACAGAGCTGAAACTTGACAGGTACACTTTTTAGACCCCCCAGACACTAAATACAAAAAATGACATGCCTGCCTAAAAAAATGCCCGATAAATGCCTGCAAGAGAAAAAGCCAGCCGCAGAGAAGCCATATTCCTGAAAATATAAGACAAATGCTGTTTTTTAGGGGTTCTGGACATGCTACAGAGCTGAAACTTCACAGGTACACTTTTTAGACCCCCCAGATGCTAAATCCAAAGAAATTTTTTATTTTTATTTTTTTTTTTAATTTTTCCAATAATTGGCTCTCTATCAAAAAATTATAATTTTTAAGAACTTTTTTTTGCGTGATCCCTCTCCGGCATGCCACAGTCCAGGTGTTAGTCCCCTTGAAACAACTTTTCCATCACTATTGTGGCCAGAAAGAGTCCCTGTGTGTTTTAAAATTCGCCTGCCTATTGAAGTCTATGGCGGTTCGCCCGGTTCGCCGGTTCGCGAACATTTGCCGATGTTCGCGTTCGCGAACGGCGAATTTTAGGTTCGCGACATCACTATTTGGCAGTACATCCAACCGGCCTCACAACCGTAGACCACGTGTAACCACACCAGCCCAGGACCTCCACATCCAGCATCTTCACCTCCAAGATCCTTTGAGATCAGCCACCCGGACAGCTGCTGAAACATTTGGTTTGCATAACCAAAGAATTTCTGCACAACCTGTCAGAAACCGTCTCAGGGAAGCTCATCTGCATGCTCGTCGTCCTCATCAGGGTCTCGACCTGACTGCAGTTCGTCATCATAACCGACTTGAGTGGGCAAATGCTCAAATTCAATGGTGTCTGGAACTTTGCAGAGGTGTTCTCTTCACGGATGAATCCTGGTTTTCTTAGATCTTTGAGTTCAGCTCATGAAAAATGCGTTGCAAAAACAAGTGTTGTGTTTATAATTTTGTTCAGTATAGTTGGCAAGTAAGTAAAATACTACACGTTAGACAATCTATGCTGTAAGAACAATAAATGTTAATAGGGGAAGTTTAGTCACTTCAACTCCTTTTAAACAATATCATGTTTTTAATAGGCCAGGGTTATTCTGTCTTTTAATTAAGGAAAATAATAATACAGCCAGTTAATCTAATGATTTCTAGAATGTCTAACACATGGATCTAAAAAATTGAAACCTAAAAGTTAAAACAACTGGATTAAGATGAAAAGACTTGGACCATCTCCAAGATGTCAAATGAAGTGGCGATTTAGATCTGTAGCCTGATATTTCTTCATACTAAATGGACACATGGAGCCATGACATAACTTTTGAACACATTTTGGAATGCAGAAGAAAGGCCATGTGGTGTCTTATGTGAGTTGTATGTAGTTATAGGGTTTCACATTATAGAATAGTGTCACTGTTGCTTAGACATCTGCAATTACTGTAAGAGAATGCCGTATACAGTCATTTGATCAGATCTCAAAGTGCAATAAGCTTGTCAGCAATTATTATGTAATAATATACCCGTAGTTTGCTTGACCAGTGTGTGCCTTGATTTAGCCATAATGGAAGACATTGCTATGGATAATCAAAGCAATTGCTTGCAGGCCCATCTTGAGAGCAATACATCTATGGAATGTCATTCAAAGACTGCCAACAAAATAAGATCATTTGCTGCATTACTCTTTATGTTCCATATGCTCCCTGAGTATTATGGACTTTCTGAACTGGATAAAATAACTATATCTTTGTTTACTATATTATTCTCCTAATTAAGTATAATGTTAATTTAGCAAGGATATGTTTAAAAAAATGATCTTTTGTATTTGCAGTGTGCAAATTTTATGCATAGTAGGAGCATAAGTAGAGATTGCAATTCCAGATTCACTTTTGGTGGATCCTGCCTCCTGTCTTGATATTAGCTACATAGAACATGCTATACTTTAACACATGCATTGATCTCTCCCCCGTGTCCTACACCAGCACACATGCACCAGTACCCAATGCAAGCAGTGAAATGGCTACTCTAAATGATTGTAGCCCCCCTTGTCTTAAACAGGGGCTTATATGTCAATTTAGTTTTTGTCTGGGTTGTAGTTGGCTCATACTCATTGTATAGTTTTTCATCTGGTTTTTCCCTAAGTTGGCTTGTGACTTCTCACTGTTACACGTAGATTTCACTGGTATCACTGGTCATAGTATGAGATTTCACAAACAAAACTAAGTTATGAATATTTATATTTTCTTCAGCCAATCCAGTAGGAGGTTTATGCCACTGGTACATGCTAAGGGGGGGGGGGGGGTTGATAAATATTTGGGTCAAGTCATATGCTCTCTCCCTTCTCCTGGGTTGAGGCCTAGGGGAGTGCCGCTAGATGGAGCTCTGCTGTTAGGCCCACTAGCCTGTTTTGGGGCCAAGTGTGTGCTGTAGTGGTCCTGGAGCTTTTCTGCCTGGTCTAGGGGAATCTGTGCCAAAGAAGAGACTCAGGGGATACCCTTTGCTGGAGAGAGCCAGGAAGAAGGCTGGTCTCTAAGAAGGGCCTGGTGACTCACTGGGAGGACGTGCTGAAATTTGGGAACATGTATACAGTGTTGCTGGGCCGGCCTAAAGGTTTTAACACTGTGAACCGAAACATTGGTCTAGATCTGGAGAGTCTGTAAGTGATCTGCGGTGGGGGTCGGGAGGGAATTTTTTCCCCTGCTGGAGCAAATTGGATCATGCTTTTTTGGGATTTTTTGGCTTCCTCTGGATCAACTGTGGCTATAGGATTGTGCATATGAGATTATTTACATTTTTTTCCTTTTTTTTTTTAGGTTGAACTGCATGGACCTGTGTCTTTTTTCAATCTAACTATGACTAACTATTTTGTGTCTAGAGAGATGACGGTTTTTCTTTTCACATTAACTGAATCACTTGAGAGCAAGTAGTTACTAAATCAACTTCCTTAAGGCCAGCTTCTCACCAGAAAGACAGCAAGGGGCAGCTTCTACAGTAATTCTCAGATTCCAGGATTGGCCAGCTATGGAATACGCATACTTACATTGGCCAAAGCTGGACCAATGTCACTGTGCAAAAAACACCCCATACCTGAAATTCAGTTTTAATAATCTGAGAAAATTATGATTTAATGTGTGAGGGGAATGATAATTGAGACCATAACAACATATGTTGAAAAAGTGAGGGGGAGGGGGTATAATAAAGGTTGGAGTGAGCAATTTTTTGAAATTGGAGGGAAAAGGAAGATAGAGAAGGGAAAGAAAAGAACCCAGCAAAGCAGAGGAAGGGGAGGGGGTGCGAAAAGTGAAGGTAAGAGAATTAGGGGCTGAGGGGAGGAAGGAAAGGACAGGAGAGGATGCAGTGTCACCTTGACAAAGGGGTCCATCGTGGCACTTGGAACATTGGTACATTAAAGTGGAGTTCCGGCCTATTTTGCAACTTTAGTGATTCCTGGAGTGCTCGCTATGCTGATCAACAATTGGGCATTTTCAATTTTGTTCGGGGGTCCCTTACCTTATTTTCAGGGCATTTTTCCCCCTTCTCCCCCCTCTGTGGCCAGGGCCACCGACATCACTTCCGCCTTTGCATTGCTGGAATCAGGAAGAACTCCCAAAACACTCCCTGGAATCAGGAACAAGGACACAGCAGATTACACTGCGGCTTCAGATGCCCACATCCAAGATGGCCGCGCCTAGACAGTTTTTTTAAAAGTACGATTTTGACTAAAATCCAATACTGTACACCTTGTAAGTATGAGAATAGCAGTTCTGTAAAGGGCGATGGATTAGTATTATAGGAGTATTTTTAGTTAAAAAAGGTATTTGAGGCTGGAACTCCGCTTTAAGTTTGCTTCCAATATTTGTAACTTTTGATGACCTCATAAAAGTTTTTTAATTTTTATTTTGTGAATGCTGGCTTTCTCTTCGTGCAGATTTTTACCTGGTATTGCTGTTCACCAATCATTTTGCAGTTGTCATCATAACAGTCTGGTGCTGGATGGATTTGTCTTCAGGTGTTTATTGCTGTCTGTGTCCCTGCAGGGGAGGTTTATTCTCTCTATTTGTCCTGGTTACCATTGGGCTTGGCAGTTCAGATAACAATAAAATACAGAAAATCATGTAAAAAGGAGCCAAGAGATTCCCCTGCTGGCTGCATACAATATTTATAAATGTTCATAAGCAATATTTCTTATTTACCCAACCTAAAAATAAAATAATACATTTGTAAAACATTTTATTTTGTTGTCCTTAGCATAAAAAAGGAGCTATGTACAAAACAGCTATACCTTGTGTTTTTTAGACTTCTTGCTAATTTCTCTGGGACTTCAATACTGCAGAGAGTTATGTTGACGTTGTGACCTCAGCATAAGAGTAGCCATACATGTTCAATTGTCTTGTATAATTTTCTGTTTGATTTACCAAAAAAACAGAAAATATGTGGTCAAAACTAAACAACACTTTCAATTGTATCCTATTAGGCAGGCCTTTGTACTACATAGTTGAAGGTAAATTTAAGGAAAATTGTACAGAAAATTGTATAATGTATGGCCAGCCTTACTCTCTATGGTATTGTATTGTGAGTCCAAGCCGTTGAGATGACACTCTTCCGGGGAGCATTTTCATGACATTCTGAGCTCACAGGAAGTGGGTTAAATAAAGCTGACTATCACCTGGAAAAGGACAGGCAGCTAGTGGTGGGGTAGAAGTTCTGCGAAGGACAGCACTGGAGATTGGGTGAGTATTGCAGCTAGAGCTGCATTTTTTTATTTTCAAAAAGGGTGGACAGTTAATTAAAGAAAATGAAAACTGGAGCACTACTTTATGCTGCTCTGCCATAATTATAGCAATATATAAATACCTTACTGGTGACCCTAGCATAGGGAAAAAAAACTTTTCAGTGGGTTTAAAAAGACACAGCCATTCATTGAAACTGGAGAAGAAGCGTTTTAACCTTAAACTGCGTAGAGGGTTCTTTTCTGTCAGAGTGGTAAGGATTTGGAACTCCTTTCCACAAGCAGTGGTAGCAGCAGGTAGTGTCACTAGTTGCAAAAAACTTTTAGATGGGCATCGTAATGATCGCAATATACAGGGAGATGGGATTTAATATTTACATAAACACACACACTTACACACGTTCAACCCTAGCAACTATGTAACTAATATAGTTACATAGTACATAGTTACATACGTATACAGCAAGTGTGGAAACTTGTTTCACTTTTTTTCTGTTGAAAGGAACTCTAGTTCATAAACCATGCCGAAGTGTCTATGGTGGTGATTATGGCAATGCAGCATAGGGTGTTAAAAAAACAGCACTGTAAGATCTTGAATTGACTATTTCCATGTCTCAAGCTCATGTTTTCTTGAAAATAAAACGTTTAACCTAATCTGTTGAATCATTTTGTGAAGCTAACTACTGGGAGTTGTCTCATCCCTCTTCAGAGGGAACTTTAGATGAAAACCCTTCCATGACTTCAGAGCTGCTTGAATGAGATTTCTGAGTGGAAAGCATCTGTTTTTTATTTGGTGATGTCACAAGAAGGCCTCATTCTATGCTGTTACAAAATGAATTCCAGGTGGTGCTGATTTAAACTGCTCTTACACTATTTGGTTTGTTTTCTAACTTACACAAACCAGACTGCTAAACTATTGCATTAGATATATTAAAAACAATAAAAGTTTACATTTGTGCTAAATGTTTAGGTTTGGCATACCTTTTTTTTTTACTGATGTTTTGCAGTTATGATGATAAGTTTTTGGAAAATACCTAATGAATAAATGTCATTATATACGGTAATATAAAAAAAGAATGTTAACCACTTAAGCCCCGGAGGATTTGGCTGCTAAACGACCAGAGGGTATTTTGCGATTCGGCACTGCGTGATTTTAACGGACAATTGCGCGGTCGTGCGACGCTGTACCGAAACGAATTTGGCGTCCTTTTTTTCCCACAAACAGAGCTTTCTTTTGGCGGTATTTGATCACCTGTGCGATTTTTTGATCACGCGCTATAAACAAAAAAAGAGCGTAAATTTTGCAAAAATAGCAATATTTTTCCCTTTTTTTTATATGAACTTCCCCCCCAAAAAAATGTAAAAATCAAAATTTTTTAATATTTTCGGCCAATTTGTTTTATGCTACCTATGTTTGGTAAAAAAAATCGCAAAAAGCGTATTTTGATTGGTTTGCGCAAAAGTTATTGCGTTTACTAACAAAGGGAAAGATTTTTGTCATTTTTGTTGTTTTTTTTTAACGCGTAATGGCGGCGATCTGCGATTTTTTTTGCGGTACTGCGACATTGCGGCGGACAGATTGGACCCTTGACTGACATTTTTGACACTTTTGGGGTTACCAGTGACATTTCTACAGTAATCAGTGCTATATATATGCACTGTTACTGTAAAAATACACTGGTAGTGAAGGGGTTAACTTTATTTGAGAGGGAGGGGCTGTGTGTGTCCCTAGGGGCGTGATTCTAACTGTGATTGGCTGTGGCTTCAACTGTATGCAGAGTGATCAACGGATCTACATAGTAGATCCATGTGATCATCTCTCATACAGAGAGGAGAATGACAGGCAGCTTGTTTACACAAGCTGCCTGACTTTCTCCCTCTCCCCCGCCGATCGCAGAGTGGCCGGCGGCGATCGGGTCCGCCGGTCACACGCGCGGGGGGGTCCGTGACCACGCGGGAGCGGGAGCGCGCCTCCGGCGGCGCGCGCTCGCTCCCTAGACCCTCACAAGCTAGTGACGTAGCCCTACGTCACTTTGCCTGTGAGGGGCTGACCGCCCACGTAGATAGTCGTGCGGCGGTCGGCAAGTGGTTAAAGCTTTGTTTTCTGTTTAATCCATAAATGAATACAGTGTATTGTCATATTAAAATACACTCCAGTCAAACAGAATAAAGTTGCATTGGAAGCTGGTCAATGCATTTTTTTTATATTGGCATTAATTGTGTAGTTATTCCCCTCACTCCCCGCCAATCTTTGTTATATATGTCTACGTTCTGCTTTCTGTTTTTTTGAATGACCTTTAAAATGCACGCCAGAGTATTCTGTGCGTCAGATGTGTTGCCTAATGTCTGAGCCCTACTGTAAGCATGTCAGATCTGACTATAAAGAATCATACAAAACTTTAATGATAATTAGGGATGGGCTCTGTGTTTGAGTCGAACGTAAGTCGACTCGCTGAAAACAAGAACAAAGGAGGCGCTCGGTGGGAAGTTTGCCCACCGATGAGCGCCCCATAATGTACTGCGCTCCTGTAGTGCATTGATTGCTGATGATTGGCAAAAACATGCGCCTGACCTGTATGCTTTGGCCAATCACAGCACAATGTCCTGTCAGAGCCATAATTGGCCAAAGGCAGAGTGCCAATGTTAAAGACAAGGAGCAGTGCCATGTCAAGCAGACCAATATTTCCCGTAGACGCCAATGTTAAAGACAGGGAGCAGTACCATGTCAAGCAGACCAATATTTCCTATAGACGCTAAGCCTGCGCAATATAATCGCCGAATCGATGCATCGCGATGCGACCCTTCGCGATTCTGCATCGATTCGGGGTGACTGCAAAATCGATTAGCTTGACGTCACTTCCGGGGTGGGTGGCGCTGGCGCTTGACGAGAGTGGCGGCGGCGGCAGCCGGGCTTGCAAACACCGAGCTCCTCGTGGGAGAGGAGAGGAGGAGAGCGGAGCCTGCAGAGCAACCCGACCCACGGACTGCCGTCCCCCCCAATGGACTGGCCGAGGAGGCCCTGCTTTCCGCCTGTACCATGCACTGCACGAGTCCGAGCTCCAAATGCCCGACATGAGGCTCATCACCCGGGACCTGTCCGTGTCCGAGCCCTACTCCATACACCTACCGGCTACCGCTACTTCACTCACAACTGGCTGCAGCTCTGCTTCCTGGTAAGTCGGGCACTTCAGGGCCCAGCATTACTCCTTACCAGGGCCTGCTATAATACAACTAGGGGCACTACAGAGCCCAGCATTCCTCCTTACCAGGGCCTGTTATGCTACAACTAGGGGGAGTACTACAGACTCTGTAGTCCCCCTAGTTGTAGTATAACAGGCCCTGGTAAGGAGGAATGCTGGGCTCTGTAGTGCCCCTAGTTGTAGTACAGTAGGCCCTGGTAAGGAGGAATGCTGGGCTCTGTAGTCCCTCTAGTTGTAGTACAGTAGGCCCTGGTAAGGAGGAATGCTGGGCTCTGTAGTCCCCATAATTGTAGTACAGTAGGCCCTGGTAAGGAGGAATGCTGGGCTCTGTAGCTCTGTACAGAGCCCAGCATTCCTCCTTACCAGAGCCTGTTATACTATAACTAGGGGGACTACAGAGCCCAGCATTCCTCCTTACCAGAGCCTGTTATACTACAACTAGGGGGACTAGATCCCCCTTTAGAGCAGGGTCCCCATAGATCCCCCTTTAGAGCTCAGTTCCCCTGGATCCCCTTTAGGGCAGGCCCAGGCTCCCCATAGATCTCCCTTAGAGCAGGGTCCCCATAGATCCCCCTTTAGAGAAGGGTCCCCAAAGATCCCCCTTTAGAGCAGGGTCCCCATAGATCCCCCTTTAGAAAAGGGTCCCCATAGTAATCATGATGCATCGTGATGCATCGCGGAATCGAATCGTATCAAATCGCGACCCTAATAATCGTAATCGCATCGAATCGTGAGGTAAGTGAAGATGCGCAGACGCCAATGTTAAAGACGGGGAGCAGTGCCATGTCAAGCAGACCAATATTTCCCATAGATGCCAATGTTAAAGACAGGGAGCAGTGCCATGTCAAGCTGACCAATATTTCCCATAGATGGCAATGTTAAGGTAGGGGGCAGTGCCATGTCAAGCAGACCATTATTTCCCACAGACGCCAATGTTAAAGACGGGGGGCAGTGCCATGTCAAGCTGACCAAGATTTCCCATAGATGCCAATGAGCACTGAAAGCAGAAAATTAGTCTGGGCAGGAAGGGGGTGAAAGTGAACCCTATGACAGAATTAAAAAGAAATGGTGTGGGGTCCCCCCCCCCCCAAATCTATACTAGACCCTTTGCGTTCGGTATAGATTTTAAGGGGAACTCCACACCAAAATTTAAAAAAAAAATAGCGTGGGGTCCCTCAATATCAATACCAGACCCTTATCTGAGCATGCAGCCTGGCAAGCCAGGAAAGAAGGGGGACGAGCGAGCGCCCCCCCCCCTCCTGAACAATACCGGGCTGCTTGCCCTCAACATGGGGAGGGTGCTTTGGGGTGTCACTGTGCGGCAATGTTCATGCAACTGAAGAATTGTGCTGGAGTCAAGTTTATGCAGTAAAGCAGTGAAAATGCAACTTGCTTGGACATTGGTTTATTCCAGGTGACAGGCCTCAGGCAAGGAATATGTGTGTGAGCAGCCTTCAGGCCAGGGGAAGATGACACAATATGGCGGAGTTTCTCTAAAACAACAGGTGGGTGACTGTCATATGCAAGAGGAATCCGGGCGGGTCCAGGGTCCACATGATGCCAACAGCCAACCAATGCAGGCTCTCATGCAAGTTTAATGTTATATTATGCATATTGAGCAAGTCGATGCCGCAATATCAAAGTAAAAGTTGTTTCAAACAGACATAGTACAGACTTTCCTGTGCAAGAGAGGTAATACCCGCCAATTTAAGGTGCCTGTTGTTAAGCATCCCTTTTCGTTTCTGAGAGAGTAGGGGAAAGATTTGCTTTCTTTAAAAGGCTGAAGAACAAATGTATGTGCTTTGTTAAAATGTATCTAAACAGAAAAACAAACTGCAATATATTTCTCCTTACTCCTTATTTTCACCTATGAATAACACTTCCTGTCCCTGAGTGACCGTGATTGCCATTCAAGCTGGACTTGCCTGCCTTTTTTCATCTTCATTACATGGGAACAACAGAAAGTTTAGTAGTTTTACCAAGAAGATCTCTGAAGAGAATACAGCTACAGCCACCTTTCACAAAGAATGTATGATTGCTTTATGCTTCCAGTTCAGACAACAACTATCAAAAGTTCTAATGCTCATTGGCAGCTATTGGTGGGAAGAAGGTATGGCACCTCATGAGACATAGAAAGCCCCCACCCCCCACCTATGCTGCATAGCCTTTATAAAGATGATCTGTGAAAATACCCTTTATTTAATCTGTTCGGGTGTGGTCACATGGCACAACAGCTCTGCAGAGATCCCACTGTAGGAGAAAGCAGCCCCCACCAGGGTGTGGTGTATTGTGTTAAGACCACGTCACGGGGTTCTTGCAGGCGCCTTCCATCTCTATGTGCTGGGAGCCCATTGGATCCAAGGGTGGATTGATTTAAAAGTGTTTGAAAAAGTAATTTTTTTTAATTAAAAATAAGAAATATGTCATAACTACCTGCTCTGTGCAAGCCCTGGCCCAGCAGGGGGGGGGGGGGGTCAGCACTGAGCCTCCTCTTCTTTGGTCCCCCGCTGGCTCCCCAAGCCCCTTCCCCCCGCTGAGTGAACTTTCTTAGCTCCACCCACACTCTCCCTCGTCACTGGCTGTGATTAGCAGCAGCGGGAGCCATAGGCTGCTGATGCATCTTTGCCAATGAGAGACGCAGGAATGCTGCTGCTCTCATGCACATTGCTTGATTGAGAAGGAGAGGAGAGCACCTCTGAGCGCAAATAGTATTTAATAAACACGGTTAAAATAGTAGTAACATTGAGGTATACAAAGAAACGTGTATGCGGACGTCAGTGGCTCTGTGGTTCACTCGCGTACATCTGCAGGGCCCAGGATGTCCATGGAGACAGAGAAGTGCCGGGTTTCTGATGTCTTCCAGGCGTGCAAGAGGTGAAGGCCGTGAGGAGGAAGCGTCTAGCGTCTGACATCAGGAGAAGGGCGAAAGGGATTCACTACAGGTTTCAGAGCATGCGCGAACACCCTGCCGGGCTTGCGCACTACTTTATCAAGTGTCCACACTTGAAAAAGGAGTGCGCATGCCCGGCAGGGTGTTCGCGCATGCTCCAAAATGTGTAGTGAGTCTCTTCCGCCCTTCCGCCCTTTTCCTGATGTCAGACGCTAGACGCTTCCTCTTCACGCCCTTCGCCTCCTGCCCGCCCGGAAGACATCAGAAGGCCGGCACTTCTCTGTCTCCATGGACATCCTGGGCCCTGCAGATGTACGCGAGTGAACCACTGAGCCACTGACATCCGGATACACGCTTCTTTGTATACCTCCATGGAAGTTACTACTATTTTAACTGTGTTTATTAAATACTATTTGCACTCTCCTCTCCTTCTTGAATCCATTTATGCAGAGTTGGCTTTACTCTTCCAGAGAACTTGCCCTTTGTTGCATACCATCCATCCCTGAGACTATCTTGGATCCCACAGATGGACTTTAACACAGTCCTTTTCTACGCCCCCCATCCTCCATGAATATATATGGAGTATTAATTGCCCTTTTGTACATGTTATGTCCCCAGGTCATTTCAGTTTGCTCTGTTGTGGTACATATGTCAACAAATCCTTAAAGCGCCAACACCCTATATGTTTTTTACATTGCTTGATCAAGATCGGGCTTAGGTAAGTATTGGGGGGGGGGGGGGGGCTGCACACTGAAGGTTTTTTACCTTCAGGCATAGAATGCATGAAAGTAAAGAAACCTTCAGCCTTTAGAACCACTTTAACTCACATATAGCTGAATATATATGACTCTCATTGTTGTAAATATGGTAATCAATAGATGAAGAATAATATGAGATTTTGCCTTTAAAATATCAACAAAGTATATATGCAATCTACAGGAATTCGTGTTTGTCATCATATTAAAATATTGAGATTTTGAAATATTGTATCTATGAGAGTGAATATGTTTTTCTGTCTGATCAGCCATTTTTTAGTTTATTTTTTTTAACATTTCTATTCTTTGTATAAATAAAAGTCAATTAGATATATAGTATACAGTATACACTGTATATACATATATGTGTGTGTGTGTGTGTTTTTGACCTTTAGTACTCCATATAGAAATGACAGCAAAGAGGCTGCAAAAAATCAAGATCACTGAAATGCAACATAGGATGAAAAGAAGGTCAAAACAAGTATCTTAATAAAACTAAATAGAAATAATTTATAATACACAGTGCATGCAGAAACGTTTATATAATTCAGTTAGAATTGATATCTACTTTACCTAAACCACAGAAGATTTGCATAGGCTATGTTTAAAAGCTAAACTCTTGGTTTAATTTTAGTAGAGGAAAATGGAATAAAAAAGGTGGACTACTGATATAAAAAATCACTAAGTTAAAGATATTTATGTAAACCTAAGTAGCTTAGGAAAAAACGAAAGCAATGTGCTCTCCCTCATTGCCACTTGGTGGGGCTTTCTGCTAACACAATCCATATTGAAGGAAATTAAACCATTATCAAGAAATCTGGGAAAGTATGTTAAAATATGTTGTGAGAAAGGCCATTACACTGCAATGTTGTCAAGTGTTGTATAATTGGAATTCTAAGCTGGGACCACTTTACAATCCATAAGTCCATTTATTTTTGTGTAAATGTAGTTGCTGGTGCACAGCCATTGCCATGACCTTCAAATGCCCTTCCTGTGTGGCAGTGAGGCAACACAAGTGACTCATTGTCCTCTCTCACTACATGGACTTTTCCTTTCAGAACACTGAACTAGTATTCATTAAGCAGCAGTTCTCAGACATTTCCCCCTAACACCCAGTGTCTCACTTTCCTCTCCAGATCACAAATAATTATCTGATTTTAATGCAGTAAGACAGTCAATATTTTTCTGATATTCTTTATTCTGATTTTAGTGTTGGAAAGCAAACTGCTCACTGTTTATAAAGCAAGAATACATTGCTTCTTAGGCTATAATTTTCTTAAAAAAAATATATTTTGTAATGTTATTTTAAATGCTGTAAAGCTTATACAATTTAAATTAAAGTTTAGCCACTAAAGCAGCCCACATGGGGGGGGGGGGGGGGTAAGCTTTCCTGACTGGCAGACCACGATTACAGTTATTGGCTATAGTCACTGGCAGTAATTGAATTTTAAAAATTCGACAGGCTGGGTATACCTAAGTTGATTGTTGGATCGACTTGGGTACAATCAGCCTACCCTTACATGGATTGAATTTCGGCTGGTCCATGCTGAATTGGCTGAATTTCAATCCATGTATGCCCAGATTAAGAAATAATATTTACTTATTGAATACCCTTTAGGATCCTTTCACACGGTCCGCTGTCCGGTGCGGACCGTGCTCTGCTCAGCGGGGATCGATCTGCCGATCCCTGCTGAGCAGGCAGATGACAGCTCCGTCTCCGCACTGTGCGTGGAGAGGGAGGTGTCAGAGCCCCGCTGCTCTCTACGGGGAATCGGATGAGAGTGGATCGCCTGTCCACTCTCATCCGATCCCATCCGATCCGATCCCCTGGACGGATGGAAAATAGGGTTTCCATCCGTCCGGATTTCACGGACAGGATCAGATGCGGATGGCAGCGGGTGTCAGTGGACATGTCTCCTCTGACATCCGCTGCCCCATAGGGATGCATGGAGGATCCGATCAGATCCGCCTAAAAAACTGACAGGCGGATCTGATTGTTCATGGGAAATACTCTATCAGATCAACAATTGTTTTCATATCTTCATCATTTAGTTACCTTTAAGGCTACATGTACACAGGACGTTTTAAAAAGTCCCTTGAACGCTGGAATTTAAAGGACGTTTAAAACGTCCATTGTGTCGCGCTTGCATACCGCGTTTGGACGCGTTTAGCCGGCGTTTGCGCTCAGAACCGTTTCTAGAGGTCAAAAAATCATTCTCCTTTAAAATGGAATAACGCGAGCGCTAAACGCAGGTGATCGCGTTCGGTCGCGTTTGGTCGCGTTTTTGCATTTAAAAAAGCCGGTAAACACACGTTCGAACGCAAATAATTGCTTTCCAAAAAACGACACTGAACTCAACTGCCTGAAACTGACTGTAAACGACCCTGTGTACATGGACAGATAAGATAACATAGAGGTGGGTTCAGGGGCTTCTGAAAAAAATGCCCAACTGCTCATAAACGGTCGTTTACAAGTAGCAGTGTACATGGACCCTAAAGTGTCTGTGTCTGTGAGGATAGTATGACAACCTTCTGACTTAAAGCCTAGTACACATCATTAGTCTTTTTTTTTTTCAATCAACCCAATGGGTTGAACAAAAAACAAAACTGTCAGCTCAGGTCGGAGCTGCTGTACTAACAGATGTAAGTACAGCGATTTCCCCTGCTGAGCTATTGTGTTCTGAGAAGGGGGTGCCCCCCTCCCTGGCAGACCGTTTGTGGTAATGAGCCTCCGACAAAAGCCAGCCACTATACACACGGGCTGAATGTTGGCCAATTTTTTATTGAACTAGGACACATGGGACCAATGTTGGCTGACCTTGGCCGGTTCAATAGAAACTGGCCAACTTTTGGCCCGTGTGAATGACAGCAGGTCCTACAGAATCTGGCCGTTTGGCCGGCTTCTATTGAAGGCTCATGACTGGAAAAGGTCTGCCAACCAGCTGCCGATCAGTGTTCTCAGCCAATGGCTGAGAGCGCTGACTGGAGTGTTCCGGTGAGAGGGCCATCCCCCTGCCAGAACACACAAGCTTAGCAGAGGAGATCGCTGTACTAACATTGAATTGTTAGTACAGTGGCTCCCACCTGAGCTGACAGTTATTTTCTTTTAACCCGCTGGGTTGAATAAAAAAAAAATGAGTGGTGTGTATTAGGCTTTATAGAAGCCACAGGCAATCGCAACTCAACTAGAAGATTTTGAAGTAACATATAATTTGTTTATTTCAGTCTGACACTTTACAGAGAAATTTTTTTTTTTTTTTTTACTTGTAGGTGGAAAACATTCTTATTTAAGCCCTATTATTGTCTAAAAGCCCCATTACTTTGCAAGAGTGAAAGTAAAGCTAACATTGAGCATGAAGGTGCTGGCAGTATCTAATTAGCACAAAACAGGAGGAGTACAATGAAGGCAAATACAATAAATGACAAATGATAAAGCAGGCTGCTGTGGTAGCACAAATCTATTGACTCCTACTTATGCAGGTTTGGAAAGAGAAGGGAAGGATTAGAACTCCTGTCACATTTTTTATGCTGTCTGTGTCCCTGCTGGAGAGGTTCTTCCACTTTTTGTGCTAGTGACTATTATCACAGAGACTGAAGTGATGGAAATCCAAAATTATACAGTTGTCACCAGAACAAGAGAAATGTGAAAATCTTACATTGGGGGAAACTAGTCTGATGACAAATGTACAGTATAAGAGGGTAATTCTTCTCATTTTGTAGAAATTTCTTTACACTTCGTGTTGCATCTCTGTGAGAGAAGCAGGGCTTTTTTTCTGCTGGAACTTGGTGGAACTCAGTTTCCCCCACCTCTGGCTCAGGCCCTCTGCTCCCTGCTCACCATTATCACTTATAAACACAGAGATCTGGCTTCTGTGTTTACATGTGACAGCTTGCCTAAAAATGGCTCCCACAGATCTGATCTCCTGAGCGCCCCTCCTCTAAGTGCAGGATGGGGACAAGGGAGATGCAGGTGCCTGCGGTGCAGTGGAGATCCCAACACCCCCCACTGGATGATCTCCCTGTAATGAGACAGGCATAGCCACCTACAGTGTACAGGGAGGTACTAGAGATGGCTGGGTGCTTCAGTTTAACACAGCAACATAAGTAAGAAATGTGGAAGATAGTGGAGCTTTTAAGGAGGGAGGGAGGGAGAAGATGAGGGGAATGGAGAGGGGGGTTGCATGCAGAGGTCAGAGCTGAAGAGGGATGAAAAGTCAGATGAGGATAGAAGATGCAAAGGTAAACAGCTGTGGAAGAAGGCTAAACTCTGCACTCTATGTGTAGTGTACCCCTGAACTCTGCACTCTGTATGCAGCGCACCCCTGATCTCTGCACTATGTAAAAAAGCGCACCCCAAACTTTGCACCTAGCACACCCATGAACTCTGTACTCTATGTGTAACACCCCCCAAACACTGCACTCTGAGGGGCTCTTATGAAGAGGGTTTCCCCCCTGAAACGCGTCAGCCCCATCATCACGGACACCAGTCCTCCTGCTGTACTAAAAAGCACTTCCTTTCTGGAGGTCTCCTGATTACAAAAAGAAACCTTTCTCATGCTTATCTTTAGCATAGGTTTGTTGTGAGTATAATGTATGGCATGTTTTTTAATTTCTCAAAAAAAAGTCTTGTGATATTGCACTAGGTCGATGCGCCCTTCTCTTGTTTTCTTTGCTTTCAGTCTGTATGGATACAAATCGTCCGGAGAGGGCAGCAAGGTCCTAGAAGCCAATAAAACAGCCGTCCCTTTAACACAGCACTCGAGCACAGGAAACTGTATTTGTCTGTAATGCACTCCTGGATTTTTATACTACTTTAGGAATCTTCCATGGTTAGTGAAATTTGACCACCCCCACTATTTGATGCGGTTTGGAGGGTGTGTGGGGAGAGGGGTGTTTTTGGGGAGGGGGGTCGTGGTTGGGTTCATGCACCTTTTTTCTGAGAATAAAAGCCCTGGAGAGAAGGGAACGGTAATCTCCTTAACGGGACAGGGAAAGCAAGGGGGTTTTAACCCTCTCCTACTATTCTCAAAACTAAAAAAAAAAAACAGTTTGTGCTTTACATATACTTTAAAAACTGCAGAGAGGTACTGTAAGAAGTGTTAATGCTTCATGATCATGTGCAGGCTCCTGCATAGAGAAAAAATAAGTGCAAGTTACATTTTGCACTGGGTTCTAGTAACAAAATGAATGGCTGTGTTAAAGAGAATTCTATTTGGACAAACAATGTAAATAAAGCTATATCTAAAAACATTTTCCTCACTTCCCAGTCTGCCCTTTAGACACCCATCAAATAGACACTTGAGGGGCAATCTCCCCAGTAGGAATAAAGGCAGCAATAAAAACCCGACCCAACGCAGTTTCAACCCTTCCCTACTCTATCCAAAGCCTAAAAAAATGTTTTACCCCTAGTTCTGTTTAAAATATTTTAAGGGGTTATCAATGTTTTCACTCAAGGTTCACATGTCTTTCAACCATGATTCACACATTTTCTAACTGAATCCTTTAGGTGTAAATCTTAGGTGAAAGTTGTGTTAATCATTGTTTTTACACATGGTAAAGCCTACATTTTATTTCTAGAAAAGTACTTATTACCCCCCCCCCCCCAAACAAAAAATTGAGTTTCTGAAAGCAGAGGGCCTGTAGAGTAAAATAGTGGCAGTTGCAATGTTTTTATGTTGCAGGATATTTGCTCAAATGTTTATCAAATCTATATTTTTAGCAAAAAAATACACCAAATTCAATTTTAGCGCACACAAATGCAAAATAATACCCAATATAAAAAATGAGGCTGCATCAAATAAATTCATACCAATTATGTCAAGCCTTAAAATGTTGCTCTTCTGTGAATGGCAATAAACTATGGTACACAAAATTGTCCACAGGTGACACTGTAAAGGCCATTACAGGTTATCATTTTAGAGTTAAAGTGGTTGTAAACCCCATTCATGAAAGTTGAACTAAGCACATACAGTATATGTGTAGTTTTTACTTATATCTCTCCAAAGCTCTAAATGTTGTTTCTCTCTGGTACTTCGTTCCTCTGTTATCAGCATGAGTAATTTCTGACAAGTTCTCCAACACATGAGATAACATGAAAATTTGTGGTTAGAGGGAGAGGAGCAGGGAGCTTGTCTATTCAGAATATAGCTCTGCAATTTGGAAGGTATGTACAGAGGGAAAGACAGCAGATATACAAAACTTATGTAGGAGGATTTGTTTCATCTCTGTGTATGATCTGAGGCCATTCACCTCACTAGGTATACGAGAGAGTTTACAACAACTTTAACTGTGAATTAGGACCCTAAAAGCATTGTTCTGGCTCCAACATTCTTTCTAATGTTATCATTTAAAGTTTTTAAATACGTTTTTTTTTTATTTTTTTTCATTTAATGGGGCCGAACAATAAAGTATATATACAGTAAATACCATAAAAATAACTATTGAGAACGAGAATAGATTAGAAGTAAACACTGTTGTCTTATAGCCCTGAGCTAATGGATCAGATGAATGAACTACTGTATATTCTTATAGTTATATGCATAGGTTTCTTCTGGGTCCCTGTGGATCTTTAATTTCAATTGAAAGCTCTGGGGCAAGGACTAATATAAATGCCAAAAGTAAACTAAGTCTCGCAGGTAAAACCCTGTAGACGAGGAGGATGGGGATTTTAATGTGCCTAAAAATAGCAGTTGGATAAAATACAAATTATAAAACTATAACTTTATTAAACGCAAGATAGTAAAACCAACATATGAAAATACAGTATCTAGAAGGTGTATTGCAGCACATTCTAAAACGCGATTGATCGATGCGGTTCACCCATACTTTGGCTTCCTCAGGATCCAGATGTGTTGCAGGCTTTCTCAAAAAGTATATATACACACCCTCAATAGAAAAAACAATTTTTTTTTCCACCCACCCTTAACCTTCCCCTTCTTTCGATGTTCATTCTCACCCGTTCGCCCAGAGCGAACTCTCCAATTACCACTGCCAGGTCTTTCTTTCACTGCACTTCCGTATACTCGATCCCAAGCCCCTCACTCCTTTCCGACGTGTTGCCTCGGACCTACCCATACAGAACAAGAGGGTTTACTGGAAGCAAGGTATCATACAGATGAGGTGTTGCTGTCTTGTCTTTGTACTATTTTTTACAGATTTGACCATGAAAATCCTCATATGTTTTTTCTGGTTGATGCTTTTGTCCCACAATGGTTTATTACGTTTGTAGGACGCCAGGTTACGTTCTTGTTATGGATGCATTCATATGATGTATATGACTGTTCTTTGTCTTTTTAAATACTCAATAAAATTCTATGGAAAAGAAAAACCAAACTATGATTCATCGGCCATGCCACAGAACCCATACTGGTATGCTCAAAAATATACAAAGCGCATATGCAGGAAGAAGGCGCTCACAGGCCCCTAGACAAAAGTAAGTGCAAATAAACCATAGGTACAAAAACCACAAGGTTGAGAAAACATATAGCTACCAAAAATCATCTATGGTTAAAGCTACATGTCCAATAGAAGGAGAATGTTCATATCATCATAGTGAGGAATCACACTGTCCAGCATTTATGCTTACAGCAAGCTGGCCGAAACTAATATAAATGGTTCAGTAATTTATAAAAAATGCCCTTTGCTGTTTTCTGCTGCCACTAAATAGCTAATTATAAAATAAAAATTAAACACATTGAAAAAAAAAAGTCAACATGTGACAATACTATTAGAAAATATGACCTGAGATGGTCATAGTTGTATATTATTCCAAAAGCAAATTACATGATGCGTGTCTAGAGCTGATTATCATTTAATTACATTAAAAACACGCCCAAATAATGTCACTGTGTTATGTGCTCCTAAAATGCCTAGCTGTCAGCCTTTATTTGCCCATGCCTGAAATTTGAGCAGGATAGGAAATGTATGAATTGTGTGTTATTCATGAATACATTACCATTTCCATATGTAATGTGCAGATAGTATTATCAGTGAATTCTTGCGGACGCAGAATGGTACTCTCTGTCTTCAGGAAGTAACAGAACATAAGTATAGTACACAAATTCAGACTGAAAATACCAGGAAAGTCATCTGTTAATGGCTTGTCATCTACATGGAAAAATTATATGGTTATTTTAAAATAAAATAGATAGCTGGCATGGAAAAGTAACACCAGAAACATGTTCACTATTGGTTTAAGAAAACAGGTCAAAACAGCTACAACTAACTACCTGCAGGCCCATTATTAAGGATATTCACAGAGGTTCATTGCCACTTTAGACACTGCCAACTCTCAACAACTTCAGCTACAATTTCCCTTTAGAGAAAACCATCTAAGGGTAAATTGTCTCAGTCATTTTACAAAAGAAATGAATTGGATGAAAAATTATACCGACTCTCAAACATCTTGTTCAAAGTAGCCTTTATGGAAACTCCATTATGAACTTTATGCCTAGAGAAGATGACGGAACATTACAGATAAGCAAAGAAAAACGTAAAAAAAAAAAAAAAAAAAACCCCAAGGCAAGGCAACAAAAAGGTTAAGTTTTTTATTTTCTCCCATGTCCTATCCACTTTAAATTCCTTAGACTGTAAACTTTAATGAGCAGGGCCTTCTGATCCCTCTTGTATTAAATTGTATCTTAAAATTACTGTCTCCCTCTATAAGCACTACACAAGCTGTTGTTGCTACGTACCCGTGTTTTCCCGAAAATAAGACCGGGTCTTAAATAAATTTTGACTACAAAAGACACACTAGGGCTTATTATCAGGGGATGTCTTATTTATTTACGGTATGTACAAGAACAATCCTAAAATGTTTGTAACCCTTAAAAAAAAAAAAATGCTTGATCCTTTAGAGCATGATAGACAGCACAGTCCTTGTGCTGTGTCATTTACCCCTCTCTATGTTTTAAAAAAAACTGGAATAAAACAGTAAAATATTTAAAGAAAGGTTTTTGTGTCCCTGTCTTCTCTTCTCCTCTCCCCCTGTCAACTCAGGAGTCAGCATTATGATATTCTGTAATCCAAAAAATAAACCTTGGTTAAAGTAATTGTAAAATGATGTGATCTCTTTTGTATAAAGATTATATAATATCCAGTGAGTCTTCATTTGTAAGTGGCGCTGTAAATAAGGTATTTTCCACAATATAGTTACAAAAGGAGATACACTGCACATTATATAATCTTTTTACAAAACAGATTACATGTTTTTAGAAGGATTTTAACTAGGGCTTATTTTTGGGGTAGGGCTTATATTGCAGCTATCCCCAAAAATCAGACTAGGTCTTATTTTCGGGGCAGGGCTTATATTGCAGCTATCCCCAAAAATCAGGCTATGTCTTATTTTCGGGGTAGGGCTTATTTTTGGGGAAACAGGGTATATACCGACTGTGTGACCACTTTGCCAAGAATAGCCTCCTTGATCCCCTTCAGTCTGGATTTCGGCCTCAACACTCCACTCAAACTGCTCTCCTAAAACTGACAAACGATCTACTAACTGCCAAAACCAATGGACACTACTCTGTACTCCTACTCTACTGCTGCCTTTGATACGGTTGACCATCCCCTCCTCCTCAAAAAACTCTACGCCTTTGGTCTCCGTGACTGTACTCTTCACTGGTTACCTTCCTACTTATCCAACCGCACCTTTAGCGTTACTAACAATTCTACTTCCTCCTCTCCTCTTCCTTTTTCTGTTGAAGTCCCCCAAGGCTCTGTTCTCAGACCCCTCCTATTTTCAATCTACACGTCCTCTCTAGGTCAGCTGATAGCCTCCCACAGCTTCCAATACCATCTCTACGCTGATGATACTCAAATCTATTTATCCGCCCCTCAGCTCTCTCCCTCAGTCTCCTCACGTATCGCTAATCTACTATCTGATATATCAGTCTGGATGTCACACCATTACCTCAAACTCAATCCGTCCAAAACTGAGTTTATAATCTTTCCTCCACCACGTGCTCCTTCCCCTGATCTCTCTGTCAATATCGATGCTATCAGCCCATTCCCACATACCAAGGTCCTAGGTGTTGTTCTGGACTCTGAACTCTCTTTTAAGCCCCACATCCAATCACTGTCCAAATCTTGCCTCCTCAACCTCCGCAACATCTCCAAAATATGGCCCTTTCTAACCAAAGACACAACAAAGCTCCTAGTTCACTCCCTGGTCATCTTGCGCCTCTACTACTGCAATTCCCTTCTCATTGGCTTACCTCTAAACAGGCTATCCCCCCTTCAATCCTTCATGAATGCTGCTACCAGGCTCATCCACCTCACCAATCGCCGCCATTACTAGTAACAAAGCAAAACATTAAAAATGACATAAATCTTTCCCGTAGTTAGTAGATGCGATAACTTTTGTGCAAACCAATCAAAATACGCTTATTGCGATTTTTATTTACCAAAAATATGTAGCAGAAAACAAATTGGCTTAAAATCTTAAAACATTTTGATTTTTTAATTTTTTTTTTTAAAAAGTCATATAACAGTGTGAAAAATATTGTTTTTTTTCCAAAATTGTCGCTCTTTTTTTGTTTATAGCGCAAAAAATAAAAATCGCACAGGTGATCATATACCACCAAAAGAAAGCTCTATTTGTGGGAAAAAAGGACATCAATTTTATTTTGGTACAGCATCGCATGACCGCGCAATTGTCTGTTAAAGTAACGCAGTGCCGAATCGCAAGATAGGGCCTGGTCTTTAAGGGGGCAAATCCTTCCAGTCTTAAAGTGGTTAAATAAGTGTATTTGCCTTTATTTCCATTTCAAATCCACCTCTTTAATATTTTAGTCATTAGATGTTTTACGGCAATGCAAATTCATCATAATTATTATTAAGAAAGGATTACAACAAAAGGATTGTAAAATGTGTCCCATACATAAAATAATACTTTGCTTTTTGTACAATTCAGCCTACGTTGTTCACATATGTCTGTTTTCTCTTACTTTCACATTGACCTCTCTTCAACTGGTCTTCAGCTACTGAAATGATCTGAGCTGTTTTTCTTTTTAGAAGTTAGAAGGCTCCTCTTCTGCTGCCCTTTCCCCGCTTTCACTGTGACCTGCTGTCTGGGTCGTCCTGAACAGCAGGAACAAGGAATATGTCTAACAACAAAAGGTCACTCCATGCAAATGTGACATTTTGTTGCTAACAGTTTTGTTGCAGCTTCGCGGGTAGCAATTAATGTAGAGAAGAAAGTAGAAAAAAGAATATTCTGTGCTTTCATCACTTATCACTGCATTTCTTTATTTCAGAGAATAAGTTAGAATATTTTACTAGAGAAAACACATAAAAGCATGTTCTTTATTAGTGTTTCAGATGTTTTTACATTTCACAGAAACATTTTTCCCTTAAAAAAGTAAAAGGTAAAAACTTGTGTTCAGGTTTTTACATATATTCTATCACATTGTTAAAGTGAACCTTTCTGCTTTCTTGTCAGCCTCCTGTCACCCAAACGCAACTGGCTTTAAAAAGCCATTGCTCAAGAAACCATTCTAACCCCCTCTAAAAAAACATAATTCCAGGTTTCCAAAGTTCTCAGGAAATGCAGGTTAGGTCACATGCCTCTGGGCAGAGAAGCAATGGATTCCCAAAGGATTTCAAACACCTAGCTCTGGCAAGAGTGATGACGCCAGTGACTCCTGGAAGCATCAGAAGCTAAGAACTTTACCTCTTTGATATAAAAAATACAAAATAGTATTATACATTATTATATATTTGGTTAAAAATGTAAAATACTGCATATCTTTTTATAAAATTAATTTTTTCAGACCTGACTATAGTAAATAATGAAAAAAAACCACTGTAGATTCCCTTTCAGCTGTATGTCTATGAAAATATATTCAATGTGTGAAGTAATTTCCTATTATGCGGGCTAATATTTACATACAGAAGCCTATCTAGCCTATCTAGCCTATCTAGCTGCCCAGATGGTAGGATCACATAACTAGTTTTATACTACCATATGTTTCACAGCTGACAGTGGGGATGGCTGTAATGATATAACAACTTGATGAATCAGGGCCATTGTCTCCCATCCTAGAGTCAGGTAGGCTGTCAGGCTTCAGGTGACTTCTGATTTTCTGACCCCCAAAGCCTATTTGGACCCCAAAGTCTAGCTGCCCAAATGGTAGGATCACATAACTTGGTTTATACTACCATATGTTTCACAGCTGACAGTGGGGATGGCTGTAATAATATAACAACTTGATGAATCAGGGCCATTGTCTCCCATCCTAGAGTCAGGTAGGCTGTCAGGCTTCAGGTGACTTCTGATTTTCTGACCCCCCAAAGCCTACTTGGACCCCAAAGTCTAGCTGCCCAAATGGTAGGATCACATAACTAGGTTTATACTACTATATGTTTCACAGCTGACAGTGGGGATGGCTGTAATGATATAACAACTTGATGAATCAGGGCCATTGTCTCCCATCCTAGGGTCAGGTAGGCTGTCAGACTTCAGGTTACCTCTGATTTTCTGACCCCCAAAGCCTATTTGGACCCCAAAGTCTAGCTGCCCAAATAGTAGGATCACATAACTAGGTTTATACTACCATATGTTTCACAGCTGACAGTGGGGACGGCTGTAATGATATTACAACTTGATGAATCAGGACCATTGTCTCCCATCCTAGGGTCAGGTAGGCTGTCAGACTTCAGGTTACCTCTGATTTTCTGACCCCTAAAGCCTATTTGAACCCCAAAGTCTACCTGCCCAAATAATAGGATCACATGACTAGTTCCATTCTATTATATGTTTGACAGCTGACTGTGGGGATGGCTGCAATCTATTTTCAAGCAGTAAGACATCTGGTAGACAATTGGTTAATTGCATTTTTACCACATAAATGATTTAAATAAATAAAACACTAAACTTTGAAATATTCCTATACCCGTATTTAAATCTGTGCTTAAAAATGTAAGAAAATACAGAATTCTGTATGCATCCCACAGAGAAACATTTACATTTCTTGAGCATGTACTGCATAAAGAATACTTATATTTATTCCACATGTTTCCCAGGTTCTTATTCAACAATATCATTGTACAGTTTTATAATCTGAAATAGACATTAACCACATTATGCTGTATATCCAGTTTGCCCTTTCTTACCTGGTAGCTTTACCAATGGATTTCAGTTCACTCCTACTGTATAGTATACACAAGGTGGTATCATAAAGTTTCAACACCGGCTCTGTTTACAAGAAAGTACTTTATTTATCTATGTTTACACACTATCACTATCAGCTTTTCAAAGCTTTCAGTGCCGG
This sequence comes from Pelophylax lessonae, assembly GCF_965119305.1. Taxonomy (NCBI): domain Eukaryota; kingdom Metazoa; phylum Chordata; class Amphibia; order Anura; family Ranidae; genus Pelophylax; species Pelophylax lessonae. Next base: position 428,151,228 of record NC_138768.1, on the reverse strand, counting down.
TTCACACTTATGCGATGCGGGAAGGCTGCAAATTCGCAGCCTGTTCCCGCATCGCAAACGCACCCCTGGCAGTTCACACTGCTATATGCGATACGCTGGGGGTGTCAATGTAATCTTAACGACACCCCCAGTTTGATCGCATATCGCAGTGCGATCTTGCAGTTCGCACAGGATCGGATCGCACAAGTGTGAACCGCTGTGCGATCCGATCCTGATGCGGCTGCAAAAAAAGGTCCTGTGCGTCTTTGCTGTGGGTGCGGTGCGAATTTAGCCATACAAAGTGTATGGCTAAACTCGCACCGCACAGCCGATCGCATGTAATGAAGGAGCAGTGCGCTCCGACAATACATGCGATCGCCGCAGCCGCATCAGTGTGAGCCGGCACTCAAGCACCTTCTGCAATTCGAGCAGGATCTCCGCAATGGTGTCAGAACGGCAACCTTTGAGTTGGATCTTCAACTCATTGCTGCATCGTCGTAAATTTGCCGAATAATATCAAATGTCTCTGTGGCAGATTTGCTCAGTTTCACACGTAATTTTATGTTTGCTCTTTTTTCTAACTTGCTATCCATGATAAAATAGCACATGTGGTAACGCACGTGGTCAGAATAGCACCAGTTGCACAGCTCCGGATGTACACAGGATGATGTCTTTTGGCACACTGACTTATGAAGGTCTGTGCTCACTGTGACTGTGCATGCAGCCTTGTTCTGCTATCTGTTAGGCATTCTTTCACATGGTCCGCTGCATGCTGTGGTCCGTTCTCTGCTCAGCGTGATCGATCCGCCGTGTGGGGAGAGGGAGGTGTCAGAGCCCGGCTGCTCTCTATGGGGGAATCGGATGAGAATGGACCGCCTGTCCGCTCTCATCCGATCCCATCTGATCCGATCCCCTGGACGGATGGAAAATAGGGTTTCCCTCCGTCCGGATTTCACGGACAGGATCGGATGCGGATGGCAGCGGGTGTCAGTGGACATGTCTCCGCTGACATCCGCTGCCCTATAGAGATGCATAGAGGATCCAATCAGATCCACCTAAAAAACTGACAGGCAGATCTGATCGGATCCTGTGAAAGGGGCCTTAGTGTGTCTCAAAACATTTTGATACCCCCTTATATACACTCACCGACCACTTTATTAGGTACACCTGTTCAATTTCTTGGTAGCACAAATTGCTAATCAGCCAATCACATGGCAACCACTCAGTGCATTTAGGCATCTAGACATGATGAAGATGACTTGCTGAAATTCAAACCAAGCTTCAGAATAGAGAATAAAGGGAATTTAAGTGAATTTGAACGTGTCACGGTTGTTGGTGCCGGATGGGCTGGTCTGAGTGTTTCAAAAACTGCTGATCCACTGGGATTTTCACGCACAACCATCTCTAGGGTTTACAGAGAATGGTCCGAAAAAGAGAAAATATACAGTGAGCGATCGTTGTGTGAACAAAAATGCCTTTTTGATGTCAGAGGTCAGAGGAGAATGGTAAGACTGGTTGGAGATTATATAAAGGCAATAGTACCTCAATAACCACTCGTTAAAACCAAGGTATGCAGAATACCATCTCTGAACACACAACACATCAAATCTTGAAGCAAATGGGCTACAGCAGCAGAAGACCAGACCAGGTGCCCCTCCTGTCAGCTAAGAACAGGAAACTGAGGCTACAATTTGCACAGGCTCACCAAAATTGGACAATAGAATATTGGAAAAACGTTGCCTGGTCTGATGAGTCTCAATTTCAGCTGCGACATTCAGATGGTAGGATCAGAATTTGGCATAGACAACATGAAAGCATGGATCCATCCTGTCTTGTATCAACGGTTCAGGCTGATGGTGGTGTAATGGTGTTGGGGATATTTTCTTGGCACACATAGGGCTCCTAAGTACCAATTGAGTATCATTTAAATGGCACGGCCTACCTGGGTATTGTTGCTGACCATGTCCATCCCTTTATGACTACAGTGTCCCCATCTTCTGATGGCTACTTCCAGCAGGATAATGCACCATGTCACAAAGCTCAAATCATCTCAAACTAGTTTCTTGAACATACCAAAAAGTTCTCTGTACTCCAATTGCCTCCACAGTCTCCACATCTCAATCCATCAGAGCACCTTTGGGATGTGGCGGAATTGGAGATTAGCATAATGAATGTGCAGCCGACAAATCTGCAGCAACTGCGTGATGCTATCATGTCAATATGAATATGGACCAACATCTCTGAGGAATGTTTTCATCACCTTGTTGAATCCATGCCATGAAGAATTATGAAGAATGAATGCAATTCTGAAGGCAAAAGGGGGTCCGACCCGGTACTAGCAAGGTATACCTAAAAAAAAAAAAAGACCTGTGAGTACTGTATATATATCTCAATAAATATATATATATATATATATATCAGCCCTGGGTGGGTCTTGCGAGGAGATGTTGTGGTTATCCTGTAGCCATGCATACACCTTCGATGGTTCTTTGGAAGAATATCTTGGAGAAATAAGTATCTCATAACACCAAGGCCCAGTGGCTACTAGACCTGAAAACAGACCACTGCATGCTGCCAGAACAGGAACCAGTCACCATCACAGTTGAAGATATATCCAACAGACAGCAGCACACATGTAGAGCTGGTCATGATCCACAACTACTGGGTAAAGAAGTTAACAGTGTTGCATGAATGCCTAGCAGCACAAATGAACCAGTTACTAGCAACAGGCTCCCACCCAGACTGCCTAACACAAGGCAGAACAATACTGGTCATGAAGGACCTTCAAAAGGAACAACCCCATCCAACTACTGACCAATAACCTGCATCCCCACAACATGGAAACTCCTGTTAGGCATCATAGCCTCCAAGATCCAGGGGTACATTAGTCAATATATGAGCAAAACTCAGAAGAGGATTGGAAACAGCACCAGAGGATCAAAACACCAACTACTGGTAGACCAAGCAGTCACAAGGGATTCCAAGACCAGACAGACCAATTTGTGCACGGCCTGGATTGACTACAAGAAAGCCTATGACACAATGCCACACACATGGATACTGGAATGCTTGGCTCTCTACAAAGTCAGCAAGACAATAGGAGCCTTCATCAGGAACTCGATGGGCAAGTGGAAAACAAATCTAGAAGTTAATTCCAGGACAATACCAAGGTGATGCACTATCTCCAATGCTGTTCTGCATGGGCCTCAACTCCCTAGGCCAGATCATCAAGAAGAATGAATAAGGATACAGGTTCAAGAGTGGAGCCTGCATCAGCCACGTACTTTACATGGACAGCATCAAGCTGTATGCCAAGAATGAGCGAGATATTGACTCACTGATCCACCTAACTAGGATATACAGCAAGGACAATGGAATGTTGTTTGGACTAGAGAAGTGCAGGCGGATGATAGCAAAAAGAGGGAAGATGATCAGGACAGAAGGAATTGAAGTTCCAGAAGGCCAAATAGAAGATATAGAAAACAGCTACAAGTACCTGGGGGTACCATAGATGCATGGCAACCATGAGGAAGAGGCAAGGAAGATAGCAACATCCAGGTACCTCCAAGGAGTCACATAGGTCCTGAAGTCCCAGCTCAATGGCAAGAACAAGATCCAAGCTATCAACACATATGCCCTATTGATCATCAGGTACCCATCGCGAATAATAACCTGGCAAGAGAAGAACTGGTCACCATGGATGTCAAGACCACAAAACTACTCACTATGAATGGAGGATTCCACCTGAAATCCAGCAACCAAAGACTGTACACCTGTCGGAAGGAAGGCGGTCGGGGCCTGATGAGTGTCAAGGCCACAAGTACATCATGACGATGGCTCCCAAAGATGAACTGTTAAGGGTATGCCTGAAACTTCAACAGATAGAGGATGCAGAAAAAGAGGAGGTTCCTTGGCAAGACAAATCTCTCTATGGGGTGTACCACTGGCAGATAGTGGATGTGGCTCACATGACAAAATCCTACCAGTGGTTGGAAAAGGCTGGACTGAAAGACAGCACTGAGGCGCTAATCCTAGCAGCACAGGAACAGGCACTCAGCACCAGATCAATAGAAGGTGGAGTCTACCACACCAGGCAAGACCCAAGGTGCAGGTGCCTCTAAGTGCAGAAGGCTCTGAGTATTTATTAGATTAAAAGTGTAAAAGCACTCACATTTGGTAAATGTTACATGGGCATAGCAAAGATCTGTCTCGAGTCTTCCTATCCGCTGTGCTAAGTGGTTGCAATGAGGACATCTGGTGATCCGCTTCCTGTAGATGCGTCCTTTTCGTCTGTGTCTCAGCTTAGTCGGCATGAGATTTCCTGAAGGCAGGGTGTGGACGCAGTGGCTGGTGTCCAAAAGAGCGGGTGGTGGGCGGTTACATGTTTCGGAGCTCAGCTCCTTCGTCAGACCTCAGAGGTCAGACAAAGAACATACCCCCCAGGAGGGGTGAGAAAATCTTTATTTTTTATTTTTTTTTTATATATTTGGCATTGGAAGCTTCACTTATCTAAGCACACCCCATGGTATATAGCCTATACACACTTATAATTATTTTAAATTATACAGATATATGATACTTTGTAAAGTGGCTCTCTGTTTTCAATTTAGATTGATTTAATCCTCTCAAAATATAAAGTATTATTGTCCTTTATGTTACAGCTTTTAATCAGTCATTATAAATTCCCTTCCCCACCCCGAGTTTACATGTGCTGCTACACTGCTGAACAGTATCACATATCTTAATGCAGAGCTCCAGCCAAAACGTAAAGAAGCCCAATAAGAAAAAAAATAAAATAAGCACAGCTTTTACTGCTACACCTGCCATCAGTCCGAAGATGTTCCCCACACTAATTATTTTCGATCACAAGATGTCCTGATCACTTTTCAACCAACTTCTGAGCTCAGGCTATCTTGGACTTGCACACTAGGGCAGAATTAGTAGGCAACCTGGGTTTAACCACTTAAGGACATGAAGGTTTTACCCCCTTAATGACCAGGCCATTTTTTTGTAATTTGGCACTGTGTGACTTTATCTGGTAATTGCGCAGTCATGCAATGCTGTACGCAAACAAAATTGATGTCCTTTTTTTCCCACAAATAGAGCTTTCTTTTGTTGGTATTTGATAATCTCAGCGGTTTTTATTTTTTGCGATATAAACTAATAAATTACATTTTCTACTTTTTCTTGTAAAAAATATCCAATAGACTCAATGTTGTCATACATTTAGGCCAAAATGTATTTAGCTACATGTCTTTGATAAAAAAAAATCTCAATAAGAGTATATTTATTGGTTTGCGCAAAAGTTTTAGCGTCTACAAACTATGGTATATATACTGGAATTTACACAGCTTTTACTTTCTGACTGCCTATCTTATTTCTTGAAGTGCTAAAATGGCAGGGTAGTACAACCAGCCCCCCCCCCCCTCCCCAACTTTGCGTAACAAAAAAACAATTTTTTTTGTAATTTTCCAGAAACTTATGGCAAAATATAAAATATTCCATGAACTCAATTTGCCTCTCAACCAGTGTTGGGCGTGTAACTTAAAAAAAGTAATTAGTTATAGTTACTAGTTACTTCTCACAAAAAGTAACTGAGTTAGTAACGGAGTTACATCAGAAAAAAAAAGTAACTAATTACCAGGGAAAGTAACTATTGCGTTACTTTAAAAAAAAAAAAAAATCAAATATGTCAAATAACTTGTATGCCCCCAATATTAAATATGTTAAATCAATGAAATTAACACTAAATAGAAACAATTATTATTATAAAACATTGTACAGTAATCTACACACTTTTATTGTTGCTGTGGAACAATGAGACACCTATCAAATATATTATTGTAAATATGATCATTACTATAGTGGAACAAGAAAACACAATAGATGGTTTAAAATGTTTTATATTTATTTGCACAGATCTGAGACCACAACTGGCCAACAAACAAGTCTCAAAATACTGTATTTATCGGCGTATAACACGCAGCGGCGTATAACACGCACCTTAAATTTAGGAGGGAAATTTTAGGAAAAAAACTTTTATTTTTAATCAAATGCAGTCTTACCAGTGCCCGTGAATGCAGCCTCATCAGCACAGTGTCCATAAATGCAGCCTCATCAGCGCAGTGTCCATTAATGCAGTCTTGCCAGCGCAGTGTTCACCAATGCAGCCTCGCCAACGCAGTGTCCCCAATGCAGCCTCGCCAGCGCAGTGTCCCAAAAGCAGCCTCGCCAGAGCAGTGTCCCCAAAGCAGCCTCGCCAGCGCAGTGTTCCCAAAGCAGCCTCGCCAGTGCAGTGTCCCCAATGCAGCCTCACCAGTGCAGTGTCCCCAAAGCAGCCTCGCCAGCGCAGTGTCCCCAAAGCAGCCTCGCCAGCGCCATTGCAAAATACATATACACGCCATTGCACGGCACAGAGCGGCGATATATATATATAAAAAAAAAAAAAAGCCGGACAGTGCTGAGGCAGAGGGGGCGGGCTGGGCCGAGGAGAAGCGAGGATGAGTGGCTGCTGTCATCTGACGTCCCGGCGCCTGTGATAGACATCACACGTCCTGCGTCCCGGCATTGGGCCACTGAGCTGTCTATCATAGGAGGCGGGACTTCCTATGACAGCAACTGCTTGTCCTTCCTTCTGCTCGGCCCGGCCCGCCCCCCTCCCCTGCCTCTCAGCGCTGCCCGGCTTTTTTTTTTTTATATATCGGCGTATAACACGCACTGGTGCTTTGCCCTCCATTTTTAGGAGGAAAAAGTGCATGTTATACGCCGATAAATACGGCAAATTATACTTTTTAGAACTGTACCAAAAATAAGTAAATAATAATAATAAAAAAAAAAAATCTCTCTCTGTGTTTATAGCCTTGCCCTTTAAATCATATGTACTGTCTACTGTCTGTACTGTACTGTGAATCCTGATTCCTGAGTGGTACCTGTGTGGTATTTGCTGAGTGGTACTGCGGCGGATGCGTGGTACACTGGTACCTGAGTGGTATTTGCTGAGTGGTACCTGAGGTATTTGCTGAGTGGAACCTGCTTGCTATTTGCTGAGTGGTACCAGCTGCATGGTACACTGGTACCTGAGTGGTATTTGCTGAGTGGTACTGGCTGCGTGGACGTGGTACACTGGTACCTGAGTGGTATTTGCTGAGTGGCACCTGCGTTGTATTTGCTGAGTGGTACTGGCTGTATGGACGTGGTACACTGGTACCTGAGTGGTATTTGATGAGTGGTCCCCGAGTGGTATTTGCTTGCTGAGTGGTACCTGCTGCGTGGTATTTGCTGAGCAGTACCTGAGTGAGTGGTATTTGCTGAGTGGTAGCGAGTGGTGGTACTTAGTGGGTATATTTGCTGAGTGGTACCGGGCCGGCTGCGTGGTACCTGATGGTATTAGCTGAGTGGTACTGGATGGTACCTGGCTGCGTGGTGGCAGTATTATTTGCTGGCTACCTCGTACAGTACCATAACCTGACTTAGGAGAAGTGGTGGGCCTGGTGGCTTGTGGTGGTGGTGGCTGGTGGGGTACCTCCTGTAACTGTCCTGTGAGTGACTGTCTGACTAGACTCACTGTCACTGACTCGTACATTTGCTTCTGGCTGCTCCAGACCAGGACTGCTCCGGCCTCAGTCACGTCACGTGACACGTCAGAGAGAGGAGTCTCTCAGAGTCAGGACCGCGAGGACTGGACAGCGGCAGGGTGTCGTCAGCAGACTCAGCACAATCATAGAGAGAAGTACTACTAGACTATTGTACTACCCTCTAGTGGTTGGTGTAGATGAATTGAATTTAATTGTAATTACAGTAACGCCGCATTAGTAACGGGCATGGCGTTACCGCGGGGGAAAAAGTACATTACATTACTCGTTACCTAAAAAAGGAACGCCGTTAGTAACGCCGTTTACTTTTAACTGCGTTATTCACTTTACTGCTCTCAACAAATAGCTTGGAGTGTCTAATTTCCAAAATGTGGTTATTTGGGGGGTTTTGTGCTATCTTGACATTTCAGGGCCTCCGAAACTGTGATAGGTAGTGAGGAAGTAAAATGAGCAATTTACGCCCTAAGAAAGCCTGAAGGTGGTGATTGGTTTTTGGGGTCCTTTACACAGCTAGGCTCCCAAAAAGTCTCACACATGTGATATCCCTGTACTCAGGAGAAGCAGCAGAATGTATTTTGGGGTGTCATTCCACATATACCTATGGCATGTGTGATCAATATATCATTTAGTGACAACTTTGTGTAAATAAAAAAAAACAACAAATTGTCTATTTCACGAAACATGTGGCAAAATATAAAATATAAAATATTACATGGATTCAACATGCCTCTCAGCAAATAGCTTGGGGTATCTACCTTCCAAAAAGGGGTCATTTGAGGGGTGTTTGAACTGTCCTGTCATTTTATGCCCAATATTAGAAGCTTATGCCATACATCACCCACTCTTCTAACCACTTGAAGACCAAGCATTTTCTGACACTTATTATTTACATGAAAAAAATATTTTTTTTTTTTTACTAGAAAATGACTTTTAACCACCAAACATTATATATATATATATATATATATATATATATATATTTTTTTTTTTTAAAAGCAGATGCCCTACAGAACAACATGGTGGGTGTTGCAATTTTTTTTGTCACATGGTATTTGCGCAGAGATTTTAAAAGCCTTTTCAAAGCCTTTACAGGTTACCACTCTTGATTTACAAAGGAGATCTACTGCAAAAATTACTGCCCTCAATCTGATGTTCACGGCGATACCTCACATGCATGCTGCAATTGCTGTTTACTGTACATATGACATCAGACCGATGCTTGCGTTCGCCTTTGCGCGCAAACACGGGGGAACAGGGGTGCTTGAATTTTTTATTATTATTATTATTTATTTTGCTTTATTTTTATTTGGACACTTTCCCTTTCATTTTTTTCTTTCATTTTTATTGTAATCACAGGGAATGTAAATATCCCCTATTACAGCAAGTAGTGCCAGGTACTCTTTTTTGAACAAAATTGGGGTCTATTAGACTCTAGATCTCACCTCTGCCCTTAAAGCATCTGACCACACCAAGATTGGTGTGATCAGATGCTTTCCCAATTTCCCAATGGCGCTGTTTATTTCTGGCAAAACCGAAGTCATAAAATGCTCGTAGCTTCCAGAATCTTAGGCTATAGAAATGATTGGAGCCATTCTGATCTGGAGCCGCTGGTGTTTGCCAGTTCACCAGAAGGTTGAGTAGGACTAATACCGACATTCTGCTGCATACGAGAACCCTGAAATTGTTGCACCTCAGCAAAAGAAGAACGGGTCGGGTACACCTGACCTTAGCAGGGACCACTACTCCATCATCAGAGCTATTTGTCAGGGTTGCTGCTCTCTACATGTTTGAATACTGAGCCTAATTCTGACAGTGAAGCTTCCCCATCTGTCATGCTCAGCATAGTGTAGTTCTCTTCACTAGTGTACCTCTGTTTGGACATTTCAGCCAAAACAAAATAGTGTACAGTTCTGATCTGATCAGAAATATTGATCAGTTCAGACACTATACTAGTAATGCAGGTGTTTAGTGTGTGTGTGTGTGTCACTGGCAATCAAAGGGTTAAAATGTATTACTAAATATGCGGCAGGCAATCTGATGTTGTCCTGGATTGACGCTAACTAATGTTAATGCTAACTGATGTCACCTGTGACACTAATACAGTGATCGGAAAAAAAGATCTGTACACTATAATAGTGACACTGTGAAAGATCAATGAAGGGGTTAACTAGGGGTGATCAGGGGGTTAAATCTTTATTAGGGGATATATGGTGTTTACCCTAAACCTATCTGGGACTGCTGCTAAACTACCACTAAGTACCTCTTACACTAACTTGCAGCAAGTGACACTAATACAGTGATCAGTAAGTTATCTGTATACTGTATATAGTGACACTGTGACAGGGAGTGAAGGGGTTAACTGGGGGGTGATCAGGGGGTGAAAAATGTGCCTATGTGTACTGGTGTCAGTGTAGTGCTTGTGTACTCACTGTCTGATGTTCCCTCCTCTAGAACCGAAAATGGCTCCAGGAGAGGAGATTGCATCACGTGCCTTTGTTTACATTACACAGGCACAGGACATTCTACAATTGGTCAGAAACAATCACCAGGTCCAGGCTAAAAATCATTGGCCTGGACCTGACGGCTGATTGGTTCTGAACTGAATCAGCACATTGTGGGGATGGCGGGCGCACGTGTGCACGCCCCCTTCCCCTGCATTTGACTGACATACTGTGCGGCGGGTGGGTGGCAACTGGTTAAAGTATTAATGCATTTTGTTGTGCTCTTACATCAATACATGAGCACTGCCAAGTGCAACTGTATGGAACGCCCCCTCTGCTAGAGGAGAAAAGAAAGGACCTATGATGTTATCAAACCTGCTAGAAGAGCCTTGGGAAAAAATGTATCTATATACAGTACACTTTAAGTGCAGGGGGGTCATTGGGAGGCAGGGGGTGGGGATTAAAACAGACTAGGTGTCTGCTTTAATTATTTAGAGTGCGGCAACAAACCCTAAGTGATTATTATGTTATAGGCCACATATCTATTGTGTCAATTAATATAACTAATCCATGAGTGACTATTCCAGCTTATTGCGAAGGGGTCCATGCCCATTAAAGGGCAATTAAAGGGATAATAAATCCTCTTTTAAACACTTTCAGAAGCTGATTTAATCACTTACTGGGTATGTAGTTTCTGTCTCTGTCTAATCCTAGATTCTGTTCATGTTTAAACTGGTGCCATGACCACAGCCCTAGGTTTCATATTTTAGGGTGGCTCCTCTATTTTGCAGCATCCTATGGAGTCACCCTTGGATGAAGGGACTTCAGTTGTGTCTCCCTACACTGTGTGCATCAATAGAAACACATAGCCTAGAATAGAAGACACTCCCCTGCTCCCCTCCTCCTTCTTCTCCCCCACCCTTCTAAAAGCTAACAGACTGGCTGGAGACTGCACTATCCACTGAATTCATTCTTGTGAAGAGCAGAAGTTAAGTGAAGCAGAACTGAGGAAGCAGGAATCAGCAGCATTGAAAGCTGATAAAAGTAACTGCAAATGGAATAGTTTACTGGGAATGTATATTTTATTGTGCTCAATGTGTTAAATGAAAAAAAAATGCTGAGGGTTGATTCCTACTTTAAAAATTAAAAGAAATTATTTACTTTAAAAAGGGGAGGTGTGCACGGGGTGGTACCGGAAACCTAACGATTTGCCTTGTTGGCGGCTCTGAATACATACTTATTGCAGTTAACGTACATTCACCATAACCTCCGCGCAACCGTTTTCGGGAGCGTGGAGGCTAACATCTTTATACTAATTACGAATGTTTGGTTTCCTTTGTTTGTACTTTTTGTCTGGAATTGTTTCATCCTGCTGTACTCCTCTCAGTGTTTCAATAAAGTTATATTTGAAAAAAAATTTTAAGAATTAGAGAAAGCCTACTCAGCATGAACAGGAGCTTTGTAGCACTATTTGGCTCTAAAGTCAGAGTGACACACGTTATGAAACAGGTTCTACAATGTGCTGGCCTGGCCTGAATAGCCCTATCTTGTATGGGTTATGGTCCCTTGGAAAACCTTGTTTCTCTAGTAAATGGATTATTAAGGATTTTTTTCTTTAAAGCTAGACTAATATCTGTAAAGAACTTGCTTAATATTTATTCAGACGTTACTTTTCTTATGTATACAAGGCCAAATAAAGATGCAGCTAAATTTAGTGAATCTGAAGATTTAAAACAAATGGTAATGCAGCGTAATAATGTGCATTGTCATGCACATTACTGCAAGACAACAGTGTGAATCCAGCCTAAAATTAAATCGCTGGAGACCAGTATAAATCTTGAAGAGGCAGATCAAGTTCATCTTAAGACTAAATAAAAGTAAAATACCCTAAAACATCCACAGCCTTTAATTGAATCATATCTAAGCACACCTGACTGACCCATATTATTTATGCACAGATACATTTATTGGTGTGTAAATTACATTTAATGAATTTATGTTTCATTCCCTGTACTATGTAAAGTGATGGCATATAATTTTAAAGAAGACAAAAAATACCTCATTTTTTATGTCTGTGCTGTCAATTGTCACTCTGATAATGAGAAATTGTACCTCTAGGAAGCCAACCTTTTGGGTCATCCTCAACAATCACTGACCTCCACATCATCATATCTCCTGTACTGACATTACAACTTGATGAATCCGGGCCACTATCTCCCATCTTGGGGTCAGGTAGGCTGTCAGACTTCAGGTGACCTCTGATCCCCCACCACAAAAGCTAGTGCTAGGCTTGGACAATGTACTGTAAGTAAAACTAAATAAGATGCAATAAAAGCAATCATAGTACAAAATATTTTTTTTCATTGGAGCATTAGGGAGTCAGAAGATGAATCAATATTGTAGTCACTATAGGGGGAACATGTTTTGTATATTGATGCACTTTTTTTGTTGTTCTACTTGTTACATCTGTGATTTTTGTACATGTGATCACCATGTGTTTTAAAGTTCTCATTATCTGTTGCTTTGCTCCTGTTCTATAACAAAAATCACAAATGCTAAGTTGGTCTTACAGATAGCCACACTCTCAAGTTAAATTCAGATGAGTTACAAAATTCAGTGACTTTAGCATTTTGTTGTTTGTACTGAGTACTGGGATTTAGCAAAAAAAATGAACAGGTTGTGTTGCTTTCTCTAAAATGTTTAAATAAATGTTATTTATTTTACTACAACAGACACACCAGCTTTGGTGAAAACCATTGATGTAGTACATTTTGTATCAGCCTGTGTCTAAAATGACATCTCCAGATTAGTTTGGCCTTGCTTTTTGCAAATCCTATGCACAGCATTTTAACTGTACTTTTGACATTTCTGACATACTGTATCGGACCTGCCCTGTTTTACAATGTATAAGGCTAAATATATATATATAATATAAATATATAAATATATAATAAATATATTTATATAAATATATACCTCTGGGTGTTCAGACACTCATTACCAGTTGCTTTTTGCCCAACATCTAGACAGCAAATCATTACTTCAAATAGTTTTTAATTGAAAAATGAATAATTAGATTGTAACTCAATATTAACAACAAAGTAGAAGATAAACTGTGTGCAAAAGATTCATGTATGCGGCTAATTGCTCATTTGCCACACCATAAAGTAAGAAAGACTGTGCAAGGCCAAGGTGTTGTGCATTAATGTAGTAATGCATAATTCAGAAAATATAAAAATAAAATGTATGCAACAGATAGTAAGCACGACTATAATCTATGATTGTATAGAAATAAACAAAGTATGCAGAACCCCTGTTCTGTAAAAGGCAGACTTTACTGGCATAAGCATGAGACCAAACACACTTATAGTATAAAATATTAAAAGTAACATTTTATATACATAGTAAAAAGCACATATGTTGGTATAACATCAACACAATACAGCGACATAAACATATTAAAATCACTCTGAAAACAGTGAAACATAGGATGAGCTCCTAGTACAGCACATCCCTTGCTCCCGTATATGGGGCAAAGTATTCCACACAATGTGGGGGGTGCGTGCAATGTACCAGGACACATCTACTGGTCACAGGTCAATGCGTTTCGCTATAAAGCGTAGCTTCCTCAAGACCACTAGTGATAGGAAATCCTATTAGCAGAATCAGCTAAATCCATTGCTGGCTATATTACTGTCTCCTAGGCAGATATAGGGGCCATATGAGTCCCCCAAGAAAAGGGGGAGAAGAAAGGCATACACCAAAACGACCGAGCATATAAAATTGCTTTGACTGTGCCTTATCCATCTGTCACAGAGAGATTTTCCCTGTATGTTGACGGGTGAGAACGCAGACATGTGTTTTCCACCGTACATTGACTGAACAGCCAGAGCTCAATGGCATGGCGCCAAACCCCATATTTACATGAGAGTTAAAAAGGCATACATCTAATCCATATAAAGGCCATGGGTCCAAACCCCAAAAGAGAAGCCGTCTAGGCCAGATAGTTATGCCTCATCCAAATATATAGAAATATTTTCCTTTATTTATTTTTTCCTTATTTTTTCCATGTTCCAATGGCCTGTGTGGGGTCGGGAAAGAATGTTGTTTTCTCACACTTGAGAAAAATTGATTGAGGTTTTTAATTTGCCTTAAAATGAATCACAACAACTGGGGTTTGTAAAAAGCTTTCTCCAGCCTTGTTAAATATATAATTAAATATATAATTACACTATGTAATTATGTTTAGGTAGCTTATCATAATAGATTTTCTAATAACAATGAGCAGCAAAAATGCTGATAAAATCGCCTGACATACTGATAGCTGGTAAAAGGGGAGAGTGGAGGCTTTCAAATTAAAGCATGAATTTTTTTTATCATAAAATTATGGCACAGCAAACAGATAATGTGAGAATCACATAAAAACTTACTACAAACGAAGGTTATAATAAGTTCAATTAGTGCAAAATCAAAATGAACTGAAGTTTATCTTGTAAGCAAAATGTATTTTTCTAACATTTATACTTCTCTTTAACCACTTGCCGACCACAGGGCAGCCACAGATATATATACGTGATCCTGCACTTCGGGGTAGGGGACGATCATCCTGCAGAGAGGCAGAACAGCAGTCTGCCTATGTAAACAGGGCAGCTTGCTGTTCTAACAGGAGGGAAAGCATGGATCCTGTGTCTCTGCAATATCGCAATCGCCGATCGCCGCCATTACTACTAAAACATAAATAAACAAATACAATTTCCATAAATATATCCCATAGTTTGTAGACGCTATAACTTTTGTGCAAACCAATCAATATAAGCTTATTGGGATTTTTTTTTTTACCAAAAATGTGTAGCAGAATACATATTGGCCTAAATTGATGAAGAAATTTTTGTATTGGATGTGTTTTATAGTAGAAAGTTAAATATGTTGTTATTTTTTTTTTTTAAATTGTCGGTCTTTTGTTTATAGTACAAAAAATAAAAACTGCAGAGGTGATCTAATACCACCAAAAGAAAAACAGCACATAAATGTTATGTAGCACCCTCCTAGGTAAGTGCTAGTGAGAGAGTATAGTTTTTGGCTCTATCTGCCTATCAGATGCAGGCACATCTATATTGCTCTCTGCCTACTAGAGAGCAGGATCTGTTAGTGAGGTCTACTCATTGTGCTCAGTATGTGATTCATTAAGTCTAGAGAGTGTTTCACACTGGTCCAATAGGGAGGCATGTTGGACAGTGAGAGGAAACCTGACAAATGGATGCATGGGCTTTGGTACCATCTTGGTAATTGGCAGGGGCAGGTCACCTCGGTTCATTCTGGGATACTGTATAAAAGCCAGGAGCACATGTGCTGTGGGGTCTTTTGCTGGAGAGCAAAGTTTGGGAAGGAGGGTGGTGGCTGCCTCCTCTGTAGCAGTGGAACGTGGCCTCAGGAGGTTGTCCTGAGGGCCAGAGGAACGAAGCTGAACCCAGAGGTCCAGGAGAGCTGACTGAGTGGGAGACACTGGAGACCCTAGAAAAAAAAGTATCGTGAGTACAAGGGCTCATGTCGAGGAGCCTGACCTAAAGGGGGCCACCCCAATAGTAGGATAGTCAGTGGACGGGTGTCGGCAGTCCAGAAAAAGGATACTGAGGGGAGTGTCCTGAAGATAATCTTAGTTCATCAAGTCATCTTAGGAAAGAGACTTAAAGCTAAATTCACCTCAGTGGCAAGGTGGACCAACTGCCTAATGTAAACAAAGCCGCCTGTCATTCTCTCCTGTCTAACAGCACAGATCATACGGTCCTGCTATGTAGGACCGTAGATCTCTGCTGTTACTTCACTAGCCACATCCAATCACAGTTAGAAACACGCCCCTAGGGACACACTTAACCCCTCCTTCTCAAGTAAAGTTAACCCCTTCCCTGCCAGTGTTATTTTTAAAGTAACAGTCCATATGTATAGCACTGTCGCAGTCCCGCAAAAAAAAATCGCAGATTGCCACCATTACTCGTTAAAAAAAACAAAACAATAAAAATGCCAAAAATCTTTCCCTAGTAAATGCAATAACTTTTGCGCAAACCAATCAAAATACGCTTTTTGTGATTTTTTTTTTACCAAACATATGTAGCAGAAAACAAATTGGCCTAAAATGTTAAAAAATTTGGATTTTTACATTTTTTTGGGGGGGAGGGGGGGGGATTTCATATTAAAAAATTTTAAAAATATTGTTATTTTTGCAAAATTTTCGCTCTTTTTTTGTTTATAGCGCATGATCAAAAAATCACACAGGTGATCAAATACCACCAAAAGAAAGCTCTGTTTGTGGGAAAAAAAGGACGTCAATTTCATTTGGGTACAGCGTTGCACAACCTTGCAATTGTCCGTTAAAGTCACGCAGTGCCGAATCGCAAAATAGGCCCTGGTCAGGAAGGGGATAAAATCTTCCGGGGCTTAAGTGGTTAAAGTAGAACTATAGGCAAAACTTTTTTTTCTTCATTTTGGATAGAGCATGGGAGGGTTATAACCTCTGTCAGATTTCCTTTCGCCATCTGTGTCCCATTGGGGAGATTTATTTTCACTTCCTGTCACATAGCCTAACTGGAAGTGAGAGGAAATGCCTGCAAAGTAAGGGAATCCCTTGGGGACCCCAGGTCACCAGAACTAGTGTACCCATTGGAAGATTTCCCCTCTATTACTTTTCTGTGGACAATATAAAAATTGGGATTCTCTTTCACTTTAACGTTCAATGATAATGGTAAACAGGACAAGTCGAGAGGGTGAATCTACTTAACGGTGGCACAGACAGCAATAAAAACGGACAGGGGTTCTAACTCCACTTTCAACTCAGCATAGCATTTGCTAATGAATAACCCAAACACCAATAGGATTTGGCAGGCAATTTAGGATGACATGGATGTAGATGTTCCAGGAGCCTGTTTCAAAAAATTATGAAGCCACTAAGCCTGTTGTAGTTTTAGTGGGTAGACTACATCACTTTGGTAGAATTATCTTTTGAGCAAATAGAGAGACCCAGAAGGAACCCCATGTTGTTTTTTATGATGTCCTGTCATTTGCAGTTATGCCTTTGTATGGTGACAGAAAAATGTTTTTTTAAGATAGATAAACATATTTGCATCATTGTAAAATTTGTGACATGCCACCAACTGGAGGAAGGAAGGAGGTCACCAGCATATTTTTCCTGTGTGTGCATATCTTTATACATCATTAATATGTCTATTGTCTATAAGGTGAAATGAGGTCAATGCACACAGCTGCATTAAAAGATCTTGGCCTTGTACAGGAACTTTGTGGGTATATGGTAGAGCGACATTAATTGGAATGGTGAATATAACAAATTCAGCACATTTTAAAAATGAATTACTTCTGGTATGGAAAAGAGCCAAACACAATGTATTTAATAAAAAAGGTATCCTTCAGTAATTTTAGCAATCAGATGCCTGACTGTTCTTAGGAATTACATTTAGAAGAGTTAAAAATTCAGAGCTGGTGAAAGCTTATCCTAGCAAATAGAGGAGTATTAAAGCTAATTACTTTTCAATTGAATTGTATCAATTAATTAGTACTGTATTGCTGAAGGGAATCTATTTTGTGTAGGCTTTAAGCTGAACTCTCGCCAAGAACAATTTTTGAAGCACCGTATGTGTTGCTGCTAGTGTGTTATGTAAGATTCTTACTTTCATTCCGCCTGTACAGCACAGCGTCGAACGTTCATCTATGTGCACTGTATTCAAGATAGGTGTTCCTTCTGTTACAGGCTGCAGCTGCAACTGGTTCTCCGCCACTTTTACAGCCTTATTCCACCTGCGGCAGGGGCATGCCAGCTAAATTGACTATGGGAGATACAGACACGGATACGCAAATTTACAATCTACAAAGACAATGATTACAGCAGCGGAATGTGTAACCTCCTAAAACTTAAGGTCTCAAGCTCCTGTAAGTCCATCTGGGGTTTCCTGCTGGCTGAGAGTCCGTCTAACACCTCATATAATGTGGATATGTATAGCGAAAGGTCCCAAACATCACACACCTATCAAAGCCATTAGTAAACATGTGATATCACCTTCAGTCAGCTTCTTCCAAAGCTTTGAATTGGGATCCTTTCACACAGGCTTTCCTCCCGGCGGACTCCATTTTGCTCAGCGGAGATCAATCCGCCGATCCCCGCTGAGAAGGCGGATGACAGGTCCGTCTCCGCTCACTGTGCTGGGACAGATCTGTCAGAGTCCTCTATGGGAGATTGGATGAAAACAGACTGCCTGTCCGTTTTTATCCTATCCTATCCGATCCTCCAGACAGATGGAAAAAAGAGCTTCCATCCGTCTGGATTTCACGGACAGGATCGGATCGGATAGCAGCGGGTGTCAGCGGACATGTCTCCACTGATATCTGACGCTCCATAGAGGTGCATAGAGCATCTAAACTGGTCCACCTGAAAAACTGACAGGCAGACCTGATCAGAAAGCCCATGTGAAAGAGGCCTAAAGCTGGCTGAGGCTGCTTTCACCTGTTTACTAATGGCTTTGCTAGGTGTGCGGGGTTGGGGACCTTTCTCTATACATATCCAGCAAATTGTATAGTTCATGTTGACACGCAGAGGAATACAGCCATAAAAATGGCAACATGTTTCTGCCACTCAGGTCTTACTCATGACTGATATGCAAATTTACCACACCATCATAGATTTGTCTACATGTTTGATGTGGCCAGATTGCAAAAGAATAAAAAATTATTGGCAGGAACACTGGGTATTGAATAGAAAACTAAAAAGAAAAAAACAAAAACAGAACATACATTTACAAATATGTAAAGGGCAAAACAGACACATATCTGAAAAAGTTGATTTTTAGGTGACTTATACTTTAATGGGAGAAGGGGACGGAGTTAATTGGGGCTGATTAGCGAAAACTTAGAGTTAATAAGGGGTTATATAGAAACACTTTTTTTTAAAAACTTTGCCTTATACTTGTCAGGTTGCTTTGACTGAGGTCATATGCAGATCGAAGCTCATACATTTGATCTGCAGATTATGAAAACAAAATACAATGCTACTTTGTACCTCTGTCTTGCATTTGAACAGTGTTTATGAAGACTATGGGGTTTATTTACTAAAGCTAGAGAGGGCAAAATTATTCTCAATTCTGCAGAGAAACCAACCAACTTCTAACCTCAGCTTGTTTAATTAAGCTTTAGCAATAAAACCTGGAAGCTGGTTGGTTTCTCTGCAGAATTGTGACTTATTTTGCCCTCTCTAGCTTTAGTAAATAAACCCCTATATGAGAATGTATGTGTTTTGACAGCAACAGCAATTGCAGCTGCTGTATTTACAGCGACTCTCTGTCATTTTGACAGCTATGAATTGCTGGCAAGTGCGTGTGGGATGGATGCAGTAGCAGAGCAGAAAGACAGGGCAGACTAAAAATGCCCTGTGTACTTTGAATATTTTTTTAGCCATGCGCTAAAAATCCAACGTCAGCCCAAAATTATTTTTTTGTTTTTGATATAACACAAATTAACAGCTGTGTGATGATTATTACAAAGATTGGCTGGACAGCTCCACTCCTGATGTGGCTATCACATTAGTAGGCTGCTTTGTTTGCCAAGCAGACAGGACTGCAGACAGGACTGGTTAAACATAAAGATGGCGCAGTCTAAATATATGTAAAGTACTAGAGCACAGCTACCGATATTGTTAAGACGTATTGCTCATCCAACTGGGAATACGTAATAAGGAAATGTAGACTGTTTTTTATCTGCTTACAGACCATACAACTTACTTGCCAGATCATGTGCTAGGTAGATGTGCTGGCACTGCTGGGTAGGGGCACGCACTCGCGCCGTCAGCGACCCGGCTCTGCTGTGATTATACACAGCAGATGCCTATCAGCGGGTGCCAGCCAATAGATGACTGCCTGCACACACACACACAAGACAGGGCTCTGCCTATGTAAACAAAGCAGAGCTCTGTTCTGTCAGCAGGGAAGTAATAGATTTTCTTACCCCACAAAGCAGGGAATAAAACTCATCACTTTCCTAAGTAAAAGCACCACACACACACACACACACACACAGTACACTAAAACACTGGTTAGGCACACATTTAACTCTTTGATCACCCTAAATATTTAATCCCTTCCAAGCCAGTGTCATTAGTACAGTGACAGTACATACTTTTAGCACTGATCACTGTATTATTGTTACTGGTTCCAAAAAGTGTCAAAAGTGTCCGATTTGTCTGCCACAATATTGCAGTCCTGCTTATTTATTTACTAGCACTGATTGCCACCATTGCTAGTAAATAAATAAATAATTAAATAAATAAAAATTCCAGTATATACTGTATACCATAGTTTGTAGATGCTATAACTTTTAAACCAATCAATATATGCTTATTGGGATTGTTTTTACCAAAAATATGTAGCAGAATCCATACTGGTCTAAATGTATGAAGAAATTCGATTTTTTTTTCAAATTTTTTTAATGGATGTGTTTTTTCTAAAACAATAAGTTTTAGAAGTAAAAAAAATATATATATTTTCTAAATTGTCAGACTTTTTTTGTTTATAGCGTAAAAAATAAAAAATGCAGCGGTGATCAAATACCACCAAAAGAAAGCTCTATTTGTGGGGAAAAAAGGAGTTAGAGTAATGCAGTGCCTTATCACAAAAAATGCCTGGTCCTGAAGGGGGGTAAGTCTTCAAGGGGTCAAGTGGTTATACGGGAGTTTACTATGGTCATAGTTACTATTGTGTATGAACCCCCAAATACAAATGTTACCTTAGCTTTGGAGAAATTACATGAAGCTGTTAAAATTTAGCTGAATACAATTCCATTGTAGGCTGTGATTGTGGCTAGAAACTTTATTCACACAGAGCTTAGGACAGTATTTCCTAAATTATAAAAAAAAAAAATGTGAATTTCCAAACAAGGCAAAATAACATCCCGGACCAAGGATATACAAATATCCCTGGAGCATACATAACTACCTCGGTAATTCATCTTGGTCTATGGGATCTTGCCTCAATGATGGTTCTATTTTACAAACCTCTAATCTGCAGAACAAGACCAGTTATTAAAACTGTCCAAGTCTGGAGTGAAGAAGCCACCTCACTTTTGTAGGGCTGCTTTGAAATCACAGAATGAGACGTGTTTGCACAACGTGAAGAATTAGAGGAATATGCCTCATTGGCCAATATACATTTCTGTACTGAGACTTTACTAACCACTAAAAGCATTAAGGTGTTTCCAAATCAAAAGCCATGGCTGAAAGGAAAAGTACAGGCTCTGCTCAGAGAACAAGAAGGTGTCTGTAAATAAGGTGACTTGTTAGTCTACAAGAAGGGGCAAAAAGGGTATTAGAGAGGCTAAGAGTAAATACAAACAGCACATTGAATGCCATCTTGAGAACAAAAACACCAGCCAGCAGGTGGAAAGGAAATAAAATAATTGCAGATTTCAAAACTAGTACTCCACAGGTTTGCAACACTATACTCTGACACCATAAACAATTTTTGGGCTCATTTTGATGATCAAAACTTTAAAGATGAAACCCTCATTAAAGAACCCATGGAGGAGCAGATACTCATATTAAAGCCATACAAGGTAAAATCTATCCCAAGGAAGATCGGCATCAACAAGGCAGTATGGCCAGATGGGGGTGTCAGGCTAATCAGTTTGCAGAGCTTGTTATTAATGGCACATGGTTGTGGTGTGACCCTTTTCATTTACATGGGAAAGTTTCA
Organism: Pelophylax lessonae; assembly: GCF_965119305.1. NCBI lineage: Eukaryota > Metazoa > Chordata > Amphibia > Anura > Ranidae > Pelophylax > Pelophylax lessonae. Next base: position 428,129,475 of record NC_138768.1, on the reverse strand, counting down.
CAGGCAGTGTTGTTCAGAGGAAAAAAGACATTAGAAGGCAGTGGCAGCATCACCTCCTGAATGCCTGCACAGCTCCTGTCACCATCCATCCCAGATCACTCTTCAGGGGAAAGGTAGACACCATTGGAAAATTGAAAGGAGCCAAAACATTGAAATTGGTATGCCCATCCAAGCAGCAATATGCTCACTTGCAGGTGAGGCAGTGCTGTATCCTGGCCTAGGCCAACAAGGCCCAGGCCTAGGGCGGCACTTTGCAGGGGGGCAGCAAAAAAAGCTGCTCCCCGCATGAAAAATACAGCCTCCTCCTGGCTCCCGCACAAAAAGAGTCCTCGCCGGCTTGTTCTACACTTTTAAGATAGTGCCAGTTTTATGAGGCGGAATGGACCAGAGGGCAGGGCCCAGGATGCAAATCAGTCTGGCATCCCCATAAAGCGGTCACACTGCTACCTGCCGGTATGAAAATACCAGCGGGTGAGGACATGTTAACAGACTGCAGGCCGCTGACCACACTTAATACACCTGGCCCAATGACCGCCAATGCTAATAAGTGTGGCACTGCAGCCTAATGCTCCACCTACCCTCCTCCGCCCCCAGGTATGGCAGGCATCATGTCAATATTATAATTTTGTTTCTTTAAACATCCTTGTCCTTGAGTGAGTGGTTAGCACTTTCACCTAGCAGCAAGAGGGTCGCTGGTTCGAATCCCAACCATGCCTGGAGTTTGCATGTTCTCCCTGTGCCTGCGTGGGTTTCCTCCGGGTACTCCGGTTTCCTCCCACACTCCAAAGACATGCTGGTAGGTTAATTAGATCCTGTATAAAAAAATTGGCCTTACTATGTGTATGTATGAATGTGAGTTAGGGACCTTAGATTGTAAGCTCCTTGAGGGCAGGGACTGATGTGAATGTGTAATGTATATGTAAAGCGCTGCGTAAATTGACAGCGCTATATAAGTACCTGAAATAATAATAATAATATTTTGGACCTGCTCATCTCATATGTGCTATCGCAATATGTCACTGGATTAGTAAGATTACTCCTATCTTATAAGATATTTGGACTTGTGTTTGGTGCCACTGATTATTTCACTTATTTGTATAATGACTATGAACTTCCTTTTTTTTATACAAATAGGTGGAATAATCCTATAATTACAATCATTGGCAGCAAACACAGGTCCAAATATTTTAAACGAAAGGAGTAATCTTACTAATCCCATGACATAAGGCTGTACTAATGGGTACTGATAAGGCTGCACTGATGGGGCTGTACTGATGGCTACTGATGAGGCCACACTGATATGCTGCATTGATGGGCAGTAATGAGGCGGCACTGATAAGGCTGCACTGATGAGGCTGAACTTATGGGAACTGATGAGGCTGCGCTGATGGGCACTGATAGACTGGTTATAGTCTGTGGTTTACAGATGACAGGGTTGGTCATAAACAGGAAGGGGTGTGGCCTTTACAGGAAGGGATGGGTCATATTTAAATTAGGGGGTGCACAAGTTTAGTCAGGCCTAGGGCAGCACAAAACCTAAATACACCACTGAGGTGAGGGGTAGTAAAAAATGCAGATCAACTCCCCCAGGTCACAAGTTTGAAAGCAACTTTATTGTTTGTTTGTGTGTTTCTGTTTGGGGCACTAGTTGACTTTGGACACCAATAACAGAATTTGATTTCTGAACTATGTTGGTAGTGGTCATAAGCAGATTACACTAAGTAACTACAAAAGGAAAGCAGCCTGCCTTCAACCCTGGTAACTACCACAGTCTCTTGTAAAGAGGCTTGTATGATTTTGTTGGGGTTTCATTCGGTTAACAAATACGTTTTTCTGCATGAACAGATGGACGCCAGACCACCATAAAATCTCATATTATGTTATTCATCTTAAATTAACCCCATCCATGGTTGCTTAATCCGTTTGATCATGTGCACAAAACCTAATAAACTATTGCTACAGGCAACGCTCTTTATGAGACCGCTGAATCAAAATCCAGATGAATTTTATACTATGAAGCCTTTGTTCCTTCCTGGAAAGGAAGATGGGAAATTATTTTCACTGTTCCTTTACATGTCAAAACCATATGCTCACTTCTAGGTTAAAAGCATTGGAAAATTATAATAGGCCAAGTAATACCGACCAGAATTGTTTCTATTATAATTTCAAATTACTGTGTCTGTTTGGGCTTCACTATTGCTATGTCATGTCAGTGGGTGCCCTGAGTTCTATTACCCTCTAGATACACATGTTGCATGTACCGCTTCTTAAAAAACATGATACTAGTATCAAATTTAAGTGAACCTGATTTAAATGGCTGTACGTGGGCCCCCAACTTCTGCCCAAGATGAATTTAGAGCATATTTAAACCTAAAAACAAAAATGTAATATATTTTAGCTCTGCAGTTCTTTCATAAAGTACCTGCATTCGTTTTTTCCATGATTTTTTCCCTTGAAATCCTGTGAAAAAAAAACACTTCCTGTCCTAGGGTGGTTACATTTGTGCACTGTGCTGTTACTGTTGAGGGAGCCATGGTTTTCAAACAGGCTAAACTTCAAGTATGTCTTCCTCTCTTCATTTTCATTACACAGGGGTGGAGAATGAGTGTAACGCTCTGGGTTTTAGCTCAAGGATACTGGATTTGCAGCTGCAGAATTCCACTCAGTAGTCTTGTAGAGATCTTGTTAAATCACCTGATCCAACTTTCTTGACTCATCATAGTGGTTCAGCCTGATTCAGTATGCACATATACAAACACTCAGATAATGATGTTGCAGGAGTGATAGTAATTATGCAAGTAGCAGTGAGATGTTACACTGAAGGTATAGGCTCTGAGGAGTGATAGTAGATGATGATAAGCACTCAGATAGTGATGTTACAGGAATGATAGTAGATACTGGAGAGCATGTATCCTAGAGCTAGCAATAGTTCTTATAATGCAGGTATAGATAGCAAGCGTTGTTGATAAGAGGGGGTCCCCTGTGGGGTACTTATCAATAGCCAGTAGAGAGGGAGTGTAGGACAAGGTAGCGAGGCTCCGGTCAATTCAGGTATAGGGTATGTAGCTGGAAGATTCAGCAGCGTCAGGTTAGGCAGGTATCAGGAGCGGTTGCACGAACAATGTGTGAGTGCAGACCGTCAGTTGAAATAGCCGCTCAGTGCGGCGCCTGATGATGACGTCAGCACTGTTAAAGGAATACACACCTTATATGCGTTCCACCTACCTGAGTGGTGGAACGCAACCCGGAAGTGAGATGATAGAAAGGCACTGAGAGTGCCAGGATCTTACAATGAGTAGTTTACAGAAGGAAGATAACATTGTGTTTGCTTTCAGTTCAGCTCATAGGAAGTGACGGGGCACTACATTTCCAACAAGAGCAACAGCTAATGAAAACAAATGCAGCCACCACATCTATTAGCTGCAATATAATACATTTTTGTTCTTAGGTGTAGATATCCTTTATGCCATAATTCTGCTGGCACTAAGCCCCAGACCAATTATTCTATTCTCCTGGTGTAGATATCCTTTATGCCATAATCCTGCTGGCACTAAGCCCCATACCAATTATTCTATTCTCCTTTGGGGGTCCACGATGCTCAAGACTCCAAATAATAGTCAATATAGTTTAGTTGTCTCTTTGCTGAAATACAGTGCACTGCTCTTTAACCCTACATTCACACCTATGTGCTTTTTGGGGCATTTTGCAATTTGCAGAAATGCACTACAGTCCATTTAACATGGTTTCCAATGGTACACATTCACATCTATGCGTTTTTCAGCCAGTGCATTTTTGGAAAGGGTCGGGGACTTTTTTTCACCGCCTGGTGCATACTGAAGTGGCGATGTCACAAGAGGGCAGGGTCACCAGGTGACTTCGACCGGGTATCCCCACCCCTTACCTATTTAAGAACTGTCAGATGGAGAAGCGGGCAGTCGGCTGTTAGCCTTGCATGGGGGCAAAGCTTTTTTGTTTTTTGTTTTTTTTTTGGGATCCGGCAGGCAGCGTAATTGGCAATGGATCTACATCGTTGGACATTCATTTTGGATTTTTAGTAAAGGAAATGTAAAACGTGTTTGTTGTTTTTTTCTTTGTGACACTTTTCTTGGTGAAGGAGTAGGGGTACAATGTACCCCATACTCATTCACATGGGGGGGGGGGCAGGATCTGGGGACCCCCTTGTTAAACAAAGCATCAAAACAAAACAAAGCTGCACTTTCTTTTTTTCAGCCTACCTACCTTGGGTTTTGGATTTCTGGTCACCCTACCGCTAATGCCCACAATATTGCCCGCTGAAACTTTCTCCCCGCTGGCTAATTCTACATCTGGACCCTCCCCCCATAACCTAGTTTAAAAGCCCCTCTAACTTTTTGGCTATCTTCTCTCCCAGTATGGCTGCACCCTCCCCATTTAGGTGTAGTCCATCTCTACTAAAGTGCCGGTAGCCGACTGAGAAGTTGGCCCAGTTCTCCAGGAACCCAAACCCCTCCATACTACACCAGCTTCTCAGCCACTTGTTAGATTCCCTAATCTCCCGCTGCCTCTCTGGCGTGGCTCAAGGTACAGGTAGTATTTCTGAGAAATACTACCTTGGAGATCCTACTCGTCAATTTAGCTCCTAAGTCCCTGAATCGTTTTTTAGGACTCGAAAGCGCCCGGTAAACAACAAACAGTTCGGCGCTCACTGTCTTTTTGACAGCTAGCCTTCAAAACAGTACTCAAAAAATCTCCATAGGCGACGATTTAAAATTTTTTATGGGGTACCTTTTTAGATTTTCAGAGGAGGTCTAGTGCTAGAATTATTATATGTGTGGTGCGAACACCAATTACATAGGCGTGCTTGACTTATTTATGTATTCGCTTCTGCGCATAAGCGCGGAGGGGTGGGTAGCTTTAATTTTTTTTTTTTACTTATTTACTTTATTTTGCACTGTCCCTTTCATTTTTATTTTTTTTTTATCACTTTTTTTCCTATTGCAAGGAATGTACACATCTCTTGTAATAGAAATAAGGAATAACAGGTCTTCTTTATGGAGAGATCTGGGGTCTTCAAGACCCCAAATCTCTCCTCTACCTTTGAAAGCAAAAGATCCCAAAAAAGGTTTGATCTTTTGCTTTAAAAAAAAAAAAATGTTTACTAAATATTTAGTCAAACCACTTTCATTAGAAAGAGAATCACTGGCTGAAAGCTTCAGCCATAACCCCAGTAAACCACTTGCAAGCCGTAACATATATATACAAATTGCAGTCGGCAAGTGGATACACTTCAAGAGTTCTAGGGAGCATGACTAAGGCACCACAGATGTAAACGTCACCCTCATCATAATAAACGCTAACCAACCCCAACCCCTTTTACCCCAACTAAACAGCAAAAAAACAACATGACACACTTGTTGGAGTAAAATTGGCCGTAGCAGGCATTTATTAAACCAATATTAACATATAACAAACACTGAACAGGAACCAAAATAATAATACAATAACCAGAAACATAAGGTTGCCAATCCTTGGAGTCACCAAGTATCAATTATCCACTTTCTATCTGCTTAACCACTTGCACAGTCCCCAGCCACACCACATCGGGTCAGGGACGACCTCAACATTCTGCAAAAACCTCACAATTTTACCTTACCAGTTAACCCACCATCAACTGGCATTCCACAAGGGACTCCATACCTTGGATGGGTCCCTAATATGATAAGAACTTCAGGTTTGTAGAAACGCCTCCAAAGACCCCAACCACCAGGTTATTAAAAAAACACTTAGCTCAGCTTATCAGAGCCGTCAGAAAGCCCGGAACGTATTTGATGCGGCCAACGGCTAGGCGGGAAGCCATGTGAGGGCAAGATAGCCCCCACTCGGCTCTATGCCCTTGGTTCTTTGGCTTGAAGACATAATTGTTTTTTTTTTTTTTTTTTAAGTCAAACTGTTATTTTTTTTTTTTTTTTTTTTGCGTTTTAAGGGTAAATGAGAGATCTGTGATAATTTTTACCCCTGATCTCTCAATAAAGAAGACCGGTCAAGCTTTTTTCTATTACAAGGGATGTTTACATTCCTTGTAATAGGAATAAAAGTGATACTGTATAAAAAAAATAAAAATTAAGGGACAGTGTAAAAATAAATAAAAAGTAAAATAAATAATAAAAAAAATGTTTAAAGCGCACGGTCCCTCCATGCTTGTGCACAGAAGAGAATGTAAGTGTAAGTCACGGGCGCATATGTAAATGGTGTTCAAACCACACATGTGAGGTATCGCTGTAACCATTAGAGTGAGAGCTATAATTCTGGTGCAAGGTCTCCTCTGTAACTCTAAACAGATAACCTGCAAAAAATGTAAAGTGTCGCCTATGGAGATTTTTAAGTAATGCAGCTTGTCACCATTAAGGATGATCGAACTTTTGAAAAGTTCGGTTCGGCCAGAACATCCGAACTTCCCGAAAGTTCGGCCCGGATTTCAGAACCCCATTGAAATCAATGGGACCCGAACTTCAGTAATCAAAAAACACAATTTTTAAGCCCTAAAACCCAATAAATGCCCCTAAAAAGTGCCTAGGGTTCTGGGTCATGCCCCATTAACTATTAATCACACAACAAAAAGTTCTTAAAAATTGTCATTTTTGATAAAAAAGCCAATTATTGAAAAAAAAAAGAGAGAGATTTTTTGATTTAGTATCTGGGGGGTCTAAAGGGTGTACATGTGAAGTTTCAGCTCTGTAGCATGTCCAGAACCATGAAAAAAAAAAAAGATAATTTTTCAGTAGAACAGGGATGTGGGACCCTCCTTTAACACCTATATGATCTTTTTTTCTGGTTCTGGACATGCTACAGAGCTGAAACTTCACAGGTACACATTTTAGACCCCACAGACACAAAATCACACAAAAAAAGTTCTTAAAAATTTTCATTTTTGATAAAAAAGCCAATTATTGAAAAATTAAAAAAAAAAAAAGAGAGAGATTTAGTATCTGGGGGGTCTAAAAAGTGTACATGTGAAGTTTCAGCTCTGTAGCATGTCCAGAACCATAAAAAAAAAAAGATCGTTTGTATTAGAAAACTTTCAGCACAGGAGGTTGGCTTCGCTGCTGTAACACCTTAACGGTTTAATAGCAGGCATTTTTTGGGTTCTTTGCAGTCAGGAAAAACATCTGAACTTGTGTATAGTGGTACTGTGCACAAGTTCAGATGTTTTGCCTGCCTCCAAAAACCCCCAAAAAATGCCAGCAAAAACACACCTGGGAATTTTTTTTTTTGACGCTAGCGTTTTTTTTGGCATTTTTTGGGGTTCTTTTGAGGCAGGCAAAACATCTGAACTTGTGTATAGTGGTGTATATACACACATCCATATATTTATATACACACCTAGACATATATAGGTGTGATAGTAGCAGAAATATATGCTTGCGCTAATGAAATCATTTACAGTAATATATTTCTGCTACTATCACACCTATATATGGCTAGGTGTCTATAAACATATAATTATGTGTGTATATATACCACTATACACAAGTTCAGATGTTTTGCCTGCCTCAAAAGAACCCCAAAAAATGCCAAAAAAAAACCGCTAGCGTCAAAAAAAAAAATTTCCCAGGTGTGTTTTTGCTGGCATTTTTTGGGGGTTTTTGGAGGCAGGCAAAACATCAGAACTTGTGCACAGTACCACTATACACAAGTTCAGATGTTTTTCCTGACTGCAAAGAACCCAAAAAAATGCCTTCTATTAAACCGGCAAGGTGTGAAAACCGAGAAGCCATATTGGTGATCTGAAAGTTTTCTAATACAAACAATCTTTTTTTTATGGTTCTGGACATACTACAGAGCTGAAACTTCACATGTACACTTTTTAGACCCCCCAGAAATCCAAAGTAAAAATCAAAAAATCTCTTTTTTTTTTTTTTTAATTTTTTCAATAATTGGCTTTTTTATCAAAAATGACAATTTTTAAGAACTTTTTTTGTGTGATTTTGTGTCTGGGGGGTCTAAAAGGTGTACCTGTGAAGTTTCAGCTCTGTAGCATGTACAGAACCAGAAAAAAAAAAGGATTGTATGTATTAGAAAACTTTCAGCTCAGGGGGTTAGCTTCTCTCCTTGGTTTTCACACCTTGCCGGTTTCAAAGCAGGCATTTTTTTGGGTTCTTTGCAGTCAGGAAAAACATCTGAACTTGTGTATAGTGGTACTGTGCACAAGTTCAAATGTTTTGCCTGCCTCCAAAACCCCCCAAAAAATGCCAGCAAAAACACACCTGGGCATTTCTTTTTTGACGCTAGCGTTTTTTTGGCATTTTTTTGGGTTCTTTTGAGGCAGGCAAAACATCTGAACTTGTGTATAGTGGTATATATACACACACATACATATATTTATATACACACCTAGACATATATAGGTGTGATAGTAGCAGAAATATATTACTGTAAATGATTTCATTAGCGCAAGCATATATTTCTGCTACTATCACACCTATATATGTCTAGGTGTGTATATAAATATATGTATGTGTGTGTATATATACCACTATACACAAGTTCAGATGTTTTGCCTGCCTCCAAAACCCCCCAAAAAATGCCAGCAAAAACACACCTGGGCTAGCGTTTTTTTGACATTTTTTGGGTTCTTTTGAGGCAGGCAAAACATCTGAACATGTGTATAGGGGGTATATATACACATATATGTCTGAATATATACCCCTAGACATATATAGGTGTGATAGTAGCAGAAATATATTACTGTAAATGATTTTATTAGCGCAAGCATTTATTTCTGCTACTATCACACCTATATATGTCTAGGGGTATATATTCAGACATATATGTGTATATATACCCCCTATACACATGTTCAGATGTCATGTCTGACATCAAACATGTCCTCAAAAAAGCACTGGCAGTGGCAGCCCCTGCAGCATAAAAAATGCTTGGCTGGTGAGAAGCCATATGGGTGTGCCGAAGCAATTCAGAGAAATGATCATTTCTCTATAGTGGTCACCCTGCTATGGAAGGGTTTTGTCACCCTGCCATAGCAGTCACTGCCAGTTAACCCTACACTACACTACGGTCCCCTGACACTTAACACTTTCCCTACAGAAACTAAATTTTTGAAGCTAACTAAAGTGTAAAGGAGCACTCTAACTACACTAGATATCCCTTTCCTCACACTAAAAATAGCTAAATGACACTTTTAAAGTAAAATTAACAGAACTGCTTCCACTCTCTTCCATGTCCAGTATAACAATGCTAGGAATATGGCGGGGGCGATCTTATATACTGGGGGGCGTATTCACTAATGATTGGTCTAGGGACCCCCTAGTCACTCCAATCACATTCCTAGCATTCTCCTGCCCCCTCAATTGGCTTTTGCTAATGGTTCTGGTCCAATCACTGGCTTTTAAAGCCCATTTCCTGAAGCATTGCATTTTGGGCGGTTCTGTTTGCCGAATTCCGAACTTTTTGGGCAAAAAGTTCTAAATTCGGCCGAACCTCGAACACCCAATGTTCGGGCCGAACCGATGGTCGACCCGAACCGTTCGATCATCCCTAGTCACCATTCTACTAGCAATTTTAAAGCATGACATGTTAAGCGTCTATTTACTCGACATAAGATCATCTTTTACATTATACAAAAAAATTGGGCTAACTTTATTGTTTTGCTTCTTAAAATTCATTAAATTATTTTTTTTCCAAATAAATTGTGTTTGAAAGGCCGCTGCACAAATACAGTGTGACATAAATAACGTTTTGGGGTTTAAAGTAATTTTCTAGCAAAAAATACAGATTTTTACTTGTAAACAACAAATGTCAGAAAAAGACCTGTTCTTAAGGTGGATAATCTGATTACTTTTAATCCTGCCAACATTTACCATTTTCTTAGAAATTAATAAAGGATGGAAATACCCTTTTCTGCAGCTTATACCTTTTCCCCCCAGCTAATAACTGCATATTACATTAAACTTGGTCAACTTACAATAGTTGTCTAATCCTGCTTAATTACAGTATTTCATTAGTGGCTTGTATGTAAAACATACTTAGATCACCTAGGCTGACCTAGTAACACGACAACAAGTAGAATAAATGTATCCTCAATTCAGCATTTGTGCTTTTAATAACAGATTGAAGCATTGCATTAAGGAGGAACATAATATGCCTGGATAGCAATTTGTCATGGCCCATGAGACTTAGGGGTGTAACAATATGGAAAAAAACACTTTTTCTTAGTACTTATGAAGCCTAAGATATAAAACAGGCAATGAGTAGCTTGTAAATGAAAATAACAGTTAACAAGCAAACTGTTGGTAAAAGAAATATCCTTTTTTACACGCACGCACGCACGCACACACACAAACATTTTAAATGTATGATAAAAATAGAACAACAAAGTAAACACTTTTAGTATTACACATTTGGGTACTAATAAATGAGGCATGGGAACTTAAATGTACAGTGCTTTTACCATATCTTTGCTGATCATAGCAGACCTCAAATAGGGGAACATTTATCGGAATTAAACTTGCATACCTGGAGCATCAGCATGCTAATGTAGCATAAAATAAAAAAAATAAAAACTCTGCATTATGAAACTATTAATCAAATTGAAATTGTGTCAAATAGAAATATAACATGTCACTGTCTGTGCTACAAAATGTCACTGCTGCCACCATTAAAACTATAAATGCAAACAAAGAAAAAGCTACAGTGCATCACTTTAACAGGTAGTGCTGTGATAATGCACACAAAATTCAAAAACATAAAAACCAAAAAATAAATAAAATAAAAGTCCATATGATGTAAAACACCCAGTGCTATTCTTCGTGCTGATAATTCAATGTGGCAGTGCTCTGTAACCTATAATAATTGTAATCCTCCTTTTTATAAAATCTCCACTTCCAAATACCACCTCATGTGCAGTTAGTGATCCTTCTCTCTTTAGATGAAAAACTCTTCATCTCCAAATGCCTTCCATTCTCATGGTTGGCAAGACAGCTTTTTAGTTAACCTCCCTGGCGGTATGATTATGTCTGGAATTACATACCAAAAGCGGTACAATTCTTTTCATGGAAATTTGGCGTTATGTATTATAGGCCTATAATTCTTAGTAATTACTGACTTAAACCTGACCAAAACAAGACTCTAGTAGACATCCCAGATGTGATAAATTTGAAACACAAACGCATGAATTATAATCGAATCAATAATATTATTTTATTATTTAATATATAATATATATAATAAAATTATATTATTGATTAGATTATAATTCATGCATTATATATTATATATAGATATGTGTGTGTGTGTGTGTGTGTGTATATATATATATATATATATATATATATATACACACACATATATATATATATATATATATATATAATATATAACGCATGAATTATAATTGAATCAATAATATAATTTTATATATAATATAATATAATATAAAGTGTGTTTTGTGCAACGTTTTTTTTTTTTTTTTAATTTCCCTCCCTAGTTCCGCTCCCATGCAGCATTGCTGCTGCAGGGAACGGAACTAGGAAGTGATCGTACCGACGGAGGGACGGAGGAGCGGCGGGACTCTCGGCTGGCGGTCGCAGCAATGAGAGATCATCGCTGGATCGCCAGGATAAGGTAAGAGAAGCTCCGCTGCGCTCTCTGCAATCCACCCCGAGCGTGACTCGGGGTTACCGCTCCTGCAATGAAAAATCAACCCCGAGTCACGCTCGGGATTACCGCTAAGGCGGTTAAAATCATCAACTGAAAGACAGATGTCAGAACAATCACTCCACACCGTGTAATATGTCAGGTATCATGTGGAAAAAAAGGGAAACTTCCAATGGCATAGTAAACAAAACCACCAAAATGTATTTAACCACTTGCCGACCGCCGCACGACTATCTACGTCGGCGGTCAGCCCCTCACAGGCAAACTAACGTAGGGCTACGTTGCTTGCTTGTGAGGGTCTAGGGAGCGAGCGTGCGCCCCCGGAGGCGCGCTCCCGCTCCCGCGTGGTCACGGACCCCCCCGCGCGTGTGACCAGCGGACCCGATGTCCGCCGGCCACTCGGCGATCGGCGGGGGAGAGGGAGAATGTCAGGCAGCTTGTGTAAACAAACTGCCTGTCATTCTCCTCGCTGCAAAGACACTGATAAAACGGATCTAGTATGTAGATCCGTTGATCAGTGTCCTTACAGCTAGAGCCACAGCCAATCACAGTAGAAACCACGCCCCTAGGGACACACACAGCCCCTCCCTTCCAAATAAAGTTAACCCCTTCACTACCAGTGTATTTTTACAGTAACAGTGCATATGTATAGCACTGATTACTGTAGAAATGTCACTGGTAACCCCAAAAGTGTCAAAAATGTCAGTCAAGGGTCCGATCTGTCCGCCGCAATGTCGCAGTACCGCAAAAAAAAATCGCAGATCGCCGCCATTACGCGTTAAAAAAAAAACAACAAAAATGACAAAAATCTTTCCCTTTGTTAGTAAACGCGATAACTTTTGCGCAAACCAATCAAAATACGCTTTTTGCGATTTTTTTTACCAAACATAGGTAGCATAAAACAAATTGGCCGAAAATTTTTAAAAATTTTGATTTTTACATTTTTTTTGGGGGGAATTTCATATAAAAAAATGTGAAAAATATTGCTATTTTTGCAAAATTGACGCTCTTTTTTTGTTTATAGCGCGTGATCAAAAAAATCGCACAGGTGATCAAATACCACCAAAAGAAAGCTCTGTTTATGGGAAAAAAAGGACGTCAAATTCGTTTAGGTAGAGCGTCGCACGACCGCGCAATTGTCCGTTAAATTCACGCAGTGCCGAATCGCAAAATACCCCCTGGTCGGAATGGGGGTAAAATCTTCCGGGGCTTAAGTGGTTAAAAAGATAAAAGAGCTGCTCACATTTAAAAAAAAAAAAAGTTTAGGCATTCACAATTTAAATCACATAAAATGCTGTTTCCATATCTTATCTCACCACCGATGGACGCTATCAATGTACATCCTGGTTCTACTCTGGTAGCTGTGTAGCCACGCTTTGACGCGTTTTGTCCCTTCTGACTTCTTCACAGGGGATGACGACTTCCAACTTTGTAGGATGTGACGAAATGCATCAGAGCATGGCTAAACAGCGACCAGAGGAGACACGGGGATGTACATTGTACTTCTTCCCTTCCCATGAATGTGCAGTCTGCTCTCTCTTGTAGCTTGGCCTTCTGTGAGAGTGAAACAGAACAGATTGTGTATGTGTGGATAAGGAATGAGGCCGAGGGCTGCCACGCATCCAACGCCAAGTACGCGCTGCCATCTAGGCAATCTGCCTTTGAGTTGGTGATTTCAACTAAAAAGCTGTCTTGCCAACCATGAAAATGGAAGGCATTTGGAGTTGGTGAGTTTTTCACCTAAAGAGAGAGGGATCACTAATTGCACACAAGGTGGTGTTTGGAAGTAAAGATTTTATAAAAAGGAGGATTACACTTATTATAGGTTACAGAGGGAAGGGCAATAGAATAAACAACCCAGATTTTACCCCCTTCCTGACCAGGGCCTATATTGCGATTCGGCACTGTGTGACTTTAACGGACAATTGCGCGGTCGTGCGACGCTGTACCCAAACTAATTTGACATTCTTTTTTTCCCACAAACAGAGCTTTCTTTTGGTGGTATTTGATCCCCTGTGCGATTTTTTGATCATGCGCTATAAACAAAAAAAAAACGACAATTTTGCAAAAATAACAATATTTTTCACATTTTTTTATATGAAATTCCCCCCCAAAAAAATGTAAAAATCTAAATTTTTTAACATTTTAGGCCAATTTGTTTTCTGCTACATATGTTTGTTAAAAAAAAAAAAAAATCGCAAAAAGCATATTTTGATTGGTTTGCGCAAAAGTTATTGCGTTTACTAACTAAGGGAAAGATTTTTGTCATTTTTATTGTTTTTTTTAACGAGTAATGGCGGCGATCTGCGATTTTTTTTGCGGGACTGCGACATTGCGGCAGACAGATCGGACCCTTGACTGACATTTTTTACACTTTTGGGGTTACTAGTGACATTACTACCGTAATCAGTGCTATACATATGCACTGTTACTGTAAAAATGACACTGGCAGGGAAGGGGTTAACTTTATTTGAGAAGGAGGGGTTAAGTGTGTCCCTAGGGGCGTGATTCTTACTGTGATTGGATGTGGCTGTGTGTGTAACAGCACAGATCTACGGTCCTACATAGCAGGACCGTATGATCTGTGCTGTTACACAGGGGAGAAAGACAGGCAGCTTTGTTTACATTAGCCGCCTGCCTTTCTCCCGGTGTAACCGACGATAGCGAGTGACCGGCGGACATCGGGTCCACCGGTCACTTGCACGGGGGGGTCCCGTGAGCGAGCGGGAGAGCGCCTCCAGCGGCGCGCGCTCGCTCCCTAGAGCCTCACAGGCTAGCGATGTAGATCTACGTCGCTTTGCCTGTGAGGGGCTGACTGCCCATGTAAATAGTCGTTAGGCAATCGGCAAGTGGTTAATGTGTCCTTTCCTATATATATACTCCATTAAAAATATAGAATTAGGACCTCAGTGTAAAGAGGAGCCTTGATGTGATCACTGTAGCTTCCAGATATAATTGTAAAACGTGTGCAACAAAACCCTCTGTTTTTGTTGCGGATTGTTAGACAGGGCAATTTGGTTTTTTTGCAGGCTGACTGGTAAGCGTGGTGGGAAATTCTTGTTTGTTTGTGATTAGTATTCCATGTACACCTTACTACAAAGGCTAATTATATATTGGGGTGGGTGCCTTTTCTTTTCCTTGCCTTATTCAATGGAATAAGCAGCTTTAAAAGTAAGCATTATTTTACAAAACGAAGGACTGCATATTATTGCTGTAAAATATAGGGATTTTTCCCCAAATGTCATTAAAGCGGAGTTCCGGCAACAAAATCGTTACTTTAGATTTTGTGGCATCCACTTCCTTATTGTCACTTGTAAAAGAATTGGATATTCCCGTTTTTTTTTTTACTTACCTTGTTTCAGAAGAAAATATACTCACCTTTCCTTCAACTTCCTCCCTCCTCGGCCGCGGCCCAACCGGTCACTTCCTGTTCCGCAATGCGTCCTGGGAGCTATTAGTCATCACTCCCAGGATGCAATGGGCAGTGACGAAGGCGGCCGGCCGCTCCTCTCATCGCGTTATTTGCAAACAGGAAATAACGCGATGATAGGCATCCCTATACTATGCCGATCGCATAGTACTGGGCATGCGCGAGATTTTGCGCTGCATTCATTGGCCTCCACCATCTAGAAAGAGGAAGCAGGGCATATATTTGCACACAGCAGCTTCGGGTGACCAGCAAAAAGATGGCAATGCTCTGCAAACATTTTATAAAGTAAGATTTAATGATTGTCAATCTTTTATTTAAATGTATAAAACCGGATTAGTGGATGTATGAAGGGCGGTGGATAACTGTTTTGGGAAGTATTTAAAAAAAAAAAAGATTCTGTGGCCGAAACTCCGCTTTAAAGGTGAACCAACCCTTTTAAAATGTATTTTTTGGATGTTTGCAGCCAAATAGGGATAACACTTACTTTATATGTGTTACATGTTCTCATTAACATAGCATTCAAAACTTAAAAGAGAGGTATGGGTTTCCTTTTTTTCTCCCATTTATACCTACCTAGGTGGATGCAGTATTGGTCAGATGCTGCATCTGTCCTCCGGCACCTCTATACTGAGAACTGAGCGATCAAACACCGCCGATCGCTCAGTTCTGACAGCTTCCTGAGCAGAAGGCTGCTGACTGTCAGTCACCGCTCTCTGCTCTGCACCCTCCTCACTCATTGGAGCACTGAGCTGTGGAGCGGCGGGGAGTGGCCGGCTCAGGCTCTCAGCAGCTCGCTGATAGGCTAAACCGGGTGTCAGTTCAGGCACCTGGCGGATCCCGACTCTGTGGTCGTTATGACGCGGTGTCTGGACCGACTTCTGTGACGTCAGCAGAGAGCGGACTTCAGTCCACTCTCTGCTGAAAACGGGTCACAGGAGTGCAGAACGTACTGCACTCCCGTGATCCATAGGAGATGTACAGCCAAACGAGCTTTGGCTTTACATCTCCTTTACAACAAAATAAAAATTGCTGGTTACCTTTTTAAGTGCCTTTTACTTGCTTAAAAATCCTTATATACTCTCCCTGCTTTGTAATGTTTATTAGGGGCTGTAGAGCAATGTTTATAGAATTACCATGTCTGTACTGGATTCGCAGTTCTTCACTTTCAGCTGTAACTTTGATTTGATAACTGTCTGTCCTAACAAAAGGTTAAACATTTAAAAACCACCTTCCTGTATTTTATTAGAGTCTGTGTGGGTTCAGAGCCACTGTGAGACTCTCCAGAAATTCTCAGAATCAGCCATGACACCTTCTCCTTAGAAACATCTAACAATTGGGAAATATTTAGAAAACAAGGATGTATGCGAATGGGAACAAATAACAAACATACAGTATAGTGGGGTTTTCTCAACTATAACTGCAAAGTGGAAATATGCTTTAAGTGCTGCTATAGTTAACCTAGGGCACAGGAGGAAGGAGGCCTGCCCAAGCTGCTCTCAGGAGCACTGTCATCCATAGAGAGGAGAAAGGGAAAACCAAGAAGCATGGCTCCCAACTGTCCTTGATTTCAAGGGACGGTCCCTGATTTGGAACAAAGTCCCTCTATCACTCTTTTTTCCTCATTTGTCCCTCATTTTGGTTTGATCTATATAGTTGTATAAAAAATGCACTATTTATTTTATAAAAAGTGTTTCCCGGTGCTAAACCTTTCATCCAATTTCTAAATTGTTATATTAGTAAATTTCAAAAGCTAGTATAAAGGGATATTAGTGGTATATTGTATATTTCTCCTGTAAGGGGGCATGGCAGGGGGTGTGCCCTACACCTAGATAGTTTTGCTAATAGGTGTCTGTCATTCCCATCTCAGAAAGTTGGGAGGTATGAACAAGGGAAGGACAACAAAACTTTTTCTAGAGAAGCAGGTGTAGTGTGCCCAGAAAGCCAAACTGCTAAATATCTGTCTGTGACAGGGTGAGTGCCCCTCTTTAGCTGGGGAATTGCTGGTACCTATTTTATCTGTACTCCAGCTAATCTGATCAATTGAATACTGGAACTTGAACTTGGGGTTACTCAAGATAAAGCAGCAGATTGTGGAAGTCACTGGGAGCTGAGGATTGAGCACTATTTCTTGGAGTTGTGGTAAAGACAGAGCTAGGATTTATACCGAGACTAATGAAAGACCACCACCTATAAAGTTGCCTGCAAAAGGTAACACTGTATTTTGACTATTTCTAAAGCCATCTATTCCTGCTATGTAGTGGTTGTCCTTTGATATTAGAACATTAATTTTGCTTTGAATACAGATAACATTGTTAATACTGTACAGAAAAATTATTTCATGCGAGTAATGACCTCATACCTGTAGCTTTTATTGCCTCTATTATGGTATTCTGGATAGTGTGTTTATTGGACACCGCATATTGCTGTTTTAGAATCCATGTATTTGGTTATTACCTACATTAACATATATGGAGAATTGATGGCCACGTTTTGCCCCTATGTCCGCCTGCCAGACTCTTCTCGTGTGGTGTCTCCCAAACTGTCAAGAATGTAATGGGAGCATATTATTTGGGAAAATACACAATTGTGAATGTATGTCAGTTTATATTTCTGTATATTGTGTTTACTAATGTTGTTTATGTATTTTGTTTCGATCTACATACCCATTGTCCTGATGTAGCAACTCCATAGTGAAATGTGTTGACATCTGGATTTAGAGAAGCCTACCCTTATAATTATCTGCTGAACTTTCTAATAAGTCTATCATATTGGTTTGTAGGCTTCCATATCCAGTTATGGATATTGACTGTACTTTTTATAAAAATTAGGGGTTATACTCCCAGCATTTTTAATAGGTTTCTGATTTTAATGTGATTTAATAAATTATTTACATTTTAATAATAAGTGCTGCACAAACAGTTGGTGTTATATGAATCCTGTATTATAATAATATTAGTATGTGTCTCGTGTTGTGCCATTAAAGTCCATCATTTATAGTTGGTTAGGTAGGGGGGTGGTTTCCCCTTTCCCTTGCCCCTTCCTTTGTTTTTTCTATACTTCTAAAGTGAGTGATCATCTCATCAATGCCTTTTTATCAGTACCGGCCCACATAAGAAGAGAACAGACTGATGTATACTACTGTAGCTTGATAGAGACTCTGACAACCACTTCTTCTTAGAACCTGCATCCAAAACTTGCATTCTATTTTTAGGTGATTGTGCCAGAGAGCAGTAACAATGCTGTGTTTGTGAATCTGCTGTAATTCTGTATCTACCCTTAGCTGATAACTTGCTATGGGTCTTGTGTGATATTGCTAAGGTGTCCCTGCAAGTCCATGTGACTATATAATTGGATTAACACTGCTGGCCAAGTCCTGAAAGAGCCATGGAGTGTTAGCAGTCACTAAGCTAAGATGCCTAGTACATGTTCCTGTTATCTGTTGAAACTCATCCTTTACTCCTAGATGAAACCTCTTGAGCTACCTGTTCCATAACTGTAATCTTAAAGCAGACCAGTTCATCTCCAGTGTTCTGGGGCCCTATTGTAAGTTGACAGAGTACTGTAAACTGTTTCTTTCCTCTTCATTTGTACAGCTTCTACAGGGTTGATTGCATCCCAGACATGTTATACGTGATTTACGGGGATAGTATTCTATAACTACCTTTAGGAACAAAGATAGTTAGAGGAAATAATAAATTAGTATGCGGCTTAAAATCTCTATTTAGGTTGGTGGCAGTGATGTGTACAATTCTTGCTTTAAAGGTGCTCCGCGTGATAAATATACTATTTATGTTTTTAAATAATTAGGTGATAAAAGAGCACTCAGAGGTGACACACAAGGTGAAGGAGATCATAGTCACTTAATTGCATGAGTGAAGCACGGATATAAGCGAGGAACGTATTCACACAAGCTATTTTGGATGTTCTCTATATAATTTTTTCTTTTGGACTATTTCATTTAAATATTTATATTTGAAGAATTACAATTGAACTATTCACAGACATCTTTTCTAGCACCGTTTTAATAGAAAATTGCATGTAGCACTTTATTTTTGAGCACAATATATATGTGTTTTACTGTTTATGAATCAGATTGATAACCAACACTGGATTTATATAATTTATTTATTGATATCACTGGTAAAGAAGTAGCACTCTGATATTTATTTATTTATTTATTTATCCATTGATACACACCGTACTCATATATTTATTTATTTTAAGAAAACCTTGATATTGACTGATTTGATTTAATACACCTGCACTTTTATCACCTAATTATTTAAAAACATAAATAGTATATTTATCACGCGGAGCACCTTTAAAGCAAGAATTGTACACATCACTGCCACCAACCTAAATAGAGATCCATTAGAGCCAATCCCTGAAGCGCACCACTACCCTTTGAATTATATCATTTACTGCTTTAGTATCAGTCCCAGTGGCGCTGCAGCAGGGAGTCTCTGACCACCTCAGACAGCGCAGGGATCACACACACCCCCTGGCGGCTTAAAATCTGCCAAGCCTTTTTTGTACTACTCTGCGCTAGTAGGAACACGCATTGTACCTATGATTTACAAAGTTGTTTAACCTCCCTGGCGGTATGATTATGTCAGGAATTATGTACCAAAAGCGGTACAATTTTTTGCATGGAAATTTGGCGTTATGTATTATAGGCCTACAATTCTTAGTAATTACTGTCTTAAACCTGACCAAAACAAGACTCTAGTAGACATCCCAGATGTGATAAATTTGAAACACAAACGCATGAATTATAATCTAATCAATAATCTAATTTTATTATATAATATATAATATATATATATATATATATATATATATATATATATATAATATAATAAAATTATATTATTGATTAGATTATAATTCATGCGTTAAATATTTTATATATATATATATATATATATATATATATATATATATATATATATACACACACACACACACACACACACATATATATATATATAATATAAATGTTATGTGTTTGTGTTTTGTGCAACGTTTGAATTTCCCTCCCAGTTCCGCTCCCATGCAGCATTGCTGCTTCAGTGAATGGAACCAGGAAGTCATCAGACCGACGGACGAGCGGCGGGGATCACAGCAATGGGAGATCATCGCTGGATCGCCAGGAGAATGTAAGGGACACCGCTCGGGGATACCGCTAAGGGGGTTAATAAAATTAACCAGAGGCATAGCTTAAAGCTTGTAGGCCCGCTGCAAAAGTTGACCTTGGGCCAACCCCCCACACTATCCACCGTGCGCCAAGATACTCCAAGTGGCTGAAGAGTTATGTCAGATCTTTAATTACATATTGAGAGGGTAATTCAAACCATTTTGCAGCCACTGTCTGCATTTTGACATACCTCTCCAATTCTTTTGAACACCCTGGAGCAGGGGTAGGCAGCCTTTGAAAGGGGAAGATCTACCTGAACAACATGAAAGCGATCGATTAGGCGCCATTTAAAAAAAAAATATATTAACTAGCAAGGTCTAACTATATAGTAAGGAAAACATAGAAAAAAAATATAATAAAACAAATATAACTGTAAAAATATAAATTTAGCCTACCTTTGAAGTGAACAGTCAGTAGAGCAGTGGACATTGTCAGTAAAGGAGTGGACAGTGTCAGAAAAGCTGTGAACAGTGTGTGGTCAGTGCCAGTAGAGTAGTGAATGATGTCAGTAGGGCAGTGGATGGTGTCATTAGAGAAGTGGACAGTGTCAGTAAAGCAGTGGTTGTATCAGTGAAGAAGTGGTTGTGTCAGTAGGACAGAGGTTCCAGTAAATGTTGCCGCCACTCCTGTCCAGGTTCCAAGGATCCTCAAGGAAGGGACACAATCTCCCCTTCACCTACCAGCGATCAATGGGGCAGCCGCAATCGATGGTTTGCCAACCCCCAGTGTAAAACCTAAGGGAGACCGCCCGGGCCCCCAAGAGGATGGGTGGTGGGGTCGTCATTGCAACCCCTCCACCTCTCTCAGCGTAATTACCTCACTTTGTCATCTGTGGATATTTACATGTCTGTCGTGTATCTAGTCTTCACCAATGTGAGAAAATAAAGCCTTTTTTTATAATGTTAGTTATATTTAGGTTAGTAGCTCTCTTACCTATCACATTGCTATCTTGATTTTTAATGTACATTGTTTGGGACTGTTGTATGTATTTTCTTTTGTTCACATATGTTTGCATTAGCTGTCTGGGATGCTGTATTGCTGAGCACACTACACTATTATTTAAAGGATAAAGACTTACTGGTCCAGTTATTAACATTTGCTTTTCAAATTTAAATGAACATCATTCCTGAAGATTTGGAGCAAACACCATGGAAAACTCAATTATATTCTAAGAGCCAGTAACACCTTTATGTGAAGGAAAGTTAATTCCAGTACTTAATCATTAAGCGCTGGGTGGTTTAACAAGACTTTTGCTTTCTGGGGAGGGAACACAATGAAACCTTTGCTAGGAACTGGGCAGACACCTTGAAAACAGTAATTAAGTATGGAGAGAGCACATTCAGAGTTCACATCATGTGTAATTCCATCTGCTCACAAACCTTGGAACTGAACAGGAAGCAATTGACAGGTCACTTGGGGCCTACATCTGGAAACAACATGCCTGAAAGCCTGTGTAAGTGCTTTTATAAGGCAAGACTTAGGAGAGAAGCTTATACATACAGTATCTGAACATATACCAATGTCTCTGAGAAAGTGTGCACGTATAAAATGTATAGTGCTAAATACTTGTTAAAATATGTAACAGCTACAGTACTAGCACACACAGAAAAAACATGGTAGATAAATGAATGCACCTGAGTCACCTTGCCAAAGTGTATTCTAGTCATACAATCCCTTTCCTCAGTTTCACTTTTTTTTTATTTTCTAAATACATTTCCTAGAACTGGTTTAAAACAATGTGAAGTGTGATGGAGATGAGAGTTAGGGATGAGGTTTAGGTTCACTGCTATCATGGGATTGAAGGCAAATCCTGCAAGTCGACTTCAGTGCGACTTGTCCCTCATAGAAGGAAGGTCGCACTGAAGTCCCCAGAAGTAGCCGCAAACAAGTCCCCAGAAGTAGCCGCAATAACGGAAACGTAGCCTTAATGAGAGGTTGATGGAAAATTGGCTAGTGGCAGAGAGGTTTTGAATCCGTGAGAACAGGGACAGCCTCGGCAAACTACTGGCCAATTTCTATCTGCTAGTCAAAGTGGGCCTATTATTGGTTGATGAAAAAGCATGTGTCACTGCTAAAACTACCTGAAGACAAAGCCGTTTTTCAAAATGAAATAAACGAGATTAGGAAGCTCTCTGTTGTATGCAAGCCAAAGTAATTCTAAAAGAAAAAATAAATTCCACAGCCAAACATGAGCTGCCAGTGTAAGCTGTGAGTGTGACTGTCTGTGAAAATTGTAAATTATAACCAAACATGTTACTTAACCACTTGCAGACTCTTGGGGTGAGCATCCAGAAGTGTCCGTGATCGCTGGGTCCTTGGCACCCAGTGCATCACGGATCAGGGTAAAGGGCCAATGACAGTGGCCCTTTACCTCGTGATCGCTCTGTCCAATAACAAAGCGATCACTGTCAACAAACGGTGTCATGTCCAGTTCAACTCCTCTCCACACACCGATACAGAGTGTGAGAAGAGGAGGGAGAAGCTGCAGCAGCAGGAGTCTGCTTGATATTTATGTGCTCATCGATGCCACACAGTGCCATATCAGTACTCACAGTGCCATTACAGTGCCACATTAGTCCCCCCAGTGCCACATCAGCCCCATAGTGCCACACCAGTCCCCACAGTGCCATACCAGTGCCACATCTGTCCCCACAGTGCCATCACAGTGCAACATCAGTGCCCACAGTGCTATCACAGTGCCACATTAGTCCCAACAGTGCTATCACAGTGCCACATCAGTCCCCACAGTGCCATCACAGTGCCAAATTAGTCCCAACAGTGCCATCACAGTGCCACATCAGTCCCCACAGTGGCACATCAGTCCCCACAGTGTCATATCAGTCCCCACAGTGCCATCACAGTGCCACATCAGTGCCCTACAGTGCCACCATAGTGCCACATCAATCCCCACAGTGCCATCACAGTGCCACATCAGTCCCCACAGTGCCACATCAGTGCCCTACAGTGCCATCAGTGCCATTAGAGTGCCCATCAGTGCCACATCAGTGCCCCTACAGTACCATTAGTGCCCTACAGTGCCACTACAGTGCAATCAGTGCCCTTCAGTGCCACTACAGTGCCATATGTGCTACTAAAGTGCCCTTCACTGCCACATCAGTGCCCTTTGGTGCCACATCCGTGCCTCTACAGTGCCAAACAGTGCTACTACAGTGCCATCTGTTAGTGCTTTTCAGTGCCATCAGTGCACATCAGTGCCCTACAGTGCCCATCAGTGCCCCTACAGTGCCACTACAGTGTCATCAGTGCCCTACAGTGCCACTACAGTGCCCTACAGTGCCACTACACTACCCTTCAGTGCCACATTCATGCCCCTACACTGCCACATCAGTGCCCCTGCAGTGCCACTACAGTGCCATCAGTGAGTGCTTATCAGTGCACATCAGTGCCACCCTATCAGTGGATCCTCATCAGCACCTGTCAGTGCCGCAAAAAATGTGTAAAAAATATGTAAAACGTTTTCTTTCATTTTCTTTCCACATGTTACAAAAACATGTGGAAAAAAGGTAGGTTCAAAAGACTCATTCCGCGCATCTGGAAGTGTCTATAATCGCTGGGTCCTTTGCACCCAGTGCATCATGGATCAGGGTGAAGGCCCAATGACAGCGGCCCTTTACCACGTGATCGCTCCGTCCAATGACAAAGCCATCACTGTCCACAAACTGATGTCATGTCCAGTTCAGCTCCTCTCCTCACACCGATACAGCGTGTGAAGAGAGGATTGAGAAGCTGCAGCAGCGTGATATTTATGTGCTAATCAGTGCCACATCATTCCCTACAGTGCCGTCACAGTGCCACATCAGTCCCCACAGTGCCATCACAGTGCCATCACAGTGCCACATTAGTCCCCACAAGGCAATCACAGTGCCACATCAGTCCCCACAGTGCCGCATCAGTCCCCACAGTGCCACATCAGTCCCCACAGTGCCATCACAGTGCCCCATTAGTCCCTACAGAGCCACATTAGTGTCCTACAGTGCCATTAGTGCCACTACAGTGCCCATCAGTGCCGCATCAGTGCCCCTACAGTACCATCAGTGCCCTACAGTGCCATCAGTGCCCCTACAGTGCCCTTTGGTGCCACATCAGTGCCCCTACAGTGCAACTACAGTGCCCTACACTGTCACTACAGTGCCATCACTGCCCTAAAGTGCCACTACAGTGCCATCAGTGCCACTTCAGTGCCACATCAGTGCCCCTTCACTGCCACACCAATGCCCCTACAGTGCCCCTACAGTGTCATCAGTGCCCTACTGTGCAACTACAGTGCCACTGCAGTGCCATCAGTGAGTGCTTATCAGTGCCATCAGTGCACATCAGTTTCCTACAGTGCACATCAGTGCCATCAGTGAGTGCTTATTAGTGCTCATCAGTGCCACCCTATCAGTGGATCCTCATCAGCGCCTGTCAGTGCCATAAGAATTTGTAAAAAATGTGTTTTCATTTTCTTTCCACATTTTACAAAAACATGTGGAAAAAAAGACAGGTTCAAATGACTCATTAGACCTTGTGGAAAGTCTCACCCCGCCATACTCAGGAGGAGTATCAGAATGTGTTTTGGGGTGTAGTTGCAAGTATGCCTATGCCATGTGAGAAAAATAACCTGTTAATAGGTTACAGGGAAAGAAAAAAAACAATTCTTTATTTTTTAAAAGAATTGTGGAAAAAAAATTACAACTTAAAAAACTAACCATGCTTCTTACTAAATACCTTGGAATGTCTACTTTCCAAAAAGGGGTCATTTGGGGGTATTTGTACTTTCCTGGCTTGTCAGTTTTCTGGCTTGTTTAAAAGGTTTGTGTATTTTTAATTGAGATAGGTCATCGGTACATCAGGTGTTATTAACGATATGTAGCAGTATAACTTTTGAACTTTTGGTCAAAATTTTTGAAGAAAAATTACTAATTTGCTATATGTTATAACAGAAATGAAGAAAAATGCATTTTTGGTCTTTTTTTTATGTATAGCGCAAAAAAAAAAAACCCAGAGGTGATTAAATACCACCAAAAGAAAGCTCTATTCATGTATAAAAAAGGACAAAATTTCATACGGATACAGTGTTTCATGACTGAGTAATTGCCATTCAAATTGAGAGAGCACTAAAAGCTGAAGATTGGCCTGGGTAGGAAGGGGGTATAGGTGCCCAGTGGTTAACCACAAACACTTGCTGACCTCCGAAAGTCTCTAAAGGAGAGTATACAATCATTATGTATGGTAGTACTGTATATGGTGAGCTTTACAGAACCCAGGACACACTTCTGTTTTCAATACTACAGCTCTATCCACACAGGCTGCTACCTGATCGTTAAGCTCCCACACACTCTGCCAAATGAACGATCTATGGCTGTGTATTTAATAAGAACAGAATTTACTGAATGCATTCCGAAAACATGCACCTTATAGTGAGTGGTAGTGATCTGCTAGAGTAGGGGGGTAGATGATGCAGGATGTGTGCTAATGAGGTCAGCTGGTGAACTCCTGTGTCACATCCCAAGGTCTGTCCAGGAAGTAATGGAGAAGTTTTTTCATACAGCCAGATGGACACTGAGGTAAGGGGTGTGAAGGATAATGGAAAAGCTTTTTAATTTCTGCAAAATAAGTAAGCTAATGATATAATAGTACAAAGAGTAAATGGAATTTAGAAAAAAAGGTGAACTTATTCTTTAACCACTTGCTGCAAAATCACGTACCTGTATGTCATTGGGTGATGCCTGCAGCTGCACCGTGCCGGTACTGTTTTTTAGAGGCGACAGTCGGCTTTCTTGTGATAACAACCGATTCAGCTAAGCAGCTGCTCGATTGTGATCACAAGCAGCGGGATGAGACGTCCCCCCTCCCGCTGCCTTTTGGCACTACCTGGGCTCTCCTGTCTCTGAGACCAAAACAAAGCCGGAATCAGTTTTGACCGGGTCTCAGGTCTAGTAACCAGGAAGCCACGTCATGACATCACTTCCAGTTTAGTGGAGCCTTAAAGGCGCCAGATTTAAAAAAAAAATCTCAGTAATCAAAACAGCCAAACTTGGTGTTTTTAATGTGTTTAAGTGCAAAGGAGGAATTTGAGGTTTTATAGGACCCAGATCTCTCTCAAAAAAAAAACAATAGCTGACACGTGACTATTGCTGTCACAAGGGATATTTACATTCCTTGTGACAGCAATAAAAGTGATAAAAAAGAAGGAAAAGGACAGTGTAAAAATAAAAAAAATAAAATAAGAAAAAAAAAAATTGAAAGCCTCCCTTCCTTCCGTGCTTGCACGCAGAAGCGAACACATACATAAGTCATGCCTGCAAATGTAAACTGTGTTAAAACCACACATGTGAGGTATCGCCATGATCATTAGAGCAAGAGCAATAATTCTAGCACAAGACCTCCTCTTTAACTCTAAACTGTTAACCGTTAAAATGTTTTAAATTGTCGCCTATGGAGATTTTTAGGTACCAAAGTTTGTCACCATTCCACAAGTGTGCGCAATTTTAAAGCCTGACATGTTAGATATCTATTTACTTGGCGTAACATCATCTTTCACATTATACAAAAAAAAATGTGTTAACTTTACTGATTTGTTTTTTTAATTCATGAAAGTGTATTTTTTCCCAAAAAATTTAGTTTGAAAGACCGCTGAGCAAATACAGTGTGACATACAATATTGTAATGACCACCATTTTATTCTCTAGGGGCTCTGCTAAAAAAAATATTTGTATATAATGTTTGGGGGTTCTAAGTTATTTTCTAGCAAAAAATACTGATTTTAATTTGTAAGCAGCAAGTATCAGAAAAATGCTTAGTCTTCAAGTGGTTAAGCTAACTGCAAATATAAAGTTCCACTAGTAACTACATACTGTATAACGATTCATAATCTTTTTCCATCAAAGATTTTGATTTTTCAACCATATGTTAAATTTAACCATGGCAAGAGATCAGATGTTGGATGTGGTTTTTTTTTTTTTTTTTTTCATTTCATTACTAATCATTACTATTTTAGGAGCCCTTCAGACAGAAATTTAGAAACCTTTTTCTCACTACTCTATAGATAGAAAAGATTTAAGCATTCTTCTCCTTAGGCTTCACGTACACTGGCCTAAATTTACCGCAGCTGTGGGAGAACGTATAATTCTGGAAAATCGCTGTGCAATTTTGCCACATTTTGCATTTTCCTGCAGCGGGCGGTCAAAACAGTCCTATCCTGAACACAATGGAACTCACCTAAACTCTGCTGAAATCCTATGTGTACATTTACACATAGGGGTCTATGGAGTTGAGTTTAGGAGTTTTGGCAAAAAAAACCCTCAAGTTTAGGAGCTGCCAGGTTAGGCTAGTGTACATGAAGCCTTAAAGTGTTCCTATTTTAAAAATAGAATTCACCACTCATTGTCCTGTTTGAAGCAGATGGGTTCTCTTTAGCTTTAGAATCATTACACCAGTATATAATTCAGTTTTTAGCGCCGGCTGAAGAGTTAAACTACCTGACAGTTTAGGTATATCTAACTCTATTGTTAGAGCTTCCTATCTTAGCTCCTGGATCTGCACATCTGCTGTGTATTATAAGGAGGTCCTCTTCTTTCTCTCTATCTCCATTTTATATCATGGAAAAAGTAACAGGAGGTCTTGGACACAACACCCAGATAGATGAGTTTGGAATTATAGCAGGGAAATCTTTCTGTTGGAGTATCCAAAACATACAGTATATAAAGCTTTTGGTAACTAAGCCCATCAAAGTCCACTATTAATAAAATATTAAGTTTAGGAGGAGTGACCCCCCCCCCAATTACTTTGTGCATTTTTGCAGTACATCCTTTCTAATCTTCGCCCAGAATATTGCCATTTTACGAAGCTTCCATGGGCTTTCAGCCACAGCTTGCTCTGGAGCTTGTAAAAGGCGCAATCTGGCAAGTGCAGTCGTTGAATACATGCCAATATACATTGCTAGCAAATTAAAGCACATGGTGATGAGTGGGCATATAAGTAACCATCCCTTCCTATGCTTTCTGTATGTTATGGCTTAGCTGATATCCCATAAAAAGGCTGTTGGCAGACCTGAGACCTATAGTAATGGTACTGTAAAAATAAGTTTCCTACTCCGAAGCTTGGTGGTTTTATTGAAACTTGTATTCAGTATAGAGTCATACACATGATGGAATAATTGATAATTATTGTATAAAAAAAAAAGAAAAAAATATGCATAACCACCGGCTTGCAGCAAGTCCTACAAAGTCTCAGTGTATGTTTACCACTGGTTTAATGTGATGTCTGACAATTTGAAAGCCAAATACTCACACTATGATTTCCTGCCTGAAAAAGCTAAAAAGACACAGAAGCTCTTTTAACATGCTGCTTTTCAATCCTGTGCAGTCACAAAAAAAATTGTTTACCTGTCTCCTGGCTGCATAATTTTCAGAAAATTACCCAGTAAGTCAGAATTGGGAATGTATCCGAAAAGGAACCAAATAGCATGTCTGCAATCATTTCATGAAAAACTTCAAATGCCTAATGTTTACATATTTCACTTTCCTGAAATAATTTATTAAAGTATATGTATAGCTAACTTTTTTGTAGTTTTGGATTTAGGATTTTGGGGTTAACTTTCCATGCTATATCTGTGTATAAACCACCTGATACTCAACTCTGTATACAATAGGAAGCATCTAGCACCACTATGCATCTAACTACCTGTACAAAATGCAATATATATACAGTATCTCACAAAAGTGAGTATACTGTACCACTCACATTTTTGGAAATATTTTACTATATCTTTTCATGTGACAACACTGAAGAAATTACACTTTTCTACAATGTAAAGTAGTGAGTGTACAGCTTGTATAACAGTGTAAATTTGCTGCCCCCTCATAATAACTTGACACACAGCCATTAATGTCTAAACCGCTGGAAACAAAAATGAGTACACCCCTAAGTGAAAATTTCCAAACTGGGAACAATTAGCCATTTTCCCTGCCTGGTGTCACGTGACTCGTTAGTGTTACAAGGTCTCAGGTGTGAATGGGGAGCAGATGTGTTGAATTTGGTGTTATCGCTCTCACTTTCTCATACTGGTCACTGGAAGTTCAACATGGCACCTCATGGCAAAGAACTCTCTGAGGATCTAAAAAAAAGAAATTTTGCTCTTCATAAAGATGGCTTAGGTTATAAGAAGGTTGCCAAGACCCTGAAACCGAGCTGCAGCACGGTGGCTAAGACCATACAGCGGTCTAACAGGACAGATTCCACTCAGAACAAGCCTCACCATGGTCGACCAAAGCAGTTGAGTGCAGCTGCTGAGCGTTATATCCAGAAGTTGTCTTTGGGAAATAGACGTAGGAGTGATGCCAGCATTTCTGCAGAGGTTAAAGGGATGTGGGGTCAGCCTGTCAGTGCTCAGACCATACGCTGCACACTGCATCAAATTGGTCTGCTTGGCTGTCGTCCTGGAAGAAAGCCTCTTCTAAAGATGATGCACGAGAAAGCCCGAAAACAGTTTGCTGAAGACAAGCAGACTAAGAAAATAAATTACAGGAACCATGTCCTGTGGTCTGATGAGACCAAGATAAACTTATTTGGTTCAGATGGTGTCAAGCCTGTGTAGCACTGCCCCCATGGGGACTGCTAGATATTCACTCTGCGAGTCCCTCTGGTTACCAGCACACGGCTATGAGCAAATGCAATTTCTTAAAGCGGTAGTATCCCGCTTTTTTCACTTTTACCTACAGGTAAGCCTATAATAAGGCTTACCTGTAGGTACAAATAATATCTCCTAAACCGGCACGGTTTAGGAGATATTTACAGTGCATGCAGCCACTCGCGCGAGTGGCGCATGCGCTCTGAAGGTCCGGGGGGACCTTCAATTAACTTGCCGGGAGCTTGCCGGAAAAATCACTCCCGCGCGCATGCGCGGGAGTGACGTCATCGCGGCTCCGGCCAATCAGCGCGCCGGAGCCGTCTCTTCCGGCCAATCAGCGCGCCAGAGCCGCCGAACCCGGAAGAGACGATGAGGGATCATGGCAGCGCCCGCATCGATGTCCGGGGGTCCGTGTCGGGGCTTCGTTTTAAGGTAAGTTACACATAATGGGCTAGTATGCGATGCATACTAGCTCATTATGCCTTTGTCTTGCAGGTTTTTTTTTTTATTTTTTTTTTTATAGGGTTTACAACCGCTTTAATTCTTCTTGGCTCTGGCTTCAATAATCAGTCCCGGGGTATTTGGTTGTTTTGTTGTTAATTGTATATTGGGGATAGGAGAAGGGAATAGTGGGATTATCCGATTAAACTATTCACAATATTTGAGGACTCCTATCTTCTCTACTTTGCTTTCAGGTATGGAACAGCCAGGCTGTTGATTCATCCTGCTACTTTGGATGAAAAGAAATTAAGTCTCCTATATTCAAGATGGCTTGGTGAACAATCTCTTATCTTCAGGACACTCTCCCTAGTATCTCTCTTCTGACACCCATTCACTGACCATCCTATGAGCAGGGGTGGCCCCCCTCTGGTCAGGCACCTTGACACAAGTCCCTGTGCTCATGATACTGCAGCCATAGGGTCTCCAGTGTCTTCCCTCTCAGTCAGCTTCCCTGGACCTCTGGGTTCAGCTTCTCTCAGACACCTCCTCTGGCCCTCAGGACGACCTCCTGCGACCCATGGCACAGAGGAGAAGGCAGCTGCCCCCCTCCCTCCGGGACTCTGCTCTCCAACGAAAGACCCCTCAGCACATGTGCTACTGGCTTTTATACAGTATCCCAGAATGCACTGAGGCGACCTGCCCTCTGCCAATTATCAGGACTGTATAAAAAGCCTATGCACCCATTCGTCAGGTTTCCTCCCGCTGTCCAACATGCCTCCCTATTGACTGAATGAATCGCATACTGAGCACAATGAGCAGACCTCACTAACAGATCCTGCTCTCTGGTAGGCAGAGAACAATATAGATTTACTTGAAGCCCCTCTGGTAAGCAGACAGAGCTCAAAATGATATTTCTCTCACTAGCACCAATCTAGGAAGGTGCTACACGTGTGTGGCAGCAACCAGGTGAGGAGTACAAAGACAAATGTGTCTTGCCTACAGTCAAGCATGGTGGTGGGAGTGTCATGGTTTTGGGCTGCATGAGTGCTGCCAGCACTGTGGAGCTACAGTTCATTGAGGGAATTATGAATGCCAACATGTACTGTGACATACTGAGGCAGAGCGTGATCCCCTCCCTTCAGAGACTGGGCAGCAGGGCAGTATTCCAACATGATAATGACCCCAAACACACCTCCAAGACAACCACTGCCTTGCTAAAGAAGCCGAGGTTAAAGGTGATGGACTTGCCAAGCATGTCTCCAGACCTAAACCCTATTGAGCATCTATGGGGCATCCTCAAACAGGAGGTGGAGGAGCGAAAGGTTTCTAAAATTCACCATCTCTGTGATGTCATCATGGAGGGGTGCAAGAGGACTCCAGTGGCAACCTGTGAAGCTCTGGGGAACTCCATGCCCAAGAGGGTTAAGTCAGTGCTGGAAAATAATGGTGGCCACACAAATTAACACTAATGAGTCACATGACACCGGCGAGGGAGAATGGCCAACTGGGCCCAATTTGGACATTTTCACTTAGGGGTGTACCCGCTTTTGTTGCCAGGGGTTTAGACATTAATGGCTGTGTGTTGACTTATTTTGAGGGGACAGCAAATTTACACTGTTATACAAGCTGTACACTCACTACTTTACATTGTAGCAAGGGTGTCATTTCTTCAGTGTTGTCACATGAAAAGATATAATAAAATATTTACAAAAATGTGAGGGGTGTACTCACTTTTGTGAGATACTGTATATTTATTAACATATATACATGAATATGAGAAAAGTATTATACTGTTGTTTTACTGCATTATCTGTTTATTAGACTGAGTGTATCTATTTAAATGTTATTGGACTTTTGAGTAGAGTAGTTATGATTATGCTGTTTTAAAACGAAAGAAAGAGACAAGCTCAAAGAGGTACAGCGTCTGTGCACGAGCACTGAGATGTGTGTTTGATGGTAAGGAGGACCAAGGCATTAGGTCTGTGTGGCAGGATTGCCAAAGAAAGTAAGCCATGAGGCTGAAGTATTTTTGTTGTGCAAGTTACAATGATAGTGGAAACCCCTGCGCAGGCAACTGCTGTCTTTTTGTTGAACTTTCTTTGCTGTTTTAAATAAAAGTAGGCAGAAAAAAGACTGAAAAGAGTTACTGAAGTGGACTAGACTCACTGTTTTGCAATACCTTTGAGGTAAACAACCCCCAAGTTGTCACACCCTGTATTCAGGATGGAGACTTCAAGAGCCCTTTAAGGGCAGGAAGTGCGCAATAGGTGTGTACCACTCGATAATTGGAAGTGCGCTCCACAGTGCCGGAAGTAACTTACTGCACATGCACAAGGCCACATTTTCCTTTTTACCACGTCCAATGGGGACTAAATGTGTGTTGCCAGGTAACAAAAGAATGCTAATCAGGAAGAGAAGGGTAACACTAAGTGATAATAGAAAATAAAAAAAAAGGAATAAATTATGAAAAAGAGAAAAAAGGAGGGCAATACAGTGCAACATAGGGATTAAACACTAATCATGTTTTCTTCCTGAACTTTAATCTAATTCTTTCCTAGTGGTTATCCTACCCATGTATAAACTTTCTTATGTTTTTTTATGCTTCTATATTATCATTCTTTCTTTTTATATTTCTCCCTTTCATCTCATTTTTGCAATTGGTACCACCTCCCATGTTACCTTCTATTGCCCTCCTTTTTTTCCAAGGAGGGCACTGATGGTGGTTCCTTGCCTAGGCAAGCCTCTTTTTTTTACTTTGCCATTTTAGCAATAGCTTTCTTACTGCCAGTCAACATCATACTTGAAAATTAAACTGCTTACTTCAACCAATGTTTAGCTTTGCTTGAAGTTGTTGTCTTGATAGAATGCCATTACCAAACCTGTCTTTTGATTTTGTTGTGGCTTTTGGCCTACCAGACCTGCTCATGTTGCAGTTTCCCCCAGTTTTTATGAGCCTTTAAAATCAACCAGCTCTTTCAGTTTCTCTAAAGGAAAGACCTCTACTTTAAAAACTGAAATTTACATATATTTCTTAACATATATATGAATATGAGAAAAGTATTATACTGGTGTTTTACTGCATTACCTGTTTAATAGTCTGAGTGTATCTATTTTAATGTTACTGGACTTTTGAATAGGGTAGTTATGATTATGCTGTTTTAAAACGATACTTAGTTATGTGTTTTGTCTGTTTTGCTGAGGGCAGAAATCATTTGTCATTTAAAAAAAAAAAAAATACCTACTGGAAACTATTTTACAAAATCAATATACATCTATTTAAGAAGGGGGGGGGGGGGGTATCGCGCTTCAGGGAAGACTTAAATTATTCTCATTCAATAGTGTAAAAATGATATAGTGATATTAAATCAGAATAAATTATCTCTATAATGGTTTGCCAAGTCAATAAATACTCATAAACCTACACACTTAAAAGGTGACCTAAAATAAATAAAACAATAAAGGTGTATATGCTTCCAATATATCATATAATCTATATAAAGTGCTCCAGTGCTGTCATCACAAAAATGGACTTTGCTATAAATCAATAAACTGAAGGTGAAATAAAGTGACAAGTGCTCATTCAATGCACCTATATAGAAAGCAGGTAAATATAAAGTGCTTATAAGTGAATAAAGGTGCTTATAGTGTCCAAATAATGTCCAAATCATTAAACCCGCATAAGCTGAATTTCTTCTGTTTTCTTCTTCACTATTTAACCTCCACCTTTCACCAAGTGATAATAGGGGTGCTTCTTACTCCTTAGAACCCCCTAGGGGTGTGCTAACCGCTCACCTCAATATATAAAGAAATGCGCCTTGTAATTATAATCATATGGCTCTCCTTTTCCACTCCTCTTCTTACCCACTCCACAGACAGGGTCTTATCTGGATCGGGGTGAATCCTCTCAAGATATTCCATGATATCTCAAAGAAAAGTGCTTATATAGTGCAGTATTGTCATAAAACCATTTATTTAAAGAAAAGTATATATTACACTCACATAAAAATTAAGGTTTGAAAGCCTTAGAACGAGTACAGCTTCACTGTGGACCTTAATTTCCACGTCTGACGTCACTTCCGGTATACCGCCCTACGCGTTACGCCACTTCCAGTCACATGGCTTCTTCAGGGGTCCGCAGTGAAGATGTACTCATTCTAAGGCTTTCAAACCTTCGTTTTTATGTGAGTGTAATATATACTTTTCTTTAAATAAATGGTTTTATGACAATACTGCACTATATAAGCACTTTTCTTTGAGATATCATGGAATATCTTGAGAGGATTCACCCCGATCCAGATAAGACCCTGTCTGTGGAGTGGGTAAGAAGAGGAGTGGAAAAGGAGAGCCATATGATTATAATTACAAGGCGCATTTCTTTATATATTGAGGTGAGCGGTTAGCACACCCCTAGGGGGTTCTAAGGAGTAAGAAGCACCCCTATTATCACTTGGGGAAAGGTGGAGGTTAAATAGTGAAGAAGAAAACAGAAGAAATTCTGCTTATGCGGGTTTAATGATTTGGACATTATTTGGACACTATAAGCACCTTTATTCACTTATAAGCACTTTATATTTACCTGCTTTCTATATATGTGCATTGAATGAGCACATGTCACTTTATTTCACCTTCAGTTTATTGATTTATAGCAAAGTCCATATTTGTGATGACAGCACTAGAGCACTTTATATAGATTGTATGATATATTGGAAGCATATACACCTTTATTGTTTTATTTATTTTAGGTCACCTTTTAAGTGTGTAGGTTTATGAGTATTTATTGACTTGGCACACCATTATAGAGATAATTTATTCTGATTTAATATCACTATATCATTTTTACACTATTGAATGAGAATCATTTAAGTCTTCCCTGAAGCGCGATACCCCCCCCCCCCCTTCTTAACTTGTTTATACACTGTCTGGCTCAAAGAACGGGTATACGCAGCTTTTAGGGGTGTTTTATATACAGACTTAATCCTCTAGATAGCGCGAGACTCACATCACTATCAATATACATCTATTCATTTTATTGTTTTGCACATTTGAACTGAGGGATGTAGATTATCAAAATGTAGCAATTTAGTATAATTTTGTGTACATTTTCCCTACTATGCCGTTATTTTTTTTTCCTTAGCATTTTTTATCTCGGAGCTCTGGTTAACATCCAGTTATCTTTCTAGTTTCTGTCACTTTAATCCTTTTAAATGACTAAGAAAACCATGCTAAACAAGATAAATGTATGATAGAGAATTCAAGTTATGCAATTTTTTGCCTTCCACTTCCTATGTATTGCTTTTTTTTGTACCTTTATTTTCCAGGAGAATGGTTTATTTGGCGGTTCCCTGTGTAGGAGGAATTTCAGTGTCATAGTTTATTTATAACTTATGAAATTAACTTAACCGCATTGACTTCTACAATAAATGTCATTAGTTATCTCAGAGACATGTTTGAGACCAATGAACATATGGTTTTCCTAAGATATGACTACTCATTCTAAGTACAGGAACTTAGAATAGATTCAAACTGCTGTATCATACAATCCAGTTATTTATGTTTCCTCTAAAAGAGCCATGTCTCGATACTGTAACCTTCTATAAACAATGCATCACTGAGTCTTCTAGAATTTTTCTTATATTGTCAATGTAAATTTTATAAATTGGAATTGATATACTAAACACTTGACGTGAGAAGTGCCCTAGGGTTTGAAGCTGAAACCGAACCCCAATGAAATCAATGAGAGCAGAATCTATCAAATGAAAAATGCCAATTTTCTAGGCTAATTGGCAAGGGGTTGTTAAAAAAAATCATGTGGTTGGGCTTTACCCTGGGGAACATGTCCTGATGGAAAGAAAAAAAAAATTCCATGCAGCCAGGAGCAGTGATATATCGGGGGCCCCCAGATACCGCCGCTTTACGTGGATGGGTATGTAGTACATAGTACCCTCACTCATTCACAAAATAAAAAGGTGTAACCTAGAAATAAAGACATCCAAGTTCAAGTTGTCAAGTCCTTTATTAAAAAAAAATCCCCCAAAAATACCCCTTGTTGTATATCCATCTTCAATTACAATGTCCTTAGCCCCCATCATGCAGAAAAACCCGAAGACTTGCCACACATGACCGATCCCTGACTGTAACACTAGCTGAATGACAGCTCCCCAAGTTTGCATCGGCTATATACAGGAAGGGGTGGGATAGTAGTGACATCATTGCCTAAATATGGCCATGTGGCCATATTTAGGCTGTGATGTAAGTCTCCAGTCTCCCCTCGTTTGTTTACATGGCTGGGGATTCCTGACCAAGTATGTGAATAGGCCAGGTGACATCAGAAGTTGGGGGAGAAACTTCCTTAGCAACCATTGACAGCCAAAAGCTGTCACATTCATCCACGCTAATCTTACTAAATGTTGGCTCTTTAGCCAGCCTGCCAGTGTTAAGTCTAAGCTAAGGTTTGGCCAAAACACTAGGCTCATTCCTACTAAAGATAAACAAGCTGTTCACTTTGCAAATGAAATTTCAATTTGCAAAGGACTTTTTCTGATCATATTTATTTTATTTATCTGTAAGCACAGAAAATACAAGGTTCAGGCTGGTTACAGCCTAGCTGCAAAACAACACTAAATATAACTACGGCCGGCCATAAACGGTTTGAATCTCCTGCTGAAATTCGAACCATGTATGGGCAGGCTCAATTTACTAAGTTGGGTATAACCGGCCTTCTGGATTTCACTTGCGATTATTGCTAGTGGCTAATATAGCCACTAGAAAAAACATCACTGTGTTCTCCCGGTAGGGACAGCTTCCCCCGCCCCCCCACCAGGAAAGGACAATGTCACGGCAGGAGGGATTGCCCTGTCAGCACTGTCTGAGTTGATGGGGAAATCGTGCAAATTTCTTTCCTGCTTGTAGGAAATAAATTCGCACCATCTGTGGGACACACTTTATTTTCTACAATTACAAACAAACATTTTCAAGCAAGCCTCTTCTCTCATTGAGAGAGGAGAAAATGGGGGTGAGATCTGTAGTGAGTTCCAGGTTTCCTGCTATAAAAGATAGGGCAAGCAAAGTCTACGTCTGGCTGTGTGCTGACAACACACAAAATTTTTATAGACTGAGCGGTTTCAGCCATGCCCAGTTTTTTTTTTTTTTGCCAAACTACTCAAACCCACTCACTCTTTCATCTCCATAACATATAGGCTACTTATTCTAAAGTTCCAAGATAAGAACAGATAAGCAGTGTACATAAGACATAGGGCAAGTCTGAACTTCCGGCATGATCAACAGATATTTTTTGCACTTATCGAACAGATATAACAACATTTTTCAATGGCCTATTAAATTTTTAGGCATTTACAAAAAGCTCATGGCTTCAGTAGGAGCCATGAGCAGATATCTGTTTTGTTCAGAGGTTTGCAACCACTGTAAGTAATATAGAGCAGTAATGCTTAACCACTTCCCACCAGGCCTACTGTAAAATGATGGGCGGGCAAGATGTTTCTTATCCTGGGTTGACCCAATATAACATTCTCCAGTTGCACCCTTGTTATCACACGGTGGTGCAATCTGTCACCGCTGTGTCCACCACAGTGTTGTACTGGGCCGGCCCTTGTACCATGCAATTACAGTGATCACATATCAATAGTACACAATGACTTTCATTCATAACCATTCATTTTGCACTATTGTGATCTCTGTGCTTGGTTACAGTGATTACATTGTACAGGGGGCAATCACAGAAGACCTGTACCATGTGATAGTTGTGGCCAATCACAGTTATCCCAATAGTACACAAATGCACATGAATGGATGCCATTCATAAAAATGATTGCTATTAACAGTGCTCAGATCATCACTGTAATAAGCAATCATAGAGAAAAAATATCCTGATTACCTCCCTAGAGCAGTACAGTGTCATTATGATGACACTGTACTGCTCTGGTCATGGAATGTAAAAATAAAAATTGTCTAAATAAATAAAAAAATAAAAAAATTATATATATATATATATATATATATATATATATATATATATATATATATATATATATATATATATATATACTGTCACCAGTCAACACCAGTCATATAATGGCACTGTAGTGCTCTGGTGACAGTATTAAAAAAATGTGAACAAAATTGTATTTTATTCGAAAAAAAAAATTGTGACAAAAATTTCAACTTCAAAAAACTCACCATGCCTTTTACTAAACACCTTTGACTATCTACTTTCGAAAAAGGGGTCATTTGGGGAGTATTTGTACTGTCCTGGCATTTTAAGGCCTCATGATTAAAGATCAGGATTAATCAATTTTCAAATATATATTCCATAGATTGTAGACTATATAACTTTCACACAGACTAAATAATATACACTGATTTTGGTTATATTTACCAAGGAAACATAGCAGAATACATTTTGGCTGAAACGTTTAGGTACTATTTTGTTTATATAGCAAATATTAAAAAAAAACCCAGTAGCGATTAAATACCACCAATAGAAAGTTCCATCCGTCTCAAAAAAAAAATGCTAAAAATTGAATTTGGGACAGTGTTGCTTAAGTAATTGTCAATCAAAATGTGACAGCGCTGCAAGCTGAAAATTGGCCTGGGCAGGAAAGGGGTGAAAGTAGGTAGCCAGAAAGTAACCAGGAATAAAAGTAAAGATAAATCTTACATTTTGAGTTTCAACCCAAACAGGAATAAATGGTGATCTTCTAATGGGTACACATGTTACCATGACACATGTCTAAGATGTGATATCCCCTCTCATTAGAAATAAATTGTCTCACTTCCTGTTGAGGAAATCTCCCTAAAAAGACACAGATGGCAATTGGCAAAAAAGCTGAAAACAGTTTTAACTATTCCCTACTCTATCCACAATAAATAAATAAATACAATTTGACTGTAGATGTACAGTAGTTTAACTATCAGAAATTAAAATTGTATTCCATATTCACCTTTTGAGTTCCCAGATTGTTATGTAATGCATCCATTCAATGGTGTAATTTTGAGTCTACAAAATAATGCAAAATTACATTCATGCCACTTATTCAGTAAGTAGTTATTTTTTTTTGAAATGCTAATTCTTAAAGCTGAGGTTCAGCTAAGAAAAAAAAATCAATATAGATTAGGAAGGGAAGGGGAAAGGACATCACTGCACTGAAGATTTCTAAAGGGATCCAGTTGAATGCACGTGTGGGGCATACTTCATTACAGATAAGTTAGGTCACTAAAGTAATGGAGAAGTTTTTGTTTTTGGCTAAACATCAGCTTTAAGTGCCCTAATCCATAATAGTTAAAAGAGAAGTATGTTTTATTTTGGGGGGGTAATCATAATTATCTAGATGGATGCAGCACCGGTCCGATGCTGCATCTGTCCTCTGCCGGCTAAAACACTGAGAAATGAGTGATCAAATCCTGTCGAACGCTTAGTTCTCACAGCTCCCTGAGCAGAGAGCTGGTGACTGTTAGTCAGGGGCTCTCTGCTCTGTATCCCCACGCTCACTGTGTGCTGGGCTGTGAAGGGGGAGGGAGTGGCCAGCTCTGGATCTCAGTGGCTAGCCAAGAGCCTAAGCCAGGTGCCAGTTGAGTCATGTGTGTGGATCCTGACCATATGGTCTTAATTTTTCCTAAGCCTGGACCAGCTCTGTGATGTCATTCGACAGGGGGCTTGACTTCCCCTGTGAATCACAGAAGTGTAGTTTGTTCTACACTCCTGTAATACACAGGAGAAGTACAGCCAAACTAGCTTTAATCAAAATTGATCTTGTTCTGCAAATATTTGAGCAGAATAAACTCTTATCTAACAAAAACTTTTTTTGACAGCAAAAGCATAGACTATCCTGACAGGCAAATCTTTGACACATTCATGCCCCTTCTCGACTGAATTACCAGCTGCTTTTCTTTTGCACAAACACATCCCCCTCTAAATATAAATGATCCCTTACCATCCATTTGCTGAATGCAGCTAAAATCCTCAGCCCTAGATTCAGGAGATCGACTAAGACGCGGTGACTCTTTGACTGGTTTCATTGCATTGATCAGGTAGGGGAGCTGGAAGCAAAAGAAAACAAAGAAGGGCGCACCGACCTAGCGCATTATGTTCAATAATATGGCTTTATTAATAAATCATAAAAATGGCTACTCACAAACAGGAGTTAAAAATGATCATATCAAACTCGATCGCTTGAGTGTCAGGAATAGTCCATGTATTTGTCCATAGTCCTGTAGAGATGAAGACTGACGCGTTTCGAGGCTTAGCCTCTTCCTCAGAGCCACTCGAAACGCGTCAGCCGTCATCTCAACAGGACTATGGACAAATACATGGACTATTCCTGACACTCAAGCGAAGCCTTGTGTAGTACTGTTGGACTACCCCAGCCCTTTAGGGCAGCAAGACTCTAGCCATCCGAGACGCCATATGTGAGTCCCAAGGGAACTGTGGTTGGGGAGCTTGGATTCTAAGCGCAGGAGAAAGGTGGCATCACCATATCGTTTTGGAGCAGGAGAGCTGGAAGTTCTGTTACATGCAAGTAATGAAACTATGTCCTCATTTTTATCCACGTGGACAAGGTGGTTTTTGTTGAAGGACTCTGACTTGTAGAAACAGCACTGCTGTTCCTAAATGATATACCTCAAGTCTAAACCCTGAGTTCCATCTCCAAGACCTACACCTTTTCCCAAACAGCTAAGCAGTGGGCTGGCCTATACTCGACAGCGGTATCCCCCTTATCCCCTCCTCACACCCCCATACTTAGCACCCCCTACCCTTGGCCCTTATACTCTTCCTCCCCTTTTCTCCCCCTCCTTCCCTGGATCCCCTTCCCCTCCCTCCTCCTTCCTACCTCCCCCCTATCCCTCACACTCTTCAATGGACCTTCACTGAACATTTTCCCCTGTGTGATACGCATTGACCCCTGCTTACTCCTTTACTAGGGGGGGGGGGGATAACCCTTGTTACCATTTCTGTTGTGTTGTATATTGTTGGGCATATGCCCCTCCAAATGTTACTATTTGACACGATGTACCCTTTGCTTTATAACACATGCTGGTAATGTACTGCAGATTCTCATGTTCATTGTACCCTGCACCTTTGCTGTATGTATCCATATCTGCCGGAAAGTCTCTATACTGCGTTGTTTGTTTATCATTAAATGTTATGGAAAAAAAAAAAAAAAAAAGCTTTGAGGCATTTATTTCGAATTGATATGCTATTCATCATAGTAATGGCCTGGGCCAGTAGTAATGTGTGGGAGTGGGGCTTTGCCTTTGAAAATAGCCCAAGAGTTAGCACTGAGAGGAGGTTTAAAAAGGCTGCTACGGGTATGTTTACCTCTAGTGCCTGTTGCTGTAACACCCCACCTACAGAGTCTCTACAAGAACCATTCATTGAATAAGGCAGTTAGAATTCTAAAGAAATTGCACAATGCAAATTGTGGCCCCAATATCAAAAACATTATTTTAAAGCGGTATGAAACACCCCAAAAAGTTATTAGATTACGGATTTACATTTCAGCCAATTGCTCAGATTTAGTTCTGTCCTGTCAGTAAGCTGGAAGGAGAGAACATCCTAACAATCCTAAAAAAACCCCAACAGAAAGAACAGCTTGTAGGTTATCAGAACACCATGCGGGGGATTTACTGAAACCGGAGAGTGCAAAATCTGGTGCAGCTCTGCATAGAAATCAATCAACTTCCAGGCTTTATTGTCAAAGCTTAATTGAACAAGCTGAAGTTAGAAGCTGATTGGTTACCATGCACAGCTGCACCAGATTCTGAGTGCTCCAGTTTTAGTAAATTAACCCCATATATGTTCTTAGAGATGCATCAACCATCCGT
This sequence comes from Pelophylax lessonae, assembly GCF_965119305.1. NCBI lineage: Eukaryota > Metazoa > Chordata > Amphibia > Anura > Ranidae > Pelophylax > Pelophylax lessonae. The sequence goes on along the minus strand of NC_138768.1, from coordinate 428,087,289 downwards.
GGGAAGTAGCTATCAGGTACAAAATTACACTTTAAATTTCGCAAAGTAATCTAAAGGAATTACATGAATCACACACATACAGTATTAAACCATATATATTTAAAGAACATACAGTCTAAAATTTTAGGCCATTGGTTTCACAGCACATTTTATAGAGCAATATCCACCCTCTGCAGTTTGACAGATTTGCTGGCCACATTTAAGGACTTACTCTTGTATTATGTAGTAAAGGATGTGTTTGTTATTTATTTTATATTACTACCCAAACACCACTTTAATAATCCTCCATAGGTTTGATGTGGGTATTTGCATGTCCTTACCCACAATTCCCTTGGCTTTCCATCAATCTGTTAATACTGCATGGGAACATTGTGTGGGAAACAGATGGTTCTTAGTGCACTCTGTAAAGCATTATATAAAAAAAGTTTAGTTCATTTGACTTTTGTAAAGTGTTTTACATGCTATTTATTTTGTAGAGTATAAATGTGAGACCTCGTGAAGGAGAAAAGCAATTACTGAGTACTAATAAGCATTTGATCATGGCAACTTTTTATTTAGTAAAGATGTATCTTGTAAAAAACAGACACAGAACAGAAAATCCCTCTTGACATGCACACATTTTATGTGATTTACTACAAAAAGCCAAGAATAAGGGTTGATTTCCACAAGTGTGGTAACCTAGGTCTTAATGAGATGGCATAACTCTGGTCAGCAACATGCCTGTTTAATTTGGCTATGCTTCACAGGTCTACCAGGCCTTTCAGAAACTTCTATAAGAAAAGCTTTGTTCAGATGTGAGGCAGAACAAAAATTTAAAATGTGTTACTTAGATGTGTTTTTTGGTTGAGCCATATCTATCTATCTATCTATCTATCTATCTATCTATCTATCTATCTATCTATCTATCTATCTATCTATCTATCTATCTATCTATCTATCTATCTATCTATCTATCTATCTATCTATCTATCTATCTATCTATCTATCTATCTATCTATCTCTATTTCTATCTATCCAGTTTTATCAAAAGATTGAAAAGGAAACAAGGTAACCCATTTCAGAGTTCCCAAATTCCATTATGAAGGTTTCAAGATTTTGGGACAGGCAGATATTTGATTGCGGAGGGATGGAAGCTGCCTGGGAACTCCAACCAAAAGATTTGTATCAATGATAATTATAGTGAACCTGTATTTGGCCAATGCAGGACAAGGCAAGAGGTTCACATACTGTAAATTCCGGGCCTCAGCTACCCATCACCTCCTATTTTTTCACATACTGTATACACACTTCACAAACCTGTCACCACATCTGTCAACTGAAGCAAAGAGATGTCCTTTCAAAAAGTACTAGTCATTCTAGTTGATGTGTATGTAGGTTTAAGTATGTATCTCAGTCTATGTAGGCTTTGCCTCTTCCCAACTCCATGTGCAGTATAATCTTAACACTAAGGCAATCTTATTGACCCTGCATCAACTGGTATTTTTTTATGTACAATGTAATTAAAAATACTGAATCAGGTCTATTATGTTTTCCTTGGACAACATCCAATCTTTTTTTGTGAGGAAATATTCTACATTTTATTCTATTTATGGTTCATTTTACAGCTAGAGACTATATAATGGCTACAAGAAAATACATAACAACACAAATCAGCTTGCATATAGACATGTACTGTAGGCCAATGAAAGGGCTGAACTTAGATGGGCATTCTAGAGTATATGCTGATCAGCTTTCTTCTTCTTTAAGTAAGGATTAAGAATGAGCTAAGGTTTGGGCAAAACTCAGTTCCATGGGAATATGGCCATATTTGGTAAATTACTTTGTGAAAATAGAACCATTTGGTCATATTAGGTCAATGACATCACCTGAATCCCCGCACCTTTGTTATGTGTGACTATGAAAAGTGAATGCTATGGCTGTAGCTGATTGACCTGGCGAACTGCTGTCATGTGACAGTTTACACCAGTGCAGGCCAACCTCAGCTCAAAACCTTAGCTTATTCCTAATATGTATCCTGTGTACACATATTTGTGCTGAACCAGCGTCCTCCATTGAAAACACATAGCACCCTTACAAATCTCCAAATTTTTGCCCCAATTTCAGGGAAATTTGAATATCATCAAAAACTTCATACTTCCCTCTGCTGACCAGCTTTATAAAGATGCTGATTTCATTTTCCAGCAGGACATGGCACTTGCCCACACTGCCAGAATACCTGGTTTAATGATCATGGTATCACTGTGCTTGATTGGCCAGCAAACTCATATGACCTAAACACCATAGAGAATCTGTGGGGTATAGTCAAGAGGACGATGAGAGACACCAGACCCAACAATGCAGACAAGCTGAAGGCTGCTATCAAATCAACCTGGGCTTCCATAACACCTTAGCAGTGCCACAGACTGATCGCCTCCATGCCACGCCGCATTGATGCAGTAATTCATGCAAAAGGAGTCCTGACCAAGTATTGAGTGCATACTATACTGTACATGGACATACTTTTCAGTAAGCCAACATTTCTCTATTAAAAATCCTTTTCATTTATTGGTCTTATGTAATATTCTAATTTTCTGAGATACTAAATTTTGGGTTTCCACTAGCTGTAGGCAATAAATATCAAACTTAAAAGAAAGGAATGCTTGAAATATATCACTCTGTGTGTAAAGCATCTATATAAAATATATGAGTTTCACTTTTTGAATAGAAAAACCAAAATAAATTAACTTTTTGATGATATTCTAATTTTATGAAATGCACCTAAATATATAATTTTCTTTCAACTGCATGGGCTTAAAGTGGAGGTAAAGCGAAACATTTTTTTTTTTTTGCTTCGGCAGGGAAGTAATAAAACCCCTGTTAAATTTTTATTGCTGTCTGTACATCCACTGGTGGGATTTACCCTCTATTTGTCCTTGGGACTATTCATATAGAAAAATAAAAATTTTTGAATTTTGTCACAGAAACATGAGGTAAGGGGAAATCTTACGAGAGACATATTTGTTCCAATGACAACTGTCTAAGAGGTAATTTTCCCTCACTATAAATAGAGTAATTTTTATTCAAGTTTTGGAACATAACAAAAAAAGGAAATCAAACATTTCTCAACATTGTAAGCATGGATTAGTAACATCTGCGAGAAAAATCAGTCATAACATAAGGTTACATTTTTCATAACCAACATCAAACAACAAAATCACAGGAAACATCAGAATAGTGTCAAAGTGGTATCAGGGTAGTGTTACAGCCCAAAAGTCCCAATGAGTATTAAAGGATTGCAACTTCATCCTATTGATCGCTAAAGCCTTTTCAAATTGATAGTTTAATTTGAGTAGCTGAACCACTACTTCTAGGTTTGGGGCCTCTACCTTCTTCCATTTACGGAGAACAATCGTTCGAGCAGCAAGGAGCACATGTGTGACCCAGGGCCTATATAGTACCGGCTTTCGATCTATTCCCAAGTGCAATAAGGCTAACTCTGGGGATGGCTTCAATATACAACCTGTGTGTGTGTGGACACATATGTAAATACTTGGTTCCAGTAGCTCGTCAATGAGGGACAGGACCATAAGATGTGGAGTAGGGTCCCCACCCCCTCTTACTTTCTGTTGTTTTAGGTTTACATATTGCTTAACTGTTTGGTTTTCTGCAAAAGCAGTCCTCATGTCTTCCGTAAAGTATTTTTTTAGATTAGGGGCAGTTCTAAAAAGAGAGTCCAATTGAATGAGACAGTCCTTTAAAGAAAGTTCAAAACTCTGTATCAGAAGTGGGTCAAACCATATTCCACACCAAAAGAGACTAGGTGTAACCAAGGATAGCCGCCACCAACACCCGTTCACATTACCTCTTACCCCTTGATGTGGACTTCCTAAAAGAAGTTTAGAAACGCCTCATCCAAAATAATCCTGGACTGGTGTCACTGAAGACGTTTCATTCCCTATCTCAGGGTGCCCCTTTAAAGCCCACACTTTCTTAGATCGCTCCAAAGCCATAGAATACTTTTACAGTGTAGGATGTTCACACTCACCTTCTTCCAGGTATTTAAAGTGGTACGAAGAGCACTGACAGCCTTTGCCAGAGCAGCAACAGACTACAGACCATCACACACAAAAACATTAGTTCACAAGTGGATTCCCGCCATTTTGCACAGTACGGAGCCTGTGCTTTTTATGTGTGACCATCTGTAGTCTGTTGCTGTTCTGGCATAGGCTGTCAGTGTTCTTGTACCACTTTGAACACCTGGAAGAAGGTGAGTGTGAACATCCCTGATTGTAAAAGTATTCTATGGCTTGGGAGTGATCTAAGAAAGTGTGGGCTTTGAAGGGGCACCCTGAGAGGAGGAATGAAACATCTTCAGTGACACCAGTCCAGGATTATTTTGGGTGAGGCTTGTCTGACCTTCTTTTAGAAGGTCCACATCAAGGGGAAAGAGGCAGTGTGAATGGGTGTTGGTGGCGGCTATCCTTGGTTACACCTAGTCTCTTTTGGTGTGGAATATGGTTTGAACCATTTTTTATGTGGAATCATGAACTTTCTTTAAAGGCCTGTCTCATTCAATTGAACTCTCTTTTTAGCACTGTACCTAAATAAAACGTTTTATCATATGTTTTTATTTAAGCATTAATGTACCAGCAGCTTATAAATGTGATTTATACCTAGTGCAGCCTTTTATTGTGTTTTACTCTTCTGTAAAGTACACAGGTAAGTAATCTGTATGGGTTATTTCTACTAATAGCATAATATACATTCCTAATTTACACTACAGATGTTAGGACTAGCCAAGGGATTCTATGATCAAACAGATCCCCATGTTGCAATCTTTCCTCTTCTTAAAGTAAAGTTCTTTCTTCCCTGCGGCTGGTCTGAATCTCCATGCGGCCTCCATGATGTATCCTTACTTTTTATCAGTAGCCAAGTTCCCTTGCTGCTAAATATAGTGTTCTTGCTAGGGTACCCTTAGGACTTACCATCCGAAACTGTACTCACTACATGGTTGTGGTTGGAGCCAAGTGCATAATATTGCATTTTCAATTTTGAACTTAATATGACTTGTAATTCCCAGTGACCCTTCGTGCCTAGGTGTAGGCCAGCTGCAGCTTAGAAATAAAAATATTTGCTTACTTTGGGCAACACCCTTGTTTGACAGTTACTTGTGAAACATGACTTAGTGTCCCTCATATTTTTCCAGTATTAGCCTATTTTCAATGTGCTGCTTAATACAGTATTTCTTTCTTATGACACTCCTTTTAGCAACTCTAATGGGAAAACAACACACCCTTAAAGTTCTGTTTTTCATTTACAATTAATTAGTAAAAGAATAGTGCAAAATTGCTCGGTTTACAGAAATTGGAACAGTTGAAAGAAGACAACATTCTAAATAAACTCCAAGACCCAGAGAGATTAATAAAGGGTGTGTTAGCAATAATGTCATGACAAGACAGCTGTGAAGTAGGGAAGTAGGCATATTCTCTAAAAAAGGGATCTCGGTAATCTTACTTCACTTGGTAATATGGGTTCGTCATTTTCTTTCAATAGAGTTCCACCTATACAAAATAAGCCTAATTGCAAATAAGTAAATAAAAATCTTATGTTCAAAAACGGTTATCATATTTAGAAAAAAAGCTTGTCTGTTTTAGAGCATAGTAGTTGTGGGCCGGGCAATACAATTTTCTTTTTCTTAGATTGAATTAGGATGTATACAGTTGTAGCACCCTCCTAGGTAGGTGCTAGGAAACGCATATATGTGGCCCTGTCTACCTATCAGAGGGGCCTGATTCAGTTAGTGAGGCTGTCATGTGTTTCCAGGTGTGGTCTGTTGAGTCTGGGGAGTCTCCCTACTGTGTCCAATGATGGCTCTTATTGGACAGTGGAGGAAACCTGCAGGACTTATAGCTGTCTCAGTGGGCGGGGTTTGCCACAATGTACCCTGGGATCGGATATAAGCCTGAGGGAAGCATGTGACAGGGGGTCTTTGGCGGGAAGCAGAGTCCCAGGAGGAGGCTGACGGCTGTCTCTCCTCCTGTCAGAGCAAGTGAGGGTGTCCTGGGCAGTCGGCCTAGAGGACCGGAGGTTGAGCTGGGCTGCAGGAAGAGGATCCAGAGTGTTGCTGACCGAGTGGAGCTGCTGGGCAGGAGTTTCCAGGAAAAACAGTGTTGTGAGTTCTTGAAACAGTCCAGGGGTCTGCCTAGGAAAGAGGGCCACTCCAGAAGGTCAAAGGGAACCCGGGAGCCAAATAACCAGTAGAGGAGGCTTAGAGAAAGGGGGTGCCAGTGTCTAAGCCCTGAAGATAATTGAGAGAAAGGGGGCGCCGCCTGTGTGGGCCCTGAAGTGTCCAGCAGTGCAGCAGTATACAAGTAGCTACCTCAGCAAGAGTGCTTAAGGGAGCTCAAAGAGGACTTCTTTAGTCAGAAAGCAGTCACAAGTCAGTTCAGCGTTAACAGGCATCCGGCCAGCGTTAACCAGCATCAAGCCAGCATTGATAGGCATTCGGCCAGCGTCAAGTCAGCTTCAGATAGCGTTTTCCAAGTGTCCCCGCCAAATTGTGCATAGTTCAGTTCAAGGAGTATCCCACTCATCCCTTCTCCTATCCAAGTTACAAAATCAATACAAAAACCCAAAGATACTGGACTGGTCATTGTCTCAGTGCTCACACTTGGAGAACATGCGTAAATGTGCTGTTGTTACTAGCGGTAACCCAGGGGACCCATATTCGGCAAAATGGCTGGAATTGTGCTACACATTTATGGATTTTTTTTTTTGTTGTTGTTTTTTTAATCAATTAACAACTTACAAATTGCATAAACACACAAAAAAAACGAAATCAGTATTTGGTGTGATCACCATTCAAAACAGTGTCACTTCTCACAGGAAGCCCTTGAAAGAGCAAGCAAAATGTCAAGTTCAAAGCATTTAGTCATGGGTACCTAGACAGAACAGCACAGTTAACTATATAATGAGATAGTCCCTTCCTTAAGGAGTTCATCAATGCATAATTCCCCTTTCTCAGGGAGTTCATCAAAGTGCAACAGACTTGCACCAGAATAAATAATAGAAAAGTTGCCACATCGGGATTCTCCCTAGCAAGCCAAGTTATACTAATGGCAGCACCAAAAATGGAATTATCAATATGTTAGTTCTGGCCCTTAGAGTTTCCTGGCCAAAGCCAGCCATCAACCACCATATATACAAATATTGGCAGCAGTCACCAAACAAAATATTGGGGTTTTGAGGAGGCATGGGACTGGGAAACAAATCCAAATCTCTTTGAGTGATTGCCAAACATAGTGATTTTCCAAATGGTTGTTGAATGTAAGTTCTGAGGAGTATTTTGTTAGCGGTGTACATGCAGTGTGAAGAATGCAGTGTATGTGAATGTACGCACTGCATTACATGGATTATGAATGGTGTTTTGTAACATGGAAGGTGCTGAATAACATGTGCTCTGCAGGTTGTGTTTTATAAGTAGTGTATGGTAATATGGGAAATACCGTGTGTAACAAATGTGGGAACAACAGAATTTAAAATGAAGGTATACTGGACAGCCCCGAAATATCTAGTAACTATTTAAAATGAACAGACACACCATAGAACAAAACTTTACTAGACATCAAAATACATAAGGCTTCTTACACATAAAAGTTACCATAAACATTACACAAAATACCACGACTTAAACATACACTCCTATTCCCAATATCCTAAAATATCAAATAATACTTAGCTCTGGTAGTTTAATGTCAACAGTTTACACTGGATAGCTGGAGGAACAGAACAATAAGAAATCCTGGCTGTATGCTTGGTCTTTCAACAGTTCCAAAAAACAGACTATTCCTCATGCTATGGACTCTTTTTATAGTCCTGTATAACCAGAGACCACCCACAGGATGTAATCATTCCTCTTGACCACTCACAGGTCATTTTGTGAGTGAGGTAAGCAAGACAAAGTTGCACTTCCCCCACAAACACATGGTCAATTGGATATGCGGCAGCCATCTTTAAATACATGACATCAAAAGCTCACTAAACCACCTGTGGGTGAGAGATAGTATTAGACATGTATGGGGATATTTTTCATGAATCAGTTAAAAAATATCCACAACTGATACACTGTGTAAGGGTGGGTTCACGCTGATCCACTGCACTTTGGTCACAGTGCAGTGTACCTATAGTTTTCAGAAAACACACCAAAACCATGGAAAATAATTGACCAAAGCGCAGCAGGGACAGTGTGAAAGTGCACTGCAGGAAAAGTAGCACGAGGGGTGTATTTCATTATGGGAGGCGCTGTGTAATGTGTGTGCTGCAAAGTGTGTAATGTAGAGGTGCAGTGTACTGTGAGGGCTGCTGTGTAATATGGATGTTGCAAGATATGTAATGGGCAGGTAATGTGGGTTCTGCACAATGTATAATGGAAAGGGCATAGCTTTGTGTATCATTAGCATACAAAAATCCTTGCCATGAGTGGTAGTGAAGATATAGAAGGTACATGTATGAGGTCTTAGACATCTATGCAGAGATACATAAAATGTTTTTTGAAATAACTGTTAGCATAGGTGTAGACAGATGTCTAATGTATAGTAATCATTCCTATGTAGAAAAGCAAATTTAACAAACATGATGTACTAAGTACTTACAATGCTAATGGAACTGTCAATTTCTCAAAACTACAATTCAAAGGTGAAGTAGTAACTAACCTGGACAGCATTTTCTTGAAAGGAAAACCTTTGTCGAGAGAAACCCAGAGGCTTGCATTCCTTTTCTTCTTATAAAAACGATAGGTGCCTGGCTGTAATTCTTTGACTTCAAAACATTCAGCATTTTTGTGGAACAAGCATGCAGCAAATTAAGTCAGACTGTATTCAGAACTCTTAATCTGTTTTCCATGTTAGTGACTCAGAAAGGAAAAGATGGTCATGGCAGCGTCCAAGTTTCTCTTAGCAAAGGTTGCCTGTAATAGAAATCCCCTTTAAAAGATTCAACTGGCTTCTGCATGAAAAGACCATGGTATTACATAGGTTACCTGGAAACATAAAGGATAATGTAAACAAAGTGGAGTGTTTCTTTTTTCATTTCTTAGTGAATGAAAGATGAACTCTGGTAGCCAGGTGTGTGTTGTGATATCAGTCTTTAATATTTGATGTTTCTTGCATTTGGTTTGTCCCCCTGTTCCCCCATCCTGATTTGCTACTAGTTAGTACAGCTACTGGTAAGACTCCTGCAGCCACTCCATGTTCTGGAGTTAGTTTCAATTTACCTTTCATGAGTAAGGGGCTTTTAGGGAATCAGGAGAGTATTAGAATAAAATGTTAAGATCACGTTTACCTTAAGGAAATACCCAGAAAAAGACATCCTATGAAAAGCCGAGCTAAAATAAGCTATATTTTACTTCTGAGTCCACTTGGTGTGTTGACACTGCCAGTGAATCTGTTGAGTCAAGCATTTGCCAAGCTTTCTTTACAGACTGCTTCTCTTTTGCATAAAGCAACATCCGAGACATAACAAGGTGGCTATGGGTAATTGCTTCTCCAGATTTCCTTGTCTCATATTCTCCACATCAGTCCAAAGGTCGGCTAAGTAGGGACTCTCCTAAACAACATTTAGAAAACCACTCTATCACAGGATCACTGTAATTGTAGACACCAATAATGGAGGTAGTAGCAGCACACAGAGGAACCATGAAGACATGTAAATCATATTGGATTGCCAGCACTACAAAGATGATGTAAAGACAGGATGTTTTTTGAAATATGGATTTAAAGTATATAGGACCTGTCAGGTGAAACATTGATGTTTTTTCCTTCAGATAGGTCCTTGTACACATCAGAAAATTGCTGGCCATGGTTCAACAAAAATACATTCTTGCAGTTCTGATAAATCTATCCAATGTAAAGATAGAGTGAAGACAAGATGAAATTGATCTATGGATCTACTGTAAGTTTTTTAGGACTTTTCAATCAGGTGAAAATCAATGTTTTACCTTCAGATAGATCTTGTTCCACCTCAGAACATTGTTGGCTATAGTTCAACAAAAATACATCTTTCCCTCATAAATCTATTCATTGCAAAGATAAGGTGAAGAAATAATGTTATTGAACTATGGATTTAAATTGTATAGAACTTATCTATCAGGTGAAAAAAGTTGTCTTCCTGACAAAGCGTACGTAAGCATATGTGAAACGCGTTGATTTAGGTAGCACAGCTAGGCCCTGCGCCTCACCGTGTGTTCCATCAACTCAACGTCAGATCCATTGTTCCTACAGACATAATTGTTTACACGCCAAGGACAAAGCGAGAGCCAAATCACTGCACGGCATCATACACGAGGCGATTCGCCTGACTTGAACCTCCATTTATGGGATATAGTTGTCCCGGCTCACTGAATGCACTCCTTACTGCTGCATAAACTGAGAAAAAGGAAGATGAGATGGTTTAGTGCCGTGGAGTGGAAAGAGCCTCCGGACACCCTCTTATCTCCATCCTATATTTAGCTATTGCAATTTATGCTGCCACCATTTCTATAGGAGCTCAAGCACAAGGTCATCCTCTGTTGATATCAATTGAACTTTGTTAAAAGCCATTGATGGGTTTACAACCCAGGGATTGGTGAGGAGTATTTTTTTCTGCAATAATTCATTGCCTGGTTGCCAATTGCTATATCATAGTACCCCCAGCTTTATGCCAACTCAGCAAATAGATAGCTGGCATACACCCTATGGTAATACGAGACCGATACTCATTTATGTGGACATATGTTCTTACTACTAGAAGTATCCAGTGCAAAGTGCTCTCTGAAGCCATATAGCTCTTAGCTGGGCAACATTCAACAAGGATACTGGGACTTTCAGAGGGCAGAGCTGTGTAGTCAGGGTTATTTCAACCATGCATTAGCCTAATGATAGGCATGTACTGCTTTGGACCCCAGACCCCCTGCCTTGTGGCCCGGGCCATTACTAGGGATTAGATTCTATGAGGTATCTGTAGTACACATGATTGTGAGTGTAGGGCCCTGTTTTGTTGCATGTGTGTGACAAAGTTGTCCACTCTGTTTTTAATTTGTTGGTGCTTGGAGGTTATAGCCATTTTGGCCTGAAAGTTTTGACAATTGGTCTCTTTTTTCAAAAAGTATTCTTTATAGTTAAATAATACCATTGTCGGTTCTCTTTATACAACTCCTTTCTGGGGTGACCTGCCTGGTTTCCCCTTTGTATTGTTTTTGCAGAAAAAAATCTAAGTTTTACCTGCAGATAGGACTTGATCAAACTCAGAACATTGTTGGCTGTGGTTGAACAAAAAACATCTTTCCTCAATGGACGTCTATAAGTAAATTACCCTATTAGTCTCCTATTAGTTTCCTTTCAAGCCCTTGATAATGGCATTTACAAATTTGCACTGGTGTATTATTTACAAAAGGGATCTAGAAAATGTGATGAAAAGGGCAAGGGAACATATGATAGTAATTTCTAGGCCTTCTGTGAGCAAGAATAAACTCTTGCCTGGAGGGGATTGGATTATACGGTGGGTGGCTCATAAACATCAAAACCAATTATTCACTGTAAAGGAGGAGGTCCATGGAGTGAGATGAGTCACAATTAATAGACGAGTTACAATATAAAGCTCCCTTTACTTACGCAAAGAAAGGTATTAAATATTTTATCATAAGAACATTATGCAGACATTCAAACTTTGCCTAGTCTTAAATAACAGTAAAAAACCTTGGGTACAGCATACTGAAAAACCGTAGTTTAATGTCTTTATATATACAGAATAAAAAATGAGCCAAAAGAATAGGGTCAAAATGTATGCCTTGTTGCTGAAATCAATGTTTCAAACATTCATTTACAATCCTTTTGAGTATATAAAGATCAGGTAGAGTAGATAAATACGGCTTTTTATACAGGGCATGTCAAATGCTAGAATGCCTTATTAGGCATTCTAATGCCATGTCCTCTACACACACTTTCAACATTTTACACTCAGAAAGATGCTGTATATATTCAAAGCCCTAGAAGTGTTTGTGTGGCAGGTTTATGAGCAATAAAATGACCCTGTGTAACTTTATCTGGCATACATTTAGATGGAATTCCACCCCGCATTCAAAATTCATTGTTGGGAATTTGGTGAGTTAAAGCTTTTGATTGCTTGCCCGTGGAACACTGGAATTAATATATTGGAGAAGAGTTATGACCCCTCATTTAGAATTGTTGTTTAGAGTAAAATGTTATGCTTGAGACCAAATCCTTTTAAAAATACTTAAAAAGCACTCCAGTAAAATTAAATTGCAGGCCACAGTTAAAATGAGGAGATGTTGAAATTGCTAAATACAACCAACACCTAATTCTTGTAATACTGAAACAGTTAATATGCAGCCAATATCCGAGACCCTTGAACTGAATGACACATAGGGGTTGATTTACTAAAAGTTGAGAGTAACAAATCTGGTGCAGCTCTGCATAGAAATCAGCTTCCAGGTTGTATTGTCAAAGCTTAATTGAAGAAGGAACGGGGGGGGGGGGGGGGGGGTGTTACAGGAGATTACATGTATCTCATGATACTCCTGTAGCCTTAATATACCCTATCAGCAAAGTCACACTGTAGACAGTTTGATGCAGTCCCGTGACAGAAATAATATATGACTAAGACTCCAAGATTGTCACAAGGGGACACACAGGTAATTATAGAAAGGCTTTATTGATAGAAAATCGACATCACCAGTAAAATGCATAGAAATATGACCACCATGTCACCAATTTAAAATAAAAATAAACAACGTTGTCAAAGATAAAAGACCAGGATTGGACAGCCAGGCATGCGTTACCCTCTACATTCACACAATCAATCAGACTGCACAGGTAATAATAATCAGTCCTGAATATCAAAATAACCTCAGTTAGATACACACTGATGATCGTGAATGCTGTAAGGAAGCCGCAGATTTAAGCAAGAGGTGCAGTGGCACACTGACGGTTCACCCTTAGGCTGGTACAAATAGAGTAGGCAAGGTCCACACTGTTATGCTCCCAGGTGTTGAATAGACAGTTCCAAGAAGTGAAAAAGCAAAGACAGGATGTAACATAAGGTAAATGGGGGGAGATGTGCTGTAGTTCAGTCCCAGCAGGTATGATGATTAGTGTCTCCACACTGTTACAGGTAGCTCAGCCCTATTACCTACAAAGTGTCGCCAGTCTGCGAGTTACATGTGGGAGGGGGAAGGTGTATTATAGATAGTTCCAGACAAACAGAGAGCAAGTCTCACCACAGTCTTTGAGTATCTCTACCCCGTCAACCACCACTCATTCGGCTGTGCCCAAGTGCATAGAGGGACCGCTCCGTGCAGTTGAAAATCTCACCGTATCGGCTTGATCAATTCCGTGGCCAGCTGTATGGGTGTATGACTATCATCAAATCCGATTGGTCAACATGAAAGATGACGTCATGCTGACGCGTTTCATTGGGCCAATAACCAACTTCCTCAGAGCGGGGAGGAGTCCATCGTACGGCCCTTTTGTAGCTAGTGATTCAATGAATGATTGTCAGCAGCTATGTAAGTTTCTCCGGAGTAGTATACAGGATTAACTCCCTAGTTTCCAGAGGTGGCCAGCAGCTCATATCTTAGATGTCAATCTAATACTCCCCACACACGAACTGACATTCATCACAACTAATTTGTAGTTCGAAAAACCAAGACAGCTGGAGTCAGCTAGTGACGGAGAGAACAAGGCAGAATATTTACAAAAAATCATATACAACCTCCTTAACTACAAAAACGTTAGATCAGGAGGAAATAAAGTTAGAGGTAAGGCCCCTTTCACACTAGTGCGACTTGTCCCGTGATTTTGGACCGCAAAATCACATGACAAGTCGTTTTCCATTATTTTCAATGAGCCCCATTCATATCAGTGCGTTTTGAAGTCGCACCGACTTCAAAGTAGTTCCTGCACTCGTTTTTGGCCATGCGTTTTGAGGTATATAGCCCTGAGCCATTGCTCAAAATTGTGTCAAAATCACGGCAAAGTCGCGTCAAAATCGCGCCACGATTCGTGGCAAAATCGGGGTAAAATTGGCTCGCATAAGTGTGAAAGGGGCCTAAAGGTACAGATATGCAGAGTGAAAACATAAGCAGGGAAGGAGAAAAGAGCTTCAAAATCAGAGGAAATAAGGACATATACAGGAGGAGGCAATCAAGCCATAATAAATTCATAGTAAAAATAAAAAGAGAAGAAAAGAAGAAGGAAAGAGAAGAAGAAGAAAAAAAAGAAAGAGAAAAAAATAGAGTAATTATAATAAAATCAGAGAGCAAATATCAGAGGACTGAAATCAGTAAATTAGCATTAAGTTATGGAATATCAACAGCAGAATAGGAAAAAACCTTCATGTCTCCAAAAAAAGGTTGGAGATTGAATTCATTATTCAATCCCCAAGGTATGAGGCTATCTAGTTGGTATATCCACATTTTTTCTTTTTGTAAAAGAATAGTGTCAAAATCACCTCTCCTTGCAGGTAATTTGAGGGCATAAATTCCCCTAACTTTTAAGTCTTTAGGATTCGCTTGATGGTGTTGTATGAAGTGTAACGCTAACGGTTTTTCATCATCTTTCTTTCTAATGCTAGCAATGTGCTCATTAATCCTAATCCTCAACTGTCTTTTAGTTTTCCCAATATATATTTTATTGCAGGGACAGATGATTTCATATATCAACCTCGAGGTAGAGCAATTAATGAATAGTGAATTCTTTTGAACCATCAGTATTAGTAAAAGTCTTAGACTTAAGTACATGTTTGCACAGTGAGCAATGCCCGCATGGGAACATAAACTTAAGTGGGGGGGGGCACTGTGGAGCTCAACACTGTGGCCCTTGAACCATTTAAGTTGGACAGACACTTCACTAAATGTAATGAGACTTTGAAAAAAGAAATTCAACGTAATTTATAAACCACCAAACAAAAACAATTTAAACAAAACGTCCTTGACTGGGAGAAAGGTGATTTATTTGACCCAACCAAGGAAAGAGGACAGAGTAGAACCAGATACTCACGCTCTAGACAGAGAACCAATAGTAGCCACGGAGGATCTTCATCTAAGAGTGACATAGAAAATAGCACCAAATCAGTCACTTTTTTAGAGGATGCAGATATAGGAGGAACAGAAAAAGACCCTAACAGGATAGTCACCAGGAAAACGAAAATCAAGGAAAGTCTAAGGGACATAGAAGGGGCAAAAGGAAAAGGAATAGATCCAGAGGCAGGTTCCAGTCAGAAAAGTGGAAATAATCCCAAACCAAAGAAGAAATAATTTCATCTATTACTAACCTGGATATGAAGGTTGTAAACCTGTCTGAATTTAAATTAGAGGACAGAAATCTTGAATTGTTACGTAAGGGACTTTCATTTTCCCTGTCTGCTTCCATGAATGAATTTGAAGTATTTAAGGACCTTAATTTGTTTCTCAGAACCATACCTGAGTATACAGGGAATGAAATCTTACATAAGTGCTAAAATAAATAAATGTAAAAATATAAAATTTCAGTAGCGCAAAAATGATGGTACCTATTGACCACACTTAAGTGATTAGTCACTGCAGCAAAAACATTGATGCACTGACCAAATACAGACTCTCCAGTAATACT